>NC_053459.1:1200000-2400000 GCF_015227805.2 Hirundo rustica | reverse complement strand
CCAGCAAGATTCATTCCCCACTGCTGCTTCCTCTTGCCCAGAAACTGCCCAGGATTAGTGAGCATCTCTTCCTCTCACCACTCTCTGCTCAGGCACATCCCCAATCCCACTTGTTCACCTCCTGGCTCCAGAGCAGGCTGCTATTCCTTTGTCAGCCCTAGCACGCAAGATGGACAAAGACCAGAATAAAAGAGTAAGAAATTCACTTCTACCTCTTCAGCAGCATGTCTGACCCACAGGAACATCACAGCCCCTTTCTCAGATGTGTAGACACACCCACCCAAGTCAATACCCTGGTCAGAAGAGCACCCTGCGGCCAGGGAACACGGCCAGCGTGGACAAAGGCCACAGATGGAGCACAAGAAAGAGTAAAGGATGAGGATACAACATCACACCAATTCCACAACAAAGAAGAGGTGGGCTTTGAGAGCTAAATCAGGCAACTAATAAAGCCTGATGTATTTAAGTTGAAGGTATGATGACAAAAAACCTAAAGACTCCCCATGCACCAAGAAAATAGGCTTGAAAAAGCACTGACCGCCTGCACTAGCAGTTTATAATCTCTCAGCTGCTGAGATTGTGAACAGTGGCACTTTGTAATCTTATAGGAAAAGCAGCTCTAATGCCATCTGGTCATATATTTCTGGCCAAGATCATTTAGTGGAGCCAGTAATGAAAAAAGTCGCACACCCTCCTAAAAATCTGAATTATGCCAGCTGTGCCACAGTGTCACTTGTGCTTTCAAGGAGAAGGACAGCTGTCATTCCTTTTCTCTGAATATAGCAAGCACACCGCCTTGCTTAAGAGAACTAATTTTTCTTGGATCGCTCTAAATTATCCTACCTGTCACTAGGAAAAGAAAAGGTGAAGTACCTATTAACATTTTTTGCTTGGTTTTTGCTGACATATATACAGCACTTGGTTCCGTACCCACCCACAGTATCTGAGCTACTGTGAAGAAGGTGATATTTGGACCTTGACTCTAATCTGAACTGAAGCCAGCTCTACAGCCTTGGCATAAAACCAGTTTGAGGGAGGGTGCAGTTAAGCTCGTCATCTTCACCTTCTCCTAACGAATGAGACATTTCATATTTTAGATATTACCTCAGCAACTTCCTGTCAGCTTTAAATTGCTCTGTCATCTCAGATTAGCACTCATCATTCATGCTAATGTAAACTAAATGGTACCTCTCCTGAAATATGGGAAAGAATAAATGGGATTACAATGAGGGCTGCAGAGCATAAAATTTCTAATCCGTGAGCGACTAATTGCTGCAGGTCCTTCTCAGTACTTCCACCCACCAAGCCATCCATTTGAACCCCTATATTTGCTGTTATGTTATTTTAAGGTCAGATCTTGTTTGCCTCAAGCACACAACTATTCTCACTGGCTCCAAGGGCCTATTTGCAAAAGCAAAGATATGTAACCTCAAATGAGCAGGGAAAGAGATAGCAGCACTGAGCTGCCTGCAGCAAACCCATCCGCTCCCAGGACAGCGGGGCTGAGGGTGCGCCCTCAAAACCACGTCCCGTCTAGACTCCTCCACCCGCTCCCAAAGCAAAGCAAAGCAGCAGCAGGGAGAATTATAGCCCAATACTCACTGTGACAGGAAGGAAATAGCATTGGGAAATGCTTATTTTAATGACAGAAAAATATTTGCCAGGCTTGGGCTTAGCAGCAGTAGAAATGTTATTACTTTCGAAGCTGGAAGAGTAAATATTTCAAGGGCTATTTTTTGACACCTTCACTGTGGCTTGATTTCTGCATCTATTAAGAAAAAGTCTATATAGCCTGTGGTGTGGGAGCTTTGCAAATCTTTGCATAAAACTCCATTTTATAAGGCAATAGTATGATAGAATTGTATAGAATTTACATCAGTCTGAAGAGCCACAAAAAGTAAATGTGCATGAAAATACTAAAGTGCCCTTGGTTTGTTTCCGGAATTAATGCTAAATTCTATGTCTTCATTTTATTATATCTCAGAGTACATGGAAACAAGACAGAGAAGTCTCCCATGAAGCACTGCTATGTAAAGAGGCCCGGCTGTGTACAGCTTCCTTTCTAATTTGTGAATTTGTCGTCCTTTTAACCCAAAATAACTTTAAAATGTTAGGCACACAGAAAGCTGTATTTCCTAGCAATTTGCAGTTTCATCTTCCCAGCGTGCTTATGTCAAGTGAAACTGATTTCAAAACACCATCACTGCAAGCACTTCAAAGCCTTGGAAACATCTTTCAATGGTCATTACTGCACCTACCTTGGGCCATCCTGAGCCTCCCTCAAATATCCATTGATTTTGCTGGGAGTGCAGAGCACTGAGCAATGACACTGAAGTACATCAGCTCTGTTACACTGCCCTGAAATTAGGCAGAAGAACCAATTTCTGTGCTGTAAAGTTCCAGCAATCCAGGAAATTCTGGGAAGCGCAGAAAGTGAACGGCTTTGATGGATGAACATTTGCAAATGTGGGGCCATCTAGCTCTGGAAATCACCTCTCAGAGTTATGATGATGCACTTTGGCATCTCCCTCATTATGTGCAGCAAGTTTTTAGTCTAATTTCTGGGTTCAGGGCTTTCTGAAAAGGAAGTCGCTTCATTTTGGAATAAAGAGGAATGGGAATAAAGAAAGACAAGCTAAAGATTTGTCTACAAAAATGCTTCTTAACATGGATTTCTCCTGGTTATTGCTTAATTTTCAACTGTTCCTCTTTAATAGAGCCAAACTCTTTTTAACACATAATCTTATCTTTCCTCTATCCTATTCTTTCCGTGCATAATAAAGTGCATTCAAGGTATTGACATGGCTGTTGTTACTCAAGGATGTGAGCACCTCCTCAGTCTATCTATCTTTGTAATACCTGTGGGAGCTGGGAAAGTCCTATTACAGTCTCAGGCTCAGAACATCAGAGATATTTAGGGACCTGCCACTGAGATAAATGGGATTAGCTGCCCCATGGCTTTTCTGGCTCAGAGCCTCCAGTGCGTCCCTAAAATCACAAAGGACATCTTAAATGAAGCAGGGAACCACTCTGAAGAGTCTCACTACCTAGGCTGTGGGGCTCATTTCTGAACCAGCTTTCCTGTTTTGATTTAGTCTTATGTTGCTGAGATAAAGGTATTAGATAGGGTAAAAACCCCATCCCTGATCTCCTCTGTCTATGAATAACTGAAAAGCTTTCAGCACTGTGGGCATACACAGGCTGCAAAGCACTTCAGTGCGTTCTGCTTTACTCCAGCTCTGTTTTCTCTAACAAAGCTCTGTGTAAAACTGCCAAAGTAACTACTGAATCTCCTATTTAGCTCAGCTCTCCTGGCTTCTTTCCATACAGAGCAGCAAACAGACTCTTATTGCCCTCTGCACCTGACTTTGTTCTGCAGAAGCACCAGTTCTTCTGCATTTGCTCCTGCAAAGCAGAGCGTGCTGAGGCGAGGGCTGGGCGGGTGTGCAGTGTCTGCACAGCTCCCTCCTCACCCGCACGGACACCTACAAAGGAAATTGCCATCATTCCCGGGGGACTCCACCAGCTCCCTGCCCAGTTCTGAGCAACAGACCTAAAAAACACATCAGCCACTTCCCCACACGGCACAACAGGAGCAGTGTAGCTCCTGTCCTCCATGCCTGGGAATTTGTCTAAACTTAGTTTGCTTCCAAACACGGGTATCTATTTCCAGCATCAAACCTCCCAAAAGCAAACAGCAAACCAGTGTAAGACAAGGTAACAGTACACAATTTTCATAATGAAACAAAACCTCACTGTGTCAAAGCTGGGCTTTCTACGGGCAACTTTGGGTGGTCACACATGCAGTCCCCTGACCTTCTCACCTTGGGGGTGTCACCATGAGCACCGTGGCCTCCTGATGCAACGGTACCATGACCTTTAGTGGCCAAATATTCATCAGGACAACACAAGTGGGTATTTTTTTCTAACTGTGACCACAGGAAGACATGATTTTTTTCCTCCATGGTCACTCAGCAGTCCCAAATAAGCCCAAAATAATGTTCCATCCTAATTGCCATGGACACACTCCTTTAAATAAAGAAGTGGTATTTTCCACTTGCTCAAAGGAATTACCTCTTGAGATATGTGTTAGTTCAATCTTTCCAGGATTTAAATTAAGCCAAGTATTAAATCACCCAAAGCTAACTACCTGAACATTTTCAATATCTTTCAGCATCTTAAAAACAGTCTTTGATGCTTGTTACTTTAAAGGCACAGAATTTTGTCTGAAAATTGACCACCTAAATTCCCTAAAGTGGGAGATGAGAAAAACCATACTATCTATTTCCAGTCTCAAATTAATATTTTCAGTGGATTTTTGTATTAACTTGATGTGATCCAGAATGTAAAAAATAGGAGATCTGTATAAGGCTGAGAAACACAACAACCATGTGCATTGAGGCGGGGGAGTGATGCAGATGAGCACTCCTTTAGGATGTAGAACTGCCTCCATAAGATGAGAACTGCCTCCATAAATTATTATATTGTTTTTGGGGGCTTGCACTGTTCACTTTGCCTTAGATGTTAACATGCTAGCATGGCCATGACTGCAGTCCCTCAGAGTATGAACACAGGTCTTGTTCAGCAGATCAGCAATTGCTTTAAATAAGAAATTACAAATTGGTCCTTAGATACTGGTTTTGCTAATCTGACCATGCTGAAAACTAATTCTACTCCTAATAGGAGTTCAAAGTACAAACTGCATCCTTGCCCAAATTGCCTGTTTGCAGCAATCTGAAATGGAAGTATTTTATCAGCCTAGCTTGACACAGTGAATTTCTATTATCGGAAGAAAAAGAACTCACAGTACCTGATTTCAGGTTCCAAATTGTTTCAGTTCATTGTGACTCTCTGGAATTATGGAGACTATGTGATCTATTTTCAGTTTACCATCACTACAAAATACCCTAAATGTGCAACTCTACAGATAAATGTCTGGACTTATATACAGAGAGAACAAAACTCCAGTGAAATAATTAGCAAGATTTACCGGAGTACTATGACTGCAGAAGAGACCTGAGAAGATGTAACTGTGCTGTTGGTGGCTGCCTCCTTCCTGGGTTGCTTGGGAAGCTTCTGGTACAGAACAGTCCAATTCCCAAGGTGGAAGTGCTCAGTCAATGTGCTGTGTCCCATCCCTCAGGTAGGACTGGGAAGTATTTTATCTCTGCTGTGGTCTGTGGTTTGTGCAGTATCACCTGCTCTCTCAAGTGCCTGCCTTTTTAAAATATATTGCAGTACAGAGACCTGTAAGTTTTATGACAGCGGAGATTCCAATCTTTATAGTCCTTTTAATGAAAATTACCCATCACACTTTTTTTTAAATGGAAAAAGACTAAACCTAAACTGTGTCTGCTGACAGTGTTCACTACTTGTTCCTTCAAATGTGTTTTTCATGTTTTAAGAAATATCCCTGTTCCCTCTTCACCTCTATATCCCAGTCTATCCCCTAGACGCTCAAACATGACTGCTGCTGATCAGGCTGTTTTCTCCCGACTGCTGTCTGCCCAAATCTCCCTCCTCTGCACCCAGGAGTATGCCTGAATGGAGGGTAAGTAAGTTACTGTTCACCCATTATTTATACCTTCTCTTGGTGATAAGCTACCCCCATCTTCAAAGCCAGGTCACCTTCCACAGAGATTCTTTCTGTTGTGCAAATGTGGATCATGCACAGCAGCAAAATTCTCAGGAGGGACAGCCTGTGAAAACTCAGCCTCTCCAGCTTTTTCACACCTATGTCTCAAGGTGGCTTTTCAACATATCCACACAAGGTCCACTTCAGTGGCCATGGAAGTGCCCCTCCAGCAGCAGCAACAGTCTGTGTGTCAGATCCTTGCCATGTGTATGTTTATTGGAACAGAAGGGAGGCTTTACACTCCATAAGAAGGACCATGGGAATAGGAGCATGCTTATGCATCTTGCAATGAAGAGCAGAGACGTCAGGGAAAGAGCTGCTGTGAGGACAGGCCAGTTGGTATCAATGACCTTCTTTTGGTGGTGTCAATCTCTGCCTGCTGCAGAGAGAAATCGGAGATCTCCCTAGAGGGATGTATGGCCATGCCCTTCAGTGCAACATGGGGGAAGTGCCTTCTCCTCATCCCTTTGCCCCACCAGCTCCCATGTGGAACCCATGGGTAACCAGGATCTCTGCCCCCCAGCACTGCAGGCACCTAGAGGCCTTCATAGACCCATTCTTTTGGGAGTCTTGCCACAGGGCTTACCTCTGCCTCTACTAAAGGCATCTACTCCCACAGCTGCACTTCTGCTACTGCTGTTCACTCAGCACTTGGGTTCGAGGAGCTGAATTCTCAGGGTGACTCACTCCACCCTTGCATCACCTGGGCACACTCCCTGAGGCAGCTGTTATCTGGGTGGTGAGGGCAGGATTACAGCAAGCTTTTCACAATTCATGCTGGCTACCTCCTCCCTTCCCTTTGAAGATGCCTGAAGCAGGTGCCTAATGACAGTCTCCTGTGGACACCTCCAGCAGAAGTGTCCCAAACTGCTGCCACGGACGCTGCCAGCTCCTCCCGGAGCGTTACTGATTGCAGCATGTCTGACCAAAGGGCCCCCAGCTCTGAGCCTGCACCACCAGCACTTGGGATGAGCCACAAGAATGATCCCATGGAGCTCAGGAGACTGTGATGTGCAGCTACAGCACGGCAGGGCTGAGTCCAACAGGCTTGCTCTGAGCTCAGTGACTACAGACTCAAATAAGAGATAATCGGATCCTGCAAACTCATTTCCCTTAGCTCGACAGCCACTGACTTCTTCCTCTGCTTTACACACAGCAGACAAGGGCTTGTTCTATTTCCTTTGGCCCCAAGAGATAAAATTTATATTTGTTATTGTGTATTTAATTTTCTGGGTTTCTTTCAGAATGATAGTCTGTCACAGCTGTATTCCCCAGTGCAAACCTGAAAATCGCTGGGCCATGTTCTAACCCAGTTACACCTACTTATTCACTGTCAAAACTTGGCTCGGTTTTACAAAGAAGTCTCTTCAGTGAGTCAGCTTCCCAGTAAATCTTCAGGGATGTTAATCCATAGTCAGATCCTACTCTGGAATGATGCATATATGGATTTTCCCTTGGCTAGGAATAAAACAGAACAGCTTCAGACACACTGTGCTTCAGTCATATAAAATGTCTTGGTTAGTATTTCTTGTTTTGTTTTCAGAAATAAGAGGAAATAACAATAGACTCCAAATCTCTTTCTCATTCATAGCTAAAGCTGGTCTGCATAATTAAAGGTAATTGTTAGCTTCTAGTAGCTTAGCATTTTTCACTGCACCTTCCAGAGAAGAGAAAAATCCAGACAGAAGAACTACTGAATTGTGAATGTTCACTCAACCTTTTCAGTAGGTATCTGAATCTTGTATTTAAGCCAAAACAGTAAGTAATGCAGGTAAGAAGCACAGAGACCAATTGCTTACTGGTGACCAAAGGGAAGAAAGGTCAAACGTTTATTTCTTATGTTGCTCCTATGCGTGCAGTGCCCAGAATCTTTTAATTATATTTCATGGTCCTCTGAACTTGTACAAGGGCATAAAATATATTTATAGCTCATTTAAACTCTTAGTAATGAAACAGCCATCCTACGCAGGACCTCTGCTAATCAACTGAAGACTTTCTGTGCATTAACTTTAAAAATGTAAAAAAGTACTTGTCCCTTCTCCAGCTGAAACGCTTATCACAGTGTAAAGGCAACAACAAAGAAAAGCTATTTTCTTCTGAGGTAACAGTTTGAGTCTGTATCAGTTCACCTGTGATGTCTGAAGTACAATTTCACTGGCAATGCACATTCATTATAACTGTTATTATAGCACTGGAAGCTCTCAACCACTTTGTGCCAAACACCAAAGAAACATATAATAAAGAGATCACCCCTCTCTAAAGCTTTTCCTGCCTGACTGTTTCTCTTTTAGACAACAACAAAAAAGAGGTAATCAAATAAAGAGGTCTCCACTTAACTAATCATCTAACTCGATGTAAATTCCTGATGAGCAGACTGAAAAGCTCCCAGTGTAATTATACACCTCACAACAAACCTACCTGGCACATCTCACACCAGCCTTCCATGTTGGAATCTGCTTTGAGATGAATTTTAGGGATGAAGATCAGCCAACCACGTTACTTGCACGTGAGGCTGAGCTTAAGGAAAGGAGTTGGTGCTTTACAACAGGACCAGCTGCCCTTGCTTTGCTTTTTCCCCTGGAGCTGCTGGGCCCTGGCACGCTGGAGCGGGCAGTGATGGCAGGGAGGGAGCCAGGCTGGCAGCTCCTGGTGCAAATGGGGCCTTACATTAAATTTTAAAGACTCCAGTCAAGGCTGCCTTATAACTGCAAAGCCAAACATCCCCATATTTAGGGATCTGAGAAAAATTCAAGCTGCTGGTGAAACCTTAATTCAGCTCCCTGATGCATGTGCTTTAAGATATGATCTTTAATTAGCCTATCAGGAAATTAATAATAATTTCTGAGTGTAGGATTTGGCTGCTGTACAGTAAATAATGCAGCACGCTACCCAACGAATGGTGCTGATTCAGCAGACATCATCTCTCATGTGTCCTGCAAGAGGCAAGGGGCCTGTGAGGGAAAAAAAAAAGTGTAGGATCACATCAACGAAGAGTAATATCAATAGTTTATTTGTGCCAGAGAGGGAAGCACAAAATAAAATGGCAAAAAAAACCCCCAAACAACTCAGTTCCTGTCTTTTGCCTTCTGGCTTTTTTGATATCGATTATGGAAACATAAAAATATTTAGTGTTTCTTATCTGTTAATTAGCATTTCACATGATCAAACAGAAGCTGAACCAGTTCAGGGGCCTGGTGGTGACAGCCATGTCCTCTCCAACCTGACTGAAAACTGCATGGGAGACACAAAAGGCAGAGGATGCCAAATCCTGCAGGGACAAGAACAGTTACGTTCCTTTCAAAGAGCTCCTCAAGCTGGACAAAACTCAACTTTGAAACAGCCGTGTTTTTTCAGGGCTGCAGCAAATGCACACTGACAGGTAAAATACTGCTTGTATTTGTCATGGGTACATCCAGTTTTCCTGTTCACCTGCAGGTATGAAGGAGGAGGATCAGTCCCTGCTCCAGCCAAAGCAGTCAGCACTAGAGGAGGGGGAACCCGACCTCTCTCATTATTACCTGTGAGCCAGAACTGGAGAGCAGACACAGACAAATCCTTATTTACAGTGAACCAAGACAAGCAGGATGCTCCACTTTGCCCTCAGATGTCACCAAAAAAGCACAAAGCCACAGAATTGAGGCTATACTTTATTCTTGGCTATTTCCACCTAAGCCCTTGCCTTTCCTTAATGGCCCAGAGGGCAGGAGCAGAGCCACAGGCACGGATGGGTGCACCAGGAGACAGCTGAAATCCTGCTCTCAGAAAAGTCAATTCCAGCCATTTCCTCCACAAGAAGTTTACTACATGCTGCCACACAATACTTTTATTGGCATTCATTACTCCTTGAGGACTAATTTATTCATTTTTAGCAGCATTAAAACAAGGCTGCTTTTTACAATGGAATCTCTCCTCTGCTGGGGCTGTAGGAAGCTGCTCAATTATCTCCAGAGCACTAAAAGCTGAATCCAGACTCAATACTCATCTTGAATTGTAACAAACATCATTTCCCCGAGCTTTGATTAACCCACAGGCTGATTAACCCCTAGCTCACAGCAGTCTCAGGTTTTGGGAGGGAGGTTGGGAGTGCTGGGGTTTGTTTATTTTATCATTGCCACACAGCTTGGGAACCTGCAGAGCAGACACTCACCACTGGCTACATTTCTTGCTAAACACTACTGGAAATGAAAACCAAAAGATTGAATCCCCCCATACTCTCAGTAAGGTTGCTCGTCTTTCTTGTATCTGATGTCTCCTTTGTTTGGAGCTTCCTTTCTGTTTAAGAACAGCTGGAGACCCACAATTTAGCATTCACATTTAACTAGATATTTGTGGCATTCCAAAGTCGAAGTAACAAGCTTTTTACGTCTCACCATGTAAAAATACTGTAACGTTCATTCCCAGCAATGCCTACAGAAGAACACAGCAATTCCTTTCAACTGAAATACACACATCTATCTACATACATACACACATATATATACATTCCTTTATATGACCCTCTGCCTTTATTAGCATCTCCAAGTCACTGAGTTTAAATGAATTCACAGTCTTAGCTGCACTGCTTTGAAAAATACGTGGCAAGTATAGTGAACAATGTGAAAATGTACAGCTTGGAGACGCAGCTAAGATAAAGAGAAACGAGAGTTCCAGCAGCATATGCAAAAAGAAAGCTGGGTAATCAATAACAAGGTGCTTCAGAGAGAAAAATGAATCTCTTTTATTTTCTCTACTAATGAACAGCCTCAGTGTTTCTCTCCTGGCCTTGGGGTGAAGAGTGTGCTGATGTTACCCCTCAGTCAGCAGGAATCTCTGCTGAGCAATGTCAAACAACTTCCTGCAAAGGGTAGATCCTGCTGGGAAAGCAGTGGATTAGGAGTCTTACTAAAGACAAATCTTTAAAACTCCCTCAATCTTTTTTTCCACATACTCTCCTAAAGATCCCAACCAAGCTGAAGTCAAACCCATTGTGTTATCCTGCTCGGTTCACCACCTCAGAGCACTCGATGCTGCACTCACATTTTTTATTATGAAGCCTGACAGAAGCTGGGTTTTCTGATTTCTATTTTTCTTGGCAGTGAAACAAACTCAGCCCATTGGTGTCTTGACCAAATCTACAGGTTTCATGACAATGACTCAACACTACCTGGTTTCTTCAGAAGTAGCTACGAACTGCTGGGTAAAATGAGTTTTCCTTCCCTCTATCATGGTTAATTTCAGAAAAGGCAAGAAATAGAGTCAAGATACCCTAACATTGCCTGTATAGGAAATGAAGCTCTGGAAAAAGCTCTGCACACATTACACCATTTTAAGTGGGCTTTTAAATGCAAGAAGCTGTGTTGGCTTGAAGGGAGAAAATAAAATAAGAATAGGAAGGTGGGAGAAGTGATTCGTTTACATCCTTAAGCAGCTATAGAAAATACAAAGGTGAAATGTTCATCAACCAAGGTATTCAACTTCTTTTTACCACAAAAAGAGATTACCTTTGAGTCTCCCTGTAGACAATCAATTCTCAGCCTGTTTTTCATAGGCAGACATCACCTTCAAGCTCTTATTGGCACTACTGGTACTCATTACACTCTAAAAACCAGATCAACTCCTCTAATCATAACAGTTTACCCGACACCAAAAGACTCTTATACACTTGCCCCCATTTACACAAGCTGTTTGCAGACCTCTCTCAAGTTTTGGATCATTACTTCCGCTTCAGAAGGGGCCTTGCACAGAAAAACCACAAATACCAATGACCAGAGAGCATTTAGAGCCCTCTCAGGCTGGGGTGTTGAGAACAGATGTCTGGAGAGATCTTGGCTGATAAATGATGTCTTTTGTGGTCTTACCAGAAGAGCATCACTGTTTTATGAACTAGAAAAACTCGTGATACTCCTGCACATCACTCAGCACCCAGAGACTTGAGCTCGGTTCCTATCTCTAGCACAAACCTATGGTATGACCTTCCACTCATCTCCTCCCTCCGTAATCCACTTCTCCAAAACAGATGTCTGTTTGTTTATTTTTGTTTTCAAATACAGTCCTTGGACCATAGGTTGAGTCTCAGACAGGCAGGATGCCCTGCAGTGCATTACAGCACATCTTGGCTCTATGAGCATGCTGCTTCAATGGCAATAATTAATAAAGCAGAATCAAGAGTTTGCTGCAAGCATTTCTGGTGACAGAGAACAAAGTACTTTTTATCATCTCATATGAGAACAGATACCTTGAAGTATTTAAAATAACCCAAGCTCCTATGTCAGGACTTGCCACATATTTCAGTAGCATATTTTCCAGCTCGTGTTTGCTGATCTCTAGGTGGGAACAGCATCTTGTTGCTGGAGCATCCCCCACCATGCTCCCAAATATCCACAGCACCTGGTTTGGAACAGAGATGGGATTCTGGGCAACCATCAAGCTGGAGCAAAAAAAGAAAACCCTTAAGAGCTGATTCAGAGCACCTACCCTTCTTTGCAATAAAAGCAGTCCAGAAAATCCTATTATTTTCCTCTTAGGAGAAACACTGGGTGTCAGAAAGACAAAGGGTGACATCTGCTTCATGGGAAGCCAGTAAACCAGCTAGAAAATGGCTGAGTATAAAGTGGACATAGGCTCTTCTGCAGAGAAACCTCAGCTGCTCATCTCCCATTCCCTGCCCTGACTTCCACCCAGCCATCTGGGAGTAAGGCTCTGCAGCCACCGAAGGCAACACCAGCACCTGTGACAAAAGTTCGGCTGCTTGGCTGCTTACTCTGTGAAATCAGGGGCTTTCAAAGAGATTCATGCACTGTGTCCTGAGTGTTAAAATAAACTCTGCCAACACTTTCTTCTGAGATTACTATCTGGGAATCACTAATTTCTTGCAAAATATGCCTGTGTTATCCTGTATCTCGGAAAAGCAGGTGCCTTCTTTTATGTCCCCAAGCAGATGCACATTTCACTGTTCCCTGAGCACCCAGAGGCAGCTTTTCTGCAATGTGTAACAAAACACGGTGACAGCGGCTGAAACCCAGATGCCTGATGTACCTTTTCCACTACCCCGACTTTTGCAGGGCTGAAGCAGCTCATCTCTTGGGGTGTGCCGGCCCTTTCAGGAGGCACCCCAGTGCAGTGCTCTCATCCCAACTACTCCAGCATTTTGTTCCCTTTTCTTTCAATAAAAGAGAGTATCGTGCCTATGCCATCTGTTAAGCAAAGTGCTGCACGTACATTGCAATATACCCTACAGCACAGAACAGAGCCTTCCAGATTAAATGTGAAGAGAAGTGGCTGTAAGGAGAGAGAAAACTCCAGGTGCTGGAGCTGTTACAGGTGAGCCTAAGCATGTGCTTCCCCGAGGCAGCAACCTGTCAGGATTAATCTTGTCAGCCCAGGAATGCACCTCGCTAGACACCGCACCCCATTCCAGAAACCCATAAATACCAAAGGAGATGCTCAGCACCACACATGAAAGCATCTCCTTTCTTTGGAACGTGACTGTGGGGGAGTGACAGCCTGGCTAGCATCAATCCTGTCTTGTGCTGGGCCTTTTTTAAGGTAGTTCCTTGGGGGAACAAAATATGAAGTGAGCATGGGTGCTTGCTGCCTTTCTCCGATGGACACCTCCAAAGGAAGCCCCTTATTTGTTCCTCTGTCCTGGATCCACCTGAGACTCTGCTGTTTTATTTCAGCTTAAAGGAGGTGCTCTCTCTGTCTGTATTGTCCCCAAATCAACCCTAAGGGAAGGAAGTCCATGGGAGCCAGAGGAATCATCTCTGATGGCCTCTAAATCCTTTTGATAATGCATCCCAGAGGTAAAGCTGCAGGACAAATGGACTTCTTCTGAATGATGATGCCCAAGCACTGTGCAGAAAAAGGCACAAAACAATGGTGTTTTCAGTAATGCAATTTTACCAAAAAGGTTGCCCCGACCTGTCAGAAAAATGCAGTGCAGGTGATGAACACCCAGTGAAAGAGATTCACTCCCTGGTTTCTTTTCCTCCTATTCCTTTGTCACATCACTAGAAAAAATGATCAAACATCTTCCTGCCCTTAAGTTCCCCCTCTAACTCAGTCTCCCTGACTCTACCAGCTTTTTGTTCAGGAGCTGGAATGTTCTAGGCCCATTCATTCTTTTCCATTTGGAAAAAAATGCCCATGCACAGGCACTGTTTCATAGTAGGTGTCCAGTTGGGAGACAGCAGGCAGCCAGTGCAAGACTGATGTCGGGAAAGACAAAGCTCAGGTGAGCTATGGAAGCCATCCCATGTCCCCAGCACATATCCAGGGGGACAGCTGAGCCTGCTGTCCCATGGGGTGCTGGGGATCCTGCTGCCTCCCATCTGCCCGAGGATGTCCCAGAGGTCAGAGCTCTCCCACAGTGCTGAGCCCATGGCCAAGGCCACCAACTGAGCCACACACCACAATTTCAGGGCAGAGCCCTGGCCTGGGGAGGCACCACAAGAAAGGGTGCTCCCAGGCAATTAGGGGTTTCTGGATCAAAAGCAATGTATTTGAAGTCCTAACTCAAATTCCTGGCCCTAGGGAGCAGCCAGTGCTAATGCCAGGGGCAGCCCACAGCTGCTGGAGCAATTCTGCTCCCTCCACAAGTGCTCCCTTCCACAACCTCTGAGACAAAGGAATTTATTTCTAAACAAAGCAGCATTCCCCCATTTTAAGGCATAACCAGTCCCTTCTTCCCTATTTCTACACAAACAGTATCTTTTAAACAGCACCTCACCAAACCATGCAATGCCTCCAAGAAACACCCGGAGCCGAGAGCAGTGGCAGCAGGACACTGCAAGTGTGGAGCAGCTCCTTTAGGACAACACAGCTGGGGACACAGGCACTGAGCCCTTGGGGCCCAGAGAACCCTTGCTCAGGTCTTGTGTCGACCATTTTCTCAGAATATGCATCTCTCAGAATACCTCTTTCGGTGCATGGGCCACCAGATTCAGATACTTTAAAATTTCACGTCATCAGGGCTCGGATCATGTCCCCATCAACTGAGGAAATGCTGGCAAAACTCAGATTCAGGTCTGGATTTTGTAGTCTCCAGGTTTGAAGCCATCAGGGTAGTACAGAGCTCTGCCTGCTGGACTTATTCCACAACTTCCTGATCAGCTTCCTTATGCATTCACAGTATATATGAATGTAAATACAAATATTTATATATGCCTCTCTCCAACAGTGCTTTTAGGGGCTGCAGCTCTAGGTACTGAGGGTTACATAACTCAGTTTCTCTGACAAAGACACCTTTGGTTGAACTTTAAACACGGGACCTTTAGAAATCTGTAAAAATTTAACCATCAGTGTGTAACAGCTACTAGGATGTTTCCCACCTTGTAACATTTAAAACAATGATTCATCTTCATAAGAAATATGTAACTGTCTGAAACTAAATCTCAAATAATGTTAATTATCTGCATGGTCTGTGTTTCTGCATATGCAGTTTCCAGCTACCAAGACCGGACATTATGAAAGCTTTTACATGACATCAGCTTTCCAATGACCAGCCAGTTATAAAACACAAAATTTTTAATCTGCATTTGATTGTCACAGCTTAAAAATCACAGATTTTATGAGAACTACGAATCATTTTTAGGCTGTGCAGTGTGGACTAAAAGCCAAGGTTTTTTGTTTTGGCTTGTTGATATTTCCTGAAAACATGAAACAATTCTGAAAGGACAGATTTCCTGGCTCACAGCTAAAGGTCAGCAGTCACACAGGGACTGCTTGCTAAGTGCACCAAAAGGAAAGATTGGCCCAACACTGCAGTATTATTAAAAAGTGATTTAAGTGGGGAAAAAGGGAGAAAACAGAGACAGACAAGGATTAGACTCTCAACAATTGAGCTTTCACAAAGATTAGAAAAACAGCCTTGTTCCTTGCTGCTTGCAGCCCCTCACTGTCACTCCAAGCACCGCTTGCTCTTGCTCCCTCTTTCCACCCCTCTGCAGCCATCCCTGGCTGCACAGCCTTGGAGAGGGACTGCTCTGATCAGGAACCACAGATCACTTCTAGAGCCTTTCCTGCACAGCCCAGAAGTTTTTCCAGGCTCATTGCTGCAACAGATTATGGAAGTGCAAGTTTAAGTTGCATTGGGAGGGACAGGAGTTCATCATTCCCATGACTGTGAGCACCACCGACATGCAGTTGTGTGATATACAAAAAAAAGCTCATTTTCGGCAGGAATCTCCCCCAGCAATGTTTGTAACTCACTCTGAGCACAACTGAAGAGCCAAAGTCCTGTTCTGCAGCTGTCAGAGGGGGCACAGCCAGCTTACATCTGGACCCTGAACCACAGCGTCAATGTATTTAATTTTGTAATAATAGACACTGAAACTTCCCCATTCACTGAAAAGTTACCAGTTTGAGAAGAGCACACTCTGCAATCAATGTTGGAAGCACCTTTAAAACAGTATTTTATACCAGTCTCAAAAGAGGCTGTACCCCAGTTCTCTTTAAGACCCCTCACTTGTTTTTATTTTTATTATTCATATTTTTATTATTCATATTTTTATTTCTAAGTATAGGCTATCTACAAATTTTTCAGGCAAATAAATGCCAACCAAAACCATCCTAGCAGTCTCTAGTAGGTCTCTGCTACAGGTTCTTCTCCCACCTAACTACATTTCCCTCCATCTGACCAAGGGCCCTGGGCCATCAGAATTAACAAAGAATTTGTGCCTTTAAACCTGCTAATGAAATACCTCTACTCTGACCACAGCATCCTCCCTAGCACTGAGTTATGAAAAGCATATGCTCCCATCACTCATGGTCTGTGCTTCTGGCTCTTTTTCTTTTCTTTTTTTTTTTTTTTTTAAATTAAAACCGATTTGTTGTAGAGCAAAATGCTACCTTTTCAGTTAAAAGGTTAACAGCAATCCTATGACCACATGTATAGCTTGCAACTGACATCCCCAAAATCTGCTAACTACAGTAACATAAAGCAAAACAACAAATATGCTGGTAAGCAGCTAAGCAATACTGTAGGCTGTTTAAATTTAGCCCTGGCAAATCCTGGAGCAAGGGCATCTCAGAAGCCATGTGTCCTCTGCTGTGCAGGGACAGCACTCAGACTGTAGGATCCTATTCCACACATCTCACTTTTGAATATACAGCTACACCTATTGCACGTCATCTGTATCTCACACATGCATTTTCTCTAAAAGTACTTTCTATGAGGTAAAGGACACTCTTGGACACAAAATGTTTGCCCCAAAAGCAGCCAGGGAGACTGAAACAACACTCTGTAATTCCTTGCAACAACACAAAGCTGCAGCTCAGAGCAGAGGTGTGCTGACACTTTAGGGCTTTACAGATCACAACCTGCATGATGAATTATTCTCCAAAGCAAAATGTTGACCACAAGCACGGAGAACATTACTTCAGAGGCAGATTGCTGTAGCCTTGCTATTTTCTGTCTGGAGCTTGGGGAATTTACAAGTAGAGACTATTGCCATGATCAGCAGTGAGATTACGGGTGCAAGACTTGCTGTGATGAATCCAAAAATAAACAGCTCCAGGCCTAAAGTTCAGTATGCCACACCTGCTAGCTGAGAATATATGAACAATCTGATCTCCAGGCTACAAATCCTTTGAGAAAGGGTTGGACAACCCCATCCAGTGGAGCCTCTCTACATCCTCCTAAGGCCAAATGAAATCACTAATGTGGAGACAAGCTGTGCATCAATAGCACTGCAACCCCCAAAGCTGCACTCCAAGCTGCTGCTGTGGAAATCCAACAAACGCAGGCATCCGGTGCCTGCAAGACTAGAACTCATCAATCTGACATAAAAAAGCTCCTTTATTGAACAGCTCTAAGCAGCACTACCTGCAAAAGGTCTCGTTAACTGTGAGATTAATAACATTTACTAGAAGCTAGGGCAGTTTCTGTGGCATTGTTTCAGGAGCTGAGGTGATCCCATTGCCCCATCAGCAGAACTTCCTCAATTTTAAACCATTTACGCAGTAGCTAAAGAAAAAATAATTGTACTATTTAAAGGTAAAGTCATTCTTGAAACTGAGACACAATATGATGATTTTTTTTAAATCGGGTCTTGCATAAATTATAAACTCTGTATTGATTGCAAGGGTAGTTAAGCAAACTAAAAGGGTATAATGGGAGCAGGAGAAATCCTCCTGGCCTGTGGGCTCAAGTGAGGTTGCTCCCACTACAGAACACCAATGATCTCTGCATTATGGTCTGTTAAAGTAATACTTGGTTTATTGAACACTTACTTTGATACTTAAAAGAAACTTGGGTATGCACCACAGAAATAAAGCTCTGACTTTGTAAAATACCGGGGAATAAAACCAAAATAAAATGCTGGGGAATAAAAACAAATGGCTCTAACTGACATCTCAGCACAAGCATCTCCCTTTTATATGCTTGGATTTGCTTACTATTACTCTTATTGCTGTTATTATTATTATTAATCCACCAAAACATCACACTTAGACTAAACTAGTTCTTCACTAGGAAATTTCTGCTTGTTAGCAGAAAATAATCCTCAAAGCCTCCATCGAATTCTGCACTCTCTTACATGACAGATGCAGAACTCTGCTCTTTTGAGTGGCTGTGGTGAAAATAAACAGCAGATATAGCAGCCAGTGCTGTGACATGGAGTGGAGGGAGAGTGCCAAGCACTCACTCCTGCAAAGGGTTGGATTTTAGAGGCTGAAATTTCAGAGGCTTTCAGAGGCTGGGGACTGTGCTCAGCAGCAGCTATGTCAGGTCCCATTCAGTCTGAGCAACCACCATTGTCAGGCTCTTTTAAAAATCCTGATTGTCACCTCTTAAGGCGAGTGAAAATCAATTAATTTTGAGCTTATAAAGGAATGCCTTTGCTGTGGCCAACCTTGGCCACACACACAATGCCTTTTGCAGAGATGCACTGCCTTCTCTTCCTATTTGGTGTAAAAGCACTTCATCTTGGTTATAAGCCTGAAGGTCAGGCTTATTTCTTTAGATCTATTATTTACTACTTGAATTTCCAGTTCCACCTTTCTGGCTATTACAGCTTCTTTCCCCAACTCCTTTTCACGGTAACTCCATATGATGACTGTTGATAAAGTTAGGAGGGCCATGATTCTAAATGTCTGACCTTCTTCAAAATCTGATAATGGATACAGTTTCTGAATCACGGGTCATCTCAATTTTGCCAGTAAACCATTTATTTCCAGTGGCCTTCAGACCTCCAGGCTTACAGTGCAGTGCAAAATGGATTTTTCAGGGAACAATAAAAGTAAGAGAGCCATCCTTAGCCTTTGATTAGCATGTTAGGAGGGATACTGGACTTTGGAGAGAATGTTTGTCCACAATATCTTCTGCACAACAGTCTCTAAGACCTTCCCTGCTATGGAACATTTCCCTATGTTTGCATGAAACTACAGCTATAAGCATCCAATACGCACCAACCTCCTTTTCACTTGCAATCTACATGGAAAGGGCAAGAAAAATCTCCTTCAACTCTCCCCACCTACTGAGGGCTATCCAATCACCTTTACCACATTGTTCAACTTACAGTTCAAGGCACAGTGCCAGGTTTTACATCACTGCCCCAAATGCTCCTCTGCTGTGGTAGGAGCTGATTACAGCACGCCTGTCAAAGCTGCGTCGGTGCCAAGGCACACCAGCGTCTGCCAGCCTCCTCCAGTGGCTGCTCTCAAATGGAGACCTCAAAATGCCTTGGTCTTACAGAAACACTGCCAGAGGTACAATTCCTACAATTCCAGCAATGCTTCACGCAAACTGTTGAGTGAGATGCAGAGTAAAGCGTGTCAAACACGAACTCCTGGCTCCAGCAGCGCCTGGGGAACTGAGCAGTGACTGGCTCCTGAGCAGAGGGAACCAGGCCGATTTTACTTACTGTCAAAGCTTCTGTGCTGTGCTGTTAGGGTTGCCTGCACAGAGCGACCAGCCTCTTTCATCATGGCTTCAAATTCACTTCGGCTTTTGTTTGCAAAGTTCTCCTCCATCTCGCTGGTGCAGCAGGTGTAGCCTTGTGGGCAGATTCGCAGGTGCTCCCCTAAAATAACAGAAAATGCAATTTAATGGCCAGATCTGGAAAAGGGACGATTTCACACCGGGTAATCTCAGCTTAAAAATATCCTAGCTCCCTGGTAGCCTGGATTGCATCAGGTCTTTCTGTTAAATTTATCACCTAATTTGAGTTCTTCTGCTTTAATACGGTGGTTGGTGTCAATGAAGCACAGATTTTCTCCCTGTCGACTGTGAGGGAAGGAAAAGAAAAGGAGAGAAAATTCATATATGGAGCGAGGAGAAGGAAAATACGAGTGTCTCCTGCTCAAAGTCTGTCCTAGAATCCCAGAAGACATGGAAGTCTGATCAAATGACAGTTGTACTCATTAGACTTTTGATGCGTATTAGCACAGCTGTTTGAAACTGCTTTGTCAAGAAAAAAAGAAACAACTCCAAAGTGTTCCCCACCCTACCAAATTTATCCTGAGAAGGCATTTCCTTAACTGGAGAGGCGAGGCTAGTGAGACATTTTCAAGAGACAAGAGATGTGATGGATGTCAGTGGAATTTGGGTGGCTAATTCCCCTCCACATGTATTGAAATTTTCAGTGAAAAATTTATCTCCTGGAAAGTTACAAGACCACCCCAAAAAAGGTTGCTATGACAATCACTGATTGAATATACCCCTTGCTGTAAGGAAGAACAGGAAAAGCAAGAGGACTCAGCAGTCAAATTCAAAAATTCGCCAGTATGGAGCTTCTCCTGCCCTCTGCAATTTCTTTACTGTGGAGAAGCAAGTGCTCGCATAGGCAGAGTCAGCAACATTTTAAAAATAATTGCTCAAGTTCTTATGAGTCCTTACAAAGACACATCCACCTGCAAACACAACCTATGTTTCTCATTACCCAAGCAATAAGAATTCATTTGAATTAAATCAAACATTTATTTAAAAAAATAAAATACCCCTCTTGTTCCAAGCATGTTCTGAGATAAACCAACTACCAAGCAGTTACCACGTTTAAGATAATTTGATTGGGATTGCCAATGATTTTGCTGGTACTTTTATAGGACTGCTGTCTTAATGTCATAGCTGAGCCTAACCATCTTTAAAATTGTGTTTTATCCTGAATGTCTTAACAGCTTCAAATCCTAAACCTGCACAGTCTCCAGAACTTCCCAATAAAGTCCTTAGCTAGTCCCAGTTTAAAACTCTTAGCAAATGGGTGGTAAAGGGTCTCTGCAACAGGATGTGTCCTACTCTTGTGAAAGTTATCTCCTTAGCAGCCTAAGAGCAACTGGAATGTTCTCTAGTTGATGTATTTTAGGCAGAAGCCATTCAGAATGAGTTTGCATTTTGCTGGTCCTTGGATTCCTGCTCACAGCTGACCCTTGAGCAACCTCTGCAGGATGTGGGGTGAGCCTGCCCTTGGAAAACAGGTTACCTTGGGCATCTCCCTGTCTACATGATGGGAATTGCTGCTCACCAGCTTCTGTAGGAGAGTAACTCCCATCTTCAGCCTTGTGTTGTGCTCCCAGCTGAGAGGGGTGTCAGGGTGGTGTGTCCTGGGGCTTGCCCGTCTCCCACAGAACGCAGTCACTCTCTGTCCCCACGAGTGCCCAGGAACCCTTGCCAAAGCAGCAGGAAAAGCAGCAGCTTGCTTCAATATAAAAACTCAAGAGTCACATATAAATATCATGTGGCTCATGACTGCCACACCAAATGCAAGCTCAGTTCCAGGGCTTGCCTGAGCCTCTCCTTCCCTCACGGACTGGATTGTTCCGAGTCATTCCCTGGGCTCCTTTCTGTAGAGCTGCGTTTATCTGTACAGCGGCAGGGCTGCTGACGTGTGACAGACAGGCAGGAAAAGGGAGCGGTAATTTCTTGACAAGACGTGGCTTTGATTCCTGTCACGGCAAATTAAAAACTTTTTTCTTGTCCAGCCTTTTCCGTTCCATGTCTGCTGCCACAGGATTTCTGGCAAGGACGGAAGTTTTGTGGGCATGAGTTTTACCGTGGGACGCATCCCTCCGTGAGGCTCTTGATGCCTCAGGACAAAGCGAGGCCTCTGCAGGGCCTGGCCTCTCTGAAAAGCCAGTCAAGAAAGAAATGGATCCCAAGGGATCCCAGCGGTTCCCAAAAGTGCCTTTACCACCTCAGCTGATGGTGAATTTTGCTGGTGAGGTCCTGGTTGCGGTCAGAGGCCTTGCGCTCAACAACGCCAGCGCTCCAGCCATTTCATCTGGCTGCCATTAGCCACCGGGGCTGGCAGGCCCCGGCAAAGCCTCCAACAGCCCTGTACTAATGCCCTGTTTTGGGAAACCCACTCAAAGCACTGGGAACCTGGGGATCTCCCCTCTCCTGACCTTGTGAATAATTTTTCTGGGAGAGCTCCAGGGCTTTGGCTCCCAGTCTCTCGACCTTCTGTTATAGTACTCTCCCTAATTGTGTTCCTAATCATATCACAGTGCTTTTCTGACTGCCTTACTTAATGCAGCAGGTTTGGTGTCCTTGGAGGGCTAGCTTAGAAATCCAAACAGCAGATCCAGCAGTGGAAAAAAAGAGGAAAATATTAATGTGTGATCTAAAAGTCTTCTCCCAGTTGTAGATCTGGATCAATCATGTGACCCTGCATATTGGTGTGTCCGTTGTTCATGACTGCATTCAGGATGAGCTCTTGACCTCTCCCACATCCACAGAAACTGCTTTCACTCCTGCCACCCACCCTGAGGAAGCTACAAAAGGGCTACATTAAAACATCAGTACCAAGCCTGACTGTGCAGCCATCTTTAAAACGATTAAACCCGGCAGGGTTCAGACAGGGGGGAGAGGGAGAGGGAGAGGGAGAGGAGAGCCCCGTGCCCGAGCTCCCAGACGGACACTGAGGAGCAGCAGCGGTGAGAGGTGTGCTCATTAAAATGGGACATGTCCAGACAAATGCTTTGCGCTCCCAGCGCAGGCGAGGCACGGCGTGTTTGAGCAGGGTGGCTCCAGCCCCGCTGTGACAGCACAGCCTCCCACAGCCGAGGGGAAGGGGACAGCGGAAAAACTGGCAGAAAGCAGGGGAAAGTCACACCCATAGCTAAAACTGTTAAATTTTACATGACTTTGTGAATTGAATATAGACCTTTTTTCCACTCTTCAACTCAGAGCAGTTTCAAGCCCTTTTGAAGTAGCATTTATCTTAGTGTTCTGCAGGTGTTTGTAAGGTACTCAGCAGGTGTTTGTGTGGTGCTCAGCACCACCACACTCCATCTCAGTGGGAAGCAAAGTTTTCATCATTTATCTCTGTAACTCAAACTCAGCACACAGAGAACAGTCTTACAGAACTGTGAACATGCTTTGCTTTCTTTGCTTTTTAACCTGACCCACCCTGGAAACATTCCCTATTATTATTTAACCTTTTTCTATTGATTCCAAAATAAATGTGCTCCAGACTATATTTTGGTTCTCCTTATATTTCAAAGTCCCTTTGTTTGCCAGCTTGCCTTTGTCCTATTGCTGAAGCTTGCACTACAAATATCCCTGGGTTCACTTGGCAGGAGACATCTGCAGATACCAACAGAGAGCCAGAGGCATTTTACAAGGAGTAAATCTCCACCATACAGGGTGTGTCCTCTCCCCACTGCTGTGCCACACAAGTTCCCCCTGTGTGCAGATGACCTGTTGCTCACCACTTGCTGGACAGCACGTGCTCCCACCCCTGGAAGAGCTTTGCAGAAAGCAGACAGGCATGGCAGAAGACAACTCTGTCTCAGCTAAAGGGGGGTTGCTCAAATCTCCTTGAAGATGATGGATACACTTCCAGCAACCAAGGCCAGCTCTGGGTCAAGCCCAAAGAAAATTGCACTATCCCAAGTCTGTAGTTGAAACCCAGGCATCTCTCCTCGCCCTAGACTTTCACCCCACCCCTGAGCAGGTCTGGCAGTGGAGCACAGAGGTGCCCAGGGTGCGCTCAATGGCTCAGCTAACACTGGCTCCGTGCTGCCCTAAGAACCGTGGATTTAAGACACATTTGTAAGAGAAGATGCACTTTGAGGTGCTCTGAAAACAATCAGCTTTCCCAAGCCTTCCAAAGTCACAATGTGAGGTTCAATCTGGCTCTCTCTGGAAAAGCCAGCACTCCTGCAAAAGCTGCTGAAGTTGGGGTGGGATGTAATCCACCAACTGCACGGTCCCTTGGAAACAGAACCAGGGGAGAGCAGGCATGAAAACATCATCCATCAAGTATCTCATTTATGATTAACTGCCCTGGAATGGGAAGGAATAGGCAGGAGGCTGATGACAAGAGAATGTCCCACTGCGTAGCTACAGGCTTGGATTGTCCTTGAAATACCCTCTTAAGCTGGCTGGGTTAGCAGATCATTTTGGCTATCAAATTCATTACCACACTTCAGAGTGCTGAATATTAAATCACTTGACCACTCTCCACTCAGGGATGGAGTTAGGCCCAGGGTCCCTGCAGGGGAACAGCCCTGCCCACAGCCACCACTACCAGGGCTCAGCTTTGACTGGGCTCAGCTTTGACCAGGGCTCAGCTCCCTGCTTCTTGTGCCATGTGCTCCAGCCTGACTGCCCTGCCCACACGGGCTCCCTGGGCTGCGTGCCACGGGCTGTGTGCTGTAACACACAGGAGCTCGGCTAGCTGTGCCCAGGAAAGTTCTCCAGCTGTTCACTGCTGCTGCCTTCCACCCCACCAGGAGGCTCTGGAAACGAAACAGAAGGGCAGTCCCAGGGGTGAAAAATGCAATACCGAGAGAAGAGTCCTTGGCTCCTTTAACCGTGTAAATAGTGCTATTTCTATCCCTCTCATAGGATGTTGGAGATTGAATTAATTACAATGTTTGCAGAAGGTTTGGGGTTATGCGGCTGTGTCAGAGTATCTAAATGCAAATTATTACAAAATCATTCCTCCCAGAGGTTAATTTATTTCAGGCTGTGATAAATCCATCATAATTCTTCCCTCATATTTGTAACCCTCCTCCCACTCACTCTCCAAACTGTTCCAACGGCTCATTTCATGCTCCTAGCCTCAGCCCAACCCTCATGCCAGGAACAACTCGAGCCCAGGCTCCCTCTTGGGGGGTTTCTGGGTGGACATGTCTCAGGCAATCAGGCTTGCTGAAGTGCAAGGCATGCCAGGCATGGCAGGGATGCCAGGACACAGCCCCTGGGCAGGTGCAGCCAGAGAGCCTGAGAGCACCTGGCAGCTGAGGAGCTCCAGTCCTCTCCTGCTGTCCCTGGTGGCCACTGCTGTTCTGTGGGCATCTCCCTCTTCACAGCTAAATGCCATCCAGGCTAATGAGCATCACAGCCAGGAGCTGAGGACAAAATAGTGTAGTTTTGAGTATTTTGTTTGTTTGTGGTTTTGTTTTGTTTTGGTTTTTTTATACCATGTCAGAATGCCTACAGCTGATGCAAAATACCTTCCAAAGTGGTAGTGCAATGAAAGAAAATCCCTTTCCTTATGACTCCCAGCTTTTCCTGCTTCAGGTGTTCCTGTCCCCATTCATCTTCAAATACATATCTTTACAGAGTACATGATGTGGCACATGCTAATAAGTAGCACAGCCAGCACTAGTACCATGATGCTACCTTGAATCCCAGTCTTGCCACAGATAACTCCTAAGGGGAAAGAGGAATACCCAAAAAACATTTGGACTGGGAGATAGTCCTGACTGACCAGCCTAGGAAGAGCTCCTCATGCCCTTTTCACTGAGAACCATCGCTGCCAAGCTCTGCCAAACACCTACACCCCACAACACCTGTGTAAGGTGTCCAGCTGTACAGCTCATCTCCTGTTCTAGCTGCTACAATCAAACTGAACTAGAGACCAGACTGCTCTATTAAGCAGAGTAAAAATCAGATATTTTCCCACATTGCAAAGGCAGATGTTAGCTGTGCAGCCTATTTCTTTGATTTGCAGTCAGCTGTTGGCAAAATACGATATCTTCTATTTTCTGATTATGTACTAAGAGTATCATCACTTTGGCTTCAGTTTGCACATAATGTCAGGGGAGTCACAGCATGCCTGAATATCAAGTATTGTACAGCAAGCACTGTGATCAAAATGCACTGAACCATGTTCTCCCTGGTCTCAGCAATACTGCAGGCTGAGGACAGGCAAACTGGGCTGGCCCAGAAAGTGGGGGCAGAATATGGTCACAAGAAAGAGCTGTGCTCAAATGAAGCCCTTCCTTTCCTGCACTTCCTGGGAAGATGCACTCTCAGGATGAGCAGCAGAGGTGGCAGCATGCAGCTGGAAACCAGCCCTGCCATGGACTCAGAGACATCTCAGATGAGCTGGCCCAGGAGTTAATGCAGCAAGGTGGAGAGGAGAGCCACAGGGAAGCTGTCTGGTTCACCACACCCCTGCAGGAGCCACTCATGGACCTCAGTTCCTGCTACATGACAAGACCCAGGCTAATCTCAGCCAGCCCAAGGCCAGCACAGAGCAGTGTCACAGCTGAGACATGAGCAGGACAGCAGAAGAGGCAGCGGCTCTCTCATGGCTGCATCCACGCTGGCAAACCTGGCCTCAGTAAGGAGAAAAGGGTTTGTCTCTGGCACAATCAGCCCTATCTCTTTGCTGCTGCTGGGTGAGCAGCTGGTTATCTCAGGGGACTGATAACAAGGGCATGAAGTCTTTTCAAGCTGCACACCACAGGTCTGGATTTGTCCCATGCCAGCAGCTTTTGTAATGCCTTGCCATCTGAAGGCTGATCAAGTAGCTTGTGCTATCTGAGATGAACTAATGTTTTCATTCCAGATAAAGAAAACAAGCACTATGTTCCACATCAGTGATAAAAACAGCAAACTGGAAAAAAATAGTTAAGGAATATGCTTATTCTGATAAAGCAATGCACATGTTTAAGATGGGACAACAGCAAAACATTAAACACTTGTTCGCACAGTTCATCATTCAGACCAGGATTATGCCAACAGGAGTGAACAACCGAGAGCAGATAATCCATATTTGTTCTTTCCACTCTTATCTTTCTACTCCTACTAGGATTTAATAAACTATCAAAATACTGTTAACCAAATAAGACAACTTAATCTGGCTACTGCATGGAGTTGGCTCCCTACCAGGTTAGTGCCGTTCCATAATTGCATTACAGTGAAAACCTGACACAGTGAATAAATGCAGGTACTTCTGAGAAATGTCACAACTGGCACCTCGAGCAGAAACCCACTGATGGGTGGGAGGACTTTGGGACTACCCCATTAGTACTGACACGGGCTGCTCAAACCAGGAGCCTGGCAGGAGCATGTGGAGGAGGCTGAACAGCAATTTCCTCTGTATTTGCTCTGTTCGTGTGTCAAAATACTTCAGGCTCCGAGGCTGTCAGCTCAGTGTCAAGCTCACACACACTGGAAGTGTGCTATCAATTTGTTTAATCCTAGACCCTGATGTCAGAGGAATGTATAAGGCAGGCAAACATGGGCAAAAAAAGTTAATTAACAGAGGAGAGAGAGCCACCTCCGCGTCCTGGAAAAATACTAAGTACAGATTAGATAAGAGTGCCTTCAGAAACGACAGTCTGAAAATCCTAATGTCATCTGTGTACGTTACAGTGGCAAACTGCCCAGAGGAAGGGAACAGAGAAAATGTCACAAGTGCTGACAACAGACTTGATTCTTAGTGAAAAGCTCTGCATGAAAGCACTTCACCCACGCATTGCTCCTTTGGGTTTTGGGAGTGTCTTTCTGAATGAAAAAGAATATCCCTTCCCATCACTCTGCTCCCCTAGCTTCTCTCAGGACCTGCCTTTAGCTCCATGGCCAGACTCTGCCTCTGAGCTGTGCACACACAGCAGGAATCAGCACAGGGTGAAATGATCCAAGCCTGTATTTAAGGACAGAGTAGGAAACACTTTACAATTTGCAGTAGAAAATATCTTTTTCAGCGGTTGAGAGAGGAATGAAAGAACAAGGGCCAAATCCACATGTACCACAAGCAGTGGATGACCTCCAGCTAGCAGAACTGACTGAATGCCCCAAATCCAACACTCCCCAGATTCTCTTCTGGACACAGAGTGGAGGTGCTTCTGAGCAGGACTGCTACAGGAGATGATCCATTATGAAAGGCTTCAGCTGGGAGTTAGGACATGGTCTACAATTAACACTCTCCAAGTAAATCAATCCTGAAAGAAGCCTTCAGTTCAAAGTGGACCAGTTGCAAGAATCATGGAGAAACACACAGGGAGAGCACTGTTACACTCTTTTCTCTCCCCTTCCCCGAAAAACAGAAAACTTTTAAAA
This sequence comes from Hirundo rustica, assembly GCF_015227805.2. Taxonomy (NCBI): domain Eukaryota; kingdom Metazoa; phylum Chordata; class Aves; order Passeriformes; family Hirundinidae; genus Hirundo; species Hirundo rustica. The sequence continues at coordinate 2,372,149 of NC_053459.1, read as the reverse complement.
TGAATCTTAGACAAGGGAAGAATTATCCTGTTCCTTCACATAACACTTGTGGAGACATATTGAAGTTGTGTGTCACAATCCATCACTAGCAACCTCTTTCAGAGCTGTCCTGAGCACATCAGCTTCTCACCAGATGTTTGGTTCAGTTTTTTCTTCTTGGAACAAAGAGTCTTTTTATCCTCAGTTTGCTGCAATCTAAAATAAGATCAAACTGGAAACCTATCACTCTTATCAGATGCAGCTCCACTGCAGGCTTCATAACAATATAAATATCTTATTACATAAGAGGCAAAGCAATTCATTGAGCAGAATCTTTTTTACTAGCTTCTTCTCAGAAAAGTATCTACTGGAGAAACTGTCAGCTATTCCTCACACCCTGGCAACTCACTGCCAGTAAGATCAGACTGCAAAAGGAATCCAGGGAGTAAACTAAGGAATAAAGATGTAGTTCACACAGAGAAGTTTAAGAGCCGAAGACCTTTGGTTTATTCTCCATTAAAAAAACCCAAACTTTGGGGCAATAATTCATATACTCCACTTGAGGATGGGGAAAAACCAAAAGGCTTTTCCAGATCACCTGCTAAAAGCTCTGCAAGGAAAATAATAGTACTGCACTTGGGGCTGGTTTGAGATAGAGACTAAGAGCTTCAGCAAGCTTGTAAAACTATTGCTCAGGAATGGGGAGTGCTCATGGCTGGTCCCAATCATTTCTGTGCAAAGAACAAACTTGTATTAACCTCTCATGGAGAAGTCAGCAATTAGAGAACATTTCCTTTCAATCCCAGCAAAACTCGAGCAGTTGATGGTGGTGTGAAAACCACGAAAATCATCTTTCTGGGTTTCAGCTGCATGCTCAACCCTGGGCTCCTGGAAGGCACTCCCTGTTCCTTATCCCTCTGCCACCCTTGCAGCACACTGGGATGAGCAGGATGCCCCACACCAGAGGAGAAGGCTGGGGAGGCTGCACAGGGCACAGGCCACTGGTGCCCACATTGATGAGCCCCACTCCTGGCTGCCCAGGTGAGGTGCTCTGTGCACATGAGAGAGTCTTGCTCTCTAGCAACAAAAATCTCCCTGGAGAAAATCAGGAAGCTTAAAAAACCCTCTATCACTCTGTCTGCTGATAAGAATGAAAATGACTCCTGAATTCGCAAAAAAACTTATTTAAAAATAGTTATTAAACAAAGGTTTTGGACCTGAATCTGATTCTGAGAGTTTGAAAAACCAAAATGTCTATGCCTAAAAATTTAAGAAATTAGGTTTAATGAAACTCAAATCTGAAATGCCATAGATGCGTGTACACTTAAGGAAGCTAAAAATGAAAATATGCCTGTCTGAATTGTCTAAACCCCACAAATTCAAGATAATCCTTTTTTAGATTTCTGTAAAAAATTAAGAGACTTTACCTTGATGAAGAGTTGTTGACTTCTGTCATAAATTAGAAGCGCTTACACTTCCTGTAAAACTCCTTGCTGTATGTGTTGGCAGGGATGTGGGAAGGTGCGGGATTGGAGGGGCAAGTTCTGGTTGCTGTGGGCTTTTTCACTTTGCAACTTGAAGCTTTTTTCAGCCCCAGAAATGCTTGGCTCTCCTTCAGCTATTGCTTTGCTTTAATTGTCTCATGAATGTTTTGGCCGGCAGTAAAAGTGCCGAACTGCGGAGCCCTTCCCTACAATTTGAGGCACCATGAAAGCAAACGGCAAATACGGGGTCATCCCGTGGGAACATGAAATTGCAGACTTCCAGTTTGACAGAATGGATGCAGCTGATGCAGAACTGGGATGGACAAGCAGCAGCATCCAGGCTGGAGTCTGCAGAAGCTGCTGTGTGAGAGATATGCAGCAGAAGGAATTCAATATGCTGCCTTTCCCTTCTGCTTGTAGACGCACGTAAATGAAACCTGTGCCATTGCTCCTCTTTTTATGCCTCCATCTGATCTTCCAAAAGCAGATTACAGAAAGCTGCACGTAAACCTGAAGATGCAAAGGACATCCCTAGGGACCTCCTCTTCTGCCCTTCAAATTAATGCAGGGGTATGAGGAGATAAGGGACATGAGTCTGGTCCTGCCAGAACTGCTTCATGAATCGATCTTTGTTTCTGCAAGCATTAAACCATCACCTTTCACCTCCACACAGAGGGGTGGATCCAGAAGATCAGGTTTAAACTGGGATGAACATTTAAAACTCCAACACTCTGCCAGATCTCATTGTGGCTTACAGTGCATATGCCTAAAATTTTACCAGAGAAATGTATTTTAGGCAACTTCTGTTTGAAAACTTAATGGAAGTGTAGCTGTTCTCCCCTGAGCGTCAGGAACAGATGACTAAGAAATGTTGCCAGTATCTGTCTTTCAGCGAGATTAGTGTTGGGTTTGTGTGGTGTCCTATTTATAACTTTGACAAACAGCTTAACCAATCATTTCATACTTAATCATAGCTGTCTGCCCAGCTCCCTTCAGAGAAAAGCTTTTCAAAAACTATGTGCCAACACAATATGAACAAAAAGAAGCAAACCACAGTCAAGAAAAAAAAAAGATCTTGCTCCCCAAACCAGCAACAGCTATACAGAAAGCAGGTCTTGGTAAATCATAAGGCGTAATTAGAGCGTCATTATTCATGGGACTGCACAGCTATAGTTAGTCAGTGTTTCCACTGTAAACCCCTATTTTCATAGAGGTTTCAGCTCAGCTGCAAGGAATTAGTCTGTGATGAAATTTGGCAGTAGAAATTTTAGAGCAAGGATTTTTCTTTTTTTTTTTTTAACAGTTTAAAGATCTTTTTTTCTCCACCCACTTTCATTCCCCTCTCACTTCTGAGGCTGTAGCAGTACTTACAAAAGAAACAAAAAACCACTTCTGTGTGCTGTTTGATGATTGTTTTCCGTGCATGTCTCTGTGCTTAATGGGACCAAAAATATCAATTTAGCAGGGGGTTTCAAACAGAAGCCTTAAAAGCTTGTAGTTTGATTCCCACAACAGTTACAACTCAGCTCTCCTCTGGATGGATCCATGAACATTCATATCTACACTGTTAATTTAATGCATTAAGGAAACTTGACATCCTGAGTAAGCCTGCATACCCATCTAATGCCAAAGATGGCTTTACATTTGATGGGATAGAGCTATTAGATTTCTTTACATCTTTCAGCTTTGAAAGAACATTTTCCAGGGATTATAAGAGATTACTTTTTGCTGGACTCAACCCTAAGCCCTATATTCACCTGCCTGACACTTAACACTTCCATTTGGGCTCACAATTCAGCACGAACAAAAAGCATGGTGGGGACCACTAACAGGAATCACGAGGAAGGGAAAGGGACAGGAGAAACATCCTCATGGGACATTTTATCCCAGACAGAATTAAACAGAGCATTTCACAGCATTTTCAGCTACTCAAGGAAAACAGACTGCTGTTTGCATTTGCAGGAATATCACAGGAATGTATCTACCCTTTTCCAACAAGCTTTGGCTGAAGCATCCTAGGGGTTCAGCCTGCCTGGGCATGAATGAGATTTGCTTTCACACACATGGACCACACTCCAGAAAGGTACAGCAGCCTCTGGGCATCACGCCTGGTTGTCACTGCATGCCACCAGCAGCGTGAGAAGGAACCGCCTCAAGTGCGGTCCCAGCTCAGAGTGGGGCAGCAGTTGCACAGCTTGAAAAAAATGAGTGTAAAACCATGAGCTGGAAGATTTACAAGGCTCAGTATGCCACTGGATCACTGGGAATGGCCCGAGTGTTCATACCAATATCTCAGTGCACAGGTTCTGAAGAACAGAGCAGTTTTCTAAAGAACAGACTAGTTCATCCAGGCAATTTGATTTTCTGGTGAAACAGATGGCACCATTTACCATCACCATGCTTCAAACCCTGTTTTCCTGGACCGTGATCTCGGCATATGGGAAACTGGACCACCTCTGAGCTTCTCACACCGTGCAAGGTGCATGCCTTCCTCGGAGCTCCCCATCCCAGCACTAATGAGCTTCCCTCCGACAGCTTGGCAGAGTGACAAGGATAAGAGTGCTTGCAAGGTACCAGGCAGAATTCCTGAGGGCAGCTGCCTCCAAGCTCCCTGAAATCCCAATGCACTCTTCAGAGGACTGGAACAGCAACACCAGCTGTCTCTGCAGATACCCCACTACCTTGACCACTGTCATTTGTGAAAGCCATAAAAGAGAAATTCTCCCTTTAGAGTGAAAGTGCTTTATCTTTGCTTAAAATTGCAGCAAGCACGGTATTTATGCTGCATGAAGGAGGATCTGAACTCCTGCCATGTCTTAAAAACAGAACAAAGCAGACTTTCTACACATACTGGTTGAATCTGCTTTTCAAGGTGGTAGTTAGAAATTAAGAGGCAAATGAACTAAGTAAGATCACTCATGTACCTTCAATCATTTACAGGAATGTTAGCAAGGGCTGTGCTTCAGAGGGCTGGATCACACTTTCCTGCTGCAACCATTATTAACCTGACACAACATGTTCATAGAATAAGAGATGATAACGATGCTGTTACTGGTCTCCCTAGAATATGGTTATGATTAAGGAATATCTTAGAGAAACTGTCACTCATTAAGCACTCAGCTAAAAGCAGAAAGGAAAGGTTCTGCAATTTCAGGAATTTGTAACTTTAAAAAGGTCCATTCTGAACATTTTGGTTACTGGGTCTTTTTTGCTTGAGTGTTGCTAGGAAGTGGCAGATTCACATTAAATGCAATCTGCAGTGTTTTTTGCTTCACCACTTTTCCCCTGAATGTGAGCAATAGGTCTTCTACACCCACCTTAGAAGACATTATGGGCCACTCAGTGAAAAACACAACTTTTAAAATCTGAATTTAATTCTCCTGATACTGTGTATCCAAGTAAGTATGCTATTCCCACCTGGGAAAATCCATACTGCTTCATAGTGCATCAGGTCCCAGGTACTTAACTCAGTCTAAACCCAGGACCCCAGTCAAAGCAGCAAGTTCTCCTTTTGATCCCTCTGTTCTCTCACTCACTGAGCTGCTTTTGCTCTTGGATAATCATGTCCTTTGTGTATCATGGCACAATAGTACTGTCACCAAAATTTTCTTTCTTGTTATAAGAAAAAAGGGACCATCCCTGGGAGGTTTATCAAGTCTGGGAGTCAACTCCACTTCCAGATTCAGTTACGCCAGTGGGAAATGTTCTTGGCACTCCTAAAGATGTGACCTCCAGATAATCACCAGTCTAGCCACTATTTGCCTAAATGATGAATGTAGCTCAAAAGCATTTTCTCCTTTTGCAAGCAATTAGGGAAAATTTAATACCAGTCTGGCCAGTAAGTGACAGTGACTACCACCACAGTCAGAACTTTTTTAGCAATGCCTTGCAGAGTGCTTTCCCCTGACCCTGCCTGCCTTTGGGCTTGTTTCTGAGCTACTGAGATAAAGCCAAGTGCCCACATAGGAGCAGTCTTCCAGAGCAGAAGATTCTGTTCTGCAGAGCAATCGCAATTCTACGCAGCTTGCTTGCCTCCCACCAGCTAACTCTGTGGCCTTTGCTGACCAGTTTGGTAGGAAATTGGAGAGGATTTGATCCTCTGAGCACCCATGGAAGTAAACTGTGCAATTCTCTTGCTTTTGGTATTTATAAGCAAGTCATGTTCCAGCCTCCAGGCTTACTCAGGGTACTGCTGAGGGACTGCTGCTCTCCTGCCATATGTGCTCCCACAGCTTGAATGCCAGTCACAGCGAGCCTCAGTGCACCTGCACTGGAGAAAATCCAAGTGGGAATCTCATGGGAACAGGTGTTGCCACCGGGGATGCTTAGAAACAGGCTGGGCAAACAGCTCTAAATAGACTCCACTGATCAACTCTTAGTTGCTGTATCTGCTGAAACCACATGGTCTCATGACTTTTTCATTCTCTGTTTCCCAGGATGGGATGATCTGCCCATCTCCCTGGCCAGGGTGCCAGGCAATGCTATAGATCATTTCCTCATCTGGGAATCAGGACAACAGACCCATCAGTGTGCGAGAGTGACAGGAAACTGCACTTAGCCAGCATTGGAAATAAGGAAGTGCAACAAGATCTGCACCTTTAATTGCATCCTCACTCCCTGTGACAGCTGAAACCCCCTTAATTAATACACTTCATACGCTGTCTATTTTTGATCTACTTCAAATTCCAGCCATCAGCAGAGGATGTTTGTCCCATTCCTGCTGAGAGAACCCCTGGGATTTGTTATGCCCATCATTCAGCGTCGCTCAAGCAGGAAGACAGCTGTGGATACCTCTCCCCTGCATGAAATATCCCCCTCCCCTCCTTTCTGAGTGTGACTGGATCACTCAGCTTCCTCTGTGCTCCAGACTGCCCTCCTTCCCTTGCCATACAGAACTTCACCCTTTAATAAAACAAACTCGCTGTCTTCCATGTATCTATCCATCTCTGAAATTCAGCCATGAGACTTCCCCGTTACATGTATGAAAGGTGTGTGACTGATCTCCTGTAATCAAGAGGAGATGAACACGTAATTCCACACATCCTCACACACACAGGCCTCATCAGCTGTGTCCCACACTGTACTCCTGCAGAAAGGAGATCAGGTGGTGGACTGGCAACTCAATTGTCACCTGTTCTTTTTCCTCGCCAGGCTGTTCCCACTGACGCAGATTATCCACTCACTCCTTCTCTGACCTCTGGTTCCCCACATTTGTGCCCAGTAAAACAGCAGTGCTGGAGTGGCAGTGCAGCAGGTATGCTCCAAACTCCATGGATCTTGTCAGACAAAATTTCGGGTTTCCTCAAAGTCCTCATATCTCTTGCAGCACACTGCATTCACCTGGCTTACTGAGGACATGGAGGAATTATTCCTGATTCTATCCCAGCATGGCCTTCCACTGGCAACTGGCTCCTTCCCCTCTGCATACAGAGTTCTGCATCTGCCTTAAGGTATGGGTTAGGCCACACAAATAACAAAACCTACACTTTGGTCAGCAGTTGCCTTAAAGCAGCAGAGACACTGAACTACCAATTTCTGAGGCAGCATCTGATGGGGGGAACAAATTGGAATGGATCAGATCTCCTTGCAGAGGAGCTGCTGTTAGAAATCCAGATCCTTTTCAATGTGATACAAAGCACCTGCTGTTGGCCACCTGAGGCTGAAACTGCTGCCACTGAAGTTGATGGCAAAACTCCTGCTGCCTTCAAAGGCAGAGGGACTTGGGCCCCGGTGATTCCAACTCTTGCAATCCACCTGTAGATTAGCCCAATTGGGAAGAGCTTTCACATCCATCTTTGAGCAGATGAGAGAGGTTTGTCCAAACACCGGCCAAGGCTTTTGCTCCTTTACTTTAATCACAACCACTGCACAGTGACTGCCTTCGTGTCAGGAGCTTGAATCAGGTGCTGCTTTTCAGAAGTGAAGCGTGCTGCAGGTCAGATGCTTTACAGGCACTACTGCCCTGAATCAACAGCTCCTCCAAGGTGGACTTTGAAAGCTCTGTGCCAGATGGCCACCTAGTTCCTAGCTATGGCCTTCAGACTGTAAATAAAGGTACTGTCAAAACACAAGCTTCCTTCACAAGTGCTGAATGCAGTCCAATTCCATGCTTTTGCCTGCCAGAAGGTGCAGACTTCTAGATGAATTACAGGGCTTGTTTTCTGCCAGCCTGACACATGATATTTCAATAAGGGGCCCAAGGGTGACCAGGACCAGCCAGGGTATACTTCCTGAGGCATCTCAAAGCTCAAGATTTTGCATGAAAACAAGAACAGTTAAACAGTACCAGGACATGAAAATAATCTCAAAGCCTCATCACACTCTAAACATGGACAGCTTTCAGTGTGTCCTTTATTCATGTTATCTACTTCAATTACTAGCAAATTTCACTTTCATTGCTGATTTGTATTCAGAGAAGCCGAATGGAGCAGTCTGCAAAGCAGTGGAAGTGTTTCAGGACATTTTTCAGGACAGTTGTAATTTTTGGAATATCCTACTCCTTCCCTATTCCCTGGGTGCTTCTTGAAAAGGAAACCCACAAAAACCCCCAAGGAACCCACAACACCATTCCATTGTTCTGATGATTCTCTGTTGTCTTTGAAAAAGTCTCTACTATCCTCATATATTCATCTGACCAAACGGAGAGCGGGAAAATACACTTTCTCTAAGCCCTCGATGTACCAGGCCAGGAAGCTCCTGAGCACAAGGACTAGAAAGCCCCAAGCCCAAAGAACACCTGCCTCACTGAGCTCTGTGACCCAGCACAGAACCCAGCCCTGGCTCCCCTCTGCACACCCCTCCTCTCGGGCTGCTCAGTCCTCTCCCTGCTCAGCTGTCTGGGGCCGCCATCACTGCTGACGGGAGGCTTTGCCTTATAAAGGAATGAATGCAGAGCGAGCCCATGGAGCATTATGCAGAAGGGCACTCCAGAAGATCACAATCCCTTGTGACTTCACCACCTACCAGTTAAATTCTGGAGACCTGCTGCAGGGAAAGCTCTGCGTTAAAACGTGCTGTGCCGTTCAGCCAGACTTCCCTCTTCTCAGCAGCCTGTTCTCCCTGCCTCTGACTTCACTCATTCACACTTTGCCATCATGTCCTTTTCCCATCTCACAAGTAAGCAGTGTGACAATTGGGAATTTTAACTACCTGAATGCACTGTTGAGGCTGGATGTTGTAGCGGGAAGAAATAAACGCCATCAGCTGCAGTGCCATGGACTCACTGTCTCTGCAAGGCAGAATGGGTATCCCTTTGGTGTTTCTTTTTAAAGAAAAACGCCTCATAGTAAAGGTCTCAGGATGTCAGAAAAAGAAACACTTAACGAAGCAGCCTTTCTGCAAGTGTGTATTGCACTAAAGCTTACAATAATAATTTGTGCTTGTCTTTAGAGAGCCACTAAAGCAAAGGCACTGTTTTCCTCAGGATGAGCTGCAGACATAAAGCTCAGCAGTGTTATGTGCCCTCAGCCCCGGGCAGGCTCAGGGAAGATCCTGAAGGGTCATGCTGCCCGCTGGTCACCATCGTCTCAGACAAATTATTCCAGTGAAGGACTTTGGCACTCTGACCATCTTGGACAGGCCCAGCAAAACAGCACAGCAAGATGGTCAAGGGCCAGGATGAGAAAAAACCCTATCATGCGCCATGAAATAGCTCATCCACAGAAACCTACCACTGCCTCGGGCTGGGCGTCAGCAGCCAGCCGTCCACACACACCACACTCCCACAGACACAGGGCATGGCCACAGCCTCCTTGTGCAGCGACCTCCCCTGCACAGGAGCACGTCCGGAGAACCCAGCTGGAACCAGCCCAGCAACTCAGGCGCAAATGTCAAATCTGCCTGTGCTGAGGGAGCACCGGGGGAATGTGCAGCAGGCACAACCCTCAGCACTCCTGCGTAACAGGCAACAAGTCTTTCCACAACCGAAATGAAAATATCGCTTCCCTGAGGAATGGGATATTAATTATAAGCCTACGCGGTTCTAGCAATGCCTGCTATGTTTATTTTGATCCTCACTACCACACACATTGCAGCGGCAATACCATCTTTCCTTGGAAGTATTAGACATTACAAACCTCATTTAAGAAAACAGATTTTGCCAGCAGGCCATCAGAAAGATAAGAAATAACCCGACTACACTCCAGGCCATAATTGTTTCAGGATTTAGCCACTGAAAATACACCTTTTGTAGCCTGCTGGGGTTGGGAGATAGCATCTTCTTTAATCACCTCTGCTCAAGCCCTTCAGATGCCGCTTAACAGCTCTATTCAGCCCGGGAAAGCACAATTCTGCTCTGTCTGTCATTCCTGGTTGCAGTCGCTATTTGTTTCCCTGAGCAGTAAAGAGTTGCTGCCAGCTAGGCTGTATATTTTCTTTATACTAACTGATGAAAGTAAGATTGTGGGAGGCTCTTACAAGAGCTTATAACCCTTGTCTTTCCCAGCAGCACTGTCATGGTTTTGCTTTTGGTTCAGCTCCCAGCCATGAACCTCTGTGCCAGCAAATCAAGCAGTATCTGGTGTTTATATCTCCCACCGGTCACTGGTATTTTCTCCCCCAGGGCCTCACTAACACTCAGCCTTTTCAGCTCTTGCGCTTATCCCTTGTGCTTTTCACCCACTGCAGATCTGGTTCAGCATTACCTGCAGTGGGATCAACAGCTGAGGGCAGGACCCACACAAACCTTTGCTCACATTCACACACTGGGGACCAGACCACCACAGAGCCCCAGGTGGGAGCTCCCACTGCAGGGAGGATCTTCACTTTGCCCAAAGTTTCTTCCTCTGCTGTGGGAGGGATGTGTCCACCTGTGAAGCAGTGTCTGCTGTCCCCTGCTTCCAGAGCATGTTCAAGAAGTTGGATCTGAGAAAACCGGTGCTGCTTGGACCCAGGACAACATCTACTTACTGCCACCACCCAGCAGCTGAGCAGCCCTGAAGTGTGGCAGCCCTTAAACGTGGCTCTTGAGGGCAGGGCAGGTCACTCATGAGGGCAGCCCTCAATCTGGGTATCTTCCTGTCCACTCCAGCCATTATACCCCAGGGAGCAGAACTACTAAAATAATCTGATTAATATTTTCAAGGATGTTACTTTGAGTGCCTAACTCCAGGCATCTGTAGGAGCCTAGCTCTCAAAAAGCACTGAAATTTGCCTTCCAAAATTCAGAGTCTCTCCTGTTGTGAAGCAAAGAGGTTAAGGCAATGGAAGCAACTCTGAAAATCTGGTAGCAAATGGAGAGCATGTGCGACTCAGGAGCAGCCATCTTTCCGCACCCTTTCCCCCACATTTCCAGCATTTTGAATCTGGATGGATTTCTTTTAAAATTCTCTTTCTGTTGAGCAGGATGAGGTAGACACAGAGGAAGAAAACGCTGACTAAGTCACACCTGATGGCAGCTGCAGCCCCCAGCAGAATCAGGCTCTTGGGTCCCTGGCGTGGTGCAGCCCCAGGGGCAGGCTCTGCCCGAGGAGAGCCCCTGCCAGGGCAGAGGGCTGCAGGTGGGAGGCTGAGAGCAGCACACACAGCTGGGACACAGAGGGGAGGTCCCTGGGGAGGGGGCTCAGCAGCCCATCACGGAGCTTCTGACAGGTCTGCTCCACACACCCTGCCTGCCTGACAGGATGCCACGGGAGCCAGCAGGACAAAGCGGCACCACAGCTGTGGCTCCACCTGAGGCAGCAGGTGAGTCCAGCTTTACTTCCCAGCAAGTGACTCCACTGGGCCTCTCCAAACCCCAGCAGGTGCAAGCTCCCTGCAGGGGAAGTTCCCTGGCTCCCTCATGTCAGAGTGCAGCAGTGAGCAGCTATCTGAGAGAGCAGAACTTGGGTCCCTCTGATGAGGTAAAAATGTACCCCACCAAGCATGAAAAGCACTTCAAACTGTGCCTGCAAGCCAGGGCACAGCAGGCCAGTCAGTACCAGAGACAGGACAAAGATGGTGCTCAGAGGTGCACACCTCTGCCTTGCAAGGGTGCTGCAGTGCCTGGAGTGAGCAAAGGCTTTGGGTTTATCTTTATTCAAAACAGCAGATGTTGCCCTGAGATGGGAGAGGAATCACCGCATGGAGCCTTTTAGAAAACACCAGGGAGCTAAATGGTATCTTTAAGGGCAGCAGTAAGTTTATAAGGATGCTGCTGTGCCCAAATCACGTGGCGGTGAGCCGAGCAGCCAGAGTTGCTCAGGGGGAGAGAACAAGGATCAAAGGAAGCCATCACCCACCCCACAGAGACAAACCCAGCCTGCCAGAGTGTGCTTCCCTACCCTCCCTCCCGCTCCCTATTCCACCCTCGGTGGATGCTGCAAGCCCCCAGTGGCTTTTCTGCATCATTTGGACAAGGCTGAAACTTTCCTCAAACAACTGCCAGCTCTGTGCCGTCCATCTCCCATGCTCTTATCTGCTGACAGAGTGCAGGAGACAAATGAGCGAGCCACCACTCGCATGTGAACACAAACGTGAGTGGTGGCAAAGCACCTCGCAGGAGCAGGGCTGGGTTTGATCTCCCCCAGATGAGGAGCGGCTGATGCCCCTGTTTCTGTCTGCGGAGCCATCGGAGGCGTGCCAGGAGGAAAGGCAGAGGGGATGGGGTGGAAAACAGCCTGTCCAGCAGAGACAGCAGGAACAGCACTGCTGGCTGCCCAAGCACCCAGGCTGCTGCCCTCCTTACACCCCGTGGAAATCCCGTGGGAACAGAGACTGTCCTGCCCTGCCCCGGAGCAAACCCACGGAGCCACTGTCGTGTCCTCTGGTGCGACCTTGGCTGCTGCTTCCCCAGCAGAGAGCTCTGCTCCCCGGCGTGTCACTTCTACAGTCCTGCTATTCCCCCTGTTCCTGGGGGTATGAAAAGCCCTCAGATGGAGTCCAGATACATTGGGTATTAATTCTATGCTATTGTTTAGTGTTTTAGTAGACAATCAGAAGCTACAGTAGGTATTAAAACACATTGCAAAGATAGCTCATGTGCACAATGGCACACAGCTAGGAACAAGCTTGGTTTAAATAGTCTTAAACTCAGTATTCTTGACATTCCAGCAGCTGTCTCCTGAACCCAGGGTGTTTCTAAGATACCTACCATTGGCAGTAAAAGATATTCATGGTTTCTTCTAAGTTTCCTTTGGAGAAAAGGTGCAAAAGGATGCAGAAGGGACAGTTTGCTATTTGCTGTTTAGGTTTCTCTTGCAGAACAGCTCTGAGAGCAGATATCCACTGGACAGGGGTTCTTGTGTGTGACAGGCCTGCTGCATATCTAAATATTTGTATCAGTTCTTTGCTTTGTTTATATATATAATGTAAGAAATTTACTTTACAAATAAAGAGCGCATTTAAGTCAGTAACTGGACTTTTAGTACAGTTGCACCTTCAACAACCCAAGAACAAGAGAAAAAGAAGTGCCTGAAAAGCCCTGTCTAAACCCCCTAAGGCACTTGAGACTGTAGCATAGGCTGCCTTTCCTATCACCTGTCTGCAGAAGCCACAGCACCCAAAATGCAATCTTGAGCCTCACTTCATTTTTGTGGTCTAGTTCTTCCCCCAAGACTCCTCAGTATGTGCCAACAATATCTGGAATTTCTTTTCCTCCTCCCATCCAAGGTCTGGACAGAGCTAGAACTGTTTTCTTGCAAAAATTAAATGCAACCCTGTGCATTCAGCCCAGGACAGACACTGAAAATCAAACACTTTGCTTGTTTCCAGACACTGCCTCTTTTCACTGGGTTAGTGATGAGAATAAATCCTGCTCAGGTGATCTGCCTGGCAGCTCCCATCCAGCAGCACATGCAGCCATGCCTGAGAACACCCACAAGGAAAACACCTTTTTGATTCACCACAATGGGAGGAAGCTCAAGAACCAGCACACTTCATCCTCCTCCTCTTCCTCCCTGCCTTCAGCCTCTCGTTGTCTTCTGGGCTGACCACGGTGCGTGGTTTCACGGCCCCTATCAGCTGAAAAGGCACATTGTGCAGCTAAGCCTCTGTGTCTTCATGTTTCCTCCAAATCTATCAAGAGACAGGGAGTGAGAAAGCCTGCCTGCTGAATTCCCAGTCCCCAAATGCTCCCTGGGTACCGTGAAAGCTGTCATTTGCATTCCCCAATTTCCAAGCGCTCAACAGAGCTGATCCATGCTGAGTACACCTCTGCCTCCCTCACCAGCTGTTTCCTCTGCCGTTTTCAGCCTTATGCTTCCTTTGTCCCACTGATTCGTGCTTCACGTGTGCACCAGCTGAAAAGCAATTAGGGGCAGAGCTCCTTGACGGCGATTCCAGGCACTGCTGCCGATTACTGCAGCGGCTCAGGGGAGGAGATGCGCACGTATATTTATATGCGTGTCTGTGTGCACGCATGCAGCTGACACACACGTTCCTTCCCTAACTGGTACCTTGCAAATTCAGTTTGGGAGAGCTTCTGCTCCCTGGTACCACTAAAGAATACTAATTATTAAATATAGACTCAGCGGGCCTAGTGCAGATACCTAGTGCAGATACCTAGTGCAGTTACCCCGACTGGAACCAGGTGAACCTTTAGCTGAAGACCCAAGAAAGATCAAGGAAACCATCTCATGCTCAAAGCTGCAGAGGGGTCACACACACCCCGTGTTAACAGCAACACTTGCTTATGTGCGCTGTAACTTCAGTCAGCCAGACTCCTGACACAGGCCACCTGCACACCTATGTGCACAGTCATTTTCCAGAGAACTGTTCTTCAGGATCAGCTGTTTCAATGAACCACAACTTACATATTGTTTTTGTTTAAAATAAATCACAGAAGAGTTCCTTGCAAGGGCCACGTCGCCGCAGTTATTTACGGGCTGTTACTCATTCGCTCTTTCAACTCCACCAGGGCCCTGGTACTGGTGTCACTAAATGATCTCCACGAATGGGCAAGGAAGTCTAGTTTTTCTGAGTTTTCCAGAGGGAAAAATCCTTGTCAAACTCCATTACAACCCAACAGCAGAGAAGACGCAGCAGGCAGCCTAGGAGCACAGGCTTGGACATAGAAGGCTAAATGTTTCCAACCTAAATCCAGCTGTATGAGCCCCACATCCTGCTGCTTTTTGCACCCAGCAAGCCTGACAGCCCAGCCTGAAGCTGGCAGCTCTCCTGTAGTCCACAAACTGATGGCAAAGCTGAATCCTTGTTATACACCTTTTACTTGGGAATTTGGCATTCCTCTTTTGACACAGACAGTGCCATTCTGGGGGATTGCAACACCTTAGTATCTCATCACAGTCTGGACAGGACAAACCCTGCTAACCTGCAGGTCTTGTGCTCTGTATTTACCTCACCCAAAGAGGACAACAGCTGGAAGATAATTGTGATTGCTCCAGACCATTAAATACTTCACTGGAACCACTGTGTGCTTCACCATTTAGAAAACATCTGAGAAGTGGATTCTTTGCAAAACTCCTGGTTAACATCAGTTGGAACGTAACACACTGTCAGCCCAAAAGGAAAGATAATGGTGCCTTCCTCCCTTGGGTAGCTTCCAAGCCCTCCTTCTCAAGCACACCTTTCTTTGCACCTTCTACCTAGAAGCAGCAGATTGGCAGCTGGCACACCACTCACACCAGGGCAAAGCTCCCCAGCTCCCTCCCCAAAAGCCTGAGCTCTGCCATGCTCCCACCCCGTGTGTGACCTCCTTCCTGTTCACTCCTGGTGTGCAGAGCCCCTGGTTTCCATCGTGCCTTTCCTGGCCCACGCCTCTCTGCTCAGCTCCTGAGCTGACAGATCACTGAAGGCTACAAGAGCACAGTTCTTGTACATACCAATCTCCTGCCTGCTCCAGAGGATGAGCAGGCTGACCATGTAAGGTGAGCAGGAAGGTCAGCAGAGTCACTGGGTGTGGGAAGTCCGGTCACATCAGCCATGTGTGTTTGTTATTGCTTTAAAAATCCATTCCTGTGCTTGCTTCAAGGAACACCTGGTTTGATAAGACTCCTATTGCATTATTTTAATAACAGTGATAGTCAAGGATAGTCAGGTGAGTTGGGTTGGATTTGAGGCCTGAATCCAGCCTTCAATTATGATAACAAAAGCAACAGTCTGTGATTAATGGATATAGTTCTGATTCAGTGAATTGGCTGCTGTAAGCCAGAGCAGTTGAATTGGGCCTCATTTGCTAATAGGTGGCATCCATTAATTACCCTCATTGCAGAGGAGTTTGTGTAAGGGCTGCTCAAATGAAGGAACTGCTCTGCTTCATCTTCTGCTGCCACAGACTTCCCCACAAGGGCTCTTCCTGAGCAAGCCTCCTCCACACTATTGCCAAGGAAGAACTTTTGATCTCCTTGCATGTATTGGAGGAACAAGGGCCAGCTGTGAGATGGTTTGGAAGGAGCCAGGCTATTGCCTGGTCCTTGCAAGACTTGCTCCAAGGCACTTGCCACGGGCAGATCCTGGGAAGAGAGGGAGAGGAAAAAGGGAGATTCCACATTAGGAATTTCTGCCAACAGCCATCAATGTAATATGGGTTCTGGCTGCATGCTTGTATGGATGTACACAGAGGCTTTCTTAGCTCTGGGAAAGGTCTTTCCACATTCTAAAGAATTTACAGCCTCTCTGGACACTACAGGAAAAGGGGAGGTGAAGGAAGCTCCATGCAGACACAGCACTGATGTGCTCAAGTTTGTGCAGCAAGTCTGCAACAGAACCAGAAGTTGTAACTATAACTCCTGCATCCCTTGTTTGCCCTTTAACCACCAGGCTGTTCTTTGTCTGTCCCTGCGCTATGACTGACAGGCACGTAGCAGAAAGGGCCATCTGCACAGGCCGGGAAAATGCACTGTATCCAGCTCCTGAATCTCCAAACTCCATCTTTATACAGAAGTTTTGTGATAGAAAAAGGTTCTGTGAATGTCAGCATTTCCATATTATCACCATCTGTACATAGATTGCCACGGCAGTGAGAATTTAAAATATATTTAAAAAAAAGAAATTTAACTATAAAAACTGGTTTAAAGTTGACAGTCTCGAGGAGTTTCAGTGCCTTGCATCCCTCATCAGTTTTCATTCATCTAATGTTGTCTTTTAAATACACTGGACAAACTCCAGTGAGTACCCAAGGACGCACTGCTGCCCCAGGGCAGGGCTGTCTCCTGTGCTGCAGCACTGTGCAAAACCCACCCTTGCACAGCACCCCCACCAGCCAGGGCAGCTCCAGCAGAGCCCACAATTCCCAAATGCCAGAGGGTGTCCCTGCACTCAGCTGGCGGGGTGGGGTCACCCTGCACAGGCACAAGCGAGCACAGAGGTGCTCTCCAGCACAGGGGTTCAGTGGAGAGGGGATGAACACGGGGTCATGAAAAATGACACAGTGCCTCGAAACCTTGCCGAGACAGCCGGCATTGGCATTTTGTGGATTCAACCACCAGTAGCTTTTTTAGCATTTCCTTAGTCAGCTCCCCAAAGACAAAAGGCCAGGAATACAGCCAAGCAAGCAACATGATCATAGTAGTTACGGCAATAGCCACCTTCTAAAAACCATCCTACACCCCTTCATGATAAGATAAAGAACCAGAAACTTGAAGCAGTGACTGCCTGACTTTGTCCTTTGTCCAAGGAAAACACTGACTCCTGCTATTTGGAAACACAAGTTGAGCAGACCTGCTGGAAGTCAAACTCTTAAGACAGAAACCGTCCTGCAAACTCAGTCCGGCTCTCCTGGCACAGGCCAGTTTCTTCATTTCACTTCCACAGATGAGCCCTTCAGCAGGGAGCAAACACGATGCAAGCGCAGGGCAGCCAGCACGTGCTCCCTGAAACACCTCTGCTGCTGCTGAACAACTGCAGCGTGGGGAGAAAGAGTGTCAGGCCACTCCTCTGAGCCTGGGCAGGTGCCAGGCCACTCCTCTGAGCCTGGGCAGGACAGTGGCTGTCCTCACCTGAAGCTGCTGTAGGGTCTGTGCACACGTCACAGGTGGTTTCAGTCCAGTTGAGGCCAAAAAGCGTCTGTGCTCACACGTGCGGATCTGCACACAGGCACCTACCAACACCGTGGGGAGCTCCACTGGCTCAAAACCTGCACGAGCCAAAGGAAGCAAATCCAACCCCCCCTTACTGACAGAATCAGTCCCGTGGCTCAGGACTGTCTCCTGTTCCCAGGACTGCTCCTACAGACCAGAGAACAGGGGAGAGCTGTGCTGTGCTTGTTGCTGGAAGAGAAAAGCTCTCCTGCTTTACCAGAGGCCTCACGTTTGCCAGCAGCACTGGCAGGTTTTGTTCTAAGATATTTTGGGACTTGTTCATACTTGAGACAAACTGTTTCTAACACGCTTCCCCCTGTGTTTTTAGGTGACCTAGAACATTTGAGAGGTGTTTAATTTCAGAAGATACCTGGATATATTTTGAAATTTTGTCCGTACTTTTGAAAGAGTCCATTTTTTGAATTCCCCCTTGATTTCAGGGAATGAAATGAATGCCTCCTTGCCTGCCCACTGTGCACTTTTGGCCTTTTGATGAGAAACCAAGAGACAAACGGCTCCACTTCTCCAGCCAGCACAAGAGAGGGACTCAAAGTGGTAGAATGAATAGCAAATACCATACTCCTAATGATCAGAAATGATGTGGTACAGGTAAGGAGAAATTGTAAAACAACAAGGTAAGTAGTGGAATAAAAAAGGGAAAAATTGCTCATCATTTGCACTCCATCTGCCTTGAAAGGCAACAGTGTTTTATTTCCTTTGGTAGAGGAAGGTTTGCATAAAACATAAGCAAGGTTGTACAAACCCTTGGGGTTTAATTTGGTTCTAGTTTATCTTTTGATCAGCACATCAAACAATTGTGCAGCGTTTTCCCCTCCTGCCTCCCCTCCCAGTTTCTAAAAGCTGCCTGAAATAACTGTGTGCTGTCTCTCACCAGGGCAGCACAGAGCCTTCAAGGCAATGCCATTACATTTAAAGAGGAATCTTTGCCAAAATAGCCCAACACAGGGACAGCCCTAATGCCTGCAAAGGGCTTTTAACAGTAGGTTAACATGCCTTGCAGTTTTTTGAGCCTCTCTTGAATGGGGAGGTTATTATGGGAGGAGAAGGCAAAATCATTTCCCACTCCAGCAATTGCAAGAGGCCAACTTCTGCCATCTGCAGCACCAGGGACCCATCACAGGCAGGCAGCAACCCAGGTGTGAACAGCTGTGACCTGTCCCCACTGTCCCCAGGCGTAAACTGACAGCTGAGACCTGTCCCCACTGTCCCCAGGTGTAAACTGACAGCTGAGCCCTGTCCCCACTGTCCCCAGGTGTAAATTGACAGCTGAGACCTGTCCCCACTGTCCCCAGGTGTAAATTGACAGCTGTGACCTGTCCCTGCTGCCTGCAGACCAAGCCACCAGTGGAGTCTCGTTCTGCTCACACCTTGGAGTGCAGTCAGCATTATTTCAGTGGCGGCTTCAAAGCAGCAAAGCCTTGGACCTCTCCGTACCAGCAGAAATACCAGCTGTGCCATGTGGGATAGGAAGTCCAGAAGGAACCCACTCTGTGCCACAAGAACTGAAGCCCCAGTGGGGTAAGTGGCCAGCACAGTGGTGCCACCACAGCGGGTGGCTCGTGACACACGTGCCTGGACAACACACCTCATGGCTTCCAATAAAATAATGTGCATTAAGAAAAGAGGATGACATCTTCTTACCCAATCTAGGAGCTGCACAGAACAGAAAACAAGCTTTCCAGGAGATTCATGGGGCACAAAAAGCCAGGAAATGTGAGTGAGTGACCAAGGATAGTGCTGTCTCTGTTCAGGGCAGTGGGAGATGCGCCAGGTCAGTCCTTGCTATAGCTGGGAGCTAACAACAATCCAGAGGATGCAGTTTCACATCTTTTTGTTGTTGCTGTTGCTAAATCATATCTGGCTTAAATTGACTCTTCTGTCATTGATGTTTGCTGTTCAGCCTCACAGAGCCACAATCTCCTCATGCACACCCCTATGGACACACTTCACCCTCACCAAGTATTTCTTAAAAAATGCAACTGATCTTTAAACCTAATGCAACTATGCCCTGTAAAAGGCTTTGTGTTTCCAGTCCCATAACCCAAAGCCCTCTCTTGCCTAGGGAGTGTCAGTGGACCCAAGGAGCAGGGTGAACCCCAGGACTGCCAGCTCCTGGCTGACTCCCACTCTCTCTGCACTCACTTGTATGTGACAAAAGCTGAAGGGAGTCCTCCTGTTCCAAGTGCCTTTGACAAAGTCCTCAGCCCTCAGGGAGCCCTTTGCTGCAGCCCCAGGAGCAGAACACGCTCCTGGCAGTTTCTGGGAGGGGGTGCCATGGGGACCGTGGGCTGCAGGCAGGTGCTGCTGTGCTGGGCACGGCTGCAGGGACAGCTGGTGGCACCACAGCTGAGGTGATGAGCTGTCCCAGCAGTGCAGGAGCGTTCCTCATCTCCTGGGTTTGCCAGTTCTGAGGGCACCTTGTACAGACTTTTCTGTGGCTGTCACGCAGAACATCAGAGCAGCGCAGCCGAGCACGAGGCCCTGCAATGCACGAAACTGTTTGCTATGCTTTGTATTATATTCTGACGCTGTAACACTCTGATTTAGCTTTCCTGGGTTGGACACTGGATAATTTTAGACATGCTTTGTTTCCTGTTTTCATTCTCTTCATACTTCTCATAATCTGGTATAAAACTCTGGTCTTGCTTTCAGCAGCTTCTGTAGATTGATTTAAAGGCTAACAAAGAGCTCAGTGCATATTTTACATTTGAGGATAATGGGAAAAAAAAAAAAATCCTACATTTTTATGGCCAGAAGGGGGCCACTGGATCATTTAATGTGACCACCTGTAAAGTACCATTTCCCCTGCTGAGCCCAGTAACTGCCTTCGACTCAATTAGAGCTGGAAGCACTGACACTTCTGGTGTTCCATATAAAGACCAAGCGCAACATAAAACAACTTCAGAATAATAAAAAAAGTTCTGAGAGACTCCTGGGTGTTCCTCACATATCACAAGGAACTTAAAAATCCCTCAACAGTCCCTGTAATGTTTTTTTATGCCCCAGTCACACTTTCTCTGAATAAAAGCAGACATTCTTCATTGACCCAAATAAGCTGCAGTAATCATAAAAAACTGATCTTCCTTGTGGGGTTTGCTGCTCCTGATATTTAAGGGATTTTCTTGGGAAAGTAATTTTTAAAACCTTTCTATGCTTGGCTACATAACCATTCACATTCTCCCCAGTTCTTAAACACAAGCCCAGCAACTCCACAAGGATGGCAAATTAAACTGAGGAGTTATGAAGGCAGAGGCAGGACTTTTATCACTGCACTCAAATTCTGATGATAATCCTCTGCAAAGACCACCTCTAGCTGCCTTCTATCAGTTCTCTTATCCCTGATCAAGGAAAAAAAAATAAAAATCACAAATCATCTCAGCAAAATAAGCGTGTTGCTGCGTGCATCAAGCCACCTCACATTTCCTTCCTCGTTTACGGAACTTAAGCTAGGTCAGGATTTCTTTTCATTTAGGAACCTGAGCCATGCACTGTTATTCCAGAATCAAAAACTCTGACTAAGATGCCTCAATCCTCCTCCTTGCACTGACAAAGGGACACTACGGTCCTGGAAGCTCA
This sequence comes from Hirundo rustica, assembly GCF_015227805.2. Taxonomy (NCBI): domain Eukaryota; kingdom Metazoa; phylum Chordata; class Aves; order Passeriformes; family Hirundinidae; genus Hirundo; species Hirundo rustica. The sequence goes on along the minus strand of NC_053459.1, from coordinate 2,351,136 downwards.
TTTTCAACACTTCTGCTCTGGGGTTGCTGTCGGGGCATGGTTTGAAGGCCAATGTGGGCATAAGAATTGCTACAGTTTGTCCAACTTCAGAGTGCCACCAAAACACCTGAATAAGCCAACAGGTACACAAGGGCAAATGAGGAACGAGAGCAGAAGATGATGACAGAGGAACAAGAAAGCCAAAGCAGAGGGAAAGGTAGCTGTGGCAGAAAGATGGGACTGAGACACTCCCAGACTGTTTCCCAGTTAGTGCACTGTGTGGAGAGATCTGCTTGGCTCTGCAGAGGCACTGGAAGGACCCAAGTGTCCAGCTGAGGGGCAGCGTGGGGCACATCACCCACCCACCCTTCAACTGAGTGCAAATCCCAGCTCAGAACAGCACCAGGACTGTGTTCAGCGCCTTTGCAGCAGCAGCATGGTTTTTCCAGTATGTATTCGAGTAAATTCACTCCCTGTCCCCTCATTCTGGCAAGGACCTCCTGCTATGTTAAGAAACCTTTTTGGAGGCTTGTGACCCAGAGAATTGCCTGTGAGTGAACGAAGAGCAATCACACACGTGTGAGTTACAAAGTGCAAATGTTCTCTTTGCACGTGATCATGACACAAGTTTGGCTTCAGAAGTGTAACAATGCCCCTCCTCTGCCCATTAAACAACAGGAAAAAGAAAAGTGGGATAAAAAGAAGGAAAACCCGCAGGAGTTTTCACTCACCCTCCTGGCTTGCACAAACATGTCAGGAGACATATGAATCCATGTAACCAGTAACACTGTCCCATGCACTTTAGTTCTGTGGAAACAACAAGGTTTTTCTGCAGCAGAGGAAGTCCAGTGCAGAGAACCCCTCTCACGACCTCCTGGATCTGTGCACCACAGGGCTAAGACTGAGCTCTACTCCATTTACTTGTGCAGGCTTTATACCTGCAATAGCATGGGGCAGCCTTGATGAATTAAGAAGAAAGAGGTTCCCCTTGACCTTCCTGCAGCTCCCCTTGGACCTGCTGACATCACCTCTGAGGAGTCCATCCTGCATGGAGAATGCTCTCCATGGCATGCATCGCTGCCCCAAATGTCAGGTATTTTAAAGGCCTCATTGAGGTACCAAAGATTTAAGGCGGCCACGTACACACTGTCCAAAAAAGCCCTTTTTCTTGGTTACAGCCACCAGGATGCACAAAAGCATTTTCCTCCTAAAAACTGTGTTACCACAGGAAGCTCGTACCATAAACTCTCCTACCCAGACTAAAACATCACAACATTCTGTGCTTGAGACCGTACCATAAAGCAGCAGTCACCTCTGACCCTGCAGCCATTTGGAAGAGTTAAACTCTGTTATAAATCCTCATTTATATGCCAAGTGAGTACAGTCATGGAGCAAGGGATCAGATCTAGCACTCACATGTAAAAGCCCATAAAAGAGGGGGAAATATGTCATTAACATTTACTCCACAAACTCCAGGCAGACTGGAAAAAAACACGCATTTCTCATTTCTACAAAATGGTTTGCGAAACCGGAGAATGATATCAAAGCTCACACATCGTTCTGTAAATCAAAATCTCTGTTTAGATGCATGATGCTAATTCAGCTCTGCCTTGCTGAGTTAAAGGTCAAACACAGATTTGAAATCTTGTTGAAGCTTCTTATTGCTTTAATAACAAGCACTGAATTACTTGAGGGTTTTCTTAACAGTGAACCTGTTCTGAACATATTTCAGCCAAAGATATTATTTCCACTATCTTGTTACACCAGTTTCTAACTGAGACGTAAATTCACATGACATGCAAAATTAAAGCAGATTGGGCAGAGGAGATTCCAATGCCCCCTTGGTAACCAGTCAGAGTTAATGAAATGCAGGGAATTAATTTATTGGGAAGAAATTTTAAGGCCATAAACAGCCACCTTTTTTATTTGCTTACAGTTACCAGAAAAGTGACTGCGCTGTTCATCCCGGCAGTCAGAAATAGCTCCCCTTGCACTGCAGGTAAACACTGGCACGTATTTTGACTGGTATATTAATTAAATTGTCTAATAAGCAATAAGAACTGCAAGCAGACGCCACTCATGCACCCACCCATAAGTGCAATGTTTCTCATGAGGACATGCATCACCCCAGCCTAGGACACAAGAGATTCACATAAAACAGAAGCGGCTTCTGGCACTTCTGCGCTCTCCCATCTGCCCAGTCTCCACAAAGGGAGCAAGGAAGGAGAGCTGGGCTCAGCACAGCCCAAGCACCAGCCCCTCTCACACCAGGGAGATGTGGAGAAGCTGATGCTCCATCGTGCAGTCCCACAGGAACGTGGGCCAGCCTCACACTGAAAGGATCCCACGAGGAAATGGTTCTGCTTGCTGCAGGCAGAGTGGGGTGTGACCCACGTGCAGCCCGCGTGACAAACTCCACTTCCACCAGACTGCAGAAGTGGTCTGGGGCAATGCCAGATGTTGGCCTGAGCAGCTGTTTGGGACAGAAGGTGTTGTACAGGAGTGCCCAGCACGTCTGTGGGACCCACACAGCATCGTGTGCTGATGGCTCCACAAAGGTGGGTCAGAAGCACAGGGAACATTTGAAGAATCAGGTTTATTTCGCTCTCGGCTGATTTCACAGCCCTACAGGAGGTACCTTGAGATTCCAGTGACTGGACATTGACATAACTCTACACCTTATAACCTCAGAGGGTCGAGGGAAATCTAACACTTTGCTCTCCTTGTGTCAATGGCTCGTAGTGACTTTTGGCAGGGAAGATGGTGGGCACGATCTCCGTAGCAGTGATATCAACAGGAGTTTTATCTGTTGAATCCCAAGTCCGTGATCACACCCATTCTTCCTTTTGGCTACACTTCTGCCTAGGAGGACATTCTGCAATATCAGAATAATGAAACATCTAAAAACAATGATTTCAGAAAGTTCTGAGGTAGATAAACGCTTGTCGAGATGCGTACTGGACATGAGCCGTACGCAGGCAACGACCCACCCACCTCTCCCTTCCAGGCTGTGGGCATGACTTGACACCGACCAGAGATTTCTGAGAAGATAGGAATGTGTGTTTGTTTGGGTTTTTAACTTTATTTGGTCAGCCTACCAGTCTATCAGTCTACCTTTTAATTATGTCTGTCCTTGATTGCACTGAAAAATGGCTGGATGCTCAGGCATATTTATTGTTCCGTAATAAAATAAACGTGCTCGATACCAACAAAATACAAACAGGGTTTATTAGAGGCAGGAGGAATTGTCCATTGTATTAATTAGTTTCATTTCTCATTTAAAGCTGGGTTTAATAGTGGATAAAATTAAGTAAATTTTCTCAATTATATGAAGTGCATATGGTGAGCTGAATTGTGTATTGTACAATTACACATGGCTTTGGGATTCAGAGAATAGCTCTGTACCACAAAACTCTCAGCAGTGAGGAGCCCGGGGCTAATATTAGTGAAATTACATAACTTGCTCTTTTATTAATATGAAAACAGACTATGATTAAAAGCTGGAAGCTGGAGAAAGGAACTATCTGGACCAGTTTACCAGACTAATGCTAGTTATTAAACTCCAAAAAATACTCTAGGACATACAGGTTGAAAAATGAGGTATTTTAGAACATTTAGAAGCACCACGTCTTCACAGCAGTTGGCTGGCCTGTGCTTGGCACGCTCTGTACATGCTGTGTGTCCATCCAAGCTCAAGTAACAGTTGGTTTTATTGCTATATCCTCAGAAAATTAAGGAAAGAGAAAACAAGTACAACCATTAAGAGGCTGATTCAAGCGTGCGGCCAAACTGCAAGCGAAGGGCCCATGCCTGCATAAACCAGGGATGCACAGAGCTGTGCCCTGAGCAGCACAAACACCCTTGCAGAGCCTCTGCACCCACACCTGCACACAGCTGGGCACCTCAGCTTCACCTGGAACACGTGTGAGGGCAGGTGTCTGTCCCAGCAAATTACACACTGCCTGTCTACATACAGCTTAACTAAATTATTTTCTTCTGGGAGATGCATGTGCTTAATAGACTTGTCTTCTCTTCTGTCCAATCCTGTCTGTGGCAGCTGGAATTTTCCAGCTAACAGCTCACCGTAGCAAAAATGAGAATACACGTTCCTGGGAACCTCAACTCCCTTCTTCCTTAGTCTGCAACTAATTTCCTTTAGCTCCTTCTGAAAGGTCTGCTTGTTTTTTTCTCAGGCTTTCCCCACGGAACGGAATGAGAATTTAACAGGGCTTTTGCAACAGATGTTTGGGGAATCTGGTATTTAGTCTACGACAACTGCTTTGTAAAACTGTTCCTTACTTTTGCATAAGCCACTTTATAAACCCAAATAAAGAAAACTGTTCCAAAGTAGCCCTTGCTGACTCCGTTAGCACCGCTGCTGCTGCACTCCAGGCGGCAGCTTGAGCTTATAGAAATCAACTACTGAGCTTTCCACCGTGGTACAAAGTGGCATCATATAATTAGATGAAAATTATATCCACTGTGATAGCTGTGATCTTCCTAGGAGGGCACTGAAGACCGTCTGTTGACAGAGAAAGGTGGGAGCAGATCAATATCCCTTCCTTTTGCAGGAAAAGAAAATCTCATGCTAGAAGCAAGCTACCACCTCCCACCAGGACATCTGCTCACTCAGCACCTCACTAAGCACCCCACCTGCAAAACTGCACAGAACTTAGGGGGAAATCTGTCTGGGAAGCCCTCGAGTTCCTTCCAGACTGGCTCCAGCACCATTCATCTGAACAAGATGATTTATTTTGACAGCATGAATTAAACATTAAAGCCATTCATACAGCTAGAAACATCTCAGGGGACTTTATCAAGGGCCACAGGAAGGGCTGTTCCCACAGCAGTTTTGGACCGACAGGAAATCCTCTGTGTCTCAGGAGATTTTGGAAATCCAGGCACTGCAATGGGGCTCCGGCATGAGCACGTGGCGTTGCGCGCATGGAAAGAGCCAACAGAAGATTTCCAGCAGTTAACACAAAGTTAATTCCCCAAGAGGAGTCCTCTGCAGGGTCCTCAGAGCTCCAGAAATGAACAGTGAAGGTTTTTGAGTGTAAAATTCTAAAATCAGTCATGCCAAGGGGTGTACAGATTTCTGGAAGCTGCTGAGCTGCCCTTCTGAAATTGAGAAAAATTCCTCAATTTAGGTTCCTCTGTTTGAAGATTTCTATAGACTCATTATGTCTGGTGCAAGGCTGCTGCAAGCTCTTCCGTGCAGTGTTAAGAATGGCTTCAAGTTATATAGGAACTGGATTCTGAACTTTTGACTTTGCTCACCCTCCCAGACTCAAACCCTGGCCTCACTGTGCTAATGCCAGCAGCAATGATGACAATTTCACTCGCCCCTCTGGGAAAACAATACTGGAGATATCAGAAAACCGTGCTCGAAAAAACAAAGATCCTCAAGACTTCATATAAAGCTGAAATGTGCTTTGACTGTTTTACAATCACGCCAGTACTGTGAGAAGGGAAATCTGATAGGACATTTTGAATAATACAAATATCCATCAGTCATCGGGCTTGACATTCACTCCCACCTTCAGTGCTTCCAGCCTCCCACAAACCAGTACCCTTTCAGCCTGGAAGATGGCCCGACAAAACCAGGACAGGAAGGAAAATCAGGTAATGATGCTATGGCTGTGCTACCGGGCAGGCAGAAGCGGGAAGCATTGCTCATTAAAACCAGGTTCCACACCCAACTTCGGACTTTCTGAAACGTCCCTGAACAAATGAACGATTCTGTGAGCCCTGAGGATGAGGATGAATTTAATATTCATTTTTCTCACTGACAAACAGGGAGCTCCCCATCCACAGGAGCTCTCCCACCCCCTGTGTGGTAACCTGTGCAGGTTACCCAGCCAGCGTAGCTAACCTTACAGCCGCTGCTGAGCGAGCCCCTGGTGAAAGCTTCACCTCCTGGAGGCTGCCAGGAGGGAAACAAAGCAGCCAGGGAGGCATCCAAAGCATCATTAGCCAGCATGTGTGCGGTGCTCTGCCCCTGTCAGCTCCCAGCAGCCAGAAAAGGTGGAGAGACAGCAGCTTTATTGTCTTATCTTCTATTGTGCTTTTCAATTAACACCTTTAAATGCCAGCCCTTCTTACCTTACACAAACTCAGACTGTAACATCACACTTTTGACCACTGAGAGCATGTTCTTTCTCTCTTTAACAAGAACACTGTGATATTTCAAGAGGTTTTTCACTAGCATGGCAGCTATATCTATTTTTCACTTAAAAGCAACTTAAATCACAGTTGGGAGAACAAAGATATTCATTAAAACATATTCTGATCTTGCTTAATGTTTTAATCAGGTCTCCTATGACTCGTGTTGCCTTTTACTAGCCCATAGGCAGGTTTAACCAATTGTTGAGAATCACTGTAGAAAAGAAAGCCATAACCCAAAACTTAACATGTTCCAGGGAGCAGGGACACTGCCCCTGGAGCCACAGGGTGACAGCAGAAGGCAGAGGGGATGGTTTTCTAACCACTCACAAGCTCTGTCCAAAGCTAACAACTATTCCCAAACTGACAACTGCTCCACGCCACGTCTCCTGCAGCAGGAGAGCCCAGGGAATCTGCACAAAACCCAAGATAAGGGCAGTAACACAAACAGTGGCTGACTGTTTTCACTGCTGGAAAAAGGAGAACAAACAGTTCACTTAGTCTCACACTGCTGTCAGAGACGGAAGGACCTCTAATCTGCTGGGGAGCCAGCCAGAGAGGCGTGCTGGGCTGCAGAAGCAAGCCTTTGTGGAAAACTGCAAATGCTGTTTCCATATGAAACACAGAGGGATGAAAATATGCAGAGCTCCAGGGAAGAAAATTGCCCCTTCTCCCCATGCCAGCGCAGCCCTTCAGCTGTATCTGCTGCTCTCCAGCTACCCAGCTTTCTCCAAGAGATGTGTGCTGTGTTTGCCCAAGACTGTGTTTGCCCACCTGAGTCGCTGCTCCCCTCCACAGCAATGGACACACAAGGCATCTGTTCCTCTGGCCTCAGAGCGCTCCAGCAGAACCCGCTGCAAACCCGAGGCCCGCACACAGGGAGGCAACGAAAGGGAGCATACACAGTGTGATATGTAATATAAAGTTAATTCGTGTTCGGTCTTGCGATATGTAATATAAAGTTAATTCGCGTTCGGTCTGAATTAAACTTTGTAAAATACAAAACGTACTTGGGGTTTGAAAGCGGAATGTGAGAGGGGGACACGAGGGTTGAGAAACAGGGAGGGTCTCTGCCGGGAAGCCATCAGAACACTCCTTCACTCAGTGAATGGAAGAGATGATTAAATAAAACGTGTCTCCCCCGGAGATGAATCTGCTAACGACACAGCGATCAACACCAGATAGGTATCTTATCTGCTCCAGCCCAGTTTTACATCTCTAAACACCACTCTGGAGTAAGCAATCACGAGATTGTTCTACCACAGGAACCTATTCAACTGACCGGAGACATGGACATGAATACCTGATGAAGCAAAAAAGGGACACAAGAAGCAGGGTAGCTCTCCACTCTCAGCGAAAGTCTGTATAAAAGCCAGAAGCTCGGGACACACTTTGTGAACAGGGGAGATTTGGAGCCATCAGAGTCCGTTTCTGCGTTCACCCAGTGCCGAAACCCGGGGTTCGACGCTGTTCCTTTTAATTGTGGCTGTTAGAGACTGAATTTAAGTCTCGAAATAAAATGCTATATTTTGATTCACAAAACTGTGCTTGATCATTTACTGCAACAGCACCCCCTCCCCGAAGGTCAGCAGCGTTCTGCCTTGGAAGTAAGATGCACCACCAAGGTGTGCTGAGGAGAAATAAGGCCATGGGGGGATGTGGTTTCTCCAGCCCCACACGCTCCTGCAGGACACGGTGCCTCTCAGGGCTCGTGTGGGAGCCCCGCTTCAGACGTGGGCACATCCAGTCCGCTCTGGCAGGTTCCAGGTCGGAGTTACAAGTGTGAGCAGGAAGGACCCAGAGTGGAGAGGCTCCTCACAGCCTGGCAAGGAGCCCACCGCTTCCTCCAGAAAACCACCACAAGCCCCCCAGCTGGGTTTGTTTCACAGCAAAGGGCTCTGTTACAAAGCTGTGTGGGAGAAAGAGATAAAGGAATAAATGCCCCCAAGGCTGCTGTGAAGAGCACACTTCAGAGCAGCTGCTCTCTCTGTTATCTAATCTTAATTTTAATCGAATTTTTTTTCCTCGTGTTGCCCGGGGTACTCAGATCCCCGTGCACGTGCTCCTCCTGGGACAGGCAGCCACAAGCTGCCCGCACACGCTGCTGGCCCTGCAGCCCACGCTGGGGCCGCTCCCGAGGCAGGAGGAGAGCGGGCATCACACTCACACTGCCCTGCGAGACATTCCCTTTAATGCCACCCCTTCGTCTGCTAAATGCCTCCAAATTGCCAACTCCCTCGGGGATTCTAAATATTAAATGAAAAAAGGTTATTACAACATGGCCAGCAGCAGAAATTGGGGTGAGGCTGGCGGTCACGGATAGCCTGGGCCAGAGTTAATTAATACATGCTCACTCCGATTTTTTTCCCTGTTTTGATAAAGGGCAATTTATAGTTGGCATGACTGTCACAATGCCCCGTGACCCTCAGTCTAATTATAAAATATAATGTGGAAGTGCAAATGCAAGATCCTAGGAAAGAAATCCCGATGTTCTGCAGCTTTTCATTTTTCCCATTCCGGCTTTATTTTCCCTAGATTGTAACTGTGGCTCGGAGTGCACGGTAAGCCCAGAACATTAATGTGTGTTTATTTAGAGACCTCTCTAATGTGTTTGTGTTGTGTGTTTCTAGAGCTACAGACCAAAACAGGCAAGGTAACAGCTACCCAACACAGAGCAAATCCCCAGAGGGGAAGACAAGAAGGGTTAGTTGCTGAATGCATCTTAGTCAGGAGAGAAGCTGGAGCTGTTTTAATTGTTCATCAATCAATTAACGGCACTCTCAAATGTCTAATTAAGCAGACAACTGGAATTAAGCAAAGGGCATCTCTGAAATGCCAGCCCTCTTAACGAAAGCACTTCTTATGTTCAAGTGAGTACTTGATTAAGGTGTGCTTGTGTGGAGAGACGTGCAGGAAAATCCCCAACCGAGCGATTAGCGCATCTCCCTGGTGAGGCTCTGAAAAATCAATCCTTTGGTGCTGCAACTTAACCTTCACATCCAAGTGAGTGCCTGAGCTGGGTGGCAAAGCACGGAACAAACCAGCCTCGTTTCGAGAGGTGCCCTCTGTGGGCACGCTGGGCTGATCAGAAGGAGCGAACAGTGACACAGGCCATGCCCGTGGACACGGACACCTCGAGGGTGGCAGTGGCAGCACAGCAGGACAGAGGTTTGATGTGAGCATCCCACACCAGGCTCAGAAAGCAGCAGCAGCAGTAGCTCCTGAGGGTTTGCTGCTCTTCCAAGGACAAAGCCAAGGCAGGCAGTGAGCTCTGCAAACGGGAGAGAACCTCCCAAGCCCCCATCCCTGGGCAGGAGAATCACGCAGCACAAGGCTGAGATGAACATCCCAGGGCAGCTGGAAACCACTGCTGGCACACCCCCAAAGAGGGGCAATGGGAGCACCCCGGCAGTGGGACAAGGATGGTGCTGAAATCCTGTGATCACTGGGCACGATGGCACCCAGGGATGGCACCCAGCTCCCCGGCATTCACTGCAAACACAAAGATGCTGCTACCATCGATTCCCTGTACATCAGGACCACCACAGCCCCTGAGGGAAGCCATGCCGTAAAAGCAAGCAGCAGCAGGAGATTCAGCGTGTAGCAGAGAAGATCCCACGTTGATCCTGTTTTTCTTTAGAGCTCCCAGGAACTGAGAAGCTTCCACAAAAGCTCCACGGCTGGTTGTTCACACTGCATCACGCAGCACGTGCTGTGGGTCTGTGCTGCAGCTACTTAATTTCGTTTCCACAGCTGTGTCCAAAGACTTACAACAACAACAAAAAAATCAAAATTAAAAAATCACAGGAGACAAGAAAAGAATTTCCAGAACTCTCCTGGAAATCTTCTGCTAAGGGGTGAGGCTGTTCTGGTACAGTAAAGTTACCCACAAAGCAACCTGGTCAAGCAAAAAACCCCTAAGTTGTCCTTCGAGTAGATGACAAAAAGCAAGAGTTCATTGGCCTCTTCTGGCACATTTACTTACAGAAGGAACTCCTGAGCCTCTCTCACCAGGACAGAAGGTTCCTAAAAATAACCCAGCGAAAGATGATAGAGCCATCCTAAAAATCTCTGGTGTGGGTTTAGTCCTGAAGTGTGATACTTTGATACCAATTCTGGCCTTAAGCCAAACTTACTAGTACATTCCAGTCTAGGGAGATCAGTTTTCTTTCATCATTTTATTTTTTTTTTTCCACTCTGGCAGGTACTCTGTTTCCTTGTCTGCTTCTCCAGTTGCCCCAACATCACAAATTACCATCAAAACTTTGTGTACTCGCTTTCCAAGGTGATAAAATAACAAGTGCTCATTTTGCAGCAAGGGAGCTGTGATATTAGGGTTTATATTTCTGAGCAGAGTCTGTTAAAAACCAAACAAACCCAAACAAACCCAAACAAACCAGACCATAAGAAAGAAATTTTAAAAGAATCCCAGAAGCCACCTCCCTTGATCAGGTGCTCTTGCAATGGGCACCTAAGGGAAGAGCAAATATTGCAAGCTTACAACAGAAACCATTTTAATACAAAAGTTCTCACATATATAATCAAGATAGAAAAGCCTGAAGTGTGACACATTTCTTGTTTTTCTTAAACTTTTCCTGCAAATTCCAGTAATTATTTATGCTGCTGCTTCTGTAAATAAATACTCTCACCAACTGAAAAACGAAACAGAAAAAACCCAGTCATGATAGCAGCTCCAGCACTGCCTTGGAGCTCAGCTTCAGCAAACTTATATTGGCATGTTGCTATATTAATAAAGCTTTTTAATATATTTTTTTAAAATTCAACATTTCAAAGTCTTGATATAAGGAAGCCTAGATGGTACAAAATGGTATCTGAATAAGAAGAAATCTAGGAAACTCTTCCACAAAGGAAATTACCATCAAAATTGATGCTTCCTGCCATGTTGAAATTCCAATAAGCATTTATCTCAGCAAATCCTCGGCAGCCTCTGACATTTCTATTATTGGGGCTGACTGGGTTCATCCTACCCTTATGAGAATAAATAGTGGAAGATCCCGGGGGATGGGAGCTGCTGCAATAACAGGCACATCACTCACCAGTTTGAAGCGGTGAGAAAGTTGTTTTTTCCCAGGTGTGGTGCCACAGGGCAGTGGGAGGAGAGGACAGAGTCAGCACCTGGATGTTGTGGTGGTGGTGCCTCATGTCCTGAGCCAGGCAGTGCAACGGGGATGGGTTCAGGCCATGGGGACCACGGGAGGTACCTGCTGCTGCCAGGAGCTCCTGCCCACTGCCCAGCCCATCTCCAGGTGATCCACCAGCAAGGGAGCATCAGCTTGGCCAGGAATGGCCCCAAAGAGCCTGCAGTGGGTCACACCCATGCCAAACGTGGTCCACAGCCACCTCTGCCTGGCGCTGCTTGGGACTGCTCCAGGGTACAGGGAAGGCTGGCTCAAAGTGGGGCTACAAGGAAAGGCAGAAACCAAAAGTGCAAAACAAAGCAAGGCAGTGTGGGCATGCCAGGGGAAAGAAGGCCCCTAAGTGAATTTTGTGGTGGACAAACTGCTCTAGAAAAACAATTCAGGGACGTGCACTTATCTGTGGCCGTTCTTGCCGTAACAAGGAGCCAGTTCTGTGCCATGCTGAGCCCAGTGCCAGCACGGTGTCCAAAGGAGCCCCCTGTCCAGAGGGGTGTGAGGGAGCTCTCCCTCACTCCTGTCAGGCAGCTCCAGCCCTGGTGTCCTGCTGCTGCCAACAGCCACCATGCAACACTCAGCCCGTCCCTGCCCGAGCAGCACCAGTGCCAAGACCTGTGTGCCCTCCTGACTGAGAACCTTGGTTAGATGTTATTTCTGTGACTCCTTCCTTGCACATGTACAGCAGACAATCTTAAGGCTTTTGAGAAATCAAGGGAAATTATCCTGCAGCCTTCCATCATACATTTGCTCTTTTGAAAACAAATACCCTCATTCTCTTAACCTTCCTTTTTTTTTTTTTATTTTTATTTGAAACTCTTCCAGTTCCTAAAATTAATGGTCAATTTGTCCTCATAGCCCACAGCAGTACTGCCAGCAAACCCAGAGAAAGAGGACTTGAGGCTTGCACAAGTGTTCACATTTAGAAAGCCAAAAGAAAAGAAACAAACAGTATTGTAATTCTATTTTCTGAGATAATTGCAAAGGTAGAACCTCTCCACTGCTGCAGTACCATATACCTTCACACCTCACCCACTGACAGCTTATCCATTCTCACCCCACTGATCCAGGCAGTGCCACAAACTCCCCATGGAAGAGCAGACTGGGAATGCAGAGATCAGATGCTACGGATTGTGCATGGAAGAGAGAAGGAGAACGCTCAGGGAGCCTGGTAACCAGCAGAAGCAGTGATGAAACACCTCTCTTCTCCTTATGCCCGATATGGTAACATTTCTTTTCCAAAGGTGCCCCAGAGGACAGAGCAGCTCTGCTCTGCTCTGCCACGGGCACTGCCTGACAGGGAGGCAGCAGCTTTTCCCCTCACTGCTGCTGCTCCATGGGGCAGCCTGGACAAAACCCTTGCTCCTGCCTGGCCACGTTCCTGCTGCAATGTCCAGCGTGGCTGTGATGCCATTTTGCAGCACAGTCCTTTTAGGGACTACCTAAAAACAGAGGCCAGACAAAACCAAGGGAATAAAAAGCAGTTGTATTTTTTGTAGGGCCTTCAGGTACATTTTAGGTAGACAAACCCACCCAGGGGCTGCACCCAAAAATGGACCACAGGTCAGAGGTTTTCACACTTTTGTAAGTTTGGTCTATTTGCATATTAGGGTTCATCTTCAGGTAATGAAGTCATTTACCCCAAGTTTGCTCCCCCAAACTCACTTTTGTTTCCATTTCTCAGGGCCTGAGGCAGTGAGGTTTAATTGCCAGGCCTGGAGAGGAATTGTGTCTGACCAAAATGGGGAAGCAGCAGCTCACACTGTGTGTGGAGTTTAGAGTTCTACACTAAAGAACTGCAGGGTTACAGATACATAGAAATATAAAAGCTCGAGTCCCCAGGCAGCAGGTGAGCAGGGAGGGCACAGCCTGTGGCCCGTGTGCACAGAACAGCCCCGAGCTCTCAGGGAAGCAGGAGCCCGTTCACAGCGCACGTGCTGCGAGATAAGGAACCAGGGCTGTGATATGGCGCTGGGAGGGGCAGCGTGTGCCCGTGGTGCTGCTCACAAGGGCCTGTGCCCGTCAGCCACACACCTGCACCCGCTCTGTGCCCAAAGAGCGCCCAGGGCATGGGCAGGTGTGGCAGGGAAGGCAGGGGATCGGCAGAACGGGGCTTCTGCAGACCTCAGCTCCTCTCAGCTGAGAAGGAAGAGCACTGCCCCAGAGCACACAGCTGCCCCTGGTGCAGTGTCAACATACTCAAAGCTTCTTTCCATCCCAAGCTTTCCTGACCAGACCTGAATTCATCTTAAAAACCTAGCAGGACTTTGTCTTTCCTTCCTGTGGCTCTTAACCCATGTGACAGCATTATGCGCCACAGTAGGTTTTTGTCCCATTTATCCAGACATCAGTAAGAAGATCAAGCGCATTCAAGGCCCTGCCAAGGCAGGAGGGAGGGTGCAGTCTCAATGCTGGAGGGAAGGAGGCTTGCAGAGTCTCAGCAGGGTGTGCAAACACCTGAGGGGAGGGTGCAGAGAAGATGGAACCAGGATCTTTTCGGTGCACCCAGGGACAGGACAAGAGGCAATGGGCACAAACCCAAACACAGGAGGTGCTGTCTAAACACTCAAGATGTTCCTGCTTGAGAAGTGTGATTCCACAAGATACCTCCAGAGATTCCTTCCAACCTCAACAATTCTAGGATTGTGTGAAATTATTAATACATTGTCACAGGCTGAAGTGCAGCCTGGCAAAGATGAGCTTCAGATGAGCACTGATGGCCCAGCTCCAACAGGAAAAGCAGGGAAATCACTCTGCAGACTGAAATTACCTTTGGTCTCAGAAAAGCCAACTACCACTTCATTTTATCTGACACGTAAAGCCAAACACTTTTTTTTTTTTTTTTTCCATTATTCTGTCTAATAGAAAGGGAGAAAAGTTAAATAGGTTATTTTTAAGGTATTTGTACACTTCCTAAACTAAGGGTACAGTCAGGAACTCCCCCCCAGGAAGCTTGGAGAGCTGCTCTCTCTGGGAAGCCACATTCAGAGGCAGAACATGAGCTCCAGCTGTACTGGGCAAGCATCCAGCACTGGGGATCAGCATCCAGGAGTGATGAGCAGAGCTGTCACCAGGCAGAGCACCTTAATCTACTGTCTTTCCACTCTGCTTCTTTGCTTCCCATTTTGTAAGCCAGGTACAAAACTTTTTCTCTGCTGGAGTGCTTTTTGACAATGTTTATTTTTAATTTTTCTGGCAGTAGGAGTAAAATTCAGATAATCTGGCAGGTGCTATGCTCTGCTTCTCAAAAAGCAGCAGTTCTTCTGACTGTAGTAGGATGTAGATTTCTTCTCTTGCTACTCCTGCTCTGAGAGCAGGAATGATTCATTTTTTCCCACCCAAATGCAGCACTAAGGAATTTCTCTCTGAAGACTTACATAGTACACCTTTAACCTTCAGTTTTGAGGACACATGTTCAAACATCTACTCTGCATTGTCAAAAATTAGTATTTTTCTCCTATCACAGAAGCTTAACAAATGTGAAAATATATTCTTGTAACACTCTGGCTTAACTTTCCCATATCCTCTAACATCCAAAACCTCCAGGCTCCCCATATCTGTTTGAAGATGGTTGCAGAACTCAACAAGTCTGTACCCTTCTATTTTCCCATTCATTTTTTTCCCTCGCTGATACCACAAAGCAATCTCTAATTCATAATCACATCCGTGTCAGTTTCCCAATCTTAAGAGAAGCACTTGGCACTTTAATCTTCGAGCAGATTACACATTTCCTGTTCGGACTTGAAACCTAACTCTGTGCATGTGTGTGGGTGCCTGCACGTTTAAGATTTGCTTTAAAAAAAATAATAGAAGGGAAGGATGAACAAAGGGTTGAGACTCTTCTGTTGGGGGTCTGGAATTAGTTTTTGCTGATGATGAAAAGATGAAGTGGAAGGGGCTGGGCTGCTTTTCCTCCACTCTCTGTGTGGCATCACTTTCTGTACTATGTCCCACTGCACTAACAGACTGTCCCTGTGCCCCCAAGTCCTCACTGCTGGGAGTGTGGGTGCACCAAGCTCCGGCTCCTGAGGAGAAGCCACAGCACTGCAATTGCACAGAGCAGGGCCATTTGCTCTATTCATGTTTGGAAAATAAGACTGGCTACCCAACACGGAGAAGCTGAGCATGGAGGAATTTACAAAAGGACACAAAGGCCAAACAGCTCATTTTTGACTGTAAAACATTCCACTGAGAGACTGATAAAATGAGTTTGAGTTCAGAGGCCCCTCTCTTGGAATGAGCTGGCACTCAGGAGCTGCTGCAGAGTCCTGGGGTCCAGCCCAAGGGGGAGCACAGAACACGATCTCCCCTCTCCCCTCCCCGGGGTGGGCACAGGAAGGGCTCCAGATGGGAGCCTGACTCAGGTTACCCAGCACTGGCACGAGCCCTGCTCGAGAAAAGTGCAGCAGAGATGAATGATATTAGGCATACAATAAAGTTTTTGAAGAGTGAAATTTGACATGTTAGTCACTGCTTTAAAAATATCTTCCCTTTAAATCTGCACTGGCAGCATGTTAGCAGCAATGTTACTGATACCCAGGACACAAAAGCCATAGCCAGTGTCAATTCAGACTCTCTGCAATGCTCTGCTTTAACACTGATCCAAAGGGCCTGCTTCTGATGCCCAGAAGCTTCTGAATTTCCAGGTTCTTCCATTCCCAGAATTCCCATGTGAGGCTCCCAGTAACACCTCCAGCTGGGCACTTGTGTGATGTGGGAGGCTGTCTGCTAGGAGCTGGAGTGGGGTCAATAAACCTGGGCACATACTGGGCACATATGAACTGCCTGTCTGCTGCAAAGCTTGTGGTCACCAGCAGCCTGGTTCTGATTCAAACCAGAGACTGCAGTGCTTGAACACAAGCAGCACTTTTATATTCAAGTGATGCAATGCACAACTTCTCCCATGTCAGACCGGAATGGCACAGATTTTATCTAGGGAAGAGAGCTCCCTACACTGAAATTTTGAGTACATATATATATATATATATATATATGTGTGTGTGTGTGTGTGTGTGTGTATATATGTGTATATGTATATACGTATATTCTCTTTTGAAGCATTTTGCCAGGAACTAAGCCCAGTTCCTGGAGTTTCAGCTGTGTTGTGGGCTTGCTACTCCTCAGCATGACATCAGGATTGTGCTGATCGCTGAAGAATATTCCCTCTCCAAGGCTCGGCGCAAAGAGCTGTCATGGACTTTGCCTGCCAGCGAGTCTGATGACAAAAACATGGTGGTACCTAAAAGCCAGCAGTTACAGGACGTAGCACTCCCTCACACACTCATTTTCAGAACCATAATAACCAGAGTGCTCTTAGCAGTTTGCTTTGCTCTATATAAATAGGGGCAGAGGCCAGCAGAGTGGTTTGCAGTTAATCACATAGCACAATACAAAATAGCTATCAGTGAACTGCCCCAGTACTATCCAAGGGAGAAATAGAGCAAGAGTGGTAGCATGTCTCCTCACTAGCTCACCACTGCTCAGAGTGGCATCTTGTGCCATCATGTCACCTAATCAGAGCAGCCTCTTGTTGGGTTTCTGCCCCCACATCCCAACTCACCGAGCCAGAGCTGAAAGAGCGATCAATAAAATGCAGGCAAAACCTCATGAGCTGCTTTCTTACAGCACATCCCAGATGGAAACTGGGCTGGCTCACAGGGGGGGCAAGAATAGCTGAGAAGGAATGTCAGGTCTCATAAGGAAGTAAAGTATGATGGAAAGCAGCAGAAGTAAACTTAGGCTGAGCATCGGGGCAACGTGGTGCTGAGATGTTACAAACACAATAGTGTCCCCAAAGCTGTGGTAATTAGAGCTGGAATGGAAAGGAGCTGAAAAGACAGCTCTGTCTTGCTCCAAATCCACATGGCCTGCAGGTCTCAGGATGGTGTTCCTCCCTCTGTATTCCCCTTGTCCATCTGCTCTCTGACCTCTCCATAAAAGTCACTGTGAAGAGCAGTTGGTGCAGGGTGAGGTGAGTCTTCTTCCATTTTACATCTCCTCACCTGGAGATGACCCCAGCTCTCCGTGTCATCCCACAAACACAGGAGAGAGAGGTGCCAGTCAACAGTTTGGAGCTGCTTTTCCTACAGACACACAGGCACGGAGAGACGCCCTGTACTTGGCACAAACCGCCAAATCTGATCCAAACCACTGCCTGAGCCAACAGCTCACACCCAGCACAAGCTCATAAACCTGACACGAGGGCACTCCAGCAGGAAATGGGACATGCAGCTTGAGAGGGCAGTTTTAAATGTGGACTTCCACCATCAACACACTGGGAACCCAGGAAGCAAATAGCCAATATTCACTGGAGATCTGCTGTCCCACATGATTACAGAGCCAGTCAGGCGGAGGTGATGAGTGAGCTGGGTGCAGTCATTATACCTCTCAGTCTGGGAGACATTTATTCTGGCCCATCAGAAAAAATGAGACAGGACTGTGTGACCTGACTTGCAATAAGCTTCAAAAACAGCAAGTCAAGACCAGGACGGGAAATGAGTTTGGCAGAGTCCCGGACAAACCCAACACATGATATTGGCCCTTAGCTTCTTGCTCACATAATAACCCATGGAAAAGTAATAGCAGTGACCTTTTAGAAACCCAGCTGAACTGGGGAAATTCTCAAAATGAATTATCTTAAATAATAGGGAATATTATTGCCTCTGATCCCCAACTCCACACCCACAGAAATAAAAACAAACCCTAGCTCCAGAGAATTTTTACACAATAGTGTTATTTGTTGGTTTGTTTTCAAACATTTATTTCCTAAAATAAGCCTATGCCCAACTGAAGAGCGTGGGACTGGGCAATGCATCTGGAGATGTTTAAGACTTTTGTACACAAATCCATTCCCGAGGTACTGAGCCTAGAATTCTGGAGCCCATATTATGGAGCTCCCATGAGCTCCAGAATTATGCAGCCCACATACCAAACCACCTTATAAGGAGTATGTGTCTGAGATCTTTACATGCAAACATTAGGAAAGCAATTTTTTAAAGACCTGGATAGCATTTTACGACCAGTTTCCCTCACCTGACTAAGCTGGTGTTAGTCAAAGCCTGAATTCTTTCTTTACTTTGGTTTTGCTGGGTTTGAGTGACGGAGACTGACCTTTGGAGAGCAGCGAGCTCGTGCAGCCTGCAACAGTGCATGCACTTGCACACCTGCAGTGTGTCCAGAGCTGACTTTTGGACCTGGTGTTTCAGATCTAAGGTGAGATGCTCTAATCCACACTTGAGCCTTCTGAGCCCCTTCTCTTCAGCTCAGCCATCAGGCTGTGGGCAAGTGCATTTACTCTACTCATTACTCAGTCATATCTGGTACTCAGCACTGCCCTTAAATGTTCCCCTTCCTAGAGCAGGTCCTTGATCCTGCAGTGGAGAAATCCCACCTATCCTGCATTAATTAATTAATGCATTAATTAGTGCTCAAAGTACAAACAGGTGTCACCCATGGGCACTACTGTCAACCACTGCAGGAAACAACCTCCTGCCCATGTGACTCGAGGGATGTGTTACTTGTACAGCACCACTGGTAGGGTACAACACACGGAGCAGGGGCTCTGCCCGTCTCTCTGCTTTCATTTCTGTAGTTCTACTCTTACACTTTCCTGCTCACACCTCTTTCTCCTTTCCTACATCTGTCTTTTACCCGCCTTTTCATTCATTTTAGTCCTATTCTCATTTTCTCCTCATGCCTTTCCTGTTCTCTGCAGCACTCTCCTAGTACACAGGCTCCCTTTCAGTTCTTGGTCTTTGCCTTTTTTGCCCATGGACTATTATTCCTTCCTGTTTTCATCATGTCTCCTCAACTATTTCAGTTATTTATGAGAAAGGCTTTGAAGTGACTAATTGTTGTTAGAAAAACCCAGTCACAGGTCGGGTTCACAGTGCCACGTGCTGTACTGAGATGGAGCACTCAGCTCATTCCTCTACAAGGGCTTTAATACTTGAGCTTAGCCCTTCTCTGCCTCTGCACAATTACTCCTCTTCTCAGTGTGCTCTCAAAAGAAGCCACACAATGACACTTGTGTTTAGGCGAGGGACTGAAGTTTCCTACCACAGCTGGGTGGAGAATGAGGTGGGGTGTCTTTAAGTGGAGCAGATTCTGTGACTGAAGCAGATTTTGTGCCAGCCAGAAACGTGTGGATATTGAGGTCAGCCCTCTCTTCCAGCTTTTAATGCTAAGCATGTTCCATAGGTGTAAGAGTCCAGTATTTCCTTAGGCACCCAACGGCACTGGACTTAGAGGAAGGAGCAGCGTAATTACTGCTGCCTCCTGAGAAAACAGGTGTTTGCTCTCCACATTAATTTTAATTCCTTCAACTTTGCTGCAATTTACTACCAGAGCAGCATGAGAGTTTCACTGTTTCTGCTTTATCACAGAGAGGAGGGACACTGCAAACTAGATGGAAAAAATAAATTTAAAAAAAAAAAAAAAAAGTAAAGAAAAGAAATCAAGCAAACCCTAAAAAATAACACTGTGGGAAAGCTTAGCAAGCACAGTGACTAGAAGATTTATAGAAGTGTGTAAGAGCATGCTGACCAAAACTGTTGCCACAGACTCACCAGAGAGATTCCAAGAACAATTGATGCCTCCTTGAAGCAAACCAGGTATTAAAAAGAACCTTATGCCCTCGTATTTCTTATTATTTTTCAATAACCATATAACACTTCTGTGGTAAAATAGTAACATGAACTCATGTTGACCTTTGATATTTGAACTCGGAGCAAAAGAGAATAGGAAATGCCGAGCCCGCAAGCGGCAGGAGTGAATGGGGTTATTCATAACCGAGTGCTGTGGGGAGGCAGCTCCTGAACCCTAGCACTCATTGTCCTGCTCCTCCTCACTGGTGCTTACTGGAAAAGCATCACTGTCCCCCAAAGGCCAGGCTGCAGGTGTGCATCAGGGAGGACAGGCCACATCCCCCGTGTCCCACGGAGCTCAGCCGGGACACGGCGCCAGCGCCGCCTTTGGCTGGGGCACGTGTGTGCCAGTACCGTCACTGGTTAGCTCGTTAAAAGGGCGTTGTTGTGGCAGCCAAAAAACCCCCGTTAACTTCAAAGTTAAAGCACATGAGGTAATTTTGATCCTGCATTCCACCCTCATTTTATTAAAAAAAAAAAAAAAAAAAAAAAAAAAAAAAAAAAAAAAAAAAAAAAAAAAAAGCAGCACAGTGACACTCGATATGTCTGCTAACCTCAGGCTCCCAGCCACCAAGTAATTCATCCTCCTGCATCCTCCTCTGGCTCCTCTGAACATACAAGAGAAACTCTTCAAAGGATTCCTCGGACGACAACTTGTCTCACTGAAACTGAAGGTAAGCAGATCTCAAGAGAAGTCAGTCAAACTCAGTTTCACATCTGATCACACTTATATGTCCCAACAAGAGCCTTTGCTGCAAACGCATTTGAAGTTTTAAGTGTGCTGCCAACTTTCTAGGTGCTTAACTCAAAGAGGTAGCCAGAGGAGATGCCCCAAGAGGAACTTAACTGTAGAGGAAAATTAAAAAAATATCTTCTGAATAGAGACCACAGAATGTGAACTGCCAAAACATTCTCAGAAGTTTCCTTCATAACCTTGTAAAACACTGGAGAAAGTCACAAGTGAGACAATTTCTTCTTTTAAGAGGAAAATTTATTCCATTGTAATTCAAAATGCAAGCCCCATTAAATTTATAGACTTCACATTTTATTCAGTTGTAAAATTCTTGCCCTTATTTGCCAGATCTTGTCAGAGAGCTCAGCCGAAGCCCACACCGTGCTGGCATTGTACTGCTGCAGGCCGATGGACACTGCAGAGGATCAGCACCCCAGCCCACCCCACCATGCAAGAAAACCTATTTTTCAGCTTCCCCTTTGACAACTTATCCCACAAAAAGAGGGTTTTTTTTCCTTAAATAATTTCTCACTCGCTCCCACCCACTATTTGTGGTGATGGCAGGGGGGATGGGGAACATGCAGTGTGGGCTTAAAAGGTTGGTGGTCCCCTCTGGTTTGCTGTCAGAGAAAAGCCAGGGCAGACTGCAGCTCTGCAGCTGACTCAAGCTCATTTCAAACAAAAATTGGATTACTTGAGGGCAAAGCTTCCCTAGGGATCATGGTTTGCAAGATGGACTGCTCTGGACATTTAGTTGAGTTACCTCCAGCTCCATTCCTTTCCCCAGAGCCCGTGGGGAAAGGAATGGAGTTCAGCGTCAAGAGACATCTGCAAAGTTTCCAGAACACTCCCATTACAGGTCCATCTTCCCGAGCTGCTGAGCAACACCAGGTGCCTTTAGTGACAGTGCCAGAGCCAGGGCTGCTCAGACCCTCCACGTTCATCTACCAGCATTGTCTCACCCTGCACTGAAACTGTGAGAGCGTTAAATCAGAAAGAAAGGTAAGATGAAAAAACAGGCTCATTAAAAGGAAACTGAGCTAATCACCAAGACTGTTTTTACAAGCCTAGAAAGTAGAGTTTCTGTAGCTTAAGCAAGTTCAAAGAACAATACTCAATGAAATCTGTTCCTCCTCATAGCCAGTGCACCAATTTAAGGCAGGTAAAGACTATTCTTTGAGTCACGCTGCCACTCAAATACCCTTATCAAAACCATGCATTTGAGATTGTCATGCTGAAGAAGCCACGACACTCTGTCCTTCTCTAGACTAAAGCTGCTGTGTCTTCATGCCCAACTTCCTAAGACACGTCCTTCTTTTATTTTATTAAATGCTGGGATCATTTTGCTGCTTGTTGAAGGTGACACACGTTTAGGGGTGGACAAATAAAGTTCATGCGCCTCATTTGTGATCTGAGCAGCTCTTTGCAGATAAATCAGTTTTCCAGTCAATCTAATTATAGTCTGAAGTTACAGCAGCAAAGACTTTCAAGTACAAAGCAAAGCAAACCCTGAAGGAGCCGAAAGCCGTTCATTAATCCCGGCTGGTATTGGGAGGAGTGGCTCGTGCCCTCGGGCTTTTCTCCCCACCTTAGCGCTCAGTCTTTATCTTACCCATTATGTGAATCAGATGGTAAATATTTTACTTTCTCTAAACTACAGTAACCCTTACGGTGATCGCAGAGACAGTTCGTTTTGTGATACGAATTTCTTTCTTTCAGTCTAAAACATTCCTGAGCAAGATCCCCAAACAGTATGAACTGACACCGTGGCAATGATTTATTGAGAGGATGGGAATAAGCAAAGAAAGCCTGCTCATGAGAAGAATTTACTCCTCTGTAATACCTTTAATAAAAACAATAATCTATTCATCTTTCTTTACTTTTCATCCTCACTTATTTGAAGAAACTACATCTGCCACATCAATTGCTGCTAGAATTTAATTTTTAAGACTTCAAGTCATTAAGATCACAGGTAATTTTAGCCCAGGCCTCACGCGCCTCAGGGCACGATTTGTTACAGGGGTGGGGGGAAACCCAGCGCCGGCCCCAAACCCCGCAGGTACGGATTGCGCCCTTCCCTTCCGCCTTTGCCGGGCACACGGGGTGTCTCCTGAGGGGCAGCCGGGCCCCTGGGGGGAAGGGGGAGCTGCCTGGGCCAGGGATGTCCCACAGGAGCCAGGCCTGCCTGCCACACGCTTCCCCCATCTCTTTGAACTCGCCCACGGCACTTTGGAGGGTTTTCCACGCAGCGCTGCAGCCGGAGGCCACTCCAAAACCCACCGCTTCTGGTGAAGTTATAATACGCAGCCATCTACAACCCCGCACCCAGAAAACGGCTCATAGATCACAGCAGGGCTGGCAGAGCATCCCCTCTGCCCCAGGACTGGAATGGTGGGGTTTTTCCTGCGGGCAAGCACAGGAGATCTGGAAGCCCTCAAGACCTGTGCTGGGCAGTGCCCCCGGAGCTGATGTGGGCTCCTTTCATCAGGTTGCACTTGTCCATCCAACAAAAGAGCACAATCCCCTTGTCTCCCCTTTCTCTCCCGTGGAGGAGGGAGCTCCTGTGGCAGACCTGCACAGTGAAGGCACAGTGCTGGCTGGCTTTGGGGAGAAGCATCAGGATGCATGGATTGACCCTTGCTCTCAGCAGGTGAGGCAGAGCCTCAGCTCAGCTCCATCCCAGGAACCTCAGCAGAGCCAGATCCAGGCCATGAGCAGCGCCAGGGGCATTCCAGCTCTCCAGCAGGGTTGGGTGGGGGTCCGTGAGGAGACCCCAGCCCCTCTGCCACGCACCATCACCACAACAGCCATGAGCATGCTGTACTCCAGACAAAGGCTGTGGCAAAACCCTTATGAGTGGTCAAAACCAAACTGAAGCTTGTGGGACTGCAGCATGATGTTCTGAGCAAAGCTGTGACAGTGACATCTTACGTCACAAGTTTCTGATCCCCTGCAATGTTGGAGGCAGCACCCACCACAAGCTCACAGCTCTGAGCCGGACCTGCCAGTGGGGCCACCACTGCTCCATGTCTGCTCTCCTTTCCAAACACAGCCGTCTCTGGGGCTGGCTGAGGTTGCCAACAAACCCACCAGGGACTGCACCTGATACAGCTCCCAGCTGTGTGACAGCCTGCCCGGCACTCACAGCTCTCACCAGCACACCAGGGCTGCTCCAGCCTGGCACCATCCCAGGGAGTCCCTGGTGCCCAGGGGCAGCTGGGCAAAGGTGCTGGCACACCTGAGCTGTGTTGAGCTGTGCTGGCAGTGCTGAGCCACATCCCTGTTACCCTGTGTCCTGGTGGCCCCTGCTGCCTGCCCAGGCTGCACCCCTGCTCCTCCTGCTCCCATCAGCGCTGTCCTCCCTGTGCAGGATGATCTCTGGGGCACACTGATTGCTGGGAGCAGAGTTTGCCCTGGACTGTTGGCTCCAGAGGTGCTGTCAGGAGGTACCTGCAGGCCCTGTGACAAGAGGGAGGCAGTGTCCTAGTGCTGGGGCCAGCCAGGCTGCAGGGAAAAATGACAGGTGAGGCAGGTGACCAGCACCCAGATATTTATCCTGGCCTGCAGCCTGCTCACTCTCCTCATTTACAGAGGTTGTTCTCCTTCCCAAAGTACGACCACTTCCACAGGAGAGCACAATGGTTTGTGCCTCAGCACGAACCTCAGCAAGCAGCAATGGTTTAAAATCCATTGCTAACACTGCCTCTCTGAGAAGTCAGCACCAATAATCCTTGCTCCTCCTTTCCAGGCTCTCACACAGCCCCCCAGCCCTGCACTGCCAACTGCTCCTGAGCTTCAGTGAGGACAGGGGCCTCGGTCACCTCAGCCACACACACTGCCAAGAGCCAGAGGAACCTGCAGCTCAAGATGGGAGCATTGGCTGCTCTTGAGCAAAGCACTCATTTCAAAGGTGTTGTAACTGAGCAAAAAACATGAGAGGAGACAGAAAAACCTGATCTGGCATTTGTCACCCCAGGAGCAGAGCTGTGCCTAAATGCTGTTCAAGGGAGTTGAAGGTTTTATGCTCATCCTGTGCTTGCAGGGGGATCGTTCCCTTTGTGTTGTACTCCACACAAGCCAGGCAGAGTTCACTTCTGGGAGCTGTGGGAGAGTAGGAGACCAACATCTGCTACTCAAAAAGAAAGGGATTCCCCCACCTCCCAACCAAATTCAGGAAGTGGATGGATGCTGACACTGCCTTCAGCACTGAAGCTGCAATATGCTGTGTGGGCAGGTCCCACTTAGCAGCGTTCACGGTAAGATCACACAGAAATAAAAGGAAGTCTGAATGAATGAATGAAGGGAGAATGTCACATCTAGGCACATAATCTGAAGTCCAACTCAATTTCCCTATGGGCTTTTAAATGAAATACTTGCTTACTTCACATGCTTTTTATTTAAGGCTGTGTCAGAGAGTTCTGAAAGATAGCTTTCATTAAATGTACTTAGTTCCCAAATCCTTTTTCTTCCAAAAACTTCTCTCTTCTACCATCCATTATTCCCATCTAGTAGTCTCTCATTATTTGTTCTGCAGTGCACAATGCTGCTCTTTCTTTTCAAAATTATCCTCACTTGATTGCAGTGATCAAAACCGAAGGAATATAATGAGAATTTCTCTACTCAGTAAACAGAGACAATCAGCCAGAGATGCCATAGGGGAGCATTTCTGCCAGTTCTTCCAAACCACATCCCTGAGAAGGCCAGGAGGCAAAAGGAACCTGAACCAAATCCTGAGCCCATCAGCTTGAGACCTTTTGCTGGGCTCTGTTAGTTCCTCAGCTGTTTTCCTTGAATGAGTCCAGTGGAGACCACCTAGAGGTGTCAGGTATTTCAGAAAGTCTGATCCCCAAAAAACCAAACCCAAACTTCAAAAAACAGTCACCCCTTCAAGACCCTGAAAACAACTAAAGCACTCAACCACAAGACTTAAAGAAATTACTGAAAAACAATCCAAACAATCAAAACATTGTATGGTTTATACATATCTTTTGTATGTGCCTTGCAGAGTTTAATCCTTTGGGTTGTATCCTTTATCTCTTCCTCTTTATCCTGAAGAGGTTTTGTTTTCTATCGCGTGAGGTTGTGTGTTTTTAATTGGAGTCAGTCTTCTCACAAAGCCAAATGCTCCCTTATCATCAGGCTTGTGATGAAACCTCCTGACTTATCAGTGCTGGGATCGGTGTGCAGCAGCAGAGTGCAAGAGTTTCCCCTCCAGAGCTCAGCCACTGCAGGGCTGCGACAGAGCCATCGGTCACACATATAAATAAATCTGGACTGCTCTGTGTGCCAGCCTCCAGGCATGTGGATATTGCCGCTTTATGTAAAACACAACAACTTTTCATGACTGCTCTTTACTCTGACAAGAAGGGTCTCCTTAACAAGGCACCTTCAACAGGAGTTTTGCCTAATAAGAGTGCTGTCATATTAGGGAATGGCACTTCATGACCTCTCCAAAATAAAACACGTTCCAATTAAATATGAGGCGAGATCTTTTTACATCACCTAAACAGGAAATACAAACCAAAAGGGAAGAGAATAAAAAAAATCAACTAGTTGAAGTGCATGCTTTATGTCGCATCCTTTGAAAAAATAAAGCATATCCATGGTTAACAATGCAGAACTGAACCAACTTCCAGCACACACACAGAAAAGCCAAACACAACTCAAATAGGAGGTGTCTGAGTCTGAGCAGTTAAAACCCACTAATTGAAGAGAGAGCAATCCAGGACACACTGACTGAATGACTCGCTGTGAAATGCACAGCTAATAGCACTGATGGGGCCAGGGGAAACTGGGACCAGTAGCCCCTGAGGAGGAGTTGTGGGTTCCTCCCATGTCTGGGACAGTTATTTGCCAGTGCTGGTGTCCCAGGCACGCTGATGATTAATTAGTCACTCTCTTTGCCCTGCATTTCCATTCTCATGGCACGTGTTTCTGAATGCAAGTCTCGGTGGCGCACAAAACTTTCCCTTAACCATGGAGCCACCACAATGCCTACACAGCTGAGCTCACCCAGATTCCTGGAGAGACCAAAAGACACAACTCCCTGTGGCTGGGCATTCCCACAGGTAGTGTCTGTTTAGCATTTAATACTGATGCCTTTAAGCAGACATCTCAGGACAGACACAGGAAAGGTGCAAGTCAGAGCTCCAGGGAGGGGATTTCTGCCTAATAGCTGCAAGTCATTTGAGATTTTCAAAACATAAATTAATCTGTGTAAAGACAGCAGGAGCTAAGTCTTAGCTATTTAATTATAAAACCTCCCCCTGCAGAGTTTTGTCTGTGCTTCATTTCTGTAAGGAGAGTGAAGAGCATTTCTCCACCCCCCAGCTCATTTTCAGTTAAATTCCATGTCAGTATGTGATGGGCTCAGAGAAGCACGCTGCCAGGTACAGATCTAGTGGCTATCCACACCTGTCCATGTGATTAAGCATCACCTGTCATCTTCAGGGCCTTTACATGACAACCCCAATCTAGTTCACAAACCAGGAGGAAAATCACAGACTGAAAATCAGCACCTTCCAGGAGCGCTCTGTGAGTAAGCACCAACCACAGACTGGAACGAAGCTGCCTCTAGAGAAACCTCAGCCTGTTTAACACAGCTACAGAGCTGAGAGAGAACACTCATGGCTTTGGATGCAACCAAGAATCAACGGGCTCCCCACCACTGCATTTGCCCCTCATCCTTAGTGCTGTACACCCAGCTTCCCAGCAAATCCCCTGCTTCCTTCGATGACTCCAAGCAAATCCCTGAGGAAGAGCCTTGCCTGAAGACCCCCATGCTTTCATCCCAGCACCCAGCGTGCCCGTGCTGCTCCCCTGAGCACGTCTCCATCCCCCAGCCCTCCTGCCTGCTGCTGGCAGGGACCAGCCCAACACAGGGGCTGACTGGGGCCAAGCACTACTCAGTAACAGGCACAGGAATGACTGCAGTGATGCTGGCTCTGTAACAAGGATCAGACTCAGCTGGGGTAAAAACAACCCCAGAGAGCCAACAACTCAGTGATCCTCCCTAAATTGACACGGTGCAGCCTCCGTATCGCAATAGCCAGCAAGAGGTGGAGCGACCTACACCCACTCACGGTCTCTCCCTCAACACAGACATCTGATTACAAGCGTGTTCAAACACAGAGTCCAGATCTGCACAGTTCCCTGTAATCTTCTATTTCAAGCTGAGTATCAATGAGGCAGCAAATTTTATCAGGAAGAGATTATTTTCCTCTGATATCATCTGTTCTGATACCATAGTGCAAGCAGTTGAAACACAACTTCTTACTCTGCAATCTCTCATACAGGAGGCTGAGAAAAACACGGTTCACTGTGCTGAGCAGAGTTTATGCCTGTTTCTGTTTGCAGAAGCTCCAACAGCTGAACTTTGAAAGCTGTTGGGCTGTTGTGAAGAAGACAACATAAGCACAGAGCTGAACAGAGACTCAGACAGGACCACAACACAGCTCCTTGTCCCCAGCATTTTCGAGCTGCAGGCTGTGTTACAGCATAGTTATAAAATGAGAAAAGTACAACAGTGCTGCATTTGGTGAACAGAACATCCCAGGAGTCCTTCAAATGTAAAAACTCACAGCTGGTTTCATCTCAATGAACTGTAACCAACCCTCAGAACAATATGAGTTTTACATATCAAGAATGTTGCATTATGAAAGCACCTCAGCAAATTGGCTGTGGGATTAAAGTTTGGGAGCTGAATTTGAGAGTCAAGCACCACTGTTTGTTTTTGAAGTTAAGGAGCTGTGGACATTTGGCATCCCTTGGGATTGACTGTTAGGAATAGGGATTCTCCAAATGCACAGCAAAGACTGACATTGTTGAGGCACCTGTCAAATTTAACTGGCTTAAGTGGCCACTTCTGTAGCTCATCAAAAATGGGAAATTAAAAAAAAAAAAGCTTAACTAGCAGAAAATATCCAAACCAGCATCATCCTGAAGAATCAGAGAAGACATGAAATGAGACATATGCTAAGTCATATTGCTTAACACGTGGTTGGAAGGCACTCAGAAACCACAGTGACAGCAATATCCAAACCTGAGCAGATCAAGAGACAGCTGAAAATCTCCAGGGAGCTTTAAAGCCTGTGCCCAATGTCAAAATAAATAAATAACATCTCAACTGACTACACGTATCAGAAATGGAAGAGAAGATCAATTCTGCTTTCAAGCAACAAAACTAGAAAATCCCTTAATTCCACACCTCATGCTTTAGGTAGTGATTCATTTATATAAAACACTGATTTTCTCACACTCTTTTCCTCATAAGTGCCCAGGTTTGATCCCTCGATCCCATGTGCTACTTCAGGATTTCTGAAAGCCATAACCAATGGTTGCAGTCAGGGCAGTCACTGTCACGGGGATCTCGGCGCTCATGTCAGCTCCCAGGGTTTCTCTCTGTCCATTTCCCATCCTCAGAAAGCAGAGCTACACCAGCAGCTCCTGTTCCAGCCCCTCCAGGCAGCAGCAAGAAGCCCAGGAGCAGCTGGATCCAGCTGAGTCAGTCCAAGGGCAGCGGCTGCTCCGGTTCCATGTCCCGAGACTCCCGATTCCATTTGCAAAGGAAAACCAACAGGACTTGCCAATTTGGCTTTATGTGAGCCTCGAACCAAACCTCACTCCCTGATATTTGGCTTGCTGGGACATGCAGCTCTTTGATGTGCACAGAGACACGAGATGGAACGTAATGACTGTGCTGCGATGAAATCTTCACAAGGTGTGATGTCAGCCCGGTTCTGGCTACGCAGGTCCAAGAGGAGACACCTCAAAGGCAGGGAGATGGAGGGATGACACCACTGGGCTGCAAAAAAACCCTAAAATACCTCAGCAAACACAGCACAGAAGCTTGTATGAAAGCCAAGGAGAAGTGCGTAAATAAAACCCATTGCACTGGTCACAAGGGTTTAATCACTTAATGACTGATTAGATATCCATGCAAAACAACACAGAAGGCTGTCATTTTTAAGGCATCTCAGGCCACATCACTGTGCAGAAAGCAGAGTCAAATGTGGCAGCCAGATGGCAAATCAAAGCCTCAGCCTGCTGAACAGCCCTGAGGTTAAACAGTGTCCCACGGAACCAACGTCCGACAGGGACAGACGGAGAAAAGAGCCAACAAAATCGTCAGGATGTACCAATCATCTGCTTTGTTAAAGAAGAACTTGAAAAACACTTTAAAGAATTCTGATTGCTTAAAAGGGGAAAAAAATTATCATGCAAAACTCATAAAGCTGGCCCTAAGTGAAACATAACTAAATGCAGGAATACACCGTAGGGAGAGGTATCATCATCAGACTGATGGAAAATGACAAACTTCACGGCCACAGGTCTTCCTTACAGTCTAGAACTGAAGGCATAAATTAAGCTGAGTACAAATTAAGAATGCTACTTACTGTGATCTAGTTTAAGAGAAAAGCACTTGTGGAACAGAGGGAGGAGGGAGACCTACAATTAGTGCCTGCATATCTGGGACCAAGGGGGGAACTGGGGAGTGTGTGGGGAAAATCCAATTGTGACATAAACCCAATCATCTTCACTGCAATTAAAAATCAGAGACTTAGTGGAGTTATACGTTGTTTTCATTTACAGATTTGTCTGATTGCTCTCCCACGAGGTTTATTACTGAAAGGAGTAAGATGATGTGGATGTTTGGTGATAAATGTTCTCTCATTAGTAAATGGGTATTTCCATGCTCTACAATGACTTCAGAGCTCTTCGTTTGCTCACATCCACATCAATCTCTCAAAAGCATCTGGTACAAAATCAAAAATACACTGCAGTACAGGACCTCTATGAATTCAGTGACTTTGGTGGCTGGCTTTGCTAAACTCAGGAAGTTTTGATAGCAATTTGCCAACTGGTTCAGAAACTTTAAATTTGCCATGATCTGCTCACACTCAAGCCTCTGTCGGTCTGCAGAAAAATCACTTAATGTAGTAAAACTGAGGGTGAGGAGGTGAGGAGCAGGTGAGGAGCTCCTGCTTTCCATCCAAGGAAAGGGTTAGGACCTAGCTTGTCTCAATTTACCAGCTGGTTTTAACAGGAGTTATTACCTCCCCAGCCAACCTAGCCCTCCTTATGGCCTTTGGCTGGCACACTCACAAAGAAAGAGCACTAAGACTGCCAAGACCATAAAACTCTTAAGTCCAAAAGAGGAGTCTCTGTATCGTGACAGAACAGTGCAAACAGAAATGCTGCTCTGGACAAGTGAGACAGAGGGAGGTCTGTCCCCATGGGTGAGAGCCAGACTGAAAGGCTGCTGCTTCCACAGAGCCATTTCCCTGCCTTCTGCAGGCACTGATGGAGATCCTAAAGGTCGCTGGCAGAGGACACACAGATCTGTCTTCCAGAGGGAGTAAATGAGAATAGCAAAGTGGAGGCAGAGGTTAAAGCAAGCGTTTGTTAACAGCACTCTTTACAAATGGGAATTTTGCCTGTCCTGACTCGCTGTGTGTGAGCTGGAACTCGGCTCGCTGGCTGGGAGCTGCCAGGGCAGTGGGAGCTTGTTCATCAGGCTCTTGGGAAGCATCCTGAGCCCCATGAAGATGGATCCAAGGCCACGGCAGGTGCCTGAAGGTTCCTCTGCATCAGCAGAGACAGCCCTTACCAGGGGAAAGAGCAAGGCAGCAGCTACTGCTCCTTGAGATGGAAACACCTCCCAGCACTTCCCAAACCACTCCCAAAAAACACTGGGCCACTTCTGCTTCACAACAGTGACTGCCTGCAGGTTAGATCCTACACATTATATGGGGGAAAAGGTTGCGCCACTCTCCAGTATCAGATTTGTGTTAATTTGTGCTACAGAAATTGATAGAAATTCTTCGCTGTACTGGGCACTTTACATCATAAGCCAATTTTTGAAGGCAGCACTGTTTTAGGGCATTCCCCAAGAACAGGGGGATAAAATGAGCACTCCCCTTGTCTGCTGTGCAGTTGGAGGCACAGGCATTCCCCTGGCAGCTCCTGAACAAGCAGCTGTTTTGTCACAGCACTGTGACAAGGCCATGCAGTCCCTTGAGGCAGGGTGCTTGCGTGGCTACAGAGCTGCCAGCATCCAAACCAGCCTCTCCACACTGCTCCAAGCAGGGACAGGAACAAATGCCACAAATGAACACATGTTCCTGGGCGCTGCCTACACAACTAGGAGCTCAGCACAGCTCTGATCAGCAGCTGTGAGGATCAGAGGATGTGTTCAAGGTCACGAAACCAACAGAAAAAAACCGCTAAGTTTCAAAATCCTACCTCTGGAAGTGTTAGATGGGCAAAGAGGATCAGGAGGGGGTGTGGAAAAAGGCAGGACTGTCCCTTGCAGCACCTTCCTGCAGCTCAGCTAGGCTAAGCAGAACGTGGGGCTGCAGTGCCCAGCACCCTGAGCAGTCCCGTGGCTGCAGGAAGCACGTGCTGTCAAGGAAAGGACAGCAGGAGCAACAGCCAGAAAGAAAAACAGAGAGTGATAAGAGAGGCCAACAGCAGCTCCAGCAACTGCCTGAGGACACATTGGGAAATCTAATGTATTAAAATAACACTGTTAAATAATGGTCTATTTAATTGATGCTAAATTACAGCTGAATGCCTGTAGAAGTGTTTAGGACATCTGCGCTAACACCAATCCAGTTCATCAGGATTAATATTAGTCCAATACACGCCTAAGGAATTAATAAGAATTGGTCCTGTAAAGGTTTTAAAGCCATGTTTTGAGATTGTTTAGCTTTCTTATGCCCCTTCTCCTTCCTCTCAGTCCTCATGAAAGCTTGCTTGCAAAACTTATCAAAAATAGAGGTGTTTTCACAAATCCCATCCCCTCGAATGATGCTGTTCTTATGCTACTTGTTATACCTGAAGGTTGAAGGAACACTTCACTCCCTGTAACCACCAGCAAAAGGGATGGGCCTGCTACAAAAATAGCATCCCTTTAAGAAAACATGCCCAAAAAGGAGAAGGAGGTGTGCACAATCACACCTCTCCACTGCCCATAAACAAGAACAAAACCTGAACTATCACCTGTTGGCCAAGCTATGATTACAGCAGCAAAACAAACCCCAAAGTTTCACTCTTCTGTTCACGTGCAGTCGGGTTCCACAGCTCCTTCCCACTCTGCTGCAGGGCAGACAGCGGTGGTGGGGAAGGACAGCAGCTCTGCCACTCCTGCCCTGCTCATGGTGAAGGCCCCACTGCCCGCACAAAGCTCAGAGGCAGCAAAATCATCTGCAGGGCAGCTCTGATGGCTCAGCCACAGGAACTGCTTCCCGCCCCTCCCGACCAAAGCCCCTCCAGAGCGGCCAGTGTCTCAGCTCTGCTGGCCACACGCTGGTTTGCAGGTGTCACCTCCCAGGCTCTCTGCTGCTGTCAGTCTCAAGTGGTGTTTTTCAAGCAGTGACACAGGAGGAGTCGTATCTGAAATCTCATTAAAATTTAACAGGATTTGGCGCCCTTAGCTTTCTGCTTCACAAGTGAAGTCTCCAGCGCAGCTGGTCAATGTTTTTATTTTCATATATCACATTGCTTCTCTTATGGTGCCACACGCTAGTAGGGTAATCCAGCAGCTGAGAACCAGCCTTTCATACCTTCCAGCGTTCATTACTCTTCGCATTCTTTCTTTGGTTAATTGCTAAAGATGGTTTCTTTTTTCCATCTTGTGTGTTTATTTTTGTGTCAGGAATAGCCTATCCTCAGAGCCCACTTTCTGCTCTGAGCAACCTGTCCAATATCAAAACAATACTGGAGGGAGCTCAGGAGGAAAATGACAAACCATTATTGAATGTAAAACCTTGACCTACATGAGAATATTTAGGGTCAAGTTGATATTTCTTAATATTACCCTGGTGAGGTGACTGTGCTGGCAGGAACATTTGGGATCAGACAGTATCAAGCTCACTACAGCCATGACCAAATCCTGTTAATCCTGACTCAGGGTTAGGAACTGAAAGAATCCCCTTCTCAGGGGTTCAGGGTTTGAGTCAGCAACACCTAATGGGAACATAAGTATGTAAAAAAGAAAATATTTGCTGGATATAAAAGCCCCAGTGGAAGAGAAACAAAGTTCCATGCCAAGTGAAAAACAAAAAAAACCCCTCCTCATGTCCAAAAACATTCATTCACTCCTAACTTGGATGTACTATAGTGAGGTGTCCCCTGTGCCAGCCCCTGTGATACGGCAAGTACAGGCACAACTGTCAGAAAAGTGGAAAATGAGAAAATGCTGGGACATGCTCAGCGATGTCAAGACTGACATTTAAAGGCATAGCCTGATACAAGACAGGGATTATGATCTTCTTTAAAACTAAGCCAGAAAAGAGATAAACCAAAAGTAACACTACCGTCCCCGTGAGGCCTTTGGTTCTCAGAGAACATGGAGCATCAGGTAAGATCTTGCTTTGGAACTGAGGGACAGCAGTCCAAGTTCCAGCTGTGCCACCAGCTAAGAAGAGCACCTGGAAAAGTCCCCCAAACCCATCTATAACTTTCCTTTCACTGAGGTGTTATCTCCAGTACAATTTTACCAGGAACCAAAGAACAGCATGCCTGCTACTGTGGTGACAGAGGGAGATTTTAAAAGCAGCTGATAAATTATTCACCAAACAGATGAGGCATAACCATGAACACAATAGCAAGAAGCAGTGCAAAATTTTTGGAGTTTTACTGCAATGGGGCAACTCTACATCGGTAGTGGCCATCCTGCTTGTGAGTAATGTGCTATTGTCAGCCATGGCAATAAAAGCCAAAAAAATCAGCACTTCTTAACAGCCACAGTCACCACATTCCCTTCCTCCCCTGCTTCTTTCTGCAGGTAGGCTGATAACATTTCACCATTTTAGAAGAGTGGTTAAAAACTCCTCAGGAGAAACTGATAAACAGAAGTGGGCTCAAAGGGGCCTCAAGTGAGACAGGCAGTACAATGATCACACAAAGCACCAGTGATGGAAGAGGGACACCCCCAAGAGCTGTGTTAACATTCAAGGAGCTGCTGTAGACCTGGGGCTTTGGACACCAATCCAGCTGTCCCACTGAGCAACTCCAATAGTTCAAGAAAAAAATTCAGCTGTAATTGAAACATAATGTAAAAAAAAAAAAAAAAAAAAAAAAAAAAAAAAAAAAAAAAAGTCATTCAATTCAGAAGCCTTGAGCTTCAGTTTATTCTTTGCATAATGCTCTTCCAGTCAAATTTATACCCTAAACCATTATGAAAATACACATTTAATTAAGATCAAGAAGCATCAAAACTTTCAAATTCTTTCCTTTCTCAGACTCTTTTGCTATCTCTTTTGTGTGGAGATAATTATTTAGCTGCTAAATGTGACATATATGCACAACCAAGTCCCTTCCATTTCAGCAGTGTGAGCAATGACTGCTGGCAAAGCGACCCACTGGAAGCAGGATCCTAAAAGTCAGGTATCAGCAGGCTGAGGCATTGCACCCTAAAAACCTGTGGGTGCTGTGCTGGTGGCAGGACCTGGGCTCAGCAAGACTGTAAATGACAATGGACGTGTCTTAATGCCAAGAAAGGCTGGGGCAGCATCAAACAGGGGGCTGATGGAATCATGGTGGTATGACACGTTCATTCACACATATCCGTGATATTTTCCACTCCTTTTGTTTCTCAGCAGGCCCAAAAACTGAGTTTTGGGGCTTAAAACAAGGGATGTGCTGCTTAAGGACAGGGTTTAGTGGGATGCTTGGCAGTGCTGGGTTGGACTCGATGATTTTAGAGGTCTTTTCTGACCTAAATGAGTCCATGATTCCAATACAGAAAATTGAGTGTTAGGCAGACAGGAGTGTAACCCCTGTCAGACATTCTGTGAGCTGCACACAGATCAAAGCAAGGAAAAACAAACTCTCTTTCTAGCAAAATTACAAGTTGATTAAGGACTTTAGGCGACAAAGTATTAGTAAGGCCTCCCTTCCAAGATAAAGATATAAACATAGCAGGGCCTGAGAGATTCGCTTGCCCTTCTCTTTTCTGGTTGCCCCAAAGTGGCAGCAATGTCGGGGTGTTGGTGGGCTGTGGGACCCCAGAGCACTGCACAGCATACACTACTCTTCTGAAGTCTGAAGCATTTGGATGAAAAGTTTAAAAACCTCAGAGACACAGCTGAATTGATTTGTGATTAAAGGAACGATTAAATGCTGAATCTAGGGCAATCAATAGCCCTGCTAATGCCTAGTGCAAGATTTCCTGCTCCAGTCAAACCCCCTTTTCTTCGCTTTGAGACCATTGTCCTTATCAGTGGAAAGATGATCCTTTGAAGACAATGCCTGTCTTTCCCACACACCCCATTCCTCAGCGCTGCTGCACCACAGCTCAGTGCCTGGGGAGCCGCTGCCAGACAAACCCTGCAGGATGCTCAATTCCCATCCTACTCCTGTGCTCATCACTCAACACCCCTTCCCCCCAAAACCAAACCTGCCCCCTCCCCACAACACATGGGCCTCTGAGTGTCTCGAGACATCAATCTTTCCAGTCTCCCACACACCCCAGCCCCAAAATGCCACCCCCATAATCCCCACACGCCCTTAAAAGCACCAAAGGCACAGATTTACTCTTAGAAACAGAAGGGCTCCACTGGCCAGGGTTCAGCGTTATTCTGTCTCCCACAACTGGGCCCAATCTCTGCAGCACATTTACAGACAGTGATGTGGGATGTGGCTACCCCAACTATTAATTTTAACTTATCAGAATCCATAATAACAGCAATTAGTCCCCATTAAGCAAAGGATCTGCACGCTAACACTTCACAGCCACAGATTTTATTTCTTCTCTTGTAATTAAGTATTTTTATTAGCCAGATGGATCATGAAATTATTAGAAGAACTGGGATGTAAACTCTCTAAAAGCACCTTAAGTAATTAATACCGATTTATAAACATTCAGGATTAGAGAACAAATACTTAATTCTCCCCTAATCCCTCAGCCAGCACTGCTTTGTGTTCAACATACAGGAATATAGATTAACAGCCTGAAGTTAACAGCATTTGAAGGACAGAGCTGATCAGTCATGCATGGCACTGTGATAGGCAATATGCTTCCACCACTGATTTACTGTAACCTGTGGGATTAGGATAAATTCAAGTGACTGTCACTTTCCTGTTCCATTTCCAGCTTTCCCCATAAACTCCCAGACACTGAGGTTAAAGATATTGAACCTCTGAAGAGGATCAAACTGATTGGTCACCTTATAAACATATAAACCAGTGCACTACACTGGGATTAAGGCACAAAACTGCTATCACCTACCTACTGTTTCTATCGAGTTTCATGAGAACTGGTTTCTGTTCCCAGTCCTGCTGAGGACTTGGGGCAAGTCGCATCCTGGGATTTCTGTGTCCCTTGTCATCCTCACCGCCCTCCTCTGCTCAGCAGGTGAGGTCCCAGGCGCCTCCTTCACCATGGCACAGCCTCACACAGCACCACCCACTCTGAAGCACGCCACCAAGTGCTGTTGTCATACAAACAATAAATAAAAATACACGCCAACATCTGGTACTGTTCACCTCCATTTCGAGCTATGTCTCAGCACGAAGTGCACTGCAGTGGGTGTTGGAAGGAAGTTAAGTGCAATCTTCTGAAAAGCTCCTAGGTGCAACCCACTGAGCCAAAAAGTGTTCGTCTCCTCTCCTAGCTGGTAGTGCCATCCTGTTGCTGCCAGTTAGACAACAGCCTTAAAACCAAAGTGTTGCTTCGGTAGGTTCCGATTCCCCTCCTGTTCTCGGGGGTTGCGGGATGGAAAAACTGGGAAAGAGAACTTAAGCTTGAAATATTGAAAAGAGCCTACTGAACTGAAATAAACTCCCGTTGCAATCATGCTACCGTGTGTCCCTGAGGGCGACCTGTGCCTCGGGGCGCAGTGCCCTCTGCCAATAAAGGGCTGATGAAAGGGGCGAGGGGACGCGGTCCCGCGCAGACCCCAGCGCTGTTCATTGTCTGCGGGGTACAGCCTCCAACGTGCTCCAGGGAGGAGAGCCAAAATGGGACAAGGAGCCAGGGTTATACACCAGACAAAGTGGTGGTCTTGAGGTCAGGGTCCAATAGGGATGGGGACAAGTGGGGCAGAGGGGTGGCCAGGAAGCAGAGGGACTAATGGGATCACAGGGGTGGAACACTGCAGCCAAAATAACCCAGTGGGGCTCAAGGGAAGGAAGAACACTCTGGGAGGTGTGCATAAATGGTAACAGAGTGACATAAACTTAACAAACCAATAAAACAACAAAACCTAAGAAATATTAACTTGTGGCTGCAAAGGCCCATGTTAAGAAAGTGTTTCTCACCTAATCTACAAGGGTATCTCCCATACCAAAGTATTTTCAATTAAAAAAAAAAAAAAAATCCACTGATGAAGTGAACAAAATGGTTTAACTGAGGAGAAGAAGAGTCTCAAAAGCCGGATTTCAGGCAAACACAAAAATTGCCGCCCCATTGCATTATCACACAGGCACAGACACAGTTAAAGCCAGACTGGGAAACCCAGCAGAACACAGGGTGCTCCAGTCTGCTAAGGCAGGATTTCACCCACATATCACATCTAGTTGCAAACAACCAGAAAGGCAGAAGAAGAACAGATACACAAAAATAAGAAACACTGCAAATTTACCTATGGGTCACCCCGTTTCATCTGGGCACTGGACGGAGCAGAGAGTTTCAGGAGGGGAAAAGACTAAATGAAGTACTGTTGTTCTTCTGCAGGGAGCAAGCTTGTTTTCCAGGAGCAGCTGTGCGCCTGCAGCAGCCAAGAGTTAGCACTTCATTTAGCACCATCATCAGCTCAGGCTCTCAGGTGTTTTACAGCAGGACCTCTGCCCACAGCACCAACACCGAGGTCTCCTGCACAGACTCTTTTCCCTTAAGAAGTCCACTTTGCCCTCAGGTGAGCTAATATACATCAGTATCACTTGCCACAGCATCTTTCCCAAAATAATCAGATCCTGCACTTATGTAGCACTTCGGTTCTCAAAAAACATCTTGGTGTTTTATGACTTTAACAAGATAAAGTACACGTTCTCTTTCCAGGTCACTTCACCCAACACTGAGGTGTGGGCTGCTCAGGGATGAAATGCTGCAGCTGCTGCACTTTAATAGTTCACTACAAGTTTTATAGCAGCAAGAAAATACCATCCTGTGCACTGGAAACTGCATTTTGATACTTGAAATTGGGAGTTAGCCATGCATAAGGGAAAGGAAAAAAAAGCAACCACCACAACTCGCTTGGTTAGTGCCTGACA
Organism: Hirundo rustica; assembly: GCF_015227805.2. Classification (NCBI taxonomy): domain Eukaryota; kingdom Metazoa; phylum Chordata; class Aves; order Passeriformes; family Hirundinidae; genus Hirundo; species Hirundo rustica. The sequence goes on along the minus strand of NC_053459.1, from coordinate 2,312,245 downwards.
CCCAGGGTTTTCTATTCATTGCTGCCCAACTCATGGATGGAAGAAAGAGGGAGGTGATTTGTTTTATCCTCCCTGACAGATCTGAATTTGATCTCTGCTGTTATTGTGTGTGTGCTTCTATCACAGCTCTGTACAGCCAGCTAATGACCAGCAGAGAGAGTACTCTGGAACAGAGGTGCCCTTTGCAAGGCCACCAGCTCTTCTCCATCCACATCACGCAGCTTTAGCAATGCGGAAAAGCAGAAGTATCAGCACAGAGCTCTGTGTTTCTCAGAGTTTTCTCCCTGCTGCTCAGTGGTAGCTGACAAATCAACTTCTGGGCACATGCAGGAAGCTCCCGTTTGCTCAGTGGAAGTTGGGTCACTGTTTTCAATGCAAAGCATGTTTCTTCGTCTCCCAGTTCAACTCTCACCGCTCCCTGGGCTGTCCCTTCAGATTATTTTAACATTATTCATAACACTGCATCCCCCATCGCCTACCTCTGCTGTCTGGAAGAGCCCTCTTATCTGTCAGCCACGTCAATCCTCCAACTGCTTCCAAACTTTCTTCAAAAAACCTCTCTCCTGTCACTTCTTAGCTCTCTTGATTTCTTTCCTCCTCTGTGATTTTTATGTGGTCATTCATCTTAATGGAAATTTCCCCCAGAAAGCTGGGGATGTGCCACCAGTTACCTTTTTCACAGGTTTTTTTAGGCATTTGATCCAATGAATAAAGTTGCATATAAAATAAAACTATTTTATTTATGAGCTGCAAGCACTAATTCCCAACATTTGCTCCAAGGTTTCAAAGTAAAATACTTCTCTCCTGCTTTGTGTAGCTGCCATGAATGCTAGTGGATGTAACATACTGCAGTGAGGAGAGATTGCTCTTGGGTGAAAAGAAAGAGTTCATTTGGGCTGATATTTTAAAACAAGTCAGTCTGTTTAACTCAAAGCCTGTTCAGTGGCTCAAGCCACCTCAGAATATCCAGCAAAAGGACTCCCCTGTGCAGCCTCAGCAATTTGGGACTGGATGCTGAAGCTGCACTGCTCTATCCCAGTGAACAAGTTACTTTCTGGAAGATGGAATCAGGGTCTTTAGAGGTCAGACTGGAGGTAATTAACAAGAAATTTTTCTGTATGCTGCTTCACAGAGCCCCTGGATAAACACCTCGAGGAGTCTTCCCCAAACCAAGGGGGTTTGGATTGCTCTGTGTGGGTAGAAATGCAGAAGTTTCAGGATTTGGAAAGTCAATATGCCTAGGAGTCCAAATTTATACTTACATTTAAATTACTGTGCCAGCCACACTACACAACGTACATGGAACCTAACGAGAAGAGATTTCCATGTTACTCCTCATTCTCACAGGTAAGAAAATAAATCCAAGTGAAAGCACTGCACATTAAACACAGGATGAAGACACGGTACCATTGCTTGCATAAATATTTACCTTGGCTCTCTCAGGAGGCTAATCTCCTTACATAAGTGATGGAGACAGACCAGAACCTGGAGAGCAAGAACAAACACAGGCTGGCCTGAGTAAAATACCTGAACTTGGCCTTGGGAATATCTCTCTGTGCAGTGTATGCCATTTTGCAGGAACTGCATTAAGTCCCACGAACTCCAGATCAGCTTTCCAAAGTCCCAGCCTGACTGCCTGAGGTTTTTTACCTTCTCTGATAAGGCAGGAACTCCACGTGCAAAAAGATATTTTGGCCACCTATCTCCAGCCTTATTGCAAAAGGAAATGAGCTAATACTTTCTCAGTATTTCAAGTATTGCCCACACAGGGTATATCATCCTCTGGTCAAAATCTAAAAATCTCCAAAGCTAAACAAGTGTACTTGGAAGGGGCAGATACATCACTTAGAGGTCAGCCCTCTTCAACTCCCAAGCCCCCTGCAGAAGCCTGGAAACACAGCCTCATCATTCAGCCACTTGCTTTCATATTTGTCCCAGATATTTTACACAAAGGCCTTACAGGCTTGGAATTTCCCTATAAGCAGGAGCCCCTAAAGCTCACTGAAGGTCAGGGGGAACCCCCCTGCAGAGCCAGGGCCTCCCCTCTGCAGGGGAGGGACTTTGCTGTAGGTGGCCCTGGAGATGATGATAACATCAGAGCAGGCAAAGTGGAATGTCCAGGCAGAGCATCACCACACAGCCACATCAGCATCCTGCTGCAGCCACCAGCAGCCCCTGGAGCCAAAGTCCTGTGTTTGCTGCACAATTCCACACTGGTCAGGGGCTTGAGGAGTGATATTTGTTATGTTCTAATGAGGGGTGCCAGGAAAAATAAATTATAGAGAAGTAATACTGCCTTCTAAAGTGAAAACCTGGAAAGTGTCCAGAGAGATCTATGCAAATTGTACACTTTAGCCACAGGATTTCTGCAATAGTTTTCTATTAACCATCAATCACCAGCTGTAAATCTATTCTGCCTTCATTAGAAACCAGAAACAGGAACAACTGAAGTGGTCTTCCACACGAAATGTATTACACCCTTATGCTACAATTTACCTTTCTCTAAATAATGCTAATTTTCCCTATGCTTAATATAAAGAATACTGCAAAGACAGCAGTACAGTTATTTATTTGCAAGGGAATGGAAAGGTGAAAGGCAAACACTATATAAACCCTTATTATTTACAGACCACAATGCTGTGCTTCCTGCACTGGAAAAGCAGAAGACACTGCCTCTTCCCCCGAGAGATTTCATTGTAAGTGAAGCAGAAACAATACTGAACAGTCACAAACAGTACAGGGAAGAACATGTTTTGAGCTGCCCTTATTTCTACCCAGTTATGTACAGTGATTATGTCGAGACTTATAACCCCTCATACTTTGTGTCTGTGTCTGTTTTAAAGTTCAGTGCCTCGTAGAAGAAGTGCATTTTAAAAGGAAGGTTTTATGCAACTCAGTAGAGTCACCCTGAATTTAACTTGATGCTGTTTTTCAGGTGAAGGAGGCACTAGCAAAGCCTAACACCCAATGTAAGACCTCTTTCAAAATCCCCACTTACAAAAACAAGGAAGGTATGCAGAAAGATCCAAGAGCATTATGAGGCTATGGGATTAATGCCTTAAAAATCTGCCAATTCAGGCCAGACTTTAACAGCCATGTACTAACCAGGGCCAGGGACATCTGTGCAGAAAAACCATGCAAGTTTTCAATCTCTCCAGTCCTGAGTGTTCACATAGAGGAGAAGAGATAATTTAATAACTAATGCTCTAAGACCAGGGTTTGCTTAGGTGCCTTTGGCACTTGGGTGCCACAATCCCACCCAAGGTTCTGAGGCTGAAACTGGGGAACAGCAGTGTGGGACCTCGTGGCTCTGTGGGGCTCCTTCTCCAAGGGCACAGGTCACCTTGGAGAGCAACAGCGAGCAGCTGCCCCAAATAGCTGCAAGAGAGTATCTCCACAGCACAAACATCTCCTCTGGTTTTGTCATCGCTTCAGAGCAACTTCAAATGATTTACTGTGCTATAAAATGCAAAATAAGCCATCTCCCACAGCTTTGTAGCATAGTCCTGATGAAACACAGGGGTTTTACCAGGTTTTTTTTTGATATTTTGCTATGATTTAGGATGTGTTCAAGCCTAAAGTTAAAACCTACTAGAGTAGGTGTTAAAGTAGTTTCATTAGCAATCAAAGGCACTAAAAACAGACCTAAAGACTAAAAAGAAACCTCATGAGCAATAACCCCAAAATGGTCCAGGACAAAGGACATAGGACAAGAAGTACAGTTTGGATCTGAGGTCCTTACTTACAATGACACAGCTACCTCCTCCAAAAGCCAAAGCAATCCTGCAAATGCAAAAAGGTAAAAATAACATCCTCCTCTGAGTATCATTGCTGAGGTACTGGACTGTTGCGACTTTCTTTAGTCGCTGAAAGAGAAAGGCAGATTCACTGTCCTGTTCTCTTTTGTCGGTACAGAACATTCACATCCAAAATTACCAGAACACCTCTGGAAAATCTCCAAACCTGAGCAGCTTTAAAGCAAAAAATCACGGGCAAACCTTGTGCAACATTCCCAGGCTGTGTAGGATTGCAAGGCTCTGCTGTCCAGAAGATAAATGGGATTAGCATAAGGAACAAAATAACATCAGCCTGGTGAAGCTCCATCTGCACACTGTACATTTGAAAGATGACCCACTGAACTTAAATATCACAAGAAACGTTGCAGCTTTCCCAAGCTGTTCCTGGTGGCCGGGGGGGACATCTCCTTCTTCTCAGCCACCCCAGCTCCCAGCCCTCTTAGGAGGTTAATTTAAACTTTGGTTAGCTGAAAGCTCTCTGCAAGAGGCGGCACCGGAACCGGTGAATTTGTTTGGTGTGGCATTTTTATCTGTCTGCTTTTCCACTGAAATCCATGCGGATGAGGACATGAAGATTATAAAGTGGGTTTTTATCAAAGGCCTTGACAGATACACCTTGGGCAGTCAGAGCCTCCCAGAGGCCACACCCAAGGTGGACGATGGCCACGAGTTTTTCAGACAATTATAAGTTTGGTTCATTTGCATCTCAGGGGTGAATGCTCCAATTACAGCTTCAGGCAATGAAGTCATTCACCCCCAGTTTGCTCCCCCCCAATTCACTTTTTTTATACTTTTCAGGGTCTGAGGCTGTAGGGTGTCCTTGCATCTCAGGTCCAGAGGGATTGTCTGGTCTGACCAAAGTGTGAAAAGAGCTTACTGACACCCCACATGGAGTTCAGAGTTATACACAATGTAGTACGGGATCTGTAGAACACAAAAGCTAAAACCTGAGGCGTGGCAGCCATGCCAGAGGTGCAGAGGGCAGCGGTGGCTCCGTGCCCCAAGGACGCCGCTCCTGCGCTGCTGCTGCGCCAGCCGAGCTCTGCCGCGCTGTGACTCAGAGCCCTGGGCACGGCGTCAAGAGCTACAGCAGCAGTGAGTCACGACACCGGTTACTCATAGCTCGCTGTAATGTTTAGGGAAGTGATCACAAGTATTTATACATCCAATATACAGAAACTGCCACCTCCTCCACGCTGGGCTAAAGCTACAGCTGCTACTTGCCTCAAGCAGGCAAAATATAAAAAGATTGGAAGGATGAACAGGAGGGAGTGACCAAAGAACACAACCAGGCTCCTGTGGGTGCCTGGACCACCCTTGGGTATTGTAAAGGCAGAAGGATTTAAAACAGCAAGAAAATAGAAGAAAAAAAAAAAAAGAAAAAAAAGGAAAAAAGGAAAAAAAAAAAAAAAAGGAAACCCTGAATTATCTACTCTACTCATATTTTCAGCTCTGGGTTAACTTCTGCAGTCAGAAGACTTTGATAAGATTCATGAGGAACCACTGTGTACATTGCCAAACACATCAAAACCATATCTTTAAAAAAAGAGACTAAAAATAATCTTCCAGTGGCTTTTATAACCTCCCTATGTGCTACTGAATTTGAGATCAGGGCAACCCCGCCGAAGCACGTGGGATTCCCAAGGTAAGAGAGCTCACGATGATGTGAGATAAAGAGTAAGTGGGTAAAACACGTCTCCCAAGAGCTGACCCACAGTTCATCTCCAGAAAGCCTATCCTCAGCTTCTATCCTCAACACTTGCCTTTGTTTAGCTGAACACGCTCGGCTGAACAAGCCTGACTCTCCCCAGCTATCCCATGTTCATCTTTTCCCGAGCACGAGGATGTAAATCGGCACCCGACAAATACAAGCACAACAACAACCAACCAAAAGTTGCTGTGCAAACAGAAATGTTAAAGTTGTTGAAGAACCAGCCTTTTTTTTCTCCTCCTCTCTCCTGCTGTTCATGGTCCTACCTGTTGGTTAAAGCCCACAAGCTCTCCCCTCCGAAGCGCGTTGTTCCCTCATCCGCATGGATTTCAGTGGAAAAGCAGACAGATGAAAATGCCACACCAAACAAATTCACCGGTTCTGGTGCCGCCTCTTGCAGAGAGCTTTCAGCTAACCAAAGTTTAAATTAACTTTCTGAGAGGGCACAAAAGCCAGACCTCATGTAATTACATACTCATCTCTCCCTTGGGCTCAATATTTATTTATTTTAGCATGTCTAACAGCTCTCCTGGGCTTGCTCTACAGCTCTGGAAAAATGATTACTTAGTCCTGAACCTACAAACTGTATTCTGTGTAAATTTTACATCCAGAGCTATGCCGGGTGATTAAAAGAGGCAGAGTTTATCAAACTTTCCGAAAGCTTGATTTGCTTCATGGCTCACCTGTCTTCATAAAACCCACTGCAGGCTGAAACAATGGGTAAAATTTCACAATCAGCACTTGAGTAAGAAAGAGAAGGTGTATGCAACCACTTAACTTTATTGATTTTTATTTTTATCTTGTTTTCTTTCACAGTAATTGGCAAGGGTTATTTGGTTTTTGGTTTTTTGGGTTTTTTTCCCAAACCACCTTATGAGGTTTTATTAATAAAAGTTTGCAGCCCACTACACTTAAAATCTTTTTTTAGCTCTCAAAGGGGACACAACCCACAGTTTGAGATGGAGACAATCTTTCTGGCCTTAAAAATCCATTAGCTCTCACATTGATGCTTCAGTTTACACAGGAGTCATTCCCCTGCAGCACCCAACAATTGACCCTTGTGGGCTGTAGAGCTCCCCCCACCATCAGAAGGACTTTCCAAGCTGTGCATTTTGTACCATTAGAGGTCCATGTGCAAAAGCAGATGTTTTCCCACCAAGGTGCTGCCCTGGAGGTCCATTTGAAAAACATTATAGTGAATATATGAATGCATGGAAACACGCAGCTTGGTGTTTGTTTGTTTTTAAAAAAATGGTATTTCATAACATGCTGGTTCAACAGCTGGAGCACGCTCGAGGACTGGGCTCCTCCAAAGGGGATATCCCATTAAGATACATGACAAATTGAGCATTTGTGTTGATATAAGATCCGCTTTTCTCACGCTCTAGGAAAATGTAGTGTATTATCTCTTTGTCTGGAGCTTGAGGGTAACTGAACTGAGGATTATGTGAGGCTGGCAAGGACCTTTGTCCCCCTCCCTTCCCTACAGGCTACACATGAAGTTTTTAGCAGCGTTCCCAACACTTCCCTGCAGCAGAGCAGCAAACCTTGTACAAAGCCACCTTTCCTGGAGGAACAGAGACACAGCATTTGTTTCTCATTCAGGCAGTGGGTATCCAGGAGCCTGGCAGCCAGGCTCCACAAAGTGTCAGTGGGAAACAGAACCCTTTACCGGCAGACTTCTCTTCCAGCCTGCCAGCCTGACTCCCCTCCTGTCCTCACACCAACCATGCCAAGGCTTCAGAGACACAACCAGACTCTGATGACCTTGCCAGTAAAAAGTCACTTTTATCTATTCATGTGCATTCATGAATATCATTCTATTCTATTCTGCACCAAAAACTAAAAAAAATAAACTTAATGCTAAATCATGAAAGATCTGGTTCTCAATTAACATGAATTGACACCCCCATAACTGTGTGATGTCTGGTTTTTAACATTGTGGTCTGTTAGTTTGCAGCTCAGCTTTTATCCATTCAGGCTCCTTCTGCACCCCTTACATTTTGGCCGCTGTGCTCCAGCCAGCCTCTCCTGGATCACCAGCCTGGGAACAGCTGGATGCAGTCAGCAAACTTTTGCTCTCTGGTGTAGGGTGACAGGGCCAGCAAGAACCACGCTGCCAGCCTCAGGAAAACAAGTTTAAAAGCGAGCCTAAAGCTGCAGTGGAGGAGAAGAGGAAGAGAGAGAGGAACACTTTTTGTCTATATCACAAATATAGTTTCATTTTGTTCTTAGCCTGGCTGAATCAACCACTGTTCCCTGACCATCCTGCGTCACTTTTAAATTCCAGTAAAGAGTGCAACCATATTAATGAAAATCAAGGAAAATAGGAAATGCAATTCTAAATACTGAGTTCTCAAAGCAACCTCGAGCAAATCATCCTGCTTCATAGCAACTTGATTTCCCCAACCACAAAACAGAAGAGCAAATGCTGTGCTGTTACTTTATTTGAGCGGCTGTTCTGAAGTCTCTTAGGATATGCTACGCAGATGGAGAAGCTGATGAGGAGATATATATATATATATATATGTATATATATGCATATATGAAACATTCATATGCCCCAGCGTGCTGAGCTTCCAACACAGCAAAGCAGCAGTGGCAATGAGAGAGTGGAAAATATCATTTAACTCATGATGGCAGCTTTCAAAGTGTAACAGCATGAGTTCCTTCCTTCCACAGGTGCAACTGCCTGGCCAGGTGAGGTGGGATCTCATGAACAGTTCATCCTTCTTGCTGGTCACCAGCAACACACTTCACTATGTTTTAGGACCTGGACAAGCAGGAGAAAATAAATATCTTATCAAGGGAGAAGACTGCAGATATTTTTTTATGACCTGTGGTAGCAGAGGTCCTAAAGAGTCTGCAAAACATTGCATAAATGTCTCCAGATAAAATTGTTAGCTCGGGATGGCGCCCATCTCCTAAATGCTTAATTGTGAAATTATTTCCCAGAAGAGTTTGTTTGTGTTTTGCTAAACCATTAAAGACAGGCAGCCCAGATTCATGCAAAACCCCCAGCAAGGAAATACTTAAAGTATGGGAATGTTTTAGGCCAGCCAGAGAATTTGGACTGCTAACAGAAATCAACAAGTTCAGACTTAAAAATGAAAAAGGCGATACTTCAGGATTGCTTTATAACACGGACATAAAAGAGATGATAACTATTTAAAATACTTCATAAAAGCACTGGAACTCAGCATCTCCTAGAGCAGAGCCCTGACAAATCACCCAGCCACCTACATGCATTCATAGTTGTGGCTGTCCAGGGATCACTTAGACCTAAATTAGCAACGGAAGTCATTACACAAGGAATAATTCCAAGAAACTGGAGTCTCAGAAGCAGAAAGTGAATGAAGAAATTGAAATTGCAGGCAATGGGGCAAAATGACAGCTCACCAGACAGACTATTTCCTCAATGAAAGAAACGTGAATTATAAAAAGTCAGGCAGTCAGCATGTGTCAGAAGTGCCCTGAGGAGACTATCCTTATTTCCCCTTTTGGCTGCAGAAGGCCATTTAACGCTTTCCATTGAAGTGAGAAGGCACACGATGAGGTTCCCTGAAAGCCGTGAACACAGACTCCCCCGAGCCTGAGCATTGCTTCTGCCAGGTGTAATTGCAGTGCCCGAGCCCCAGCAGGCTGTGGGCAGCCAGCACCCACCACACAGAAAGCCCAGCTTCTCCGCAACAAATTTATCTCTGAGAGGGAATGAAATTCAAGGAGATTTGAAATTGAAGAAGAGTGCAGAAACCACACTGCTATTTCCTGTGCCCCGCTTGACAAAATGGGACCTGATATTTGAGATGGGCAGCCCCCTTCATCTCATTACTCTGTGACAGGATGAGAGAAATTGTGCAGGAAATCATGTGCTATGTTTCTCCATCCTGGTGAAGTACAGAAAAGGTGCTTGAAACTCCCAACATGTTCTTCATTGCACGACCATAAAGAGAAAGTCCAAAAAGGCTGTTAAACCCTCAGATACCAGAAGCCACAGATCCCTTAAAGCATGGAGAACATCCTGGGGCAAATGATGACAATATTCTCACCCTTGTCCTGTTCCTCTAACATCTGCACTTGGACTGCCAAGCCACACAGATGTTTGCTCTGATGGGTTGTCCCCTCTGTTGAGCTCTGTCCTCCCCTCACAGATGTCTGGCTCTGGAGATGCACCATGAAGGTGGCACCAAGCCCAGCTTCAAACCACTCTCCAGCCTGCTGCCCCTAGAGCAGTGCAGGATGGAAATGCAGGACCATCGGCAGCACTGATGTGGTTCTCCCAAGACAAGAGACAGTCCTGTCAATGGCTCCATCCCATCCAGCAGAGGAGCAGCTATGCAGCTGCCAAGGCTGCAAACCACAGAGGCTGATCAAATGGGGGCTGTACTGGTTGACATGTGCACCAAATTGGGACAGCTTTTTCTTTCCCCTGTCACGGAGCAGGGCAGAGGAAATGCACTCCGGATACACACACGCACCCCAGGCACAGTCAGCCTGCTCTGGGGGGGCTCAGGCCTAATCACAAGCAGGTCTCTGCTGCTGGAAGCCCCTGGTCTGTGTTTTTTAGCCTCTCACAGCACAGACCCAAGGGCACAGGCTGCCTCTTCTCCATGCAACAAGGCACTGTCCCTGGCAGGGAGGTTTGTGAAGAGCAGCTTCCAGTTGGTCAAGACTTTACACTCCTTCCCTTTCTGGCTGAGAGGAGAATGGACTGAGAGTAGTCCTGAGGAGAGGACTTGGGGGCGTTGGTGGAGGAGAAACAGACCAGCCAGCGGGCTGCAAGGTGAACGGACTCTGCTATGTGTTGGACTGGAACTGCAAAAGCACTTGTTCCCAGCCATTGGTTTGGCTTTAAGAGAACCTTTAATCAAAGCAGTTCAGTCAGCACAGGTGGCTTTGAAAATCCTACTCTTAAAATCCTTTGTGTGTTGGCAGCTGCTGCTTGGCCAGCCAAGGAACCTCGAGGCCTCAGCCAAGTTGCTTTTCCCCATTTGCTGTGAGCACTGAGGCTCCTGCCTGGCCTGAGCCTTGCTGGCTGAAGGGGGATGTAACAGCAGCACGAAGACTGAGGTTGTGCTCTGCCCAGGGAAGTCAGAAACCCCTGGCTGCATCTCTTTTGCAGAGATTTCTAGCCCCAGAGCCACTAGTGCATACCCTTTCCTCATGACTAAGCTCAATAAAGCTCAGCACCCTGACCCCTGAGTGTGACAAGTCCGATTTTCACCTTGTCAATCCCGATGAAAGGTCTTTACAGACTGTCCCTGCACACCACGGGCAGCCCTCGTGGGGCCTGATCAGACTTTGCTGAAAGGAGAGGAACCCAGACAGATGGCTGCTTTGGAAAGCCTGTAACCTGTGATCTGGACACGCAGGAAGCAGCCCCAATTTGTCTTGACTTCTGGTTCCTTTGCAAGAGGCTGGTGTTTACATAAACAAAATGAAAGCGGTGCTGACACTGAGAGCTTCAGCAGAGGTCGGGACCTAGGACAGGTTGCATCCCAGCAGCACTCTGTAAAAGGTACAGTTGTTAACTCTCAGGCTGGACAAGGTAGAGAGCTCTCCTTTATGAATTATGGAAAAGCCCTCCCATGCACCAAGGGCCAGATATCCTGATGCTCAGCTAAACGCAAGGGAGAAAAACCACACAGACACACCTCATTTACCAACCTAGTGTGAGTTTACAATCAAAAATTTTTGGAGGCCAAGGGACACACTTCCAAAAGTACTCCCCTAAGGCTGTAGACAAGCAGTTAGATCTTCAATGAGCACACTCTGATTCAAGCACATAATGAAGCGGACAGATTAGAACAAAACAAAGCAAAACCCACGCGGAGACAACAGCAGCTGAGAAGCACAGCTGAGAGAGAACTGTGGGCCAGTGGGGAGAGCTGCAGCCCAGCAGCGCTGCTGGGAGAGCCCTGCTCCTCCTGCCTGGGTGCTCTGCAAAGCCTGGCCAAAGAACCAAGCGGGGAGAAGGCAGAGAACCATCGGGAGATGTTATCTCCATCAGGGGATGACACGGGCCTTACAAAGCATCCCCCCTTTGGGTTGAAAAGACAAAGGGTTCTGTGGGATTTGGTAACTCGAATGTTTATGGTACTGCAAACAAACACTTCTAGCTTTTGCAGATGTCTGAAGGACTGTCAGGCAGCTGTACAAAAGGAATATGAGGAAATTGGTTAATTCAGACCAAAAAGGCAAGAGCAGAAGTGCTTGGCAGATCTTCTGAGGGCAAAGTTACAAACCCCACTTACTGAAAGTCTGGATCTGGGAAACTCAAATCTGATAGAGTTAAAAGACACTATTTTGGCCTGTCAGAGCTCTGAACCAGCCAAGTTCAGCCCAGCTGCTGCTGGTCAGAGCTACAGTGGCACCCCTGAGCAGTGAACTGGAGAAACACAGCTTTCCCAGCACACCAGGGACCTCTGAGCAATGCCAGATAATTGTACACCATCAGCTAAAAATAAAAAATTATATTTATTTGGGAATAGTTACATATTGGAAAAATACTATTTTTTAACTTATGACAGTGTTGAAAAAGGTGGAGGTAAGACATTTTTAAATAGTTTCAACTAGCTGGCAGGAGGTGGTGGTGGCTTCCTTCTTCTGTGTGTCCCACCAATGCTTTGCACTACCATGTCAGAGTTGGCTGCAGAAGTGAGACAAATTGTTCAGGAGGTATCCAGGTTTTCTCCTAGCAGTTTTAATGGCCGGTTTCCTTTTGCCAGTGCTGTGCTTGGCTCGCTCGTGCTCCCTTCCAGGACATTTCTACCAGCTCTCATTACCAGGGCCTGGCAGACATGGCCACTTCTGATGGACACAAGTCTGCAAACAGAGGGCTGCTTTCCTGAGGTTCACAAAGCCCAAGAATTCCTCACTTCTCCTGCTCTTACCTGACTCCCACGGGACCAAGGCTCCACTGCAGGTGGCCTGTCCTGACCTGACAGGTTTCCTGGATGGATGACAGCGAGGAGCCAAAGGCTGGAGCAGGTGGAAGCACCAGGAGATGCCAGTGGTGGTGTGCACGATGAGGGGCTGCCAGCACACACCTGCCTCCAGGCTGGCAGGTATTGTTTGCTAGAAAACATCACTTAGTTTGTACCAGCTGAGTCTTCTCCCTCATGGGGTGGCTGAGACGGGCTGTTCAGAGAACCCTAAAGTTGCTCTTGCATGGAGAACAACAAAAAGCTTGGGGAGTTCTTTACAGTTCCTGTTCTAACATGCACTTAGAATGTTAGAAAAGTGCAGGTTTTTCTATGCAAAACACAGTGGTGCTTTTGCTCTGCTTGACTTCTCCTCATTACTGGCTTTTGCAGCACCGCATGTGTCTGTGGACACACGGAGGTGTTTCATCAGACCTGGGCTGCACGAGGTATTAGAGGACTGAAGTCATGACCCAGCTGTCCTTTCCAACTCCACACTCCATGTGTCAGGCCAATATTCCTTCTTGCTGAAGAAGGAATGAACTCAGGTAATGTTGCCACATTCTGTGGGTTTTGTGAGATGTTTACAGTTCTGTGGCTGAGTTCTCACGCTTGTACCATAAACAATTGTTGTTTTTCACATTCCTCTCTGATGAGGAACACTGACTGACTTCTTTCCGGGCCAGTGGGATGGAGAGGTGGTGACCTTGTTCTCCAATCCCTGCTCATTGTTCAGAATCTATATAAGCAAGGTCTTGGTAAATAAGCTTTTTCTTCAGCCTTCTTCTTAGAGTCAAAAGTGTGTGAGTATTCATTTTCTCTTTGTGTCCTCTGGCGACAAGGTAACTCAATTATCAACAAAGGATCAATTGAATTAGCGTAGAAAACAGAAGATCAGGACAGGCAAGAGAGCATGGATAGTGAGTTTCTTGGTGTATTAAACTCACCAGGATATCCCATTTTTCTTTTTCCCCTTGAATTTCCCAAAACAACTTTTTGAGCTTCCACAATCTTGTTTCTTTACCAAGCAGCAACCTTTCTTGCTGCCTCAAAATGAAAGTCTGCCCTATACACACGCCTGAAAATAAGAGGTAGGCCTTGAGTGTCTGTCACTTGAGAGGTTAGATTGCTTTTAACAGTTTGTGGTACTCATAACTGGTTTTAAACTGACAGGGGAAAGTGATAAAAGAGTAAGATCTGTGTTTCTGAGCTCACATCAAAGAAGAGCTTTAAAGAACCAGTAAAAAGGCTGTCAAAAAAAAAAGAAAAAAAAGAAGAAAAAGAAAAAAAAAAAAAAAAAAAAAAAAAAAAAAAAAAAAAAGGAAGGCTTTACTTAGCAGCCTAACAAAACAAGCTTCAAAAAAAGGAGAAATAGTGTCCCAAAACAAATGAGCCAGAGAGGGAAAATGTTAGTTGAAAAGTAAATATTTAACAGGGCCCGTACCTGCTAAGAGAAAGACAAAAAAGCTTGAAAAAAACCCCTGATGACAAGAGGTTTTTGCTGCAGAAAGAAAGGATGGCCATAGGATTTGGAAGTACTTACAGTTCTTTTCTGCACTACTGACTACGTTAGAGTCATCAGCCTGAGCTTGGCTCTCCATTACACTGCACAGAGCCTTCAGATTATTCACTCCCTGACACGAATTCCTCTCACAAGGCTTCTTTACACTTCCCTTGGTACCCCCAGCTTTCTGACTGCCATCACGAGCCTTCAAGGTTTAGCGCTGGGAGACAAAGCAGCGGCCTCCTGATGCAAAGATTAACGGCGCTCCACAAAGAAGTGCAGCCACATGAATTATCCACAGGACTTTCATTCCCCAGAGCCCGCTGCCCAGAGCAGTGTGGGACAGGCACACACACACACACCCCATCCATCCCCCAGAGACGTCCTGGGGCTGGAGGGCACAGCCAGCAGCTTCTCCTTGTGGGTTCTTCCCTCTGGATCCGCGATGGGCGGAGTGGCAGCGGCTCTCCCAGCTCCTTCTGCTCCGTGCTGAGCAATCCCAGAGCAGATGGCGCTCGGGGCTTACACCTGGAGCAGTGCTTAGCAATCTCAGAAATGCACTCCGACGTGCACTTCCCCTAAACTGGCTTTGCCGTTTCCTAAACAAGAATTCATCCTCATGGATAAGGAGCTCCACAGTCACTTGGCTCAAAGGGAGTCCATCATCCAATTCCGGTAAGCGCTACTCAGCGGGGATGCAAAAAGAGGCTTTGGCAGCACCCGTTGCTGTTGCCAGCCAGCATCTTCCAGGTCCTCAAGTCACTCCAAGCAGCTCAATTTCCCTTCTCAAGCTGCACCACTACAGCTATCTGATATGGTCCCCTTACTCCAGGCAGCCCTTAGAGAAAAGAAAATGCAATCACTTCCCCAAATCTCAAACTGTCTTCTGATTGTAACTCCTCCTTAGTATGAGGCTCATTAATAAAAGCCCTTTTATGGATTCATCCAAGTGAAGAACAGCCATGCAAGTTCAAGGGCTTTGCTAGTTTAGAAGAGAGAAAAGTGCTATATTTTATATAGCGGGAGATGAACTTACACAGCTTGCTGCCGTGGGACTTTGTTGGGCAGACCTTGTCCAGCAGGTTTGAAAAGAGATTAGACAATATTCACGGACAAAAGCTCTGTGAAGGACTGGGCAGAGATGTACCCCTGGCCATCCCCTCTGGAGAAGCTGTGCGCGTTTGGGAGTACGAAGTGACAGAGTTCAGAAAGGTGGCACAGCCACACTGGGTTCCTCAGGGTGTCCTCTGCCAGCACTGTCAGCCACAGCCTGCAGGGCTGAGTCAGCCCATGGGGTCACGACTCAAACACTCCTGACCTTCCTGCAGGGCACCCAAGCCCCTCACACACTGCCCCAAGGCCTGGCTGGCAGAGCAAGAAGCGCTGCCCCGTGGAGGCCAACCAGACACCACACATGGTGCCGGAAGAACTCGTCACCTTGCTCAGGTTTCTTTTGCACATACCAAAATCTAAAGCCTTGACTTGGTGGGTCAGCCCAGCAGTGAGCCCAGGGAATGCAGGAGTACGGATGAGGGCCACAGCAGCACCCCCACATGCAGTGGGGAGGGAAACAAATCTCCCAATACATGTCAACTTTTATGCCAACTTGATGTGTTGCATGTGTGACTACTGCAGAAACCAACCTGGGTAATTGCAGCCATCTGCACCCATTACTACCATTTGTACGTGTATTCATAGAAACTGCACATTAGTTAGGCATGCCATTGCACAACCGTATTAACCAGCTAATTAATTAGAAGAACAGACCTCCTCTGCTTAGGAGGAGCCCATCACCCACTAATCACAAGAATATAGTTTCTCCATCTGGTAGATCACTTGCTCCCTCCCCAAGGTCACCAGGGAAGGTGCAGCTGGCCTGCAGTCCTCAGGAGGCTGTGCTGGGGTGGTGAGCATTCTGTTTAAGTGACTTCCTTTGTGCAGCAAGGCTCCAAGACCATGGCTGCTTCTGGAAACACGACCATGGCACTCCCACAGCGCTTTTGGATTGCCTCAGGTGACCTCTGGATTAAGCACCAAGCATCCTTGCACCCCTCCCAGCGCTCATTTGCCCAGCACAGGAGGGCTCATTGCATGTCCCTACCAGGGCAGCACTCTGGCAGCCCAAGTGCACATCCCATACAACCCCTCCTGCCAAGCTGGGCCCTCTCCTGGCTCCTTTTCTGCAGCCAACTCCCAAAGCAACAGCAGATTATAACTATACAGGGGACGGCTGTGTCCCAGTGCTTCCCTGACATATGCTTCTATCTTCAGTCAGGAGCTCTGGATTTAAATTTAGGGATGGAGCAGGAGGTTAGGTTTCAGAGTTCCAAGATAAATCCCCTGGGAGGAAGCAATGAGGCCAGATTTTTGTCCCCAGCCTTACAGCAGATGGGAGCAGGGAGTCAGTTCTGTCGAGCAAAGCACACTCTGGTGGAGCCCTGAAAGGCTGTGCCAAACTTCCCAGCTCTTTGAGGACCTGCTGGAGCTCCAGCCCCCTGTACCAGCTGCTGCTGCTCCAGCCCCAACGGGGAGGTCACAACTACTGCTGAACACCCAGATTTTGGGTAGAAAAATGTGGTTCCAGCTACTGCCTTATAATAACTCCTCCTATTACAGCAAAGGGCAGCAGCATCTGCTTCAGGCTGTATCACTGCCTCCATCAGCCCCCCATCCCTTTCTAAACAAGTGTTTGTGTCAAGGGGGAATAAGCTACAGGCCCAACAGCTTTGGCCATTTTTCATTCATGATGAAAAAAGGAACAAGTAAGTTTCAAATCATTGTGAAATATTTGTGAAAAAGCCAAACCCCTCCTGCATGCATGAAATGCGGTGCTGAAGAAGTTACTACAATCCAATAAAGCATAAAATTCTTTCATCATTTTACAATATAAATGCTTACTCTAGTTATAGACAAGTTCAAGACAACTCCACAGTAGACTTAACTTTGGTTTTCCTAAAGCTAGAGAAAATTTTCTATCTTTATAAATTTTTCAAAAAGAAAAAAAAAAAGGAAAAAAAATTTCCATTGCTCCCAGATGTGGGAGACTGGTTGCAGCTGATGGTGCTCTGTCAAGTGGGACCTGTGCAAATCCTGCACGTGGAGCACCGCAGTTGTTGACTAGGCTCTGATGACTTTTACACTTGTCAGGAAGCCTTCTGGTATCTCCTGCCCAACCCTCTCATTCTACAGCTCCAGAGAAGTCCCAAGCTCTGCAAAACCAGCAAAACACCAGGGTGTAGCTCCTGCCTACAGCTCCTCTGAAGTGCTGCAAAGGGTCCGGGGCAGGACCGAGGGCTGAAGGAAGGGGACCACAACACACAGGCACTTGGATCATTTCTAGATGATTCTGCTGCAGGACCACTTCACTGTACATGTTTAACACACAGGCACTGTCCTCACACTCTTCTCCAAGCACAGCAAAGCACCAAATTACGTGGATTGGATCTGTGATTTGGGCCAGTGCCTTCTGAACTAAGGAAAAATGCCTTAGAGAAACTGCATTTGAACATGGTCTGAGCAATGCTGTCTTCCCCCCTCCCCTGTCTCCCACAGGAGGCACAGAGCCAGGGCAAGCCTTCTGGGAGACCCTGCACCCATGGGTGCTCCCACCCTGCCCACTCCAGCCAGTGGGAAGTGCTCCCTGGGCTGAGTTATCCTCTGACCACCTCGGCCGCGCTGAATCCAAAAGTCATCCAAACAGAACCTGCTGTCCTGGGCTCCTCCATCATCTGGGAAGCAGCAAACATGCTGAGTTAAGTGCAAGGTAGGCAGTATTTTTATTTGGTTAATTAGAATGGCTCATCAAATGAAAACAAAGGAGTGATTTACTGCAGAACTGGTACAGGTAGTTGTTGCATAAGGACATTCCTGCATATTTGGCTGCATTAGGAACATTTTTTAATTAACAGTTTCTCCTTGGCTAAAGCTAACCATAGAAAATAAAGAAAGAGAAGTTTCACACAAAGATACTGCCGAATCCCTCAACTGCCAGCTCCTTTTTTTTCTGCAGGGAGGATTTTAAATTAAAAGCAGATTGCCTTCATTAGCGTTACCAGAAGCCATGTAACTGCCAAAGCTGACAGAAACACAACTGTGATTTGCAGATTTGGCAAGTGCCATTTTCTCTTTCTGCAAACGTGGGTAATGTCATTTGTATTAAAGGGCTTTTGTGTGGGGGACACTGCAAAAAAAAAAAAAAAAAAAAAAGTCCTTCCCCAGGAGAGGAAAAACATCTCCAGAGCAGCAATTAAGTAATCTGGGGCTCTCAAGTTTTCTCTCCTTGTTAACTTCATAAGAAAGTTCATTGCATTAAATTTGTGTGGAAAATGGTCAGACAGAATGAATGTTACAAATTGTCTTCTCCTGGTGACTGAGCAGAACACAGTAGCAAGCCCAAAATAAACATTTCAACAGTGATCTCTGACATATAGCCATACTCAAGCTTTCCATGACACGCTGCCAAACCCTCAGAAGCCATACAGCATGGATCTCACCAAAATCCCTGTTTTCTTTACTTCATTTTAGCTGATGGTCGGAAAGTTACATTTCTGCCGAGGGCAGCTGTGTTTGAGGCTTCATGCTCCGCTCCAGAGACCCACCTTGGTGATGAGGGGAAAGCCTGGGGAGCGTTTTTACTCTGATTGCTGCGGGAATAGCTGTGCAGAGCTGCAGAGCAGAGCGGGGACGAGTGAAGGGACTCCACATGCCCTGCTCCCCTCCCTGGTGCGTCAGTGTCCCCAAATTCTGCTGTCCAGCCCCAGGAGGAACACTGAAGATACATAAGCGAGGTGTTAAAACCCACACAAGGTGCATTTCCGTTTGTGTTAGCTGTGACACGGCTGAACCGAGCCGCTGATGTGACAGCAGAGGCGCAGGGCAGGGTGCCAGCCCGGACCCCGTGCGCTCCCTGGGGCTGGGAACACGGAGCTCCAGCAGTGCCCTGCTGTGCGCCGCTGGCACAGCTGGAGCCACGGGCAGCGCCTGCTGCGGGGCACACAGAGCCCCCTGCCACGGGAAAACCATGGCAAATACAGCATGGGGACTCCAGAGAAATGGGCAACGTCCTAAAAGAACCCAGATGCTCAGTGGCATGGCACTAGAGACCACAGCACCCCCAGTGAAGGAAGGATCGCTTCCCCCAGCTGCAGCCAAAACGGGGAGGTCTGAACGCACTGCTAAACTCTGCAGGAAGTAATCCAGCACAGTATTACCACAGTCACAAATGTAAAGTCTGTCTGCAGTAATTAGGATTGTACTACATATGATTTATTAGACACTGTCTTATAATCAAGACTAAAATAGCTGCCTACATTGTAGTTACCAGCTTCTTAACTGCCTAAAAATAAAGTGACAAACGTAATGCGGTGCCAGACGTGGAACCAGGAGAAATAATGTTAACCTACACGGAGGCTGCAAAGGTAACCACAGCGTGCCTGCTGGCAACCTTCAATCCAGCCTGGAGTTAAACACTCCGTGACTCTGCAATTTTGGTTTGTATCTTCAAAAGAACCGGAGAGGCCACTTCTGTCTCTGTAGTCCGACTCTGTTTCAGCACACAGCGAAGAGTTCATTATCCGTGGAACTAAGCACTAAGTAATGAGTTAACAATAATTAAACTGAAAGAGACACAGATTAAAGGAATTTATTATTCCCTGATCTGCCAAGCAAATTGTTTAGATACCTGCAATCAATGAGTAATGATGAAACAGAACAAAACCCCAACAAACCAAAGAGCCAACAAAAGGCTTGTAAAAATCTGTTCAGTAAGGCCCATGAATCTTCGTTAGGATGAACAGCACAGCATTTTAATCAACAAAACCCCCTGTCTTTATGTATCACGAGATCAGAGGCAGAATGTGGCCCAAAATTATGCCGTTGCTGTTTATTATTCATGTATCACAGGACTGATGAAGATTTATGGTCCCATTGTGCTAAGTACTGTACGGTGAAATTCAGAGAAATGGTGAGAATCAGTACCCCGAGACTTTGTAATTCAAAGACAAATTACAGAAACAAGGTATTGTAATTTAAAGACAGTAATGAACAGATGGGGATTGGAGATACAGACAGATTAAGCAACTTGCTCAAGGTCATGCCAGACACATGTGCCAGAGCAGAAGATTTAACTGATCTCTGGAGTACCAGCACGGGTTTTCACTCATGTAGGAGGATGCTGTTGCTCCTCTTTGATTTCACTAGATGTCATATTTCATAAGCTAATAAATAAGTTCAAAAATTGCTAATGTTACATGGCAGTACAGGAAGGATTTTCTTTCATCCCTCCCTCCTCAGAAGACCATCATTAACAAAAGTCCTCTGCCTACACCTGCTCTGTGTGTGGCACAATTTCAGCATTTGCACAGAATCACAGTATAATTGAAGTCTATAGGTGTTCTGCAGCCATCTAGTCCAACCCAAAGCAAGACAAACTAGAGCAGATTCTCCAAGACCTGGTCCACTCAAACTCTGAGTACCTTCAAGGATGGAGATGGACATCACAGCACTTCTCTGGACTCTGTGCCTGTGTTCAATCATTTGGGTTGAAAAAGTCCTTCCATGTATGAAATGAGAATTTCCCCAGTACCAGCTCGTGTCCACCACCTCCTATCCTTCTGCCACACACCAAGTCCAGCTCTGTCTCCTCTGTTCCCACGCTGAGAAGCTGCAGGCAGCAGTGGGATCTCCTCTAGCCCTCTTTCTTCTGGCCTTCACTGGCTGAACAAGCCAGTGTTCAGAGCTGCCCCTTGGGCACGCTCCAGCCCCACCAGCACGTGGTGGCTGTGGCAGATCAGCCCCACTGTAGCTGTACCTTTCCTGCACAGCTACCCTGGAATGGGGCATCGTGCTCCAGACGCAGCCCCAAAGCCACCAAACACAAGACTGTAAGGCACTTCACGCCGTTTGTTTTTTTTTTAAGGATGCAAATACCTAATTTTCTTCTATCAGTTATTGTACTTTAGTCCATTCTACACTACACAAACCCTGCAGCCTCCAGTTTACAGAATAACACAGGAACAATGCTTTTGCACACCACTTGTGGACATTTGCTATTCCAGGGCTCTCAGTCTCATTTTTCGGTGGCTCCCAGAGAAACCTCTGCTCCCATAAGAACCCTGGGAAGGGACATCTCACAAGTCTTTTTATGTAGCTGGCACAAAGGATAGCCAGGTCAGCCTGAGTGATGTAAAGTGCTCAAAATATATCAGCGACAGCAGGATAACACAAGACACCATGCTGCCGGTCACAAATACATCAGCAGACACATTTAGGAATTTCAATCCTAAAACTCGTCACACGGTGTTTTGCTAACAGTGAAAAATATTTAATTTACGTCTGTGACAGGAGATCTCTTCAGTGCAAGGCAAACAGTAGCAGCAGTGTTACTAATTAAACCAAAACTCAAGCTCCCAGACAGCTGATCCAGGATAGTGGGAGAAGTGATACTGCATTTCAACACAGTGGCTTTCTCTCCTGGTTTACAAGTAAAATGTGCCCCTTGTCAAAAGGTGTTTGCTCTCTGTTTATTTTAAGAATAAAGTCACAGCTTAAGCTTTGCTTATTTATATTTGCTGGCACCTATGAAGATTTACCAACAAAAAATTCATTTTAATTAGTTCTGCAGAAGCGCTATCCACGTTTGGTTTAGGTTTTCCCTGAATGTACTGCCCTGAGGAGCAGCACGATCAGTCCACTCCTGATCCAGAAGGTTTGGCATAGAGACATTTGGGGCTTTAGTGATCCCACAACTGAACGGTGCAGGACGTGGATATGGCAAAACAAGCCGTCTCCCATGCTGCTGCGCAGATGGGACAAAGCAGCTGGGTGTTAGAGGCAAGCTCTGGATGCCAATGGCACTTTTATACCAACTGTGAAAGCAGAGCAATGGAGTCCCAGCTTTGGGACGAGCCATTCCTCCATTTATGGACACATTTATAGCCACACCGAGCAAAGGTACGTGCTACATCAAAATACAGGGATCACATCATGCCCCAAAGAGCACTTTGCCTGTGAGAGGGGTGGTTGTGGGCACAGGGCACACAGCCAGGTAGCACTCACCTTGAGGTGAGGACAAGCTCAGCACGCGGCCACCTGAAAAGTTCATGTTTTGGGCACAGAACAGACCCACCACGAATCACAGAACTGTTTCGGTTGGGAAGGACCTCTAAGATCATGGAGCCCAGCCATTAACCCAGCACTGCCAAGCCCACCTCTTGCAAAAGGCAAACTGCAAGGCTGCTCTGACCTCCCCAGGCTCTTCCCGAGGTCTCCTCCACACCAATCCCCCAAGACACAGCAGTGGCTGGGGCGCTGCTACAACCCACTGCCACGGTGCAGGATGGGCACAGGCTGGGGAGCTGCAGCTGAGTCCAAGGGATTTCTTCCCACAGGTTCCCACTATTGTGCAGCCCTTCCTCAAATTCACAGCAGATGTGTCCCTCAGCTACGCTTTGGCCTTGAGAGCCTCTCTAATAAAAATACCAACCTCCTCCTCCTCCCTCATCATGGAAGCCTCTCTGAGACCTCCCGCAAACGCAAGAGGAGAGAGAGACAGAGGGGCTCTTCTGCAGGGGTTATTTGGTATTCTGTCACAAAGCCAAACAGATGTCTGTAAAAATCTAAACTGGTTCTACAAGTGTTTGAAACCCGTGCAGCTGCGCACGGCGAGCAACTGCACCGGGGTAGAAGACCACTGCTCACATCCAGGGACCGGAGTTTAATAAACCAAACTTCCTGCGGGTTGCTCAAGCGCTCTCCTTCCAATTGAGCGTTTATGGCAGAGGAAACTGCTGAAACAAAAAAAGCCAAGTGGCTTTTCCAGCTCCACGGTGAAAATTTGCATCCAGATGGGGACTGGGAGCAGACCTCCCCGGTGCCAGAGCCAGACAGTAATTACAGCACCCGATTTCACCACGCAGCTTATCTGGGGAGGAACAGACGAGACTCTGGGACAGCAGCCCTCACACAAAAGTCTGCTGTGCTTGGCACTCACTTCAGGATCAATTATACAACGAAATCAGCGCAGACTTCCATGCAACAACATGAGCTGAGAGCACAAGAGACCGGAGCAGCCTCTCTATAGCTGTATTTTTAAAAATGTAAAATTAATGCTAATTTCTGACAGTGCTTTTATTACGTTTTTATTTATGAACGAAAATTACAACTATGAATTTCTAAAATACTCCTATTTTAGAAATATGCCCATCCAACTGAATTATACAGGATAGTTTTACAATCCTATAAAATATGATTTTTTTGCAAGCCAAAACTATTTGTCATAGAGTATCTGCATTTTAGTAATATAAAAGATTGACTGTCTACATGAGTACTATCATGTTGCTTCCCAAAACCACAGCAAAACTTCTGTTGTTGTTTTCCTCTCTTTGTTATACTTCAGAAGAATGCATGGCAATTGAAAAACTGTTTTTATTCATGTTGCTAGCACAGGAGTCTGTAACAGCTGGGTAATTCTGTATTTCTGATTCCTGCTGCACTATACAGAAGAGCACAGAAAATCAAATTAGTTTTATAATTCCTGTACAGGCAACACAGTTGTGATGAGTGTATTTTTTAAAGCTCAGAAGCAAGAGCATTGTGAAAAACTGTCACAGCGCTCTGCTTATTTGAACTTTAAGAAAGAAAAGTTTTCCATATCTGAAGAATTCCAAGTAAAACAGGAACAGATTACCGGGCAGAAGGGACTGACCAAGCTCGCAGCCCTGTCACGTTCAGACAAGCATTTTAAGTGTCTGCAGTCTAAAGCTTCATTATTTTTTTGCAGAACAATCTGGCAACGGAGGAAACACGATTCCCTGGGAATCAAATGTTACTTAAAGACAGGTTTCACCTGTCAGGGATAAAACATATTCTGAGCAACAGAGTGTCAGGGTAAACAGACATCAGAAGAGAGGGCGGTCTGTCCTTCACGGCTAACAGAGAATGGAGGAGATTTTCTGCTTTCATCGAGTTTTGAATTTTATCTAGCTTTTGTAACTTTGAGGGGACCTATTCTAATGCAATGGCAGCTACAGCAGTGTTGTGCAAACAAACTGCAAAACACGGGGGAATAACCTTCGAGCAACTCCCATGAGGGTTCCTACAAGCTTTAGGATCTGCCTTCCCTGGGTCTGTCCCCATCACCACGGGGCAGAGCTACCCTCACAGCCATCAGTAAGACACAGACAGCAAAACAAAAGTCTCACTTTTTCCCAGGTAAATTTAAAGATGAAGACATTATTACAGCACCCGTGCAGGTGGCGTGTCTGCCCCACAGTCTGCCCACTCCACCTCTCCTTCCTTCTCACAGCTGTGCCTGGGAGTCAGGATTTGGAGGAAAATTGAAAAAGAAGGCCCAACTCTGGCCTAACTTACAGAGGTGGAAAGGAGTGATTTAGGATTTTCAGAAAGATTCAATCTATGAAGCAAGTTCAGCAGGGGCAGAGAAAGCTGAGGAGAGCACTTGATGGTGACTTTCCTGCCACCCTACCAGAGGAAGCACGTCCAGCCCCTTTCTGAATGAACACTCAGCAGAAGGAGAAGCCAAGAAGGTGACTCTAGGTTTGCTCCATGCCCTCTGCAGGGCAGGACATGGCAGGGACATGAGAGGCTGTCTGCCTGTCCCCAGGGGAGGCAGAGCCCAGCCCTGCTGCTGTGGAATGGGATGTGCCTCCATCAGGGGACACCCCACCACTGCAGGACAGGACAACTCGCTGAAGGCAGCTCTCTACAGGGGCTTTGGTTACAGCTTCCCTGAGCAGAAGCAACATGAGCACTCACCAGCATGGGGGAAAGCAGTGCTCCTGTCTGGAGGCAACACCTGCCCTGTGACAGAAGCTGGGCAGAGCCAGCTGTATGCCAGGGCAGCCTGCTGTTCTGGCAGCATCCCCTCCCTGGGACCAGCTGCCTGCTGCATGTACACAGAAGCATCCCATGGGGCAAAGAAAGAAACCCAATATACAGAAACATGTAGCATTCAGCAGGGACCTGGGCAGCAAACAGAAATTAAAGCTGTTTTCCCCAAGGAAGCTGGTGGATTTCCACAGAATTGAGATGTCTATTCCCCTGGTCTTCCCCTGAAATTCTGAGTTGAATGCTAGAAGCAAATAGAAAATTTCTCCCTGTGCCAGTGACAGCTGTCAGTCACTCCCCCAGCTGCCCTGCTCCTCATGGCCACAGCCCCACAGACAAGCAGGAGGAACACTCGAGCTGCTGCCACGAGACCAGAGCTGCAGCACTCCAGCCACACAGTGCTGAGACTACTGCAGACAGCAGGGCCAGGATATTGCTCAGACCAACAGCCCTCTGAGGCTGGAGCCATCCTTTCATGCTGCCTTCCCCTGCCATACTGTGCCTAATGCAATTTGATGCTGCAATAAAAATAGATGATCCTCAACCCCCCTCCCCAGCGCAGTGGGCACTGGTGGCTCAGGCACAGAGCCGTGCTCAGCTGCTGCTCGTGGGCAGGTGCTCATGGCCTCTGCTCCTCTGTGCCCAGTTATAGCTGTTGTGACCTACAAGGAAAAAGCCCTGGCTTTAAACTCACATTTCTGAATACGAAGTTACCAGCTCCCACCCTGCCTGTGGCTAAGCCAAAGCACACTTAATTATTGAAATCACCCAGAGGAATATATTTATCTGGTCCCCTCCACGTGAGACGACTGCACTGAAAGCAATAGAACATTAAACCAACTGGTTTACAATCACTGCCAAAACCACACATCTCCTATCCAGCCCATCCGGAGAGCCCAGACACACTGAGTGACATGTGTTCTTAAATAAAATAAAACAGGGCACTTGCAAGGCAGGAACTGGAAAAGAAGAGATGAGGTGAGCTCTGCAGTTTCACACAGTGCTGCTGGTGGGTGTCTCCAGCTAAACATCTGTGCAAATTTTCTGGAAAAAGAAATAGCAGGCTTTTGCTTCACCAACAAAAGAAGCTGTTGAAATAGGGGTTTGTTTTTTTTTTTCAGACACAGCTGATAAGGATAATTACTCGGTGGAGAGCTCAGTCATCCATCTCACGGGCGACAGAAAAGCAGATTCTCTTGAAAACCACGGCAGCCCCGAGAGCTGCGGGGACGGCGCCGGAGCGCCGGGTGAGGGAATGCCGCTAGAGGGCAGCGCTTTATTCCAGCGCGGATAAACGCCAGCGCGGATTTATTCCAGCGCGGATAAACGCCAGCGCGGATTTATTCCAGCGCGGATAAACGCCAGCGTGGATTTATCCCAGCGCGGAGAAACGCCAGCGTGGATTTATCCCAGCGCGGATTTATTCCAGCGCGGATAAACGCCAGCGTGGATTTATTCCAGCGCGGATAAACGCCAGTGTGGATTTATCCCAGCGCGGAGAAACGCCAGCGTGGATTTATCCCAGCGCGGAGAAACGCCAGCGTGGATTTATTCCAGCGCGGAGAAACGCCAGCGCGGATTTATCCCAGCACGGAGAAACGCCAGCGCGGAGAAACGCCAGCGCGGAGAAACGCCAGCACGGATTTATCCCAGTGCGGATTTATCCCAGCACGGAGAAACGCCAGCGCGGAGAAACGCCAGCGCGGATTTATCCCAGTGTGGATTTATCCCAGCGCGGAGAAACGCCAGCGTGGAGAAACGCCAGCGCGGATTTATCCCAGCGCGGAGAAACGCCAGCGCGGAGAAACGCCAGCGCGGAGAAACGCCAGCGCGGGCGCGCTCCCTGCGCGCACACCGCCCACCCCGAGCCGGGGGCACCGCTCGCTGCCCCCATGACATCCCCACCCAAACACCGCCACATGGGGGAAAAGTCACCGTTCCCCGGGGTTTGCCCGCCCAGAAATGGCACTCTGAACCCGACAGGCTACAAAGGCCGTTCTGATCCGCGCCGAACGAAGGCAGTTCATTAACGGGATGCTGTTGCGTCTGGGAGTCCTCGTGGAGCTGATCTTGAGAAACCCCTCTGGCCTGAGGAAATACAACCCAAATGGAACGACCGCCTCAAAAAGTGCTGGATCAACAGAGTGCTCCTTTTAGTCATGGGTACAGATCTTCCCTTGGGAATGGAGGAGCCCTGGATTTTATGTTTCAAAACACAGATGTAGGCTTGTCCCACTTTGGAAGTGCCAGCAGCTGAAATATCCTCCAAGATGGGATTTCATTACCCCCTTCCAAGAGCCTGATCAAGTCCCAGCTGGTTGCCAGACCTGTTCTCTACTTAGATAACACTTCTCTAAAGGGCTCAAACACATACACTTGACAATGTTTTCATCATAAAACCTAATTACACAGCTTAAAAGGACTAAAAGGTTTAAAAAATTGTTCTGATTCCTTTCAGCTGGGGAGCCAGGGAAGCATCTGTGTGGGATGTGTGACTGGATGGGCAGCCTGGCAAAGGACAGCTGCCTTTTTTCTGTACCCTCCTCTTCTTTGGCTGCCCTGCACCCACTGCCCACGTCAACAAGAGCAACATAAGAGCAAACCACGTCTAGGAAGGATTAGACTCAGCAATAAACAAACAAAGCAGAAGTCCAAACCGAACGGAGAACAAGGATCACGCACATTCACATCAAATCGCAACCCTCAGGTCGTCTCCAGTCCATGAAGGAATTACTGCTGCTCGAGACACTGGGGAGCAGCCACCCATCCAACATCACCCATCCAACACCAAGACACCCCTGTAAGTCAGAGGAAGCTGGATACCCCCCCACAGGCTGATATTTTGTGGTGTAGGTCACGGGGTAGGCTCACTCTCTTCTGTCCCAAGACAGCCAGTCCCTACCACAGGCACTAAGAAGCACCCCGATGCAGGGTTTGCCTCCCCTTCTGTCACCAGAGCAGGGACCCGCAGCGGGGCGATGGCGCCTGGCAGCAAGAACAGGAGGCAGCAGAAACAGAGAAAGGGGGTGTGGGTCATCCAAAAGGAGAGTGGGAACACTCTGCAACACACAGCAAAGCTGTGATCACGTTAGTAGTACAACTCATGGGAGCAAGTGGTGTAACTTTCCCAAACTCAAGGAGTAGGGGGCTTTTCCCCCCAGCCATAGAAACTTTCTTGTAGGCAGATTTTCACTCGAGACTCTGGGTGCATGGCTGTCTGTCAGGACTGCTAGCAGGAGCAGACACTGCTTTCATGTTTGGGAATTTTGCCATTGACTTCAAAGTACTGAGATATAACACCTTGTGTATTCCCTAAACACAGTTAATAACAGCACCTGACACATTTAAAGTGCTTAGACATGTTAAAGGCATTGTACAACATTAGCAAAAAACCAGGAAACCCTGTCTAGGTGGTTCGTGAGAAATCTGGTAAGCCCAGAGTCTATCCCTGCATCAGATGCTTATCTATTAGCCAGCTAATAACTGTGTGACCACTTCTCCAGCTGATCCCTACAGCCACAAGCAGGGACTACCTGCAGAGACACTAGATTATTCGTAATCCTCTTAAATCATAACTGAGAATACAGATTAGAAGGTGTAAAGCGCGTAGTGAGTGTTCTAAACCCAACACAAACACAGCCAATCTCAGTCTGAGTCAGAGCCTGCACGCTGGGAGCTCGCTGAACTCCTTCTGCAGGGCAGCTCTGGGGGTGCAGGCAGTGTGTGGTTTGGCTCCTGGGGCTGGGCTACTGCGACACCAACACGCACCAAGCAGTGCCTCGAGCCAGGGCAAGGCAAGGTCTCCTTGGAAAGGGACAAAGGAAAGGGCTTTTGTCTCCAGACAGCTCAGAAATAAAATAAAAACACAGTTCATGGGCTAACTCTCAAAACATAGAGAAGGCAACCATCAGGAAACCTCAGCACAGGTCCAGCTGAAGACAGCATTGAACCCACTTCATCAGCATCTCTTAACTTAGCCAAAAGTTGCCCAATCACAGAATCACCAAAGCTGGAAGAACTCTTCAATATCAACTCATCCAGTCATCAAGCCAGCACCAGCATAAGAACCCCTTATCCACATCTCTGAGTGACTCCACCACCTCGTCCGAATGATGCATGGCCACTCTTTCAGTGACACATTCTTTTTTTTCTAATATCTAATCTGAACTTGCCCTGGCACAACCATTTCCTCTCCTCTCACTTGAGGCATGGCAGAAGACACCTGCCCCTCCTCAGCTGTGTGCCCGTGGATGCATTCACGGTGTCAGGGGTGTACCCTGACAAGGCTCCGTGCAGGTGACAACCCCCATGGCCAGCAAGCTGAACTGCTGCCACCAAAACCAGCCTGAAACAATGAGCAAACGTGGAATTATAAACTGCATGATCCTGTACTTGGTACCTGTGGGGATACTGCAGGGAAGGTCTTGAGACTCCACTTTTGGAAACAGCAAAACTGGCACCAACCTTGGCACTAACCTGCACAGCTGCTAAATAGCACAGAGGATACACAACACTGCACTTCATCAGGACATTTCCAAGGTTATAGCTACCATCACTGATGTTTTAACTGCACTGGGCAAGTAATTCAGCGACACAAAAATGTGTTCCTGAACACGCATCAGTCAGGAGGTAATTACCAATGAAAACCATCAAGTCTGGAAGCTGTTTTAAACACTGGGCTAACGGTAGCAGCAGCAGGTTTATGTGTGGGACCTTCTTCCTCCAAGCACTTCTTTGTATTACTTTCCATGGGGTTTTCCTCAAGTTTTCATGGCATTTATCTACAGAGTTTCCCCGTCTGCAGCACCAGCCAAAGATGCCCGGTTTGATACTACAATTGTAACTACTGTGGCGTGTATGCTCCTACCAACACACAGCAGGAAACAGAACTCCTGGATCCTGGAAATCTGTGTCCTGACACTTCTGGAACCTCAACAATTTGCAGGTACAAGATGTTTCGCTGGCTGCTATCCTGCAGTAGGCGATACTTTTCCCGCAGGCGCTGCGAGCCTCAGTGACTGCCCGTAGTACTACCCTGTGTACAACGCTGCAGCCACCTTCAACGTGTTTGTAAACATTCAGCCTTCCAAGAACTTCCCACTCGAAACACGACAGCTAATGTACTCACATCTGCAATAATTAGATGCAAATTTTTAAAAAGCCGCTTTCTTGCTCGACTGGAGTGCTATTCTATTAATAGTGATGTTCAAATGATTCTGAAACTCCCCACTGTTTACCTCTGAGGACTGCTCGTTTTACTTTGGAAATTGACTCTCAGCTATAACTTGACAAGGTATTAATTTATTCACGTTTATGAGACACGTATATGGTTCAGCCTTCTCCATTCATTGGTCAGACAACAAATTGGTTTCTCTGAAAAATTACCTGATGAAATATTCAACATAAGGCACTGTGCAGCTTAGATGTGCACTACAAACTGCAGTTTTCCTGGGGTGTCCCTGTAGGTTGGCTCTGGCACGTTAGCCTGCATGCTTTCTGCTTTGTCTGGAGGAGGAAGCTCCCACAAGTGAGGAGAAGGCTCTTCGATACGGGTCACAAGTTGGTGTATCAAAACTTTGACGAGAATCTTAAAAAACCTTACAATGCATCAGCATATTTTCCCCAAGCCTTCAGAGAAAAAAAAAAAAAAAAGCAAAAAAACCAAACCCAACACAAATCAGACCTTGAATATTCTTTGCTATTTCAGTTGTTTCTACAAAGAGGAGGAAATCAACCAAGATTTATCCAAAGCCAGAATGAAGGCAAGAGGACACGCTCTAATGTAGGTTGCACAGGTTTCCTCTGCACTTCTTGTTTGACAGGGTCATTTTACTCCCGCTTCATTTTTAGTAAGTGGCAAATACCATTTACACGTTTGCTTCCCATCTAGAAGAAGATTTAAATAAATCAATTCCTCTCTCTCGCAACCTCGTGGCATTTTCCAGCTCCGACACCAAAACGCGTTACACTCTGATTTCCGAATCGAAACCCCGAAACCCGTTTCAGCTGCGCTCAGAACAGAAGCAACGAGACAATGAGAAAAAAGAATCACCGCCGAACACTTGGTGCGACCGCCCCCCCTCTCACAGTTCCGTTCGCATCGCCGCGGCCGGGAGAGCCCCTTCGCAGCCCGGGCAGCGCTGCCGGCGGTGCGGAGGGGCGAGGGGAGCCCGGCTCCCGGGGAAACCTCTCCGCTCCGACTTCTCGCCGCCCACGACCCGAGACAAACTCCGGCGTGGGGCGGCGAGCGCTCCCCCGCCCCCGCGGCTCCCGTGCCGTGCCCGGGCATCCCCCGGCCGGCAGCGGCCCCGGGGCTGCCCCGACCCCCGCGGGACTCACCGGAGATCTCGGCCTGGGGCACGCCGCTGAGGCTGAAGCCCTTGGCTCCATACAGCTGCCGGACCTCGGCGCAGCTCCTCGCCTTGCTGCCGCTGTCACCGCGAGCCGGGGCGGAGGCGACACACAGCAGCCAAAATCCCCACGGGAAGACGCGCATCCTTCTCCGCTGGCCCCGCCACCTGCCGTGCGAAGGGCAAAGCCAAGGGCCCGCGGCGCGGGGGCGGCCGGGGGGGCGCGGGGTGCGGCCCCCTCCGCGGGCAGCCCCGGCGGGACGGGCGGGCGAGGGCGGCGGGCGGGCGAGCCCCGGCTGCCCGCGGCGTGCGGAGAAGGCGCCGGCGAGCTCAGCCCCCCGGCGAGTGAGTTCAACCCCCGGCGAGTTCAGCCCCCGGACTCCGCCGCGGCTCGGCCGAGGGGGGGCGGGGGGGGGGGGGCAGAGATCCAAGTTCGGCCGCGCCGCTTCAAAGCCCCGGAGCGTGAGCGCGCTGAGGGCTTTTGTTCTTAGCGCGGTGCATCCCCGGGCAGTCCCGCCGCGATGCTGCCGGCTGCGGCGCCGCCGGGCCGGGCGGAGCGCGGCGGGGCGGGGCGGGGCGCGGGGCGGGCTGCGGGGCCGCTCCCGCGGCGGGGCCGGGCCGGGCCGGGCTGGGCTGTGCCGGCACCGCTCCACCTGCGCGCCGAGCGGCGGCGGGGCGGCTCCGGGCGGGCAGGGCTTCCCCCGCCGGACGTGGCATCACGCGGCCCGCGCCAATCCCGCGCGGGGCGCAGCCCCCGCCCCGCCCCGCGCCCCCGCCGCGGGCGCCGCGCTCCGCCCGGAGCCGCCGGAGCGCGGCCGGAGCATCCCCGAAGCATCCCCGACCGTCGGTCCCCGAGCGTCCTTCCCCGAGCATTCGTCCCAAAGCGTCCGGCCCCGAGCGCGGCCCCCGGCCGGGCAGGGCGCGCACAGCGCTCGGGGGCCCGCACAGCGCTCGGGGCCCCGCACGCCGTCCTTCGGCAAGGACGCGGGGACGAGGCGCGGCGAGCCCTGCTTTGTCTGCGGCGTGGCCCCGGTGCTTAACCCGAGCAGCCGGAGTTCCCCCGGCGTGGTGGCAATACGGCCGTGCGGAAGACTTAAATCATTCCACGCTTAGACCGGCGAGGGGAAAGCAGTTCAGCTGAGAGCCGGAGAGTCCCGGCCAGGTCCTCCTGGCGAGGCTGAAAGTGCCCCTTCCAGAGCAGATGTGGGAAGAGAGGCAATTTTCTACGACAGATTCTCAGACTTGGAGTTTACTTCGTACAATAGCCTGCCAGCTCCTGAAACTGGTGCTCTGCAGCTCTGCCAGCCGCGGTTTGAGCTGCTTCCCGCAGAACTGAGGCGTATGGGATCACCTGTGTGTCGAGACGATGCCCGTGTGCTTCCCCAAATGAGCTTGAAGTATTTTGGCCAGCACCTAACTTGCTCCGCGACAGACAGAAGACAAAGGATCACTCCCGAGCCTTTGGAGAGCAGTTGTTCTCTGTGACGAAAGGGGAGGCAATCTGCTCATGCCTCAGCTGGAGCACTTGTGGGGGTTTAAACCTTACAAGACAGCAGAAACGCCACACATAAACACCATCACTGTGCACCACCACACCCCCCCCCCCCAAAAAAAAAAAAAAAAAAAAGTAGCAAAATTTATCAGAGATTGTAGCTTTTGGACTAGTCAGTCACCCAGCTGTGCAAAACTACACGGGAAGCTGGTGGTGTTCATGTCATTGCTTCAGAACTGCTTGTTCTCCTGCGGGATGGCAGAAGTGACTGCAAAGTAGGAGCCACAGGGAGGGGAAGGATGGCAGTACGGAAAAGTTGTTGCTTTGCTATGAAGTCACCTAATTGTTTCCTCTTAAATCTTCCTAATTAGATTCATCTATGAGATAAGTTAAAGCAGATTCAGAGGACAGGGAAAATCCCTGCAAAGATGGAGGATTTCATAATGAATATCATGACTGGGGTGTCACATTGTTACCACCAAAAGTTAATAGCTTTGAGTCAGATACACCCATATGGTCCAAATATTAATTCTTTCACAGATGACCTTGTGCCTTTTTGGCCTCTTGCCTCATCTCTCAGTGATGCACAGTTCAGAAACCCGAGGCTTACAGAGCCCCAAAAACTTGGTACACCTCAGCTTGGAGCTTGTTTTGGGAGCTTTCTGGAATGTGGAAATAGTTGCTCCTGGAAATACAGGGAGAAAACCTGCCATGGATGAAGTCTGACTTAACCTGGTTCTAAATGAAAATTTTTTGCAAATGCAAAAGTACTGCGTACTTAAGAGGTTACCAAGTAGGTTGTGTGGCACGAGGTTATTTCAGCCCATGCTCTTGGGGATTTATTTGAATTTTATAGCCATAGCTCTTTCCTCTCCCCAGGCTTTGAACATACCACTTGAAGACTTATGTCAGGGGTCTCATCTAACTAATCCGAGTACAATAACAGCAGAAAACAAGCAGCAGAGGAATCTGTACGTACATTGCTGTGACTGGAGGAACACCAGGATCTTGTTCCTCCTCTTGGAAAATCAAAGAGTGGAAATCAAATACTTGCAGACACACGGGTAACAACAGCCTCACTTGAGCCTGTTGAGGGGAATGAACTCCAGGAATGCAAACTCCAAAGAGACAAAGCTCTTGATAGAGAAGAAAGGCAGAGTCATAAACCTTTTATCTGGTCTGGCTGCACAGAATGACTTGGGGTAGGTGACACAGGGGACCAAAATAGTACGAAATTTCCTCTTTTCCTTCTCAAAGCCCAGGATCGGATACTTGTTGCCATTGTATCCGGAGTGCTTGCTTGCAGCTCATAGTACGAAATTTCCTCTTTTCCTTCTCAAAGCCCGGGATCGGATACTTGTTGCCATTGTATCCGGAGTGCTTGCTTGCAGCTCTGCCCGTGGTGACTTTGGGAAAGCTCTCCGTGAGCTATGGCTGCACCCCAAGCTTGCAGCACAGAGCTCCGTGCGCTCACACAGCTGCCGGAGTGCACTGAGACACCAGCTGCTGGCAGGGAAAGAGCTGGGACTGCAACCCTTGGGTTCTGGCCTCGGAACCATCCCCTGAGCTATAGACCATTTCAAAGGCCGGAGTATTTCCCTTCTTCATGTTCGTCTCGCTGCCCCCGGCTGGGTGACAGTGCCTGTGGCAGGGACTGAAGTCATGTCACAGCTGATGAAATCCTGGGAGACGCTGCTGCTCCCTGGTGAGACAGCGGGCTGCCAGCCCAGCACAGCTCACACTGCCAGCTCCCGGCCCTTCTCAGAAGCTACAGCTGAGCTACAAGCTCTGCTGCAAACCTCCGTGACCGTCAGCAGGTCGCTTATCTCCTAATCAGGGGTAAGAGTGTTCCTTGTCTAACACCTGCCTTTGAGATACTCACATACTATCGTAATGAGAAGCTTATAAGTAGACAAATTTAAAATGAACCCAAGCTCTTCAACACGGAAGATATCTGCAAGACTGTGCAGGATCAAATCCTGAGAAAAAAACTCTTAAATGGTGAGGCAGGTCTTATTTTGCTGTTAAGGTTGGATACACATGCAGGATTTGACCTAGACACACTTTAAGTAAATAGAAATAAACATCTTCAAAGTGTCATGATGAAAATGTATTTTTGGCATCCATTATAAATTGTATTGTGTATATCTGAGGACCAGATCCAGTTTCTGAACATCCTCAGCTAAAAGAATGGAACTTGGCAAAAAGTGAACAAAAGATTGTCCAAAAACAGGCAGAAAGAGCTAGAACTGGGAAAGATACAAAAAGGCAGAGTAAAACACGAAGATGAGTAGACAAAATGCAGAGGAGGCAAAAAGCACACAGTCAGCCAGCATGATAGCCAGAGGAAGACAGAAAATCCATCCTGCTCTGGAGATCACCTCTTGACAGCCCCGACAAAAAGCACTGCCCACTAAAAAGCTGATCCAAGCATTATGAAGCAAGAAGGATGAAGAAGAGCCAAATCATCTGGCACAAGTGTGGAAAGCTACCCTTTAAAAACAAGAAGTAAACAGAGAGGCTTTCTACAACCTCAGTTTTCACAGAGATGTCTGTTTCTCTAGCACTTTCCAAAACTTTTGCAATGCAGTGGACATGCCTCTCTTTTTCACCTTGGTGCAAGTCAAGAACTGTACAGGCAGCAATGCAATTACACCCACCAGACTTCCAGCTGGTTCCAAAATGGACCTGTGCTGAGTTAGAGCAACCTGGAGTCTGACAGCAAAACCAAACCAGAAAAAACCCCAGATAATATGCAAATTGCATCGTATCCTTGATGCCACACAAAAGAATACTGTGCTCTCTCTTGAATTCAGTGGTGTTTCCACTTGTTTCCCCTTGCATCAAGTGCAAAATTCCCACAGAGTGGGGAGTGGGGAAGGAACAGAGATGGGCAAAGCCTGACTGGGCTACAGCTTCCTCACTCCTACCAACTTCATGTAATGAAACCTTTTGCTCCTTTCCCTTAGCCAGTTTTATGATCCTTTTGATTCTCTGGCAGCATCAGCAAATCTGGCACCTTTAGATTAAAAATCTTCATCAAAGCAGGAGTATCTCAGTACCTCTTCTGCCCAAATCCTTTAATCTCTGCAATAGCTGTTTCCTGCAGGACTCATGAAAGCCCCTGCCCCCCCCAACACTGGCTGGTGTTCAGCAGAAGCTGGACATGTGTTTTGCTGAATCAAATCTAATTAAGTTATTCAGAGGATTTACTAGATTACACTTTGCTATCTACAGCTGCTTACTTCTTCACTGGCTCTCCCTTCACTGGAAATCTGTCATCTTCTCCTCCCCTCTGCTCACATTTCCCCCAGGAAGCTTTTTCTGACGTGCACAAACAGCACGTGCCTGCTTGTTCTGATCACCAAAAATATCAGATCAATCCTTTCGAATTGCTGGGGCATCTCTGTATAACTGTCAAATCCAGCTTGATCTCAGCTGACTTTGTAAGACACCATTTGCCTTCCCAAAATACTAAGAACATTTTGGGATTTGCGTGCTGAGATTAATTAATCAGGGAGAGCGTTCAGTGGATGTACAGTGTTGGGAGCCTTCCCGGGTCCTGAGGGAGCCAGACTGAGGCCCCAGGGCGAGGACAGTGACAATTCTGGCTGCTGAGGAATAGAGGAAGAGGGGCTGCACAGAGGACAAGCGCAGCAGTGTACACCAAGGCTGTGCCGAGCTGCTCTTTGACCCTTTGGCAGAACAGACCGATTCCCTTTATAAATGGAATTTTCATTTTCCCAGTGCGGCTAGTACGAGGAATATTAGGAACAACTCAGTAATTTCAGACAGAGAATCTGGCTAATGCAGGTAATTGCCACTCTGTGCTGTGTTTTGAATTGAACCACACAATTTTACAGCAGCAACTTAAAGGAATGTTATTGCTTAATGACCTCTTACCAATGACTCCACCCTGCTAGACTGTACTTGCATTATATATGAGTCAGAGATTTCCCAGTAGAAAGAAGTCTTAAAGGCCAAAAAATAAATAAATGCCATAAACTTGTTAGAGGAACTGCTGCTAATTGGGTCTGCCCCAGGAAGTACATTTCATCCTTTCTGGCACTTTCAGTAAAGGTTTTCCCACTCCCCAAAACATCTGCAGCAATGAACAAAGAATATGGATGTAGCACTTGAATCTGATTTATGTTTGATAAGCAGAGCTTGCCTTGATAGTATGAAATGGCTCTAAATGGCCCCCAAAACTAGATGAGGAACGTGTCCTTTCAGCGTGCTCCTATGGTGATGTACAGAAGATTCCTCCCACTTCTGCAAAAGTTGCAACCAGATGACTTCCTCTTAGAGGAACCTCCTTCAAGAGGTTATACCCTGAACATAAGTGGTTTTGAAAGTGATTTTTTGGGTAAAAATCACCCCTCATTCTCATCTGTCTGTGGCCCTGGCCTGAGGAAAACATGAGCAAGAACTCTGTTCCTAGGAATTCCAGCTCAACAGCATGTTCTTGAGCACCAGTCCAAGGCAAATGGGTGTGGGCTAAGCATTCCAGACTTCTCTCAGAAGAAAAAGTTATAACCACAAAGAAAAAAAACTTGTGGAGTCATAATAGGGGCATCTGGCATCCCTAATGGAACTTCTCAGCTGGCACTTTATCCTCAGCCATGGCTACATTAAACACTACAGGCTAAAGCACTCAGGTGTATTAGTACAATTACCTTGCATTCTGCTCAAGTGTGTATTTTCCCCCCCTCACATTCAGTTTGGTACAACATAACCGGATTTTCTAGGGAAACCAACTGTGAGGAAACACTGGCAGGACTGTTCTTAAAAGCACCCAACACCTCCAGCTGGGAGCAGAGGCTCTCCCACTCCAGGCTATGTCTGTGCTACGGGAAACACCCGGCGGGTGTCAGCCACAGGAGCAGGTAAGCCTGACTTATCACCAGGTAGCTGCCAGGACAGCTCTCAGCAAATGTTGGGCAGCTTTCCATGCACAGGGGAGGAAATCTGACTTGGAGTTGGGAGATGTGTCCTTGCCATGGCTTTTTCTCTGCGCTGTTAGTGAGATAATCACCAGGTGACACACAGTTTGAACGTGTGCCAGCTTCACTGCTGATGTAACTGTACATGGGCAGAGGTACAGCTGGAATGGATTTGGGCCAGTGTGGTTTGCATTTTAAGATCTTTGCATTTTGTAACACAAGGAGAGCGAATGCATCTGCTGTGGCTGTCGTCTTAAAGGTTCTCCAGGACCAAGCCCTCAGAAGACAGAGTGGTGCCAGTGTAGGCGCAGCAGTTCATCCTGCCTGAAGATTAATTATAATTAAACATTCCTCATGGAATGTTACTGTTTCTTTGCTCAGCACTGCATAAACACCTAGTGTTGGATTTTTCAAGATGCCAGACAACACAAACCCAACTTCTTAAGATTAAAAATAGAGCTCTTAATCTGATTTAATTTTCCTCAACGTGCTAAACACCAGAGAGCATGAATACAAGGAGATACAGAGACATGAGGTGTTAGAAATGATGGAACTCACCAGAACACTCAGTTCCTTTCCACCAGGTTTTCAGTTGGTTGGTTGTTTTGTTTCTACAGTACTACTTTTGAGCATGGCCTTCAAAAGAAATTGTTTGTAATAGCTATGTATTTTCCCACCACATATATAATTTGGTGTTAGGAAGGACTTTCCTTCTGTGGTTAAAGGAG
Organism: Hirundo rustica; assembly: GCF_015227805.2. Classification (NCBI taxonomy): domain Eukaryota; kingdom Metazoa; phylum Chordata; class Aves; order Passeriformes; family Hirundinidae; genus Hirundo; species Hirundo rustica. The sequence goes on along the minus strand of NC_053459.1, from coordinate 2,273,952 downwards.
CAAAGCTTCGTTCCTGTGCCTCTCTTGTAGCAGATGCCAGGGACAGCACTTTTTAAAGCAACTGAAATAGAAGTTGGTGGACTGGGGGACCCTGGAGCACACTTTCAAATCTTCCTTGCTGCCTTACAAAAGCTAAGCAGTTAGGTGCAATGACTCACTCACACTGACATTTTTGGGAGAGAATGATGCCTTTTATAATAACATTGATATTCCTCCACTGATGTCTCAACACTAGCTAATTTAGAAAAGAAACATGTAGTGCAAGGTTGAAAGGTCACAGGCCAGCCAAAGAACTCATGAGATCATGGGATCATGAAAGAGGCTTTGGCTTTAAAATAAAATACCCTTTTTTCTTTTTTGTTTCCTTTTTTTTTAAGGAAGAGAAAACTTTTCTGAAAGGCCAGGAATTTAATCTGAACTCTTCTTTCACATACTGTACAAATAAAAACTGCACTGCAGAAATACTTGGGGGGGTTCAGTAGAGTTTATCTCCAGAGGTCACTTTAATCTATATTGAGTAGAGAAATAGAGGGAGAAGGAAGGACACACATTCACTTTTAGAAAGCTGCCAGACCTCTCTTTAAGCTCTGACGTTACCATTGTCAAGCCAATAGCCTTCTTAGATTATTCTCCCCTCATTCTAGTGGGCACTCTGCAGCCTAGTTGAGTGTGAAATTAAATTATGAAATATTGGATTATTTGTGGCTGTTGTGTTCTGCTCTATCCACAGTGTTCTTCTCCTTTTTCCAGTCTCCCCTATTTTTCCCCGTCAGAGTTAAAGGAAAAGATAAACCAGAAAAAGCTTACAATATGATAAACTTGCATCCACAGTGTTCTGATGTGACTGATGTTTGCACCTTCAACAGACTTTAACACCGGTTCAGGTTTGAGATTAAAATCAGGGCCAGATTTTCTGGCTTTGAGTCCTTTCAGTGCCTGCTAGCTCACAAAGTAATTTGTGAGCTTTTTTTTCTTCCCCAAAAGAGGACTCTGTTAGTTTCTTCCCAATATTAGGTGAATATAAAACTAATTACAGCCTGATGGAGACTCCTTCAGTTTCCAAGTGAGACAAGAGCATCCTTTCCTCTATAAAGTAATTTGGAAATGTTAATGTGGGATATCAAAATGAGTTTGCAAAAACAGAGGAGGCCTAATGTGCCGACCTCCCTCTCTCTTCCAGTGCAGCAGCTAACAAATGTTATTTGTTGATGCAATATATATAGTCCATATATCTTTAGTATGAGAATTTGTTATTAAACCAATTAGGCACGGAGTGCTTTCATAACTATTGCTGCTCAAAATGAAAAAGACAAAGTGGTTTCCTAATGGAACATGCAGTTGATAAGGGAAGAAATTATTCTTTCATGTTTTCAGATATTAAGGAAAAAAAGACTAGCTCCTACAATGCAGCAATATATATTGTCCTTGCTGTCCTCCCAAACTTCATAATAAGATGCTTAATTTCTGCACTTTCTTGTTTTCCTAACATTAACAAGGTCCACGAAGTCTGAGGTAAGCAAGTCTAAGTGACCTGTGAAGCTTACTGAGCAGTGGGGAGGATTTACCCCACTCTTGGGAGCAGATGGAATTGTTTAGCCAGGGAAGGACTCGGACTGGATACCAGCTCACCCAGAGTTCTCTCCTTGGAAGAGACTGACCCAGTGCCACAGGAGACAGCTTTCTGAAATCTCTGGCTGCCTGCCCCTCCTGACTCCAGCCTGGTGGAACAGGAGACTCCCTCCTGACTCTCTTGACATGAGAAGCTCGTGAAGCACTTGCCTGTAATAAACTCCCAACCTGCTTTGCCTGTCCTCACACACGCTGCCGGCTCCAACATCCGTGGGATTGGCATCAGCCTGAGAGCTCGGGTTCAATTACCAATGCCAGTATCAGAATTTAGAGCTGCTCATTTAATAGCTGCTCCCATGACCTCAAGGCAGACAAAAACTGGCTCATCAATGGCTGCCATTGATTTGATGTGTCATAAGGCAAAAAACACGGTGGAGTTTGTCCACAAGGGCCTTCTTGGGTATGGAAGCACAGCAGTGTCTGTAAATCCTTATAAATTATATCAGTATGCTATCTAACCTTCTTACGTAGGCTTGGACAATTCCCTCCCTCCTCCCTTTGCTCATTTTCCACTACTCACAAATGTCTGTCTCACACAAACAAGAAAAATGAGCTGGCAAACACCCTGCCCATAACTCAATTTTAAGGCAGAGAAATACAATTTTCCCCAAATCTTTCCTTCCTAATGTTTTGTGAAATGAACTGTTCAAAGCTATCTATTGAAAAGGAGATGAAAATCCTTCCCTTCAAAAAAGAAGCATAATGAATGTACTCTTCACTCTTCAAGAGATGCAGCACAGCCTGCCAGAGAAAGTCCTCTTCCTCTCCATTTATGGGGTTTGATTTAATGTTCTGTTCATACGGATTTGAAAGTTTTGATGCCATCCTTTTAACCACCGCTTTTGCCTATGAAAACCCAAATCTAAGGCAGCCAAATGCAGAGGTAAAAGTACAAAATTATCTTTGTCAGCAGGGATGACTGGAACCTCTTTGCTCAAATTCCCCTCAACATCAACGGGAATGGCACATTGCTGTTTATCCTGGAAGTGACTCTTGGCTGGAGAGATGCTGAGCACAGGGAAGCTCAGAGGGTCGGTGTGGAAGCGCTGTTGGTTGTGTGTCCTTCCCTACAAACCCAAGAGTAGCCATTTCCAAAGCCAGCCCTGTGCCCTGGCCCCTCCCACATGCACTTTGTAGACTCACTTCCCTGCTGTGGGGACCTGAAACCATTTCAAGTTCCAGCTCACGAAGAACAGCATTAAGAGCTCTTTGTGCACTTAGATGCCTCCAGAGCAGCACATCATTCCCAGCCCCAAGCAACTCAGCTCCGGGGCTCCTGCAGGCCTGGAGGGGATGCTGAGGACAGACTCCTGCCCTTTTTCCTGTCCTGCAGTGTGCCAGGAGCCTCCTGGGATCCCCTGGGCTCTCAGGGCAGACCAGAGGAGAAGGTATGTAATGCTTAGGAATACTTTGGGGCAGGAACAGGTACAAAACCCTGCTGAGGTTTGTTAATGTCTACAGTGTGGTCCCCTTCCCAAACTGATATTCTTCTGTACCACCTACATGTAATGATGCCAACAAAGGGCACAAGTTACAGCTGTCCAGGAAAGTTCATAAGAACTCTTCATTCATCCATCATGATGAAATCTCTGTCTGTGCAAACCCTCCAGTAACACTGTGTATAATCTTTCTCTTCCCCTATACTCCATTAATTTCCTTGCTTTCCCTGCCTGCTGGTTTTGTCCTCTACTCAGCTAGAGGGGTTGCTTTAGGATGTTTTTCTTTCTGTTTGGGTAGATTGCTTTGCCTTTGGAATGCTCCTCCTGGTCCTGCCACTCCAGGGAGCACGAGGCTTGGAAGGGGAACTGAAGTCCTATCTTCCTAAGAGCAATCTCAGAACCTGAGGTGGATGAGCTTTCACTTCCCTTTATTTGAATTCCCTCAGCAGTGACCCACAGCCATGAAGAAGTTTTGTCTGCATGCAGCAATCAAGAAAGTCAGGAACTCACCTCAGGCCTTGCTATGCAGGACTGCTTGTAGCCATAGCTCTGGCTCAATGGTTCATCAATTTGTTTGATTGACAGGGTTGACAGAAGGTCTTAAGAGCTCTCCTGAGAATCAAAATCAAAAGAAAATCCATATGTGGGGGTGCCCTATATCCTTCTAAAGCTTCTCTTATTTGGGACCTAAGCTCATCTACTTTTAATTTCATATCATGAGAAAGTATGGACTTTAGTAAGAACATGGCAAATATTAATTAAGTACTAGCAAGTAAAAAGAATATCAGTATCTACCAAGGAGGATAAGTCTGAGAGATTGGGGTTTAGGCTATATGAGGCTGAAAAAATAATAATAACCAGAAAGCACAGGAATTAAAAGAAGTGCTTGTTAATTAGAGAATATTGAAACCAGTGAGATAATAAAAGATATCTACTTTTCACCTGTGACTATGGAGACAACTCCTTCCCAGAATCAAGTCTCTGGTCTTTCTGTACATGGTGCTGTTAGAGTGGGGTACCAACACCATCACTGTTAGATCACTTCTTTAATCACATGGAAGCGTCAGATGGTGCCCCAATGTATCCTTGCCCCCTAAGCCGTGTGGAGGTTCTGAGCTGAAATACCCATTTCTAAGAAACTCTCATGGAAAAAAGCTGAAGTTCTGTCATTGTTGACTTGCTGACTGACTGACTTGCTGTATCTGTGGCTTCCTTCCCAGCTGAGCTAAATCAGTTAACATCAGCTGGGGATCTGCATCACATTTCTGCTTTCAGAATGAAACCTATTTTATTGGGAGGACAGAGACAAATAAACTATAAATAAAACTGCATAAGGGCTTTACAAATCAGTGCTTTAAAAACTTAACTTTTCATCAATCTAACTGCTGCTCTGCTCTCTGTGATGCCACTTTATCTCAGCAGAGACACAGGCAGCCAGCATTCTTCTAACCTCAGCAGGCTGTCACTGGTCTTTGATATAGCAGCTGTCTCATAGCTACCACTTGATTTCAATTAAACCAGGCTATATTTAGGGTGAAAATAGGGCTATTTTAAACTGCCATACCTGCCAACTTTTATTCACTCTCAGCAGTAGTTATCTTATTTGATGTACCTGGTTTTAAGCTGTGCCATCCATAAAATTAAAAAGATACCCGAAACTGTGATGTATTTTACATTCACAACACCAAAAATCTATCATTAAAAGCAGCAGTTCTCCAGAGAAGAACACACTTTAAGGTGATAAATAACAAAATGCTCTCTACGCACAGCCAGGGCTGCAAGCACAGCCTTGCCACAGTGAGGTGATACAAATGATTCCCTGGTGCCAAGGAGAACTAAACTGAAAAATGTATTTATTTTGCACTGATCACAGGAGTCTCTTGCTAACACAGAAAGACTCAGTGTGTGGAACATCAGTGGAGCACTTTTGTGTGGTGGCCCAACATAAAATGCTTGTTTTAGGGACAGATTATGTGATTTGGGATTGAAGGGTTGTGCCTCCTCACAATTTCACTACAGATAGTCATTCCTTTCCTCCTCCTCTATCAATATCACACCTGCTTTGTCAGAAGAAAATGGGTGAAACATTAACAGAGACCTCAGCCCTTGTTCCCCTTCCTTATGGTGGGGAACACCACGTTACAGTATTCCAAAATACTGGAATGCTCAGGTCAGTGGGAGGCACTGACTGTCATAAAATCTGTGCCATGCACAGACACCCTGGGACACTGCCCTGGTACTGGGAGTGCCTCTGACAAAACGTGTGAGGAGCCCATGTGTTTAGATAATGCAATTACCTGCATGAAAAGTTTAATAGGCTACGAACATGGCTAAAGCAAACGATAACTCTCTCATGCAAAAGCCTTCTCATAAACAGTCTGTAATTACCCTTGCTGCTGCAGTTTGGTTGATGGCACAGGCTTTATTAGGTGCAAGAGCTGTTTTTCTGCAAGGAAGCATACTGGAGAGTGGATTAAAACAAGCATGATCACATCCTGACATGCATAAAATGCTGATTGTCTCACTCGCCCTATATGCCAAGCGCTCACTCTCGCAAGGTATTTGGAGCTGTCAACGCCAGCTGAACTCAGTGAGGCAGAGAGGTGCTCAGCACATCTTAAAAAAACCCTTGGCATCAAGAGCAGGCCTCAGACACACTCGATGTTTGCCAATAAAACATAGCACGGGGATGATGGCAATTACAGAGCAGCTATTTGTGTGAGCATTACTGGAACTCCATACCTCCTCCAGAGAAAGGACCAGACCTGAGGGGGATGCAGAAGTGCTCCAGCTCTGGCTCACTGGCTGGAAACCTGCCTGACTCTGACAGACTAAATAAAATGAACCTGTGGCTCCCTGCATGCAAAATAGAACACGAAAACAAGACTGTTCAAAGGGACAAAGGAGACACCCTGAGAGTGCCAGAATGGTTAGACCTGAGAGCTCTGCAACGCATGGTGCTGGAGCCTTCAGCTGTGTCTGTTTGTGTGTATTCATCACCTCCTTCAGCTGGGACATCAAAGGGACAGGGCACACTCACTGGGGCATTGGGACACTGTTCAACATGCTGCTTTAACACTGGCATTCCAAGCAAGGCCCTAAACACTGCCTTGGTCGCTTGTACTTTCACCAAGCCCAGCTATGAAGACAGAACACTTATTTTTTATTGGGGCTTTTTTAAGTGGCGTGATGGTATCAGAGCACTTCAAAGCATCACAAAGAATTTATGTCCACAACAAAGATACCAATTGCTCATCCAGGCTGCCTTGTTTTTTATTTTTTAACTAGTAAAAACAAATAAGCAACCCAAAAGTTGCGCTTCCGTCTCCTTAGTCTTGCACATACAGGATCATTTTGTCTGAAACTAAAAAAAAAAAAAAAAAAAAGAAACACCAAACAAAACAACCCACAAACAAACCCCCCCAAAAAACCAAACAAACAAAAAACAAACAAACAAACAAAAAACCAAACAAACAAAACACAAAACAAAACAAACAACAACAACAAAAAAAAACAAACAAAAAAAACCCAAATCAAAACAAAAAACCACTACAAGTATTTTGTTACCTTGGAAGGAAAGTAACCCTGACTGGAAAATGAACCTAATGGTTCTGCTTTGGCAAAATTATGAGCAACTGGTAAGAAAAGAATCCTACAGTGAGAAGTGAGGGGCAATCCTGACATATCCCCAAGGCTGTTCAAGAGAGAGTTCAGTGCTAAGTGTGTGTGTGGAGAGGGAACTCCTCAAAGCAAAGAAGGATCTTCATTACCTGAGAGATACAGGTGTAACAAACCCCGCTGATGGCAGTGATTCAGATGAGATGAGATTCTTCTTTTTTTAACCACCAGGGAGGTAGACATGAGAGCAGCCCATTCAGGGATGTGTTAAAATTTCCATTTCTTGAAGTCTTAGAATCCCCAGCAGACATATAACTAAAAATACACTGGTTCCAACAGATGCTGGGAGATCAGTGCCAGAAGCTTCCAGTGCAGTGGCCAGAGCTGTGTAGGATGATGGGTGGGCTGCAGAATTCCTCCTGCCCCCAAATGCTCTTCTTCATACAGTGAACACACTGAATTACCATGACTGTCTTGTCAAGTGCATGACATTTTTCATTCTGAAACATATGGCTATTGCTTTTTGGGTAGTCAGAGGTCTTTTAACCATTTTTTCCCTTTTAGTGTGCACACCAATCCTCTCCTTTTCCTGGGAGCGACACCATGGCAGCAGCTGATCCACACAAGACAAGGGTGCAGCAGAGATTTCCTTCGAGCCTGCAGAACAGTTCTACTGAGTCTGAGCTTAGGCTGTGCCTAAGTATGTCCTCAAAACCCACTGGCTTCCCCAAATTTTGTCCACGTCTCTGCAGAGAGAGACACTCAGCAGTTATTCTGCAAAATCTGGCACCCTTCTTCAGTACTAACCAGAGCAGAAGACCGAAAACTTGTGATCTGTTTTTCCCTTTTATTACCATAATTTCTGCCTCTTCTGGCTTCCTTTTGCTGGAGCTTAGCACCATCTCTTGTATTTTATCTTCTTTTGGCAATGTTTACAGATTCTTCACCTTTTGTTCTACTGCAGAACCATTCCTGATGCCTTAGAGTTCGTGCGGTTTTTAACTGCACGCCTAAGATACATCTTTAATTCCTTGTTGGATTTTCAATGCTCTTGAGCTCCAAGGCCTTCATGCTTCTCTAACCACTCCTTATCAATTTATTCCACCTCTGATTCCCGTGTGCCAGTTGCCAATTCTTTCCCGTCGTTCTCTGTTGTGAAGCTGACAAGGAGCACAGCAAAACTGACACAGTGAGGCGCAGAAATGCTCAGAATTGACAAGTGACAGTGGAACAAGTGGCAGTGACCAGGTTTGCTCCCTGAGATCTGATTTCACGTTCAGTGTTCCCTGAGATGAAATGGGAATAAACAGGGATTTTGGTTTTACTCCTTTCTGTGATCTCTGGTACAGAAACACGATGATTTTAGACCCATTACTCAGAGGAACCTCTGTTTGGCTGGGGTTATTTGACAGACATGGCCTTGTACTTATTTCCTAAAGCCAAAGCAACAAATATATGACTGGGGGAGAAGGGGAGGACTTCAAGGAAGGCCAGTGGGTCTGAGAAAATCTGACTGAATGTGATGGTGGGGAGGAACCAGGCAGAGAGAGCTGCAGATCCGTTTTGCTGGCCCATTGAAGGCTCATTAGCGTGCCAAGAAAGGTTTGAGGCTGCAGCCCCAAGTGCCCAGTGCCAGCCCCTGTGGGGCAGGGGGCAGCTCCCTCTGTGCACAGCAGTCTGACCATGGACACAGCTCAGGGCCAGGCCCTTTGTGCTCCACCTGCCTGGGGACACGGGCACAAATGCAGAGAGCACCTGTTTGAGTCACTGCACCTAAATATCAGCCACCCACTGCAGGCACTGGCTTTGTTCTTCTCTGCTCCAGTCCAACACACAAGGCTTCCACAGCAGCCTGACCTTAAATCTCAATTCACTCCCAAATCCCAAGGGAGAGGGAGCTCTGTGAGAGCTCCTGGAGATGGGTCATTAAATTAACATTTTTGTCTCATTAGCTTTTGAAAGCAGCAGTTACAGCCCAGGGACTTGGCCTGGTGATATACCTACACATGCACAGCATGCTTCTACTAAACCCATTAGGCCACATCTGCCTAGAGTACATTCTTCTGGCCAGAACTCATAATATCAATCTCTGCTGTGTCCTACATCTGAAATCTAATTTGACTCTTACTGTACTGGGAGATGCTGCATGAATAAAGGGATTTGTCATCCTCCCTCCTTTTGCAGATGGAACCACTCTGGGTCCCACTCCTGTGCTGCAGGAATCATGGGGATGACAGGGAGACCCAGAGGAGACCAGAGAAGCCCAAGAGCCCTGGTGGGAGCAAGGATGGGTGGGGCTCTGAGTGAGGTACAGTGGAAGGGTCCCTGCCCATGGGATGATAAGTAGATGAACTTTAAGGTCCCTTCCAGCTCACACTGTGATTCTGAGAAACTGTGTAGAAAAAGTGTGCAGAATACACAGTTCTGGATGAGTCTGGTGAAAAAAAGACAAAGCTACCTTGCTCTGCTAATGCTGATGTTTCTATACAGTTACAAAATTTGATTAACACATCTAATAGGACAGACAGTACCTAGCAGCTGTCAGTAATTATTTAGCCTCTGGCTGGCTTGCTTATTCTGAAAAGATAAAAGAAGCTGCAAATGTACTTCACAGCAGAGACAAGGAACTAAACAAGATTATTAGCCTTTATGAGAATGAACACCAGTAAAATGCACGGCAGAGCTTAGTGCTGTTTCTTGAAGAAGAAGTCACTATTCTTTATAAACCTAATATTTCACAGATGCCAAGACCATGGACCTTGGGAAGGACAGTGGGAAGTATTTAGGGACAGAACCATTCCCTAGCCACAGGTACTGTGTGGGATGCAGCCTGTGAGAACGGGGCAGGAGCGCTCACACTTTGCCCCGAGATGGAGAAATGCCATTCAGGAGATGACTCTGCTCAACAAGAGGCACAGAGAACAGGAGTTATTCTCAGGAACCAATATCCACTGGCTTGTCTAGTGCATCCCTGTCATTAATCTGATGGTGACATTTGGGGCTGCCTCACTTTCCTGCTGCTCTGATTTGTTAGGGTTGCCCTCAGCAGGAGTTTACTTCCAAGCTTGCTGCATGCCGAATCCCAAACTCTCAGGAGTACTTATGCCAACATTTTGGGCCAAGCAGTGAGGAATATTGTATTCCCCCTACAGCCAGAAGTCAGAGCAGAGAAATGGAAATGGATGGAAACCAATCAGCAGGGAATCCAAGTGATTTAATGGATACCTGGCTCTGCCAGGCAGTACCTACTAAAGGTTAAACCTGGTTTTAAGTGAGACACTACACATTTAAAGAACCTCCCTCTACTTGAAGCTTATTACAGCAATCCACAAAGCCAGTGGATTGCCTTTTGATCACATCCAGGAGACTGCAAACATCCCAGAGATGGGGTCTTTCCTCTTGTAAGTATTTGCACAGCGTGCAGGACCAGAAGTATCTTTGTCAGGCACTCAGGACCATAATGAAATACAAACAACAGTTACCAGGAGAGAGCTGCTCAGTGCCACTGTTACCTTAGGCAAGGATAATGTTTTGCATTAACTTAAAAGTGACATTGGAAATAGCCGAATTAACCCAGTATTAGAGGCGTGTATTCCATACTGTGCTGTGCTTTGAAGAATTTGGGAGCTAAACACATTTCTTTGTCACCTACTCATGAAATTTTGACGTCAGAGTACAAGAGAATTAAATATTAACTGAATCCTCAGAGCTTTAGAGATGATTATTTTCTAAATATGCTAAAAACCCCACAGTTAAAAATTACAGGTGAAATTTTGAAACACAGCAAGTAACTTCAAGTTACAGTGAATAACTGGAAGATCAGAGCTGATAACAGAATTGTCTTCCCTAGCTTCTGCTCATCCTCTCTTTCATTGTTCCCTCTTATTGACACAGTGAGTGGTGAGTGACTGGTGGCAGTCAGGTGGGTATAACGTAGCACCTTAGCAAGTGTAATTTAGCATTAATTAGCATCCAGTTTAGATAAAGTTAATGGCCAACACAGTTATCCGTTAACCAAATGAAACTTGAATTTAGAGTCTAATTATCAAAGGAAGAGTTTAAAGAGTGTCTGAGAATTTTTCTTGTTTACTTTTCCCCTCTAATTCAGATTAAAACCTAAATCAATAACCAGGTATAGCACTAGCATACTAGTTTTGCTTTTTGGCTTTTTATTTTCTTTTTTAATCTTTTACATGGAGCAAAGTTAAATGTACTGATTTTCCTTTAAGTTTAAATCTGACAAGGAAAGATGTGCTAGCTGTGTTTAGCAAAACGATGCCATATTTGTGGAATACTAATTAAGAAGCCCCAGCCCAAAACAATTGTCTCCCCTCTGTTTAAATAGAAGGCTGGTGCATATCGAACTCTGTCATCAGCTATTATTCAAATTGAAATAGGTCAGGTCCCTGAACACCTGGAAATTAGCCTGGAAATTCCCTCAATTAATGAAACCCTGCCTTGCCTGAATTTATACTGCCTTCCCCATAACACTTGGACAATCATAGCTGCAGCATGTAAAATTAATCTCATTCTGTTACTTTCTGTGGAAGGGCATTTTGATTGCGCTCTGACCCTGAGAAAAAGGTTAATACTTGTTCATTCTCCCGCAGTTTGCTCAGCAGATATCCAGTTCCTGCAGTCCAGCTCACTGGAGCTGGCAGGGGACAGAATCCACAGTTGTCCCCAATGTATGCCTTCAAAGCAAGATGCTTACCCTTGTTTGATGAGACACCAGGCTAAAGCAGCACTTTATTTTCTTATACTCCATCTATTGACACAGAAATTTTCTTATTTAATTTACCTTAAAAAATTATTATTTTTCAAAATTTCCTTCAGTTACTTAGAACTATCAGTTCTTCTCTCTCCTTCTTCCCTTTCTGCACACAGGATTTGTCCTGGAGCACCTCACTGTGCTGCAGGGTGCCATTGCCCCAGGCATTTATAGGCAATTCCATCCAACCAGATATTCACCTTTCCTCCTGGAGTTTGCTCCAGGCTTTCCACAAGGTTGAACTTTGCTGTGTGAGGAGTTGGGCCACTCACTGTCATTGCTGCTGTCTGTAACCAGCTCTGACCCCATCACAGATACGTGCTCTAGAAACTGAGAATGAATTAAGTGATTGCTCTTCATTAAATATAATGCTGCCAGCTTCAACAATAATGTAATTGTCACAGTGATTAAAAACAAACAAAACAGGCACAATGCAAGTAGCTGAAGTTCAGGGGTGGATTAAGTTAAGCTTGTGCATAACACCAACGAGCCTGATCCTGTTTTTATTGAGTGGTCTTCAGCCACATGGAAGAAAATGCTCAACTACACTTACTGCCAGCGTTCTCATCCCATAGCTGGGTAAAATAAAGTGATATGTAAAATAGAAATGTACAGGGACAGAGAGGATTTTGTTGAAATAGCAGGCTAGGATCAGAAAAATCCACCTCAGCCTGTCCAGGGTGTGCTTTCCCACCAGGGGAGTGAAGTGCTCAGCTGTGCCTGCAGCCTCCCTCACCTGCACTGAGCTTCTGGCTCCAGACTGGCTCTGCCATGGCTTTCAAAGGGACTTTGGCCAAGGCTTTGTGTCTGTGCTCCCTCACCAGTCGAGTCTTCCCCCATGGCCCCTCCTCTGACCCTTCTGTTCCCTGCTTCCCACTGCAGATACTGCCTCTGTCCTTATGCTGGCAGCCTCCTTCCTCTTCCAACACATTCCTGAAATGGAATCTTTACCCTCAGGCCCTAATTCAGTCATGTACTGCCAAAATCTGGTGTTGAAGATAACTGCTGCAGAAAATTATCAAAGTGCTCAGTCTTCAAGGAAGACTCAGTTCTCCTCACAAGAAAGAAACTTGTCCTTTCCTTTCTAAATTTTTGAAATCCTTTACTTTATCTAAGTGAACTTAGATTAAAAATGAATTTATATATAGATGTGGATATGAACATATACCTATATATATATAAATATAATGACCCTAAGGGGCCCATCAGACATGAGCTGAGAACAAACCTTGAATGTTTTAAGATGTTTCTGCTGGTCAGGACCCAGCAGAAGCAAAGTGTACTCATCTGGTATGAAACAAGATAGTTTTAAGTCACCTTCACTGACCAGAGGTGCCCTTAAATCTCTCTAATGGGGTAGTCAAACTAGCCATAAAGTTAAAAGGGCACAACTAATTTACATGCATAATTGCATCAACCATACATGCAAATTACGGCCTGAAGCTCTGCCCTCAAAGAGGCAGCAGCAAGGAGAGGATGATGCAGGACTGCAGATAACAGGCAGGCTCCAACTCAGAGCAGCACTGCGCTCAGCCTTCTGCCCAGAGCCCCTTATTTTGAACACCAAGCCTGGCTATGGTACATGAAAACTTGGCCTCTGATCTTTTGGGCTTCCAGGGCTCCCATCCGAGGTCCCTGCCCTCGTGGGGAAGGGCTGGGCTGCTCCATGTGCCCAGAGTGCCCACGCTGCCCCTCGCTGCAAAGTGCTGCTCTCTGCCACATAACCCACTGCTGCAAGGAGAGCTGATCCCAGGCAGTGCTATTTCTAGACAGGCTGTGCCAGAATAGCAAAAATCCAAGAGTTTAAGAAATGCAGAGCATTTTGCTCAGGAACTGTCACTCACTTGAGGCTCACCCTGCCCTGTTCAGCTGCTGTTCCCATCTGTACCCTCTGTTTGGTTTTCTATTCCTATTCTGGAACTGAATTGGTAAGCAGAAAATTCTACTTACTGAATGAACTACTGCCAAAACTCTCGGAAGAATACACTGAAAAGGAATGAGGTTGCTGTGTGATAGGCAAAGAACAACTCCCAGTCCAGAGAGACCCGGGCCGAGACAGACCCTGAGCGTCACGGCCTGCTGGGCCACGCGCTTGTCCCACGGGAGGTGGGTGCTGCTCCTGCCCAGAAATGAATTTGTGCCATTTTTAAGGACAACCTCTGAGTGACTGATGGGATCAGCTCTGGTCACAGCACCCACTCCTACTGTACCTGGCACTGAGACACCGGCAGCAGGTGCCAGCTGAGGGGGCTGACGCTGTCAACATGACACGAGTCCTAAAGAACGCGCTCTGTGGAGAAACTGTCCTGCGAGGGCAGGGTTTCTTATGGCTGAGACTCTTGCTTCAGACTGTGTTTTCACTTACTTCAATGTGATGCCTGAAATTGGCTTATTAGGAGAATTCAGCTTATCAGTTAAATGGATTTTTGAGCAGCTCTTCATCATCTCCCTTCAATATTGTCAGGTTTTGAGGGAAGATGTTTATAAGCCATTATACAGAGGTGTCTTTTATGGGCGATAAAGAGCTCTTTCTCCAAGATCTCTACACTCACACTCCAACATATAATCAGCTTTTACAGCTATATTAAAGCCTTCAGAATAGGTGGTTGGTTTCTACAGTGGGAATCCCTGGTATATCCCTTAATTACACCATTGCTCAATACAAGAGTATAGGAATACATTTAATATAATACGTACAACATTTTATCATGAAAACTGCAATTACTTTCAATAGAACAACAGAAAAGCTGTTTTTCCAGCCAGAAAAGCTGACCTGACTGTTCTTCTCCCGGCAGATGCTGAAAGCAGCACATGCTGAAACCAGCACTTACACACTGCAATATAGAAGAGAATCTCTCCTCTGACAGGACAAATTATAAAAACTAATGCTTCTACTGTAAATAGCTTTAAATGCCATAGGACCTGTGTGTAAATTAGGGTACCATTAGGCTATGCTCATTTACACCAGGCCTCTAAGTAGCCTACAACCCTGTATAACTCCAGGATTAATTGCTGGTGCTTTGTTAGTGAATGGCCTTTTGTTAGTTCTCTCAGCAGGCGTTCTGCCTCTCTGGGTGGATCGCCTCACATGAACCTGATACGCCAAGAGTTATGGCATACCCTGTGCTCTCCCTGCACGGGAAAACAGAAGTTTTAATTGTCTCTTCTTATTATATCTCAAAATACGCTTCCTTTGTGCTTGTGGAGAACAGGGGAAGAATGACAGCGGTTTAGTAACAGCGAGCCTTTTCCTAATCTTTGCAATCAGATCTTTGGGGCTGTGCTACCATCACACAGAGCAATCACTTCACACAAGTGAGAAATCAGCGCAGCTCCAGTTCCTGATAAAGTTCAGTACAGGAACCAGCTCAGCCTGGGCATGCCACATCCATCTTTCTGCTTGGTGCTTCATTTTGACAACTGCTGTGTTTGCGTCCCTTCAGATAATATTTGTCTAACACTAACATAATCAATCTAATTTGAGAGTCAAATTTAACATGTCTCAATCTCTACCTAGGCTCCATATGTTGTGTGCATTCTGGTCTGTATTAACACAGCTGAGTGCCATGAGGCATATTAACGAATCTCATCTGTAATTTGCTACTTGCTTTAAAAGAACTTTGTTGCAGAAGTTCTGCAGCCAACTCACTGTACGCGTGAAGTCAGCAGAACAACTCATTTCCTACTCTAATAAGACTCCAGTCTCTGGTTGGGATGGTTGGTTGCCAGAAGAAATGGCTTTCTTAAGAATGGAAGCACACAATTGCCTTTCTTAGCTGCTCTATTATTCATTGTCAATCTAATGACCTTGCCATTTGTTTTTTCAGCATTGATTCAGAGTTTTCTTTTGCGTCGAAAAGGTCACATCGCCTTCTCCTCTTCCCCTCCCCTCAGATAATTTTTTTTATATTTTGTAACTACTCATTTTCAGGGCAATTTCACTTTTCCACCTTTTCCTCATTTCTCCACCAAATCTGTGTATTGGCCAGCTCCTCAACCAGCATACGCACATCCAGTTCCAGTGACTCTGGCAAACCCTCTCCAAATTGTCTCAAAGTTTGCCATATGTTCCCCAAAATGATCAGGTCACTTCTGGAAGTCATGCCCATTCAAGGCCCTGCATCTTGGAACACGAACTAATAAATGATCCAAAGCTGCCGTGTACATTAATGGCAGTCTGGAAGGTCTGCAGGGTAACTAACACAGTTTGATCAGGAAGATGTGCATCTTCCAACAGTCCAAATCATACATTTTTTACTTGCAGAAGCTCTTATTTACTCCAGGTATTTTCCTTTTCTCCACAGCTATATTACTTAGTCTAATAAAAAGGTCTCCCTGCCAAGCTGTCTCATAACTAGTGACGGTGAGCAAACTAGCTGCTGTTATCCTTGGCCACCATCCTGGTGATACTTGGGACATAAAGCCATAAATTAGGTCACTTGTCCTCAGCAGACTCTCCATTTCCCTTCTGTATTTTTACTGCACTTTTACAAAACTGCTCAGTACAGAGAAAGACCAAAAAAAAATTCATACAGAGAACTTTTAGAATTCAGGTTTAAAAGGCAGGGAGGGGGTAAAGGAGTATTTGAGAATTTTATGCATCTGTGATTTCTGGGCACAAATCACTGAGAGGATTCCCTGATCCGTGTTTATTTTTCCAGGACATCAATTTAATTTCTCTGTTTGAGTCCACTGCATTTTCACCTATTGTTCTTGCTCTTCCTTTGGGGTTAACTGAAGTGGTGTTTTTTTCCAGCTTAGAAACATTTAATATTTTTCAAGTATCTGTCTCTAAATGAAAGCAGAAATTAAAGCAGGCAGTTTGCTACAGAAGACAATTTGTTTTCTTTTATAGCTTTCCTGGCTGCTCAAGGGTAATACAATCAGGATAGAAATGCTTGTAGTCTTGATAACCGCTGATAATTTTTTCTGTTAATTTTCTGACAGTCTTCTGTTACTGCGTTTATGTGAAAAAAAAACCCAAACATGAAGTTTTCCATTCAGTCCTGGCACAAACAGCACAATTCCCTTGAACACTAGAGCATACTGCACCTATTAATGTCGTGATATGACCTGAGACTACATTTTCTCCTTGAATACCCTTAAACAGCTCTCAGAACATGGCTCGGCACAGGATCTTGTTATTAACTCATTCGTACTGAGCCTTCATTTCTGTCATGCTTCAGCCACATTGGGACAATAAAGGATTGTTTTGCCTACCTAACTCAAAGCATTAGCTCTTTTCATAGATTTTAGTTCTAACTTAAGCAGGATTACTCTTGCTAAATACGTCTTCCTTGGACTTGCTGTTTGTGTGGAGGAAATGAAGCCAAGTTTGTTGAAACAGATCAACTAAATATTACAAATGTGCACTCATCTCTACCCCCTCACGCACAGAGCAGGCAGCAGCACTTGCTACTGAGGCACATAAAGGAAAAGGATATTTCACAAGTAAAGTTTTTCCTGAGCCACGTGAACTTGTTCTGCCTGCCCTTAGTGTGCTGAATTAGCTTACAGACTTCCCATCAGTGTCTGTAACACCTTCAAGGGAATCACATCTCAGAAATATAAAGTCTGCTTCAGTAAAAGTGACAGAGACCATTATTTAGCCCCTATCTAAATGACCATAGAATATTCCTGAGACCAAGAAATTTATGCATAGATGGACAGGGGCTAAGATCTTTAAGACAATGCAGATTACAGAACTTTAGTTTTACTGATGCATTCTGTTCTGACACCAGGCTTTATCCTGATGCTTACAATGTATCACTGCAAAAATCATCCAGAAGTACAGAGAAATGAAATAATTTTTTTAAAAAAATTCCCTCTTCATAAGGAGTTTGACTCCAGTGCTTCAGTGTATCACACAAGTACCGAGTACACAAGAGACTCTGGCTTCCTATCATTAAGAATGAATTAGAATAAACTGTGAATCCCAAAGCTCTAGTTAATAGAAGCATAAAGAGAAAATTGGCAGGTAGCAGTGAGGCAGTGGGCTGAATAGCTGCCATCGACAAGGCCTATAAATAGATTTTTTTCAAAGCCATACACATCTTATTACATACAAACATAATGCATTTCTCCACTTTGGGCTAGTAAGCGATCCTCATTGTTACGAAACATGGAGAGCAGCCACTTCACAAGTTTGTCTCAAGAGCAGATTCAAGCACTGCATTTTTATTCAACTTCCCATGTGCTTCTCATACCTGTTGCCTCTGCTGCAGAACAATACAGAACTGATCTGTGACTCTAACTTCCCCTTGGACTCATGTACCCACAAACTGCATTTTTAAGCACTTTTAAAGGTAAATCTGACGGCTCTCACGTTAAGTGGTATCTGTGTGCGAGCAGAGGCAGGTCATGCAGTGCAGCTCCCGTGCCACGCTCCTCTCCACCTTGGCTTGGCAGAGGCAGCAGCCAGCACTGCAGGAGAGGCCTGAAAGGGCCATTAGGGAGTGCTCTGAACACCCTCCAGAGGAGCAGGACAACTGCAGAACCCTTGACTGGGCTTTTCAAAACCACTTGCATTTGCCAGACTTCTTTCCAGCATGGTCAACAGCAGTTCTAGCACTGCCCCAGGAACAGCACAATTAGAGCAGTGCTGAAGTGCTTTCCAATGCCTGGGATGTCCACACACAAATGGAAATGCAGATGGCAAATGAAAACTGCTCGTGCAGACACCAACGATGACAACTACAGATGACATCTCCTCAGATTTGGGCTCCTTGCTCACTGAAGCACACGGAGATGGATTCAAAATGGTGTTATGCTCCCTGTGAAAGTCCAAAACAACCAACCTGAAGCTGGAGTGGATCTACAGGATTGACTCCCTAAACCAGCCTGAGATGCAACTACACTTCACGTCATGCCTTTCTCTGGAATTCTTCCTGCCAGCCTAAGTGGGGTAGTACAAAAGTCAAATGCTCGTAGAAAAAGAATACAGTTCCTGGTCAATCCTGCTCAGTGTGTAGGATGTCTGATTTCCAACCCCACAGGGCATCTAAAAACCCAGTCTGAGGATAATTCCCTGGAAGACATTGTCTCAAAAAATACTTCAGGATGGACGCTGCCTCGGGAGAGAAACTTGAAGGAGGGACAGGAGACAAATACAGAAGGCAGATGAAAAATGCAATAGCGGGTGAGAATGAAGAAACAGAGACATACTACTGAAAAAAGAAATTAAAAGGGGGAAAGCAGGATTGGCATACAGCAAGAATATGAAGCAGATTGAAACAGGTCTCTTCAACAACCTTTTTGTTGGTTCCGGTTTGGAAACAAATACGTTGATTTAGTGAGCTTTGGAGGAGTTTCTGTTTGTTCATTTTTACCTTTCAGAAATCAACAGCTTTCAACCTTCCAGTCTGAGCTGAATTCAAAGGCTTCAGAACACAGGCAATAAAAAATGACATAGAGCAAAGAAAGGAATATTGTGTTGTAAGGCTAAATACACTGTGCAGACAGATATAATTACTCAGGTTTCCATATACCACCAACCTCAGAGCAGCAATATTAAAAGAAAGACAAAATGCGTGAATGCCACTGAAAAATCCCTGTAGTTACACTTCTGTGCCAAACAAAGCCAGAAAGCAAAGGGTCAGATGCTTTGTTTGAAAGTGATGTTGTAAGCAGGGTTTAAGGCCGGCCACACCTGCCTCCTCCTCTGCTGTACGAGTGAAATCCACGCTGTAAATCAGCTCCCAGCAAAACCACAATTCAGGCAAGAGCCCTGTAGGTTTCCATTACAAAATGGACCATTAGGATTAATGTTTTCAGAGATCATTTTGTTTAAATGCAATTTTGCTTCAGCATGAGCTCATGTTGTGCCAGTGGTGGGAATGATTACTGTTCTGAACGCCCTTGGAATCAAGATCTTCATATATTAAACCCAGTTTTGGATCAGACTCTAGGGAACTTTTTCCTTCTTAGCAAGTCACAACATGGCTGAGTACAGAGACTCTGCTGCATCTGGATGCTTAATAGAGAATCCACTCAAATTCAGGTACACAAGAAAAAAAAGCTGTGAGCAGCTCTACCCTGAGTCTCCAGGGAAATCACTTTTCATTTTGGGTATGCTGATGGATCATAGGGCAACAGCCATGGCACACACAATGAACTATTAGTGAGTTTGTCCCATAAGTTATCTGCACTTGAGATAGAGAGAAAAAAAGTTTCATTTGCCTTAAAGGCAGAAATGTTCCACCAGAGGGGAATGATTGACTGACCTTGGAGCACTAAGGCTGATCATTTGGCACTCGTGTAAATGAAAAATTCAACATTACCAATGATTTTTGACTGCCCTAGAAAAACCAAATATTAATATGGGTTTAATGCAGCACAATTGAAAATCCAGAATGCAATAAAACTTTGATATCATGCTAGCACAGGGATTTCTGTGTGCTATTCATTCAAAGAGCAGGATATTCTGCCTCTCTGTTTCAAGTCGTTCTTTCTGGAACTGAAACAATATGGAATCACACTGAGTGCCTGTCACCACCCTTCCAATATATGGGCTCACAGGTGTTTTCAGTCTTACAGAAATGATAAAACTTCTGTCTGCACCTTCCCACAAGTTCTGAACACGGAGTCCTTGCGTCATTTCCCTAAGAAATATTCAGATACATGCTTTATAACAGTTTGCGAGATATTTTGGCACTAGGAAACTCTGCTCCAGAGGAAAAGCTGAGACAGAAAAGGGGATTCTCTCCTGAGACAGGTTATGGTGACCTTTAGAGGCTCAGAGCTGATAAACAGCCCAAGTCTGTGACATAGAGACCCTCAAAAGTCAGAGGGCAAATACAAAATTTCATCTTTTTCTTAACCTGGAACTGGGACGCCACTTGTAGGAAAAAATAATAGCCTACCTTGGAATACCGTAAAATATGAACTAGCCACAGGGGATTCACATTTTCTAATTAAATGCCGATTAAAATCAATTAAGAAGCTATAGCAGTCCTGCCCTAATGAGGGAAATCGTATTATTACTTCTGCATTAAGTACTGTATCATCCACTAATTCCATTTAATCACAGTGAAATTTTTTTGTAATACAAGGACCTCGACTAATATTGTAGCAGATTTGAACAAAAATTTATGCAGTTGCAGTGTTTCCCAGCCAAAGTAACACATTTTCCTGTTCACTACATGCTATTGTGACTCCAAAGGCAATCTTTTGACAATTATAAGGGCATCATCTCCATTCTTTAATTCCTTCATGCTTGAATAGGGTTTTTTAACTCAAAGGATTGCTAGTAGTAAATTTTACTTGCCTTGTTAAAATGCAGGTAGAATATACACTTTATAAAGTGTTGTCATACAAGATTTATAAAATGTTGCTACTGTGTCTGAAGGCTCCAGCACTGAACAAGAAAGAGCACAAAGGTGAAGGCAATATGTAATCTAAAAAAAAAAAAAAAAACAAAAAACAAAACAACCCAGAAATAGGCATATTCATCAAAGTGTTAGAGGAGGAGACAAAAGTAACCAAACATCTTCAGGGTCATATGATGACCTATCTTTCCAAACAGAAGACTCGTGAATGGGCAAGGAAAGAAAGCTGGATCTTTCCATTTGGTTTATAGAAAAGAGCAAATAATCTTGTGGTCTGGTAGCACAGACCCAACTTCAAACAAGGGTAGGAAAGGCATTCCAGCAGCAGTTATGGAAGCATTAAGCCTTGACTAGGTTCAAAGAGCTAACTATCCTCCTCAGGAGCAAGTAAAAGGTTGCTGAAGTGAAGAGTACCTCTCATATTCAGTATTAGCTTTGATTAGGTGCTCTGTAGTTTCTTTTCTTTGTAACTTAGCGTAGTTATCCCTGAGTATGTTCTGGTACCAAGCAATAACGCTGATTGTCTAGTAACCTACAGAGAGCATCAGTCTGCTCCTTCACGGAAAGGCAAATTTGTTACTCAAGGGGGCCCTGCCCAATTCCTGGAGGGTGCCA
The DNA here is from genome assembly GCF_015227805.2 of Hirundo rustica. Classification (NCBI taxonomy): domain Eukaryota; kingdom Metazoa; phylum Chordata; class Aves; order Passeriformes; family Hirundinidae; genus Hirundo; species Hirundo rustica. Next base: position 2,252,554 of record NC_053459.1, on the reverse strand, counting down.
TCCCACTGGATAGGAGGGTGGGAAGGTTTTGAGTGTCGGGAGAAGCCTAGGCTGGAGCTGCAAAATTTGTTGCAGGAGTTTAACACGCCTTGCCCATTTGCAGGGAATCAGAATAGCTTGGGTTGGAATGGGAAGAGGGCCTTTGCCAACGGGAAGAGCAAAGTGAGGACCTGAAACTCAGAGCTCAGGCTTCCAGGGGCCATTGCTGGTTGGATTCTGGTCTCTGCTATGTAACTGCAGAACTGAATTGCAGCTTCCCACTCTCACTAGCCACTAAATATAAATGTGTCTTAAAAAGCTTTATAGTGATTGTAATGTTAGGCTGAATGGTGCTGACAATTTATTTGTGGGTTAGCGATAATGAGGATTTTTAATGTGATTTCTGTACTTCCCCAAGCTTTTTTATGCAGCCTCTCTGTGAGACATCTTTACTCTGTCATTACACAGAGGACTGGAACAGAAGAAAACCTACACCTGTGTCTGCAAACATTATTGCAACTAGAGGGGGAAAGGGAAAAAAAGTCTTGGAGACTGGCACCGTTCACCACGCTGACACTTGACAGAGATCAGGGAGGATCCCTGCGCTGCCACAGCACGTTCAGGGGCTTTGGGACCTGCCATGCTCCCCCCAGGCCAGCTGGTCGTGCAGCCCATCTGTCAAGGGTGCCCAGCGTGAGCCATTCATGCAGGGACACTAAACTGCACAGGGAGGTTGGAAAAAAGAAGTGCTTATATTGATCATTATTTTAGAACACAAAGTTATCAGTGCAAAGTTCCTGGTAGGTGAAGAAATACTACACTTTATCCCAAATCTAAATGGAGCACAGTGACACAGAGAGCAAGAGATCCAATGATTTGTGGTGACTCAGGGAGCTGAACGTGGGTTAAATGCACTGTACTGGAAATCATTATGGTACCATTGGATATATCACTTTCAGAACACTCAGCCCCTGCTGAACATTGCTGACATCTCTGCTATTGGGGACCCTCTGGTAGCCAGACTTTGCTGTGGATCCCAAGCAGAACTCCAGCAGCCTGTGAGGGCTCCAGTCCTACATAACCTGGAAACCAAAGCACGGTCACTACAGCAATACACGGGGTTCAGGGAATAAGAAAAAAAAAAAATAAATAAAAAATCAGAGAACAAGAGAAAACCACTAATAACCAAAGTAATGACCTGCAAAATGTCTTTAAAAGGAAATAGTTTTACTGAAATCTCATCCTTTAGAAATTTTAGCCTCTTCACAAGTCTTGACCATAATCACCAAGCTTACAGCCTGGGCAATTCAAGCACTTTCTATCCCATAAGATGAGACTAACCCACTTGAGTTCTCCTTATTTTGGGCTGTGCCTTTATACCTGATGAAGATAAAAATCCAAAGATGGGCTGGTAGTACAGCATGCAACTGACAGAAACAACACTTTGAATGGTGTACATTGTCAAAAAGATTTTCCATGTTGGCTTTTTACTAAAAAGCTTGCCAAAGCTTTCTAGGACTGACAGAGAGAAGGAAATATCTTGCAGCATTCAAGGCTCACAGGGCAATTGTTGCAGTTTAGAGCTCATCATTTTTCCCTCCTTTCATTATTCCTCAGCCCGCTGTGGCTGACATTATGCATAACCAGCTCACAATCACTTCCTCATTGCATTTGATTTCCCATGTTTCGCCCTGCGGATTTTATCTTGCTAATGAAACCCAGGGTATTTGTCCTCAGGTATTCACATGGTCCCCGCTGCCAGAGAGCCTGAAGACCTGAACATCTTAATGGAGCCTTACAAATTCCACTGGCTGCTTCTGAACCACCCGAGATGAAAATAGACTTTAAGTCATTCAGGCTGGGTCACTGGTGTTGTGTATCAATTATGCAGATTCCCTCAAACGGATCCTGAAAGCATCTGTCACACATGAAAGAAAAGCTCTGTGAGCCTTTCCAAACAGAAATGTCTTTTGTTCTCTGACGACTTCGTACATAAAGGTGTGAAACGAGACGGTTCAAACAGGCTTTCCTGTGACACGGAGCAAGGAGAGCCTCTTGCAGGGATGTGGGGAAGATAGCTTTTCATGGATTCTGAGGACTGGATGGGTGAGGTGGGGGCTGCCTACCCCCAGCCCAGGACTCACCCTGGGGCAGTTCTCACTGAGGGAAGAGCATAAAGGGAATTCTGTTCCCTCTCTGAGCACACAGGAACTCTCCGAGAGGAAATGTGCACAAGCACAAGGCTATGAAGGTTTCAAAGACTGTATAATGAGAGTGATATGCTGATAATCAGCTTAATTCCCATTTCAAACACCAAAGTCCTTTTGTGAATCTGGCCCTATAGACTTAATCCTGCATATAGCTTAATTAGCTTAATTGTTGGCCGTGTCTGGTGAAGAGAGGGTGGGCAGGACAGTGTGCTCTGGGGAAACTGTCCGCACCCAGCAGGTCAAAGAAAAGCTTATGGTGGATGGGGCTTGGAGGGCTCTAAAAGGCAACGGCTTTGTTTCAGGAACAAGAAGCCTGGGAAGAGGCTGCAGAAGTTTGTGTTCAGATAGGCAGAAGTAACTGGGACTGAATGAAGAGGAACCTCTTAAAGCTTTTCAGGACCAGAATGGTCCCATGCCCAGGGCACCAAGGATCATTTTTTCTTTCTTGTCTCCAGACAAATGTCTGATTTCACTGTTCACGACTAGGGAAGTGAGTGTGTGAGGATCCTGTGTCTTATTTCTGTTCACTCTGAAAGAGCACAGCTCAAACTTGGCCATATTTCCTCTACATGACATGAAGAAACTTTCCTTCATGCCTTCCCTGGGACAGAGTCCATGTGCTCATAGCTTGGAACACCTTACACGACCAACATCCCACCGCTCTGCAAACTGCTTCCTGACAGGCAGGGAGAGTGTGAGACTGTGCCTGAGGTCCTCCTCTGGAGGGGACTCTCACATGCACAGAAAGGGCTCTGGGACCAGAGCTGCTGCTGCCTTTGCAGGGACACAGAGCACCACGTGCCCCTCTGGCATCACAGCTGACCTTTAGTCACCCTAGAGTTCAGGTGTCTGAAGTTACATTTCCCCCTGTAAATCACTAATAATTTGGCAAAAGAAACACTTGAGCATCATCCTTTCTTTAAGAACAATAAAATAAAAGCTGGTCTTGGCTGGGCAACTTCTGGGAAAGTATTTTCTGTAGCATACAGGGAACATGCAATTTTACTTTATGTAGGAAAAGGCAGGTGTGTAATTGAATGACTATCTACCTAAGTATGCATATAAAACTTTTTAGGTGATTGAGGCTACCAGACCTGAAGTGGATTTTGGAATTTTTTTTCTTTGTCCTGGTATACATGGTTAAATGAGGAAAAAGTTAGGTCAAGCTGTCTCAGTTTGTAGAAACCTCATTAAAAAGTAAAATAAGCTATCCTTCTGCAGTGAAGAAACCATTAAATATAAGTTCCATAAATATTTACTCACGTGAAAGAAAACCTTAATCCAAAGAGTTTGAGAAACAGTCTTGTTTTACTTGTCCTACTATAAAAAGAATTCAAGCCTGCCCAACCTGATCAAGCCGCCTTTCTAATATTGTAAACCCGCGTATGGAATTGGTTTTTACATTTTCCCACGACTGTCCCCCAGGACAGCATTGTATTACATTACACACCACAGCCACAAGCATTTAAACAGACAGAAAGTTCACCCTGGCTATCAGCTAGTTCCTCAGTCAGTCAGGCAAGGCAGTTAAACTGGAGTTAAAGAACCTTTAAAGAATGTGGAGTCATCCACAAAACCAGATCTTCATCGCACAACAGAACCTACGAGACTCGGGGGCACATTTCAACAACCAGAAAAGGAGAAGCGATTTCCCTAAACTCTCTCTGTGTCCCCAGGCAGTGCTGTCAGTGTGGTGTGTGCAGCAGATGATCGATGCCTCCCTGGCAGTGGCTTGGCTGGAGCTGGCCCTTCCTCCTGCCTAGCACAGCTCACGCTGGAGGCACAGCTCCACCAACTCAACCAGGTGCTCTGTGCTCCTCAGCACACAGATTAAAAAGTAAATCTCCTGCTTTGGAGCTGTACTCCTGAATGTAATGTGAGCACACACCGGCTTGGGAGAGTCACCATTCCTGCTGAGAGAGACTGGGGCCTTCCAAACACCTCCAGCTTTAATGTTTGAAGCAAAGCCTGGTTCCTGGCAGAGCCAGGGCTCTAAGCGATGACATTCACACAGGTGCTGATGGAGTTGATAGACCTGTGCAGGATGGGCACTGCTGAGCCCTCTGAGCTCAGCAGCACTGCCCCTGTGTAAAACTCTCATTTCACTCTGTCTCTGTTAAGCTGAACAAAGAAGCTGTCAAACACTTCACCTTCTCTCCCCAGTTGCTTGACTTGCCTGTTATTTTGGCTCCTTGCACCATACTCTTTGTCTAAGTACTAAGTATTAGCATGTCTTTCTCCCCCCAACCCGTGCTTTACAATCTGTTCTGCTGCTTCAGACAGGTGGTGTGTCTTGGTAGACCGTGCATCTCATCTTCTTCTCTGTCCTGACAGTCTCTGACCTCCTGTACACACTTTTCACGCTTCTAGTCAAACGGGCATCTGTTTTCTCCTCCTTCCTCCTTCTGGGAAGGTTTCATCCAAGTGCTTCCCAGACTCTGCTCTCTAACAGTCATTCACTAACTCACTAACTTTTAGAGGAATTTGGTCTGTTCATACAAAAATCTCCTTTCCTCTTGAACATGCTTGTTCAAACTTACTTTGCACTTAGTTTCTCCTGTAAAAGTAAACGTATGCAAATATGTTTTTGTTTTTTTTTTTTTACTTAAGGCAGAACTATATTATTCTATTAATTAAAGAAACATCCTCATGTACTTTTCCATTACAAAATCGTGGTCCTGATTTGCAATAAACACTCCTTACTGAAAGCTTAATTGATGCTTTAGCACAGGAGCATATTATCATTCAGTGTTTGCTAATATAGTCAGTGGCTAGAGTTTACATTTCTCACTGAAGCAGCATTTAATTTTCTCCCAGTGTTACCTACAATTAGCAGATTTAGCTTATCAGAAAATGCAGCAATAGGCATACACAACTCCCAGCCTCTAACTGGAACAACTCAATATTATTCAGTTGGAATAAAAAAGAAAAGTGAAGGAAGCTTTTTGAAAGGCTCCCAGTCTTATATTTTTTTCTTTTTTTTTTTTTTTTTTTTTTTTTTTTTAAATAAACATTAATGAAAACTTATTTGGCATGAATAATTTCTAGGCAGCAGAAACATTACTGAACCTACCTCCTTTCACTCACATCAAGTCACTGACCATGCCCTCAGGTTGCAGTTGCCGTTTTGCTGCACTCTTCTGTTGGGGTTGGGGCTACTGGTTTGAGTGTTTTCATGGGATTGTACAGCACCCGTTAGCTCACAGGAACATGAGACAAGTACTGTTTGCTCTTTTGCCCTGTCCCTCCTACAAGAAGGGTTATCAGTTTGTTGTCTATAACCATCTAGGGCCTGAGGAAAAATATACTTTATTTCAATTAACATAGACAGAGTTCATTTAGACCCTCTCAGTATTCAGACAAAAACTAAGAGTGAAGCTGGAGAAGCTCTATGCAGCCATGGCTGAGTCTTCAGAATAAGTTTGGAGGAGTGCACACACAAACGTGCATGGAAAGTGTGTGGGATTTTACTGATATTAACTGACAGCTTATGGAGATTATACCTGGTATCTCCAATTTTCTGGATCACTCATGTGAGGTCACCACTTCAATTGGCTTTTCTGCAAATACTGTGGAACACTGAAGATGTTTAAAAGACATCTTTTCCAGACATCTTGTGAGGTAATTTTGACAGGGTTTATCCTTCTTAGAACCAACCAATATGACAGAATAAATACATACAAAGATATATTTTCATTTATTTTTTCAAGTATTTTATATAGGCAAACACAAGCACGTTATGGATATCCACAAACTCTCCATACCAGGTGCATGCATGATTTTATGTACATATGTCTACATGTAAACTATATGCAAAACCTGTGTTTGGGTTTCTGCAGGTAGGAACTGATGTACACAGATATATTAAACTGGACTGCAGTCTAGTTTTATTTCACAGAAATTGTACAGGAATAAGCTGGACTACTTCATAAAGAGATACAACAAAGGCCACTGTATTCTCCCAAGAGGAAGGCATGGGTATTCAGAGGGCCCTAAAAAGCTGCCAGTATTACAGCAGAATAACAGATATTTAAAGTGCAGTTTCTGATCTACGGAGTTTCTGCAGCAGGGACAGAGAGAACAACTCTGGGACACAAGATCCCAAGGCTTTGATCAATCCCTACTCGTGTTCTATTCCTGCATCCCAACCGGCGATTTTGTGTGAGTTTATTTTTTTAAGTGACTTCAGTTATTCAGACTTTATTTTTTTTTTTTTTTTTGTTACAGAGAAATACAGATGCAGCATGAAACTGAAATTCTGTGTGGGGAATCCAGAGAGAGTCCCAGTCCTTTTTGAAGAGGATTATCCATGTCCTCATTCCCCTCTGTAGGGACAACAACAGAAGCTACTGCCATCAGGCTGTCTCCATTGCTCTGCCAATTCCAACAGGCGAGTTCCCTGCTGACACAACCCCATTAAAATCATTGGATTTTCACCTTTGGAGATTATAGCCCTGAAACTTTTTGCAGGGATTTCCTAGGAGAAAGAGCAGAAGATTGTCCTTGAAAAGAAATTAGACACTCTGTCATCTATTGCCAATATTTGAAATTCAACAACTATAAGGTCAGGGAGGAACAACACCTGGAAAGAATTCCACAAATCCTGTGGATAAAAATCATGCCTAAACAAAACAAGCACGCATTTCTATGCTTAGCCCCCAGGAATGTCACATATAAAGTGTGTGTGAACCTGTACCTGCTTTCTTTCTAAGGTTCTGAGAGCCTGTGGTACACAATGCTGTGAGCAGAGTCCATTAAGCACACTGTCTAAACACTTGGAAAACAACAAAGATGAAGAGTCTCAACATATTACGAAACTTCATTTTCAAAGTTTAGATTCCTTCATTTGAAATAATTCACATTAGAAATTAACGCAGATTAAGTGTTCTGGGGAATCTCTGGATAACTCAACCCTAAGTTTACATGAGAAGAACTCAAAACCTGACCTCCTTTTTCCTTCCAAGCTTCCTGCTCCTGCTGTAGTTTCCAGTGAAGTCACCACCCTCTGTAGCTCAGCACAGTTGTCACTAAGGTCAGAGAAGCTCTCACAGTTGCACCAGGGATTTATTTAGAACCTTATGTTGACTTTAACACAGGAAGATGTGGAACCACATCTGTACAAGAAGCAAGAGCTTTTTCAAATAAACATTTGGGGAAAAATAAAGGAGACAGGAGAGCTCAGTGTTCTGCACACATCTCGAGCTACTAACAGTTAGGTTTGCAGTTATGGTGGATAGGCTGGAATCTGTCCCTGGGAATTTTCCTGAGTGCTGTCAACAGTGTGCCTGGGCTGGATCTTATTTAAACCATCCAGCTTAACCATGGTGTGTCTGACTCCAGAAATGATGCAAACCCTTCCTCTCCTTCCATTGTGGTTCCCCTCCAAGACCAAGAGGCAGAAAGCCATGCCCATGTCTGTCACTGATTACGAGACAATGCCGTCCATGGGCCAGGGGAAGGAAAAACAACGTGTGGGGAGCTCTGTGCAGTGCCCAGGAAATTCCCTGCCCAGTGCAGTGCACCGGGCTCACGTGCCCAGGGTACCAGGAGCACGGTGTGTGCCACCACCCAGCCTGGCTGGCTGTCACCTCCCACATCCCTGCTCATGTCCCAGGGCTGTTTGCTATTACTGCAAGGCATCGAGCATTTGGCACGATTCGCTAAATGCGTGCCCTTCCCTGGCAAGACAAGCAGCAGAAAGACTTCCTTCCAAGGAAAGCAGCGTTCCTGAGGCACAGCAGAGCACGCTGGATGCCCTCAGTCCTCTGCAGTCACTGCTTCCCTCTCCACACTCGGATGTGAGATGGAAGAGGTTTCCCTGCTGGCTGACTACTGCATAGCTCCTGTGAGCTTGTCCACATGAATAGACCAGACTGCTCGAAGATGAGATTTGAGGGGGTCTGGCTCATCATTTGAAGCCTCAGCAGACAGGTTAGTTACCAATTAATTAAAAACTAAACTCACGCTTGTTTTAAAAAAATAAGAAGCTTTGGCAAAATAAGAACTGATAAATTTTACCTTGGTCCACACAACGGTGTGTATTTCACAGTTTAAAAAAGCAAGAAGAGATAGAAGATTGACTTGTAAGGCAAAAATGTGAAATACTCTTTGCAGCTACTTTTAAAAGCAATTTTGACACCCCCAAAATGAGAAACATTTGCTTTCATAATATTCTCTTCCTTTACTGTAGTACAGAGAAAGCAAAAGAGTGAATGAAAGAAAAAGAATCCACCCCATTTTTTTCCCAAGAGTTTGGGAAGACACTTGGAAGACAGAGCAACAGTAAAATGGGCTGCTCACTCTCAGGAAGGACAAGGGCTTGCAGCAGCCTGTGGGAGCCTCTGTGTGCAGTGGGTCTGAAACTCTCAGTGCTGCAGGAGCAGCAGCAGGACTGCATCCCTGCCCGCAGCAAGGGCACCCACAGCCCGAAACCTGCCTGGATCCTGCTCCTCAGCACTGTCAGCACAGCTTCTCCATGACCTATTCAGGCACTGGCTGGGCTGAACCTCAGCCGATGCCTGGGTCCTTGCTGGTATTTTCAATCTGAGCATTTTCTGCAGGCCAGCTCAAACGCGCTTACTAAAACTGCTGATTTGTAACACCTTGTAGAAGAGGCCTTCAAACTGCTTTCTCTTTCTCTCTGGCTTTTACACAATCAGCTGTCTTATCTGATTCTGTAGATCCCACTGACCACCCATGAAAACCCGTTCAACACGTGCTGCCACAGTTTCACCTTTGGAAACTTGAGAAAAATTTCCATAGTATTTTTCCAATGAAAGAAATCCTGCAAGCATGACTGTACTCTGTTGAAAACTTGACTTTCACAGAACAGTGCCTTAATCAATAATCAAGAGAACAGCTCTGAATGCATACAAATGATGCAGGTCCACTTCACCACAGCTATATGCTGGAATTTATTTTTGAACAGCAAAACATTTTCCAACAGATTGTATGTTAATGACAGTGCTGCAGGCAAAACAAACTCCCTTCACCCCGAGCTGCTTCCAGATGCTAAACAAAGCCTTAATAAACCCAGACTGTCCTTTAAAGGTAACTATCTCTAAACCTGTGTGAATAATTTAACATACAGTGCTGCACATTCTCTATCACTGCTATATAAGATATTACCTCCAAACATGCAACGAAAGTTTTCGATTAAAGCATGGACAGAATGAGAGGTTAGCAACTTCTATGAGATTCTGCACCTGGGTTTATTCAGCAGTTGCAGAGACTGTACAGAAATTCACTTTGTCCAAGATAACCATCTCAGAAGGTATTCTCTCTCTCTCTATTTTTTTTTTTTTTCCCATAGTATTTATTTGTTTCACACCTATGCACCTGCCCCAATATGTAGAACAAAAACTCTGGGAAAGTCCTGTTGTTGGAAGAATATGATAATCTCAAAAAAGTGAAGCTTAATTCTTGCCATTTTGTCATATAAATATTATACACCTAATTTCTGAAACCAGAGAAAATAACCTCTGAAAACATCTTAATTTTTAAATAAATATTTTTTTTAAAATAAAAATCTTAATAAGCCACTGTGCTCACATCCAAAGACAGTAGAAATAAAGGAACTCATAAGATAATGCTTTGGCAAAGAAACAAGCACAATCCTGGTGAATTTAGCATCTAAGGTATTCCTAATTCAGCAGTCTATACCTGAGATGATTCTCTAATTTAAAAAAGGGGGAAAAAAAGTAAAATAGAAAAAAAAAACCAAAACCCCAACGTGTTGAGGGCAGCACAGAATAGCATTGCTACAACAGCAAAACAAATCAAACCCTGATCAATGTCCCTGTGGTCACCTGTTAACAAAGACTCGTGCTGTGTTTTGAATGCACTTTGCATTGGAGCCATATTTATCCCCTTTCCCTGATGAATTATGGAAATTAGACACATCTGAAATCACTTCTGGAAGAAGGACAGCCCTCCTATTTTGCTTTCACACATCCTTTGTGGTGGTGCCTAAATTACAGATGAGGGCTGGAAAACAGTGCTTGCAGCTAGATCTGAGTGAAGATGGCAGAAAGCCATCCCAGTGGCAGATCAGAAGGACTTCAAACAGGATTCAAACAGAGTCAGTTCTGTCACGTTTTGGTGCCATTGGTGTCTGCTTCAAGCAGTTCCTGTCCTTCCCTCTCCATTCACATAGAGCCTGGAAGGCAGAGGGCAGGGCAGGGACTATTTTGACTTCCTTGATTGCAGAGCAATAAAATGAAAGCATTCTCTTTTAAATGCAAGGAGCTGATTTTTAAGTTCTCCAGCAGGTTGTTTCATTTGCAAGAACTATTAACAATGGAGTAAAACCCTGTGTCTGCTCATCCCACTGCCAGATGGGATTTCTCAGGGTAGCAGAATTGCCAACCCCTGCTGCTGCCTGACCAGCATCCTTGAAGAGGCAGCCATTATCCATGAGTGAAACATCAGGAAATGGGCACCAGCCCACAGCAGGGCACTGCTCAGGGGACAATCTGACAGCGCCTGGAATGACACAGAGCAGCTGCCCAAGCACAGGTTGGTGCTGACACCTCCAAAATGACAGCAGAGGCATCTCTGTGCAGCACAGCTGTCTCTGCAACCCTGGCTCCTACAAACACCTGCAGTGGAGGAGATCCCACCCTGCTCAATTCTGCAACCACCAAAATAGCAGCCAGAACATCTTTGGGCATTTCTCAGTAAAAGATGACAGGAGGCTGGGCTACAACAGGAATCAAGCAGATGGTAGGAGAAACCCAAACCATCCCCCACACTAAAGATGCTCAGTCCCTCTGATTTCCTGCCCTTGCAATCGCAGTCAAAGCCACCCTTGAGCAGTCCCACATGACCAAGAGCACTTTTACTGCAGGCTCTGCTCAGAGCCTCTGCTGCCTGAGTTCAGGCAAAGGTGTGGTTTGGCCAGCCTGGACCTGCAGGACATGAACTGAGAGCATCTCCCTACTCCAGGGAAATACAGCTGATGAGACCCTTCTGGAGGTGTCTCCACACAGATCTCTGCTCCAGTGTGAATGCCAGACAAGCCATTTCCTGCAACCCAGGGTATGAATGAAAATGTAATGGGAGTCAAATCAGATGCAACTGTTTTAAAGCAAACCAAGTTTTTTGTAATCTTTGAAGCCTTTGTGCAGCAGTAGTTTCTCTCCCTTACCTTTAGCAGAGGGCTCTGCAGCAGAAACAACCCCCACACACACAGCTGGGCTCAATCCCTCCATGCTTTGACAAGGGTGGGTATGTGTTTTTGTCTAAGGCCTGCACTTGACCCCCTGAGCCAGATAAATACTTGGAAAAGACAAGAAGACTTTGTACTGTCACCACACCCCATTCCCAAGGAAAGCTAAGCTGCCAAGCAAAGCTCTCGTGTAAGATTTGCATAAAAAATACAAAAGAAAGAAAATCAGTATTTACTGTGCTCCTGATTGCAATGACTTAATACCACCTTGTTTAGGGTCCTACTTAGCTTAATATCTTATATTTATAGAAAGAAAATAAACCCCACATTTTCTTTTGAAAACCATCTTCATTTTCTTCAGGTGTGTCTTACAGTCTGGGGTTTCCCATTGGAAATATTCTATCAAAGATCTGATTGTTCAGGATAGCTTTTAATTCCTTTCAGAGTCTCTATAAGATGTTTCAAAAGGAAATTTTAGGGATGCCCATAGAGTGGAGAGTTGTCATTAGTAAAGATTTGAACTATAAAGGAAAGATTAGAACCCATGCTCATAATTGCAGCTGTGCTGATGATGCACAGAGGGGGAAGAGCCCCATGCCCTGTGCCAGGGTACAGGATACCTCACCTGTGACTACTTTGCTCAAGAATCTCCCCTGCAGACCTGTCTCCACATAACTCTTCTGTTTTTAACTGGAAGTGTTTAATTTTCTAACTTGGGGAGGTAAATTTTTTGTCCCCAGTTGGGCCATGTATCAGAACAGAGACAGATGAAAACCAGCCCAAGCATGAGATCTCTGTAGGAGATAGCTGGAAGCAACCCCACCCCTACCAAACCTATCACAAAAATCATCTCCCTTTCTTCACAGGCTCTAAAGAAAATCCACAGAAGCCTGTCCACCATCTCATACAACTGTTGCCCTTCCATATCCTGGGATTCCATCTGCTCCTTTTACAGATCCAGGTGACCCACTTCCACCTTCTGCAGAGAACTGCATTTTGGGATAACACTGCAGACAGGAGATGCAGGGACAACCTCTGGCATCATTTAGCAACAGGCTAAGGCTGCCTTTGGCCAGCTTGCAGAAAGCATAAAATAACTGCTCACAGCTATTGTGGTACTTTAGGGAGGAACTTAATGAGGCAAAGCTAGTGGGAAAATGCAGTGTCTTTGATAGAAAAAAAAATAAAATGAGTCTCAAAGAATAAAATGTTTTCTCCTGTCTAATCTAGATAAAAGAGGTAAATAGGTAAAAAATAGGTCAGTTTAAGATAAGCCTAAGCCCAGGTTTGCCATGGAAGAAGGAGATGGGCATACCTGACCATTTAGGTTGTTTTCTTTCTGAGCTCACACAAAATCTGCTCTCTGTGCAAAGTTTTCATAGGGACAAGTGAAAATCATAACAAGCTCTCTGGAAGCAAAACTCCATGAACTCCAGCATTATTGCAACTCTCTCCTACTTTTTTGTGATTAGAGCACATCATATCACCTGCCAAACCTTCTGTTGTTCACAGTAGAAGGTCAAAGTGCTTTAATAAGAAAAGATACAGCAGATGTGCTTTGGATAAAACTGCATTTTTGATCTGGCCACAGGCTTTATGAATGCCTTTCTAATTACTTCATAAAACCTAACTAAGTTTTAATCCTACTCTTCTAGAGATTTACTTTCAGCCATGCTTTAATTAGAGATTAAAAACACACCTTCAAAAAAGCCCTCTTCAGACAACAAAACACCTTCAGAGCACAATGCACACTTTGCCACAAAAACCCCCACAATGCTGCTCTTATAAATCACTTCTTGAGTCAGACAAGGACAAATTACAGAAAAGACTCACTCCTGAATCCCCAGGAACGTGTGGCTGAAACCACAACCTCACATCTTCTCTTCATCTTGATCTGCTACTGACCACTGCCATCCCAGCTAAAAAACTCAAGCCAGAGTTTTCAGGTGTGGCTGATTCTCCGGATTGCCAGACAAAAATTCCCTTCCTGCCCCAGGTGCATTCCATCATGCAGCAATGAAAACAAACCCTCAGAAGGCAAATCCTCTGCCAATCCCACCCAGCTGATTCCAATTCCAGGCTTTTGGGTCAGTTCCTGATTTCCAGTGAATTACCACTTTCATATTTTGGTTCCCAGAGTTCTGGGGCTTCATTTATCTGTGGGTTATCATTTCTCATTTATCACCCTGCAATGTCTGAAATCCTTTCCCATCAATGACAGCAGCAGCCACCTTGACTCTCCAGAGCTTTGATACATAGAAAATCAAAACTGTGGGATAATGGCTGTTTCCCTGCCTCCCAGAGCATGGTACCTAAAACAAGAGCATGCTATGCTTATGCCTAAAGGAGGGTTCAGATATTCCCTTCTTACACAGCCATGTTTGTAGGCAGGGGTTTTCAGAAAGAGTACTGAAACTCCATTGGCCAAAGCTTATTTTAACTTTAACTGGCAGCTCTTAGCTCACAGAGGTACAGTTTTAACAAGCAACAAAGAGAGGAATGTTCTCAGTCCCCTGGATCTGCAGAAGGTACACAGGAACTTGTAAATTGTTCCCAAGATAAATGAGTGGAACAGTCAGGTCCAGAAATTTTGGAAAGTTCCTATCACGGAAACTTGCCTGGATATGATATACAAGTTGAAATCTGCTCCCTCAAGCTCTCCTTTCATTTTCAGCAAGTCCCAACACATAGTGGTGCAAATTATAGAAATAAATAACAGAACATGAGACATTGAATGAAAAGGGAACAGGGTTTTGCAGGATTTTTTTTTTTTTTTTTTTTCCAAGCAGTATAGTCAAGCTCTGACCCGCAGAGCATTGGTGACCTCAGTTAATAACTTTGCAGATGTTTCCCATGTAAGCCTTCTTCTTACACTCGTGTGGGGCCAATGAACATCAAATGCATGCCTGGTGTGCCAGGACAGCTCTGCCAAAAGCTCCTGTTCATTAGCATGCAGTGCAGCACGGAGGGAAGAGCTTGTGCTCCTTGGTTTGCAGCAGAGAAGCTCCTTCCCCTCTGGAAATGCCAGTCTGGCAGCCAGGCTCTCCTTTCAGGGCAGTTTTTTTCATCTCAGATTACCCCACAAGTACCTGATAGCACAGTTTAGTAATGAAGGCTCCAGTAATTCTCATTCAGGGAGTGACTGTCCTTAAGTAGAGGTGATTTCATGATATTCTACATTTTTTTATTATAAATCTTTGCCTCACATGGGGAATAATGGTTTGCTTGCTACTGCCATAAATAAATAGTAAACTGAGGGAGCTCTGAAGTTAGACATCCCAGAGAGTTCAGAAGCTTCTCAATAATTGTAGGGCAAATGTTGTACAAATATCTATATCATGTCAAGGAATGGTCTATGTATCTTGGATGCTTTTTCAAAAGCAGCCTGGAGTCAGTAAGTCATGCTGACACATTACCAATTTTGGCTCTAATTGATGATCTGCCTGAAAAGAACAAAGCTGCTACTTTGGTTTTGGTTTTGAGACCAACCACAAACGTTCACATCCCAAGACTGCTGGATTTTATTTGACTGCTCTTAGTACAGAAATACCTCTGTTACAGCAGAGCCAAGAAGCCAGACTGAAACCATATTGTGTTCAAGGCACTGCACGGAGACAAAAGTACAAATAGCCAAAAGAGGAAAGGGGGAGAGACGCAGAGGATCAGTAATAGGTAAAACAACAAGTAAAAGGAGCACATGCCTGGTCAGCAGAGGCACTTAAAGCACTGACAGCTTGTCCCTAATAGGCTTGTCCTCTGCTAGAGACATTTGTGGAGGGATGCTCCTCTGAGCCTTACCTTGCTTAACAAGCTGCTTTTCCTATTTTCCTGCCTTCTTGGGGAGAACAGATAATTGAGGTTTCTATGGGACATAGGAAGCTAAGAGCAGCTTTTAACTAGGAGTGGGGAGAAGACAAAGGGACAAAGTCCAATTCCTCAAGGGGGGTGCAGACAGAAAGATGTTGGAAAGCCACATATACCCTCCCCCTCTGTGTCTCCATCTGTCCCACATCCTCCCTTTTGCAGAGAAGATGCCATTCCAGTGGCATTCTCAGACTGGAGCAGGACAGATCCTTGGAGTTACATGAGAGCAGGAAGACATTGAATGGTACTAGGGAGAACGTGGGCACGTATGATGTGAGTATTCTGGATTTGGGGAAATGTAACAGGATCCACACCACCAGGCAGCTTCTTAGATAAGTCTATGTAAGATGTCTTTCTCTGAGTTCACTTGGGGAAATTCTGGCTGCATAGCCCAAATCATTGGGCTTTACATTTCAGAGAGCTGGCAACAGGAGCAGCCTTGCAATGTGTGTGTGGCAATTTCAGAAGTCAAGCGGCCAACGCAAACCAGAGCTCCTGGCTTTCGGGCCCATCATCATCATCTCAGCGTGGGAGGTCTGAGGGAGCACTCTCAATGCAGGGCTGGGTGTGGTACCAATTGTATGGTCACTCCCCGAGCCCATACACTATACCCAGACTGCACAGAAAGAGCCAGATCAGCCTGGGCACTGGGAGCAGCACAGCTGCACTGGCAGAGCTTCCTGCCCAAACACAGCACTGTTCCAGGGAGGAAACCTGGGTACCTCTACTTGGCATAACACTGGATACATGCAGATCTCTAATTTCAGAGTTAGAGTATTAGAATAGACACAATATGCTCTCATTCTTATGTAAGGCTTTAAAAAAGAAAAAAAAAAATCAATTCAGGCAACAAAGCAAATTTGATAAAAGTTTGATGAAAGTGTTTTTCCTGGGCCTGTACAGTCCTTCACAACATTCAGGATGGATACCTCTGCATGGACTTGCTGCTTTGGACAGTGTTTGGACAACGCTGGGTAGGAAATCTTTCCAGCAGTTTCCCACACAGCACCCCTGCATCCACAGGGAACAAGGATCAGGGGCAGCCAACAAGCCAACAAGATCTGAAGGAGATCAGCGGGACACTGCAGGATTATATTATTATGCCAGCCCAGTCATTCAGCTGAATACATGTTAAATTCAGCAGCTGGTATGGGGCCAGGCGTGCCTTTCTCCTGGAGCCTGAGGAGCCAGCAGTGTTTGCAGGAGCTGCCCTGCACAGTCAGGCTGCTGGGCTCTCTGCATTGCACGGCCATCGGAGTCACGGCGTCTGGAAAAGCGCAGCCCGTGCAGCTCCCGAGGAGCCTCCTCCTGCTCTGCCCACACCAGCACCAGGCACCGGTCTCCAACCCCACCAGAGGGAGGATTGGGTCCCCTGCAGAACAAGTGCCTACCAATTAGTGACACTTACTGATTGTATCTGTAGAGAATCATTATGAAAAATGCAAAGCATTATGCGGCCACTATTAATCTTCTGCTTTTGTTGCACTTACTCATGGTTTATGGCCCTCTGAGGAGGATAAATGATCGAGGCATGTACTCACATTGTTATTTGTCTATTTGTCTGTGCAACAATACACGTGCTCAGCACTAAGTAAAAGTTATTTTTCATGAGGAATGCAGCTTTAAGGCTTTTCAAGGTCAGCAGGCTTCCTAAGGAGAAAAACCTGCAAGTGACTCTGGCTCATTTGCTGCCAGCTCTTCCTTTTAAAGTTACAACCCACACAAGACCATAAGCAGGCTGAGACTCAGGAGGAATGGCCAGAGAAGTGCTGAGGAATTTCTGTCTTTTGCTAGGGCACAGCATGGCACATCGGTGTGTGCGTACGGCAGATTGTTATCAAATTGTTGTCAAATGACAGCTCCTGTTCCAAGGTATTGAACATATTTCTGAAACACCTCTTCCACTCTGCGTTTGTGCTGGTGAAAGCTCTCCTCTCTCTACTGCTCCCCTTACTAGCTTACAGGTCATTGTGAGCTACTTGTTTCGGCCAAGTTTTGTTTATAGCAGAGATTTATTTCTGGCGGTTAAGTTCTAGCAAATTC
Organism: Hirundo rustica; assembly: GCF_015227805.2. NCBI lineage: Eukaryota > Metazoa > Chordata > Aves > Passeriformes > Hirundinidae > Hirundo > Hirundo rustica. Next base: position 2,235,289 of record NC_053459.1, on the reverse strand, counting down.
AGGCTATCATACATCTGCAGTGGTGCTTAACTGGCCAGCAGACACTAACAAATAGCACTAAGAAATGTTCTTTGGCACTGCATAGCTCTTTGCAAGAACGGCCGGCTCTGTTATGAACACAGAGTACTTAAAACAATATTAGTTCAAACCTGGGAATGCAAAAGCAATACAAATATTTTAGTAGCTGCTACAGAAACTAAATTCTGGTTAAAAAGATCAGATTTCCATGTTTACTTTGAAAACATGCAGACGTAAGTTCAAACTTCTCCAAAGTTTTTTAGTCTTAATATAGAAATACGGTATTATGATAAGGATGGTACTCCATTATTTGAAAGATGATAAAGATGAGAAGCGGTATTTTTCATCTGATAGTCACATGGCAAAACACAGCATTTGTCCCTTCCTTGCTCAGAGAAAGAGCAAGGCTGAACCAGAGCCAACTATGTCAGTGCAAGTCTTCCTGTCACTTCTGCAGCTTTTGGATCTGGCCTGGATGCCCCACAAGACTATAAATACAAACCATGGCCTCAGCACCATGTCACACACAACAGGGAAGGAAAATGTGTTGCCAAAGTAGCTATCAGGTAAGGCCAAACATCTGCTGCCTGATTCCCCAAACAAAGCTCCATTCAGGCAGAGGGTTATAGCAAATATTTATAAAAGAGGAACTCAGTTTCACACCTCACGATTATCTTTTCTTCTTGTAGCTCTCTCTGTTTCAAGTCAACCAAAAATAGCAAGAGAAATACGAGAAGACGACTTTTCCCAAGATACTTGTTAAATGTATTCCTTAAAATAGCTTTTGTTTCCAGAAAACGGTTCTGTGTTCACATTTGCATGTATCAGATCCCCTCAGTCATTTCCATTGGTAGACCAGCAGCCATTAGGTACAAGCAATATAATTTCAGTAAGTCAAGATATGCAAAGAGCAGAGCTACTGGAGTATTTGACAATAGATATTCAGACATCATGGAGGACACTGAACAATATTTTCAAACCCTTTAATGAGATATGATTCAATAGATCTTGCCAGGTGATAAATAGGCACTGCTTGAATAGCAGGTAGTTTGCAGAACATTATCAATGCTATGCCATGAATATTGTATTGCTAACAATAAATGTTTTGACAGATAATGATGCATTTATATATAAATCAATCAGACACTACACTCTCAATTATCCATACTGTTAATTGTTCAATCTTTTTAATTGTTGTGAATGGTGCCTTCATGAAGGGTTTTGTCTGTTATAAATCAGAATTGTTCATTTAATACCTCAATTTATCTTAGTCAAAGTGCAGAGATGTGAGGAGAGTAGGATTTGGCCTATAATCTTTGGAAATGATGGATTTCTCTTAGTGTAAAATGTTTTCTCCTTTGGCTTCATTTGTAGCAGGTTCTGGCACTGATACCATGCCTTTCTGGAGACTATGGCTACATCCAAGCTCCAAACATTATCCTGCAGTTACAAAGGTGTAGGGCCGGGGAGTCAAAAGGGTTCTCTTTACGTTTGAAAATTAGTGCAAAAGCCATACACCGTGTTTGTATTTATATTGTTTAACTACAAAGATAGATTGCCATCCCCTTAATTGTTCCTGTCTTTGGCATTACTCTGAGTTGCCTACACTTTCTCCTGTTAGCATTCCTGTAGCTGCTGTTCTCCCTCCTGGGCACACCTAGGGAAATGCTGTTGTCTGTGTGCTCTGATGACATGGCACCCATACTTCCAGAGCGACCTGATCTTCCTGCCACTTTGCACTGTGCTACAAGTTCACTTGCTGCCCACCTTCATTTTTGGACAGCACATCTACTGCCCTCCACACCACTGAATTTCTGGGTGTGGAGTTACTTTTCCTCCCAGATGTCCCCGATGTTGGTTTCTTCCCAAGCAGATTCTTATTCAGTGGCATTTAGGTCGTATTTCTAGTGCCTATCCTTTCTGCTCTATTCCTTCACCTTGAGCAGTATCCATACCAAGTCCACTTTGGCATTGTATCTGCTTTCAAATGCCACAGAAAACATGTTAGGCAATAATGGATCTCATACGAATGTGGTTAATTCTTACAGGATATCATCTTCATCAACCCTCCGCTTTTATTTCTAATTGATTCCTTCCCTTCTGCCTGTTGGCAAGCAAGAGACACTTATGAATTCCAAAATATTTCAAAATTAAATCTTATGAGTAAGATTTCACCAGAAACTGCATTAGTATCAAGTCATGCCTTCTTCATTCACAACCATCCAGGTTTCAGGTCAGGTTTCATGCTTATAGCCCAGTACAAAGCACATGTTTATGACTTTGCAGTGTGTGCCGTGCGAGCAGTGTCTGCTACTGGAACAGGAGAGATCAGTCCCACTTTCCAACAGGGGCCTGCCACAGGAGGAGTGTACACCACTGCATGTAGGGACCCTTTCGTGCATTGCCTCTGAGCACTGGCTGCTTCTTCGAGGTTTGCAGGCATGGCTGGAGTGGGAGCAGCAGCTCCATCAGAGCTGTAGCTCCAGCTGGCTGGATTGCACAACAGCCCCCACACCAGTGCCATGTGTCCTTGAGCACACACGCTCCTCTTCTGGGCTCACCAGAACTGCCAGGAAAGTGCTGAAGACATACCCAGACTATGGTAGGAAAAATCCTAGACAGAAACTGTTCAAAAAGCATCAGACCTACTACACATCTGCAGGACACCTTGCAGAGGGTTGGCATATGCTTTCCTTTTCATTGGAAAACCTAGAAAATGTATTTCAGCCCTCCCTGCGCAAGAACAGATCTTTGTACCAACCTGTCTCTGTGCCTGGAGTCTCCTTAGCGGAAAAAGTCTGTCTCTGCTGTTGCAGAAGGGACTGGGTGCCTATGTTGGCAGCAGACTGAAGGAAAATATAAAAAGGAAGAGGAGGCTTCTGGATGTCAGACCTCCCTCCACCTGTTTTTGGAGAATCTGTAATTGTCAGGTGTGACTGACCCTTCTGGTCATCTCTGCACTGCTTCACTTTAAAGAGAATCAACCTGCTCCTAGGGCTGCTTTCTGAGCTGACCTTCAGTTTCTTTCCATGGTCTTACTAGAGCTGGAAATTAGATCTACCAGACAGGAACTGCCAGGCTTTTTGAATTCTGGTATTTCTAAAACATTCACAAATGCTAGATGTGTCTCTCCCTCACCTTACACATCCTAGAGGTCAGAGGGAAACCTCAGAAAAGCGTGACAACTCAGAATCCAGAAATAAAAGCTGTCAGACAGTGGAATTTTATTACAGTAATGAAAGTTATCTGACAGAAATAAATGAACCCCTAAGAACATTCTTCTGTGCACATACACTTAGAAAAATAACCAGCAGAGGGAAAAGAGAGCAACCAAAAAAACCTTTCTCAAAGGCTCCTGTTATGTCTTTACTTTTATAACTTAAAAACTGTATTAGAGAACAAAAACAGTCAGGGAGCCTGGGTTTGGGGCATGACCTTTGTTTCCTGGCCCTCCTTGCCTTGCAGTGCACAAACGTTTGCTGCCTCTGCATCCTGCAGGCTCTGTCACACAGGAGGCAAGTGCCAAGCGGAGACTTGGCCCTGTGATGCAGGAATAAGCTCCTTCCCAAGGCTTTCCTTCCAGCCAAACTCGTCATGGCTCTGTCACTGAGAGGATGGTAAAGATCTTGTTACTGCAAGGCTCAGGTCCTCCTTCTACCTCAGTCGTACCATGGAAATATGCAGTGAGCCTTTATCCTTCCTATCCTAACCACATCTTTCCCTGCACAGCCTGATCCTCTCCGAGCTTTCCATTCCATTGTAGTCACCCAGGAGCACTGGCACTGGCTTGGAAATGAGATTTCCTCTCTAAGGAGTTTTGTGCCCATGGCTCTCTACACAGCAGGTTTCAGTGTGTTATACCTGCATTGCATTGCTAGGCAGCGATTAGCAATTCCTGTCATATGGGCCCTAAATTGTGCATGTCCTGCACTCATTTCCAATCCCCAAATTTAGAGGCCCATGTGGTCTTTTGGGTTATTCTCCTTGGGAATCCCTTGAACAAGGGAGCAGGTGGATGCAGTACAGTGTTTCTTGTCGTGTCCTCTCCTCTTTGGCATTCATTGTTTCTGTGTCCTTCTGCCTGGTCCTGTGTGTGGAGTCAGCCTGTTTCCTGCCTGGACTCCTTCTCCCATCTGTTTGTAAACAAGGGCCTGAATCCCCAGACTTCATTGCTCAGGTCTGCACCACCATTACTGCCATCACCTACAAAAACTAAAAGCTTATGTATATTCTTTATCTTGTGGATAAAACTTCTAAGTCCTTCCATGTGCTAAACCATCTCATTTGGTTTGCTTCTATCTCTTCAGCATTACATTTCACACAACAATTAATTCATCCTCTATTTCTCACCACACTGAAGGCTGTACCTTTATTGAAGTCTGTATCTGAGCAGAGGTAGTAATTCATCAGTACTCCAATATCTCTACATACAATGTGCTCATTTTGCTATAATGGGCTTTTTTAATCTTGCTGACAATTGAAATGTTGATATTGTTAAGGTTAATGACCCACTGATAAATACCAGAAAACACATTTACCCTCAAATAGTTTTTAATCACAGCTGTTGCAAAGTGTGACAAGAATGCTTTGTGCCTAAATAGGCTGTAGGAACAGTATTTTCTAAATATCTGAAGTGCCCTTTTACTACACAAGTGGTTTCTCTGACAGTTACTGGGTTTGCTTGCGTGCCAAGTTCTCAGGTTTATTACACTGCGTTTGTGCATGAACTGGCTGGTTTTTCTTTCACACTTCTTAATGGTCTGCATTGTGTATTAGATGTGCTGAGATGCCTTCGATCTGCACTTTACAAGTGAGGAAATCAATGCAACAGAGCAAGGCAATGGAAAAGAAGAAAAGCCTGCGAAATTTTATTGGGGTACAGTCACCCCAAAGGTGCTCTCTCTGATAAAGTACATGCAGCTCCAGGGACAGGGTCATAAGAAGGCAGGATCAACACCGATTTTCCACATTTTAACAGAGTTGCATGTGAGGAATGTTTGCCCTGTACAAAGCAAAAGGCATGCCCAGTTAATTTCTGTGATCACTAAGCCAGCATGCAGAGAGGGCTGGAGAAGAAGTTTCCATTTTTAATCCACATTGTTTTTTGGCTGGATTTCTTCCAAGCATTAAACCAGCAAAAGAAATATGAAGCACTTTTCATGGTGTTCTCAGAGATACTGCCCCAACTCTCTATAACCAAAAAATGCCAATATAGCTCCACTGGAGCCTGAGCAGCACGTGCCTGTCAGCTGACGATCTGACCCTAAACAGAGATTTCTGACTGCATGAGCTCTGTGAAAACAGACAGCAGAAATGGAGATCAAGGAATGAGCAGCATGAAGCAATGGGAATGCCAAAAGAAAATTCCCATTCAAAGCGAGCAGTATTTTGCAGCACTGAAGGGATTCTTCAAGACGGGAAATGAAATTCAAGATGTGGGTCTCATAAATTCCATGTATTGTCTCTACATGAGCGAAAAAGAGCCCTTTGCTTAGGCTTTTACCGCCCTTGATTTGTCCTCTTAATTCCAACTGAAGTGGCTGTAGAAATAGCTGGTACTTGCAGAGACTTTCAGATGAACTGAGTGTTTCAGAGCATATTAGCCAAATGCCACTCAGATCCATCTTGCCTCACTCTGAAGCCAAGCAACTGAGCCAAAGGACAGTGCTGGGGAAGGACAACGAACTAATGGAAATGGCTGGAGATATATTACCTTTGGAAGTAAGAGGCTTGATGAGAAATGGTCCTTGCCATTTGCATGATGAAGTATAGCTGCTTTGGAAGAGTCAAGGTAACCATTTTCCCTAAGGAGACCGGCCAACATGCCTCAGCTGTGCTCTGAAACAGCCTGTGCTCCCTGTACTCCCTGTGCTAGCAAGAGGCCAGGCAGAGGGAGATTTCCCCTTCTGATTGCAGGTTTCACAAGGGATGGGCCTCTGGAGAGCCACGGCTCAACCTGACAACTTGGACTGCTCAAGTACAAATTACATGAATGGGAGGATTTAGGAACTGCTTCCTGGGTGAGACCAATGGATCCTCAGGCCCAGGATCCTGACTCTGTGGCAATAGGAGAAACTGTTTGGAGAGAGCCTGTCAGTCTGGTCACTCTCTGTTCTCCACTTATGTTTTACTCCACTGAAAGCTGTTAGACTAAGGATGTTGTAGTGTGTATTGCTCAATCTCTTAGTATCCATTTCTAGACTCTTGGTCCATGAATGTCTAATTCCTTTCTGCTCATACTGCCTGCCTCTATGAATATTTATGGCCACAAGATCCAGAAGTTCACCACCCACTGCATAAAGAAGCACTTTCCTTTATCTATTTTAAACTTTTTTTTTACCAGCTCCACTGAGCTTTGTGAACACTTGAAGGGATTCAAACAATAATTCCTGCAGCATCATGAGGTAACAATAAAATACATATGTAGTCCCTGTTCCAGACATGAGAATTCCTGAGTCCTACACAACATCTTGTAAGTCCCCATGATCAAAGAATTAATCACACTTTTGGACTGATTCAGTTCTAAAGTACACTAGCAACATTATGTTGGTTTAGCCCACATAGCAGCACTCAGTGCAAAGGAAAAATAAAAAAAGAGCTCATTTTATACATGCATACACACATACCAGATGTTCTATATTTTTAGCTTGTCTGCAGGTGTGTGTAAAAGCAGATTTGGGACTCACTGATTGTGGAGTTCTCCAACCAGTCTTAAGCTTGCACCATTCAAAAAGAGATACAGTCCTAAGAGCCTTACTGCTAACAAGCTAAGCCCTTCACAGGAGCTGGCTTTTGGTTTGGCTTCATTTCTTTCAAACTGTGTTATTCTCTGCTAATTAAACTCTTGAAAAGGAACATCGCTGACAAGAAGCTCTGAGTAATTTGCTCAGTCCTTGACATTAGTCAGGGAGTCTCAGAGCAGAGGCCACAGAAGTACAAGAATACTAACCTCCAAGAGAAGAGACAACAGTCCTTAATTAGAGTCTTTTCTCAGATGTTGCTGGGAGGGATGAGCTGAAGATATCAAAGATATCCAAAACCCAGATGATGCTGGTGGTAAGCGATCAGTTCAGACACACTGTGGCTACTGGATCCCCAGAGGCAAGAAGAAATGGAAGAAAGTCTGAGTATAGCTTGGAGACACAAATGTAGTCTTGGTATTTGCCCTGGGAATTCTTGGACACACTTGAAAGGTTTGTCTCAAGGATGAAAGTGCAGTCTCTGATTGTTTTTCTGACACCATCATATTATCTCAGACTCATTGGCAAATGGTCTCATCCAATGGCTGCAACTGTTACTACATTACAAAATATGCAAGTTGCAGATGTCTGCTAAATTAATTGCTACATGATTAACTGCATGTTAATGAAGCAAGACTTTAAGAACAAAATTTAAAGGAAGAATCAGGTATGAAGGAAATCTGAAAACGGCTCCATTTTCAGCCTCTGTCTTGCTAAAGTGCACCATTAGCCAAGGAGACACTTATTTTTAAAGTCACAAGCAGCACATAAGTTTTTCCCACTCGGAGCAGGGTTGGTAAAGTAAGGAGACTTTACCCTGTCCTCAGACTTCAGTGGAAGTCACTTCTTAAAAAATGAGTTCAAAAATACTCCCTTACTCCCTTCCCTTGCTCCAACCAAAAGTACCCAGCAGGAGAGATTGGCCAATGCAGCCTTTGGGGAGACTTGGAGACAGCCGTGCCTTTCTTACACAACGTTGTGTACACAGATCAGTGCTGCTGATGTCCAGAGCAACAATGGACTGTGTGAGTAAATGACAGTAAATCTATTAAAAGACATACTTCAACACCTCGCTCCCACATGAGCCACAGATTTAGACACACCTCGGCAATAATTTGGAAAGTTTAGGACATAGACTTACTGAAAAATGGAAGGGCACTGGCTCTGTCATCCCGCAGTACAAAAAAGGCTTAATTTAACATCTCAGAAGCAGCAATCACAGGCAAAGAGCCCATGGCACAGGTCAGACTCAAACTGCTGCCTGGCATTGTAGCTTCTTGGCACCAAACTAAGAGAGACTGCAGGCCCAGCCCAAAGGCCACTCAACCTCCCTCCACTGGTGGCCAACGAACTGCACCGTGACCCTGCTACCCCAGTGCAGTGGGGAGCTGCAGGGCTGCTCTCACACTGCAGCAGGCAGAAGCACTCTCCTGGAAATGAAAATCCTGGCAAGCCTGGCCTGTGACAAAAATACCAAGACTTCATTACCTCCTGTTTCCTACAGATCAGTGATAGGCAAAGCCAAAGACATTTGAAGGAGGAAAGGCAAAGCGCTGCCTGTAATGGCAGTCCCCATTTTTCTTTTCCCTTCATATACAACTGCACACAGCTACGTATCTTCAGTTTGCAGGCTCAGGTCAGCGCTGTTGGCAGCTCTCTGCCCACCCCAGCAATGCAAGGACATCCTGGGAGCGCTCTCAGAGTCAGCTGAGTCAGCTCAGTCTTGCAGCTCCCACTGAATATAGCCAGGCTTCAGCTAGAGCCACCCAGATGTGTCGCAGCTACAGCAGCCCCAGAGTGGTCCCTGAGAGCAGGGATCGTGTTCCTTTCTTCCACATACAGTTAATTTATATAAACCAGCACTGGCATTTATTTAGCTCTGCATAACACTTTTTGAGAGGCTCTGGAAAAGCAGGGCTTTGTCTGGGATCCTGCACTGTGCCAGGTCTAAGCACAAGGGGCAGAGAGGTGGGATGGGGAGTACAGAGCAGTGCCCAGTGCCTCCAGACCCCCAACACAAATTTTCAAGGCATGGGTTACTGTCAACTTTCATTGTATGATTCCTTAAACATTATTGTCCTGCCCTAGGTCACTGTCAGTGTGTACAGCACTTGGAGAACTGACAGCAACTGCAGGAAAACTTCAGAGCAGTTGATTGAAAACTGCCAGAAAACAATATATGTTTAGGTAGTCAGAGCCAGAAGGGCAATTTGCTTGCTCCTATTCATGTTGCAAATGTGTGCTGACAGTTTTAATTTTCCTAGATGTAATCTTTCATGGTTTGAAGGATACAGCAGCAGAGCTGGAGGACTCTTACATCCCACAATCAGCATGTACCACTTACAGTCCTATTCCAAGCTGTCTGGCTGCTAGCACTTAGGAAAATACCAGAGCTCAACTCTCTGTTAAAACCTTCTTATTAGCCCAACTGACTCACCTTAAATCCACAACTTTGTTCAAGGATCTCAAAACTTCACAAAAAAATATACACTTAAATCTTCTGTCCTCTTGAGTTTCTGCCAAGCTGCCTGAATGCTTCACCTTCCCATATATGATGGGGAGCCTTGTTCTTGCTGTTGGCCTGAAATACACAGAAGAAAACCCCACTCTGAATCCCACTTTCACTTGGCTTTAGAGAACTTGGTAAAGTTTGTTTTGGGACATGTCACTACGGTCTTTTTCCCTTCAGTTACTATGGCTGCCCGAGAGAGACATGACGCGACAGAACATCTGCAGTGCGTGTAGTTCTCCCCAAGAACCAGACCAAGAAAAACAGCCTGGCAGTGAAGTCAGGTAAGTAGCACGTGACAATTTGGGTGCTTTTTGCTGCTGTTAAACCATTCAGATTCCTGTGGACACTTCTACTTTTTATGTGTGTGTGTGTGGTCCTACGTGTTTCTAGCAGTGCTTCATGAGCTGGGCTCCACCTCTGCAAGCAAAGCTGCTCCAGCTCTCTTCTCCTCTGTTTCCCCTGCTATGCTATGAAAACACACTTGCCTGTAATTATGGGATGGAAAGAAAACATGCAAGGGATGCAAAGAAGGAAGATGTGTAGTCAACTTTCTGGGGGGAAGAAGTGGGAATGCCCTCTCAGCATACATTAGCTACTGTCTCATTTTTTTCAAGAGATTGGAAAAAAAGAAAAAAGAAAAAAAAAAAAAAATTCACAGGAAGAAGTCAGTATATCCAACCTTAATTATGGTACTGGATCACAAGTGACTTCTGTCACTCAGTTGAAACATGTCACTCTGTCAAAGACCAGTGAGGTGAAGCACCAGCTTGCAGCCATAAGCCAGACCAAGACAGGCTAGCAGTTGTGAAGAGGGCCCCAGAAAATCCAAAGTAGGAGAGAGTCCAGCAGCTTCACAACACTGAGCACGAGCAGGCTGGATACCCTGCTCAAAATCATCCTGCACGGTGGATTCACCACTCTGCTCTCTAAGTGCATCTTTCTGCATCAAATGGCACTTGTAGTTAGGCTGTGTCATTTCACATTGCATTAGCCTATATCACCTTGTATCATTTGGCACTAAAATGATATGTCATAACATATACATAACCTGGGACATGTCACACCCTATATTTACAGTATTTAGTACATTTTATTTGATTATATGACCATCATGTCCATCTTTTTCATGCCTTCCTCTTACTGAAGCTGATGGAGGCAGCATATGAAGAACTGACAGGATAATCAGGATCCAGAAGCAGAAGGAGAGGATGAGTGACAGTCTAGTTCCTCTGACTTATTACCAGCAGCATCATTTCAGTTAACCTCACATACTTCTAATTTTCCTTTCTGTCTGTGGAGCATCCCCTGTTGTCATAACGCCAGTGAATGCCATTACGCCTGGATAGTCATTTGCAAAGTCCTGAATAATCCAAAGGAATAATACTGAATTTTATTAAAGCTGTTCAGCTTCTTCATCTGGTCTCTTGCTTTCTTGAGGATATCCTGAGGAATTTGATTGTTTTCTTCTTGCAGGATAAGGCCTTTTCTTTCCTGGCCTAAATTTAAGACTATGTGGCAGCTTTGTTGATTAGCCATAGCCAATTATAACAACATAATGTATAATATGTCATCTCTATCTATAAATATGATGACATGATATTTACTTCGGTAAAACCTTCCTCATCTGTGACAGGACAAAAGATTTAAAAGCAGCCAGTGACTACATACTGTAATAGCACTCTGAATTTCTTCTCAGCACTTATTAGATCAATATCAGGAATTGGAAAGAAACTGGTCTGGAGCAAGACACGAGGATAGGAATTTGTTGTGATGCTGATGAGCCTCCAAGCAGAAGCACACTGCCAAGGTGGTGATGAGAAGAGACACAGAAGAGCTCTGACAATGAAGCATCATTTCCCAATCTCCTAAAATTCAAGTGCTTCACTTCCAGCACACCTGTTCTCCACAGCTAATCTTCTCTTGGATGAAGACTTGCACAGAATTAAAATAAAAAAATATCTACATCTCTCCAAGTCACAGTCACAACCGATCACAATGGACAACCAATAAACGCAATATATGGCACGTTCAATAGAAGACAGAGTAAAACTAATGAAGATGCCCAGCCCTGGAACCCACTCACTATCATAAAAGCATAGACAACTTCTCTTGTTAAAAAACAAACTCTGTATAAAATTGTATATTGCTGTGCACAGGCAGTTTCTGGGCAGTTTCTATGTTACAGCACAGCAATAATTTAGCTGCACACAGCAGCCTTGCCTGGCAGTTTATGGAGAATCTATAAGGCAGCACAATATCCAAATAACATGTCGGGGGGATTTAGATGGGCACAGTGCAGTAACTGGAATTGGATTTGGGATGCTCTCACAGCATCGCTCACAATCAATTACAAGGCCCTTTGGAACCACACGATCAAAACCCTCATTCAGACCTCCCCACCAGGCTGCTCTCAGGCACACCCCCTAGGAGTGGATGGGCAGAACACAGTCACATCCTCCTGCCTCGTTTCCCCTGCTCACAGCACCCCCGGGATCCCGGTGAAGGGGAAAGCACCAGCCGTGCTGGAGGGTGGCGGCAGGCAGCTCGGGGCCACACCTCCCCTGGGGGCTGAGTGCAGGTTAAGTGACCACCTGTGCTCTCCAGTTCGCTTAACTGGGATGCCAATTTATGCTCTTTCTTTTAAAAACTCACTAACAGAACAATTCTTTGCTTCAGTCTCTGGCTCTGTTTCTCTAAAATGACCTTTTCACATGCAGATGAACACTGTTTATGTTCTCCTCCCTCCTGTCCCCAGTTTAACAGGCAGTGCTCAGAGGCTGAGGTGACCTCCATCAGATCTTCTGCCATCTAAGAATTATAATACAGGAAATGATTCACGTTAGAGCCCATGAAGTCTATCTGCATGTCAAATGTGCTGTCTGTTGGTGTCAAAGGCCAACACGTAACAATACCTGATGTCTGAATTTCAAATTCATTTCAATCAGCTAATACTTAAAGAAGCATGGGAAGAAACAAAACACAACCAGTACAGCAGAGAGATGAGCTGAAGGAGCCAAAAAGTTTGACTGACCCCATTTTTTTTTTCTGGACCCATTTTTCCCACACTAGATTAAAAGCTGGACCATTTCCTGACCCAGGTCGAGCTTACCAGGTTAAATTTCATCCATGTCAAGATGTTACAGCATCTTGATTCAACAGAACAGTTTTGTGCCTACTGCTTAGTTCAGAGTTAAAGAGAAACCTGCAAGGTTAACAAATAACAGGAAGCAATTAATTAAAATTTTGATAATGTACTGTTTCACAGTGATTTCACTTCATAAATTTTACATCCTACAGGAAGAACAAAACCTTGGAAAAATGTGTCCCTAACGTAAGAGACTGGCAAGCAAGGTGGACTCCTCAGCACTGTCCCAGAAATTTTGGCAGCTTTAACTTTATTTATGGAGTTCAGGTCTTTATTCAGAAATGCTTAGTCATTGAAGTACTTCCTTAAATTGGCTTTTTCTAATAAAATATTCCATAAAAAATTGGATGTCTTATCTTTAAAATTTCACTTCTGTTTCATAACACCCCCAGAACTTTTGCAAAATAAGTTTCATGTTTCTTTACCTTGAGAATGAAATCTTTTTAAGGAAGAAGTGCAGCACATGTATCTTCTGACACATTCGGTGTCAGCCCCTCCTGCAGACAGGATGCCAGACTGGACAGACGTGACAGCTGCTTTACTAAGGTTGTTTCTACAGTACCAACAAACATGAAGCAATTCCTGCAAAGCCTTGTAGCCTGCAGTGGGCTCCATGAGCCCAAATGGTCTTGCTTTCCTTTTTAAATCAAAATTCTAGAGTCTAAATTAACTTCCCAAACTGAGAAATCCACAGATTTTTCTTTTTAGCCTAACGAGGATTATCACCTAGATAATTCAAATTTTGGCCTCTAGTTTCTCCATTTCCCTACTACAGAATACAAAAAGCCCCTCCTTCTTAACCAGTGAATAACAATAGAAGTACGAACATGACAAGAAAATGTGACAGATGACAGCTCTTGCAATGGCAGTTGAAAGCCAGGGCCCCCAGCACAATTCTAGCGAGTGCACAACATTACTATAGTTACAGATTAGACCAAGGGATGGATTTATGTATGCAGTGCTGATTGTGCATTTTAACACATTGGTAACTGGCATTTAACTTCTGGAATAACAGCTTCAATCTGGCCATTAAATAATTTTAATTAAATGTTTGTGAATGCTTTTTGCTATTATACGCCGCAGAGAAACTGCTACTGACTGCTCCATTAGTCTCCACACAGCATTATTCCCTGTAGGAAGCCCCTTGCTGCTTTGCCCTGTTTTGGGGAGGGTATCAGCATTAGTCTTTATGCACAGGGCCTGGTTTTTCTGCTGCTGCAGGAAGACATCTCATTGCTCAGGCTGTCACTGCTCATCCCTCAGCACGGCAGGGGATCGGTGTCGTGTGCTCCAGGGAGCCGATGAGCAGAGGACGGAGCAGGGCTGCCTGCGCTCGCTGCTGTAGTCCTCAGCGTTTCTCTTCTGCTGCCCTTCCCCTGAGGCTGTTTCTTGCTTTCTGATAGGCTTGAAGAGAGCTCCTGTTTACATGAACTTAAAGGATAGAACTGATTCTCAGAGGGTTTGGGTTTTGCTCCCATACCTGTGGTGTTCCTGGACAAGCCCGGACGCACACGCCGGAATCCACAGGGCACTGTGACTGCAGTCACTCACCTTTTCACCTCCCCAGCTCCCCCAGAACCTTCCACAGCACTGAGCACCACAGCCAGACAAGCAAGTTGGCTTTAGAGGCTGTTGTCATAGCACCTGCCCAGTGACAGAGAAGGAACTGCCATTATCACCAAGCTTATCACCGTGTCCACCCCGCTCCTGCACACAACCTCTCCAAGCAAGGAGCTTCACCAAGTGATCTCTTCCAGCTGACAATCACATCCCTCAGTCCTGCTGGGAGCTGCCCCAAAGCTCACCGTGCTTACAGTAAAAACTTCCATCTGCACTCCAGAATTTATATTCACTTAAGGCCCATTTGTTTCTCTCCTTTAAGCATGAAAAATTTAGGTTTAAACGGTTATGGAGGAGACCTTTCTAACATTTCCCTGCCTAAGTCACCTCTGGTGCTCCATAACTGTGCAGCAGTCAGATATAGTAGTAGGTAATCTCTTTTCTAATACAATAGGATGCCTATATCACAGAAGAGATTTAAGAGAATATTTTTTAATCTACAGTGTGATTGGTGTTAGGTGGGCGGAAGGTTAAAATACCAGCAAGGATACACAGGGAGACAGAACGCTCTGGGCGGTGAGCAAATCCCAGCTTCTCTGCTGGAACTGGTTAAAGATGATTTTGGAAGGGGTGTCACAGCATGGCTTGGTTAAGCTTTCTGTAAACTTGACAAATCAGACTCTGTCAAAATAAATTGAGAAATAGTTTTCACATGCTTACAGCACTAATCTCTGGAACAGAGGGACTATTAGCAGGACAGTAATTTCTCTGCAGCTGCCAGAAGAGCCAGGAAGTGGGAGAAATGGTATTCTCTGCTGCTAGTGGATGGATGAGTCTTTGCTTGGGTTAGTGGGTGAATGGAAGGAAGATCAACTCTTCATCTGCAGAAACAAGAAATCACAGCAACAGCAATCATAACTTGCTGCAGAAAGCACAAGACACAGGCCCACAGCTCACAGGAGCTCTCAATTCCCACTGCATTAAAGTTCACAGGCACAATGGAAAGAAGTTCATTTTCCTGTTTAAATAATCCTTAAATTTTACCACAGATAAGGATTTGAATTGAAGAAAACTCCAATCACATCACTGACTAGCACACTGAGGCGGGTTGTTCAGAGTCATGAGTTGGTGCCTGTTTTTAGGATCCCAGTCTTTCAATCAGGAGGGGGGAAACTCTGGGAACATGAGCCAGCCCATTGAGGCCTGTGGCCACTCTTCTAAGTGCATTTAGGATGTCTTTCAACAGGCTCAATCCAACAGCAGGCTGCTGGGAAGGCAAATAAAATGACAAGGAAGTGTTCCCGTTGGAGAATTGTGAATAAAACCCCAAGTGTGCTCCAACAGAGCCTTTATTTCACTGCATACCTCAACTTCCTGCCTGAGGAGCAGTCCACTGGAAGATTTACATGGTGCTCTGAGCAGGGTTGTTGTCAGGACACGGATCAACTGAATCAGAAGGTCCTAAATTGAGGAGCAGTTCAGACACATTCAAGGAGAAAGAAAAGGATTTCAGACAAGCATTTCAAAACGGGCTCCTGAGTTGCTATTTCAAGAAAAGAGACATATCACTTCATTTTCCAGACCACTTATCCCACAGCTCCCACTGTGATGAGTAAGAATTTGTGGATACTCAGCAGTTTTGAAGAGCAGGATGCCTCATTTGGGAACAGACGAGCAGTGGCAGCACGAATGTGGTGGCTCAGCAGGAGCCCAGCAGTGCTGGGGAGGTGGCAGAACACCCACCCTGCTCCCATTCAGGGACAGCCCCTGTCCAGCTGCTGGACTGGGCATTTCCCAAGGCTCCATTCACAGCAGATTTCCCTGAATCCAGCTGTGATATCCTGCAGAAGACCAGGCTGCAGGACTTGCCCACTGTATTGGTCCAATACAGTGCCTCCAGCCCTGCTCCCAGCCCTGGAGTCTCTGCACACCTGCACAAGGAACACGAGCACAGGGTTTGCTGCTGCTGCCTGCAGGCTGGAGGGGTTTATCCCTGTGGGGGGGATTCAGCCCTGAGCATCAAAAAACTCTGCAGGCATCGGCCTTGACCTTCCACTTTAAAGAGAAATATTTCACGTGGGTCAATGGAAAAGAATGAGCCGCTATGGATTCGGTGCATTGCTTCCTTCCAAAAGAAGCTGATGCGGAATTTACATGCCCACCCTCCAAAAAAAACAAAACAAAAACCAAACCAAACCAAACCAAACCAGCCAAACAACAACAACAAAAAAAACCAACCAAACAAACAAACAAAAAACAAAAACAAAAACAAAAAACCCCACCACCCCAAAAAATCCAAACAAAGGTATTTTAGCTGATTCAGTTCCACATCCAGTGTGAACATGGGAGATAGACTGAGGCTTTACCAGCCTTTAAAGCACCAGTGACTTATGAAAGAGAAATTATTGGTTTCAGACTTTCAGAGTAGAAAGCCTGAAGGGCTGACTTTAATTGATTTGCAATTTCTTGCAATAATCTAATTTAGATGTCAAACAAAGTTCTGGGTTATTACCTTTCAGAGAAATTACAATGTGGTTGTTATTGTTTTCATTTATAATTACTCTGATGGAATTAACAAAGGATATTTTTAATAAGATTCGCTTATCTGAGAGATAACATTTGAACATAATATAAACAGAACTTAGTCTTCATTCAGTGCTGTAATATTTTCTGTAGATGTATTCACAGTAACATCAGAATTTAGCTAAAGGGTAACCTCTTTCTGTCTTGATTTTGCATCTGGCTATATTCATATACCAGTAGTAGGAAGTGGGCAAGAAAACATGCAAAAATAATAAGCTTGCTATATTTTAATTTAGAAAATTATATATTAGGCTAAATACCATCACTCTTGTTTGGGATATGCCAACATATTTCCCTGTACTTCAGTGAAGATTACAAGGTACATCTGCACAGGTACTGCTATCTGTCAAGGCATTTACTTAATAATTTTGCTGTCTTTAGACAGAGTGTGCTAACCTATTTTCACATTGAACATCAAATATTAACTTGGACAAATATACTTTGTAGACATGATTACACCTGCAAGCATGGACTGCAGCATTTACAGTACACATTTTGTAGGAAAATCACAATGCTTTATCACAGTCAAGAGTTTCCAGTCTTGTTTTCAACTTGGAAATCAGAAAGGCATGATAAAGTTGAAATGTGAAGGTCTCCATTTCAAGTTTCAGATGTCAGCATTGCTCTCTGCTATTTCCCCCCCTTTTTTGTGGGGCAGCTAGCATTTTGATGGCCAGATCCGCACAGAAGTCACTGGCTGAGCATGCATGCACGTACATTCTCTTCCACAGCTTGCTGTAAAGCTGTGAGGTTTCTCATGGCATTTGAAAACTCTTTTCTACTATTTGTATGCAAGTGGATGGATAATCTCTCTATTTAAGATTTTCACCTCTGTAGCTGAGGACTGTCCTCTGTACAAAGTCTTGGTAAGGGCTGTGTCAGATCTACAACACACAGCAGTATTTTCACAGACTTAAATCATGGGAGTTCCCACAAGGTAGTGACCTCTGTTTATAGAGCTAAAGTTTATGAGCTATATATTTTATTATATGACGGTCTGAAAACCATATTGTATTAAGTACTCTGCGTTGTCATGAATCACTGTGGGATTGGCTGAGAAAATGTAGAGAGGTCTCTGCTGCAGGGTCAAGAGTACATTCCTCTGTGACCCTTCACTTTAACGTGAGGCAACCATGGAAAATACCAAAGGCTCTTTTTCCACTGATTGGAGTTGAAATGGTTCAGAGTTTATTAAACAGCAGATAATTCCACTATCAATCTAGCATTTTAAAATGGGAAACCACCAACAGAGAATAGACAAGCACGAGCCAACATAAAAATGTAGATAAATACAGATGCAGAACCAGCTTTTCAAAGTCAACAGCTCTAAAAAAGCTATTTTATTTTTTGTAACATATTTCTTCTGTTGTCTGAATGACTGTGACTCTTTTTTACCTTAACTATTGTGCCCAGTGAATTAAGGCAATGTAAATTATTCAGGTATGTCTTGTGAATCTTTAATGAAGAACCTCCTTAGCAAAAAAAAAAAAAAACAAACAACCTGGACATGGAATTGTGTCCATCTGCAAAGGCCTTCCCTAATTCTATTTAAATACGGAACATTTTATTAGAGAGAGAAATAATAAAAATTCATAAAAATAACATTTTGATATTGGTCTGTACATTCCTGAAATCTAAAGAATAACGTGAGCTCAGCCTTGTTTTTACTGCCAGACTTTTGTCATTAGAATTCTGAAGTGCATTTGCAGAATGCTTGAGAAAGCCTAGAAATTGTATATGACAGTAGTTAATTTCTGAAGGTGCAGAACAAAACCCCGTCCCTTTCAAGTATCTCAGATTTACCTTTTAACAAGACAGATATTGTAGTATCTAATTTCATAAAGAAAAATATTATCCACTTCCATCTATTGTAATTGTAGATTAACTAGAGGAGCTGGTTTTATACATTTTATATATTCCATGTGAGTTAAAAGTGGTTTTCAGTGAAGACATAATTGATATTGTGCTTTTAGAGCAAACCAGTGAATAAAAATGCTTTGCAGATAAGAGATATTGAAAGTTTGAAAACAAACAAACATACACCTTGGATAGCCTACCCTAATTCATCAGACAGTTATTCAGAATGGCAGGAAATACAGCTCTGAATCTTATAAGAAACTACAATTTTTTTCTTGAAATTTATGAAAGAATAGATTTGTCTGGAAATGTGAGTGCTCTCAATGGGGCTTCCAGAAATGGTTACCCTCTTATTTTGAACTGGGCAATTAGGGCAGTGGTTAATAAGAATTCACTGTATTTTCTTCAAAAAACTCTAAAGAGAATCATCTCCTGCAGCATCAGTCTGACCTGACATTTTTGACATTTGTTCTCAGATTCTTCCAAGCAGCAGAAAGGTGTGAGGTGTTTGGCATTTTTAAATTTTTGTTTTGTTTTGTTTTGTTTTGTTTTGTTTTGTTTTTTGGGGTTTTTTTCTAATGGGGCCATAAGCTTCAAAGCATGTCCTTACATTAGCCACCCAAATAAGATGGTTTGGTCCTCAAAAAGGCTTAGTATAATGAGGTTTTAATGCTCTTTTAAAAGACAAATCTAACATTCACATGCTCAGATATAGCTTTATGCTTCTAGCTGTAAAATGTGAGTGTTAGAACTTGTGATTTTCTTCTCCCAGGTGAGTGGCCTAGTTGCCAGGCTATAAAAAGTCATTTACTCCTTCAGTCTGGCCCAATTAATATTTAATTATGTCAGGCAAAGTGGAACAGCTTGAGTGGAAGGACTTGAGGGTCCCCACACAGCCCGGGGTAGCCCAAACTTACAAATTCACGTGGCACAACAAAAGCAAAAGTGAATCCAGCTCTTCTGCATCCTAAGCAAATGTCCTAAATTGCTGGCTAGCAGGGAAAACCCAGTATTACCTCTTTTGTCATCTGCATTTGGTGCTGAGACCAAACCACTATAGATTAGCTCTGAGGCTCAAGATCCTTTGGGAAAAGGAAGACAGACTCTCAGGCTGTGAAGCCTGGCAAGGATTAAATGCAAGAAAAGCGCCTACCTACCCCCAAAACTGTCACAACAATGCACAGCTGCGAGTGCTGAGAGGCAGCTTCAGCACCCAGGCAGAGCATCCTTCATCTCAGATTCCAGCAGCTCGGTGGCAGGCAAGGAACCAAAGCCCCTCTCTGACCTGAGCTCTGATCTGGGGCCAGATTTTGACTTGACAGTCAGAAGTGACAGGTAGAGGAAAGAAAATTAATCCATTTGCCTGCATGCCTTGTTTTCTAGTTGCCATTCAATGTTTCATGTCAGGTGTTTTATATGCAGGAGGTCACAAAGAGAATTGCTATGTGTTTTCTTTATGTCTGAAAAAGGTATTATTTGAACATTTGGTTTTGTCTCCCTCGATTCAAAATACGCAATTCCTGGCCTGAAAAGACACCTCTTGCCACTGATATATGAGAAAGATTTCCAGTTCCCACCACTATTTCATAAATTCAGTTTGCATTTCTTAGTAGAACCAAAGCTCTGTTCATGCTATTATTTTATACCATACCTGAAAGTTTTAGCCAACCAAGGGATAAGGTGAATTAACTCAGTGTTCTCTATTCAGAGAAAATGAAATGTGGATGTTAATAGCTGACAGGCCTGCAGGTATGAATAGCCCTTGAATTTTGACAAAACCCTAATGTCAAAAGAGCACAATTTAACCCAAAGCAGATTCTGGGCCTGAAGGTCACACTGCCCATGGATCAGGCAGGGAAGGCAGCATGGAAGGACTGTGCCTGCTCCTAAGCCAGAATCCCTGGCAAACACACCCAGATGGAGAGGGGTGCTGGTACCTCCCACCCTCATGCCCCACAGTGCTTCACAGAGCCCACGCCTCTCACCCTTGGAGTTTGTCCCCAAGCCCTGCAGCTCCTCCACTCTCCCAGTACACAACTCCAGTTTCCTGAGTTCTTGTCCCAAATCTACTCCAGCCCACGTCTTCCTTTATCTTTTCTGTCTTCCAAATTGTGCCCCAAATCCTCCCGTATGTCCCAGACCTGAGCTCCTCAGTGCCTCTGTCCCACATTCCAGCCGCCCTCCGTGCCGGCTCCCTCCTGTCAGGCTCTGCACCCACCACAAGGTCCCCTCACTCTGAATCCCTCCCTCCATATCCACTCCTTTGCTGGGGGCCCAGCTCTTCTGCCTGTTCTGATTATTGACTGTCGATTTGGTGGCCGCTGCTGTCCCTCACCCAAGCTCTGACACCTCTTCAGCATTCACTGGCTCCCTCCGCATTCTGGACATCCTTCCACCTTCTAACTTCGCAGCCCAGACAACCAAACTCATGTCTTCCCAGGACCCTGCAGGAAAGTTGTTCTGACTTCTGCTTCTGGCAAACATTTTCAAAATCTGAACACAGGCTACACTTGCCCAAAATCAGCCTGGCTCAGCTCCGAAGAAATTAAAAAGAAGCCACTTCCAAGAATAGGATATATGGAAGCTATAAAGATCTGCTAGTGTGAATTGGCTGTTGGACCCCCAAAGTAAGCAACTACCAATCTAATTTCTCTGCACACAAATGTGAACCCAGCTTTGGTTTCCACTGTGCATTTGGTTATATCTGCCAATGACTGGATGGCGCTATAGAGGTGTGCAGAAATACTGTGAAGAACCCTGATGCTTTAAAATGTGCCATAAATATCAATAAGCTGTCATTATAGTGCTAAGCTGTCAGCAATGCATGTGGGCTTATCACTGTCACAGCTTAGTGCCTGGGAATGGCTGCCTAATATACGGTAGAGAACTCCCTTTTGCTTCAGAAGCAGCAGATTAGAGTATTCTGTAACTTCTTTGAGCACGTGTTGCACATTTTTCAGAGCCCAGGCCTGAAAATGAGTTGTCTGTAGGATATTCAACCAGGCCTGACATCTGAGTGTGACAGGATTTCTGTGGACATCAGTGCTGAATAGGCTGACCACTCTGTACGTGCGGTTCACATCTGTCCTCAGTCAGCACTTAGGGATGGCTCACATCCTGCTGATGTTCCTCAGTTTGGGGGTTTTCCTGCATTTAGCAAATCATGAAAATATGTGAAAAGGTCAGTGGTTTAACTGTTGCCTTTGGGGCTGCTTCTAAATATTGTGCAAGAATATCACATCTTGATTTTAATAGATCTCATCTCCAATCTTACTTTCTAGTAATTTTATTAATTATAAGAATTTTAATAATTATTTTTAGAATTTCTAATCTCTGTTAAGTTGATGAAACAAATATTTGGTGATATATTTAGACGTGCATGTACTCAGGTTGCTATTAGTATTCCCTGTTCAGTGAGGAGGAGAGGAGAGGAGAGGAGAGGAGAGGAGAGGAGAGGAGAGGAGAGGAGAGGAGAGGAGAGGAGAGGAGAGGAGAGGAGAGGAGAGGAGAGGAGAGGAGAGGAGAGGAGAGGAGAGGAGAGGAGAGGAGAGGAGAGGAGAGGAGAGGAGAGGAGAGGAGAGGAGAGGAGAGGAGAGGAGAGGAGAGGAGAGGAGAGGAGAGGAGAGGAGATAGCATGTACTGCATCATTATGGGGGCTGCAAGGCATCTAAATGTTTTTACCCATTTTTTGAGAAAAGGGACGCTTCAAATGTCTGCATATTTGAAAATCTGCTACTGACCTAAGCCATTAAATGCATTCATACAAGGTTAGGTTTGCTATTTCTAAGAATACTGTCACTACAATATATGAATGTCAATATATTGTGATGTGAATTCTTTGTGGGTGTTGAGTCAAAATTTCGAATATTCAGCCCACAGAGATGGACAGGTATTTTAAATGGGCTTGATGTTCACACAAGCACCTGCTTGAAATTATCTGAATTTCAGAACAGCTTATCACCAGCAGCTGCTACAACCATCAGCATCTTGCTTTTGTTCAGATCTTGCCCATTTTTTTTTTTTTTCTCTCCCCTAGTTTTTGCTCTAAATGCAGGCTTGAGCTGCAGCTGAAGCCAAAGCACACTGTCTATCTCAGGACACCTCTGAGAATGTACAGTTCTGCCTAACAAAATGCCCAGGCAGCCTGCAACAACTACATTCAAAATGCTATAAAAGACAGAGACTTATAAAACATTCCCTGTAATTAGAGACTCCGTGGATCTCTAGAGTTTTATATAATAATTTAGTAAAGAACTGAATCAACAGAGGTTTTTTATGAGGCTCCTAAGACCCGTGTGCATTAAAGCAGTAAATATTTCATTTTCTTTATAAATGTTAACAGGAATAAAACGGAGCAAGATGCAACAAGACTCGGATCTGTAGCACTTGGCTGGAGACACACACTGTTCTGTCATGTTTGTGGAAGTCAGGACAGTCGGTGGAGCAGCAGAGCCAGCAGTGATGCTGAGCTGCTGCTCTGACTCCAAAACCACGCTCCCAAAGGAAATCCCCAGCACACTTTGTCCCACTGCATCCTGTGACCTCCTCCCACTGCCCCCACTGCATCACCGACTGCTCTTCCCTCGCCCAGGCCAGCTGCCCTTGCTCCCACTTCCCCCAGTGCCCAAGGGGAGCTCTGGGAATGCTGGCTGGAAGAAGGGAGGCCAGCTGTGCTGGGAACAGCTTCCTTGGCCAAGCAACTACAAAGGCAAATTCAGAGTATGAATGAGAGCCTGGGAATGCCTCAAACCCAATTTTCCCTCCATTTTTAACATAGCAGGGACATTTTACCCACCTTTTCCATAAATGCTCTGGGAAGGAGCTTATGCTGGCACCAACATCGTGTCACTCCAGAATAATTCAATAAGATTTATTACATCTAAGTGCTTCAGTAAATATTTAAAGAATCTGATTGCAGCATATATGGTTCTAAGAGATTAAAAAGAAATGTTACCTTACATTAGCATAGAATATTATTTACCTAAGATAATTAAATCAACTCAGTTAATCACTAAATCAACTAAATTTTCATTACCATGACACGCCTAAGGAGTACAGGTGATGTCCGGTTAGAAATGTTAAAGTAATAATAATAACAACGGTTGGTTGGTGGAGCAAAATTGAAGTGACATTAAACCTCACAAAATATCTTCACCACTAATCATAGACAAAAGTCAAGTTTGCACTGCTGTAGAGGAAAGTACTCGTTCAGCTGGGAAAAGTATAGTTTAGACATATTTACCACTTTCCCCTCTATAAATACTAAACAAATATCACAGTGCCCTTAACCACTTCACAGGTGGGAAAGCAATGCCCTGCAGCACAAATGTTCCAAAGCAACCAGTGGTTTTCACGAGGCCTAATCTTCTGACCTTTTATTTGATACTTCACAGAGAACCCTTCATTGGCGTGCTTACAGCTATTCAGTCATTCCCTATCGGTGTGCTTGGGATACTCCTAGGTGATTATTCAACATAAAGGCGGCTGATCAGAATCATTTTACTGCCAAAAAAACGGAAAGGAAAGGCGTGTGTAGCAGACCAACAGGCAGGGAAGAATGGCCAGAGGAATCAAGTTTGAGAACAGATGAACTAGTGTCATTAGCAGCAGGAAAAATGGCTTTTTTTCCTCGTGAAACAGTGCCACTGCATGGCTCCACTTCCACTTAATTTGCTCTCTGCACCTCTGTGCAGCTCAGATAGCACCTGGATGCTGCTGTACTTGCACAGACACTCCTTCTTCAGGAGGAAACTGGCAATTGTCACTGCACACAACAGCAATACACTCAAGGCGTCAGAGCTTTTTTCCAGGGAAAAGCTGAACTTCTACAATTTTACTGTTCTTTCAAGATGTAACTTCTGATTAAAGCTTCCTTCAATCAGAGACATTCACTGGCAATACTATTGTTCCTCAGCAACATCTCTGTAGCAACTGATTACAAAGGGAGCTGGTTCTCAGCAGAAAAAATACTACAAACTCTAGTGCCCCAAAAGGGAAGTAATCCAGTTTTGATTGCTGAATGCAAAAAAAAAAAGAAAAAGAGAAGCATTAAAATTAAACTCTTAGAATATTTTTATGGTTACTAATAAAATTAACAATAGCTTTTCAAGACTTGAATGCTCTGTGCATTTTTTTTTCCCTAACATCTCCATAAAACCTGTAGTTTTCTGTATTCTTCCAGTTATAGTCCTGAGAAACAGAAATAAGGTCATTCCATCAAAAGCAATGGGGAAAAAGGTACACCGGGGAGCAGGGCCAAAAATTTACTTAAAGTAATAATTAATTCTTGTAATCTACTGGTCACTACGTGTTAGGAACCTTCCTTCCCTTGTGCTGATCCACTGGGATTTTTAATGTCTTGTAGTCATCAGCCTGAGAACCATCCTCATTCAGGCATATGCAAAAGCCTCGTATTTTTAGCCTGGATGTGTTGATCCAGGTGGCATCCCTTAAATTTCCATTTCCTGGGAGTCCATCCAAGAGGAGATGGAAATCATCTTGGCCAAGTGCATTGCAGGAAATGGGCCACGAGTGAAAAACCACGGCTGAGCATCAGCACACAGCAAGGAGTGGAGCTCCTGCGAGGCCAAAATGCAAAAGGGAGGTGGGAGGGAGGAGCTGAGAGAGCTGCAGCTGCCAGCACAGCCAAAGGCTGCACCAGATCTGGGGAGAAGAACCCTTTGTGCTTGCTCTGCTTCAATCTGTGGTCAATGCTCTCAGCTGTAATGCAGTCTCACCAAAGTTATTTTGACAAGAGTGAATTCTCTGATCAGATGAACTACGAGACAGCCACATTTCAAATCCTTAACCCTTGCAATTTGGCTTCACCTTTCATGGCTCATCCTTGCCAGCACTTTCTGTATTTTCTGTTCTAGTATTTAATGTACAATTTCTATTCCTTTATTTTTAATCACCTTTACTGTGTAATTTTCTTAGGTACTTATCTACCATTTCATCTCCCCACTTTGCCTAATTACCTGTCCCTTTCCTTCAGATGGTTCTTTTATTCCCTTCTCACTTTTCAGATTCATTAGCATTGCATTATTATTCTTAACAGCAGTACGTTTATATTTATTATGCAGTGTTTGCAAATAAATAGAGAACTGAATTTCTGGCTGTATTTACCTAAAGCTAAAAGGAGAAAATGCAATGTGGGTTGAATTCTCATTTCATTTACTTGCTTATTTTGGAAGGAATAATTTTTAAGGACTTTTAAGACCTCTGCTTTACAAACAGTACTTTTTATAGCTTTGGTGCTGCAAGGAATGTTGGAAATATTTATCAAAATATATCATTTTAATACACAGAAAACTACTAATATCGAATCCAATTTTCTTTTTCCTTCGATACTGCTCTTTTCTTTAAGGAAATACTTGTAACTACATCAGATAACTGAAATGATCCTGAGTAAATGGTGACATTCTGACCAGTGAAGCATTTCTTGCTCATCCATATTTGAGTCTATAAACCTCATAAAAGGATAAACCTACTCACACGGTGTTTTCCTGCTATAACCCGTCGGACTGTCATTTTTTTTCCCCCTGGCTGTGTGGTTACCTTGCCATGGGGTAACAAGACTAAAGTGATGCCAGGCCCTTCTCCCATTCAGGTGAAGGACAAACACTCCTACAAGATTACAGTGGAAGCAAAGCTAAATTTCGCCAAGCTCTCCAGCCAGGCAAGCGTGTGGCTGTGCAGTAGCCACGTTTAAGTCCAAAGGCCTGTTAAATACATAAAGATCAGTCCAGACATCCCTACCTGATCAAGGCCCAGCAAGTCTGCTCATCATAGAGCCACAGATTCATCTGATTTTCCTTTGCAGAAGCAGGAGGAAGGTGGAAGCTGTTGGAGTATACCATTGCTTTGTTTGAGCTCATTTTGCTTAAAATTAGCTCAAGCAATTATGGTTTTGTATAAACTGCTCTTGCTTCCTGACAGCCTGAGCACTGACTGCCATACCCACGGCAGGCTCTCAGCCAGACTACATTAAAAAAATTGACACTTCACTTTCTTCAAAGGCTGAGAGAAACAGCCTTTGAAGAAAGAAAAATACATCCTCTCTTCCTCCAGGTTAGGCAACAGGGCTTTTAATTAATCCAGGGAAACAGGGAACTTCTTCCACTAGGGAAGGTCCCAATTGCCCAATACGTAGTGAACCGCTCCATGACTATTTCTCTTTCTCTGCTGCTATTTACAGCCATGAGCCCCTTGGTTGCTCTCACCCTCTCCACTGCCACACTCCATCATACCATGGGGTCTGTGGATAGCCCGAGTCCTTAGGTCCCTTCTGTTGCTCATGTGCATAGGAAAGAACACTACTTAAACACTAAAAACTAGACAGGAAGTGACCCCAGTATTAATCCAAAGATGATTTGATTTGTCATATGCATTCTTTCCCCTTTGCCAGCAGTAGATAAAACTATCTGGGATTTAATGGGAATCCTGCGCCTTGCCCATTAAGTGTTGTCCAAGGCTCCCAGGACCAGTTGTACTGTGAGATGTGTGGTTTTATGAGGACAGGATGCTGGCTGCTGCTGCAGCATGGCCCTGCTCACACAAGAACAAGCCCAGGCTGCAGCTGAGTTCACAGAACTCTGGGTGCCAACACAGCTGGTGCTGTGAGCTCAGGGGACCACATGGAGCTGGACAGAGGTTGAAACGATGGAGTGGCAATTATTGCTTATTCTTCTCCTAAGATATATCACTGAGCTCAAAGCTGCTGCTTCCATTTCTTATTTTGATCTTGTTTTATTCTTATCCCAGAGACATTACCAGTCAGTGAACACATTAAATGATATCGGAAGCAAAGCACTTGTATCAATCTTTCCCTAAGAAGCTCCAGTTGTGTTCTATTAACAGAAACATTTCAGTTTCATAAATACTTAATGAAGTGACTGCCTATAGCAGGGAGACACTCCTGAGCTAATTGTTGCTGTGGTCAAACCACCAAGCTGCTCAGTATTTGCTTACAGCGTCACATCATCATGAACACAGCTGACAAACAGGTTATTAAAGTATTGGAAGCATCTCCTCAAAAACCGGCATTGTTTAGTCAGCACAAGTCATTTATGCTACCTCAGGAATGATGTGCCTGTGCAATTGTGCAGCCAAGATAATCAATGGCCCTGTACAGTAAAACCAGAGAGCTCAGATTCTGGGGCAAACTCTCAGTGACAATCTGTTTGTACCCTTTTATTCTCAGTAGAGGAACAGAAGACTGAAGTTATCCTGCTGGATATACTGGTGGAGCAGCAAGCCACAGACCAGCAGGGGCAAGAGAAAGAAATCCAGACAGACAGAGGTGATCCCAGGAGAGGTCTGGGCAGTATCCAAAGGCACACTGCTGAGCTCTACAGCAGCGCCAACAGGAATGGGACAGAGCAGCCACTCCTCACAATGGAATCAGGGCGACACCTTAGGATTTTAGCTGTTATATTTTTCATATATTTGTAATCCTGTAATTCTTTAGTGCATAACTCTAAACTCCACACACAGTGTCAGCTGCTGCTTCCCCATTTTGGTCAGACACAACAATTCCTCTCCAGGCCTGGCAATTAAACCTCACTGCCTCAGGCTCCGAGAAATGGAAACAAAAGAGAGTTGTGGGGGGAGCAAACTTGGAGTAAATTACTTCATTGCCTGAAGCTGTAATTGGAAGATTAACACCAATATGCAAATGGACCAAACTCATAAAAGTGTGAAAACCCATGATCCATTATCCATTTTTGGGTGCCGCCCCTGGGTGGGTTGGTCTGCCTGAAATGTACCTGAAAGCCCTTCAATAAATACAACTGCTTTTTATTTTATTTATTTTGTCTGGCCTCTGTTTTTAAGTAATTCCAAAAAGGCATCAAGGACACTGCTGGCCGCCCAGCTCTTCTGAAATCAGGCAACAGACACAGGTTACTGCAAGATTAAAACAGATGCAGAGGTTGATCACGTGAGATACTGAAAAAGGGAAATGGTAAACCAGCATCTAGACCAGCCTAAAACATCAAAGTGTGAACCCTTACAGTCAAACTAGTTTGGACAGCCAGCAAGAGGTTTCTCTCACTGATGAAAAAAATAAATTTATTGTATGTTAACTTTGTAGGATGCTGAGACACACTGACACAATGAAATTTATATCATTTTCTCCAAGATAATTTATACAACATATGCATTCTCATACCTAAGAGAAGGGCACTAACACTAACACTACCTTAAATGAAGGTAGAGTGTTTTCTTCCTTCTTTTATCCTTAATATTGCTATTATTATTAGCGAACTGGCTTACACTGTTTATTTAGGCTTGCCCATGGGACAAAAGCCTGACTGGGGATCTGAGATGACAAAGGCGTGCAGCAGAAACACACCAGAAGGCCTGGGCATGACACAGTAGTCCCAAAATGACCTCCCCACCTGCTGTAGTGGCATCCCCACGTTCACTCAAAAGGCAGCACAAGAGGATTCTTGTTCACATTCGGGTTCACGGCCTGGAGCAGCCCGGCCATACTGAAACCCCAATGCAATGATGTCCAGGGCAGAAAATAAGTAGCAAATACTTATTTGGATAATATAACTCCTCCAGAGTAGTACTGGAGTATTGGAGCCTGGAGCTTCCAAAAATAATCATCTGCTGGTCTCACTGTGGGATGGGTGAACTCCAGATGCAGGGAATCACCATCTAGGGCCTGGATTAGACTGACTGGATATGACTGACTAAAGATCTTTTTGCTATTTCTATTATAACTTTTCCCTGCTACACTACACAGTGAGTCAGATTTTATGGTTAGAACAAGTGTGAGTCATATCAAGAATCGCTCTCCAAACCTGTAAAAGTTAATTTATTTATTTTCTTTTTCAGAGACTCTTGCTGATCATCCACTGCTGTTAAGAGGTATGTAATTCAGCAGTCTGATAGGGTGGTTTCAAATATTGAATCAAAGAATACAAGCTGAACCAAGCAATGGAAAAGACAGATCAGGCACGCAGAGATCGCACTGAAATGTGATTTAGAAATAAGTTTCAGAGAGAAAAAAGCCACATCAGGTCAAAGTCTGTTGAGCTGTGTGTCTGCAGCTGGCATTCTCAAAGGGTCACCTACAACAGGCAATCTGTGAGAGTACCGGAATTCATCTCCAGACGTAACAGGGATCAAAACAAGGAAAGATATCAGAAAATATAAAGTGGCATTGGAAGACTCTTCTGAAAGGAAAACACAAATGGTTGATTGAAGGAAAATTTAGTTGGTGGTTATGTCAGACAGCATATTGAATACATATAGATATTTAAATTGATAAAAGTGCATGTGAGAAAATAATCCATTGAAAGTTTTGCTTTGATGTTGTTCCTTTCCCTTATTCATCGCATCTATATTTCACTTGATAAGTTCTTTTGTAAGCTTTCAAATGCAACTCGTGACTCACTGTGGAGTTACCCATGGAACAACACTGCTCCATGCACGGGCACTAAGCCACATAGGACTGGTTTGTACTGGGAAACTTCCTTGTGCAAGAGCCTGTGCCTTCCCACCTATTCCTGTACAGCCCATTCCTACAGGCCCTCAGCACAGTTCTGGGGAAATCCTCCTGTGAGGCCAACGGCCATGAGGAGAGCAGCTCATTTGGTGCTTTTCTTGAGTCTGGTACTGTTGAAAAGCAGATTTATGCTCTGTCGTGAGGAAGCTGGCTAGGAAGCATATAAACAAACAGGCCATATCCAAATCCCTGGGGTCTGATGGAATGTGCTCCAAGCACTGAGGGAGCTGCCAATGTCACTGTGAGGCCACACTCAATTGTCTTTGAAAAGTCAGCGTGATCAGGGGATTTTACTCAGGACTGGAAAAGCAAAGCTTCCTTTTATCTTCCTTCTAAGGAAGAGGATCCAGGGATATAGATCAGTCAGCCTCACCTTCATCTCTGGGAAGGAGCAAACCCAGGGAAGAGTCACAAAGATGACTGAGGGACTGAAGTGTCTCTGCTGTGGAGAGGCTGAAAGAGTTGGGACTGTTCATCCTGGAGAAGAAAAGGCTCAGTGGGACTTTACCTGTATGTATAAATACCTGGTGAACGAGTATAAAGAAAATGAGCCAGATGCTTCTCAGGAAGTAATGAACATAAACTGAACTGACAAAACCCTACTGAACACAAGACCCAAATATGTCTTTTACTATGAGGATGGTCAAACCCTAAAACAAGTTGTTTATGGAGTCTCCAGCCTCTAAAATACTGAAGACCCAAGCAGACTTTGTTCAGACTAGATTCTCCTGGATTTATTTATTTTATTTTCAACTGTCTGAAGATTTGAAAGTTCTTTTCAAATGATCTTCAAATCTGAAGACCATTGATTTGAAAGGTCTGCATTGTGACTATCAAACTGAAGATTACCTTTTCCCAAACCAATTTTTTCCCCATGAACACAAGGTACACCTAACTGCAAGGAAGAAGTTAGATGTGACCTATGTGGTCTGTCCCTCCCTAACCTTGTTTACTGCTTTCTTTTCTAAACTTTTGTGATGCTGTGATTCTTGCCAACAAGCTCTGAGAACAAGTAAGATAACTTAAAATCCCAGACTTCTAAAGGTTTTCAAGTGGTCTCTATATACCATAAAATTCTACAATGACAGCTTGATAGGAAGTTTTTGGTTTTTTTTTAAACACTTTTCATTATAATCCTCCAGATAGCACAGGGGGCCCTAGCTATAATATTTTCTTTGACGTAATGTAAAATTCATTAAATCCCATTATTATAAATTACTGGGCTGTTGGAAATCAGCAGAACTCCACTGAAACCAGAGGAATTATACCAGCTGACTTTACAAGATGATCCGACTATTAACCACAGTGCAACAAAATTTCACATTAAATCTGAGCATGCAGGTCTTTGGTGACAGTCACAAGCAACCTGATTAAAAGCTGTTCTGACTTTACTCCAAAGCACAGAACTTTATTTCACAGATTTCTCAGGAACTTTAGGGTTTATAGGACTATCTGACAACCCAGTGATTCCAAGTCACTTAAAAATAAATCCTGTGAGTTTCCCTTGGGCTTAAATAACATCAAGATTGGAATTACCGGCTACAGTATCTGACCCCATCACCAATCTTTTCACAAACTGATCAGGCTTCCTTTCATTTACAGTTTTTAGTATTATTTTGCCTACATTACAACTATGTTCAGGTTTTCCCTCTAAGTTCTAGATATCTGATCCTGCTCTTTTGTTTTTATGGAACTGTTTCTACACCCTGCCTCTGATATTACCCCACATACCTGGAGAACAATTATTTTGCCAAAGTAAATCAGCTAAGTCTGCTTAGTCTCCACTTAAGGGACAGGCTTCCCTCCCCTAGTGTCACTGTAGCTTTTTCCTGTACCTGTGAATGACTCCCTTCTGAATACAAACACCTGAAATCATTCACACTGTTTAAGATGAAGTTAACAGAGAACTATGGCTATGCACAATCTCCATTATATATAAAATAAAATGGCATGATATTTTAGGTTCACACTCATCTTGCTTACAGTGACAGGCATCTTCTGGTCAATGAACACATTTATGCCTGGCTTCTCCTTTTCAAATGTTTCAAACTTCCAACAGCATGTAAGAAACTTATCACTGGTCCCTAGCAGCACAGACTTGCCCTGGGCACTGTGGAATTACTGCTCACTTTTTAAAGTTCAGTTCTCAGAATTCTCCTGCTTTTCCTGTATGTTTTGATCTGCTAAATTTTTGATTAGTTTTATATGTGTAAAATCTCACCTAACCATGCCATTAACAAATATATTAAGCAAGATCAATCCATCTGTGAATCTCCTCTGACCCTCACTTTCCCTTTCAGCACAACCTACTGCTGTCTCACATTCAGCCCACTTAATTCTTGCCTTGTCCGTATCTTCGTCATCTTGACTATGAAATTGCCATCTGGCAGGGCCACATGGGTTGCACACTTGCTGAGGCACAAAATACATGTGTGCATCCAAGGAAGGAGAAATGACTGACAAAGACAACAGAATTAAGGAGAGGCTCCTTTTGGGAGTTTATCCAGTCATTATTACTGGTGCGCGCTTTGAGGATTAATATCTGAAGATGCTAATATCAGACTACTAGTTTTTGGAAATTAACTACAGGATAAAGTTCACTTTATATCCAGCTTTAACTGAATTTATGTCAGTTCCTTTTGCTCACACATCTAGAGATGAAGACTGAGGATAAATCTAGCACATGAATGGGGATTGGGAGTCATGGTTTCCAGTGCCAATCTGACTTCCTTTCCATCCATATCCAGCCCTGTAAAAGGGCATTAGTGCCCGTTAGCATCTTTGTTCCATGTGCAGAGATGTGTATTTCTAAGTGCTTCCCCTCCATACAGACCTTGCCTCAGTTACAAGCGCTGCTCATATACCACTGGAGTGTTACTCCCACAACCTAAGGCAGCAGAAAGCATTCGAGGCAGCAAACGCACAGCAAGAAGGAAAGTGAAGCTAAATTGCACGTGCTTCCAAGAGTTAAAAAAATCCACACCTGTGGGGTCCATTACCCATAGATGTGCCTGAGTTCCAAATGCCATGATTAATACCACGTGAAGTGAGGAGGGCTTGTGTGTGTTTTCTCACCCCATCAGACAGTGTGTGGTACAACATGAAGTGAGCTTGCCGTCAGTGAAATACAGCATATCAGTTAGCATAACAGCAGAGGATTTCTTGAAAGGAAGATTCCTTGTGTCATCCTTTCAATGCTGTGCTGTTTGCCCTGCTCTGTGTAAGAAATGTTGTGTGCCATTTCTGTCTCTGGAACAGCCAGAGACTGGTAATAGAGGCTAAAGAGGAAGAAGATGAAGTGCTATATTGATGCTGCCAGAGCTGTCCATTTCCCCTACAGAGCATACCTGAGCACCCTCCTGGCAAGGCAGGGAGAAAAGAAAGTCTATCCTTGCTAGTAAGCACCTCACACTCCTTGTAACAGTAGTTCCAGGTTCCATTACACCAGAAGTAACAGAAAATTATGACTCTGCACGCTCCCAGCAGCAGCAGGCTGACAACCTGTGCTGCTCAGGTACAGTTTAGAACAGAGAGTGCTGAATATCTGAACACGGAAATACATTTTACAAGTTTTTGCAAATTATCACTTGATTTTTACCATTGCTCTGCCAAACCTTTCAAAAAGCAATCTGCTAAGAACCATTGTTCCACTGTATTGTGCTCCTCTATCAGGTTTTACAGTGTAGGTTACAGGAGGGGTAGCAGCCACACAGCACCAAGGGAACAGCCCTCTGTCAGGCTGAATCCTGAGATGTCAACAAAGGACAAGGCTTTAGGAAGTGTGCTTGTTAAAACCCCTGGTTTTCACATGGATTATTTGTTAAGCTCCCACAATGAACACAAAAGACAAAAGGAAATAACCACAGGAAAAACACACACCTGCTGCTTTTGAGATGGAAGAAATTATGTACATTTTATATTAAGATCTTTTGTTTTGTGAAATAATTCTCTTGTTCTAGTTAGACAATCCAGACCGGGCAAGGGCTCATTCCCATTGGTCCCAGTACTTCAGAGGGTTCACAGAGCAGAGAAAAACCACACTGCTGATGTTTCATTTCACCACCCCACCAAAGCATGTTGTGAGTGACTAAAAGTCAAACACACCCCTATTGGGATTAGAAATGATAAATTATTATAATCCTCCTACTGCTGGGCACAATGGTTAGCAAGAATATAAATGAAAGGCTGATACTTTAGCACAAAAAGCCACTGTGGACAGAAAAGGGATGAAGAGTTGTGGACACATAGTTATGAAGGAAAAAGTGCCATGATTGATAGTCATGCTGTGAAGAAAGAGGTAAAAAGCCACATGACACCTGGAAGAAATGCCTGTGCTTTGAAGGACTTAGAGAGGGCAATGCATGGCTCCCTTTATCAGCAAAATTTGCGAAGCAATAGGAGGAAAGTCTAAAGGGAGAAAAGCAACCACTAAGTTATAGTTCCAACAGGCCTTACACCACATGAACAACTATTTATAACAATTGCAGTATTTTTATTATTTTACTTCTTTTTTGCTACTGACACACAATAGACGTGTCATATACGTGTGACATCTCTCTAATGCCAGAGCATTTTCTCAGCTCCATGTGCTCAATGAATCATTATAAAATTTGCAGTGAAGATTTATTCACAGGAACTAGAAATGATTCCCAAGTTTTCTCTGGGAGAAGCAGGGGGCATGCAATCACCCTTGCAGTCTCTAACCATTCTTGATCTGAAGACCAATGTGCTCCCAAACTTTTTGTTTTTCCTAAATCCCTTCTGGAGCCTGCACTCCACAGATACTCCACATCCTTAAGTCTGCTCACTTAGCACACCAAAACCACAGGGTCATTTGGTCTGTTCCTGGAGAAATACTTCCATCTCAAGTCCTTTGGAAAAGCCTGGAAATGTCCTGGGCTGGCAACTCCACACCTTTGAGGTGCTGCTGCTGCTAAAAGTGCAATACAAACCCTGTGAGTGTTTCCAATGAGAAAAAAGAACTGAAATAGTCCATGATATGGTTCCCTCTGTAGAGCACTTCAAAATAAAAACCTGCAGAAGTGGCTACTGAAATCTTACTATTTATTTCACTGCTGAACTGAGGCAGATTTAGAAACCATTTGTATGCTGTCAAGCAGTTGCCAACATTCGTGCTCAGAAGGGTTTCTTTTGCATAGGCTGAAAAGTTAGTTCTTCCATTTTCATGAAAGTTTAGCCTCTGGAGAAGTGGATGCCAGCAACAGAAGTCTCCCAGGAAACTAATGTGCAGGCAGCCTTCTCACCCTCAGGCAGAAGGATTTTGCAAACCTGTCAGCAATGAACTGTGCTTACTACCTGTCTTCCAGGGGGTCGTATCTTGAAGCCTATTACACTCAGCCAAGTACATCTGACACTGATGCTCTAAAGCTGTAAGTGGAGCTTATTGACATCTATTTCAGTGTTTCCTCCTTTGCTAAGCATGGATCCTACTCAGTTTTCACAGCTCCAAACCTCTCAAAGGTCGACAAAAGTGTTTGCTGTCTCTGAAGTGTGAGGTGGCCCCAGCTGATCTGAAAGCTGACATTCCTCAGTGCCATCTCTTCCTGCCTCAGGTAGGAGATCAAACCAACCAAACCTATTCCTAGTTACGCTGTTCACTGTACCCAACAGCAATCAGGGGAGCTTTTTCTTCTTGCTCATGTCAAGAATTTGTCCACCAGAGAGAAACTCTCAGCAACAGCCAGCACTGCGGAAGAGATGCAACTCTAATATTGCCCCTGTGCAGACCCGTGTTTGCTGTGGTCCCTAAATAGGGGTTCGGCTGAACCGTTTCATTCATTTTTGCTGAAGCCTGAATCAGAAAGATGCTTCCACAGTCTTCAATTCAAAAACTTTTACATAAGGTAAAGGACCTTATTTTTCAGCATTATGAACGTCTTCTAGAGGTTAAATGAATGTTCGATTAATGAATTTTGTTTCTGTGGTCCAGCCTTTCCTCTGGATTACATGGATTAGTAGCCCTTGAAACAATTTATCAGATAAGACTTCAAAGGGGATTAATTGTACTCATGGGTTATTTCAGACACCTCATATTCCAGTGCACAACTATATGTAGTTTGGAAAACAGATATTGTCGGCCTTCATAATTAAATGTAATAAAATCTGTTTTATTTTAGAATTTTAAAATTTCATGAGGCAATAAGTGATAAAGTGGACCGGCCAGTTTCCTCTTCGCTCCTCCTTCCCAAATGTCAGCTGTGCTTAGCAGCCATGCCTGTGACAAGAATACTGTGAGAATCCAGTGTAAATAATACACTCCAGATCCGCGCAGACCAGGCAAAACAGAGCAAATATCTGGCAGAGACAGAATTGACAACTGCTCAGTTTCACTGCAGAAGAAATACTACCCTGTGCCTTACAGGCAATAGCCTCAGCTAAAGGTTTGCTGTCAGCTCAGCCCAGAACAACAACTCAAATCATTAAGTGCTAGACCTGACAGGAAGTGAGAAATCAGCTAGAAAGGGCCTAATGCAATGAAAGGATTTATTGTGTGTTTTGTGTTTTAATATTTTTCTGTGTGAACTTTAATTCTAGAAATAGTTTAATTAAAAAATAATCAAGTAAAATATGAGACATTCCTATGCTGGAATAATGAAGTCAAACGAGGCTAACACGTGCATCACACAGTACATATGAAGGGGTAACAGGATGCAGTTCTAACGACGGCTTGGAGTGCTGTGAGGGAAATAAGTAAAAGCAGGAACACCCGTGTTTTCAATTCATCTCAACAAAGGGTCCAGCAATGGTTTTAAAAAGCAAAGGCCATTTAGTGGCCTGCTGAAGCCTTATTATCTCCTTTGCAAGCACCATCCCCACAGGAACCAAATCCAAAGACATTGTATGTGGACAGAAAAAACTCAGGATTTCTTTCCTATGGGAAATTCTGGTATTTTGTGAGAGCTTTGTTCTCAATTAGAACAAGAAGAAGAAATTTAGAAGTGTACAGAACTATGGACATTGTGGAAGAAAAAAAAAAAAGTAGAGAAGAAAACAGTTGTGGGGGGGGGGTGTGGGTGGTTTTTTTGTTTTGTTTTTGTTTGGTTTTGGGGGTTTTTTTTGTTTGTTTTGTTTTTGTGGTTTTTGTTGTTGTTTGTTTTTTTAATTCTTGAGTGAAACAGAACAGTTGATTGTCTCGAGATCTAGAGGATTTTCTGTTTTCTTACTCTGAGGGACTTCACAAGTCCTTCAAGTCATCAGTGGGATCCTACACTGAGAAGGACAAACCCTTGAACCTTTTGAGGGTCTCTGCCACCTCACACTGAAGCCAGGGGGCCCAAAGCTTCTCCTTTCTGGACCCCACACCTGAGAACCCACAAGGCCTGAGGATCCCAGAACACTCAGACCACACATGGAGCCTGCACTTGAACTGAGTCCCTCAGCTGCCCACCATCAACGAGGCAGCAAGAAACCACACAGCTCTCTACTAGAAACTCACAAATGTGTCAGCAATAGGTTGTCAAACAGCCAGGTTTCCTCAAACATTTTGGTTTTGACAGAAGTGACATTTTCCAGCAGACTCTCTCTTCTAGGGGGGGAAAAGCCCCCCACGCTTGGAAAGTTCCCATCCAAGTGTACTTGTGATGTACACCTACAGAAATACCACTGCATTTAAAGCCATTTCAAGCTTGATTTATATGAACCTTACAAAAAAAAAAGTGCAAACGCATGTGCTGAGTATCTAATAGCACGCAATATCCTCCTGGGGTAAAGCACCTCCGAGTGTGGTGTATCTACGTAACATTCCATACACCACAATCTGTACACGTCTGGCTCTTAGTCACCGAAATAACACCTTGATATTTCATTTTTGTGACTGCTAATTAGAGCATACTACCTTCCTTTATGGCAACATTCTCATGCACAGCTTGACATTACAGCGCACACAGATTGCTCAGAGAAATGCAAGCTTTTTCTTTTTTTTGTGGTGTGATAATTGATCTGAACTTGCCTGCATTCATTTCCCTCAAGATGTTTCAGATTAAATGAATGAATCTCAGAGCTGCAGTAGAGTGAGTATTAAAAGGATTATGCTCACCACAAGAGACCCGCTACTCCTGAATCCACAATCACTTTTACACACTTTCTACCTGCTCTTCAAAATACGATGTCTTCTCACTAATGTCAGCAGACTGTGGAGTTCTGCTAAGTTTAGAGATGCTCTGACATATTTTGCTCAGGCAGACTGCATACCAAGAAGTATGGTTCAGTTTAATGACCTAATGATAACAGCAGAAGCACCTTTGCAGGCAGAAGTTCACTAACATTTACTGAAATGATGATGAACTTTGCTCTCTTCCAGTTTTACACATCCCTGCACCCTAGGAAGGTGAAATCTCCTCACAGAATTGCAACTTGTCATTTAGCAGTGGTGTCTTTACACCTAATGATGGCTAGGACAACTTTTTGTCATCTTTTGGAGGTGGAATCACTGTCTTAGTTACACTAAAATTATTTTCAAAAAGGTAGGATGGAACTAGCAATTATAACCACTGAAGAAAAGGTCACGAAACAGCAATTGCCACAGGTCAGCAGCATAGGAGAGTTTGCCAGCATTTGAACAGAGGAGAGAGTGGCATTAAAGTGAAGTCACCAGCAGCAGGTACAATACCTGTAGCTCTCACCAAAGAACTAGAATGATGCTCTTTGCCACAGATGTCCCTCCCTGCTCAACTGGGCCCTTGGGGAGCAGATCAGTCTCTCAAATGGACCTCTGGCCTCTTTAATCTCCCGCCTGACAGTACCTGATACAGACCCAGCTTACCTCATTCAACTCCCTCCAGATCCAGAACGGATCCCACAGAGCAGATCACCTTTTCCAGCTCTCTGCTCAAAGCACCTCATTGCTCAGGGCCTTCTCTGGTGGACTGAATGTCCCAAACATCTCAACAGCCCCCACACGGCACCTGCACTTCAACTGTGAGTCCTTGAGGCCCCCAGCATCAGCAAGGCAGCAAGAAACCAGATGCTCACTCTCCATTAGGATACAAGCAATCCCCTTTGGTTCCCTCCAGAATGGGAACTTTAAGTTTGCAAATTTTGTATTCATATTAAAAGTCCTCCTTATTCCGGGGTTGGACCAAAGTAATTTCTCAGAAGTTAGACATACAAGCAAACAAAATAGTCAAAATAAGGACTTTACCAAACTTTACTAATTAAACTACGCATGAACCAGGCAGTTAGCGTTGGCCTACACCAGAGACAGAAAGGAACAGCACTGACAGTAAACTGACAGGGCACATCAAATGAGAGACTGCAGAGAACACCTAGTCACTGCTTTAAATGTATGCATTAGTGGTATTTTATAGAACAGGAAAGGAAAGTGTTTCCTTCCCAGCAGTAAAGAAGCAGTCAAATCAGATAGCGGGAATTACAGGCACCCAGGCATCCTTAAACTGACTTTTCCTGTTTGTGTGCCAGAAATAAGAGGAGGGGGGTAAAAAAAAAAGTAACTTGCACATATGCTGCCTCCCTGCCTACATCTCCAATGAAACGAAAAATCATCCTGCAGCCACATTTTCCTGGGAGTCATGACTTAGATATGTCATCCCATTCTTCCTACACCCAAAATTTTTGCACATAGAAAAATCACCACAGCTCCCAGTTGTGCCCACTGAATGATGCCATTGTTGTGTTTAACCATCCAGCTCCACACAGGACCACTCTGACCTGATGGTGCATCCCTCTTACCAGCATTTCAGTGGCTCACCTGGGGAATTTCATGCAGGAAGACAGCACCTTCTTCAAAGTGCATGGCAACTCTGCACAACACATAGGGCTGGAAAGAGACCACCACAGATCCTACTGAAACTGCAGGTGCACCACTTGTAACACAAGCACAGCAAAAATTAGCCAGGCATAGAGCCAATACACACACTCTTGCTAAGGACACCATCAGACCAGCACTTGCCTCTAGCACACAGTGCCTAGAGACTCCACCTCTCACCCTGTCCCCCAAACACACTATAACACCTCTGCTCTAGCAAGAGAAACAAAAGGAACATCCATGAGATAACAAAAAGAAGGGATAGACAGAGGTTAGGAACTCTTCCAAACAGCTTTAAAATGCTGCCTGTGTTTAACTTCCCTATCCCCCTTTCTGAAGGGAGAATCACTACGGCCACAAAATCAGCACCTGTGCGTGTGGGTTGGGGGAAATTCAAGTGAGAGAAACAGATTGCTCTTTAAAGCTCTTTTACATAAAATGGCCACAGAATCCCTCAATGGCTCTTAAAAACACTTCAACCAGAAAAAACACATCGGATGACTGAGCAGCACAGAGGGAACAAAGCACAGCTCTATTCTCAGCCTGACGTCTGTGAAACTTTCTACATAGAAGTGGGATGGGAAACTCTTGCGCTTGTGCTGCGCAGGAAATTAATCAGGACTACATGGGAAGCACTCCATTAAGGAATCAAGAGTATCCAGCACCTTCCCACCCTTCAGCAAGTGTGGGACAGGATGGACAGCTGACTTTGGAGCACAGGAGGTGAGAGAATGGGAATTTCTGCAACTGATTTTTTTTTTTTTTAATGGAGTTGACACAAGAGGTAACCTTTGGAGCACAATAGCATTAAAAAAAAAATACTCGCCATGTTAATATAGCAAGGCAATGTTGATCTATTTTTTCATGACTTTCTTCTTCCCTTTTTAAAGTATATGATGTGCTGGGGGAACCACACAAAGAATGCTTTAGCAACCATAGCAACAAAAAAAGCTGGTATTTAAAGGCTACTTGGATTTTTCCCTTTGTTTTTAAGAAAAGCTTGAATCTTTTAATAGAAAAATGGTATGTCCAGAAAGCCCTTTAAGTAGTTCTTGAGTAAATATCCTCTGCTTATAATGGAGCTCTCCCCTGTGTTTCCTTGTCCACAAGGAACCTGAACTGAGCAAATTCACCTGTAGGTCACCCCTTACAAGGATACAATTATCTGATTTCTTAAAACATGAGCGAGTTGCTATTTTCAGTGAAGCACTGGATTTCCTGCTCTCTTCTGCTTTTTCAGGACAAGCTCCCTACTAGTGCTAAGTTCAATCTGTTGGCTAAGCAGAGAGCAGGGTTGGAAAAACAAAGAACAGGGCCGGAAAAACCCATTTCAAGGAACTGAAAACAGACTGCACGATCAAATCAGAACAAGATTAAAATTGCTCCATTTGAAGTCCTGGAAAAATGTAATTTAGCTCTAGGGTGAGCGTCAATAAAAGCACTCCACTATGATTTCACACCTTATGTCAAAGCTTTACTATTCTTGCTGCAGGTAAGTTAGAAGGAGAAATTTATTGCCTTTTCACACTGACAAATATGTAACTTGTGTGAGTTGTGAGGGTGTGTTAGCCTTGGAAAAATAAAGCACCTAAAACCTAGAAACCAACACATTCCCCAAAAGTCACCCGTGCCAGGTCCCTTCGCTGTCCAAGGATTTTCCACATCAGAGCTGCAGCCAGCAGAGGCCTGGGGCTGCAAGGAGCACAGGCTCTGTTTACCCAGGTGGGACAGGCTCTCTTGCACCACTTCAGGAAGGAACTGGCACATTCATTAGCTGCTCTTTTGGGAGTTGCAGATGGCATCCCTCCAGCAAAACACGGTTTTCAAGTACTGACATGAAAACCCTGGAGACGAAATATATACACAGCACACACCTAATATCAATAGCTCTGCTTCAGCTGGCCCCAGTGTCCCTCCTTCCAGGAACTGATCCCACAGGGTACCACATCAGGCATGAAAGCAGCTCACTGTCCCTCTGCAATGGACATACAGGCATACATAGAGACAAGAGGGAAAAAAAAAACAAAAAAAAACAACCAAACAACTCCCACTGTGAGAAAACAGGTCATTATTTTTCATTTAGTAACAAAATACTTTGTAGATGGTGCTGCCATCACCTGTGGAGAAAGGGAGAAAAGCATTCTTCTCACTGTGGATAGCATGAACCGATCACCACGGGATGGTTGGGAACTTCCCTTTCTCAGAATACACCACCTACTCCAGCCTCATTTCCAACACTATTTTAATTATGTGTCTGTGCTGCAGGGCTGGCAATAGAGCCAATGCACTGGGGAGGAGACGAGACATTTCTGGGGTAGCACAGCTCTCATTAAAACACCAGATGCCTTGCTCACTGTGAGAGAAAAGCTGCGTCATTTGGCTGTTTTAACTTAGTCTTTGTGTGAGACGATGGCAAGAAATATGCTCTAAACTCAGCTTGACTTTGGATCTTCATAGAGTCATATAATCAAAAGACCTTTAAGATCATCCAGCCCAACCAGTAACCCAGCACTGCCAAGCCCACCCCTAAACTGTGTCCCCAAGTACCACATGCTATGTGGTACTATGTGTCCTTTAAACCCCTACAGAGATGGTGACTCCACCACTGCCCTGGCAACCTGTTCCAATGTCTGAACACCCTTTCAGAGAAGAAATTTTTCCCAGTATCCAATCTAAACCTCCTTTGGAGCAACTTGAGGCCATTTCTTCTTGTCCTGTTACTTAGGAGCAGAGACCAAACCCCACCTTGCTACAACCTATTTTCAGGTAGTTGTAGGGAGCAGTAAGGTCCCACTCGTTTTCTCCAGGCTGAAGAACCTCATCATTCTTGCAATACTCAAGGCACAACAGGTGTACTAAGGCTAAAAAGTCAGATCCACATTTTTAAATTTTCAAGATGTTGAACTGCTTATAAATAAACTGTAACCTCTTGTGAGACTAAATCCCAGAAAAACAACAGGGGTGAGCCTTCTTTAAGCTTGAATTGTTTTCTCCCTCCAGTTTCTCAATTCACCTCAGTGGTTTCTCACTCTTTTCTCATGAGCTGTGGCCAAATGCTCCTTCTTCTGCAAGCAAACCTTCAACTCCAGTTAGTGTCTATCCTCACGCCCCAAGCAAACAAGCCACTCCCACCTTCCTCTTGCAGAAGAAGCCTTTTCTCCAACATCCTTATGCAAGTAGCCACCATCATCCAGTATCCACTCCAGGCTTTTGCCAAAGAAAGTGCTGCAGAGTCCTAGGCCAGGAAGGCTGCAACTGTGGGATCCTGAAGTTTACCTCCTGCTGAAGGAAGACACAAGGCAGAGAGTCATCTGACAGGATCTTGCACATCCTGGCTACTGCATCCAGTCTCATGCCTTTATTGGGGCATCATAAGGTGATGCTTTTCACTGAACTGTGGCAGGCTCCCAGCAGCTCCTGCTGCACCAAGTACTTGAGCACAGCTTGGTTTCTCCAGCGAAAATGTGACAGAACATCTGAAAGCATGCCAGGCCAGCCCTGAAATCAGGGCATTACCACTTAGGCTCCTTTATCAGTGTTTGTGAAGGAGGCATTGGATGTAACTCCAAAAGAGTGACTTCCAGTATGAGTGGACACAATTCCTCTGTTCCTTTAGGATACATACAACACGTTAGAACTCCTTTCACTTCAAAATTCAGAGTGGGAAGGGAGAACCATTTCGCTTTGTAAAGGACATAGTTTATCTTATTTTGTGGGTATGACCCAACAATTGCAATAACGTGAGGCAGGTCTGACATTTTATTCTCATGGTACAGCAATTAAGTAAGCACTTGTGTTTATGCAGAATTTAGGTAGCAGAAAATTTGCCCTTGCTCAGACTACAGCAAATAGTGTTAGCACTGACAGGACACACCATGTCATCCTCCAAAGAAAATGCTCCTATCCCTGGCAGAGATGGAAG
This sequence comes from Hirundo rustica, assembly GCF_015227805.2. Lineage (NCBI taxonomy): Eukaryota > Metazoa > Chordata > Aves > Passeriformes > Hirundinidae > Hirundo > Hirundo rustica. The sequence goes on along the minus strand of NC_053459.1, from coordinate 2,191,650 downwards.
AGGACAGAGACTGGACATCACATACAGGTTTAGGATTGGTCTAAAAGTGGAAGGGAAGACTGAAGAAAGAAATATAGACTTGAATAGTTACGCAGATAAATGAAGACATTTCATACAGACCTCTGTCAAAACAGGTAATGAGAGGTACATAGCAAAAACACTCCCCACGGATAGCAGCATGGCTTATGTGGTCTTCAGAACTATGATCATGTGAATGAAATAAATTGTCCAGTATGTTGGCAATTTAAACAAAAAGTCTTGGTTTAAGAAATACTGTCAAATGTTGCAACAGTGTACAATATGCTGTCCTCTGGGCAAAACAAATCCAGAATACTTTTCTATTTTTCTGCTTTAATTAATTCTTAGGAAAGAAATGTCCACATCAAACTAGGTCAAGATGACAAATCACAGTAAATAAAGACAGCGATGTCGGTTCATCAAAATTAGGCTCTGCAATATGTTTTTGGTCTAATTGGGATTCCACAGCACCCAGTAAACCTGGCTGGGCAGCCCATGTTAACCTGTGGGAGTAGGGCACCAGGAAAAATTCATCATGCCTGGATTTTGGAAGCTGCAGTGGTGCCTGCAGAATCAGCCAATTTAGTATTCTCCTTCCAGGGGAGAAATAAAGTGCTCCCACAAACCACACTGAGGTGTCGTTAACACTGAACAAAAGTACAATAGTACTCTTGAGCAGGAAAGGGTGATTTCACAGCGCTTGCAGATGAAAGACAACACGGCCCATAACACAGTATAAAAATATCCCCAAGCCTCCTGCTTCACAAAGTGATTCAATGAAGAGCTATAAATAAGCAGGAGAGAGTCAGATGTTACAGCGAAAGAACTTGGTAACTTAACGACACATTAAGCTGATCTGGATAGTTAAGAATCAGTATGCTCCCACAGCAATGAGATAAATAAGCATATAAAGAAATATATAAGCCTTTCTGTGGCTCTTGACGAGGTAAACAGAAGACGACTTTTCTATATACGCTGATGAGATTATAAAAATGTGACCAGATGTCTTCTATGCTTCATAAAAGCCCATGAACTCTCGAGACATCTGCAGAAAATGCTTTGAGGATATTATTTGGATATGCTGCCTTCTGCTTCCCTTCACTAACGTTGTTTCCCTTAACAGTGGACGCAGAGATTGACTTCAAGCAGCTGTTCAACCCAGAGCAATCCGATTCTCTTCATTTTAACGGGATAAGGAGGCTACAATAACTATTAAGTGGAGGGCCCTAGAGGAATAGTTTCTTGCTTGAATAGTACTTGCACTGGCAATCAAAATCAATACAAAGTCAAAAATGTAGAACCTCCCTCTGCCAGACAGTGCCTGTACTTCCAGGTTAGTCACACAGCATCTTTAAAAGCTGATCTATCAACCTTCTCTTTAGTGCTCAGGGGCAGAACTTAACCATCAGCATAAGATCAGTTTTGTCTTATTTCATTTTATAAGATATACGAAGCAATGGATGATTTAGGGATTGGCTTAGTGTGCTGTTTCTGGTCCGCCTGCACCGATTGCTGAGCCACTGGACCTATGACCAGGAGTAACTGGGCCACTCATTACTTGAATGAGGGCTGTTAATAAAAGCAGTTGGTGTTGGTGGCCCACTGACCGTCTGCTGGATGAATAATGCTACTTTGTTTTTAATTTCAGATTACTACAAAAGAAAAACAAAGGAAGATGAAAAGTATGAGAATAAAACACATCCAATATACAATAATTTTTAAAAAGTTACATAAATGCATGTTTCAAAGTTAGAAAAGGACACGCATTACCTCGTGGTGAAAGAATTCCATGTAGCCCGAAGATCTCCAGATCTGCCGGGGAGACAGCAGCACTGGTTCCAGTGAACCAAACCTGGTGCTGCTGCTGGACTCCACGGTGAGCTCGGGGGATTTCACTCCTCCAGCACAGTGGTCCTGGGGCTGTGCAGGACTTCAGCAAGAGCCTCCTTGCATCTCTTTTTGCACCACCTTCACAAAGACCCAACTGGGAAAAGGTGTTCGGCAATTCATGTGCCAGACAGATGGGTGGGAGGAATGGTACTTGGAATGTTGAATAGCGTGAATGAAGCATTTGGGGACGGATTTAAAACATTATATAGTGAGCATGGTGTACTGACAAAATCATTGGAGCTGGGAAATCTGATTATGCATTAAGAGAGCAGCCAATTAGTTAGGCTCTTACCCTGGTTTGGGCTCTAGGTTTGCCTCTGTAGCCTTTCAGCAGACACCACTCCTACTAAAAGTCAGTTGTATTTACACCATGGTTGAAAAATGCCTTGGCGAGTTGCTAAGACTAATTTTAAAAAAGAACTGACAAAGTAAAATTCAATGAAGAGACAGGAGACTAGAGAGTGAACATTATTTAGATGCTTGTGGAGGAGTAAATCTGCCTTTAACTCTCAAAAAGTCAAAATAACTTTGCAGCTAAGGATTAATACAAACTCCCTAATTAATTTTATTTTCTATATGTGTCTGCATGCAGAGGAGAGAAATGGGAGATGGAAATGGAGACCTGTAAGCAAGAGACAAACTGAAGAAGGTTGGCATTCTGCATTTTTAGTGAGGTGTCTGAGATAAAATTATATTTATTCTTCTGTCTTGCTCAGGTTAAAATTAACAGCCAAGGGATGAAGCTATTTTCAAGTGCGTATTCTGTGAATTTCCATAAAACAAGCTTTGTACTTGTGGAGTCTTACTTAGTTGTTCTCACTTATTTATTGTTTGGACTCCCAAAACACAGCTTTAGCTTCCATTAAGCGTTCTTAAAACAAATCTGCTTGACTGAAAACTTCCTTTTAAAATTCAAGGAAGCTTCTACACTCCTTTTAGATATCCCTCTCTAAATTCTCTTTAACTTTCTGTCCATTAGATTAAAAACGCACAAATACACACAGTCATGAGCATCACTTTTCTTTTCATAATTGCCAGCATATGCACAGTCCAAGTAGCTCTTCCCTAAAATTTCTATTTCTGCAAAGTCATTTGAGTTAGCTCAGAGAAACCTTCAAGCCTGTGACACCAGATCTAGATGATGACACTATGTCACTGACATCTATTCTGGACATGCTGTGTGTCATCAGTGCCACTGAAGTGGGGATCAAGGTGGAAAACACTGGAATTTTTATTTTCCCAGTGACCTCTGCGTGACCTTGCACAAGCTGTTTTCTCTTTCTCTTCCTTCCCCTCTACTTTTACTAGGAATTTATCATCTTTAGGAAGGGCCTGTCTGTGAATAGGCACAGCACATACCACTGTGGAGCTCTCATTTCAAAGCAGTAAGTACTGACAGCAAATGAAGACAAAGGCCTCAGAAATTAGACAAGATGTAGTATAAGATTTTGCATTGCCTCTTTAGAGCCATGACAACATGAGAACTTTTCTCAGGTTTGGCTTAGATTGGAACAATGCATGCCCAAGAGTGCTTTCCAGCTCATCTATGGACGATGCAGCATCTTATAATTACACTTCTGTTTCACCCATGTTTAATAAGGGGGCTGTGGAGAAAAGTGATGGATGAAGAGCACAGCAACACAACCGGAAAGGTGAAGCAGAGCAGGAAGAGCCCTGCCAGGAGATTTTTAACCCACCAGGATGAGAAGCCCGAAGGGAGGTGATCCTGACATTGCCACTCCTGAGCCCTGCTCACCAGGGACACAGCCCCGGGAGTGCCAGGCTGTGCCACCCCTGAGCCCTGCTCACCAGGGACACAGCCCCGGGAGTGCCAAGCTGTGCCACTCCTGAGCCCTGCTCACCAGGGACACAGCCCCGGGAGCGCCAGGCTGTGCCGGGACCCCACACTGCAGGTGCCAAACCGAGCCGGCAAGAGCCGGTGAGAGGCGCCGAGGAACGTGCCGGCGCTGAGGGGAGCGGCAGGGGACGGACGTGTCCCGGCCCAAAACATGCCCCAGAGCGGCACGGGCGGCGGGAAGCACGGCCAGGCCGAGCTCCCACCTACGCCGCTCCAAGGACGGGGCAAACAACTCAAACTGACCCAAACCCAGCCCACAGCAAAGCCGGCGATGGGCAGAGCGGCCGGGCCGGAGGAGCCGCTCCCGGCTGTCCTTCCCTCAGCCTCCAGGAGCCGAGTGGACACCTCCCATCCCCTCCCCGCACCTCGCACCTCACTGTCCGTCCGGGGCACTCCCGTCTCCCCTCAGGCGGAGGTGGCTGCGGCAACCGCATCCCTCACAAAACTCCACCTACTCCCCACAGGAACCGAAATCCACCCTCCCATGCCGGGGGATGGTGGTAGAGTTGACAATGCCCCCAAGGAGCCCCAGGTGTGCAGCAGTTGTCAGGTGAGGGGATGAGCTCCATGAGCCTGGCAGCCCTGAGCCTGTCTCCCTCCCCCGGTGAGGGTGGCCGGGGCTGTGTCCCCTCCACCCTCCTGTCAGGGACAGGGGTGTCTCGTGTAGGGCTGGACTCCTGAGCACCCCTGAGGGGGACATGGCCACCTGCCCATCTCCTCCTGGGAGGGCTGCAGTGCCCAGGGCCCTCGTGTGCCTGGGCATTGTCTGGCCCCGTGTCCTGCCCCTGTCCCATGGGGTTGGCCACATTGGGGGGACAACATTCGCCATGGCCTTCCCCTCCACATGTGGGCCAGGTCCAGGAGGGAGAGACATCCTCTCCTGAACCTGTGGAAAGTGTACAAAAACACATGTAAGGCTCTAATCAGGCACCTGTGTGTTAGGAAAAGCCGACTTTTTGAAGGGTGGGACAAAGCCGGTCTGTTTTCTAATCTGTATTTGAGCCCCAAACCATCATTAAAAACAATCTCTTTCTTCTCCACTTGACAGTCACTCAAATAGGCCAAACTCTCTAGATGGATTTTTTATATATAGCTGACTCAAACCATATTGCAGTGAAGCTCCCATAGGGTCTGTACACCTGCTCTATTTAAGTACCTTTTAAGTATTCCAGTCTTTATTGATGTTTTTGTGAAATTCTGTCTGAAAAGAGTTCAGCAAGCCTAGTCCTGGAAATCAGAGCTTACTAAGTATTTTTTCACTATCATTTTCCGCTTCTGTTTCCTCAGCTCACCTTCCTTTCCTCTGTTCTTTGCCTTGCCCAATGCTTTTTGCACTGCTCACTTTAGTGCGTATCTTCTTTCTCTCTCTCTGTGTTCATCCTCTCTTACATTCTTCTAGAAGAAGGAAAATGCCACATGATGCAAACTATCTAATAAGGTACTTCAAATAAATGATTTTATTCCATGTGGAAATAAATCAGTGCAACAGATGCTGGGGTTTCTGACCTCTTTACAGGGCTTATCTTTGCCTTTGGTAGCAAATGAGAGGGTTTATTGCTGAAGGAGCAAAAGATAAACCAATATTATTTAGTTTTCACTTTGCTGCTGGCTGTTGATTAGTGCATCTGGAGGAAGATGAGAAGCAGGATCAAAGGGGTTTGGGCACATGCATCTGCCTTAATATGGAAGTGGGCTTGGTCCAGCTGTCTGGCATTAGAATAACTCTCGGTATAAATTGCTTGAATTAAGTATCTAAGTCAAATGTGGATCTTGCACACAGTAGGAATGCTTAAAAGGAAATATCTGAGGGAAGCCATTAGGAGAGGAAGAAAAGCTGAAAGACTCTAAGGAAGGTTAAACCTCGCTAGAGAAAACCTGATAAAATAAATTCCCCCATCTTCCCCCCAGCTGCACACACAGATGTTTGCCAACCCCAGTGGAACAGGACAGATTACAAAGGAATTTCTTCCAGAGGATATCTTCAAAGGATGTGCACAGATGTATTTTAAAATAAATTGGGTGGGTATTGAATTCACATCATTATACTATATGTACTGCTTGTTTCTTCCTTAGTGGGTGACTCTTGGGGATCCTTCTGTCATTAGGTCTCAGACAGGAAAAAACCCCACTTATTCCTTAACTGGAGAACTGTGTAATCTGTTTTATTCATTGACCAATTAGTCATCATGCACAAAGGCCATAAAGTCCAACAGGCACCACATCCCAGGTTCTCGTGGTTAGTCTCTCTTTGGTGAAAACACAGTAATTATCAGATATTCTTTATAAAATAAAGCATGGGTTAAAGATGAACTTAAGCCTTCCCTTCAGCTCATGAGTTAAATGTACTCATAACTGCCTCTTGAGTGGAATAATAAATTTGTTCCTCTGCATAATTTGTATGGCAAGGTAGGTAAGAAAGAAAAGCTGAAATCTAACAGAGAAGCAAACCCAATATAAAGTAGTCTTAAGAGAAAATATTTACCCTTTAATAACACAAAGAATTTCATATTTTTCTGCATATTGTGAATTTTCCTTCATATGTAATAATATAAGCTGTCAATAACAGGAGTAAAATCTGAGAATGTTTTTTGCCCTGTGACTTTTCTCTGGTGTTAGAGTATAACTTCCCTTTTGCTCCACAAATAATATTTTACAACTTCCTGCTTAGTTTGCTCAGACCAAGTCTGTGGTGTTTTGTTGGTTTTTTTTTTTTTTTCCCCTATCCAGGGCAAACAAATGAAGAAGGATGACTTTGAGCAGTTTTCTCCCTTCTGTTATTATGATCTGTTGCTCTTTCTCATTTTATTCCTTCCCCTCCAGGATAGAGAAGATGAGTCTGGGAATTTGGAGGGGATGAATTTAAGCGAGAGGTTCAAAGTGGGAAGGGGGAAAACACCACCTCTTTTTTTGTTGCTTAGGGGAGGGAATATGGAATATTTCACATGCCACACACTTGCTGGGCATACTCCAGCACCCTACTTAGGAGCCTGGTTGAAGACTGCTATCAAAATTTGGTGGTGCTCTCTCTCCTGATTGACTTTGCTCATGTCTAGACCTCCTTTCAAAGGCAGCTGCTAAATACTCATAAGAGGCAGGAGTAAAACTCCCCTTGCAGTGGAACTGAAAAAGAGATCTAGAGTGATTGTTTTAACAGGAGGATATTGTAAAGGCAGAATGATTAGTAAATAGCATGCAAAAGGTTAATGAATATCTGTTGATATTCTAACAATGAGTATGAGGGGGAAAAAATGTTCTGAATAACAGCTTGGATCTAGGAGCATGATGGTAGGCAGTTCAACATGCTAAATGGAAATGGAAATGTTTACAAAGCAAAAGGGCTATCAAAACCAGGTTGGGGTTTGCAATGGTTCAGGAAAATATGCTCTGCATCGGGTGGAACAAGGATGTTGGGGACCCTGGATCCATTGTGACAGCAAATTCAGAGCATAAAGTGAAATCCTGGAGGCAGATGAAATATACACCATGCATGACTGATTCCATTATTTTCCTTTATGAGTTTGTAAGTTTTGTAATTTTTTTGAACTTCCCTTGTATCTTTGTCTTTTCTACTTCTTTTCTGAGACAGGGTATTTTAGACAGGGCTGGGCCACCAGTTCACTCAGAAATGCTTAACTCTTCTCTCATGGGACTCTTTGAGTTGTGCTTTTTTTGCTTTTTTTTTTTTTTTTTTTTTTTTTAAGCCTTTCTTTACTTTTGCACCTTGCACCTTTTAATTATGATTCCTTCCATTTACTGATTTTCCTTCTTTCTAAACTTTATGCTTATTGATTTTTGAAGATAACCATTACAGACATGTACTCATTTCTGTGTAACATGAAGTCATTTGGGAATTCACAAAAGAACATTTGCCCAAGTAATAAGGGCTGACAGTTCACTGACCTTTGCTCATGTGACAACACAAAGTACTGTCTTATAACATCATTAAAGTGAAGCACCTTGAAATCAGTTATTATATCACATCCTTGTTTTCATCTCAGTAAATGATGAATTAAAGCCCTCTTATAGCTAACCCAGAGCGTGTAATTCAGCCACTTTTTCTGCAGCCTTGTGCCCCAAGAAACACTAGCAGAAATATTCTGTCCTTATTTTTTTTTCCCTAGAATAAGTCCCAGAGATGTTGAGGACTACAAGCTTAGGGATCCACAGAAGAGTGCCCATTGCATCTGGCCAGTATGAAATGTTCCACGGTGGTTTTGCTTTTGGCTGTTTAAAATGTTGCCTCAAGTGATTTCTGTGTCCTTTTTCAGGAGAACAAAGCACGCAGCAGTGTCTCCTCTCTTACCTTCTGAGATCCCACATCCCTCTGCTGCCTGAGGAGCAAGAGGTGTGCCCAGAAACAAACCCCGAGGGACTGACTAAGACATGGGAGGCTCAGGTGTGTCTAATTAACTTGTTCACTGCTTATTCCACTTGGTTTAGGGGCATTATAATTTTTATATTTAATACATCTTTTCCTTTTGAAATTGCTGTGTGAGCCAACTCTCTGGAGTCTGTTAGATGAACCAGCTTTTCTCACAAAAGAACCTGAAGAAACTTGCAGGTATGTACAGGTGTTTCTGCACAGCTCGTTGGCTGTACATGGAAAGAGAAATTGATGATAGTGCAAGACTCCTGCTGATCTGTCCACCCTCAAGACAAACCTTATTTCTGAGGCAGAGTTGAGTACTGAGTAATAGCTGGGCAGGAGATGGCTCCTGGCTGCCAGCATGGCAAAAAGGTAAAGAATGACCCTATAGGTTGCTCTTCATCATGTTGGGCCCACCTTTTACTCCAGTATCAGTAAAATACTTTTGTGGATCTCAGTTTAGAACGTAGCTGTTTACTGGGGCAAAGCAGGTGACGTTGGCAGATAGGTTTCTCAGCCAATACAGTTTTGAATCTTGTTGTTGTTGCATGTGCTGCCATGTGTTTCTCTAAGGATGGAGCCCTTTTGCAGGTTCTGCTCTGCCCAAGGATGAGTGCTCAGGAGTTAGCAGGGAGCATCCAACAGGAGGAATTATATTCCTATTAGATCATTTTGCTCTGGGCAGGTATCAGTCTTGTGCTTTTGACTGTTCAGACAAAACAAGCAGCTACTCTCAGTTACCTGCCTATCTGTGAACAGGAACACTATCTTGTGAGTAACATCAGAAAGTTGGTATTTACCAGCACGTTTACCCCTAAGAATTCCTGTTCTGCCTGTAAAAAAAGGTCAGGGAAGTAACCACTGTGTAGTGAGTTAGCACATGCTTAAATTGTGATGCTCTTAAATTGTGCAATTGTGCTGCCTTTTTTTTTTTTTTTTTTTTTACCTCCCCTTCCTTTTTTTTTTTTTTTTTTTTTTTCCCCTCTCCAGATTTCACCCATGGCAAATACAGTTTCTTCTTTCCAAAAGAAAAAACCTTAGGAAAAAAAACCCCTTAAGGCTCTGGGAGGTTAATGAACTTGTTTGTTCGTTCTGTTCTAATAGGTTACATGCCAAAGTAGGAGCTAAAAACATGAGTTCTCATTGTGGTTCTGACATGCAATGTAAGAGTGCTGTTCCCTGAGGTTCATTTTCCCAGACGGACAATGAACTATGGGGCTCTTCATCTGAGGTTAATTGGAGTCTCTGCACCTTTCCTTAAATTAAAGAAATGCCCTGAGGAGATTGATGCACCAAATGTGTCTCAAGAACTGTACACCAAATTTAAGGTGGAACTGAGAAAGACAAGTGCTAAATTGTGACCTCACCAGAGGAACACAGCAGTGCATACCAGGTGTGTGTGTATACCATGGATTTTTTTCCAGGGAAAAACAAAGCCACTGCCACTCTTAAAAGTTTCTAATTCGTGAAACATCTGAGGTTGTTCACACTTTAGACCCAGCAGGACCAGGATATTTTCTAGTTCTGCAGACCAACTTACCCTGTAATGAAAAATATTGATTTTGCAGCTAGAAAAGTCTACCCACTTCTGGCTGAGAAAACAGAGGGCAGACACCGAAACAGTTTGTGCAATAGGATAAGGGAACAGCTTCCTGCTGCCCCAGCACTTGCCTGAATCAACAAATAATAAATTATATGAAAAAATAGGCCTTTAGTTTTAAAAGATAGCTCTGAAACGGAAGGGTTCTCAGGCATAATTCATTCCTTCCTGTTCCTGGGTGGAGGAAGATCAGTGGAAACTCTTCTCCTTTTCTTCATGCCCTGTGGGCTACCTGTGGAACATCCATAACATTGTCTGCATGTACCTTAAAAAAGGGAATGGCAGCACGATGTGGGAGCCACCGAGAACCCTGGGGCAAAACATGGGATCCTGCTGTGAGAGACAGCCTGTGTCCTTACCCCCTTGGGATTAGAGTACAATGACTGTGGGACCAAGGGAGATAACTCTGTAAGGATTGAGTAGTTTGTTTTCTCTGGGGGCTTTCAGGTTCTAGGTCTTACCTTGGATCTATGCTGCAGAGCCGAAAATCCACAAGAGAACACAGAATAACCGCTGTGAGTGAACAGGGCTCACATCTGGTATAATCTCTGTCTGCTTGCTCTGGCAAATTCATTTAATCCATATGTTGTTTTCTTGAAAACATGCAAGATGGGAAAGTAGTAGTCTGTGGTTGTAGGACATAATCCTGTAGGTGTAGGACATGGGTTTCTCTTCCTTTGGAATTCCTTATTTCTTCTAAAGTTAACTCTGAGTCTCCTTGAGGACATAATAAATGCAAATAAAACCTGTCTTTTTCTTACACAAGCAGAAGTATTTTCAGTTTGCTCTTTTAGCTTGGTGGTAGTTCATGCTGGGTTCCTGAGTTAATCATGACTTCACAGGCGTTCTTTCCAAAAAAAGGCTGCTTATTTTCAGATGTAAAACTCAAGTGTAGGAAGACTTCCTACACTGAAGTCACAGTGCCTCTCTCAGTATCATAAAGCAAAGCATCATTCTGGTAAATCAGTGGTTGTATTTGGAGCTGTTCCATATTGGAACCCCTGGGAAGAGGTAGAGTAAATGCATTTGTTTTAACCCAGAGTTTGGGTATGGTCAATTCTAGATGTTTCAAAGCCAAACTGACATATTGCTCATAACTAAAACCAAACAACAAGAACAAAAAAGAAAAAAAAAAGAGAAGGGAAAGATTTAGATTCCTGCTGGGAGAAGCATGAAATAGATCCTGTGTCATTAGGCTGAGCACAAGAGCCAGTTACTCACTGCAATTAAAGATCTTCAGTCCAAGATATGAACTCCAGCACCACTATTAAAGAATGTCCTTGAGGCACCTCATCAGATCTGATGTATTCTGAGTACAGAATTTCTTTTGGAAAATACGTATGGAATCAGGTGAGAAGCAAAGCCTTTAAATAACCCTACAAATTGGAAGTGTCAAAGAAGCACTTTTAAAGCATCTTTGAGAAAAGAAACAACAACTTTTGAAGTGGAGGCAGGTTGGATTTCAGAATGAAGCAGCTTTGCAGATTTAGACACCTGCTTAATTAGAGGATGAATGTGAAATCCTTAAAAGGCTTTTATGAGGCAGCACTTCAGAGAACAAGCATCTCTTTAGTATCAGCAGAGAAGAGCTGTTGGCTATTATCTTTGGAGCTGGGTCAAAACCGAATATATTAGCAAAAAGCACTCTCCATACGTGGTGGGATGAGCTGTATGCAATTCCTGGACCTCAAACAGGAAGCATTTTGAAAGCATCAGGGACAGCTGGAGTCTTAGATGCTTTAGGAGGCAATATGCAAATCATGATGCAATCAAAAAACAAATCGACTAAGAAAAACATGGGTAGGTAGACAGGAGGCACACAGCCGTGTGAACCCAATCAGGGAACATTTTGTTCACGATACTGTTGTGCTTCAGTGGTCTGTCCTACAGTCTTTAACCAATAGTACCAGAACAGGAAATAAAAGAGATAAAACCTTTCCCACCAACTTCTAAGCAGGAAAAAACTATCTGTTTTGACAGAGTAGTGAAGATAAGCTCTTGGAAATGAGCTTTAAGAAATGCTTGTCACAGAAAAGGTCTCTGCTGTCTCACTTTAGATAGAGACATCTGAAAAAAAAGAAAAAAAAATTATCAAGATTTGTTCCCTCTCCTCCCCCACCCCAAATGAAGGAAAACTGCTAAGTTTGTAAGTGACAAGTGATGAGAACAGAAGCTGACAGAAGGAGTTCCCTTTTCTAGTGCACTGGCCTATATGAAGACAGAGCAGTAACATGCTCCTAATTAAAACCAGGGAAAAGGCTTTTAACAGGGTGCACAGTGATTGCAAGAACTCTGTCAATAGAGAACTCAGTTCTGACCGCTTATGTAGGAATGGAATTTTTTTGGAAAAGTCCTACCTGTTGAGGGAGGTGTGTGGCCTTGACCCAGGAGACCACTGCAAGTATTGCATTTCTTCAGGGGTATTGAGAGCTCCCAGGAGAGCAGGTAGGCACCTTTACACCTGACTTATTTCAAGAAAGAAAGAAAAACAATAACACAGTTATCTGCTGAAGAAACAGACCCTTCCTTGCCAGACTATGGCCAAAATACTGAGTTCCTCAGCAGTTCTCAAGGTCTGAATCCTTTAGTCAAAGCATCACCTGAACAGATAAAATTATATTTAAGATTTTATAAGCTTTGTAACTTATATCACTGATGATGAAAAACACTCAGAGGGAAAGAGGAGAAATTTTAATAGACAATTTCCTGTGTGGAGTATTTCTTTTTATTTCCAACCACAGATCACTGTTTTTACAAAGCATGCTGTTTAACTTTTCAAAGTAGCCTTGTTCTTCTTTTAAGACATTGTTTTCAGACTGTTTCTTTAAATTGCCTTTATTGCATTCAGTGCTGAAAACAAACTGAAGAAAATTGACAAATTTATGCAATAAAAACATAAGCAGATATACTGCAAATAAAGCACGTGCCTGTGAAATAGAAGTATGTATTAGAGCTTGAATACACCTTAGGGCAAAACCAATCTGTTTTGGAACTTAAAATACCCAAGATACAACTAATGTAAGATACAAATGGAGCAGCCTATTAATTCCTGTAAAGTAAAATGAACTAAAACAGACTAGGAGGCCATAAACCAGTTATTTAAAAAGCTAAATGGCAAAGCACATATTTTTACTAGAGTTTCTATCCCAGTGTAGTGTAAACATTCATGCTGTGTTAGCTCTGATACCAAAGAACAGTGAGTAGCTGCATTATGCAACACAAATCGTAGGGTTTGGTGTACTGGCTTCCATTTTTATTCCAACAGGGCTCCATAATGGGATACAATAAATGTTTTCTGTAGTATTGCTGCTCCAATAGCCTGCTCCCATCTGCAGTTGCAGTGTGTTGGGAGGAGGTTACAACCCTAGTGCTCATCCCTAATGCAAAAGCTCAAGTAAGTCAGTTAAATATATCTCATTTTTCAATGAGCCCTCCATTGACTGCCCAACTGCTTTGTCTACAGCTTTTGCCTACACATGGTTTGTCACCTGTGAGCCGCAAACCTGAGCTTTTTTCTAGCCCTGAAACAGAACTGAAGGGTCGCTGTGCTCTTCCAAGACAACCAGGTAAACTCTGACACCTGCACCAAACCCAGCCCCACTCAGGGGGATCTGTGTCTCTGTGAGGCCTAACATCCAGCTTTGGTTTCCTTCCAAGCTGGATGGTTAGCATAATATAGAATAATGTTTGTTTCTGCTTAGGAAGAAATTTCATTTCTTCACTATAGAACATCAGGCTACAGTAGCTCAGGAATTTGTAGTTTTGCTAATCTGGAAACTCCCAGATAATTTTACCTGAAACTGAATGCAAAGACACACACGTTTCAGCTGAGGCAGAACACAGCTGCTTGCCTGCTCTGCTGTGTAAGCTCCCCTGAAGACATCAAAGCCACCATCAGTCTTCTTCAATGAGTCTCTTAATTTTTGAGACCAGTTCAAGACCTGGATCCTGTTTTAACATGAAACAGAAAAATCAGACTTGATCAACCTCAAAGCTTGATCTGTATCAGCAAATCTTCTCTGAGAAAGAATTTCTACCCTAGGAGATACTCACAGAATAAATATCTCCTTGGAGCCCAGCTACAAGGTGTAGAACCAAGTGCTTCTGGAAAAGGCCCCTGCTGTGCCCTAGAAAGGGGAAATGCCAGAAGACCTAGGGCATCCCATGTCTTACAGATCTGTGTTACAGGCATGACAGCAAATCTTTTAATCCCTGCAGTTACTCTTGATTTTCTGCACCTGCAAAAAGATGGGCAGGAATTCCCATTCTTGGGCTAGATACATAGGTCAGGGTAAATTTACATTAAACTGAAATCAAAGGAACTGCACTGACTTATAGGAGTTGAAAGTCTGTTCCAACATTTCATACCTCCAGGAAAGTATCTGTATTTTTGATTTCTCAATTTTGTATGTGTGGAGATTGTAAACATTTTTTTCAGATCTTCTTTTTAGAAAGATCAAACTATTTTTTTCAGTATTCTGTGCATTTAAATAGAAAATTACTATTTACCTAGAAGCTTCCTTGCAAGATTGAAGCAATCTGGTTTAATTTCCACAAGTTTAACACAGTGTTCTCAACTTCTGAACTGTATATGCGTGTACAGAAATGTGTAAATTACACTAGTATCTATATTCTTGAAGTCTTACTGCTTTCCTTTTTCATTACTGAATAAAACAGGCTACAAATCTGGGATACTGTACTTAATTATAGGAAAGTGGTATCAGACATTTTGCATTTTAATGCCATTTAAAATTTCAGTAACTATTTTAGGTGCAAGAGCCTAAAAGCCTAGCTCATAAACCCAGAAGATGTATGAAAATGGGCTTTTGCATTCCCCTGAAAAGTAATTTTTACAACTGTGTGTTTGCAAGGAGTTCACAAAACTAGCAATGCATTTATTTTTCAAATGAAATGTCCGTAGCCTATGGAATAATTTAAACAGGTGCTAATTAGGTCTACGGAAAGGCCACTGAGGACAATTTATATGTCCCCCTGCAAGAGAAAAAAACCTGAATAAATATTAATTGCTTATATTATGCAACTAATTATTTTTAAGATGGCACAAAATTAACTGCAAATATTATAATTACAAAGTACTGGGTAATTTACTAAAGATTAATTGAAATGATTAAGTGCAAACAGCATAATTTTGCAAGGAGGTATTAAGACTTGCTGCATGGAAAAAAGGAGACCAATGTGGTTGTTAGTGGGTATTTAATGAACCACTTCAAGCACATCCTGGGAGCATCAGTGGCCTTTTTTGGATGTGCCCTTCTTCTGGAAGGGTATTACAGGATTTCCACAGGGGGAACTCCTTCTGGTGTTGGTAATGACCAGAATGCCTAAACCAGTCTATTTTAAGGACAGTGACATGGAGTGACACAAAAATATTGCATCATGGTCTGTCCAGCAGCCTCCTCTGAAAACTGCAGCAACCGTGGCTGCTTCCTGAGTAAGGACTGAAGCAGCTGCACGTGCAGTTGGAATAAATTCCTTGTAAACAGCAAAAGAACATCCACTGCAAGCAAGATACCAGAAATAGCACTGTGCAGCAATAGCTTTAACTCACTTTCCTGAATTCAGTACCAGCTTCCTGCATGTGCTGTGTGAAGATGGGATGGTGATGAACCTGGAGAAGGGAGAGGGACTCGAAAAATCCTTCTAGTCCATGGGTGGTTTCTTTCCTAGTAGTATCCTCTGTGTTAAAAGCAGGATCTTTTCTGAATTTATTATTTATTACAATCTCTCACCCAGTACTTTTTTGGTGGCTTAATATTTAATACAATTCAAATGTAGTTATTTAGAGAGTGACAATGGAAAACAGATGAGAATTCGGTATTGAGAATAATTCTAGACTTCTGAGGCAATGCGAGGAAGATATACTTGTGTTCTTTTTGACTAACATGTCAGAACAGTAATGACATTGACTGGAAGATGTTTCACTTTTCACTGACACATATGCCATATGTCATTACAAGAAGCACCAAGAGTAGTGAAATGCTATAAATGAAAATAAATGCTTTGTACTTTGGCCAGATGTAACATTAAGCACTTACAGTGTGCAAGACAGGGAGTGTCTCTTACAGATCTAAACTTGACCACATGAGGAGACACGAGGAAAGTATGTACATCAACTGATTTCCACTTTAAAATAGGTAGACTGCTTGTCAATTTTCAATTAAAAAGCCGAAATCCCTCCGACACCATGCTAGCTAGGAAATTTTGACTGTGAATCTGTTTAATGTGAAGACCTCCGTTCAGGAATGTGGGAACTTTCTGGATTTTCTGTCCTACTCAGTATGTCACTTCAATGTGTATTTCAGCTCCTCTCACTTGAACAGACCTTGCTTAAACCTAATAATGTGCAATACTGAATATCTCAGTAAATATAGGCAAAAAGGCTTGAGTAATATTAAAATCAAGTCTGTGTACAACATCCATTAGGACAAAGTGGAGAAGACTCCTACAGGATGAGAGAGTCAAATTTAAAATTTTTCTGTATGTCGCTGTCTCGGTATCAAAAGGGAATAGGGCTGTTTTAATCACAGATCTGATTTAAGAGATCAGAGAGATGTGAATCTCACAGCCAGATACCCACGCACAGACCCTCTGAAGTCAACACAGCTGGACAGTATTATTTGTGTGCCCTTATCAAGCTCTGACAGACATTTTTACCTCAAAAGGTTCATTAATGAAAGATCTGAATCACAGTTCCTTATGCAATAACGAAGTCGCACTAGAAGACAGGGCACAGCACTGGCAATGCGCAAGCCAGAAAAAAGTGCAAGAGGCCAGACTGTGTAAAGCATCTAAACTGCAAAGAAAGTCCAATTCCTAGCAGGTGGCTGTGAAGTTGTCTGAAAGTGCAGTCTCTTGATTCTCTGCTACTCTTTGCCTGGCCACTCTCCAAGAGATGATTTGGAGAGGTGTAAAAGCTGCTTGAAATTAGCCGAGAACACTGGGCTCAGGGCTCAGAGCAGCCAGCTGGAGGCTGCCATGCCCTGGCACCCTGCAGCCACCCACTCCTCTGCCCACCCACGCTCACCCTCCCCTGATGCTTTCACAGCCAGGAAGGGCACTGGAGACCCACAGACCTGAGCCTCTTACAGGAACACAGAGCCTGAAGAGCAGTGAAACACTAAGAACTGACATGACACCGTACCCATGGCAGCTTTGTCTGATTTGGTAAAAAGCCTGCATCACTCCCAACAGAAAATTGTACATTGATTTTACTCACAAATGTATGACAGCAGTTACTTTCCAATGCTGGCACTCAGAAATGTGGGCACAGCAAAATATTCAAAGAAAATCATAGCAAAACAATAAACAATCAGAAAGCAGTGGCTAAATACAATTCGTAACTGTTAGGCGAGGCTACAGCAATGCTCTTAGACTGGTAACTTGTTTTACACTGAGATTACACAGACAAGTTCAAAAGCATTTTGAATTTAGACCTTTGTAATTACATCGTAATTACAGTGTCCTGGGTAACTAAGACTTTGTAAAGCAGGTATCTTATTAATCTGAAAATGAATGCTTCCTTTATCTGACACAGCCAGTTGGCTTTGCCTTTGCTGGTGTAGATGGTTTGTTTGATGGAAAACATTATTTTTTAAATGCAATGGATCCTGAGGGAAAAAGATATCATAAAGCACCAGTAAAAATAAACTGCATTGCCCTTTAAAATGGCACCTTTTTTGATGCTCACTGTGAACATATTTCAGGCTGGTTTGACCAGTAATCGTCTTACAGTGTAGAAGTGGTTTTGCATGAAAATGTATTAATTGATGTAGAGCCTTCTTCCCTCATTCTGCAGCAAGTTGCGTCTATCAAAATATTGGTTGAGTCCAATGAAATGAGCTGATTCTATCTCACCCCACAACTTGAACTTCTTGTGTTTTGTTACAGAAACTTTTAAAGGGTTGTCTTGTTTAGCTTGAGAGATGAATACAAATATTTGCCAACCAATCCCCAAATCCAAGTCCTTGATTTTTCACAGGTTTCTGTTTAGCAAAATGATGACATTTAGCAACAACAAATAACCCCCTGGGTGAATTATTGCATACTTGCCTCCTGCAGGGCCTCTGCAGCTCCCTCTGCTGCAGCTGCACACGTGGCTGGAGAGGTGAGATCGCTGCTAAAACCTTTTCCAGATCAGGCTCAGAAACACACCTGGCTCTGCCTGTTCGAGTTCCCTCTCTGCAGGTGAGAAAAATCTGAAAACTCCAAACTGCACAGCTGACATGGGGCAGGATCGGAGCCCAGCCCTGAAACCCCTCTCCACAGGAATCCTGAGGGACACTTTCAGTGCCTGAATGATGACGGAGCTCTGTAAGCCTGAGAACACTCAGACAGTGGTCAGGCTGACGAGCATCAGACAGGAATTGCTGCAGTGAAGCCAGAGTGCTGGGTGTGAGCTGAGGGGCAGGTGAGAGTGTGAGCATCCAGGGTACATTTCTGTGTGTGCACAGAGCTCCTGTCTGACTCAGCCAGCACAGTGCAGGATTCTCTAGGAGTGCCAGGCATTAAAGAGTCCTTCCACTGCACAAATGATGGGACCTGCACACCTCCACAGGTAGAACAGCCTTTTTCCAAAGGGCACCAAAAATGAATACAAGAAGCAGCGTTTTTAATTATGGTTCAGCTCACAAACCCTGAAAAACACAGAACAGGCATTTAAATACCGGTGGGAAAACTGATTTTCATTGATTGGACTGGGAAGCACTCCTTGGGGATATTAATACCGTTATGAAAAATCAGAGGTAAAATATAAAATCCTTTATATTAATGTAAGTATCTTCTCCATTTTATCTCCTCGTTTCAACATTAAAATCGAATTATCTTCTAGAAAATTTAGCTGCTGCCACTTTAGAGATGGCCTTTTGCAGCTGGGTGCATCCATGTTGGTGGATCCATGAATAGTCATACCTTTATGTCATAAATATGATCTAGGAACCAAAACTGGAAATGAAACTGAAGCCCCGTCTTTGTAAACATAATTAGACATGTTCACTGGTACTGTCTGGAAACGTGCCCGTGTAGTGAGCCTCTGTTCACTTATCATGTGCTTGTTCTGTACTATTGTCCTCTCCTGCATGGTGACACTCAACAGTAATCCTAGCCCATGGCACCTTCTTTGAGTCAGGCTCCTATAATCCAAGTTGCCACTAAAATGCTTGAAGCTGGTTAGTGAGATCCAGGGCTCTTCTTTTGAGTAATCTCAGTGACTGGGTAATGACAAGTATCAAAGAGATGTTTTACAAAAAAACCAAAGGCAAGTGTTTTACATTAAATCTTACAAAACTGTACATAAGAATAGTCTACAACATGAAAATGGCCATTAAACGGTTGTAATAGTTATGAAATGTAGTAAATATAACAATTCTAATGTTTCATATATTTATCATATTAATCACTGTATTCATACAGTTGTTTTTGTATACATATATTCAATGGCACCGTAAACAGTTGTTGGAAAACACACATTAACCCTTAACCCATTAGAAGTAATTATAGTACTTTTTCATCCAAAAAGTTAAAATGTATCAATGTATCACTGACTTAAAAAAAATAGCATTGTAATATAATGCACATTTGACATTTTCTAGGGTAGCAATTAAGATGAAGCATAACAGAGAATGTTCTAGATTTCAGAATGTTTTACATTTACACCTAACGTGATACAAAATTTTAAACATTAAATGTAATTAAATAATACACAGTTTATGAAACAGTTGATTTCAGAGATCCATAATGCACAAAATCTAGTTAGTATCTAACGGGAGTTCCCAATAATTTATATCTCTGGGACTTCTATGGAAAACTTAAGTTGGTTTCTGTGTAACATCTCATAGGAAAAGTAAGTTTGAACTGAATAATCTTTTTCTTTTCCTGTGTTTTTTTTTTTTTTTTTCCTCTGTACAGAGCTGCATTCAAGTGGATAAAACATTATTATGTTTATTTATGTTTCCCTTTGCTGGACACTCATCCAATAAGCCTTGAGCATATGCCTAAGCATCTGGTAATGACATTTTGTGGGGCAGGGAAACTCACTATCTACGTCCCTCAGTAAACAAAGTGGTTCTATTTTTTCCACAGTTAAGGCAACTATACTGATATATTAGACACACCATATGTTATGTTGCTTCCTACAATCTAAACAATTAAGAGTGAAAAGAAGTTTCAAAACATGCTTTGATCTTCTTGACCACTCAGGAATTTCATCAAGCTGGTAGAGAGCATTTCACTGTACAGCAACCTGGTACCTGGGCTGGTGGGAGGGGTCCCTGCCCATGGCAGGGGGGTTGGGACTCCATGATTTTTAGGGTCCGTCCCAATCCCGTAACATTCTATGATTTTATGGACTGTAGCACAGCTTGTCAGCTGTCTACTGAAAAAAGAGAGTATGGTTTGCCTTGAATTTGAAGACTGACCATTCACATAACTTACCAGAAAAATTAAACAAATAAAAAACAGCCAGTCAGATTCCAGCAAAGAAAATTGATAAGAACAGTAACACACACATACGCAATTTCTGTGTTTTCAGTTATTTCTACCCCATAACTTAAGCTACTCAGACCCTTGTGATCATCCTCGCTGTACCTTGGGTGGGCTTTGCCAAAGGCTATCTTCAGACATTGTATGTGATGACACTTGGTATCTGCCAACTCCAGCATTTCACTTATTTATCCTAACAAATCACATCAACTAGAGAGCCATTTCCATTGGTTTCCATTGGGTAAGGCTGCAGGTGTCAATGACAGTGAACAGGAGCACTAGCACAGCATCTGCAGGGCAATGCAGCTACAGGGGACAGTGCCACAGAACTGCCAGTGCTGCCAGAACAGCGAGGGAGGGACTCAGGCCTGGGCTGCTCCCATTTCCAGTTACGCTGTGTTTGGAGGAGGACTTGACAGTGCTTGTGGTGGTTGTGGTGTCAATCTTTTTCACCGTTGGTTTTGGTTCATTTCTGTTTTCTGGATGGGTTTTCTTGTCCTTGAGTATATCTGAAAATGGGAAGGTAAACATGAGATTAATCACACATCTTTTAAATAGCGCATGAACTTTTTAAAATATTGCTGGAACATGTTGTACACTCATTCTGAATAACTGAAACATGGATAGAGACTAAGGGGACACTTGCACTCATGTTTTACTTGGCACAGCGTGGCTGCTCTGTCCTCAGCACCCACTGTTTTGCTCAACAAGTCTTTTCCACCTGCCTGGCTCTCCTTGGCTACTCGCAGACACAGCCTGAGCAGAATAATAGGTATTCTGCATTGCAGTGGCTGGGCTCAGTACCCAATCTTCTCTCACAGAAAGTACCTTCAGTTCCACCTGGGCTGGGAACCAGCTCATCCTGTAAAACACGGTGTTAGGATTGAGTGGTTTTGGAACATGTCGCAGTGAAACACCCTCCAGGCTGGCGGGTTGCTGCAGGAGATTGGATATTGACTTAACAGCATCCCAGAATGGCTTGGTTTGGAAGGGACCTCAAAGATCACCTTGTTCCACCCCCTGCCATGGGCAGAGACAACTTCCACTGTCCCAGGTTGCTCCAAGCCCCATCCAACCTGGCCTTGGACACTTCCAGGGATCCAGGGGCAGCCACAGCTCCTCTGGGCACCCTGTGCCAGGGCCTCAGCACCCTCTTTCTGAGTACAGAATTTCTTCCCAGTATCTAACCTAAATCTCTCCTCTTTTCATTTAAAATCATTACCCCTTGTCCTTTTCACTGTCTGCCTGTGTAAAGGGTCACTCTTCCCCTTTTTTGTGAGTCTCCTTTAAGCACTGGAAGGCTTCTCCCTCCAGATGCATTTTGAGACAATTCCATGCATTTTCATATAAAGAACTGGATTCAGAAAAAAGTAAGAGTAGCCCTTTATTGCAAATTGGATTTTTTTTTTCAAGGGAGAAAATAATAAATCTTCGGTTATGAAGACATTGCCAAATTATTTGCAAATATTACTGAGACCATATTGCCCTCAAACCCTCTCATTGGCATTGTGGAGGAAAACAAACAAACAATTTCATCTACTGAAGGGATGATGATTTTATAGTCAACCTGTAAAAGCATACCTGAGTGCTCGGAAAGAACAAATGCCTACCTGGAAGAATTTATAATTAACAATAAATGTTCAGGTCCAAGTTTAAAGGATTTGTGATACTAATGAATGCAGTGCACATACAAAATAAAGGAAAAGGCATGGATTTGTAATGCAGATGAAACAGCAGTCCAATCTTAAAATGAAAACTCTGAATCACAGAAGCAAGTTCCTGGCAGAAACTGGGAAGATGGAAAGTATTCCAGAAATGTAAATGCAATCTGAGATCATTGTCTACATGTCAGTAGTTCTGAAGAACCATCAATAAATTCACTTGATACTAAAAATGAGCTATTGTATTGGGAAAGCACACATTGTTCTTTTGCCAGAATAAACTGTAAAAAAAAAAAAGCAATGAATTTCTCCATTTTACCATAACATAACATTAATTCTGGAGGAATGTGTGATTCCTACACCTGACTCAAGAGGGACTGCAGTGAAGGGACAGCAGCTGGCAAGGCATACTTTGGGAAAAAGGGTATTCTGACATTGTGCTCGAAATTCTTTATGGCAAAGTGCAGGCAGAGCTCCTCTGTGATTCCAACTTGCAGTGGAGCTCACAGAAAGGAGGGGGAGAAAAAGCATGCTCGAAATGTTTAGAAAATATCAGTATTCTGAGGACATTTAAAGAAAAATGGACAACCTTCAGACTGTCATTAAAGTAAATTAAGAATAAATCATGGAAATAGGTGTGTTCTGACACTGCCTCGAGTCCTTTCCATCACTGTCACTCTCCTTTGCAACTGCAGTAAAGGCACTATTTCTCTGCTGCCTCTTATATCATCCCAGCCTGCTGACTTCAGCTCTCTGGGGCCAGCTGATTAAATTAAGACCTCACTCAGGTAAATCTATTCCCCTCTTTCAGCTGGCCATGTCCAGCATTGTAACTTGATTGGCGTCTATAAATCGGGCAGACTGAAATGTATTAATTCGTTTATTTTCTTACTATTGACTTTAACAAAAATCTAAGGTAAGATTTAATGCTATCAGAGAGACTGTTGGTTTTTAAAAGCTTTCCTCTCGGTGACTGCTTAATGCACTACATAACAAGCGTTAAATAATACATTAGAAAATTCTGCCTTTATCCTTTCCAGGGGAAGCACTCCATTCTGAATTCTCTCTCTGTGTTCACAGAGGAGGATCTTCCGATGCTATTCATGGCCAATTCTAATTTGGGATCTAATTGTGCAAAACCAGCACTCTATCTAAAATGCTCTGTTTTTTCCTTTCTTAAAATTAAATAAAAATGGCTTAACTTTCAATTCAGTTCAAAATCTTTTTCAATCCTCTATTTGGTTTCTAAGGCACAAATTTCAGCAGTATAAAGATTTCCTGATTTATTCCAGTTTCCTCAGAGTTCCTGTTGCTTACTCATGCCACGATTTTGGCTGAGAGACTCTGAGTTAAATGAGTTTTTCCTCTTAAATCTTTTTCTCTGAGTCAGAGATGGTTATATTCAGTCTACTACTGACATTCAAAAGGCAAAAAAATACTGATCATGCTAGGGAGGAAAAAAGTGTGAGTGTGAAGACTAGCACAGACATGAAACTTCAGTCTCAACACAGCAAACCCCAGATGTTCAGCACCCATGAATCCAGCCCCCGGAGTATGACTTCATAAAACCAACCCACCAAACCCCACAGCTTTGGTCTGTTCTCCTATTTACTTCTGTGTTTTAAAGGCTTTATGGCTGCCCATTGGAAGCTTCCTCCATCGCTAGAAACTTCCTTCCACCATCGGTCCCTCTCTCCTTTCCAGAAATGGAGTGGTTAAACTCTCTGAAGGCTTCAGCTCACCTCAGCCTGACCATGGGATGGCCTTTGGACACTGGCATACGAATATTGCTCTGTGCTGTTTATTTACCGCTGCGCCATGGTGCTGATACAACCCCTGCAGTAGTGGCTCTGCTGTTCCCTCATCCAGGCTCTCAGTGAGAATGTTCAAATCCTGCCAAAAAGGGTGCTTAGTGAAGGCAGCTGACTGCCAAAGCAGCCTTTCTGAGCAGCCTTTTGGGACTCCTGCCGAGGCCCGGGTCTGCTGGGGTCACTGAAGATGGCTCAGAGTTCCTCCAGGCCCCGTGACTACAGCTCAGTTAGTCCAGGGGATTGAGTCCACTTCCTTAGCTGAACTCTCATCTATGTTAAGTGCTGCTAAATTCACATCTTGACAGCATAAACAAAACACAGAATGAAAATGACTTGACCTCGCTGTTTCACGCGTTCAGGATTATCTTCACCTCCGAGATGTAACCACAGATTGCTGCCCAGGAACGCGCGCGCCGCTCCGACAGCGTCGAGCCACTCATAAATACCTCTACAGATCAATACTGTTCCTCAGAGAGACCAGCTTGGGATGACAGGAGAACCAAAACTGTCACTGACATCCAATTTAGGAATGGGAAACCTCCCCTATAGTGAAGGCTGATTGTGCCTTGCAAATGCATTCAGTCACATGAAGTACACCTGAATTGGAGGTACTAAAGATACCAGGGCAAAACAATGCCATTATAATTTCTTTAGGTTATTACTGGGTCATCAGACAGAAGTTCAAGTCATATTGGCACCCGAGCTGTCAGTTCCCCCTTCCTAGGCCAAATGATTTGCAGTTTGCTACTGCTAGGGATTATCAAAGATATAACTATTTATTGGTGTACTTGCACGCTATTGCTCTCTAGTGAGTGGTATCAGCAGGGTCTGCTTTAATCTGGTCATGTTTTCTACTGTCCTGCTAAAGGATGAACAAGTTCAGCCACTTAACAGAAACCTCCTTCCATTTTTGTCCTTCTCTTGATCTGATTTGAGCTCAGTCCTTTCTCCCTGATGGTAAATCACTGGACCTCTGCTCATCAGGCACTGCACTTGTGAGTGCCCAACAGCCCGAGTGCCTCTAAGGCTGCAGATGCTCTCACCAGACAGGGGTACAGCCCCTGGGAAGGGAGGCTGAATAAAAACAAACCAGAGAGATTTGCCAGACCAGTGCTGTAAATGTTAATTACAGCAGCCTGGTTTCTAATGGAGTGGGGCACTGACAGCAGAGGATCCATGCTCATCAATCCACCATGCCCATAACGTGGGGATGGATTCTGGACACATTTCCATCAGTTTTAACCAGGAGCTGCTAGAGAGGACTTTCAGCCCAGCTACTTGGGGAGACAAAAGCAGCAGAGATTGTTTATTTCTGCTTTCCCCATGTTAATTACATCAAGTCAGACCTGTCCATTTCTTTCTAGACTTTCACGCCAACACTGTGCTTTGAAAAGAAGGACTGTGAGCATGTATGATAGCAAATTAATGCCTTGATCTTGACTGCCTCATCATGGGTGTAATGACACTCATAATGCAGGTCTGAAGTGAACTGGTCAGCACCTGCAGTTACTCTCCACGTTGGAGCTCAGTTGCTTGATAAATTTCCCTTCGATCACAGGCTTGGGTTTGGCTGACAGCTTCATAGGAAAATTAAAGCTAGGTGCAACTTGGTGGAACAGGCTCTTAAATTACAGTAGATGCTGCAGTGTTATTATTAGCTTTTTATCACCTCGGGTAGCAATAGCTGAAATTACTTTTACATATTCAAAGGAAGAAGCTCTGAAATTGCAAAACAATGCTGTCACCATAAAATGTACCAACAATTTCCAAATAATCCATTATCTTGACATTAAGACCAGCACTAATTATTTCCAGTTATAGCTGCAGCAGACAAATTGAAACAAGAATGCTGTGGGAATGGCAATGTGAGAACTCCTAAACTATGATAACTCGTGATACAGTTCTCCAAATTCTGGAGTCTGTTACTGTCATCTGTGTAACACCAGTCAGTAAAAGGTGGGGGTAATGTGTGCTTTGTGGAGCCAGAAAGGAGCAATGAACAGCTCTGTACTGTTCTGTACCATTTTCTATTTCAGCCTGAGAACGTGGTGTCCAGAGAAGCCTTTTCTCCACACACCTTCTTATGGAAAGCTGGTGTTAGGAGTGTAAGAAAAATCTTTAATCAGAAAGAGAAAGAACTCCAGGAGTTTCAAGGGCATAGACCACTCTCTTCTGTCTGAGAGCCATACCCACTCTCCTAAAGAAATAACATTGGCTGGAACTTTCAGGAAGTAATTCCAATGCAATAAAGAAAAGGCAGGAACAACCATGAGACAATTTGAGATGTCAGGTGCCTAGAAGCCACACTTACATGAAATGGCAGCTCCTTCCCCTTTTCCCAAGCAATCTTTTAGTCCATACACATCTGAGTGCAAAATATACATGCACAGAGAGAACAGGACATTATCTCAGCTGTCCTGCTCTAAGGAAACCTGTCACTGAATGTGTTTGGCTCTTGATATACAGTGGCCATAGCAAACCCTGCAGGATTTGCAGGAGTCACAATACAACTGTATTAGTTCTGGGTTTAAAAGTAAAGCCGCACGTAGAACTGGCTCAGCTCCTGCCATGGTAAATATCAAGCAGGAACAATCCATCTTTTCCTTGGGAAGAAATAATCTAAGCTAACAAACCTCGTGTGATTCAACAGTACTTCCATTAATCAATCAGTCATTTGCAAGAAAATGTTTTGTCATTTTGTTTATATTAAAATGGGACTTATTCAAATGCAGACAAGCTGAAAGTATAAGCTTAAAACATGCCAAACATCTTTTACATTTCCTGGAAACATCTGTTTTCAGTTGAGTCCTAGGCTCATGTTTGTGGTTGCATGTTTATGCTTGTTTAGTTTGCCAGATACCTCGTACGTAGTGCAGCACAGCTGACATGATATCCTGAAACACAGCATAGAAGTATCTGTAAAACATGATGTCCCCAGTAAATCTGTGGAACATTCGTTGTAACTTTCTTGTAATAAAAGAAACAACTCAAAAGCCCCGTGACAGCCTTCTGCCTTCACTGTATGGTGCAATTAATTAGCTAAGTTTGGAAATTGTGTACATGCCTCACTGGCAATATCAGGAAGACTGAGAGCGATCCTGATGCCGCATGCCTCGCATGCTCCAACCTCCTATTAAACTTAATGGGAGTTTGGGGGGATGCGAGGAATGCAGGGCTGACCTTTCTGGTTAAAGATGAATGCGAGCTCCAGACTTCAAAGATTAGGTGCCCCTGCCAGTCTGGAGTGTGCAAGTGATCAGCACGCCAAGTGCTGAAGGCATCTGCTAAATATCACGCCACAGCTCAAAGCTGTAATTAAGAAAAATATAAACTGGCTCGAGGAAGAAAAATATTAGTAATAATTGAAAATGCTTTGGCTGTTGCTTTTGTCCTGATGATCTCATTAGTTTTGGTTACAGAAACAGTTCTCACACTGGCTGACGTGGGGCATGCTTTGTTTGTGCTCTCCTTCTGCCCACATCTTTCCCAGTTAACTTTTATTGCTCAATACAAAGGTCAAATCGAATGCTTAATTAAATTGTATGTGGGGAAACTATAAAGTTATTTTGGAAGGGAGTACAAAAATATTTAAAGCCATCCCAACTCCTCTCCCCCAGACACTCCTTAATTTCTCAGGAAGAAAAAGAGCATGTGTTATTGGCACTCTTTCCCTTAAGGAGAAACTGCACCTTTCCTGGCTTCAAAATTTACATGTTACGAATATCCAACCTTTTCATAACCTGCTAATTGTACTTGAAATTGACATTGTAATAAGGATTTTAATTTAGCTCTGCTGCTCTAAACACAGAGGGCTCCATTTTGTTAAAAGGCCTGAAAATGATCTTATACTTCAGCAGTGTAAGTGCAACTTACAGCCAGGATTGGAAGTTCCCTTAAACTTTGCTTAGCTTTCAACAGCCCTTGGAGCACAAGATAAATACTATTACCCACCTGCTAAAGTTAGGCACATGTTTCTCAGCCCTCAGGTCTAGAACTGAAAAGCACTTCTGGAAACACTCACAGGTCTGTCTAAAGCAGCATTTACAGTTTCTTCATGCCATGAGAAGACAGCCACGCTTGAGAGTAAGGTCAGGTTTGAGTAGGCTACAACCTGTGTACAGCAAAGCCAATCCCCAAGGAAGTTCAGGCTTCCTTGTGCCAGGCTACTGCCTGGGCTGTGTTCACACACCAGTGAGAATCTCAACGCTCCCTGCTGCCTGGCCCTAGGGGCAGAAGGATTCTCTAGCTCCTTCCCCGTCTCCAAAAGCCCTCCACGGTTTGTGTTTGTGCAGCTGGCTGTGCACACGAGCCCTGGGGGCTGTGCTGGAGGTGGAGGATGCTCGGCAGGTCTGCTCTCCTCAGCCAGACCTTGCCAGCACAGGCCTGTGGGATCACAACGAGTGGCAAGAGAGCAGAGAGGAATGTGCCAGCTGGGGCAGCAGTGACAGAGGATACCAGGGCTCAGCCCCTTCCTGAGAGGGATTACAAGGGGTGTTTGCACCCAGGTCTCTCGTGCCCTGTCCAGTCAGAGGAGCTGTGCAGCGAGGGGCATCTCACCCTGAAGCAGGCGCTGCTTGGATTGCCTGTGTCTACCGTTGGAAGCAAACTGGCCCAAAATACGCTGGAAAGAGCTGATCAATTAACCAACAGCCAAAAGAGAAGTGACAATAGAAAGTGCTCTGTGCCACTGCAAGAGGTGTGTTTGTGCCGCCCCGGGGAGATGGCAGCGAGGGGCAGGAGCAAGGACTGCTCTCTGCTCAGGAAGCCATCCTCTCACGTTTCAGCATAAGCAGATCTCATATCTGTAAGGAGTGAGCTGGAGAAAACCAGCCCCTGCAGAACTCCCCTCCCAGCAAAGGGCTGGGACTCAGGGCAGAGCCCTTTTAGCTCAGCAGCCTTTAAAAAGAGGCAGGGAGAACTCAACACAGGCACGGCAGGAGCTCGGCCAAACCCAGAGTGAATGACCACAACTCACATCAACGTCCAGCACAGCAGCTGCAGGAAAATAATCACAAGCATCTCTAAAAGATAGCTGCAAGCAGGCTGCTCTCATCATTCCTCATTCTTTAAAAGCCAGTCAAATTCCTCCAGTTATTCCCATTGCTCCCTTAAAAACTTGGGCAGATACAATTCCTGCTTTAAGATTCTGAAGTCACCAGATGGCAACAGGGAAGGTTTAAAATGCTTCCTGTATTTCTGTCATTTCTTGAGCAGCCACAGAACCTTATAGTAAACAGCTCTTAAAGAGGTTCAAATAGGCAATAATAATAATAATAATAATAATAATAATAATAATAATAATTTTAATTATAGAATAAACATTGAAATCACTTCAATCTACATAGCATCTGATTGCTTTTAATCTAGATGATAAAAAGGATTAGTTGCAATGTCGAATAACTTATAGTCCTTATATCAATCAGTCGGAATATTTTTTTAAATTGAATCTTTCCAGTATTTCATTTCACTCAGAACTGAAATCAAAAGAAACTGTGGCAAGATATTATCCTGGATTAACCATTGGACCCTGAACATCAGGAGTAGTACAGAAAAACATCGTGGCATTAGGCTTGCTTCAGCTCTGGTATGGAAGCTTAAATTAGTCTTTTCTCTTGCTCTAGTCTGGCAACTCTTGAGCATTGCACATCCTCTATTTCGCACTGCTGGTTTATCCGGCCGGCCAGAGCCCCAGCTCCATCACAGCTGACAGTTATTGACGGGGAGGATGATCAGAGCCATCACTCTGCCGAGGAGCTGCAGCAGCAAGAACATGTTTCATGTGAAAATACCAAACAGCTTAAAAGCATTATCTTATTAGTAGCATGCAGTGAAACTGATGAACCCTTATCACAGTCAGCAGGATGATGAATACCCAAATCAACTGAAACGGAAAGGAGATATGCCACCAGGGTAAAAAAGAAACTTTTCTAATGGAAAGTCTTACAAAATGAAGCCCCGTACATTCGGGTATGCATAAGGCTATGTTCTGTCAGTGTTCAGGCTGTGGGCAAATTAAAGGAAGGAAATTCTTGTTTGAAGCTGGCAATGATCCCTTTCCCTGTTCTGTTTTTGTAAGGATGTGAACTGCTCCCTCCAATTTTCATGGAGTCACCTACAGCAAAAGCACCAGACTGAGCTGAACAAGTCTGCCAATACTGTTCCGTAACAGACCGAGGGCTACAAATCATCCTCTTCTTTGGGTAACAACACTGCTCAACTTTACCTTGGCCAGGGTTCTCTCACTGGGCCAAAAGGAAAACACACTATTGCCACTAGCCCTCATGGGCTAACCCCCTCCTCAAGGCATTATCTCCACCGTGAGAATGCTAAAACCTCCATTTTGAGAGTGAGAAGCCCTGCAATGGAACCCAAAGGTCTGGCTTCTCTCTACACTGATGTGCTCAAGCTTGACTGCCCAGGTGACACCAGGTACAAAACCCGAGGTCCTTCTGCAAGCACCCGTGCCTGGATCCCCTGGATCATGCCAAGGGCCTCACGGTGGGTGGTGCTGACAAAAAGGGCTTGTTTTTAAGGAGGAGGAAGCTGGAGAGCATGCAAGCATCAGGGTGTTGCTGGAAGCATGTGGAGAGCAGTGGGGACCCCAGATCAGGGAATTCAGCGGCCTGGATGAACAGGAAGGACAATCTCTGCTGCTTCCATGCACAACTGGCATGAACATACACAGAGCACTTCTCAGGTGACTGAGCAGGAGGCTTGAGCCCTGTGTGTTTCCAGCAGCCAAGGAAGCTTTGACAGGCCCTCAGTCTGCTCTGAGATGTTATCAGTTTATATCATATTTTCTTTACTGCCACTTTCTGTCACAGGAGCTCCAGTAAGGGGAAAAACCGGCTGGAAGTTCATGAGAGCTGACATCGTGTGCTGCGATGGATCTGTTGGCACTGCTGTGGTCTATTATGCAAATACACATCGGTGGACTTTGTACAACATAAATTATGTAAATACCCATTTAGGGACTCTTCAAAATGCAGATTACTTGCCTGATGTTTGGAGACAATAATTAAGATCTCTGATGTGAACCTGTACTTGGGATTGCTGTGCAAGTCAGGCCAGCCTGTGGATGTCTAGGCCTAGCAAACCCCATTTCACATGCAGATTCCATCTTGATAAGAAGAAATTTGCAGTCAAAGTTGACTGTGTCATAATCTACTTAAGCCACGTATCACTGACACTACAGGTTATAAGACATCCTTGAATTTACAACTGCAGAAGAGCACTGTAAAATCCTACCTGGAATTCAGGGATACACTTGTTCCTTTAGGATTACCAAGGGTTTTCCTTTTGAATTAAGAATTTGACTTTTACTTGATGCACGCCAAACACCCACATATGTATGATGGCAGGTGGCTCATCCTTCTGTGGGGGCAAGGGTTTGAGTGCTGGTTCTCCACCCCTGCAATCTGCTCCTGGCCCTGGCTGAGACCTGAGTCATAACCAGCACAGACGAACTGGACTCTGGGCTGGACCATGAGCTCAGGTCACCGGTTTGACACAGCAGGTAGCGGTCTGCTCCTCAGGGCTCCCATGGAGGAACCAGCTCAAGCAGCGTCATGGTTTAACCCAAGCTGGCAGCTGAGTACCACAGAGCTTCTGGCTCAGTCCCCCGTCCCTATCTCTGAGGGCAGGAGAATCAGAAAAAAACCCCAAGAAACTAAACCTAACAATTGTAATGAAAAGGAGAGAGGAGTAAAACCCAAGAGAAGTCAGTGATGCACTGCACATTTGCTCACCAGCCGCTGGCCAATGCCCAGCCTGTCCCCAGGCAGTGACCAGTGCCTCCTGGCCAGCTCCTCCCAGTTTGTACACTGGGAATGAGGCATGGAGCCTCCCTTTGGACAGCTCAGGTCAGGTGTCCTGGTCACGCTCCCTCCCTCCTTCTGCACTTCCTCCCTGGCAGAGCATGGGAAACAGAGAAGGCATTGACTCAGGGTAAGCTCTGCTTAACAATAATCAAAACATAAGTGTCTTATCAACATTGCTCTCATCCTGAATTCAAAACATAGCACTGGACTAAGATGAAAATTAACCCTATCCCATCTAAAAACTGGACAGGCAGTTACATATTTTTTTCCCCAGAGAACACTAAGCATCTTGGATTGGGCTCAGTAGGCCCATTCCTGTCATCTGACATCTTACAAAAATATAGGCCAAGTAATATATCCTTTACCAGAAAAGAAAACATCACAGACTGTCTGCTTGGGTAAAGAATTTGGAGAAACTAGGTTTGCAGGAATAGTAAACTGAGCATCTGTTGGACTTTATTAAACTCGTATTTAACTTGAGTCGAGATAGTGAAATTAACCATGATACTTCAACTGTGCTCTCCCTGCTTGAGGCAGCTGTATCAAAGTAGCTTACCTAGGGCATCTTTCTGCTTTATAACTTCAAAGAATATTTATTCAGAGGTAGCATGTGAGCATCACATAACTGGAGCCAGATGATGGAGAAGATGAGGTAGCCAGAAAAATACCTAATTTACAGATAGATTAGAGATCTGAAACAAAGGTTCAAAAAGATTGGTGTGTTACAAAGCAGAGGTAACAATTTCCCAGACAGGCAGAGGCAGTGCAAGGTGAATGGAAGAGTCTTTCTAACCACTGCTGCTGAGTTGTGTTCCCTGAGCCATGAACTATAAAAAGAAAAGCTCAGAAGATGATTTACAACCGTTCAGTTTTCTCTGCTGGCCCGTGTAGGCTCTTTGGGATGTGGGCAGTAATTTCTGTGCACCGGCAGTAGCCAAGGTTGTGATCTTGACTGGGGCATTCAAGCACCACCATCAAATCAAAAATGGGAAGATATAAACAATGGTAATTAAAGGGCATCAAAGAACAACAGTGGACATTTGAACATTCAGTTAAACCCCAACATTTACTCGTATCCAGAACAGTTACCAAGTTACCAGCCATCCGTGAGGTTGTAATCAACCCCTAAACTAGAAACCCCACAGATTTACAGCCCTCTAGTTACAGATTTACATTTTAACCATTCAAAATATTTAAAAGAGATAGAAGTAATAATTTCACTGAATCTTCAATTGACCACATGTGTATCCAAGTCTGGAATATGCTCTGAGACCTCCCTCTATCACTGACCTCAAGGTACACTCAAGCACTACATGCTCCTGACATCTCCAAAGCTGAAAGCAACTCAAGGCTGCTATAACAAAACACAAAAATACTCCTGTGATGTGTCATCCAGCCATAAGAACCCCTCAGTTCCACCATGGCTATTCCAAAAAGCAGAAGGTATTGTGAGATGAGACCTTGCAACACTCAAAGCATTTATTTCTAGCTACAGAGCAGGAGAAGGCAGGAAAAGATACGATCTTCTATCTGTTTCTCTGCAACAAACCTCACTGAATATCACAAGGCAGTTTAGTTCTGCCACTGACAGTAAAAGAAAAAAATTGCTGTGGAGTGACAGTGGTCACGCAACTCTGTGCAGCTTTAATGGAACTAGTAACATAGTTTCCTTGTAAAATACCAAGCCTTGTTTATGCAAGGATTACTGGAGCATCATCCCTTATAAGCAAAAGAATTTCTTGTACATGGGCTGATGCAAAATCTCTTCCCCATCCCCCTTTTCCATCCATTTCCATTAAAAAATTAGAACCAAATTTCTTGACTTGTAAGTTACAATCCTTGCACCAACATGCATTTGAAACTGGACTGGGAGAAATACCTGAAGTTTCCTCTGGATTCTAGTCTCACTATCCAGTTACACAGTGATGCTTTTTGGCTACAGGTTTTGCTTAAAACTGTCATCTGTCAGAGAGAAATAATTTTACCAAACTGTCTCCAATTAGCGTGGCAGAGTATGGGCAGGCAGAGAAGTGGCCCCACACAGCTCTATCAGGTGTGTCCCTGTTCAGCCAGACAGGAAAAGGAGAGGATGGTGGGATGGGGCACATGGTGACAAACAGGAGAGCAAAACCTCCAATTGCAGTGAAAGTGGCACAGATGTGAAGTGCCACAGG
Organism: Hirundo rustica; assembly: GCF_015227805.2. Lineage (NCBI taxonomy): Eukaryota > Metazoa > Chordata > Aves > Passeriformes > Hirundinidae > Hirundo > Hirundo rustica. Next base: position 2,157,955 of record NC_053459.1, on the reverse strand, counting down.
AAAGACCTATCACCAGTGAAAGGGAGACCAGGAGAAATGTGCTAGATGGTTCAGGGTGACAGAGGACACTACAAAAACCCAGGGATTAAATGCCTTCTCTGCCCTGGCTTTGCTAACAATGTGATTGCTCAGGTTCCCGTGGCTTGGTCTGGGGAGTGAAGATTCCCAGGGCAGAGGAAAATCAAATTAGAGACTGTGTGCTGGCAGTGGGATGAGGACCAGCATTAGGGCTTATGCAGGCAGCTGCCTATGGGATGCTGCGAAAACCCTCTTGGTGAAGGCTTAAAACCCAGAGAAAGCACACAAGGATGGGTTTGTCAGAGATGACTCTGGCCTGGGACACTAATCCATCCTAGAGAAGCTTCTCTATCGCTGTTCTCAATCTTCTGATGATCCATTCATTTTGATGAATCTGCTCCATGCGAAAAGCAAATGAAAACAAAGTATTCAATCAGTTTGTGACTAAACTTGTAACTATCTATAAAAACCAAGGGTGAACATCTTGTAAAAAGAATACAGACTGGCAGCTATTGCTGATGAAGTGCTATCGATAGGCATTAAAGCTGCAAATGGCAAGGTGTTGGCAAAGTGAGAGGAATTGCTGCAGAAAGTAAAAAGCCAATCTGTATGATGAACAGAGTGTACATAAAGTACAGCAAATTACCAGACACACAGCCATGAGAGTACAGAGGCATGGGAGCTGATTAAGAAGTCCTTGTGAAGAAATCTTGAAGGCTGGCCAGTTCCCCCTAATTCTCTGGCAGGCGCAGCAGCCGCTCAGCCAGTGAAAAGAGCACTGTCTGTGATGTGAGCACACGCAGTCGTGGATTACAGGGAGATGATGGATGTGCCATCCCACGGCAAATGGCTGCTTGGAACTGCCACCCCCTTTCAGAACAATCCTGCTTTTCAAAGCCTCAGCGCTCTTGGCCAAAAGCCCAAGAGGGAGACTGGAAAGGCGCAGCTCCCGGACTCCTCCGCGAGGAATACGCCGGGCGCGTGGCGGGATGTGCCGTGCGTCACTGGCACCTCGGCCGTGTGACGCTGGAGACTCTGCCATGGGGCTGTGCCTCTGAACACCTTACCCTGTGCATTTGTAACCTGAGAGGGAAGGGATGGCCAGAAGACCTCAGAAGCCCAACAGCTGCTGGTTTTCTTTAAACCCCAGAGCCTGATTTTGATTTATTTTTTCACTTCCTGGGTTTTCTCTAGACATTCCTTCTTCCTATTTCCTTCTAATTAAATACAATGGAGCCTTGCTCTTTAACCTTCTAAAGAAGAAAATAAATGACTTTCTGGTCATTTCAAGAGCCATAGAATTGTTGAGACTGGAGAAGACCTTTAACATCATGAAGTCCAACCTCTAACTCAGCACTGTCAAGTACAACCCTAAACCTTGTACCTAAGCATGGAGGCAGGAGCTTGGAATAGATGACCTTTAACAAAGGTCCCTTCCAACCCAAGCTGTTCTATGGTTTTATGAAAATACGAATTATTTGAGCACTGTTAATAATGACTCGTGCCAAGGAAAAATTAACTGGACTGAATTGGATGTAACTGAAAGATGAGTTTGGCTTAGAGTCACAAAAGACTGATTAAGCTCAGGGTTTGTTTTGGAAGACTATTCTCTGCCTTACCATCTCTCCAGGAAACCTTCAAGGCAGCAAAATCACAAACACAACTAAAATTCTGATTTACCTGTCCATTTGAAAATTACCAGTGCTTTAATTCTTCTCTTTTCTGAGACAGTCTGCTTTAAATGAAAACTGAGTAGGCAGAGGTAGCCTGGTACAAAATTCATTACTGTCTTTTTGCTTACCTATTGAAAAGGAAAGACTCCACCCAAATTACAAACATAACTCCTTTAATTGGGAATTCTGGGTGCAGCAGCAATGGAAATAATAAAGCATGCATGAGATTATGGTTGCTGAACTTTCATCGACTTTCTTCATCACTCTACAGTCAAAAATAATCAGAAATAGGCAATTGCAAACATCAGCCAAATGCTATTCCAAGGGCGTGTCTAGGTAATTTGTCTTGTTTTCAGACCAACTGAGTATCTGTAACTCCCATTAAAATCAAGACCTTGAAATGCATCTCCAGGAAAATCCCCCTGCGGTGCACAGCTGAGCAGCTTTCCCTGCCGTGCATCACCAAAGCAAAGCAGCAGCTGCTCCGTGCCCAGAAACACTTCCAGGTGTGCTCCACTGCCTCTCCTAACAGGGCACACACAGCAACAGCCCAACAGCACCCGTTTCAGCCAGCTCAGTACCTGGGACAGCTTTCCTGGGAGAGCCTGCCCTCAGCACAGCCCATCCCACACCAGGATGAGGCACAGGTTAACATCAGCCCCCGGGGACAGACGGGAACGGCAGCGGTTTTGCTTTTCCTGTGTGGAGGGGAGGAAGAAGGGGATTGTGCAAGAGAGTGTAGGGATGGCATTAGGATGGGAGGAAAGGTACAGCTGTTTTCTGCACCTTCCAGTATGACCTGTGCTTTGGTCTAAACCAGCATGGCACGCACACTTGCATTTTTCTTTTATATATTGCACAGTTGCACATGCAGCTGGGGGCTCTTCCACTTCTTTACATCCTACAGTTAAATCTGTGTCACTCCAAGAGAATCTGCCAGCCTGCTGCCAAGCACTGCTCAGCACGGGGTTTCCCAGGACAGTGGGGTCTGTTCTTGCAGGGTTCTGAGCAACAGAAGTCAAAACATTTACAGGTATAGAATACTTTTGACTCAGGTGTTATTATGCCCTTATGTAGCCTTTAAAACCACTAAATTAAACCTCTGGTTTTTTTCAATAGCTCTGAAGCTGTGCTGCAGGTGTATTATGTGACTGGAGCTGCCTGTAAAATGTGACAGAAAATGAATGCAACTAAACCCAAACAAACGCCTGCCTCGCTCCCAGAAACACCACATCTTTTACATCCTGGAATTCTTCACTGGTTAAAGCCATACTTCAGTTGAATTTCCACTGTTTAGGTAAAATTTATGATTCAACAGCCAAGTAATTTATAATCTTGTTTGTTATGAGATTTCTAAATTCTGCTTTACTACAGATGTCAGCCACTATACTATATTCTATCATTTGCCAGTGAAAGCTTTTCTTTAGAGTTAAGACATTCAGATGAATCACGTTTTCTTTGCATCTTTTTAAAATGAAAGGTTTCCTTGTCTCTGTAATTCCCACTCCCCATCCTCCAGTTTCTGCTGCTCTCACTGTACAGACAGACTGAGATATTTATTCCCTTAGTTAACAATGAATAGTACAACATATCAGTGGAAGCCTTTCTGAAATCAATGAGACATTTTATGGTGTGGTACTACTCATTGTGAGCAGGAGTGTTTCGGTTTGGCCTGAACAAAGATCCAAGATGACATAAGCTGGAATGAATAGAGTTACTCAGCACTGCAATACACGTGTTAAAGAGACCTGGGCAGATGGAAAACCACTGCAGCAGCTGCCAAGTGCTCTGACCCCCTAAAGCAGGTACAAGAGACCTGGCAGTTCTTAAATCAAAGCATGACTGTCTTGACAGTAATTTCAGAATAATCAATGGGAAGAAATAACTTTTTACATTCCTAAAAAGTCTTTAGTTTGAGTCTTAACAGATATTACAAACAGCAAATATGGCAGCACTCCTGGGAAGTATCATTCCTATTTTTCAGATGAAATAACAGACATGAAGTGGCTAAAATGCTCCAGGTGGTGATCACAGCAGAAACCTGCAATGGCCTTCAGTCCAGAAACTGGTGCAGCCAAATGTCATTTCATTCCAAATGTGCCCATTTATTAAAAGGTAATTTACTGTCTGTCCTAATCAAAATCAAACTGTAGGTGATGATACGTTGGCTTTCAAGCCTGTAGCTTACATGCCGCTCATGGTTCTTAGCCCACAGTATCTGATGAGGGATTGGATCATCTTTGTTCTGTTTGTACAGTCTGATCTAACACCAGGGCTCCAGGAACATTTGGATCATTCATTTATTGTAATTAGCCAGGGTGGACCATAACTGAATGCCTGTCCTTGCTAAAAACAGGATGGGCATTTAAAAAAAAAAAAAAAAAAAAGTGTAATGAAAAACAAACAGTAATAATCAGGTGTGATGACAGAAGTACACTGCAGCTGCTGCTCTTGTGAGGTGCAGTGAAGTCCGAGCTGGAAGTATCAAAGCAGAGTGACAGTGGAGAAAGCTGTCAGCAAACAGATATGAAACAGTGCCAGATGAAATAGCCTTCCCCAAATTATGCAGTCTATGAGAAGTTCCACATGTGATATGATACAGGTTATCACATGTGATAGTGAAGGTCTAATAAGTTCAGTATTTCTGTGTGTGGGTGTGTGATTTGGGTTTTTTAAATTCTTCCGACAGTGGAAATGAACGGTACCAGTTCCTGAAGCACAATCTGATACTTACTCCAAACATCTATTTAGTTCAGACATTCTCAGCACCTATGAGAAGTTACAAAGCCATCCAACCTGCCTCTAAAAAATAAAGATATCCAATGATAACATATGCCTCAGCATCTGGAGATCACCATGCAGCACACACATCAAACCTTGCTTGCACAGGCTGAGACAGGCAGGAGTTTGCTTTTTATCCCACCTGCTACATCGTTAGATTATTATCCTTGAAATACACTGAATGATTATGTTAAGAGAACTTCACACTTGACCAAGTACACAATGGAATTAATATTTTAAAGCCACTTTGTGCATGTCTAATCTGGCTGCTGTCTTCATCTTTGTCCCCATTCCTGTAGTGACCAATTCTTATCTACTCGTGTCTCGGTTTGAGACACTCACCCCCAGTTTCTGGAAGGAAATGAAGATTCTTTCCTCAGGTATCTCTAAACAGTTTGGTTTTTCCTCTGATGTTTCTGGCTTTCTGCACATCCTGATTGCTTCCCCTAGTCAAAGTGCTGCTTTCTCCTGTTTGCTCCAAACGTTTTTGGGCTCCCTGTGTGCTGAAGGGAACAGCCCAAGTTCTCTGACAGGGCAGGCACAGCCTGACACTGTCTGCAATAACACCTGTGTAGAAACAGAGTCAGTTTTTCTGGGACTGGGTATCTGTGTAGGGAGCTCAGCTGGAGGGCACTGTCCTGGCACAAAGGGACCTTCCTGGACTGCTGGCATGTAAAACCTTTACACCTGCCTGGCACCCAGAACAGGTGAGAACACTGATTAATGCACAAAATATTGAGTATCAGCTGTTCTAAAAGACAAAAGACGGTTACGCTTTAGAGGGAGGCTGTGCAACCCCAAAGCTCTCATTGGAAGTGAATGGAATGGCCTTCCCCATATCCACACTCTCCAGGAGGGACTGCCACCCTGCACAGCCACAGGCTCCTGCTGGCACTCATCAGCCACTGGAAGTGAAAGAATTCATTTGTAAACGTAGAAATGCAGCATTAGGAATGTGCAGTAGCACTCACAGCAGTCATTTCAATTTTACTTGTTTATGTACCTCTTGTAAAAATAATCATTTATGGTCATTATAAACCTGCTCTAATGTAAATCAAATGAACAAACCAGTACATTACTGCTGGCTGCTTTGCTCAAGTTTATTTGGGAGCTGGGTTTGTCAGAACCCAGGTAATGAGTCACCCACAAACGAGGTGGGGGTGAAGAAGAGGTGAGGGTGAGTATGTATTCAAGAGGCAGAGTGGGGCTGTTCCTATGATGCCTTAGGATTTTAGCCTTTATATTTTTCATATATTTGTAATCCTGCAGTTCTTCAGTGTAAAACTCTAAAGCTCCATAGCCTGTCAGCTGCTGTTCTCCTGTTTTATTCAGACAGAACAATTCCTCTCCAGGCCTGGGACTCAAGGACTCCTCACAGCCTCAGGCCCTGGAAAGTAAAACCAAAAGTGAATTGGGGGGAGAAAACTGGGGGTGAATGACTTCATTACCTGAAGCTGTAATTGGAGCATTCACCCCTGAGATGCAAATGGACCAAACTTGTATCTGCCAGAAAAACTCATGACCCATGTCCATTTTTGGGTGTAGCCCCTTGGGGAGGCTCTGTCTGCTCTAAACGTACCTAAAGGCCCTTCAATAAATACATACACTTCTATCCTTTTAATTTTGTCTGGCCTCTGTTTCTAGGTAAGCTCAAACCAGGCAACAGTTTCATGCTTCTTTGCACTCTGAAATCAAAGGAATTGCAGAACTTCATGGGATACCCAACCCCATCCCTTGAAAATCTCCTTATTCCCTCCTAGGTGACTTCATTCAGTGACAAAGTGGCAAACCAAAGAGAGAGGAAAACGTGGGGAGCAATGCCTAAATCAAAAGAAAGGCTTGATGGAAAAAAACTTTCCCTTGAGACTTTTGGCATCTCAAAATATGAATTCCTTATTTTTACTGGAGAGCTGCCTGGAATAATCTGGGGAGAAATAAGGGCCTGTGGCTTGCTCCAAATTGAAAACATTGTTGAGAGGAAAGCTGAGGGCACTTTTTGCTTGTACCCACCAACTTTTCTATGCAGTATGATAGGTATCACATTGTGTTATGCTTGAGCACAAAGGAGAGCACAGAGGAGCCCACTCCCTTAACAGAACTTCAAAAATAAAAGAGTTTTGAAAGGAGATTTTCCCCCTCCCTCTTTAAGAAGTCACTTATCAGCTCAAAAGAGTCCCTGAGGGGAAACAAACCTTCAGAATCCTCCAGTAAAAAGCTCCAATGCATTTAATACTTCTTGAAATATAACCTAGGGTGCCAAGCAGGAAAAAAATGGGGACAATGGGGAAGAGAAGCACACATCCCAAAATACCTCTGATAACAACCTGGGCTGTGCCCCAGCGTGGTAAACTGTCCCCCTGACAAACCTTGGTGGGCTTCAGTTTCCTATGGGAATGTGCCACCAGGCAGAAAATCCTCAAACCAGCCACATTTTGAACCTCTACTGCTAATTGTTCTCTATCAGAAATACAATTTGCATCTCTGTCTGGCTCAGAAATGAATACATTTGTAAAGCAGACGGAGCACCTCTCAGTTCTACAGCCTTTAAGGAAAGATGGCACGAAATCCTGCAGTTCTCTGCACTCCCTGGGCAACATCCTGCACAGTGGTGTTACCTGCTCAGCATTCAGCTCAAAATGAGTACAGACAGGTATTTGCTCTGGTAATTACCATTTGATAGCAGGGATTGTGTTCTGTCCTGAATCTGCCATCTCCCTCTAGAGCAAACCTGCCTGGATGACGAGCATTCACCAGAAATGAACTGACCAGGAGCTTGACTTGACATCAGTGGTTTCCTCCCTGGTAGCTCCCATCCCTTTGCGTGTGATGGGATCCAATAACTCACCTTGGCACGGTGTCCCCAGAGCCCGGGGATTAATGGGATGTGATCAGTGAGTGCCCAGCAGAACACAGAGCACACATCTCGGCAGTGTCACCCTGCACAGTTCCACACGCGCTGGGAGCGCTGCCAGCCCAGGTGAGCCGTGCAAGGGGCTGCAGCTGCAGCTCAGAAGCCCCACTGCTCCCTTCCCTGCTTGCTGCCATCCCTGCTGTGATTTATCTGTAATTCCCTATGAAAGGCAGCACTCTGGTCTGTCTCTCATGAGATTTTAGGCACAGAGGGGATGAGAAGGGAAGTCCTGTAAATTGGAACAGCATCATCTCTGGGTGATGTTTTCTTCAGCGCTGTCTGGGAAGCACAGAAAAGCCAGGCTGTGAAGGATCTGAAGGGTGCTGTGTGATAAACCTGCTTCCAAAAATGACACCTCTGGTAGAAGGAAGCTGCCACCCAGCACGGACATGTCACCAGCAAGGCCACAGAACACATGCAAAGGGACTGGAAACTTGCTCTCCCTAGAAGCATTTCCTGTACTCGAAACACTGCCCTAGAAAATCAGACTGCAAAGCAAAGCAATTCACCAAACAAACATCCCCAACGAGCACCTACTAAGAAGATCAGCCTTGCAAACCGCCAGGGCTATTTCAAACCAAATGTCAAACATTTCAGTTTGAGGGAACACTCCTCTCAGGCCTGCCCAGGAGTGTGGTGACTGCTGTGATCCAGTAACTCCTGCTCTGCTTTGCTAAATGATCCCACAGCAGCAGTGAAACAAACCCCAAACTCTCCCAATGATGGTGAACACTCCAAATGAGGCTACAGGAGATGTGCTGTCTCTCACCAGGGCTGGCAGCAACCATGGATCACTCTCATGGTTGTGGATTGTGCTGCCAGGACAAGTAGGGCACAGCCCTTGGCTCAGCCAGGGGTAGCTTCAGTCACAATGTGGCAAATCTGATCTCTCCTGGATCCCACTTCCAGCACCATGGAAGGGATTTATCTTCTTCACAAGGCTGGTGAGGGAATAAAATCACTGTGTAAGTGTAGATGCTACAGTGACAAGTCAACCCAGCTCTTTAAGTGTGTCCCACATCCTTCTGCACAGGAAACTGATTAATTCTGAGGGACTGACACTGAAAGGTTTCTATGAACTAATATTTTTTTCTCCTTAAAAAACAGAGAGGAAAAAGCACAGCTGAGATTCTTGATGTTTGGTGATGATTGATGAGGGTCTTACTGAATGTCCCCCCAGATTTTTCATGTTAGCATTTGATCAAAAGGTTACTTTTCTCTACTAATAGGGGGTAAATTCTATATTTTTTGCTAAAGGTAATTCCATATGTAGGGAGGTGTGATTCTTCAGTGCTTTTATCAAACTTGTAAGAGGAAAACATTTTCTAGCAATTTCAAAAACCTAAAGGAAATTTGGAAAGTTTGATGCCTTCAAACTTCTGTGCTTTTTTTAAACAGTTAGCCTTGACAGGAAAATATTGTTGCAGCATATTTACTATATGTAAATAGACCTGCTAGCTGAGAAGCCTTAATTACTTTTCAACTGAAAGCAAACATTCATCAATACACCAAAAAAGCTCATGGATTTGATTCTTTGTTGTAAAAGACATCCAAGTGATGATAAATTTGAATGGATGAATGAATGCAATGGAAAAACTCTTTCAATTTTTCTTTTTCAGAGATTTCCTAATGCAGTGGAAACAAGAAAATAAATTAAGGTTTGCATCTGCACTAAAATCAAAACCAGTTCCACCGCATATTTACAAATATTGTGGGAAACATTTCTTTACTGAAGTTGTCCAAGAGTTTGATTTTATCTAAGCCACATTACTGAAGAGAGCATATTTTAATTAACATTCCTACTGCACTGAACACCTCAAGTCAATATTTACATCCTATTAACATCAAAGAGATTCACTTCAGTGCCCTGCTGAATAGGGACAGTGTGGTCATTTTGGGATATTTCTGCCACGAATCAGCTTCTGCCAGCTCCAGAGGAATCTCCTGACAGCTCATCCCAGTGTTGGAGAGCCATTCAGAGACTCCAGCAGAGACATCAGCTCTTACGTCTGAAGTCTCAGGAAGCTACTCCTAATGAAACAGAAGAGTTAAAGAAAAACAATGGGGGTGCACAAAGAAAGTTGATAATAAAATATTGCAGTTGCAACTATTTCCATGGACAAAATTAACTTCTGCACAGAAACAAAAAGCATTTGCCTGCACTCCCCACAAATGTTAGTGCCTGTGTTGTATGAGGGAAGGAAAAGAAAAATTGGACAGTTTTAGTGTGAATCACCTCTTATTTGTTTTAAGCCAGCTCTACTGGCTTCAGTGAAAAGACTCTTGCCACTGAGCTTGGAATCAAAGAGTTCAGGATTTTCTTGGGTGTGAATTCCTAGGATTTTTTGCATGCTTTCTTTTTAGCCAGCCAACTTTTCTCTCCCTTGCCACTGAGGAGGTGGCTGTTCTCTGCCACTCTGAGTTTGTCACCCCTGCGTGTCCCCTCGATGTGCTGGGCATCACTGTGGGGGCACCAGAATCTCAGAGAAGCACAGCACATCTCAAAGGGGCTTAACAGCACCCCTGAGCATGTGTGATGCTCTCACACACATTCCTGCCCAGGACATGCAGGCTGGAAACAAACAGATTGTCCTGAGAGGCATCAGCTCCATGGCCAGCAGGACCAGCTGGGGCTCAGCACCTGCCAGGATTGTGCCCATCCATTTCTGAAGCCTGGCACACCAAGAGAGTGTCCCCAACACATCCCTCCTCCCTCAGTGCTGCTCTCCAGTGCCCTAGAGAAGAGTGGTTCAGAGTTCAGACACAAATCTGGCACAGGAGCGGCAGCTGACTCAACAAGCTGCCTGGGGAAACAGTGCCCTTTTGCAAGTCCATGCTGGCAGCTTCTGAGGTGGAGAAACCATCCCAACAGGCAACTGCTGTTTGCTTTTACCATCACTAATACAGAGAAACACAACTTCGGTTGAGGAATCTGCTGAAAACATTCTGCACAATTTTCATACTGCTTGCCTGGACTCAGCATGTGCCCTTTTCCTCCCAGCAGCACTGCAATGTGAAGTAATGGTCTGTGACTGCAGAAGCTCTCAGGTAAGCCAGAGCCCTCTCAAGTTCACAGCAACATCCTCCAAAGGTCAGCTTTGTATATGCTTTGCTCCAACAAAACATTTGGAAGAAGAATTTAAGAGATTAATCAATTTTTTCATGATGTGGGATTTTTCACCGTGTGTATTTCCCCGTCATTTAGTCTTACAAAGATGACAGCGCTTTGATAAACAGACTGACTTGGTGCAATTCATCAGGAATTTCAACAAACATTCTCCCAAACTTTCAATTCCTTTCTCTTAAACCCTGTACTATGGAAATCCAAGACCAGATTCTGCTTCACCAAGCTCTTATAAAGTGTCTCTGTACAACGTTTATATACAAATCCTAAACCAGACCCAAGTATGTGATTTTAATGGTCTGAGGTCATGTTACTGTAGGTGCACGGCTCGGAGTTTACACGATCTGCTGGCTGCCTTGTTTATCAAAATACGTGATGGTGGCTAATTTTGTTTTATATGTCTGGGATGGGCTGGGGTAAAGGTCAGCTGGAGGAGACAGCCTGGGGCCGGTGGCAGTCACTGAGGGAGGGACAGACAGACAGCAGACAGCAGCCTGCGGACACACAGCCGTGGGAACAGGGCAGAGGAGGAGCTGGACAGAGCACAAATGTGCACGTGGGTGAAGGCACAGGAAGCCCAAAGCCCAGCCAAGGAGAGAGAGGTGCTTCCCAAACTCATCTCCTGCAGCAGGAACCACGGCACGGAGAATTCCATCCAGCAAAGAAACAAGCAGCGGAGGCAGAAGAAAGAACTGAGAAAGCAAACCCTGGGAAAGCACGTGGGGCAGCACAGGGGTGAGAGGAGAAGGCCCAGAAGGCAAATGGAGGGGACAAGAGTGGAGGGAGGCAAAAAGAAAAACAGTGACAAGAGCGTCGCCAACAATGGCGCAACTGTTGCCAAAGAGGGGCGGCTGTGACAGAAACACTTCAGCCTGTTGATCCAGGCAGCAGTGTTCAGAGTGGCCTTGTGCAGCCAGAGCTGGGCACGGGGCCAGGGCAGACACACAGATCTGAACCTGCCCCACGCCCGCCCTGGGAACAGGAACGCCGGCTCTGGAAGCGCCAGGGACCCGGCTGCCACAACCAACCCGCTGCCAACGCCGCACCTCAGCACCTCCCAAATTAACGGGGCTGGAACACCCACGGGTGGATTTCCCTGCGTGCAAAAAGCCCGCCATGGATCTGCTTGAGTACTCCTGAAAACCCTGTCTGCAGCTGGAAAAGCCCTTTGAAAATCCGCCCCAAACACAGATTTGCACGGCTGCGTTCCGGCTCTGAGGTTGGGAAGTGCTGACAAGGCTGCCCAGGATAGCGCTGGAAGAGCAGCTTAGCTTCAGTCTATCAAGGGATGCTGGCTTAGTTCTGCTAAGAACCTTTTGAGCCAGGATTAAAAAAAAAAGAATTACCTCCAGTTCCCTGTGTGACATATATAGAGGTGCTTCGTACCAAAAACTTTTTCAGAGTAATTCTGGAAGGACAACCCAGTGCAAAGATACACCACATGTTGGTGCTGTCATTTCCCAGACTACCCTGTTCCACCTCAGCTCAAAATAAGGGAAAAAGGTAAGAAATGAGAGAAAAACTACATCCTTATGCATTTGCCTGCTGAGAAGCAAGGAATGGAGTTTTGTTTGTTTCCTATAAAATAATTTGAGCAAGATCCATTAAAGCAAATCTTTTAGACCCCACAGAACGCGTTACACAGGATTACATACACAATACTGCAGGATTTTTGCCCAAGTACGTGAGGACAGGTACACACGCACAAAGAAAATAATGTTTCTCTTCAACAGCTGCAAGCCAACACATCCCTAAAAGGGAGAAGACTTGTACTCAGCAAGTAGATGCTCTGGGTTTGTCATTAAATATCTGCAAAGATTTCCTGTAGAATCCCTTTTTTCTTTCCAAAAAATCCTCATGCAAAGCACATTCGAGCCACCCATTTAAAGAGAAACTGTCTACTTGAGATAAGCTGCTCCCTACACGTTTCTGCATTTATCAAATATGACTTAACTGAGAAAACAAAATGAAAATCTATTAGCTGCAATTCAGAGCTGTGACTGCAGTGTAATGGCTTCATTATGAGTGGGATGATAAACATTCCCAACTGCAGGCTCTGTTTCAGCAGCAGCTTCCCAACAGGAGCTACACTTGAGCTCAGGGACACAACACACAGTGCCCGGCCCTACTGCAAGGCAAGGACCTCAGGCTGGAATTCCCAGGAGGTGCATTCCAACCTCTGCCCTGAAAGATTGCCCTGAAGCCTTCGAAAAATGGCCCCTTTTCTGTCTCTCCATCCCCAGCCTGCATCTGGCAGAACAAATGCAGAGGGGGACTTCGAGGCCCTGTTGTATTACAGCAACTGGGCATGAAAACAACTTCAGAGTGTTAAGGACTTATGCCATAATATAGCAGCAACCCTGGTTTTCTAAGACTTTTCATTTAGCCCCCCATAAGGGGTCTGAGGAGATTACTGCCATGGTTTGGGAAGTGGAGCAGTTTGCTGGGGACTCTGGAGAGCTGGGCTTTGTTAAACTCTGCCAGGGCCCTGTGCAGGGAGGATCAAAAGCCACCCCCTCGCCCCGTGGCACTTGGGTCACACCCTCAAACACACAGCTCAGAGCCAGAGCCTGCTTTGTGTGAGGAATAAACTCCCCCACCCCACAGCAGCAGCTGCAGACATTCCCTGTTAGGAGAATCTCTTCAGTGCGAGGTGTAAAACCACACATAGAGTTCAGCTGCTCCCATGCACTCCCTTTGTGCTCAGCCTGAATTAATTGCTTAAAAATCCAAATATGAATCACTCACATATTTGCCTATAAATTAGAAGCTTTCACAGCAAACATGGGTAAGTTATTTACTGCCCACAGAGAGCTCAAAGCAACCTTTAATGGTAGTAGCCACAAGGCCAAGTCCTGAGCTAAAAAAGCATCAAGCTTATGAGCTTTACAAACACAGAGTTAAAAAACCTGCTCCTAATCTGTAGAACAAATAGGGGATTTATTCAGAGAATGCCAGAGGGACTGTGGTAATGCCAGCAGACTGCTGCAGCCAACCTCGTGCAAGGTGAGCAAAGTTCAGGCTTGGTACACTAAAGCTTTTAGTCTAAGTCAGGACAAAGAAAGGACACGAAGACAGACAGAAGCTGCAGAAGGAACTGGAACCAGCATGGTTAGAGCTGACCAGGGAACAGATGAGGCTGCTTTAGGTAAGCACAGCATAGAAGGAGGCCAAGTTTAGACCCAGTCTGCCCAAAAACACAGTGACAAATTAAGTAAAACCACATTCCCTCTCTGTAATGCTGTGGGTTTATGCTGTTTGCTAGCTGATACCCTGGTTTTGCCCCAGGGCTGTGTTCCCCTGGCACTGAACTCATGCTCACACTCAAGTTCCCACCTACAGATGCAGAGACACCCTTCCCTCCTTCCTTCCTTCCAGCAGAACTCCTGACACATGGGGCAAGGTGTGGTGCTCGTGGGATGGCCTCTCCCTGACCTTTCTGAACAGTTTAGAAATTATGAGAGTCTTTAAACAAAGATTTTTCTCTTTCTTAAATTAAAAAAACCAAAAACAAACACCAAAAAAACTAAACAAAAACAAAACCAAAAAACCCCAACACAACTGAAACCCATGCCAGCTCTTATTTATTTTCTGTTTACGAAGTAGGTAGTATTTAAATTCATTTGCATCTGTACTTCCCATGACTGGTATTTTTAGAATATCCCCTTTTCTTCTGGAATGGATTCCTCCAGCTCCCTGCTCCTTTTTGCCATGTGGGGTCAGTAACAGCAGCCAGATGTGGACAAGTGGGGTGGGCACAGCAGAACAGGACCCTTCCCAAAGCTCCTAATTGCATAATTCCTGTCCCCCAGTGCTTGCTGAGGAAGAATACGAGTCTCACTCACTAGGGAAAACTGATGTTTCACCCTTGTAATTAACTGCACAAAATAATGCCACTGAAGTTTGAGAAAGGGAGCATTCAGGGATCAGGAAATGTACACACAAGGTGGAAAATTTACTGTCTTCAGTTTTAGGCTCTGATTTCTGTCCAAGAGTCACTAAAAAGGGAGAAAAATTTAAAATAAAGTTTCTCACAACACAGAAGCAATCCTAGGAAGTCCCTAGGATACAGACTGATGGAATATGCAGGGGGATTGTCAGTTATACACTTGCATGGGTTTCTTGTCAGAGACATATCTCTGGTAAAATTAAACTACCCTTATAGTTTGTATATTCTGATTCTAAATTTTAAAATAAATTTCTATGTTTACCTTAAAAAATGGAAAGAGGAGAGGAGAGGAGAGGAGAGGAGAGGAGAGGAGAGGAGAGGAGAGGAGAGGAGAGGAGAGGAGAGGAGAGGAGAGGAGAGGAGAGGAGAGGAGAGGAGAGGAGAGGAGAGGAGAGGAGAGGAGAGGAGAGGAGAGGAGAGGAGAGGAGAGGAGAGGAGAGGAGAGGAGAGGAGAGGAGAGGAGAGGAGAGGAGAGGAGAGGAGAAGCTTCAAATTAGATTGGTTAAGCTGGGCTCAGTGAGGAGAATGAGGTTCCCAGTCTGATACTGGTCTGAACTGGGGAGGAAGATCTGTGGACTGCCAGCACATGCAGCTCTTGTGTTTGCCCACCTGGGTGAGCTTTCTGCTGCTTTTGTGGGAGCTCAGCTAAGGCCAACCCAACTGCCTGGGAAATCCTGCCCAGGCTCCTTCAGACCACCAGCAAAGGACACTGCAGGAATTGCTTCTCCTTTAAAATTAAGTGTCCTATGCAACAGCTGTGATGCTCTTTAGAGTAAATTTCTGCCTTTCCCTAAGTGATTTAGAAGCCCTTTAAAAGTTCTTTGTATATACACTTACTAATTGGTTCCTGTAACTTTAAAATGCAAGTGTCCCAGCAGCTGCTTCGTCCCAACCTTTGTAAGCATGTGGTCATCTTGGTGATCCAGAGAATGCAGGAATACAGTATTCCAACTCATTGTCCAGTCAATAAAGTGAAAAATGCCATTCCTGTTTTAGCAGATGGCAGCAGAAACACAATACAAGGAGCAAGAACGCTAATATAGAAATCAATATCTATTACAGTTTAAATCACATTGCAGTCCTGAAATGATAATAGCAATCCTTTAAAAGCTAATGCTGATCCTGTTTGTATTAGAAATCGGTTCAATGTATTCCAGGTTTTAATTCTGTTACAAAAATAATTACCTTTTAACCTAGACCCCCCTGGCCCCATCCCCCTCCTCCTTCCCAGCCCCCGATCCCACAGAGAAAAACAAACCAACCAGCAAAAAAAGCCCCCAAACAAACCAACCTAATCACTTCCTTCCTTCCAGTCTCTGACTGGGGAAGGGATTTTTATAATGGGAATTCCCACAGCAGGCAGGGCACGGTCAGTGCAGAGCGATTGTTCAGGCAGCTCTGTACACTGCTGTGCAAAGCCTTTCTGGACAGCTACAGAGCAGCACGAAGAAGGAAGAAAAGAAGTCTTTAGAAACTGCTGACAGAGAACATGCTTCCTTCTTTGAGTAAAACTGGTGTTTTGATGCTAGAACAGCATCTTTTGATATAATCAGAAGAGATACTTGCACAGCAATGCTGGCAAACTCCATCTCTGCTGGTTAATGGTCTGCCACGATCAGCGAGCACTGTCTGGGGCATCATTTCCCTGTCAAACAGTGAAGAACAGACCTTGGAGACACCCACCGGGCCCTGGGCGTGCTGGCTCACCTGGCAGCAGGCACAGAGACCCTCAGCCTGGCTGCAGCAGCCCCTGAGCCCAGCAGCTTTGTGGCTACAGGGACCACAGAGGCTCAGGCACAGAGCAGGGCAAAACCAAATCAACCCCACTGCCACTGCAGCCAGCAAAATCCCACATTCAGCACCCGTGTTCACACACCAGAGCAGATAAATTCTGGATGGCTCCATGTCCTGAGACTGATTAAAGGATGGGAAAACACATCTTACAGTCTTGAGGAGTTCAATTTATTTAGCTTATCAAAGATTAGGTTAAGGCATGTCTGATCACCAAGTAAGTACTTACTTGGGGAAAGGGAAACTGATAAGAAGAGGCTTTTCATCCTAGCAGAGGTGCAACAGTCCCAGAGGGAGAACATGAAACCAGAAAATTTAGGCAGGCAAAAGCCACACACTTTGAATAATAGAGGAATAAACCACTGGATGAATTCCTGATAATTTTAGAATTATAAATGGGTATTTCTTTAAAAGATATGCCATACCACAGAGTAAAACTTTGGCTAGCTCCCAACGTTGAAAAAAGCCTAGAATAAAAGGTAATTTTATTAGCTTTTTTGATTTTTAATTTCCTTTCTCTGTAGCAGTCAACAATTGTTTGATTCAATAAGAAAAGCCTCAATGTCATATATGTTGTTTCTAGCTCATTTTACCTCTCCAAAACCTACTCCTTTCTACTTCTGAGTACAAAACTACTCAAAAACTTCATTTGCTTCCTTCTTTGAGTACAACTGAAGTCTTTTTATGCCAGACACAATCTTTTTCGTTTCATTTGTTTCTTCAGTTTCATTAGGAAGAATTTATCTGTGTGTCCTTTAAAGGTACACAATGTTTGCATACACACTTTACGTGGTAGGGCAGAGGGGCTGCAAGTCAGGCCTCTTCACAGCCTTTCAATGCCTTGCTGTCCTTCATCCACATGTGCAATTCCTCAAGAAGCTGTCTCTCATTTTTGATGATTTCTGTCCTTCCCAGTGAGCACAGGTGCAGCGTTGCCCCTGGATTCCCTCTTGCTGGGCTGGGGAAGAGGAACCCTGCCCTTCCCTTCAGCTTCTCTCCAGGCTTTATGGAGTGCACTGACCCCAGGGGTGGCTGCAGTGGTCCTGCCATCTCCTGGGGGCTTCTGGAAAGATCTAACACCCCGACTCAGTCATTTTTTCCTCTTCCATTTGCCAAAAACCAGCGCATTTTTTGCATGTTTGCATTCAGACAGTGGCTGGCAGAGCCCAGATCCAATTCCCTCTGATCCTGGGCTTCTCCTGCTGTCTCTTTTCCTCCACCCCTGCTCCATCCCACACACAGGAGAGCACTCTGTGTCCTCACTGCTCCTGCTGGTCAAGAATGAACCTCCAGCATCTGCCACAGCAAGAGGAACCTTCAAAGAACAAACCTTCAAAGAACAAACCTTCGAGATCAGCCTCCCAAACACTCAGGCAGGCAGGTCCCAAATCCCTGTCCCTTGGAGAAGCCACTCTCCCTGTGACAAGCCACTCTTTGCAGCAGCCAGGAGCAGGGAGCACAAGGGCTGTCAAACACCTTTGAACAAAAGGGGATTTCAAGGAAAAAAGGCCAGGCTGGAGGAGCTGTCCCCGTGTCCTGCCTTGCTCACATCTCTGGGATTCACCCAGCTCCGTGTTTGCTCATGTGAGATGCAGCACACTTACTCCATCTACCACTGATTATTTTTACCTGAATGACCAGTGTCTGTTTGCCAAAGGAATTCATTCCCTGGGAACAAAGCCAGCGGCCCAGGGGCTGCCTCTTGCCCAGAGCACAGAAGAGCCCAGGAGGGTGGCGTCAGATCCCTGCCGAGAGCTGGTGCCCTGGACAACTCCTCCTCCGCCCCTCCTGCTGCCAGCACTGACTGCTGCAATGGCAGCTGCTGTACTTGAGTTAAAACCTTTGGTTTTTGGGGGGAAGGAGCAGTGTTTGTCCAGTGCTGTGATCCATGACAACAGGCCCTGCATTTTGCAGTGACAGGAATGACACGAGAGCCACTTGTCCAAATGTTTTTGTCCAAAACACTCTTGACACCAGAGATCTGAGAAGCAACTATTCACATTGGAGCTTTCATATTCACTGATTTGAGAAAAACTAACCAAGTCTCATGGTTAAGAAAATCCTGACTTACTTTCTGCAGTCTTAGCACAGTTGAAGTCTCTGGAAATTCCAGGTTGAACTATTTATTTATTTTTTTTAAATTTTCTTATTGTCAGTCTCATATCTGAGCAGCTGAGATCAGTCAGCTTACACAGCAAAGCACACATCAGCCTTAGCAGCCTTTGGATCAGGACCATAAATGAGGTTTTTTAAGAAATCTTGACATATATTGAACAGTTAAAACAAACACAATGGCTAATAGGTTACATACATAACTTAGTATAATAAACCTCTGCTGATTTATTTTGGTTTTAATTCCTGTAATATGCAAAAAACTTAAATTAATAATTTCTGTAGAAGCATAATAGTATTGGGCTCCAATGTCATATCTCTGCAGTGCAGTTTGCCTGGAGGACTCATAAAAACTGGTCATTAAAAAACCCGGATTTGGCTTTGATTAACCATAGAATAAAAGGAATAAAAGGAATTACAGAGAAGAATGGGGAAAGTAAATGAAACAGACAGATACTAGTGAATACTGTACATTAATATTTACTAAGGAATTAGGATAAAAACTTTTAATATGGTCAGCAATGAGGTGTGAAATACACCATATTAACAGGTTATTCACTGCTGCACGAGAATATAAACCAACAGGATAAGGTGCAATCAGAGGTCATTTCCATCCTTCTACACTAAATTACCCTCTACCCCATTTGGAAACACAAACAAAGCTTTGAAAAACAACCACAAAAAAACCCCGTATATACACACGTATGAAAAATAAATTACTTTGTTAATCATGTTAGACTGAAGATCAGATTTCACCCTGCTCCCACCACGACTGCTCCTGTCACCATTTCTGTACATTTTGCAGTCAAATGTGGTTTTCCTCTGCAAAGTGGCAACTTTCTACTTGAAAAACTACCAACTGTTTCTTTAGCACAAGTGGCAAAATATTTAATAGAAGATCAAACACTGATCGCTCTTTTAAAAATTTCACTTAAATTAGCAGTTCCCATATCTCCCTTTCAAATTAGTCCCACTAATACCTCGAGGTAGAGCATATTGAAATTCACACTTAGTAGTTTTTTAGCAAGGAAGTGTTCCTGGTTTGCACATTCCATCCTGTTTTCATTTAGCACAAGGAAGAGAGGGTGGAAAAGCACCTGCTTTGCTGATGTAGCCGTGCTGCTCCTGCCTGCCCTGAGCTGGCCCTGCAGCTCCTCGCCCCAACCCAGGACCCCATTCTGCAATCCCCAGCAGTCACCACTGACAAGCACCAGTTTTGATGATTTCAGAGTAACTAAACCTCAGAGCAGGGGACACCTTGCATCATGGAATATTTACAGCATTGGGGGACAGGTTCTCTCTGTCAGTTTGAAAATGTATCAATGTATCAATGCCTTTAATGGATCAATATGGAACATACGGGATTTCATGTGTGACTGGATGCAGATAACCCCCTGGACAATGCTTTGAGGAGCTCTCATGTGGAAATCTGGCTCTGAGGACAGAGGCCCTTCTTTTTTGACTTTCAGAGCCTTGACGCTGTACGCTAAGTTTCTGAAACACAAATATAACTTAGTTTCACTCTGGATCTAGGACAGAAAAAAAAGGACAAATGCCTTTTCGCTAAGGCAGATGATTTCCATTCAACACTGGCCAAAAGCCTCAGATGTGGTGCTGGTAGCCAGGATGGAGCTGAAGTGTGAACAGTATTGGCAGTATCCCCTTCCCATCAACAACCAGTGCCCCAGCACTAATAAAAGAACTCAAGACTTGTTTTTCACACTCTTGTCCTGGAAAGATACCTTAAACAGCTCATCAAGGGAGATCAAAAGGAACAGTGGTGAACATTTTAGGAAAAACCCTTGCAGAATCAATGCAATAAACATAACTCCTGTTGTCAGTGCTGCCACAGCCCCATCGATCCCACACGGGCTGGGCTGCACAGCGGGACCCAGGGTCACTGATCTGCGACCACTCAAGGTGAGCACTGGAAATAACTGCAAGCCAAAGAAGGAGCTATTGATCAGGAAACAAAGGAAAATGCACTCGAGAGCCTGTTTTCAGGAGGTCCCTTAAGAAATATTGAAACTAAAATCCACATCCCTATTTCATAATGTTCCTCCAGGTACAGCCTTGAAACCCACCCCCAAACCTGCCACAACAAAAGGCCTCACCACGGCGGAAGTGGTGGCTTCCCAAAAGGTCTCTCTTGGATAAAAGTGGCAGATTTGAAAGCTCCTGGGGGCACAGTCAGACTGAGTCCCCTGTGCCCTAAGCCTGTACCCCCCAGACAATCCCTGCTCACCCCTGTGCACCTGTCTGTGGGACATTATGATAAAGCAGGATGGGAGAATTGACAAGTTTTCAACACAGATCAGTTCTTCAAATTTCATCACCTGTGCACAGGCAGAGTTATGTGCAAATAATGGAAAGGGTGGAATGGGGCAGGAGTAATGGGGAGGCAGTAATGCAAACTACCTTTTCAAAACCCTTCCACTCTTCATGCCTTGCTCCTCCTAAGAAAACCAATATAGAAATGTGCCCAGGTCACTATGTGCTTTGCTGGAGTGTGGATTCCCAAAACTCAGTTGCATCTCAGGGTGGCAGAGCTGAGACAAAGGAGAACTGTCAGCAAAGGCAGGGTCCAAGAAGGGCAGAACAACACGACACATCCAGCCCAGGCAAAGCCAAGCCAGGGAGCCCGAAAGATGCAGAGGAGCAGCTGCCCCTGAGCCATGGGCAGGAGTGAAAGCATACGGAAAATGTATTTGACAATATTTAATTGCTTAAGGTACGAGTCACAGGTTGGTTTTTACTGTTCTTGTATTTTGTTTACCCTTTAGGAAAAAAAGACAACACAGAGCAGCACACAGCAACCAAAGCTGAAATTAGAGATTGTGAGAGAAAACACCGAGAGCAGAGAGTGTCACTGAGGGATCTCTTGCTTCCTGTGATATTGCAGATAAGATGAAACATTCATATTTTCCACAGCAAATAAAGACTTGCTTTGACATCAGTAATTTACACAGCACATCCTTCTGGTGGCACAGCACTGCCACAGCTCTTAGCCACGGATTAGATCATGAGGACAAATGTTCCTTTTGCACTGCAAGCCACCTGCAGGACTGCAAGCATTGCACAGGATGAAGCTGTGGAGTAGGTAAGCACAATTAAAGTCAGCTAATATTTTTATGGAAAATGGGTGTTATCAATAACAAAACAAAACAAAAAGAAAGAAAATTCCCTGGTTACACTCCATAACAAGACCATGTTAGATTAATACTGATTGTTTCATCATTGTGATAATGTTTTTATATGGGGTTTGATTTAGTGCAGCATAATATTCTGGTTAAAAACACATTATAACAGGTCAGCTGAAAAAATTAAAGTGCTAGCTTGCCAAAGGATCATCATTAGAAGATTTCCAATGGGGCTTCCTAATGAGTTGTTACTGGCATCCCTGTATAGCCCAACACTTTCACCCATGTTCCAGATGGAAATACATTGTAACCGCTATGAAAACCTGGGGGTAACACAGGTAAATAAAGAAAAAAGGGTGTCTGTACTAAGGAATACAGATCACCCTTCTCAATTAGAGAAATTAAACTTGAACAGGATCAAATGTGACCTGGTTAACATGTCTGAACATGTTCATCACCCTGATGTGCATTTTACACTGCCTGCAGTTCACTTCTTCCTCAGGCCTCCAAACGACTTCAGACATGGAGAGGCCCAGAAAAGCCAAGTTTATGTCTGGCTTTTGAAGTTTATAGTTTACTGTTCCAACATTGTGCACACTCAGATCCGTAATTCTGTAATTCCCAATATGAAAGAGACTGTTGGGGAAAACAATCTGAGTCATGAAAAACATTACTGCACTTTTTGTACTGTACACTGCTGTGCTCACAGTGCAAATGGCTGCAGCCATGCCTGAAAAAATCCTCCTGCCTCTCACCATTTGTTTCTGATTTCTCAGGTGCTTTCTGCCCTTTCACGCTGCTGCCAGCAGCAAGCCCTTGTCACCTGCCTGTGCTGCCCCATGGGAGTGTCTTTGTGTGTCTGTCTCCAGTTCAATGTGCAACTTGGAGATCTCCTTCCCACTCCTTTGATGGCTCTAACCCTCTAACTACACGAGTTGTCACTGCTAGAGCTCATCACTGCTGTTCTCTGTTCCTGAAAGCTGTACAGTAGGAGCAGCGTGTGGCCTGTCTTGTTTATATGACTGCTATGGAAATTGTTAATCACAATCAGATTTTGATTCTGTTGCCTTCATTTCCTCCCTTAACCCACATCTCAAATCTCTCCCAACCCATCTTCCTTACCCCTTATCTTGTACTCCCCCACGCTGCACGCTCAGAACAGCTTCACTGGGTTATCTGCTGTACACTTTACCTCTAAAGAAGGCCACGCACACAGAAGCTTGTGAACAGTAAACCACACGCACAGCTCGGTCACGTGAGCTGGGGACAGCCCAGGTCCCCAGGGGGAACTCACACAAGCACATTTCCTGATCCCACGATCTCATTTGCTCTGCTGGAAAACATTAAGCATGAGGAATTATGCAGAGCACAAAATGCTGTGTGAATGGAGGTCTGAGCAGGGAAAGCTTGGGTGTTCTTAATGAGCACCTGCTGCAAGAGATGCTGCCAATATCCTGTGCAGATGACACCAGCGAGAGCAAGGCAGGTATTGATTAGTGCCTCCAGGGTGCAGGAGGAATTGTTAAGGGTCTCCTGAAAGCACAAGCCACAGCAGCTCCTCGGAGATGTGTGAGTTGCTGGTAATAACATTATCCCTGCCATCCCAGCTCGGATCAGCAACACGCCGTGGAGCAGAACCAGCAAGAGGCTTCCAGAAATAGAGATGCAAACGAGCCTCCCATTTACCAACCCTGTCACTTTAAAGGAACTATAGATTAAATAAAGTCCAACTTGCTGTTTCTGAGTAGGCAGATTGTTGTGGGTAAGACACTTCCTACTGTGTTGACTTCTTAAATCTACCAGTGCCTGCTCGAAGAGGGCTGAAACCGATTATACCCAATGTGCTAAATGTCACTTAGTCATGATATGTGAGGTTTCTTCCTGCCTCCTGTGGACTGGGAGAAAACAGGCTGAGCTATAATTTCATACCAGTGAGAGAAAGTTCGGTCACCAAAGGGCCAAGGAAATGCTGCCAAGCTGGTGAGGGTGGCAGGAGGTGGAAGGAATGGGGAAAGAAGAAATAATAAATAAGTGAACTGTTGTGAAAGCTTTAAAGAGCTACAATTAAAAAAACTGGGGAGATATTTTAGGGAGATGAAACACTTGCTAATGTGATGCTTATATTAAAATTGTAACCAGATTGGATAGTGGTGTAAAATGTGTCACTGGAACCAGCATTTCCATATTGCATGTCATGAATTTTGCCTTAAGGGCAGAAAAAGCAGCAAATGAAACAGGAGATTTCCACCCCAGCACCCCAGCTGAGTTTCATGTAGTTATTTCAGCAGGCTTACTTAGCAGGAGGCATACTGGAAAGAAGTATTTTTAACCAAAACAATCAGAACCAGACAATTCAGCCCTTGTTTTTCACTCTTCAATGATAAGATCTTAACCTAAGGAAGGTGGGTTTAATTTCACCTGAGTACTTTTTTATCTTAGTAAAATGCTGCAATACTGGGCACTTCAAGCAGTATTTTATTATTTGTTGCAGTGGATCTCTGGGAGAAGCAGCTGTGAGGGACAGAGAATGGAAAGGAAGGATAGGTCAGAGGACTTCTTTGGATGAACGCAGTCAGTCCCACTCAGTGGAGACAGGATGCCATGCTGGCATTCCTCCTGTTGCCAGGCACCTGCAGAGACACCCTCCTGAAGGGAAGGAAATTCCCTTTTTGAGAACTCTCAGTCCAAATGGGAGAGCACCTCCCAGCGTGGTGGGGGCTCCCTGCTGAAGTAGTTTCCTTTGTCTAAAGGTTTATGATTGGGAGGAAATGATCAATCACCCGGACAAAATCAAGTCAGCACAAATCGAAGGCTCAGCACAAGAGAGCTCAGGGAACCTGCAGTGTAAGAGAAGCTGCAAGTGCTTTGTGCAGCTCAACAGCAAGGCTGAAACCTTTCACCTCTGGCTGTATCCACACTGAGAACTCCAAAGGGGGTATATAGTGGCAAATACTGGACTTATACCTCAGCATAAAAAAAAAAAAAAAAAAAAAAAAAAAAAAAAAAAAAAAAAAAAAAAAAAAAAAAATTGCAACAAAAAGACTATAAACAAACTACTCTGGATTAAATTGACAGAATTTGGAAATAGCTAGTAATAAAATACAGAGATATTCCAGCCTATTTTCCACGCCATGTATCGCACTTGAAGAAAAAGAACAAACACCAGGCAGATCCTTCATGGGTGGGGAAGGAGGGTATTTAGGATGACAGGAATCACAGTAAAATTGTACTGAAGACTAACGGATACGGCACCTCCCTGTGTGGAGCGCCCCAAAGCCGGGCAGTGACAAGTAAAATAGCTTATTTAAAACTCAGACCCACTATAAATTTATAGAAATGTGGATAGCAATGATAAGGCAGTTGATATGGAACTGAGGAGAAGTTCTGGCAGCCCTTGATATCTCTCTCTGAAAACTGAATTCTGGCTGCTTCTTAAGTGATTCAGTGTCTGTTAAATGTTTGACTCCCCCTCCAACTTACAAAAATATGTTTGGCAGAACATTGCTTATTTCTTTGCTAGCCTTGGCTTAACTACTCCTGAACCTCTCAAAAACCAGGCCCAGGCCCAACACCCAACCCACATCCCCAAAGTCAGGGCTCCTGTGCTGCACTGAGTTTATCTGGTGGGTGAACTTGCCCCAGGTTCACTCTGACACTGCAGGGCCCAGCAGGCAGAGAGGAAGGATGGGTTATCCCTCTGGGAAACACTGCTGCTCATTGCCAGGCAGATCTCTGCATCCCTTCACTCCTGGCAGAGGATGTACTTGTTTCCTCATCCAGCTCAGAAGATGGCCAGGATTCTGAACTGGAAATTGGACAGGAAAACCTTGGCCACACCAGGGGGAGCTTCCCCATTAACTCAGCTATCATCTTTAAAATCTCTCACCTGTCAGTGATCAAAACTCACTCAAAGCATTTTTTTCCAACACAGAAGAATCCCTCTAGGTTTTTGTCTGAGATGTGAATCCCCAAGGCAGTGCTTCCACAGGCCTTGCTGTGCAATGGTGTGTTCTGACCAGCACTCTGAGAGCTTTGTTCACTGCTCACTCATTTAGACACAGGCAGTACTGACACCCTTGTCATGGCTCCAACCATCTCAGAACAAGCTTCAAGAGGGATTCTGTGGGTGCAGGTTTATAAATATCAGCAGCCCATCTAAAGCAAGGCTAGCTAGGTAATTAACACTAATTATTAAACTGGAGGCACAGTGTGACCCCTCTGGGACAAGGGTGGTTGCTGGATGGGGGCAGTTTGCCACAGCAGTGTCCCCTATTCCCCTCCTTCCCCAGAGCTCTTACAGTCTACCTTGGGGTGACAACACTACCAGAGACTTGGGAGCCTTTGGAATCCCATCAAACACACCAAGACTTGGCACTATCACTCATGTCAGGAGAAATACTGCTCCTGAACAAACGTGCTCGAGATCAGAATTCCCTGTTTAACCCAGGACCCCTCCTAAGAACTCATTAAGAGAAGCACACACTTATCTCTAATAACCATTTGCCTTGCTCTATCCTAAATTCAGATCCTTTTCACTTTCCTTCAAAAGATATTTATCACGGTAAATTTCTCCATTTTACATCTCATCATTTTAAAGGTCAGGGTACAATGCTGTATTTATAGAAAAATCATAGTTATCAACAGCTAACATATGGGCTGCACTGAATAGCAGAAGTCACGGTATTTATATCATATTTACTGAAAATGTGTTTGCAGCCTCATCCCTCCTGTACTGCCGGGTGATGCACTAACATACAAATTAAACATTAACAGTGATGGCAACTGATTTACTAAACAGAAATCATAATGATTCACTAAATCACAGCAGCACCTGCTGTTACATATTGGTATTTATGAGTATTGATGAATTTTAACACTACAAAGTGTTAGAGATACCAGCTAATACACTCTACACTCCAATCAATTGGGCTCATGAAAATCGGTAACAATTACTCTGTTTCCACAGGTTCCAACGTTTGCTTTCATGTTCAAGGTTGTACAGCTACATCTCCTAAATTCCAATCACGAGCGGCAATGGGACAACCCAGATCAATCCTGCTGTGAAAGCAAAGCTCAGCAGTGCAGCCGTGCTCTCTCCTGACCTACACCTCCTGAGACATCCCCAGCTCATCCCCACCTTCCCCTGAGCAGACAGGAGAGCAACTGCAAACCCCAAACCCACACCACTCCTGATGCTTGATTTATGGCAGTAGAGCTGCCTCTGCTGCAACCTGCCCTGTCTCGGTAGGAAATGAAGGTCTTAGAGAACTGAACTGCTCCTTGGAGGGTGATTTATGTCCTGAGAGGCTGCAAGCACAGCTCCTGTGCCAGGTCTGGTGCCAGCAGTGACCTCCTAGAGCTCCCACACTGCTGCCCAGGTGAGCCAGCTGCTGCCAGCACGTGACTACTGCAGAAACACAGACAGGAAACACGTGAGACTCCAAAACAAACTGCATTTGGGGGTTTATTGTTTGTTTGGGTTTTCCAAAGCTTGGCTTTCCCCCAAGAAAACACTTGCTATGGGCTCAGTGTTGCACTCTAAGAGCAAGTTTCTCCCTTTCACCCTGTCTCTTGTGCCCTGTGACCCATCTTTGGAAAATCAGGGACACTCAAGTGAGTGTCAGCAGCAGAGTGACATCAGGGCACATTCTGCCTCTAATGTGACCACAGGCACTGCCTGGGTTATTGGGTATTCAATGTGCACTGCTGGCTGGTGGCTCTGCAGTGCCTTCACCAAATGCACTGGGGCTCTGAGCCCAAACACCTCTGTCAGCCTGAAGGACAGCAGCTGCCTTGTGTCCCTCTTGCATGCTAGCTCACCAAGCTCCAAGGAGAGGTTTGCTGGCTTGCCGTGTGCCTGGCTTCCTCTGATTTAAGGGGGATCCTTTGGGTCAGCTTGTGCAACTCTGTCAATCTCCACAGGTGCTGAGAATCAGATCTGAACACGCTCAGGAGTTACAGGACTGGTTCTTAATTGTAATGCAGTGGACTCTTAATCTATTAGAAAGGAGAGATGAACCTGGTTGTTTTATAGCCCTTGACAATAAACATTTGAACCCACTAAAGGTATAAAATGTGAAGAAGCTGCTTAACATGTCCACAGAGACAGTATTATGGGAACCAAAGGATGCAGCTCTCTCCCTGCAAACCTGACAGTCATCACGTGGAAATTTCACTGCAGACCCTCTGTGCTGCCACTCTCCAAACGAGGCAATGCTGCTGAGAAGTGCTCAGGATGGCAGGCCCACAACAAGTCTTGTAACAATCACCTTATTAAACTATCATCTGTCACCGTAATTTCATTACTTGGTGCCTAAGACCATTCCTGCTCCGGATTGTTTTTCAACACCTGTGGTAGTAGATCATTTACCCAGATGACATTTTATTTCATTTTGCAGTTCTAATCTAATCTGTGAGCTAACAGAATTGTTTTAGCTGGCGTGAATTCAGAGGCACACAAAGAGCTTCATTAGGCATCAGCCTCTTTATTTTGCTGATGCTTTAAGAAACATTTATCAAAACGAAGCATTCCTCTCATTTCAGTATAAACTCTCCAATTCTCTTCAGGTTAGACTGAAAAGTATTGCCCTCCATTATCACAGTACATTTAAAATATGCATTAAACACAAAACTACACCTAATCTTGTTTAATGCCAACATAAAGCTAGATCTGTATCAATTTGAAATGCTAGACGGTCTCTCAAATTACTTAGTGTTTGAATTAAAGAAAAATATTCTTTTATATGAAGTCCCTGATTGTGCACACAACACATGCCAAGCCTTCCTCACACGGGTCAGAGAGTGATGGGAATCACACCTGTCCCCCTCCAACACCTGATTTCTGTCTGCTGTGCCCTGCACAGGGAATCCAGGAACTCCCCAAGCCTTTACAAATCAGACTTCACGCCCTGGGGAGCTGCACAGCCTGTCAGAATCTGTGGGGAACGGCACAGCCTTTTTGGAAGAACACTTCTTTAACTAACCAGGCAGATGGCAGTGAGTTGAAGCCTTTGGGTAGCAAAGGAAGGAGATGTACCCACTGATGTGGGGGATGCTGGCAGCGTGTCAAAATCAAAACTCTAACCTAAAACACCTGGCACGCCGTACTGTACCCCTTGGGAGCTGCCATTTAATTCCTTGGGTGAAATCTTCAGATAATTGAGTGACTGTACTTCTCTTTCCAAGCTCTGGCCACGCTTGTCTCAGCAGCTCAAGGTTATAATTCAATGGCCTCTCCCTGCTCCACACAGGAGCTGCTGTGCCAGGCTCCCAGCCAGACAAATACCCCCACCAAACCCCACACAGCCTCCTCTCTTTAAAGCCAGGGGACACACATCTTGTGCCCTCCAGGATTCCTCTGGTATCAGCACTTTCCTACACACAGTGCAATGCACACCTCTGATCTTCCAGAACAGAAACTGATGCCTTGGGATTTTAGCTGTTATATTTTTCATATATTTGTAATCCTGCAATTCTTTAGTGCATAACTCTAAACTCCACACACAGTGTAAGCTGCTGCTTCCCCATTTTGGTCAGACACAACAATTCCTCTCCAGGCCTGGCAATCAAGGACACCTCACTGTCTCAGACCCCGAGAAATGGAAACAAAAGTGAGTTGGGGGAGCAAACTTGGGGTAAATGACTTCATTACCTGAAGCTGTAATTGCAAGATGAACCCCCAATATGCAAATGGACCAAACTCTTAAAAGTGTGAAAACCTGTGACCCGTTGTCCATTTTTGGGTGTAGCCCCTGGGTGGGTTTGTCTGCCCTAAATGTACCTGAAAGCCCTTCAATAAATACAACTGCTGTTTATTCCCTTGGTTTTGTCTGGCCTCTGTCCTTAGGTAGCCCAAAAAGGCATCAAAACACTTCAGCAGAACTACCAAACCAGGAATTGTGCTCCTCTCCCAGGGCTCAGGAGCCTTTGGATACCACGGATGGATCTCCATGGGCGTGTTGGGGAGCTGGAGCAGTTGCTAAACTTCTTAAATTAAAAAAAACCCTAGTTTATGGATCTGCCAAAACAAATAAAAAAATATGGTTCATTAATCTTAAGTAACAATAATCCACATTAAGGTAAAAAAAAGAAGCCAAGACAGCACAGGCACACTCGTTTAGAAAAGTCACAAAAACAAGCCCTGTGACACAGAGAGGGCCCTTCCATCCTATCCAAGGCCTTTCCTCTGCCACTGCTGTTGAGTCACTGCTAAATTACATTTCCCCCTTGTTGCCTGTTGGTGGGGGGCTCCTGACAAAGCCCGCTTGGGCAGGGTTAAGTAATTTGTGATCCCTCCCCAGGGCTGGTTCCTGCAGCCAGCATTAATCACTGCAAGCCCTGGCAGCCTTATGAATTAATTGTTACAGCAGGGATCTCACTTCCAGGGAATGATTAAATGTACTTTTACTTACTTATTTATTTATTTTTAAGGAGTGCAGGATCCAGCTTCTATCTCAGGTGATAAAACTCTTTCTTGCACACATTTATCTCTCTGGCAGATTTGTCCTTACTACCCTCTCTTTTTTTCAGGCACAGCTCAAAGATTTTTCCTAAGATATGGTTATTCACAACTTTTCTATCACCTCAGTATAGGAGTTTGATACTCCACAGGAGCTCTCTAATCACCTCTGGGTTATAGGAAGGGATGAAGCATACAGCCTTTTTTTTCAGAAAATAAAAAAGAACCCACAGAAAACCCCCACCAAACCCCAACACAAAAACACACAGAAAATCCCCAAGTTCACAAAAGCCTTGTTGATCTTTCAGGATCCCTGAGTTACTGTTCTCCCAGAAGAGACTTCATTTTTGAAATTGTGAAGGGTTTGTGCCACTCCTGAATTTCCTTTTCAAGCAATGATTTATTTTACTTTCCTTTAATGATATCCTTCAGAGCTCAGGGTACCCAGAGGCACTTTTGCCTGCAGTGCATTTGAAGCTGCACAGAGACTCATAGGTTCTATCCCATTTCTGAAGGGTTTTGTCTTGAAATCTCTTCCCACTGGTTTAAGATAATCTTCATCTTCTTTTGATGAGATGTATTTCCTCACTGAAATGTTCAGTTGGGAAGTGAAGATTCCTGTCCTGGCAGGAGCAGCACTGCTAACATGGACACGGGATTGTGCCTCTCTTCCCAGGGAACCTGTCCCAACCTCCTCCTCTTCCTCCTTTAGTGTAGCAAATGGGATGGAGCCAGAAGGGAGCAAGTACTACAAATAAACTTTACAGCTGGGAAAAGATGAGTCTTTTCCAGTCTCTCCCTACCACCCCCAAACCATTACTGAAATATTTTTTCTCATTCGTTACTTATGCACATCAGGAATCAGTGAAGAGCAAATGGTTCGCATCTTCCAAAGAGAGAGCTGCAAATGGACATGGCTTAGGCACATGGAAAGATCCGGTATCCACATCCCAAACTAATTTCCCTGCAACAACCAACCAGAACAACTGTGTACACCTTTCTCCTCAAAACTTTGGTTTTTGCTTCTTCCTCAGGAACAAAGCAAGAGATTTAGACTTTCCATCTGAATTTTGGGAACCCAGACTGATTTTTCTTTCTGAAAACCTACTCACACTATTAAATCTGGACCACATTAAAATGAGAAGGCACTTAAAAGAAGCCCATTCATTTGCTCTAAACCAAGAACCAAGCACTGAAATGGTTTATATCACCTGCTCCCTTCCAGCATCAATATCACTTACATGTGACTGAGAAAAATATTCCATAATTTTGGTGGATCAGGGAAGATAATTAACAGATGCACAGGCTAGTCTGTATCTGTGTATAAAAATCTCTAACTGTTAAGGATACTGAGTCAGCCTTAAGTGTCCAGAAATAAGAGACATCCCATGGTTTCTTGAAAACCCCCTTTCATCTTGCAGAACCAGACCTGCTCCAGTTTGGAGGTGAGGAGATCCACAGGAGAGCTCAGCACAAACACCAGCCCGATGGCTACAAGGCCTTCAGAGAGCTGTGCCAGAAAATCTCCCCCCAAAGGCTGTTCTGTTGGCAAACACAGTTATTCAGGAGAATTTCCTTTTGTACATGAATAGGGTATCAGCACAGCTCAGTTCATTTCTCTGCACAGAAAAACCTAAAGTTATCCTAAACCTTCGGACATTTGGGCCCTTCTCTCTGGAAGCATTCAGGAAACTTCAGCTTCATTCGTCAGTGTGAGCAGACATAGAAACAGACTGAAAGTGCTCCAGATTGTAAAATAACAAGCTTCACTGATTGTTTACATCCTCATTTTCTCTAACCATCATCAAATGTACCCGTGAAGAAATCCTTTTGCCTAAAAGAACCAAGGTGACTGCTTGACACCCCATGAGGGAACACAGATGGAATACAGCAGCAGGAAAAGGACAAGCAGATCTGACCTGTGACTTTCCCACATGCCTGATTCCCACCCTCACTGGCAGCTCCTGCAGCCTGGCAGCCACTGCCCTCCCCTGCCCTGGGCCCTTTCAGCTTCCCTCACACCCATGAAGCCACAAGCTTGACTTGATGCACCTGCCTTTCAGAATATCCTCTGACTGGAGATAAACATGATATGACAGATAACTTACACAACTGTTTGCAGACACGTTATTTGTTAAAAACCATAAATAAATGTGGGCACGGGAAGGAAATTTGCCGTAAGTGAGGAGGGAGGAGATGCCCCCTGTCAGGGAACCCTTCTGAGCAGAGGAGCCTGCAGAGCAGAACACCCTTGATGCCTTGGGATTTTAGCTTTTATATTTTTAATGTATTTGTAATCCTGCAATTCTTCCACATATAACTCTAAACTCCACACGCAGTGTGAACTGCTCCTTCCCCATTTTGGTCAGACACAACAATTCCTCTCCAGGCCTGGCAATCAAGGACACCTCACTGCCTCAGGCCCTAAGAGATAGAAACAAAAGTGAGTTGGGGGGAGCAAACTTGGGGTAAATGACTTCATTACCTGAAGCTGTAATTGGAAGATTAACCACAACATGCAAATGGACCAAACTTATCAAAGTGTGAAAACCCATGATCCATCATCCATTTTTGGGTGCCGCCCCTGGGTGGGTTGGTCTGCCTGAAATGTACCTGAAAGCCCTTCAATAAATACAACTGCTTTTTATTTTACTAATTTTGTCTGTCCTCTGTTTTTAGGTAGCCTCAAAAGGCATCCCCTTGCTCCAGCTGGGTTTCTGGCAGCTGCTACTCACACACAGAATGCTCCTGCCCCACCACTCATCCCAGCATTATCAGCTGATCTGCTCTCCTCACCTCTGTAACCACCCTGGGATTTACTCAGTGGGAAAAGGCCTGTTTAATTACACACACCAGGGTGGGCTGCAGTCCCTCTGAATCCACCCTGGCACGGCACTGACAGCCTGGGAAGGTCTGAGGTGAGCCCTGGCAGCACCAGCTAGTGCCACCAGCACAGAACAGGGAGTGGTGCTGTGCAATGTGCACAAGATGAACCGCGTTCATTATTTGCAAAATCAGCATCAGGAAACAATGTCTTGAGTTTCAATCCAAATTTATTTCCTCATTTAAATATCACCTACTTTTCCTGACTGAAGCTTGCAATATTTTGATTTAAATTATAGTCATCAGTTAAATCACTCATTTCAGGTATGACAGTAGAAGTGATGTGTTGTAAAATTCATTCCTCAGCTAACTTGATTTTCATGTGTGTGACTAAAACAGCTGCTGCTTTCTGTACATTTGCCTTTGAAAACACCTCCAAAAATAGTGAGGCTGGAGAACTGCCGTGGTAAATAAAAATTGCTTTCTCTGGACTGGTTTCTGGCAGCCTTGGATGTGTAAAGAGAAAGACACTGGCTTTAGGAACTATCCATGTTTATGAGAAGGCTAAATATATTCATGAAAAGGCACACTGTTCATGGACAAGGAAAGCAAGCTGTTTTCAGGAACAATTTGCATGAGATCTTACCCACTAACCTAAAAAAATAAATGGTGCATTCTAACACACTGGGGGAAAAGAACACAAAACCAACCCCATCGATTCCTCCAAAACAGCAACATACCCTTGTCAAAGAGAGAAACCCAACACATCCACAGAAACATTGGCATCCTCTCCTGCCTTGACATCTCTCTATCATTTTTTACACTCATGAAAACATTCAGTAAAGTCCTGACTCACCAACGGGGCAGCACACATAGGGGTAGAACATCACCTGTGGGTAACCTTCCTTCCACAGTGCCTGAAGGAGGGGGGAAAGGCAAATCCAGGTTTGATGGGAGCACCCCAGCCCTGCAGCAGACAGGAGCCACCTCGCTCCTGAGCTGTGGCAGCCACCCAGCCAGCCCGAGGTGGGTCCATGCAAGCCCAGATGGATTAACGCTCCATAAATCCTTCCCTGACAATCACAGAAACGTTCAGAAGCCAGTTAAGAAAGGAACAAGAACCGAACAAAGTCTGTGGAGGTGACTAATTTGGTGACTGAGTGCAAACAGGATACACAACAGCCGCAGGCAGCTCGGTTCAGGCCCAGGGCAACTGCAGGGAAAATGCAGCTTCTCATCAGAGGTAATGAGGGATTTAGAGAATCAAACGAAGCACTTGTTCTCTGAACAAGCTCAGCACCGAAGGAGGGAGCAGCTCCCACACAAACTTCCTTCCACAGCCCCGACTCCCCTGGGTACCCGGGGCAGGCTGCACAGCCCCAGCTGCCCCAGGGACAGGGGCACCGAGCGTGGCTGCGCTGCCAGGACTGGGATCCTCATCTCTATCCCCTGAAAATGAGCCCTCAGACACAGGACATGGCCCTGCACTGAGGGACACAACATCTGAAAATGAGCCCTCAGACACAGGACATGGCCCTGCACTGAGGGACACAAAGTCTGAAAATGAGCCCTCAGACACAGGACATGGGCCTGCACTGAGGGACACAACACGATGAAAATGAGCCCTCAGACACAGGACACGGCCCTGCACTGAGGGACACAAAATCTGAAAATGAGCCCTCAGATACAGAACATGGCCCTGCACTGAGGGACACAACCCCAGAAAATGAGCCCTCAGACACAGAACATGGCCCTGCACTGAGGGACACAACACCCTGAAAATGAGCCCTCAGACACAGGACATGGCCCTGCACTGAGGGACACAACATGTGAAAATGAGCCCTCAGACACAGAACATGGCCCTGCACCGAGGGACACAACATCTGAAAATGAGCCCTCAGACACAGGACATGGCCTCTGCACTGAGGGACACAACATCTGAAAATGAGCCCTCAGACACAGGACATGGGCCTGCACTGAGGGACACAACATCTGAAAATGAGCCCTCAGACACAGGACATGGGCCTGCACTGAGGGACACAAAGTCTGAAAATGAGCCCTCAGACACAGGACATGGGCCTGCACTGAGGGACATAAAATCTGAAAATGAGCCCTCAGACACAGGACATGGCCCTGCACTGAGGGACAACATGAAATGTCATGCGGGGACAGTTTGTGCGGAGCACAAAGCACAGCCACACCTGTAAGCTGGGAAGTGTTTCCACAGCCTTCAGCCCATCCCTGTTTCCCTGAACACAGTCCAGTCCTCCCACAGACACAGCAGCTCAGCCTGGGAAACAATCTGACTCCCTTTCCCTGCACTTACCTGCTGTAAGAGGCTGCCACAGGTGTCTGAAGAGCTCGCCTTTGCCAGGGCTCAGGTTGTCCCCGGCAGTGGCACTCTGTCCTGGTTCAGGGCAAATTTTGGAGAAAACCCCTGAATAGGGTCCCTCTGGGAAGCAAACCCAAACAGCCCTGAAAAAGCTATTTTATTTAACTAACAAATGCCCACAAGCATAAAGAATGAATAAAATGAAACGATAAAACCTCTTGTTCTGAAGTGCGATGGCAAATTCGGCAAGTCCCTGCTGTGGGTAGCTCAGCTCGCTCGGTCTCTTATCAGAACCTCCAGAGGTCCAGGCCCCAGTGGGCCACAGGTGTGAGCTCCCAGTGCTCTTCTGGGTTTTTCAGTCTGGAGTTTAAAAAGTCCCAAGAAAAAGGGAAAAAAAAACAGTCCGGGGAACTTCCCTGCCCTATCTGGCTAAAACTAACTAAAAGCAAAGCAGATCTCTGTCCCACTGCCTGGCTTTGCCTCAGACAAACACAGTCCCAGAGCTGGAATGTGGAGGACTCAGGCAGTTTTCCCCAAAACAAAAACCGCACGCTGCTTCTTTCCCCCTTTCACTCCCAGAACCAGTCTCAAAGGCACAGAACTCAATATACAGCACAAACAGAACAGAGATTGGGGATACAAGCATCATAAAGTCACCCTAGGACAACTGAGAACAAGGCACAGCTCTGAGGTGCTCAGTGCCAGCTGAGGGGAGCTGGGGACACCTTTGGTCTCCTGAACCGGGGTGGTTAAAACCAGATATTTTGTTTGTAACTGTGTGATGTGCCTACACTGAACACAAACCCCTCACTCAATGCATTACAGGTGACTTATGCAGGTGTTCCTGCCCTGCTGCAGACAATTCATTGGAGATGGCGACTGGAGATTACTGTAGTGGTGGCTTGGAAGCTGCGCCAGGTTTTTCACTGAGTGCAGAGACCTCAAAGCAGCAAGCAACACTGTCACCTGATGCTTCCTCACAGCCACAGAGCCCACCTTCCCCCTGCTCCGACGTGACACAGAGGGGGCAGCCCTTGGGACAGAAACCACAGCCCCTCTTCTGATGCTGATTCTATCCAGGCTCTGCACAATACCCATATTCTTTAGCCACCTTCTCCTCCTGCTCTGCATTTTGCCATCCTCCCTCCCTCCTTCCTCCATCCCAGCCCACACTCCCACTCCGTGCTCCCCTCCTGCCCTTCCCTCCTGGCTTCTGCCCCAGGACAGCAGAGGGAGGTGGCAGCAGCAGGACCTGCACCCACAGGGACCAAAGCTGGGCAGCAGCAGGGTCTGCAGCACAGGGGGTGTGCAGGGTGAGGAGTGCTCCCCTGTCACCCACAAAGCAACCAAAGCTGGGCAGCAGCAGGGTCTGCAGCACAGGGGGTGTGCAGGGTGTGGGGTGCTCTCCTGTCACCCACAAAGGGACCAGGGTCTGCAGCACAGGGGGTGTGCAGGGTGAAGAGTGCTCTCCTGTCACCCACAAAGGGACCAGGGTCTGTAGCACAAGGGGTGTGCAGGGTGTGGGGTGCTCTCCTGTCACCCACAAAGGGACCAGGGTCTGCAGCACAGGGGGTGTGCAGGGTGAAGAGTGCTCTCCTGTCACCCACAAAGGGACCAGGGTCTGTAGCACAAGGGGTGTGCAGGGTGTGGGGTGCTCCCCTGTCACCCACAAAGGGACCAGGGTCTGTAGCACAAGGGGTGTGCAGGGTGTGGGGTGCTCCCCTGTCACCCACAAAGGGACCAGGGTCTGCAGCACAGGGGGTGTGCAGGGTGTGGGGTGCTCTCCTGTCACCCACAAAGGGACCAGGGTCTGCAGCACAGGGGGTGTGCAGGGTGTGGGGTGCTCCCCTGTCACCCACAAAGGGACCAGGGTCTGCAGCACAGGGGGTGTGCAGGGTGTGGGGTGCTCTCCTGTCACCCACAAAGGGACCAAAGCTGGGCAGCAGCACCTGCAAGGGAAGGATTATGCTGCCCTGCTGTGTGACACAGACACAATCTCAATTCAAAAGAGCAGGTGAAA
The DNA here is from genome assembly GCF_015227805.2 of Hirundo rustica. NCBI lineage: Eukaryota > Metazoa > Chordata > Aves > Passeriformes > Hirundinidae > Hirundo > Hirundo rustica. The sequence goes on along the minus strand of NC_053459.1, from coordinate 2,120,823 downwards.
TGCACTTTGGAGAGCCCGAGTAGTTCCAAGTTCATCTTCCCACGCACCCAGTCACTTATGCAAAAATTTAAAGGCACTTTACACAGCTTGTCCTCACTCAGAGCCTCTCCTGCCAGGCAGATCCTTCCTTCCTCCCACCTCGCTTTCATTCTTACATGGCCACCACCACTGTCAAAAGTAATTTTGTTTCAATTTCATGGCTTGATTGGGCTGAATGTAATGGAACCAGATGCTGTGAATGAATGAAAGTTCCTTCTGTGAAGACCCATCATATTTTTGAGCTAAGTGGACCATGTTCAGCTGCATATAGGTACTTCACATGCTTTCAGAGTATTAATCTGTCTGTACCAGGTATGAAACCAGTCAAATGAGCCAAAACTCAAGTAAAAGCATTAAACTAGCCTTTGTTGTTCCATAAAGAAAAGTATTATAAAGCTTTAATTGCTAGCTAATCAACATACTCCAGAATAAATGAATCACACTGTTTTTCTTGGTGCTTACATGGTTTAAAATAGCTGGAAAATTACACGCTCGTTTTCCCCCAAGGGCTTTCAGTCGTGAACTGTTTCAAAGATGAAACAATTTACCCAGCACATTTTATTTCAGTATAATCATGAGGCCACTGCTGAATAAGGCTGCATAAAACTCAGTACTGGAGAGTGCTAGTGGCTGGTGTGCCTAGTATTTCCTTCAGAAACATGATTTTCCTGAAATCCTCTTTCATGCTCCCATCCAGTGGAGTGACAGGGTTGTACTGTGCCAGTGAGGGAAGCCAGCCTGCATCGGGCAACACTTTGGAGACTATTAAAGCAATGCTTGAAGTTATTTGAAGGGGTTTCAAGCAGCATTTTTTCTAACTTTTCCTAATGCCTGTCCAGACATCACCTGTCCATGGCAGAGTTCAGGGAACTTGGTCCAAAGATATTCATAGGATTGACTTTCAGGTAACTTCAGCAGCAATAAAACATGGAATTCAACAAATGAATGAAACATAATGGAACAAACCCGCTGCATTATAGAGGTATTTAGTATAATACTTCCAAAATCAATCAGTGAACAGGAGTATTAATCTTAAAATGTATAAATTTTTAAAGAAGTCTCAGGCAGTGAGATTCCAGCCAACTGGAAGCAGATCTTGCCCAAGCTTCAAAATTATATTGGTGGAAAAAAAAAAAAATGAGCCTCCTTGGATGTGTGAGTGCTGGCCTGAGCACGAACAGGACTGAGGTGTCAGAGGCCATCAGGACTGAGCCCTCCTCTCCTAATGGCTGCTACAGGACTATTCATCAATATCCAGTGGCAGACCTAAATGCCTATAAAGCATCTTAATGTGCACTAAAAAGCTCTTCTGAAGTCTGCTAGCCTTATTACAGTCCCTCTGCCTTCTGGGTATGCACTTCAGTTGCTCTGTAGGGCAGGAAAAGCTTCCTGCCCTGTGCCCAGCATCCAGCACATCAAGGCAACAGACTCCTGGGCTCTCTAGCCTCGTGCCCTCTCTACGATTTGGCTACTGCACCTTTCCAGGAAGCTCTGTAGATTACCAGCTGGTTTAGGAATAAACACCCAAATTTAGAGACATGGGCATCTGGACATGAGGAGTGCTGGACGTGCAGCAGTGTTACTGACAGCAGCTCTGCAACATGGTTTAAAGCAAAAACTGGCATGGGGCATCTAAGTGCTGATCCTATCTTTGTCCAGAGTGACAAACAGGACAGAGCATCCCGAAGGAAGCTGTTCTTTCCTGAGGGCCTCCATTGCTCAGGTTCCCCACATGAGCATGACCCTGTTCCCAGGCGCACAGGTGGGATTTTGGGTGTCCCCAGCGTGTGGATCACAGCACACACTGGAACTGGGACAGGTGACCCTTTGCATCAGAGGCTGAGCCCTTTGGATGGGGATCCACCTGTGATACCTTAGGATTTTAGCTTTTGTATTTGCCAAATTCTGTACTGCTTTGGGGTGTAACTCTAAAGCTCCACAGCCTGTCAGCTGCTGTTCTCCTGTTTTATTCACAGAACAATTCCTCTCCTGGCCTGGGAATCAAGGACTCCTCACAGCCTCAGACCCCAGAAAGTAAAAACAAAAGTGAATTGGGGTAGCAAACTGGGGGTGAATGACTTCATTACCTGAAGCTGTAATTGGAGCATTAATCCCTGATATGGAAATGGACCAAACTTGTAACTGTCTGTAAAGCTCGTGACCATTGTCCATTCTTGGGTGTAGCCCCTTGGGGAGGCTCCATCTGCCCTAAATGTTCCTGAAGGCTCTTCAATAAATATATCCACTTTTATCCTTTTAGTTTGGTCTGGCCTCTGTTTCCAGGTCAGCCCAGAAAAGGCACCACCTGGACAGTGATCCCTCAGCTGGACACTGCATCCATAAACACACAGGGGCTGAACACCAGTCCATGCTATCCATGAACCCAACCAATAAACACTTACATGGGATTTTAATGCAAATGACACTTATTATGGGGGGGTGGGGGCTGATAAGTATTTGAGCTTCTAATGTAAAGCTTGAAATTCAGAGAGCTGTATATATTAAATCATCCACTCTTAATTTCCACATTTAATTGCAATACCAGCTAATTTTCTAAATTTAAAAAAAATCTTTCTGAGGTAAAGTTCCTTATTTCAATAGGATCCAAACTGTGTTTCAAAAAATTCTTTAGATGGCCGACAGACAGTTTTTCCCCTCAATATTTTTGGTAGATGGTTCATTATGGAAAATCAATTATGTTGTTTCTCATTAAATGGTCCAACAGTATCATGAATGTTAAACATAATAAATTTCACATTGCAAGACAATTTCCATAGTTGAAATCATGAGGTTAGTGACATTATTAGCCTTTTCCCTAGATAAAGCTCTTACATTACTTCTGATTTTCTCTTCCTCCTAGGAAGATATAATTTATGAGGGCAACCTAGTCTAAGCTGGGTTACTACTTGAGTTCCTGCTATTGAGAAGCAATCTTACCTATTAAAATATCAGAATAAAACTTCTTCAGTATTTTTAGAATATGGATGAATTTTCCTGCTGAAAAGAGATGAATTTAATACTACAGGAATAGGCACAAATTTGACCTAATTAATACACCAGGCAAACAGAGGGGAAACTGCTTCTTGTGCAAAGGAATTGACATTCATGGTTCTTGCGTTGGGCACGGAAACCTCAGCAAGGAACTAAAATTATAAATAGAATGTTCTCAACACTGAACACAACCTTTCCTTCCTCCCCTGTGAGCACATCCACCACAAACAGTGAATCCATAAAAACCCCCACAGTGCACATTCATGGATTTCACTGTTCCCCACAGGCAGGAACCCCTGGCCATGGGGGTGTCTTGGAGCTGCAGAGAAGCTCTGACTGTGCAGAGGTTGCTTGGTGGGGTCACAGGCAGGCTCCCCATCCGACAAACACAGTTCTCCATGGGCAGCCACACCACCAGTGCCATTTATGTTTTCTAACACAAACAATAGAAACCAAAGTTATTTTATCAACAGGAGAAGCATTACATGGTCCATGAAGGATCCAGAACAGTTTCTGGAGTGTGTCATCTCCGAGCAGGCAGAATCAGCAAACACATGGGCCTGGGAGGATGCTCTGGAAGCCACTTCCCACAGCCAGTACCAAACCCTGCACTCCCCAGCACAGCCTGACAGGCAGGGCAGCTGAGAATCCCTCTTCAGAAAGCACACACGTCACAGACACACCAATCAGGAATCCTGGAGCACAGATATCCCTGGCAGGACTGGCACTGCTGGACTTTGCCAGAGGGCTGGAAGCACCCACCCTGCACCCAGGAGAGGAGCTCAGTCTGTCAGGCTAGAGCATTGTATTCCTGCTACCTCGGGGCAGCTTCTGCAAGAAGGATTTGTGTGAAACTTGAGCAAGTCACACTTGATGTTCCTGGCGCCTCAAACCTGTGAAATGAAAATTGGCCAACCTGGGATGAGGATTGGCGGTGAGTTCTGATCCCAGCAGGACTCCCCAACACATCACTGCAGCTGCTGCTCAGAAAATATTCTCCTGCCCTTTGCAGAACCCTGTCTGACTGCAGGAAAGGAAACGCTGAGCTTGCTTTAGCCCTCAATGACTTAACATGAGCACAGGGGTTTTTTTTCCCCCACCTCCCCTTTTTCCTCCCTTAGGTGTTTTTCAGCTGGGGATAAGTGGATGAAAACATGCTGTGGCTCAGGGAAGTGTCTGTGGCTTGCAAAAGCACAAAGGCATAAACCTACACCTTTCTATTAATAACTGAAGGCAAGAAATTTCTTTGCGTATTATATCCTTGTAATAGCTTTTGTGATTCTATTTTTATAGCACCATGGATTCCCTACCAACCTCTGTTGTTTAATAAACTTTCGAAACACCTTACATAGGCAAACAAACATTTTCTAATGCATTCCTGACTGTAAATATACTACTACAGAACGCAAAATTAACCAAAACTGCAAGCAAGACCAGGTATGGAAAGCAAAGCAGCTTTGACACTTTCCCCAGAAGAGAAAACAAAGTCAGCTGTTCTTCAGTCACAGTCAGTCTACATCACCGACACAAAGAGAAGAGGGGTGCTCCACTTCCAGGTTAAATCCTGACTTCTCCAGGGTGTTACAACCCAAAGTGTCACTGACACAGACTGAAATCTGGGGCTAGAACACGGTACAGCCTGTAGCTAACTCAGGTGCCTCACACAGGATTTCAGCACAAGCACCTGTCTGCCTGTTTCCTTGGGTTTACACTCTGAACCGCAACACCACACACACACAAAGTCAAAGAATGTTTTAGCAGAATAAAGAAACTGCATGTTTTCTCATCCACATAAAGTGAGAGAAAGTTTACAAAAAGGCAATGAACAAGCCCCACGTGTCATTTGCTCAGGCAGTTTGTAGCACCTGAAAGTCCCAAGTGCCTGGCACACAGGTCAGTCACAGCAGTGGAGCCTTTTCCAGGGAGAGGAAGGTTTCAGAGAAAGTCAAGTGGGAACCTGAAAGCAGCAAGAGCCCCGAAAGGTGTGAGAACAAGGAGCAGCATTCCAGGCAGAGGGATACACAGGAATCCTTCTGGGTCAAGAGCTGGGGCACATGCTGCTGGAGCCTCTGATGCCTGGCTGGTACGGCAAGGCTGAGAAGAATAAATACTGGAGCCCTCAGCAGCTGTACCAAAACCCTGGGGTTTACATGGGTGGTCCAACTCAGCTGTGGCTCAGCCATGGCAGCTCCACACACTCCTCACAGGACAGGCTGAGCCAGCTGTGGCACAGCTTGGCCTGGGGGGCTCACCTACAGACCAGGTCCTAAAGAGGGAGGAAGGGTTTTAAAACACTGCTTAGTGCAAGGGAGAAAGAGGAAATAACACACCTGGGGAAGCATCCTGAGCAATGCTTTTTCCAGAAGACTGTGAACGTTACTAAAGCAAACTGAATTTCCCAGTGCAAACTGGGATTTTTATATATATATATATATATATATATATATATATATATATATATTTTTTTTTTTTTTTTTTTTTTTTTTTTTTTTTTGGTGCAAACTGAATTTCCCAGTTAGCACAACCTGGTGCAACTCAGCTGCAGAGGCAGCACCACTTTCCACCAGCCATGAATTTGGCTCAGCTCATCTCTGCACTGCCTCCCTGCCCAGGAACAGCCACAGGAAGATTTGGAAGTGTAAGGCAGAAAAGAATCTCCATCTGTTCTGCTCAGCTCAGTACAGGTAGGATATAAATAAAATATTCACCATGTGGGCTCTGCCCCTCATGAATTGTTTTACCCTCCCTCACTGGAGGCATGGATCTGATCTCCCAATTCAGCCCATCACCTCCAGGCTGCACAGCACTGGAGGATGCAAACAGACGCTGTTGGACCTGGCTCACCACCTGAGAAATGCTGTGCTAAGGAGTGCAGAGAAAGTCTGATTTGCAAGGGGATTATATTGGATTCCCTGAAAGTTTTTCAGGGAACCCCAGCTTCTTTATAAGGAATTTTATATGAATTCACAATCAAAAGCTCTCTCCCTAACACACAACAAAAGCTCATGGAAAACTGACAACTGCAATATGCCCTGAGGCTCAATAAACTTGAAAAATTCTCTTTGGTGGTTGTGTGAACTGTCCTTGATGCTGTTTTTCATCTGGTGGGTCAGGAACATCAGGCAAGAGAGCAGAGCAGGCCCCAGGAAAGGTCACAAGATGGTGACCATTGCAGTGCAGTCTCAGAGAGCTTCTCTGCCCAACACCTCCCTGGCAGAGCATCCTCTGTGAGTTATGCAGTGTGAAAAGAAATTCTAGGGGTTTAACTATGCAGTCATTAAGAAAATACGACTTTGAGAGTGAAGATAAAAAATGTGGAGTCATTAAAAAAATACAGTTTGAACAAATGACTGGCAATCTGAAAATGCTGCAAGATGCTTTTTGGAAGAATCTGCACATGCTTCCCTCTTTAGGGCTGCAAAGAAGGGACTGCTCAGGGTGGGTAAAGTGCAAGATGATCCAGGCAATCTGCTGCAGCAGGTAATCAGCTGGATAATTTAATATGACTTAAGGAAGAACAATTATACATCTAATGGCTGACAGAAAAGCAAAATGCATCATTGATTAAGGTTTTGCTGGAGGAAATGGGAAAAGCTAGAACACTCTAGGAATTACACTATAGAGAAGAATGATTAGCACATCAGCTCAGTATAGATGACTTCTTGCAAAGGGAGATACTAGAGAAAAAAGCTTGCTGCTGCTACAACCCTCCTTCCTGACACAGAACTGTGCAGTTCTAGGCCCAGCTCTGGTCAGTGTATGTGCAGTGCTAATTTCACAGTTTTAAGATACTCTTTCATATTAAGAAAAGTGCAAAAACCCTCAAGTCACAACACTGAATCAGGGACCTATAAAATTATTTTCAGTAATTAAACACAGCACACTTGGATGAACAGACAAATAGATGATACTTCTTGAAAGCTCATTAGAGTAGATTCAGGATGCCATCCACAGTTTCCACCAAAAATAATCATTTTGTGTAAGATGATGAATTTACTCAAAGCGTTTTTTGATGAGATTTTTTTTTTTAAACTCTCTAAGGAAAAGAAATGGTATCCTGAATGTGGGAGAATCTAGACCAGGTGCTACTTGACAGAAGGTAAGTGCACATGACAGCACTCCTGAGGCATCATGGAACATCTGATATAGAATTTTTTTGGTTTTGACTTCCAGGGTTTTACTTATCCACTGGTTTTATGGGGGTCAATTAAAGCCTAAAAGCAACGCATTTGCCAAACTGTGAGAGGTAGGAAACACCTCTGGATCTAAAAAGAAGAATATGAAGTTTTAAGGAGGTACCTGCAGGAAAGACCAGGGAACGTCTTCAATTATATTAAAAAATAAACCCAACAGCCCTTGCTCAAAGCTCAGGGCGCAAGTTTGCATGAGTATCTGCACTCTGCAGCAGCCACTGTGTGCTGGAGCCAGAAAGGCCAGAGCCTCTTGCCACAGCCCCTGTGCCCTTAGAGGACAACCAAAAACCTGCAGGAGGAAGCCCAGTAACGAAGGATGCAGATGGAGGGACATGGGATTTCTGCACAATTAAATTTGTGAGAACTGAAAGCCACTGTTCTTCACTCTCCTGATCTATAGAAGAGAGATTATCACCCTTATCTCTGCTGAAGTACTCTGGCATTTATGAATATAGAGGAAGCTGAGCACTCTGTGAATGTCAATCTTTGCTTTTTTGAGCAATTCAAAACAAACAAACAAAAAAAGTAACGTGCTGCTATTTTAGCACCTCTTCTGTTTTTCCACACACAGAGAACGTCCTGGAGCTTTCTGCTCCAGTGCACTATTTCCCTGACTTTAGTTTCTTTAATACACCAAAACAAGAGAGCAGGAGCAGAAGGCAAAAGTAATATTCATTTCACAAAAGGTAGAAAACTAACTCTGGGTGTTAAAATAGTCCACAAAATTGGTATCTTTTAAGTCGATGGTTGTACAGGAACAGTTTAATTTTCTCAACTGTAAGATTTATCTAACAGCATTTTTTACACCTTCAAAGCCTCTCAATGTTTACTGGTCCATCGTAGGATATAGAAAACCAGGGTCTGCAAAAGAAAAATACTCTGTAGGAAAAAGAATGGGACTTTTAGTGCTGTACTTGTGTCCAAATAACAAGGCATATATCATTTTTGAACACTACCACATACACTCCTCCTTTCATTTAAAAGCATTAGGGCTGTTAAACCTGTAAATGGCAGCTCCAGAGCCAGGCAATAAAAATGCACTTACAGCTGTTTTAGCCCCACATGTAAGTAATTCAACCCTTTAAGTTATTAGAAAAGACACGGATTGTGACCAAACCGAGAGGCTTTTCCCACCATTCATACAGCAGGCTGCAGATGCTGTTTCTCCAACGCGCTCCATCCCCAGCTCTGTGCTGATAACACTCAGCTGCCCTGGGGTGTCAGTCTGTGAGAAATCAGCCTGCACAGAGGCCCTTGCCGGAGCCCAGGGCACGGCTCTGCCCTGCCCTGACACAGACCGGGAATGCACGGACTCTTGGCAGTGCCAGAGGTGTCTGTGCCTGCTACCAGGGCAGCTCCAGCACAGCTGGATGGGCTCACCCTGCTGGGGTTTTGTCCCTGCGAGCCCACAGGCTGGGCCAGACGCCACTGCGGCGTTCTGAACTTGTTGGCAATTTTCAAGGTCGCATCCTGGAAAAAAACCTGGAAGAAAGGAGGCTCAGGGATGACCTTATCACTCCCTACAAGTCCCTGAAAGGAGGCTGTAGTCATGTGGGGGTCAGTCTCTTCTCCCAGGCAACAACTGACAGAATGAGAGGACACAGCCTTAAGCTGCACCAAGGGAAGTTCAGGTTAGATATTAGAAAAAAATTCTTCCCTGAAAGAGTGATTGGGCACTGGAATTGTCTGCCCAGGGAGGGGTGGAGTCACCGTCTCTGGAGGTGTTTAAGAAAAGCCTGGTGCCGTGGTTTAGTTGATGAGGAGGTGTTAGGTCATAGGCTGGACTAGATGATCTCAAAAGATCTTTTCCAACCTAGTTCATTCTGTGATTCAGGGATTCTGTGATCCTCAGTTGAGATCCACTGACCTCCTCCAGCCCTTCCCTGGAGCTGGGTCACACTCACACAGGGGCTTCTCTCTGGCAAGGTTTGCAGACTGAAACCCACCCTGAGGAAAGCCTGACCCCACCTGCAGCACTACAGCAATTCTTCCTACCAGTTAAAACACACACACCATGTGTCCTTGTTGGAACAGCCCTGATACTGAACTTGCCCGGTGACATCTGCTGCCTACTTGAACGTATTTAAAGAGTTAAATTACAGGAAGCAACTTAATGCCTTGCAAACAGACCTCGGACTAAGACACATCATAATATGTAATTTCAGCTAGTGGAGCTAAGCTAATAAAACCAAGTGCTTTCTTAGGCAATAACTGAATTTCTTTGGTACAAAGGGCTAAACAAGGGAAGTATCATTGTCACCATGAAGGTATAACCTGTTTCTGTCCAACCCCTTTCCACCACTCACAATTTCAGCACTGGTGGAACGAGACGTGGTTTTGTCTCTGGTCAATGCACTGGAATAATCTCCTTCCAACCTGTGCTGGCCTCAAAATCATTCCCGCAAAGCAGAGCTTTTCCTCTCTCCTCTGGGCACATCTTGTAAAAATAAAAGTCCTGTTTGTTTATCTGGCTTTGTTCAGAATGTAGCCAAGTTAAGGATGGATTTCACTCTTCTCACAGCAAATGAAGTCAACAGGATCCCTGTTTCCCTTTTGGAGGGAGGCATTCCAGGGTGAGCACTGCTCTGCACTGCTCCATAGCCAAAGGGCAGGAGACACCTCCTCAGGTGATTTCTCCTGTGGAGTGAGGAATATGTTGCCCCTCAAGGGGAGCACAGATGGCCACCTGCAGGCAGAAGCACTCCAAGCTCACCAACACCTCCTGCTCCCCTTCCCACCCAAAGCCCAGGCACAGGCTCAGCTCCTGACACCAGAGCACTGCCAGGGCTCCTCCAGCACTACAGACACCGATACCCAACCCTACCCAAAATGCCTTGGCTAGTTTCATTTCAACTGGCACAAGGATGTAACCAGAAACATTCACCATCCCTAATTAAAAGAAGGTGCATCATAAAATCAAGGGCAACTCTATTCCTCATTCATAGGACTGGAAAGGGTTCTGGCACTGACAGGTCAACTCACCTGGCTACTCAGCAGCACTCTCTGAGCAACACCCTTGAGTTTCTTAACCACTACAAAGGGGTTTTTTTTGGTTTTGGTGTTGTGGGGTTTTGTTTGTTTGTTTGTTTGAGGCTTTTTTTAGTTTGTTTTGCTCTTTTGTTTGGGTACTGGAATAGTTTAGTCCAAAAGGGTGAACATTTCTGATCTGGAGATCCAGAATCTTTTTGTTTCCAGGTTCCTAGACCTCCTCCTCCACAGTGGAAAGCACAAGCCTGCTTGTACCTGCAGGGTCTCAGGTACCAGGGAAGTTCCTTGTTCCCCTCACACTTCTGAGAGGGCAAATTCATCACCTGAACTGCAGCCAGCTCTCCCTGGGCTGGTGCCAAGGGGACTGAGGGCCAGGCATCACATTTTGGACACTGTGGCTCAGAGTACACAGGATGTCACTGGGGCTTCTCATCTGTACTGTTATTGTACTATCATTACACCCCAATGGCAATGAAAAACATCACAGCCTCTAACCAGGCTGGTACTATAGCCACCCTATCCTAAATGGTGTCCTGGAGCCCCTGCATTTAGGTATTCCAAAGAGCAAGAGAAAAAGCAAGTGTTGGCTTCCACTCCTGATTTGTGCTTTGAGTTCAGTTTTTTTTTCCTTTGGGCTTTCAGCGTGTTTCTTCTGAACCAGCAGAGCTGCCTGTCTGGTCTGGCCAGAAAGGAGCCTGGGACACATCAGCAACCCCTGCCTGCCCCTGGGAGTGCCTGCAGGGAGGGCAAGAGCAGCCAGTGATAAGGAAACAGGCTCTGATTAGCTGTGCTCAAGCCTCAGCCACAGCATCCATCACAGAGTCACTCCCACTCCTGAGCAGAGAGAGTACCCAGGAAAAAAACAAGCAAGAGGACAAATGTACTTCAAAAGGAAGCTAAAGAACTCCTAACACATCCACAAAGGCTGAAAAAAATCCCTGATAAAATCCCAAAATAGTAACTAGTAAAAGTAGTTTTATAAGCTGCTAGCTGTGTCGGTACAGTATTTTCCCAATACAATAATGTTTACTCATTTCTGATGAAATCATTATTTCTTATACTGAATCTCCAGGGAGAGCTTTTACTGGGAGGCTAAAATGGCTCCACAGAGTTGGTTTGAGTGCAAGCAGATCTGCAACAACAACAGACAGACTTATACAACACTCATATTATCCCTGCATCTCCCTGATATCAACTAATTATCATAATAAGAAAGTAAGAACCTTCCTTCAGATGCCAGAACTTATCCAAAGGTAGAAGAAATAATATTTGTTACAGTTTAGCCCTGTTCCTTCAGAGCAGCTGAGTCCTGGAAGCAATGCTATGAACCAGCCCCCATGCTAAGAGATGTATTGCACAGGCTGTTTTCATAAACTAGCCTCAAAACCAAAGACCACATTTCTCCACTTTGGAAATCGGCAAACCTAATTAAGGAAGAGAAACACTGCAAATGAATGCACTTAATTTTGAAGAAAATGTGCAGCATATGCAAACTAGTAGCACACTGAAAAAATGGCCGGGCATCCTTTTTCCTCTCCACAGGTCTCAGGAGCTCTGCAAGAAAAACAGCTACTGAGTCAAAGCAGGGGAAATGCACAAATTCTTGCCACCCAGGTGCTACAAATCACCCCAGCTTCCTCTACACACGCCCTTCCAAAGTCATGGAACCACAGACTAGTTTGGATTGGAAGGAACCTTTAAAGGTTCCAACCTCCCCGAGTAAATCATTAATCTACAGAGGCCTGCACCCAAAAATTCTGCTCTGGATAAAGAACCCTCAACTATAGGAAATATGGGACACAGGACAGAGTACTGTGAATTTAATTAGCATAGTCAGTTTGATAACCAAGATGCCTTGGCAAGAACAAACAGAGCTTTGAAGATTACAAAAAGACTGGATCAAGACTAGCTACAGGAAAGAAGATTGAATCAACTTCTGCAATCAAGAGATGTTGCAAAATGTGTAAGTTTGTTTATGTGATATTCAACCTAATCATTGTAGTAAAAAATGACTAGCCTTCCTAAAATGGTATATAAGCACACGTAGCTCACAGTAAATTTGGATTCTGATCACCAGTGAGTGTTCTCTGTCTCTCTCTCAATTCTCAATACCCAATGAGCAAGACCCAGTGCCAGGGGCTGATTCAGCATGGCCTGAGAGGATGGGAGAAGGTGCAGGACATCCACAGACAGGCTCAGGGATTGTGAATTATCTAAGGATAACTCTGGTATTCCCAGACACAGAATTTCCTCTCAACAGCAGCAGAGGGAAGAGCATTGCCCTGGTGTGTGACAGGGGCAGGGCTCAGCTCCCAAAGCTCACTGAGTACATGCAGTGTCACACATGGGGCTCGTGTCAATGCCAAAACTTTTGACCACAACCTGTTTAAACATGCTGTATTTTTAAAGGCTTCCTCCTAAACAACAACAAAACAGTGACTGGTAATAATATAACTGGAGGCTGTATATAAAGGAAATGGGGAATTGTTTAGGTTAATCTCTAAAGGACCCTCAAATAATGTAACATTGCTTACAATACATGTGGCCAAAGGTAAGACTATTTTAGGTTGATTTTGTACTGTGGTTTTGTGTTTTTTAAACCACTGCAGGAAAGGAACAAACTGCTGTTTATTAATGTTAGCTTGACTTAGAGAAAAAAAAAAAAACCAAAAAAACAGGTTTGGCAATATAAAACTCAAGGGGACAGGGATGGGCCTAAAACCTGAAATCGTGGATTTCAGCATTTGCAGTTACCTACAGGGTAGGTAAGGATTCAAATGCATCCTTAAGCAGGGACTAACATAGTCTGTGCAATCTACATTCCTGCTGACATGGTTTCCAGTCTCTTCAGGCACATTGAAGGATGTCTGTTAGTCAGCCCCTAGCTCTAATAAAATGAGGGTTATGGTATTTGCTCACTGAATTACAGCCTGCAAAACCTTAGATGGTTTATTTTACATCCCTGATTTCAGCAGCACAACGCTCTCTTAACATGAAAGTGCTCTGCAGCACCTGGATGGGCTGTCTGGAACTCCATGGCACGGCCTGACAGCCACAGAAAGGTCCCAAATGATGGTGCGGAGTAAAGACTGCTAATCCCTCCAACTACAGGGAGGCATGGCTGGTCTGCTAATTGGCAACAATCAAATTATACTTTCTAATATTCCATACAGTGCAAAAGCCTGCTCCAGATGAACACACTGCAGCAGATGACTTCTTCAGTCACTCCAAGTTCTGTTAGCTAAAGCAGTGGGAAGGGAGAAACTGCAAGGAGTGAAGTGCTTGATGTAGTGTCAGAGAGCCACAGGATTGCTGGGACATGCTTCTTGCCTCAGAACCCCAAAAGTGACTGCCACACCGTGGAAGATACCTGCAAGGGACACTGCTGGTTTCGTCCCATTTGTTTTGCCTGGCAACCTCAGATTTCCCATCAGCTCCAGATAGGTTATTTAAAATATGATGGAGCCTGTGAAGGGCATCGATATTTGCAGTAGCCCCATATTTCAGATTTTCCAGACATTTTTTCTATGCCCAGATCCGAACAGAAAGTGATAGATTCTCTGTCACGAAGCTCAGAGCAAAAGGTCTATGGAGAAAGAAGAAAAAAAAAAAAATCTGCAGAAGTGAAGTCGCTTGTTTTTCCCTTCCCTTTTCCAGGGGGAAACTATCCTTCACCCAGAACAAACGAGGCTCCAACCTCTGACGTGCAGCTGGCACACAGAACAATGAACAAGGTTATGTAAGTCACAGAAAGCAACACAAACCAGTTGTTTCCCCAAAAGCTTCAGAAGCAAGGAGTCATACATCTGATATATACCTTGAACTCCAAGGTCTGGCCCAGATTTGTATCTGGCTATGTGAGTGCTGCCAATGAACATCACTCAAAAACTTGGCCCAAGCCGAGCATTTCCATGGAAGTTTACTGTGTAGAATTCAAACCAGTGCACATGGCCTCACACAGCACTGCAAACACTTCACAGTCCTGCTGCTTCTTTGGATTTCTACAGCCTGGAACTCCAGGAATGCCATGCAGAGGTGGGCACAGCAGGCTGGCTCACACCCCATGCTGCTTCCACAGAGGCTTCTCTCTTCCTGGAGCTCCCTAGGACTAAAACACACACTCAAATCCCTGGGTCACCTTCCCAGTTTGCTCCAGCCCTCATCTGTCAGATTCTGAAGTGGGTGCAGCTGGTCATTCTGCTCCTTTTATCACCTTCCCTGCTGTGCCCTCCCCTCAGAAAAACTCTTCAGTGACCAGCAGCACAGTGAGCACAGGGATCAGCAGAGCCTGGCTCTGTTGCCAGGCCTGGTGCTGTGCCTTGGGAAGGCTGATCTGGAACAGAGACTGGGCACAGCCAGAGAATAAAGGAGATATTTATTGGAAGGCCTTTAGGATACAACTTGGGCAGGACAAGAGTCTGGCCAGGGCTACACCCAAGATGGACCCAAAATGGTCACAAAATGGACCACAGGTCACGAGGTCTCACACTTTTATACGTTTTGGTCCATTTGCATATTGGGGTTTAATTGTCCAATTACAGCTTCAGGTTATGCAGTCCCATCCTTCTTGTTCCTCCCTCCAGCCACCCTTGTTTGTGCCTTTGGGCCTGAAAGTTGTCCTTGGTGTCCAGCAGGAAAAGGATTTGTGTTGTCCCCCTGCTGTGTGCAGAGAGCTGAGTGACACTGGATGTGAGCTCAGAGCTGCACCCCTGGGCAGCACAGAATCTGGAAAACATGAGAGCTGAAACTGAAGGCATCACTGGGAGATGGCAGCACAAATCTAAACCCTGCTCTGACCCCCTTCCTGCTCCCCATGCCTTCAGCCTGGCACACCAGGGGCAGAGGCCAGGTCTCCCAGGTAAAAGTGCAATTCCTCATGTCACGATACCCTGGCATGGATGCATCTTCTAGACAGAAAAGCAATGCAGCTTTTAAAAAGCTGGAAAGATTTCACAGAATCAACATCTGGCAGCAGTTGCCAAAATAAACACAGCATAGAAATATTTGTAAAACAGCTGAGGAGCACTGTGGATAATGTGGCATTATACTAGAAACAGAGCACCGTATTAATCAAGGAACAATAAAGCTTTTAATTATATTTTAAGGAGTCTCACTTAAAACCAGTGCAAAACATAACTCATGTGGAGTGACTGGCCTGTTTTCCATTGGCTCCCTATGCCAGTTCCCCAGCTGTAAAATTAAGAAAACAAGACTTGGGGGCATAATGAGGGAAAAAAAAGATGAAAGACTGAGGAGCTCCAATAGAGCTGTAATTGATACCATGTAAGTAGGTGGGCTAGAGATCACTATCCAAGTACCACAAAATTGTGTTTGTTTGGAAGGAAATACCACAAATATTAGCAGAGGACCTGTGGCCATCCAGTACACAAGTGCAGATTCACTGGGGAAGGCAAACACCCTTCGGCTCGCTCCCACCTTCTGTGACACGCTGAGAGCTCCAGAGCTCTCCCCTGGCACACCAAACCTGTGGAACACAGCCACGAGGCCACTGTCACCCACTCACGGCATCCTGTGAGAGCTGGGCTGCCAAAATGCTCCTTCCTCTTCAGCTTTGAGCAGTCAGAAAGGGATAAGGTCGTGACACACTACTAAGCTGCAGCAGACAGGGTATTTCACACCAAGTGTCTGGAGCACACATGAATCAAAGGAACTTTCAGACGTGAGGGAGAAAAGATTGACAGTATCTGCTGGTTTGAGGTGCTGAGAAGAGAGGCTGTCATCATTTATTGTCAGCTACACAAGGTCTATGTGGCCCCCTGCAGCACTCACCTCATCTTCAGCTTCCACCAGAAGAAGTGTCAGATTGATGGGAAGCCCTGCATGAGCAAGCTACATCTCCATGGAAATCCACTGTGATGAAATCTGCCACAGGAGATGGAGAGCAGAAGAGCTGGGGCTCAGTGACATGAGTGACACTCAGCTGATGAAATGGCAGCACTGGCCACAAGCACTTGGTGAGGTTTTTGCCTTAAAACTCACCCCACTCAAACGCACTCTGTTCAAAATGACCTTTCATCTTAAAATTCAGGATAACCGCAGTTAGAAAACATCAGTGCTGTAAAAGCTGCATTACCAAAATGAGTGCTCTGTGTGAACCCTTCCCCAGGCCCCAGCACTCCCAGCAGTTTTTCCTATTCCTATTAAAGGGACCTAAGCGTTCTCTCTTCCACAAAGCTCTAAATATTGTATTTTCTCATCATTGCACACTTCCAAAGAAGCAGGACTGTACTTTGCAGCGTGGGTTTAACACACAGGACTCATGGGAGGTGTTCATGGCTCTGCACAAACTCACAGTCTGTGTCACTTGAGGACCTCTGGCAGCACCAAGGAAAAAACATCAACTCAGCTGAACACCCAGAATAAGAGGGATATTGCAAAGAATGGAAAAAGGGATGATTAAGGAGATTCTGGTCACCAAGGAGTGTAAGGGCAGAATGTGAGACACCAAAAGTCAACCTGAGACTGGCTACAGATGACACAGATGTTCTGCAGCTGCATTTGTTAAAAGAGAACAGCAAAGCAGAAGAGGAGCTGCCTCGCTGTTCACTACGTGGCCACACAGTCCCTCAGCTTTGGGATTATTTGTCATTATGCCAGTGAATATGCACTGGAAACAGAGACTGGAATGTCTTAGTAGGAAATACATATGGAAATGACTGGGAGAAGCATTAGAAGACAGAGATTTACCATAAACAGTCACCCATGGTAATGTCTCTGATGGAAAACCACAACAGGCCACAACTCCAGGTCTAACTGTGATTATACCAAAGTCTGTAACAAACTCTGGCTGAGGGCAGAAAGCATCTGTAGGGGAGCAACCCACAGGACTGATCTGTGCTCTGGCCTTCCAAACCTTTTAGAGCAGGAGACAGACTGTATTGCTAAAGGCTTTTCTGGTACAATCACGCCAGCAAGGGCCTAAAGTTATTTTCTGCAAACAGGGGAAAGGTGAATCAAATTTCCAGCACTGAACTTTTCAGCTCAAAGTAAGCAGCAGAGATTCTTCTCTTTCCAACCAGGTCTTAACTGCATGAATCCCTGAAAGAGAAGGCTAAATGGTATTTTATATTTAAAAAGATCCACCAAGACACCATCTCGTGATGAAGAGGGTATTTAAATTACAGGCTAGCAGCACTGTAACCAACACAGGTCAGGCACAGGAGCTCCCCAAAGGATGGGCTGCAAGCTCTGAGCAGTGCTCCAGGGTGTGCCCTGACACAGGCAGGATGAGCACCCTGCACTGGACCAGGCAGGGATTACCCTGCTTTGGGGCACACTGATTTATACTCTTCAACTTAACCCAGCAGCCACCTGCTGCAAAAACACAGGATGACACAGGCTGACTCCAGGATCAGAGCTGCACTGTAAATTACTCCTGCTGGACTTTAACAGAATAAAGAAAGAAAATAGTTGCTGCCCCGGTAAAAGGCAGGAGGAGGACACTCTAATTCTGGGACAGCAGATAAGCTCAATGGAGAGAACCTGAATTAATTTTACTGTATTGCACGGGAGACTACTCAAGGGATGCTACTATACAAAAGAATTAGTCCTTATCTAATTTCTGCACAGCCAGAGGATTGTGTCCAGTGCCTGCAGACAATGCATCTAGGTAGAATACTAGCACACTATCCAAGAAGCAGGCTGAAAGGGAGTACATTTTCACTAGGGCCATAATTCCACAGGAGAGTATATTTTTATGGAAAAATCCATTTTTCACTTTCACAGTGATGTGTAAGTATTGCAATACATTTTATGATAGTTTCCTCAACATTAAAAATACAACTTCAAATAATACAGAGCAATAAATATGACACTTATGAATATGATGGCAAATGAGGCAGGAATGAGTTCTGGCTTCAGTTCTTTAAGGTGGGTTGATATATTGCAGCTCATTCTGTGGGGCTGATGTACCTGTAAATGCTGCTTTTTTTGGCTGGTTTTTTTTTTTTTTTCTTTCCTAGGCTAAATATTGCCAATTTCCTCTTGATTGGTGTTGGGTATTCCAGAGAGGAGTGAAGAAAAGAAATGAGGGGCAGGATGATTCCAGTTGTTGCATCTGGCACTCTGGTGACAGTCTGAAAATTACTTTTAATTAAGCAAGTGTTGATTTTTAAAGTCAAGAGTCATCTGAGCCTGTAACACACGGCTGGGAAAGCAAACAGACGTTAGCTCAGCTGATAAACACATGCTGAAGACAAGGAGAGGAGGCTGTTAACCAGCTCCCACACGATGCAGACACTCAGAATGGCTGCGGCTGTGCACGCACACGAGTGTGAGCACACGAGTGTGAGCAAGGCTGACACAGCCAGCCTGGGGCCAGCTGCAGCGCAGTGAGAGGCGCTCAGAACGCCACCTGGTTAGAAAAGGAGGTGATTTGCAAGGATAAGCTGACTTCTGATGTGACATGGCCAGATACCACATCACCCCGGGCAGCAGATTGACTGCAGGACTTGCCTTAGAGTTATCAGTCGACGAAAAAAAATCCCTCTCTCCCTGTCCATCACCCCTCCCACTTCCGAGCAGAGTAAGTGGCAGGAGAACCAGCCCCTGGCACACAATAGCTCTGCAGAGCAGGGTGCTACACGGGCAGGCAGTGGGGAAAATCCCTTGTGATCCTCACTGTAACAGAAGGGAACACTACAGAAACCTGGCGTGGTGCAAGAGAAAGCTCAGAAGGAACCAAGCTTGTTCTTATCAGCTCTAGAGCCAACAAATCAGCTGAAATGAGGCACAGGAATAGCCCCGACCGTAAAGGAGAGAGATGGAAGTATTTGCAGAGGCTTTTCTGTGGATTAGAGCCTCTGGAAGGCAAACACCCAGCACTGCCCTTGCTCTCCCCACGAGCCACTCACAGGCACTGCTCAATGGTCAGATCAGCACTGTGGGCTCCCTCCACACCACTGAGATCTCCTTTCTCCTCCCATCTTAAACCACTGTCAGAACAAGAGAATGCCCCTGGGGACTGCTCCTGTCAGCAGGCCAGAGTCCAGAGGAGTTCAGGGCTCCTGCTCTGATCAGCTGCTGCTGTCCATGCTCCACATCTGCCCTTGGCAAGTCTGGCTGCAGCTGGAGCCAGCGGGGCTGAGCCAGAGGAGCTGGGAGAGGGATTTCCTTGGTGGATTCCAGGATGCAGAACTGGAGTCTCTCAAGCTGAGAGAAAGAATGGTGTCTGGAGGATGTTGGAAAGATATTTCTGATAGGCACTGAAAGCTTGCAAAGAATTAGTAGAGAATTAGGCTGAAATGGAGTTAGGGTGCTCCAGTGGGTGTGATCAGGCTGCAGCTCTTTCCAGGAAAGAATGCTTAAGGAAGCCAAGCCGTGGAGCACGAGCCCGGGCACAGCTGGAGAAAAGGCAACACATGCTACCAGCAGAGCCCAGGAAACCAGGAGCTTGGAGAGGGACACCAAAGGGGACTGGGAAAATGAGGAGCGGGGACAGCTGGGTCTGTGAACCTCCAGAGCTGCGTGAGCAGCAAAGGGAGACCCTGGTGATACACCGAATACATTCTTTTCTGCCTGTAAAAAATGCCAGTATCTGAATCCAAAGGCATCGACAGCTTCTGGGACAGCGCCAGAAAATCAGTATTTAACTTTTTACCCATCAGCAATACACCAAGGGAATGTTAATAAAGAACAGAAGGCAAAATATGGGTTCACAGCTCACAGCCACAAGAAGAGCCTTGCCCTTTGAAATGTTCAGCTGCTCCCCATGCCCCAGCACTCTGTGACAAATGCTGTCCTGGCTCCTTCCCCTGGCTCAGCCAGGAGAGTCCTCCTCCCAGGGTAAGCTGCCCAGCACCTGGGCTTTCCTCTCAGGCCCCTCAAAGAAAATCACATTTGACACTGCTGAGCTTTTCAGACATACTCATCTGACAGAAGTGCCCGGGAATTTCAGCTAAAAATAAGAGATTTTGAATACTGCATGGATTCTTGCTATCTATTGTGAAAATGGATCATCGTACTAATTTTTCTGTGAGAAAAACCTCAAATGCAGTAATAATAATAATAATAATAATAATAATAATAATAATAATCAAAAAAGCCCCAAATCCTCAGGCTGAGATACTGACCTCTAGAGAGGTCAGATGAGATGAGAGCTGAGAAAATGAAAACTATGCTGGTATTTATTCACATGGTACAATTAAGGTAGTTTGAGGAAGTGCACTGAAATTTAAACACTTCTTGTAAGCCATTTTACTTTAAATTCGAGGCTGTTCACAAACGGTCTTCTTTTAAAATCTAACCTCTTTTTTTTTTCTTTGAATTTCAGTAAGTCAGAATGTTTCATTTCTCAGTCATAATTGCAAATCAGGAAGATGTGATACAATCTGCTAAATCTCAAGAGTGCTAAGATATGAAGGGCCTTTAGCAGTGGTACAGGTAATTAAGTTTGTTATGATTTTCTATATATTCTGCAGCAGAAAATCTGATTGTTCTTTTGGCAAGGGGCCATGCCTGTTCATCTTCAAAGATGACCTGCTTTAAATTTTAAAATAAATATTATTTAAAGTTGAAGGTAATTTTATTTTAATAGAGCACACGATACCAACGTACGTTCTTCGTTACACAGAGCAATTATTTTTTTTTGCTAATATACCACTGCATTGAAAATTCATCTGATATTTTTAATACATATTCAAAAGATGGAAACACTAAAGGCAGGTGATGCTAACTGAGATGACAGATCCTGTGGAGCTGTATTAACATATTGGCATACTAACAGTCTGGAATTTTATGACTGGATGTAGCAAAGGGAGGAAGAGTCTTTGAAAAAGAGAAGAACCTAGCACAGTTTTTTCCTAATTATTGGTGTTTCTCAGCAATTTCCATGAGGTATTATGCGAAACAATGACTGTGGGAGATCTCCAGGGGTTCTTGCCAGCTGACAGCAGAAGGAGAATGTTGTTTTGGAAGGATCACTGAGTCAGGGGCTCCCCGTATCTCTGGGGCTAGAGGGAATACAAACCCCTTGTGCCACTGCTTGGGAGTGTTTTCCACATGGAATCAGAACTACCCTGACACCTAAAAAATGCCAAGGTGTTCAGTACCTCCAGCTACTCTGCAGAGTTGCTCTGAACTCTCATTACAGTCAGCTCAAAGGTGATTTATTTCATTAAACAGAAATTTACACACCCCTGACCTTAAACCTTGATCGTTGCAGCCAGTATTCAAAATAGAACCGTCCTCAGTGCCATTAATCCACACATGCTCACACATCTGCTTCCAGCCTGCAGACCCAATTAGTTTTCTTCCTCAAGTAACTGTCTCGAGTGAAGCCCCCAAGAAAGCCCTAACCACATGCATCTCACCACTTCCTGAGATTTACTCCCAACATTATTTGACAAGCTATTAGACTGAACTAAAAAAAAAAAATCAGTGCAACCATGCAGCTGCTTTACTGTACAGACAGCTGCTTTAGCAGCTAAATAAAATTTAAAGTATCTGACCAATTCTCATGTAGAGGCTTTGATAGCTCACAGGCACAATTTGGATTTCTGGAAAATGCTTTCTGTTGTCCATTTTGAAATTATAACTTTGCTTTGTTAAATTGTATTATTGAAGTCTCCAACTCGAACAGAAGTGTTAAAAATAAGCCAAACATCACTCTTGGTGCACCGTATTATTAATCAGCAGTCATTTAACTTCATCATGTTTGTGTATTTTTCCTAAAAAGTATTCACTTCAAATAAGGCAATAATCAAAATAAATTTATCTACACCCTGTAACAACCAGTTTTCCTTAGCACAGACTAACGCACATACATGAGCTTAGTCCAATGAAGAATTTAAAGAAGTATTAATGCAGCATTTTCAAGAAAAAGGTGTGAGCTTCCCAGGGATTCATCAATTATTACATTACCACCTACTGCTCGGGAGTTCAGCATCCATGCTTTTGATGATGGGCAGATTAAGGCACTAATACTGGGCAATTTTCTCAAAATTCCTTTCAGGACAAATCTCCTTAAGCTCATAACATCTTAACACTTTCCAAGAACAAAAACCTTCCGTTCTAGGACAGCAGTGTTAATGCAGCCTGTCTGCCACGCCTTTGTGAGAGCAGACTAGCACGAGACCCAGGAGAACACAGATCACACAGCAGCAGATTCTGTGGGGGCAGGTGGAGAGGGCAGGGAGGCAGGGAGTGCCTGATCTGCCACAGACACACAGCTCTGTAATGGACACACAGCTCTGCCATGGACACACAGCCCTGCCATGGACACACAGCCCTGCCATGGACACACAGCTCTGTAATGGACACACAGCTCTGTAATGGACACACAGCCCTGCCATGGACACACAGCTCTGTAATGGACACACAGCCCTGTAATGGACACACAGCTCTGCCATGGACACACAGCTCTGTCATGGACACACAGCTCTGTAATGGACACACAGCTCTGCCACAGACACACAGCTCTGTCATGGACCCACAGCCATGTAATGGACACACAGCCCTGCCATGGACACACAGCTCTGCCATGGACACACAGCCCTGCCATGGACACACAGCTCTGTAATGGACACACAGCTCTGCAATGGACACACAGCTCTGTAATGGACACACAGCTCTGCCATGGACACACAGCTCTGTAATGGACACACAGCTCTGCCATGGACACACAGCTCTGTAATGGACACACAGCTCTGCCATGGACACACAGCTCTGTAATGGACACACAGCTCTGCCATGGACACACAGCCCTGCCATGGACACACAGCTCTGCCATGGACACACAGCTCTGCCATGGACACACAGCTCTGTAATGGACACACAGCTCTGCCATGGACACACAGCTCTGCCATGGACATACAGCTCTGCCATGGACACACAGCCCTGCCATGGACACACAGCTCTGCCATGGACACACAGCTCTGTAATGGACACACAGCTCTGCCATGGACACACAGCCCTGCCATGGACACACAGCTCTGTAATGGACACACAGCTCTGTAATGGACACACAGCCCTGCCATGGACACACAGCTCTGTAATGGACACACAGCTCTGCCATGGACACACAGCTCTTCAATGGACACACAGCCCTGCCATGGACACACAGCTCTGTAATGGACACAGAGCTCTGTAATGGACACACAGCTCTGTAGTGGACACACAGCTCTGTAATGGACACACAGCTCTGTAATGGACACACTGCTCTGCCATGGACACACAGCTCTTCAATGGACACACAGCCCTGTAATGGACACACAGCTCTGTAATGGACACACAGCCCTGCCATGGACACACAGCTCTGTAATGGACACACAGCCCTGCCATGGACACACAGCTCTGTAGTGGACACACAGCTCTGCAATGGACACACAGCTCTGTAATGGACACACAGCTCTGTAATGGACACACAGCCCTGCCATGGACACACAGCTCTGTAATGGACACACAGCTCTGCAATGGACACACAGCTCTGTAATGGACACACAGCTCTGCCATGGACACACAGCTCTGTAATGGACACACAGCTCTGCCATGGACACACAGCTCTGTAATGGACACACAGCTCTGCAATGGACACACAGCTCTGTAATGGACACACAGCTCTGTAATGGACACACAGCTCTGCCATGGACACACAGCTCTGTAATGGACACACAGCCCTGCCATGGACACACAGCTCTGTAATGGACACACAGCCCTGCCATGGACACACAGCTCTGTAATGGACACACAGCTCTGCAATGGACACACAGCTCTGTCAGATGTGGCTGTGCTGTGTGTGGTTATTCCAGGTGTGGCTGTGCCATGTGTGGTTATTCTAGGTGTATCTCTCCCAGGTTTGCTCTGCCATGGCCACCCAGCTCCATGGGCACTGCCATGTCTCAGTGTAGCCCTGCTCACAGACTCCAAAGAGGAGACTGGCATGGGAAATCCTCCTGTCTCAGAAGGAAATTTAGGAGCATGTCTTAAATCCCAGGAATCAATGAGATGTGTGACGGGTGAAGTGAAAAGGGCAGAGGACCTGAACACTCGCCAAGGGAGGATTTTTGACTATTTACCTTCTAAACTTGCTGGCATTTACTCAGCAGCTCTGACCAGTGTGGAAAAGGATCATTGCAAAGACTTAACCTTAAGGCACTTTCAGGGAAACATGGCAAACACAGAAAAGTCACCTGCACCAAAAAACAAGTGTCTGCAAAACAGGAGAAAGAGCACTTAAGTAAAGACACGCCTGTGGCAATGTTCAAGCCTTCTTTGTAACATGAGGGAACAAATAAAGAAGGAACTCTGTCTTACAATAGTCTTCTGCTTTTAAAAAATTACATTATTAAGGTGTATAATCCATAAGTCCATCGAGAAAGGACGCACATGGAAGAAAGGTATTGTGTTCGATTATATAAAATATAAGTGGTGGTGGATTACATTGCACTCCAGTGTCAGCAGAACACAGAGGATCTGAAAACAACGATTTGATTTTTAACAAGATGCACAGAGTTTGTCCACGGTTAGTCAGAAGCATTGTGCTTTACATAAATGCTTCACAAATGGTGACACAGTAATTACAGCACCAGAAAATGGCCACTATCTGCCTGCTCCGCACTTTACAGACTAAATAGACATTTCATGCATAATGAATACACTTGTGTTAGCACAATTCACTTTTTCAATATTATTTTATAAGGTGAGACTAATATAAATTTTAAATCGTTATTCGAGTGTTACATTTATTTTATCACGAGTTACATTTTTAATAAAACTCAACTTTAAGCACACAATGTTTGCATAATCTGTGCAAGAAAACTGGCACTCTAGGAATTTATAATTCGCTTATTTCTTATAAAGCCTTTTGATGTATTCTGCAGATTGATAGGGTTTCCGTGTATTTATACGGACAGAAAAATATTTTCTGTGGTTGTGTATTTGCTCCTTTGAATAGACTTCT
Organism: Hirundo rustica; assembly: GCF_015227805.2. NCBI lineage: Eukaryota > Metazoa > Chordata > Aves > Passeriformes > Hirundinidae > Hirundo > Hirundo rustica. The sequence continues at coordinate 2,095,695 of NC_053459.1, read as the reverse complement.
TTGCAGTTTGCAATGTGTTTTCATATAGTTAGCAAAAATAAGTTTATGATTTATCTGCAGTTTAAAAAATTCATTTCAAATCTTCTTTGATACAACACATTTCCAATTTTTGTTGTGACACAGATTATGCAAATGTGCTCAACAAAGAGGACGCAGAGTGATTTCAAAGCAGAAGCTCAGCTGTCAGTGCCCAGGCTGCTGTGGGAACTCAAAAGGATTGGGGATTTATAGTCCCATGGATGGACTTTGATTACCTGGGGCTTTTCTTGGATTAATGGGAGGCTCCCACTGGTCATTTCCCAGTGATGCATTTGGGTGTGATACCGAACCACTGCTGCGTCCCCATTAGTGTCACGCATCCTTTTAATTTACTGACAAGCTGTCAAAGACCTGCTAACATGTCAGGACTCTGGAATGTGATAAAGTGGAGTTTTTTTGATAAAGCTCTTTTCAGTTCATGATATCCATGTGGAGTTCATGTCCCAGCTTGGAAACAGCCAGCACCTTCCTACTCAAGTGTAGAGGACTGCACATCCAGCAGAGTCCCTGGAGCAGGACAGAACACACGGGGATGCTGAGCTCAGAGGAATCCCACCTGCTGCTCAGCAGTGCAGGAATCCCCTGTCAGCACCAAGGGACCTTAGCAGGGATCACTGCTCCCTGAAAATCTGTATTCCCAACCCCACAGGATCAGGAGGCCATGGGGAACAACACACACCAGTGACTGTGCGTTGGAGAGGGAGAGAGGAGGGAGTTCTTCCATGTGCAGCCACTGAAACTGTGGAGGCAGTGACTGGACTGCAAGTGATGCCTTAGGATTTCAGCTTTTATATTGTTCAAATCCTGTGCTGCATTAGTGCATAACTCCAAACTCCATACAGAGTGTTAGTCACTGTCTTCACGCTTTGGTCAGACACAACAATTCCTCTGGGCCTGGAACTCAAGGACACCCTACAGTCTCAGGCCCTGAAAAGTAAAAACAAATGCGAATTGGGGGGAGCAAACTGGGGGTGAATGACTTCATCACCTGAAGCTGCAATTGGAGAATTAACCCCGGAGATGCAAATTAACCAAACTCGTAATTGTCTGAAAAACTCGTGACCATCATCCACCTTGGGTGTGGCCTCTGGGAGGCTCTGACTGCCCAAGGTGTATCTGTTGAAGGCCTTTAATAAACACCCACTTTATTCTCTTAATCTTGTCTGGCCTCTGTTCTAGGGAGCCACCCCAAGGCATCACAGGAGGTGAGGCTGCTGAAAAGCTTTCTGGCTTTCTTACAGGGCAATGCCATATTCCACCCTGTCTGAGGGTGGAAAAACATAAACATGTGATAGTGCCAATCACAGAACTGCTCTGCAGCTACAAGAAAAGTCTCCAAATCTGGGGCTTTAAATACGACACAGCCTCATGACTCGGCACCCCTGCTGATGCTCAGGGCTTTTCATCCCCTTTGGAAAAGCAAAACACAGGCAGCACCTGGCTGGTTCCACATTTCTGTGCATCCCTTGGAGGGCCAGAATGAAATCTGCAAGGACAGTGGTTGGAGAGACCCTGGCGGGCAGGGATAAGGCAAAGAACTCCCAAGAAAAATCCCCTAAGGTCCATGGAATGAACACAAGTGCAGGAGGCAGTGACCAGACTGCCTGGGACTCATGGATGTTTCTCACACCACAGACTCACTGAAAGGAATGATGTTCCCATGGCTTTAATAACAATATGTAGAGCTCCATGAAGAGAGCAAGAGAAAAACTTCCAGTAAGCATGAGTAGTTGGTAATTTTCTAAAAAAGTAATTTTTTAGATGGGTGAATCTGACATGAATATTTCAATTCCCAGGACTATTCTTCTGCAAGTACCTTTTATGATGAGTGATAAAATGCTCCTGCCTGGGTGCAGTTGTACTAAACCATTGTAATGGGACTCTCTGCTTGAACTCGCAATGGAGCTGTATCCCAGATTTGGGGCTGCATCCCAGTTTTGAGAGGATACTTTATTATCAATAGCTGAGTTTCAAATGAGGCCATGACCTCTGCCAATTAGATAAATCAGGATATTGACAGAAGACAGTGTCACAGTTGTTTAACCTGAACCAATGGAATTTCTGTGCTTTTCTGTTCTCAAGGCTAAGCTCCTTGCTGCAGATCACTGTGGGCAGCGTCTTTGCAGCAGCCTTAGGGTTCCCACCCTGGACAGGAGGGAGGAGGGCAGCAGCATCCAACCCTTTGTTTGTTTGGCTCAAACTGTTGTCTCATTAAGTCAAAGGCCAAATTCCCAGTGGTAATTACTGGGTCAAAATCAGGCCAAACTCCCCCATCTTTTATTTTTTTTTCCTGGCCTTTATATTCCTTCTTGTGAATTTTAGAATGTGATGTCTCTAAATCAAGAAGAATTTTCTGGCTAAAAATATCAAGCTTACTATTCATTATTATTATTATAAATATTATATTATTATTATTATTTGCAGGGGGTAAAATATTCCAGCTTGAATCAATATTTTCCCTTTTGTGTTCAAAACCTACAAAATTATCCCTTGAAATTAACATTCTTCCAATTGCATATGTACAACAAATGTTTCCATTTTTCAAAATGAAACCTTTTCGATAGAGAAACAAATCTGTGGGTTTTTTAATAGGAAGAAAACTGCTTTCCCCCCATCAGCTCGACTGTTTTTCTATTGTGTAAGAGATTTATCCTGATGGAGTTTAGCCCAGGGCGCTGTGCTTGCCCCCCCACGTTCAGGTTACTGCAAATGTTCTTTGTGCTGCCTGTGGTTGTAGCAGTGTCCTGCCCGTGCTGCAGCTCCATACATATTTAAACAGGCTGTTGCCTTACAAGCACATGTTCAAAAGATTTTATCTAATCAAATTTTAAATAGGAAATTACTTGTCTGACTTCACATCAGAAAGCTATTCCTTTCCCTGCTGCTCCAGATTGGGTTATTAGGATTTCACTACTAAATGGTCAGCAGCGTGTCTGAGTCACCACTCTTCATTCTGGCCTATAAATATCAGATGATGATTTATTACTGGGCAGTTGCAACGCCGCAGTAGCAAATTCTCTTTAATCTCTTTAATTTGGAGAGCAATGGCAAATAGTTTGGAAAGCTGAGAATTTCTAAGGTTCTCTGTGCTAGTAACTGCTTTATCAGCTGATTTCAGTGTCTCCCTCCACTTTCTGGTGGTTCCAGGAGGTTCTCATGCCCACAGTGACTCCTGCTTATTTCTGTGAATTAACTGCTGACTGTGGGCAGCAATTCCACGGTAAATGGGCTAAAGCTGTGATGGTGACAACGTCCAATGACTTTTACAGGTAAATTGAATAAACTTTGAAAGAGTAGCTGCTCCCTTGTGTGCTACCTGCCTCGCCACTGTTTAACATTCCAACCTCATCTGGACCTCAGGTGAGAGTTCATGATCTGCCCAGTGACAGAAATGGGAAAATGGTACTGTCTGCATATTCCAAAGTTGGAGTTTACCCCCCAGAATATCCAGGTACTGCTTTCATCTCTCCCAAAAAGCTAATTCCATTTCTCCTAGAGGACACCAGACCAATGTGTCTCACTCTTTTTGGGCAATGGAGCTGCCCGGGCAGGTTGCTGGTGTCAGGGAGGTTTGCTTCTGCAAATCCTGCCTGGATCATTTCAGAAAGCATGAAAACAGGAACTGGACTGAAATCTCACTGCAATGAAGACTAATCTGCAAACTTGACAGAATTGTTTATTTAGAAGATGAACAAACTAATGCGACACAAGATACCTCGAGAGATTAAAAAAAACCGAACAAACAACACATTTTCTTAATTTCAAAAGATCTTTTTGTCATATTCAAGGTTCTTTGTAGTTTTTTTTATTTCAGAAATAATTCAAATTTGGTTTGACAAACTATGAGGCATTCAGAAAAGAACAAGCACAATAGGGAGATTAAAGAAGACAGCCTGAAGAACGTTAGACAATCTGTCTAAATCCTGAAAGACAGGAAGACAAGGAAAGAAAACATTTTCTGATTGTGATATTTAGGAGCCTGAACTAAGAATAGAATGTAATTTGGAAAACTAAAAGCTTCTGATACAAGTAAACGCGAGGGGCAGTTACTGGAGGCAAAGAGGAAACCAGACTAACAACAATGTCCAAAGTGCTTGCAACTGACTTTTCCATCACGGAGAACTCTGATGATGACCCTCAGACATCCATAATTTCGGGAATTCACCCTGTTTGTACATATTCAGGCTCCACATTTCAGCACCTCATATAAACCCAAAAAGATTTCTAACTTCCCTCTTTTGCAAGTTAATCCTGACTTTGGGACTACTGGATGTTACAGCCCAACACACCCTAAAAAGCCTCTGAAAGGTGTCAACTGTCCTGTCCAAACTGGAGATTTCAGGGAAATATTACTTGACTGCTCTCAGGATCAAAGGACAGAAATAAACACTCTTAAAAAGCAGCAGACAGGAGATACTATGGGATAAACCAGATGCAAAATCACCTGCTGAGGAATAATGTGCTTAATCTTCGAACACTTCTCAGGGAAGGAACTTAAGTACGTGCAAGATCATCAGCTGGTTTAAGTTATTTTAAAGTACCTTGATCTCAAGGCAGCCAGATCCAGCCCTATAAATTCTTGATGCTGTTGATATGTCACATACTTTAGCCTGAAGTTCTGTTCTTTTTGTAGTAAATCGAGTCTGGAGTACAGAGCAGTTGTGCTGTGCTCTCTGTTACCGTAAAACTAAACTGTGCTTTCTTTCAGGGCTTTGTTTTGATCCTAAATTTCTCAGCTGAGACATTCTGATGGCATACCTGCTGGCTTCAGGCACAACAGAACTCTTTTAAGGAGTGCTATTTTACCTTGAAATGGACAATCAAGGAATAGAAAACTTCCAAATGTGAACCTGGTGTATTCAAGGCAGCTTCTCCCTAAAAGCAAAGACAAAACACCCCCAAGATACATTGGTTCAAGAGAGGGAGGGAAAACAAACCAGAGCAATTCATTTCCTCCTCTAAAAGAACAGCAACTGCTTAGGCTTTCCTTATAAATCATAAAACAAGGGAAGGTGTCAGCAGGGAGAAACAGAAAGTGTATTTTCATTTGTCAATAACTTTCAGTTCTATTTCCACTGCCCAGCAGCTGCACTACCTGCCTTTCACTTGTGTGCAATGAGAGATGACAGAGGGTTTCTTAAAGCCTTCCAGGTTGCAGTTAATTCCTAACCTTACCTTAATTAACCCTGCAGAATTTACCTTTGGAAGAAACAATGCCCAAGGTTTGATTTTAGTACCTTCCTTCCTTGGAGAAACGTGAGGAGGGAAGGTGGCAGAGGTGCCATGGGTGCAGCACAAGGAGCAGGGAACAACGTCCCAGTCCCCTGGCTCTGGCCAGGTAATGTTCTTCCTTTGTGTGGCACAAAAACCAGCTGGCAGGTGAACATTTTCCTGGGGCTTGCAGGATTGTTTTGATAACTTATAGTCTATTTTAAAGGGAGCTTCCATTAAATGATAGGAGTTATCTGTTTTGGAGCAATCTGAAGGACCTTTCATTGTTAACTCCTCTGAATTAATTCCAGCTTTGTGGTGTTTTGGGGGCAGGTTGCCTCAGCCTTCACATTCATCCTATCACTGTGTGGCACGACCAAGATATTTGAGCTCCTAGGTGAATTCTTTGTCAGAGGATCTAAACCACACATCTCGTGAGAGCTCCATGTGAATGCCTGGATTTATTCTCCCCTTAGCTTGGCTTATGAACTCCGGATGCCAGCCTGCTCCTTGCAAATGACACTGTCAGAAAAAAGCAGGGTTAAAGTATCCACCTGCAGAGAGCTCTCACAGCCTGAACCAAGATGTTCTCCATGTGTTTAGCAATGCAAGTTTTCTTACAAACCTTTCTTGTATTCTAGCCATCAAACACCAAGTTGTTTCTTTTTGTTCATGCTCTTTGTGGTTTGACTCTGGTGCTGTTTGGGACCATCCAGCTTTGTGACCCTTCTGTTTAAAAGAAGCCCTGTTTGTTAATACCTGTGAGAAATGCTACCGAGTGGGAACTCGCTGGAAAATGAGATCAGTGAGTTTTCAGTTTAGGGCTGTTTTCAAAACCCATCTCAGAAATAGATGTACACACGGAATTACTCCTGTGGAAAGTAACCAGATAAAATACTGCTGACAAGGGCAGTGAAAATTGTTCTGCTGTACTAAGTGTGTTCAAGGGACAGAGATTACTGGTAATATTTTTAATGGGAAATTGGTAAAAGCGCATTACCCTTCAGTGATCTCCCGTGCAGTCCCTCACGGCTGCTTATACAGCCTACTACTGCAAATACTTAAGCCCCAAATGTCTTTATCTTGATCTCTCCAATGTTTAATTTCCTCCTACAGAACATGCATTGGGAAGGCTTAGGGAAGCAACTGAAATGCTTTACCTTTTAATTTTGTCTAAATGGTGCTAAGATGATCAGAGATGTGCTGTAATTTACATTTTTCTGGTGAAAAGGTAAAATTGCATTTCCCCAATTACCATTTTCCTCTCTGAAGGCACCAGAGATAGCACCAAAGCTGTTCAGGGTCACAGAGCTGGCACATGGTCTGTTATTCCTTTAGCTACTGCTCTGATCAGCATTAGGAGAAATTCCTGCAGGGGATGTGTTTATCTGGCCATGCAGAAAGTAATTTCTACAACTTGGCAAAAACTCCTGTCATGAATGGGTCTAAGCAGGAGCCCTGGTGGTGCTGGGAACTTTCACCTCAGGTCCAGGAGTGAGAATCTGAAGGAACTGAAATCCCATTCCTTTACACCTCAAACTGTCATGTAAATGCTGAGGCAGGTTGAGGAATGATTCTAAGATTCTTCTTCTGTTCATTCCAGTTAAAAACATACTGTGCAGTGCAGAACAAAAAATATCTTATTCCATCTTTGGCAGATTATAAAATAGATTTATCCAGGGACAGAGCTGAGGAAACCTCCTTTTGTCTCTCTCTCTTTTTTCTCTCTCTTCTTCTCTCCCCTTGTAACACTCTCTTCCCTCCTCTGCAGCCCCTCTCAGCTGCCCTCTGATCCCAAGTGCACCGAGCAGAGCCCGCAGGAAATGCCACTGTCACCCAGAGAGTCTCTCAGCCAAGTGCACCCAGGAGGGAAGGGTGGGACACCTCAAAGTAACTAATCTCAGCACCAGACCTTCCCAAGTTCAAATAAATCATCAAAAATCCGTGCTTTTCATTTTGATCGATTAGGTTTCTCTGGTTTTCTCCGCTCTCGTGTCTGTTCCCAAACTGTATCCTAAACCAGAAGCCACAGCCAGAAATTTGCCAGCTGTGGAACTACCATTCACTCTCCCGCACACGTGCTGGCAGGGTTTGCTTCTGCTCCTCTTGACAGAGGCTCATGTCCTCCTACCACCCCAAATGGCAAAGATAAAATGGAGTTTTCCTGAAATATCAAACTTTTATAAGGGTGTAATCTGTTACTGTGCTGTTTTGAGGACAGAATGAGGCATTTACACTGAGGGCAATCTAGGATTTTATAGGCTCTCTAAAAACAGAGCTGGAGATAAAATGTCTTTAGCAACAAAGGCCGTAGAAAAACGGGGAGGAGGTGTGATGGAGAGGTTTCTCCAGGCAGGAAGATAGAAGACACTGAAAATGCAGCATTTCTGTGAGCCAGGATCATCTGTGAGGACATGTGGCAATGAGAAGCTGATGAGCATGGCTGACTGCCAGCAGATATTATGATCACAGAATATTGATGTTTTGTACTAATAATTACAAAATCAGCAGCTGTACAACTGCGTATTTGGATAAATACCAGTGTAAGTGCATCCTGTGACATGGTGAATGGAAATGAAGTATGATAAAATGACAGGTCATACAGTAACACTGATGCCAAGAAAAGACAGACAAGCTGGGAGAATGGTAACATAATAAAGCATTAAAGAATCTTGATATTCAAAAGGAAAAAACTGATAATGAAAACATTCATAAGCAGCCAGAGAAATGCATTAAATTTCCAGTGCTGCTGAGAGCAGATACAGATCAGACCGGAGACAATAAGAAAAAAGAAATTTTACTTGTCTGCACTTGTAAAGGCATACTGGGGCAAAAATGCATCCTTCTCATAAGCCCTAATGCAACCAGCATAATCTCTTCAGATAGTCTGAAAGATAAGCAGAAAGATGGGGATTGTCTGCACAGCCAAGAAGAAAGCCAAGAGTTGGAATCATATCATATGAATGCTCCAAGTAGATTTGGTAGAGATTCCTACTCAGGCATTATCTGTGACAATAAGGCAGGATGTTCAACTGGGATGCCTGAAATCTGAAAGTTCTTGTTCAAGGGAGGGAGCATCATGAAGGAATTAGGAAGTACAGAAGAAAATTGTTACTGGGGTTAGGTAAGCATTTGGCAAAAGTCACAGTGATAAAACACATTTAACCCACAGTCATGGCCAAAGCCTGGCTGGGACGTCCCAGGACATGTTTTTATTGAATGCCTGCACTGACTGACAGGATTGAAAGTATTGTACAAGATCTGCTGTGCCTGAAGGCCAGCACTGGTCAGGCACTGGTTATTCCATGGACACCCACTGCTTTTGGGATGGGGACACAGCAGAAGCACAACTCTGTGTGGAACAAGGCAGTGAGCCAGGCAAAAGGAAAGCTCCGTATTTCCATTTCCCAAGTCAGAAGAAGTGGGGTTAACACCTGTCCCACCTGAGGGCTGAGCTTTTTGAGCCATATGTAGATTCTACCCTCAAGGAGATGAATGTAGTGCAAATATTGAAATCCAAGTACCCCAGACATTTGGGGTTGTGTATTCTGTTCAGTGGCGGAGGGCCCAAGGACAGCCTAAACTCTATTTTCCCTCACCTGTGCTGATTGCTTGCCCTGCCAGCCAGAGGACAGCTGCAGTCCAGCATGAGCTCCACTCCCTGGCACGATGTTGCATCAGACTCCTCCAGACAGAAGTTTGGATTCATTTCTGTCTTGCACTGGCTGTGTGAAACCTCCAGACACAGAGTACAGGAGTACCTGGGTTTGTCCTGATGCAGGTGTGCTCACGGACTCGTGCCCAGAGTGGTGTCAGCGCAACCTTCTTCACCACAATGCTCCACAGCTTCCACACAGCTGCCTTTGGCCTAACTAAACTAAACACAGGTTTAAGCCTACCTGTGGCCTAAACATTTCCTCCACCTCAGTTTAGAGTGAAGCACCCGATGACTGCCCTGAACTGACACCTAACGTTGGTTGTCATTGCTGGGTGGGGCCTCACCACAACACAGAGCTGGGAACTGAAATTCCTTGCATAAGCTTCCTTCCCACTTTTTACCAAACATTTTTCCCCTCTGAAAAGGAGGCAGCAGAGGCAGCACCCAGTGTGACTCTGCTGCTGCTCTCTTTTCCAGCAGGACACTCATTCCTCTCCCACAGTCCTGCAGGGCACTGAGCAATCCCTGCTCTTCTCCAGCACCACCTCCATGTAAGGGCTTACACCAGCGGGCTCACACTGTGATCAGATCCATGTAAGACACTGGTTCTGTGAGCAGGCCGAGCTCAGCAAGGCTCAGCCTAAGATGCTGCTTTGCCCTTCTGCCTAGAAACCTGCCAGACTGCAGCAGGGCAAACCACAGAGCAACTTCCCCATCCACGCTCAAGATTTATATGGCTGGCTTTCCTCTTCTTAAATCTCTCCTAACGCAGCTTTGTTCAAAGATGATTCACAGATGTTGTCATTAAAAAGTTGGTACTTGCCAACAAATAACACATGGGTCTGCTTGAGAAACTGCTGTTCCCACAGCTTTCCCCAGGAAGAGGTACTCGGGGTAATTGGTAAGGCCTGTGAGAACGGGACATTATAAAGCTTCCTCTGCCATCCATAATTTTTGAAGAGAATCCTGGTTTCCTGAGAATTTATCTTGTTCGTATAAAAATCACTTGGATAAATGCACATGCTATAGAATATAGAATAGATAATTAAGCACATCATCATTAAAGAAGTGTTGATCTTTTCAGGTAATAGTGAATGGGTCAAGCAAAGACTTATTTGCAACAAACATGAACAAAATCCCAGCACTAGCTTATGGACAGCCATGTATCTTAATTATAGACATAAGATAAAATGACTAATTGATATGCAGGCATGAGTCTCAAAGGCCAGAAGGTGACAAATGAAAGGACAGGACCGTACTGTCCACTGCAGGATGAGACAAACTACAGAGGTAGCAAACCCCAACCAAAAGGGAATAAAAAACAACAGAGGGAAAAGGGTGTTCCGTGACCTGGCAGAGAATCACTCTGTGCTCTCCCACTCAGGACAGGCTGAAGTCTAAAACCCAGGAGCCCAGGTTGCTGTTAGCAGCTTGGGAAAGCAACACAGGGAGTCAGCAGCAGACCCAGTCTGGGGAGATCCTTACAAACAGCTATGAATAGAAATGTCTCACAATGGTAACCCATATATTGACGAAATTCTTGGCCATCTATCAGGAAAACCCTGATGAGGCTTTTTTAAGGAAAAGCCTTTTTTTTTTTTTTTTTTTTTTTTTTTTTTTTTTTTTTTTTCCTGGGAGGTGGAAAGAAATGAGCATTCGGTGGGTTTTCAAATGCTAAAAGCAATCTCAGTCTTTTGCAATGCTCTCAATGCACAGAGCAGCACATATAATTTTCATATAGTTTTGAATAAATGACAGATGTAGTACATATTTACTACAGTCTCAATCCTGAATTTTAGAGGCTGACATTGAAACATTTTTCTCTGTTTTTCATGGGCCTGTTGTTAAAAGCATGACTGCTCTGCCAAAAAGTCTGTGTTTGGAAAGGCTTTTATTCCTTTTTTATCCCTTTTGTTCTGCAGTGTGGCTCCGTGCTCCAACCAGCCCCTAAGAGCTCGGTGGCATTTCACAGCTCTTGATGCGTCACCCACACCTGTAAGGACATTCCCACTGACTTCACACCATTTGGATCAGGGCCCCGTTTGGGATTTAGCTTTAGAGTCAATTCCCCACTCAATTTCCAGGCAAGCACGGAACAGGGAACGTTGTCATATTCCACTTCTACAAAGCAATGAGTAGATGGACTGGATGGGTTTTAAGCTTAGGAAATACAAGTTCACAGGCTGTACAACTGCCAACATCATCTCACAGACATGCAGCAAGGGGAAATTCAACTAATCTGATGTTTGTTTTTCTTTAACATTCTATTAAAGCAAAGCAGCTCCATAATGAGATTACTGTATTTTATCTCTTAATTGTATCCAGATATGGAAAAGAGATTTACTGCTAGTGGTTTGTATAGAGTACAATATTTTAATGCTAATTATGATAGAGCATTACTGTTGTCACACAATGAAATACTTATTCTTCTGTTATGAATCAATACCATTTTCTAAAATTTATTGTAACTACCTTTTTAATTGGATATACACCCTGCTAAATTCTGCAACAGCCAGTTATATAAATATAATTCTTTTAAATCCAGGATGATATCAGCATAAAATATTTTAATTAAAGAGATTGCAAAAAAGGAGGAAAAGTGACATTAAGTAGCTTTCCATTATTAAAGCCAGCTGAAAGTCAAGTCTTGAAAACATTCAAGTTTTTATTTTTGAACTCTGCCATTGTCCATGGCAGCATGGATACACATCCTCCCCAAATGGTGTATTAATAGTTTGATTGTTCATTGAAGACTACCAAGCACCTGGCTTTTTTTCTATTACTCCACACAGAGAGAAAACCATATTACAGTATTTATCTTTCTAAATCCCCAGGGCCTAAAACCTCTACCAGTCTTTTCTTTGCTTATGCTTGAAATACTGTAAACAATTAAAAAGTTAAGCGAAGAGTTTTAAAGTAACATTGCATCCAAGTTCCTTTGTTCAAAAATATTGGTGAGTAGAAGGTAGAAAATCTCTGCTTGATCTGTCAGCTGTAATTACTTAAGGATTTTTCAAGAAGTGTCCCTGTGTTATGATACCCTGATCATACAGGCCATCACTGCAAACTAAAATTCAAGTCTTTATAAGCTGGTACTGCAATTAGCTGTAACACTGTGCACACATTCCAAGGCACAGCTTTAAGCCTGGTTTTCCTGAGCAAACATTCATTACAGGGATGGCTGAAGTCTTGACCACAAGCTGATCACAGCATGTTCGCAAATCTTACCTGAGGACGAGACACCTCTTCCCCCTCTCTACTCAGGGGCAAAAGGACAAGAAGGCATTTGCTCATCTCAGCAGAACCAAGCAGCAGTTTACAACCTACCTGAGCTCCAGCTATCTCAGTGAGCATTGTTTTCAGCACCCTCATACCCGTATTTCATGTATTTACACATCCAATCTGCATTATATTTACACTGTGGTAAATTAAACCAGTTACATTTTGGTGAGGTAAAACGAATCAGAACTTAGTGATGAGGTAAACCAATAATATCAAGTATTTAAAACATCTTACTTCTTATTAAGTTACTGAAAGGATTTAACTACATACTGTATTGTCAGTATGTCCGTGGAAGTTTTTAGATACTGAAGCTGGTTCTACGCTTCATGACATATTATCCAAGTAATTTAATGAATAAATATTGCAGAATGCAATATCTGAGTCTATCAAGAAATTTCATTTAATCAGAAGCTCACCACTAGAGTGAGTGAGCTTCTGGTTAAATGAAATTTAAACCCCACAGTGTTTCTTATGTTTTTTTCAAAAATATATACATTGAGCCAACTCTGGATCATCCTTCAGTATCATTTTGCAGTAAATAAATGCTCATATAAACACTTAGCATACTCTATAAGGTCATCAATTTTCTATTTATCTGAAGAGCCCACATTATCTAGGAAGGCTCTTCAGCATTCCTGTGATCCAGATTTCACTGCAGACATTATTCACTCGACATTTAAGTCTTTTATCTGCATGCCAAGTGTTAAATTATATTGGGTTACTGTCTGTGTCGTTCTTTTTTTACTGCAGCTCTTCACAGATTAAGATTCAAATCCTTTGAATTTAGCAGGATTTTGACAGCGATTCAAGCAGTGTAAGTCTTAGCTCTGTCCACCTAATTGTGGCACGGGAATTTCTAAGCTCTCTAGGTGCCCACAGAAGCTGCTTTTACCTGCTGTGTGCATCCTGTCCCCGGATCCTTGGCAGCCATCCTCATCATCACAGTCTCCGCTTGACTCCATCTCCTCGCTCCTTCCAGCCCCACTGCCAGCATCTCGGGGACCCCATCTCTCCAGCTTCAACTTTGCCTTCTCAGCATCCAGCTGAAACGAGGAAGGGACAAACCAAGCACGGTCAGACCGCTCACACAGCTCCTACCCCGGGCACCCGTCAGGTTCATACAGCAACAAATGCTCCCTCATGCACTTTCAAGAGCAGCTGTTTCTGGCAATGGCATTCAAACTTTTTGGAACAACAGACTATGCAACCAAATATTCCCCACCATAGATGGCCGGGGGCACTTATCAAACTTTTAACTGAAAACATCACAATTTGCCAGTACCATCACAGGCAGTGCTGTTCCTACAGTTTTTCCTTTGCCAACCCCAGTTTGGGGCACGCTTGTTAATGATGGTACAATCTGCCAGCTGTCCAAGTACTTGTTTTGAGGGATTTACAGTTGAAGACCATGGCAAACTTCACAGCTGAGGGCATTTGCTACTTTCCATGATGGGCTTGGTCACTTGGAAACCTTGCTCCTGGATATGACTTTTAAGATGCTGCCATTTAAGAAGCCTGTTCCAACTGCAAGTTGTTCATTAGATTTCACTTGAAATATTTCCAGGACTGAGCATAGAATAAGTAAGCCTTTTCTAAAATAAATCTAAATCAATCACACCAGGTCATGCTTGCTCTAACAACATATTTACCAACCAAAACTCAGCTTTTTGATCTTTAGATAACCCCTTCTCCTGCTGTCACCACAAACAGCTGCCTACTATTAGCACTGTGGAAATAAATGGTTTTTCAGCTCACTGATAGTTCCAAAAGATGAAAAATCCCATTTCCTTGGGAGTGAATCTAAACCCAGCCTGTGCAGGGCGCACAAAGAGCAGCACTATCTGGGAAAAAAGCCCAAACCCAAATGGCTTAGACTGATAAATTGTGTTATAAGGCAAATATCCGTCAAGCAAGGATGGTCCAGGAGAAGCCTGAACTTTTCCCTAACACCTAAGGAGCACCGACCAAATGGAAAGACTGTGTACTGCCCTCAAAGCCTCTGCACTGCTGTCAGATTGTGGATCTATCCAGTACCCTTCAGCACAAGTATCTTCCTCCCAAAGTACTCCAGATCCATTTCAGGCTTTATGATCTGCTTCATCCCAGAGGACTGATTATTCTTGGTACTGAGCAAAAAAGTGCTTTGAAATGTAACGCTTTGGAGATTCAAACACTAAAAAGGAGCTGTTCTGGGAGCTGTGGGTGAACTGGAGCACAGGGCTAACACAGCTGTATTAACTGGGCTGAAAGGAAGGTGATGGATGCAGCAATTCCTCTACAGTGGGAAGCTTTGTGTCACAGTCTCCTTCAGGCGCTGGGAGCTGCCACCCTCCACTGCGGGGCTGACAAACGCTTGGAGCGGCGCAGCAGGGATCCGGTTCTGTGGAACAGCAGATGCCAACTTCCACTGGCCAGAACTCAGGAAATTCTGCACCCTCTCACTGAAGAGCTCCATTTGCTTCTTCTGAATACACAAATAACTGCAGAGTGCAGTGGGAGGATCAGTGAGTGGGAGGAGAGGGTGTGGACTCAAGTAGGGAAGTGCATTGAACACTCTCTAATTGTTACTGCATGTCTGTTTTTATAAACAAGTTGCTTAAAGTTGAGCCTTGGTATTCACAGCCATAAAGACCGATGTCATGGCAATACAAAACAACATTTTGTTGAACAATTGGAAAATTTTGCCTATGAGGGAGAAAGATAACTCAGCTCTTTCACAAATTTATTGCGTTCTGACCATATTAGAAAAGACTCATTCATTCTTAGTTATAATTCTTCAGAATGAAAAGAAATGGCTAAGTGGCAAACAGAACAGACACAAAATGTAATAATGGCTTTTAATGACTGTTTGCAAGTCAGAGCAGAAATGTTTACTGCCTGTTAAGGCACTCCTTTGCAAAAATCTGATTTCATTCATTGCCCATGGCTCAAATTCTGACCTCTGCTCCTAACAAGCAATTCTGGAACCAAATGGGCCCCAGCTCCAAGGAGGAAGCTCAGCTTTTCAGCATGGTGCACTGCAGCATTTCTGGGTTCTGGTGCCTTCACTGCAGCAGACGAGGAGCTGGAGCCCAGCTCCGCATCTCCTCTGTCTCTCTGAAGGTGCATCCAGCCCCTTCTCGCCTTGTCAGCAGAGAGGGGCCACCAAACTACCCAGAGCCCTGATAACCAGGTGACCACTACCACTTCATGACAACTCACGTGCAGCCTACCGACCCTTTTCACCTTGGATACCCTTTCCCAGCCTCTTCACAACAGGGTTTTATGTCCTGTGGCTACCACTCACCTAGAACAATGGACCAGAGCCTGTCTTTGTCCATCAGTAAAGGTTTATCTATAAATAAACTCATTCCAAGGAGATGGGACAGTTCAGGTACTTCAGCGAGGAGCTCCAGACACAGCAAGCATCCCTGTTGGGAAGGCAATGTCACCATTTCCCAGGGACTTGTGACCCAGCATCCTCTTTTCCAGATTCTGAAGGCACAGCTCTCCTTTGGCTGCTGCCACAGGACGCCAGTGACATCAATGTTTCAGGGCAATGGCAAAGCTTATGTCAGCATGTCCCAATCTCCCTTTCTCCACAGAACAACAGAAACCTGTCTCAAAGGCCTGAGACTGCACCCTGGAGGTGTTTTAAAATGCCTGGACGTGGCACTCAGTGCCATGGTCTGGCTGATGAGGAGGTGTTAGGTCGTAGGTTGGACTGGATGCTCTTAAAGGTCTTTTCCAACCTAGTTCATTCTTTGATTCTGTGAAAATAGCACCGGCATCAGGCTGGGCTGGGCTGGTGGAGCTCTAGAAGATCACAATGGAAGACATGAACCATCCCTCTCTACTCTCTGGTCCCAGGGGCTGGGTGTGGGCAGGGAATGCCTGCTGTCCTTTGTGGCTCTGGGACTGCGAGGTCCCCAGCAGGGGACCTGGAGGTCACCTGAAGGTTCAGGTCATCTTCAGAGACAGCCTGGCAGACTGATGGTTAAAAACCTTCAACAATTCTCCAGGCTGCTGCCACCAAGCACAAATCCTGCTTGCCCAGATGGCTGTGGGGAGGACCAGAGCCCCTTGCCCCTATTTAACACAGGGGAGCAGAGACTGGAGTGAGCCATGGCATTTCTATCATTGCTTAAGAGGCACTCTTTTAAAAACGCCTTGTTTTGGTGGCTCTTTCCCTGCCAGCTGACAAATGATGCCATCCAGCCACCTCTGGCAACCCTGCACAGCAGCTCCTGCGTGGGAGTGCCCTGCTCTGGTGCTGAGAACTGATGCCTTGGTTAAATAATTGCATTTCAGGCTGGGCCCTGGAGCTTGTGCCTTTACCTTCACAAAGCACAGGATAGCTGCTGCCTAAGATTCTAGGGAATACTGGGATCGTAACAGCTTAAAAATTAAGTCTTCAAGTTTTTGCCATATGTGAAAGGTTTGGGTTTGTTTTTTTTTTTTTTTTCATCTTGAAAAGGTTATATAAAGAGATCCATAAGATTTGTACAGTCCAACTGCAAACTGACTCAAATCAGGAATTTCCCCAATTGCAATAAGCTTTGGATCAGGTTCATAAACCTCTGAAGGGTTTCTGAGAAACTATATACTGCTTCTGTGGGGAAGTGTTAGTGTCTGTATCTGACTCAGCCGAAAGGTAAAAATCACATATTACAGTTCAGCTCTGAGTCAGACACAGACGACTCTCCTGCATGGATTTTATTTATTCCAGCAAAGGTCCCAACCTTAAGTGACATTAAAAAAAAAAAAAAAAAAAAAAAAAAAAGTAGTTCTGCTGACATAAGGTTTTCTGGAGAAGAAAGAATTCACATGAGAGTGGCTCCTGCCTTTCTCCTTTATTAATACTTCATGATGTAGCACACAGGTTCCCAGTCACATGAAAGAGCCCTTCAGACTGCAGAGGCTTTGGAGAGCCCGTGACACACAACCCCTGAGCTCTCCACGACGAGTCTAACCCTGATTCTCACCAGGAACACAGGTGTGGCAGAATACAAATTCATTAGCGTGGTTTTTCACGAAGCCATGTTCCGCTTGAATACTTCCACACCTTAATTAAATAATAACTGCTTCACTCCACGAGAACCATTGTAGAAAAAGGTGCCAATTTCTATCTGTTTCATGGATAAGTCTATTTGCTGAGGGGTCATAGATGCATGTGTATGACTCCAAGCTGTAGGGTAATAACCTCATTTCATCAGAAAATAGATTTTAAAATTATATTTTACACCACAGTTTCAGGCTTCTCAGGTCAGTGAACACAACAATGAAAATATTCTCTTTGAATAAAGCCACTTAAAAGTTGTGTGCTTGGAATATTCAGAGACAAATTCCATAGAATAATTGTTCTGGAGGGATTTGTTAATTAGTTTTCTACAGGACAGATTGCACTGTGAATGCTTTTTCCTTCTGAAGAGTCAGCTCTGAGGTGAAATGTGACTTTTGTCCACTCACCACATGAGCACACCTATCACTTGCTGGTATTTCCAGAGGGAGGAAAAACCAGCTGATTATACACTGCATTTACAAACTGTAAGCTAAGCATGATTTTTTCTCTAGGTACTTATATGTAGCTGCCTTTTTAAAAGTGCTCTAGTGACATAAATATGATTTGCAGAGACAAAGCATTTTGCCAGCTTATGCACAAATAATGCACAAAGCCTCATCTTGAAAAGAGTCATAAATGGCTCAATCCTTCCATTCATTTCTTTAAAAATAAAAAGAAAAAAATCCTTTCTAAACCATTATTAGGTCAGAAATGACTACAACTGGAAAAAACAATGTGCCTTTGTTTTTGGCCTGTTATATACATTTTTTGTTAGGAACTGACACACTGCTTTAGGCATAAAGCTGCATTTTACTGGTGCCTTGTGACTGAGCAGATGTTCTGTCATTTCACAAAACAATAGCAACATAACAAATTTTAGACATAACTGCCATATATACGCTTATTCCAAGTGGGACCTCTCTGAGATAACATTTATGCTTCATTTTCCTCTACATATGCCCTTATCTCCTTTATAAAAGAATTTGGCAGTTGCTTTTGTTTCTTCTTTTCACATTATCCAGCACTCATATATTACAACGCAACTAAGGAAAATAAACTTATTGAGCTTCAATTTTGTCAGACATTTTCTTTGGTTCGTTCTTCCTTTGTCCCTAATTCACAGAAACCCAAAAAGGCCCTATGAATTATTCCCTTCTAGTTTCTTCAGGAAGTAGTACAGCTCGAGGAGGCAGCTCCTAAATCCCCTTTTTAGCAGAAGAGAACAGACATCCAACCTTCTGCAGCAACCACCACCCCCAGCCTTCCTTCTGCTGTTGTTTCAGATCCTTCCAATAACCTTTCATGACACATCCTGCTTTACAAGTCACCTGGACACATTACAATAATTTAAATGAACAGCTATACATAATTTATGGGGCACGCTTACGGGCTGACAACGGCTCTGGAATTTGATTCACGTCTCTCCAGATTAGACCTTTTCAGCTTGGGAACTGGACCAACACTGGTAAATTCTTTGTTCTGTGGTTTTCTCCCCAGCCTAAGCACCTCACATTTACATATATTGATATTTGTATTTACTGTCCATGCCTGTGCTCCAAGAATATATAAATATGTATGTATTTTATATACACTGATGGGGAAGACTCTCTTGAAGCACATGGAAACATGCTAAGTGCAAGTCTCAGGAAGTGGGGCCAACACCCTCCTTTCGCCCTCTGCCTTGGTGTATCTCCACTCAAGCTACACACAGGAATTTCAAAGTTCTTCTCCCATTTTTGGCAATTTTTTCCCCCACGTTTTTTGTTTGTTCTCTCATCAAGTTTCCCAGAATAATCCTACCCACTCTGTATTGGTTTGGGACATAGCAGGTGCCCACGGAGCCACCTTTTGGATAAAGTGCACAAATTTCTGTTAGAGCAGGACAGGTTTACAGACCCAGCAGCAGGAGGGTCACAGTGACAGAAAGCTTCCTGGGGATCACTGCATGTGGCAGGGGAAATGACACAGCTGCTTCTAATGTCTTTTCCATGTTGTTTTTTACCTTCTGCTCCATTCTAGAATTGTTTCAAGTATGTTGATTATTTGCCCAACCCTCCCACAGTTTCTGAGCATCTCCAGTATGAGCTTTACATCTTTCAGGAAGGTCAGGACTATTTTCTGATTTTATCCATGTTTTTATAAGCCAAAAAAGCTGTTGGAACAGGTGCTTTGATTTGTTTTGACTTTCCTTTATTCACGTCAAATCACTAAATTACTGTTTTCAGAAACAGCATTTGTATTCCTACAATGGCTTTAGATTCTCATGGTTTCAGTTAAAGTTTCTTGCAAACATTCCTTGATTTTTCTCTACGTTTCCCTCCTAATTTTATAGCCCTAGCTTCTCCACACACACTTTCTAATCTGTCATTGAGGCTATGTATTTGCCCAAGTCTGTCTCTACCTGTGTTTCCTTTCTGCTGCCCTGGTTTTATACAGACTGACTCATGACCCTCTTCCTGATACTCTTACTGCCAGGTGACACACTGGATACCTACAAATCCACATTTTAAATTATGTGACTACTTTTCATTTCTTCTCTGAGTCCTTCCTCTAACCTGGCTGTCTCTCTGATTTCCTGCACATTCCACGGCAGATCCATACCCCAGAGCAGAGGAGCTAAAAGCATTTATTTCTTCCTGGTTGGATTACAAACATTTTAGCAGGAATCTAAAGATAGTCTTCAGAGATTCACTTTGTTCCACTGCACAATTAATGCTTCTACTTTTGCAGTTCATGGTTTCTGTTTTCCAAGTGCTTAGTCAAGGGGAGCTAGGAGACTGCTAGCACCAGCATCAGCTTAATATTCACTGAATTAAATTGCACAAGCTACAAATGTTCTCATTTATGTTTCTCAATGTTACTGATTACACTGGGAAGGAGTAACAACAATGTGCACGCACAGAATCTTAGCACTACTAGCAAGAGCTTCATAGTAACACTTTGGGTAAAATGTCACCCAAAAAGCACTAATTGTGACTGGTATCAAGTGAGTACAAGTTAAAAAACCCCAAACTTATTCTAAGTAATAATGTGCTTAAACAGATGTTTAAAGAGAAGAAAGAAAATCTGATTTAAATTCAGCAAGTCAGCTGGGGCAAGGGAGCAGCAGACGCCTCTCCTTGACCTCTTGTCTGGCTGCTGTGCTGTAACTTTTTAGTATTTTGTGATGCACTAAAGAAGATCCTTCTGATCTGGTATCTAATATGCCTAACTCAGACAGAGACATTGGGTTAGTCCCTGCCACAGGTGTGAATTTCACCTTTAGACAGAAAATGTAACAAAAAGTGTTGCCCAAAAACATAAGTGCTTTTTAAGTTGCAGTACGTGCTGTTTGAAAATAGAGCATATGGCTAAAAAATCTGTCGTGTTACATTGAAGACTCTCTGCATCTTGCTAAGGTAAAACAAAAAAGGTAAACAACTGCAATAAAATTGTAATAATTTGTAATAAAAATTTAACATAAACATAATTATTGGTGAGGAATAGGTAGTACTTGCCTACAAAAGACCTCTGACTCTTCAAAATAGTTCACTTTGGGAAAAAAACCCAGCACCTTTAGACGCTGTAGTGTACTCTTTTCCAGAAATAAAATCTGCTTACAAAAGACCTTTTTTACCCTTTAAAATTATTTGGGAGAGGATCTGAGGGTCAGAGGCAGAGGGTTGCTGGGAGTGCCCACAAGGTAGTGAGAATGACATAAAAACCCCGGTTTGGTTTACAGATGAAGAACGTAAATGATTGGAAACAGTAGGTATGTCTGTCGCTTTTCAGTGGCTTCTTGCTTCCCCCTCAGCTCTCTGTGCATCATATTCACTACAGGAAGGCTCAAATTCCGAGTTTTGTATAGATAAAATATAATAAGAGACTTCCCTGAGAAGACCATGGCATGAAAGATGACTGGGAGAATCTGGTTACTGCTGGTAAAAGGTATCTCGCCTTTCCCTTAAATGCAGCCATCTCTGAGAATAAAAGAAGCCTAGGAAAAAAAGGTGGAAACAAGCATTTTAACTATCAGAGTGATGAGTTTTGGGAGCAGCCTCCCATGAGGAAGGCGGGGATAAAAATTCTCAAGCATTTGCAAGACCTGGCTGAATAAATCCATGAGGGGAGTTGCCTGTGATGGCAGTGAGCTACACGTGGTATTTCAGGAGGTCTCTTCCACACCTCTGTCCTCTACCTCTACACTCCACTGGTTTCTAATATAAGAAAATTGATTTGTAAAATCACCAACCAGAGCTACCCCCATTAGCAATTAGAAGTGGGTTTTTTTTTCCTTGCTCCTCTTATTTCTATGTGGGAAAATTGTGTCCACCTAGCACGTCCATTCTTCCTTCTAGGCTTAAGAATGAAGCCTCTTAATTGTGCCTGCAGTCAAAATGTGGTTCAAAAAATGTATTAATTATTACTGGGGCTTAACATGGTTTACAAATGAGCTCTGACTCATCAGGGTTTAGATGTCTAATAATAGCCAAGGACCTTGTGTCTGATCAGACTTGGGAAGTGTGAAATGAGAAGTGCCTGCAATCAGCAGGCTGGTCACACTCCATCAGCCCTGGAATGGCACCCTTCTGCTGGGCTGCATGTTTTTATGGGCTAAGTGAGTAAACAGTGGCCAATCCCAATTGTCTAAGGAACAGAGCCAACCTTTCTCCTTGCTTTGTACTCTGACAGCAATTACCTTTGTTATTTGCTGAGGGAAATGTTCATGACATGCTCCAGTGCATGTTAATTCTGTTTCATGTTCTTGGATAATTATCTGTTTTCAAGCTCTATGTTGGGGAACATCATTTTCGCAGTATGAAAAGTTTGACATTTCATTGGAAAGACTCGTGAACAATCAAAGTCTCTCATTTCTTGGTAGTGCTCAACAGACCCAGGCTTTGGATTTGACGTTTCGTGTTGAAACATGACAAAAGCAGGGATCTGCTTAAGCTCCTCCACACTAAATCACAGCAACGAAGCACTAAAATACAACATGGAATGAAGTATGGAAAATATGGGAAGAAGATGGGTAATGATGTTTGTCATCCACTTAGCATGTATCACTGTTGGGAACTACATCACCAATTATTCATTACATAAGCTTTAACGACACTGCAACCCAAAGCCACATATAAAAATAATCCCACTGTCTCAGGGCCACCACACTTCTCTGAAATCTTGAGTATCACAAATATGCTGTATTATTTAGAAAGTGCCACATGACCAGGAAAAGAAAGAGAAAATCAAGGATTGGAGCCTATGCTGCTATGAATCAGCAAACTGAATTCTGTGGAGCTGCTCCAGTTTATTCCACATGAAGGGCCAGCCCAGATTTTTTCTGTTTGGGAAAGCATGGTGTTGTAACAGAACAGACAAATGCATTTCATGTTGCATAAGTCTGACAGAAGAAAAGACTCTCTTTCCAGATGTTGTACTCCCACGGTTTCATGGTAACATCTGAGGACATGATTGAATGCTTTTGCTAAATCATTTTTATTTAAAAAGGGAAGAAGAGGAAAGAAAATATACTTCTGCAAGCAGCAGCTGTCACTGGAGTTTTTTCTTACGGTTTTTCCTACGGCTTTTCATTGATGGCTTCCATGGAGGTTCTGTGCCGCCACACAGACTGAGTTCACAATACTGTGTTTTTACCAGCGAGTCCCTCTCCTCACAGAACTCAGGATTTGTTAAATTTGATTAAAATTGGCTAAAGAGTAGAAAATATCCAGCAGGAGAGGCAAGGCTGAGAGGTGGGGACACAGCGGAGCACGTTACATAAGCCGTGTTTGTTTACGAAACCAGGTTAAAACACAATGTAAGGGCAAACAACCTACTGCCCTCGGCACATCAGCAGCGAAATTTCTGGGGAGCAGGAAGAGTTCTTTGTCTGATGCAGCTTTGGTTTTCCCCTCACAGGTTTAAATTCTGTTCAGGCTCAGAGTGGGCACAGTAAGTAGAAAAAGGTCAATGCATCGGTCTTCACGGAATATCATCTGCTCCTACTGCCTTTTGAGAGCCACTAACAAGATAATCTGATCACAAAGATCAAAAGCTCTCTCATGGTGCACTGGGGAAATTGATAACTGCATTCTCCTGTGCTGGATATCCTATAATTCAGAGCTGGGAACTGGCCCACATTTACCAGGGATGTAAAGTGGCTTTGAAACTCTGTCTTTATCTCTCATTCACACTATATAAAGGAACTGATATTTCCTGGGAGAGAACAGGAATGTTCAGAACAGGGCTGCAGACTCGTGCTACCAGCGCTTTTCTGCAGGAGTCATTTAAGCCATTTCAGCAGATCCTAGCAACCAGCATCTGCCGTGATGTTTTACACTTATATTTTATACTTATAGAAATAAATTCAGAATGTTTTCTTGACAAGTGACTAAGCTCCCACTTAATTAAATACAATAATTTTACTGACGTATCTTCTGAGATTTCTGAATTTCTCCATGCCATTTTTTATTTCACCGAAAATGTAATTCTTTATTTAATTAAAACAATCATCCCATTTTCTCCAGTGATGGGTCTAAATTAGATTCTGCTCTTGTACAGCTCTGTAGACCTTGCTTAAATTTCAAGTAGTGTTCAAAATATGCAAAGAAAATATGTCAGCTCTGCTAAAGACAAGCAAGAATTCTGCACTGGAGCTGGCTTCTATTTCTGTTAAGACCTAGCTTGGAATAGGTGAAAACCCAGGAAAAGTACCTGAAAACTACCAGTGTAAAACAGTGGAGAACAAAACATTCTACTGATCTTGTTTTCCCCCTTCTCAGCAAGATGCTCTCCATTTCGTTTGCATTTCATCTTCCTTGCCGGCTCCTCCTCGCTGCTTTACTTGTGACCCACCCCCTCCCATTTTTGCCTTCTCATGGAACAGCATCCTCTTTCCTGCCCAAATGCAGTCATCATTCACCTGAACAGGAGGGTTCTTGATCACTTCTGTCTGAATGCATCATTAGGTTTTACATGCGGAAGCTCTTCCTCTCCTGGAGACCAGTCCCTGGTGGGCTGCAGCAGCTCTGCCCAGGGCTTGTGAGGACCCTTCAATCCTCCCACCTGTGTCTCTTCCCTTCCTCAGACCTCGGGAGAGCAAGGCTGGCCTGCCTTTTCATTTTGCTCTCTCACAGCCTCTGTACCACTCAGAATCTTCCTTTCCACAGGGATTGTCAGTGGAATCAAGGAGGAATGAACCCCACGGATCTCACCACTGACCACCAGCAAGATTCCCCCTGTCTGGGAGCTCCTGGGTGAGCTTGTCAGCAATGCAGGGCTTTAGGGGACAAATATGGGCTGGAAAAGCTCCCACATGTTCATGGACAGGTATGTTATTCAAGCTGTGATGTCTCTAGGAAACCCTATATTCTGCTTGCCAACATCCCATGTGGGGCACCTGCCCTGCCAGCCCTGGCTCCCTGCTGCCTCTGGGCTCCTCTGAGAGCTGAGGTGTGGCTGTATTAGGCGCAGGTTCTGTACCCATGTCCTGCTGCGCCCCTACTGAACTGAGAGGCCTGAGCTGGCAGCAAGCACCAGGAAACACACCCCTGGATAAACTGGTGCTTCCAAACAAAAAGTTAAGGGTGAGAGGTCCCGGATTTTAGAATTGACAGCAAACACTGAGCCTGTAATTTTCCTTCCTGGCAAGGCACTGGCACTGCAGTGAAGAACGGGTTGTGGCATTGTCACTTCCACCAGCTCACAGCAGCCCCTCTTGCTCCACCTCCGACCCCATGTCCTGGGTTGCAATGCAAGATGTAACCAAAACTTTGTATTCTGTTACCTTCTGTTGAAACTGGCTCGGGAGATGTTTTATCCATTCCTCCTGACTCTGGGGGGCAGGGGCCAGGTGCCTTCTGTTAATGGCCAGCTGTTAAACCATGTGGGGCAGTGTGCTTTATCTCATCCGCCACCCATCCTCCCTGCAGGGGATATCTGCTGTTCATGGGCCATCGAGGCTCACTGCATGGCTGATACAATCACAGCATGCCTTTAGGAGATGCTCCACCCAGGGGGAGGAGCCAAGCATTCCTACCTGGATAAAACCTGAGAGTCAGAAACACCAGAGCAGCCTGTTTGCCCTGGATTCCAGAGGAAAACCAAACCCATCTCACCATCACTGCACTCTTCTACAGGATCATCTCTGCTCCAACAGGATCATCTGTCCCTCCAGGAGGACTTGATTGCACTGGCACCAACACCCTGACCAACAGCGTGTCAGGTCGTATTCTGACTCTGTCAGAGTTTTATTTTTTGTTTGTTTGTTTGCTTTTTTGTACTATTCTTTTTTTTTATTTTTTAATAATTCCCAGTAAAGAACTGTTATTCCTATTCCCATATCTTTGCCTGAAAGTCCCCTAATTTCAAAATTTTAATAATTTGGAGGGAGAGAGTTTACATTCTCCATTCCAAGGGAAGCTCTGGCTTTCCCTGGCAGACATCTGTCTTTCCAAAACAAGACAACCCTCAAAGCTGGTGTGTTCACGTGCAGCTCTGGGAGGAATGACTACCTGTGATGACAAAAAGGATGATCTAAGCAAACAAAGGCAGACTCTCGTGCCCTTGTCCTCTCACCTGATGCCTGAGCAATCACATTACAGAGCCTTGATTCTGCCTCGATTTTCCTCCCCATGAATCACAAAATACACGGCAGAGATGGCACAAAGAGACTATGAAGAATTTACCCTTCTGGCACTGTGAATTCCTCTCCTTCCCTGGAGCTCAGGCATGGCTGTGCTGAGCCCGGACTGCTCTGGCAGCAGCCACACAAACCAGTGCTGGCTGTTCCTCAACTGGGAGGGAGCAGCAGTCCCCGAAGAACCCCAGTACTGCTGCTCTATCTGGGGGAGTTGTTTGGTCTGGGTCTTTTAAGTATTTCTGAGGTAATACAGTTATATTTAGCTGCTGAAACATAACATGAAGTGCAGCAAGAACCCCGCTGTGTATTTGGTCATCTGATCCAAATTAGGCATGAAAAAGAAGGAATCTATCTTTAGTTTGACTTCAAAGCCGAGGCCGTGGTCCTTGCTGTCAGGCAGGTAGGACTGGCAGTGATAGCTGTGATTACAACTGTGGGGGCAACAGCCGCAGGGAAATCTGAGGCAGCTGCAAAGGCTCAGCAGCACTAATGCTGCCTCCCTCTCTTTTCCCTGCCTGGGCTGTAAGTTATGGGGCAGGCCAGGGCTATTCATTCCCATTACTCTGATGTCCTCAATGACTGACTACCAAATCAAAGCCTGGTCACCAATTTCACTCAACGTCATCCCTCTAAAATTTTTCCCTCCTCATTCCCCAGCCCTCCCTGTGCTATCACAGGGCTCAACACAGCCACAGCCACCAGCACTCACAGGGACACAAAGAGAATGGTGCTACAAGCCTTTTTAGGGAGCAAAGTGGGGGAAAAAGCCACTGTGGGAATTGTGTTAAGAGCCACCTCCACCATAAAGCTCTCTGCTGTGCTCTCTGTCACCCCCCCCCCCCAGAGCTTTACCTGGCCTCCTGTATTTGCAAGCTCTGCAGGGACTGCCTATCCTTTTGGATTTATTACTGGAATGGAGGGCTGTTCTTAGTTGGTGCCTCATTCCATCGGTAATAAACATGATTAATCATAATAATTAAAAAGATAACCCCCCTGCTTTTTGTTCTTTTATTGCTGTACAGATGGTAGGTGTTTTTCTTCTGTTTTCTTTCCTATGCTGGCTTTTTCTTTCAAATCTGATCTCACCACGTCTCCATTACAATGTATATTATACATCAGACAAGTAAGTGCAATTTTAATAAGGGGAACAGTGCTTAATTGTGCCCATTTCTATAAATCATGTTCCCTCTTTCCCCTTTTCATCTGACACATTACACTTCAGGTAATGTGGAATTATACCAGTTATACCATGACAACACATATTGCAAGATTTGTTGTGATTATTTAAATACACAGTGTCCTGCTTCTTACTCATTTCAGCTGTTTTTTGTTAAAAGAGATGGCAATTCGGAACCATAATGAAGGAACTTCTTGTCAAATTTTATCTTCAAGGAGGCTGGATTAATGTGAAGCACACAGCTGAGGTATCTGTGTTTTGAAGGGCCTCAGAGACTTTTTAATTGCTGCAATCTGTTGTGCCGCTCAGATCTATTTGTGAAGGTGTTCAGCACTGTGTGCGCTTTGCTGATCAGCTTTTTCTCATAATGAAGAAATGTTTTGTCTTCTGTCAGATATTAGAGCCACTGATATTTAAATGTTTAAGAATGGGAAATGAAAGAATGAATATTAACGACAGAATGAAAACTGTTATGATGATGTTTGATAAAACATTGTAAGGTGGTGTTTTACTATTTTATTAATGTTTTGTTTATCTCCCTTCTGTTCGTTAGCCAGAAGCCCAGGAGTTTTCTTTCAACAGATCCTCTACTCTAATGCTTTCTAGAAAAAGGCAGTTTATTACCTCCAAATAAACTGTTACTATGGGCTATGTCCATATGTTTTCTATATCCTCTCTTTGGATCTATAGTGGATGTTTTACATTAGTGGCCTCTTTCAGAAGTTCCCATTTTTAAGATGTCTCTAAACGGTCTTGATACAGGGAAATGTGCAGCAAGAGTTGATTATGCCCCCTGATTCTTCTTAGTATTCTATCAAAAATGGGAATTTATGTCACACCATGGGTGGGACTACCATTGGAGCAGAACACTTTCATAAATGTTGATTTTATATTAACAGTAAATCATGCCTATATTATTTCCATAGTAATCTAACACTTAAAATAAATGGCCAGTGTAGAGCAGACCAAGTCACTGCTCACTTGTAAGGAAGGGGAAACTGACTGAAGCAACCACATTTTGCTATAATTTTCATGAAGTCCCCCTTCTCCCTGCTATATTTCTCCCACACCCTTCTGATGAGTTAATACATATCCTAGACAGACACCCCAGGACTTCTCCTCATTCATCCCAATCCCATCCCTGCTGTGCTCCCACAAGCACATGTCTCCATTCCCCTCTCCCACAACTCTGGGGTTATTTCTTCCCCCTTTACCTGATCTCCCACACTTTACTCTGCCTCCTCTCACTGCCTGTAAAGTCTCCATCACTGCACTTTGCTTCTCACATCTACTCTAAGTCTCTTTATTCAGCTATGAAAGAGTGGAAGTACTTGGGGTGCTGATCTGGAGTTTATGCCTTTGTTAACTTTTTTTTGTACTACAACTCCCTTTGTACAGTGTCTTCTAAATTGTGGTGTACCTGATATTGGGAGCATGATTTAATCTCGTTTAACTCTTTGGAAGTCAGTGCAGCCTGCAAGATCAGAACTAACCGCTCTCAGGCTACTCATTTTCACAGATCGTATTAGTCAAGAGTTTTTTCATTTCCCATTTAAGTGCCAGAACTGCCAATGGAAGGTGAGGAATAATGATCTACCTCCAGAACAGAGCTTAATATTTAATGGTCCATGATCACTATTTAATTTGGACCAATCCCATACTGTATGCCATAGGGGTCTCTCTCTACTGTTCCACATCTGTTAAATATTTCAGGTATTTTAGCTTTATATTTATGTAGTTGAGGTGCAGTATAATAAAGCCTGTTAAAATCAAGAGTGTATGAGCTTATATTGGGTATTCTGAGAAAGACAGATTTAGCAAGCTTAATGGAAACCATTCACTCCTCTGTGGAGACGTCACATTTGTTTCTCACAGTTCAGCACACTATGTTTAACTCAGTTTTTTCCATCAAAGGCAACTGATGTCTTCTAGCAACACATTCAGACATGGCTTCCTCGTTAGTTCCAGCCTCTCCAGAATAAATTAATACGACAGACAGTGGCATGCATGTGAAGAAGATCATTCTGTATGCAAAATGACGTCTCCATAAAAACATAAAGCAGCACAACTTGCTGTCTACATCTACTGGAATCCTTCTAGGTTCCTACTGGGGCTCTTGTTAACATTTGGGCAGCACATTCCCATTATGCCTAAAAACTCTTGCTCTGATTTTCCTAAGTTTTAACCAGCCAGGACTGTAAGGCTGGTTAACTCCACAGCAATGCCACCTCATTTCCAGCAAGCTATTCCACATAGCTTGAGTGTCATTAGGTGGAGGGAGCATTACAGATGTGTCTCTGCCATCAGGCTTCTGTCCACAACTCTCTGCTGTCAGTATTTTTGCTAAAATCCAAGTTTTTATCCTCAAGAAAGACTCCTACCCTGAAGTCTGACATCTATCTTTACCAAAGGCCAAATTCCCTAATGACATTAGGGCAGGTTTAGATGAGTGCAGACAGAAGTATCTTGAGATCACGTCCTCACTGTTACAATTGTGGACACCACAGTCTTGGAAGCAACTGAGAAATGCGGATCCGACCAACAAAATGTGGTAATAACTCCCACTCCTCTCTAACGTGCTTTAAAGTGATCTCACTGGGCAGGGGTAGTGGGCAAGGCCCAATGATTAAAATGGATGACATAAACTTGGAATCTGAGCCGTACCAGAGCAAATATCATGATCGTCACAGACAGCTCAGGGGGAAGCAAGAACCCACTGAAAAGGGACAGGCAGGCATATCTGCTATTTCCTATCATTTACATACTTAATCTTTAAACCGAACTTCTGCTTTATTTATTTGTGCAATTAAGCAGATTATTTCATCACTGGCTGTGCACAGAACTTGGAGGATTTAGTTAAGCTCTTAAGCAGTTCCGAAACGTACTGTGAATACTTTCAAAAAAACATGCCCATACCATAGAGCATGGACAGGTAAGAGAGTTAATCAGAAAACAGAAAAGTTGATGTTAAGAAGGAAATGCTCTCAGGGGACACTAACACACAGCAAAAGGCACATTATGGCTTGTGTGAATCACCTACAGAAGCATTTGCTTTCTTATTGCAGCATTAATCTTTGCACGTGGCGGTTTATCCTCGCCCCTGCCTGCGGCACAGAGGGAGCTGCAGGTCACCTCTGCCTGCTGCCCCCGTCAGCCATCTGACAGCAGCTGACCTCCTGCAGTTTGTCTAGGTCAGCAGGGCCTCTGGCAGAGAGAAGAGGATTTTTTCTGTCTCTGAACAAGTACCGTTCAGACAATGCAGGGAGTTTCACTGGACCTTTCCCCCTTGTCCCACAGTTTCCTCTCCTCTCCCCTTCCTTCTCCCCAGCACAGGACCACACCAGCTAACCCTGGCCATCTCCACACTGAGTGCCACAGTCCAGACCCTTGCACTCTGTTCCCATTCACATCAAGGTTCACAAGGACCTCTCTGGCCTCTGTACTCCTGCAGAAGGAAGGGCTGGAGCAAGAAAATGTGGAACTCCACAGGCACAGCTGCAAAATCCCCCCCTGCCAAGCACCCACATCACTGTCTGGCAGTGCAAGGCCACCTCTGCAGAGCTAGGCTTTTGTCCTGAGTAGAAAACTTAAAAAACCCCTTTTGAATCTTGGAGATGTCCAGCACAAAAAGGAGATAAACAACATCTGTTCTTCATAAAATAATAAACACATCGAAGTTTTCAAGCTAGAGGCTTCCCGAACGCAAAGCACAATCCCACATAACATGACTTCCAAAAGAGAATTATCACCTCCTGATTTATACTTGCAATATCACATCTTTCCTGCATGAATTTCAAAGTGTATGGTAATGTACTACAAGTCCTCAGAGACAGAGTGAATCGCTGGATAGCTGGCTCAGGATCAAAATTATCAGTATGCCATAAAAATGGCCCTACAGGTTGAGAGAGGAGTTCATCCAGCCTAGTATGCTGCTGATGGTGGCACAAGCCTGACACTGCTTCCTTCAGGAAAAGTGTGTTCATCATCCTGGTGACAACAGGCGAAGGAATTGGCTGACTCCCTCCTTGAGGAGCTGAACTGCAGCTGGTGGTGAGCGCTGTGGGACACGGGCCACACCAGGAGGTGTGACAGCCTCAGGGGGCTCTGGAGGGACAGGTGACAGCAACAGTGCAGGAGCTGTGGCCAGACTGCCTGGCAGGCTTTAAACAGCACAGCTGCAGATCTGCTCCTGCAGACACTGCAAAGGGTCCCCACCCCAGGGCACACACCGAGTGTGGATGTGCCCCAGTCCCGCTCACAGCTCACGTCTGGGAGCTGAGAGGAAATGCAGCGCAAACTGTCCATTCGTAATCCCTGATAGCTCACATGAAATCAAACCACGGGCGCAGAGGAAATGCCTGACTGATAGTGTAAGCACTCATGTAAATGTGTGCAGGCTGGCAGGCTGATTTTCATCACTCAGGCTGCTCTATTCTTTGAAGATATGTCACTTCCCTGGATCATGCAGCTGTGTGTTTGAAGCTCACACGAGTCGGACAAAATGATTTGTTCATGATCTTAATGTTTAGCCCTTTCACAGAAAAAAATTCCAGCACTTCAAGCTTTTGTGAGTCTGAAAGGCTCATTCAGTTTTTACAGATCGGCCTTAGCTTTTCTATTTCAATTATTTATTTGAAGCCTGAACAGGCAATTTGATGAATGAAGGAGAGAGAGGGTGGACAAGAAAGCACACAAATATCATACTGTATATAATTTTGCCAATTACCACGCAACAGTCCTCAACCGGTTGAGAAGATTTAATCTTTTTGGTATGCTACTACATGGAGTTTCTTTTATTCTCTTGTTGCTTTCCTCTTTTCTTATTATTAATTAGTCCACTCAATCAAAAGGGGATTTAATTTTAGAAACTGATCATGATGTCTTTGCCTACACGGAGCAATAGCTATGCTATGTTATCTTCAGGAAACCAACGCCCTGATCCAAGAAAACCAAAGCACTAGATTCCAGAGCTGGAGGGATATTCACTTCATTCAAGGCTGTTATGCAAAGATGTTGAATTTCTCACCCCTGCTTCTGTGCACATTTTTACCATTTTAACTCTCTGCCTATACACGTGGCTGATTTCCTCTCCTGCATCTCAACTAACATACAGAAATATTAACAGTAAGGAGCTGCTATTTCAGGAGTGTCGCTAGTGCCAGCCCCACCCTGGGAAAGGCGGTTGTGGTGTCTCTCAGTGAGGCAGGTAAAGCACAAAACATCCCATCAATGTAGCTGATTCTTCATTTCACTGTGGGGCCTCATTCCTTCTGAAGTGACAGATTTATCTGGAAGCGAGGCCCAGTGCAGCTCCTCCCTTCTGCATGTGAGTTTGGCTACATTGCTTCCCCGAGAGGATCTGCCCCTACACATCCACAAACCTGCTGGCTTCCCCATAGGATAAAAAGGTATTTTTAGAATACTCCTTGCACCAAAAAAAAAAAAAAAAAAAAAAAAAAAAAAAAAAAAAAGAGAGAGAGAGAGAAAAGAAAAGAAAGAAGGAAAAAAAGATCCCTAAGGGAATCATTTAATAAAGAATGGTAATTCTTGCAGAGCTTTTAATGCCAACCTATTTACCAGCAAAGATATTCATTCAACATTTTGCTGAATTTCCTGTTTTGTTCATTAGGACAGTCTCTACATACATTTCCATACTAGTTCTTTTCATTCTATATTTTCCAGAGGATTGCTCGATTGGGGAGTGTGAAATTTAGGCCTGACAGAATTGAGTATTTTTTGAAGCTAACCCTAAGTCTCTGAGCTATTAAATTATTTCTTAAGCAGAACCAGCACACTCTTCATTTAAGATCATTCAGCATCCTCCTGATTATGGTCTGTCGTTACCTAAACTGCCGGAAAACTTTAGCTAGTCAGTAAGTTTTACACCGATCGTATTTTGCCAGTAAAATTTTAGCTATGACATAGTTAAAGAGACATCTTTCATAGCTGCTGCCTGAATATTAATCCGATTTTTTATTTCCACTAGACTCCATTAGAATGTAACTAAACATTAAAAATGAGCACTGGATTCAGTGACGCCTATTCCCCCATCGCCCATCATTATGTGACTCCCGAGTCCTGTTTCTCTTCATCCCATTTGAGGTCCCATCCATCTGATTTATGGAGCAAGCTGAGGCAGGAAGTGGAAAGGAATTCTAAATCAGCACTCGCTCGTCAGACTTCAATACTAAGTGCAAAATATGGTATTAAAGCAAGACTGAAAGCTTTCTGAGAAGAAAATCCCTCCCTGCTCAGGGCTGCAGGGAACAGCAAAGGTAATGGGATAAGTGGTCAGGAATTTTCCGACGCTCAGCTGCTCTGCACCTGTGTGCCACCAGGCAGGGGAGAGCTGGAGGCACGCTCAAACATGCAGAGTACATTCAAGTTTACGACTTAATAGTGCTGAGAAGCAGCGCTGTTAGGTTGGATCAATGGTGCTGAGAGGAGCATTTCCACCTCTCGGAGCTTCCCACGCTGACCTGCAATTACCCTGCAAACTGTCCACTTACTGCACCGTCCTGGAAGATGATGCCTTTTCCAAGAGACATTAAGGGGTTTCATTTCTGCTGCTCAGCTTTCCTTTCCATCTCAAACTTCCAAAGGATTCGTGCTATCTGACATACGGTGCTTATACTATCTGCAGTGTGGAATTACCGCTTCAAAAATGATACAAGCCTATTTTAATTAGATTTATGGGAAATCTTCCTAAGGCAAATTCTTCCCAGTTGCAATTACAGAGCACACCTGAGATAAAGGGATGGCAGCAGAAGGAATTATCTTTCTTTCAACATGAAATATAGTTTATTTGGCTATTTTCATTATCAAAAGAGGTAATAATATTTTCAAAAGAAGCAAAGTGGCTCTTTATGAATCATTAACCGTCTATCTATAAATATGCACAAAGCTGCAAGAAATAAAGGAAATGAGGTTTCCTGCCCTCGAGAGTGTACAAAATGATGCTATAGACAAGCTTGCTGTGGCAGCGAAGCACTGGGGAACACCTATCACTTGAAGTGTGTGTGCAGAACAAGCAAGGACTCAAAAGTACCAAAGCAAAATTCCCCTAGGATCTTTCAAGATGAGTGGATGCCTCTGGACGCTGGGTGCTGAGCCCTGGGAATGCAGAACTGCCTCTCTCTGGGATGAATCCAATGCGCCTTC
This sequence comes from Hirundo rustica, assembly GCF_015227805.2. Classification (NCBI taxonomy): domain Eukaryota; kingdom Metazoa; phylum Chordata; class Aves; order Passeriformes; family Hirundinidae; genus Hirundo; species Hirundo rustica. The sequence goes on along the minus strand of NC_053459.1, from coordinate 2,061,506 downwards.
CCAAGTCCTGAGCAGGGCTGGGAGCAGCAGGCCTTTGTGAACCTGCCTGCTCCCAAGCAGCTGAGAGCCCTTTGCCCTCTTCTGCCCAGAACAGCATTTTAGGAGGCACAGCCTCACCCCAGCTCTGCAGAAGGCAGCTCCCACGGACACCACAGCAGGGCAAGCACAAGCAGAGGGAGATGGGGCCAGGAAATGGGAGAAAACACGTGACTTTTGCTCTCTTCATTGCTCAGAATTGAGCAGCCGCCCATCGCCATAGAAAGTTTGCCCAGAACAAGGCAGACATTGAAAAGAAACCCACCCAAAGGTCAGATCAGTGAAGTCAGGCTAAAGATGAGCATCAGTGCCTGGTGAGCTCAGGACGCCCCTGCACTGGCTTTGCAAAGCTTACAAGAAGCAGCGCTTGTTTTTATCACTATCTGCAGAAGCGAAAATTGTATTTCATGCAAAACGCTGCTCTGCTTAAATGGAACAGCTGAAGAGAAGTAACCCCCTCAAATTGTGTTAACACCTGGTGCATTTAGCTTCTGCTTTGCATGAGATTTTCCAGTTGAATTCGGAGTTGCTCAGGGAGGGAAGTGCTGACAAGCCCTTCCTACGGCTGTGCTGGGAAAGGTACAGCAGGGCGTGTTTGGGATGGGAACTGAATGGGAAGTCATATGTTGTCACTAATATAAATTTTCAGCACAGAAGTCATCTTACATTTTTGGAAACGCAGTAACAGTAATGTTAAATTTAACAAAATGCTGGCACATGACCTTCATGCAGACTGAGCACAGCTAGGACTATATATGCAGATCCATGGCCGCAACCGCATTTTGTTAGGTTAAAATCCCACAACATCTACATTATTACACCATAAATGTAGTTTTTTCTAAATATAATACATGCTAATTGTGGCACATAAAGATGTCACCAGGACACTGACCTGAACAGAACACTTAAATGATGCTGCAACAAACTGCAGAACAACAAAAATCTACAGCAAACAAAAAAACCCAGATCAAGAATGAGATGATCTTTAAGGTCCCTTTCAACCCAAACCACTCTGTGATAATATCTATATTATACATCACCAGGATATTAAACAAATCTGACAGAACAAGAACCCTCAAATTCAGCACCTAAGACAGGCAGAGCTACATAATGTGATACAGTACCGAATGAAGTCCTTGCTTTCCCTGCAAGCAAATATTTTAAAGTATCCATATGAGAGCTGCACGTGAGCTCCTTATGTGGAACTCGGGACCAGCTCGCTCTCATTAGCAATACTAAATGCCTGGAAAAACCAATACAAATAAAAAATACTCCTGTCCTTTAAACAGCGTCTTGCAATGTTTTTCAGGAACATGCAATTATCCTAGCTGGGAATGGAATGAAAACTAAATAGAAACACGTGCAATCATTTCCTTAATAATGTTCTAATTTACTAGATGGATAAGCTCAACATCCATTCCATATACGAGAGATGATTTTAGCTCCTTGCAACTATGGAAGTTCTGGCACAATCTTCTAAATCCAGCACACAGCAGTGCTTGACGAGGCATTCATGAAATCCTGGCTTCCTCCACGCTGTCACACCCAGCGGGGCAGCAGAAGTGTCCCAAAGGATGGATCTCAGATCTCAAAATCTAGTCTGAGCTTCACTCTGTCCCACACAGAAACGGAAACATTTTCCATCTTAGGAGAGATGGTTAAAAGGGTCTCTTTGAGCTCACTGTTAACACATTCACAACTTTCCTGCACACCAGTGACTGCTGTACTTCTTTCATTGTTCCTGCCAGCCCCTGACTCCTTCTTTTCTTGACAAATCCTTACTTTTTACATATTTTACATATTTAACACATATATATATATAAAAAAAAAATTCTGCCCTGTTCTTTGGATACTTAACTGAAGACACCTAAAATGGAAGCAGCAACACACGTACCAAACGTTGGAGTGGTCAAATGGTCACTTGTACAAGTATTAGCTTGCTTTTGCAACAGTCGGTGTTTAACTCTTGGCTCAATAATCCTAATGCACTCCTCAATCCCAGTCAATACCCATTTAATATTTCATGCTCAAGCTAACCAGTGAGCACCAAAGAAATCTGCCTCCCTGAGCTCAGGGAAGCACTGAGGAGCTGCATGCAGCCCCGGGAGGCAGGGATGCTCCCCACACCTGCTCTGGGAATGTTCACCCTGTCCCCCATGGCTGTCACCCCTCCCTCTGCAGGTCACTCTGGTCTGTCCTCAGTGGGAAGCAGATGACAAAACTTCAGCTGTTTTGCTCTTGGTGCTCCGAGCATTCAGCCTTTGGTTGAGCAGAACACAGGGAAGTCTTGGGAAGCTCAGAGCGTGATCCTGATCCAGAGCTGCTCCTGCTGCTGGAATCCATGATCCATCTGCAGATGGATCACTTCTCTTCAGTCCATCTCCTGCTACTGGCTGTGGCTCCCAGCTCTGCGGGGCTCAGGGGTCAGGACTTTTCTTGGGTTCTTTAGGGAGTAAAAGAAAGCAAAGGCTTTCATTCTTTGTCACTCTGCTTTGCCTGGCTGTCCTGCAGAGAGTGGGGGGTCACCTTTCAGGCGCTCTCAATCATCAGCTGCTGGCCAAGGAAGGCACTGGAGAAGCAGGGGGAAGTGTTTGGGCTTTGCCTGTCCCCCACATCCTCCCTGACTCCTAAGAAGAATAACTGGGTTTCACAGGGAAAGAATAAGTTTGCTCTCAGTGGAGGAGATCCCAAAGCAGAGGGAATTGGGTTTTGCTGTTGGTGCAGTTTAGGTGCTGAGAACAGGACCGGCATTACAGCCTCTCTGAGGAGATGGCACAGCTCCACCACTGCAGTGGATTCACCTCCCCATGATTCCCACAAGGTTTTCCCTCCTAATGCCCCTATTAGGGAAGAGATGCTATTTTTCACCTGAAAGCCTGAGAGTGAGTAACTTGTCTAAGCACAGCCATGGTGGCAAGACGGAGCCTAATTTTGGGAAAACACAAAATTCTGTCGTCCTCACTCACAGTGCTTCTAACCGAAACCGAGCAGATGATTTGATTTTCAGGATGTGTACAGCAAACTCCACTCATTAGCCAGCCAAGAGAGCACAAGCTAAAAAAGAACGCTGACATCCAGGACCACACTTGAACTGCTCACATTCTTTGTAAATTTTCAATTCAGCAATTACATTCCAAGGGTTTGTGTATCACAAAAGAAACAAACCAACAAAAAAGAAGGTGGTGAGGGAACCCCACCAAATTAAGTTTGTGAAGAGAAAGGACAAAGTCAAGCCAGCACCAGGCATTACCTGCAGGACCAAAGGCAGCACCAGCACGTGGCTCAAGTGCTCTGGAGCAACTGGCAGAGGTGGAGCAGCAGGGACACGCTGGGACAGACGGTGACACTGGTCCCCTGCAGAGCCAGCCCCGCAGCCCTCAGAGCCAGCCCACAGCTCCTGCTTCTAATTACTGTGCTCGCCGTGCATTGCTGCTCCTTAGGAAACGTCTCATTTCCAGATCAGAACGCCGGAGATCAGGCCCCTTCCTAGTTATGCACTGATCCTTTTGAACCCAGATGCCTCCAGGGATGTTTTAAATTGCACATTTTGTGGTAGTGACAGAGACCTGTGCATCTCTTACTGTGTGTGATTGTGGCTGCAGAGTTCTGGGGTAGATGGAAACTTCAGGATTTATTTTGGGGTGAAAGACTGAACTTGCAAGCTTTTAGGAAAAGCAGCATTGTTTCAAATTTGATTTCTCTTTTATGTTACTGCTTCAAGTTTTGGCATCCAGAAACTTCAGATGCAGGGGAACAAAATAAAACGGGAACTCAATTAAATTAGTGGCTCCCAAAGTTGTGTCTATAGCGCTGGCTCACCTCCTTATCTCCTGATGAAATAAAACAGATGTGAGGGGAAATTAATGGAGCAGCCAAAGTAAACGGTGTGACTTGGTCAAAAGGAACTCCCTCTCGCGTGCCAGATTTCAAGACTCCCCCTGCACCAGAGCCAGCTGAAGGGATATAAATACTTTGCCATTTACACCTGGTTGAAGCTTTCTGGATTTCATTTCCCCTCTCCAATTTTCCCCCTTCCTTTCATCTTCCCCTTATTCCAGCCCTCCCCTGCACAGGTACACATGCACATAAGAAAACACACTGAGACAGAAAATCACAACACATTCTGGTTGAATTAAAAATCCCCATGATTTGTAGTGTAATGTATTCTAAAATGCGAAATGCTAACTAAATACTAAATTGCAAAGTGAGTCATTAAGACAATTTCTGGAGACACAGTTCAGGGTTGGAGCTCCAGCACTAGATATTAGTTAGCGTTTTGTGCAGTGTGGCTTTAAGTAATGCCAATTATTACCATCAGCCCTGTTACTAAAACAACCATTCTCTCTCACACTGCTTGGACTTTTCTAGTGGCACTTTCTTTCAAACATAAATTGTGCAAAGCGTGTAAACAGCTACAGTGTTTTCACTGAGCACTACTGATATCTCAGTTTATTGTTCTATCTTGCTCTGCCTGTAAAGTGCTCAGAAGTTTGGGACAGCAGACCAGATGCTCAGCACCACCTGGGATGGGCCTGCCAGGGCAAGGAAAACCATTCTGCCAACTCAGTGGCAACGAGCAACACTCCACACAGAGCAACCAGCTGATGTGCACAGTGGAGGCTCATCTGACAACAGAGCTGATTTATGAAAGAAAAACTCTTTAATGGGAAATCTGAGAGAGACAGAGCCAGGATGGAGGTGAAGAGCAAAATTCAGAACTTTTGTCATGTCTAGCTGCCAGGGCTGTGAGAGAAAGGGATGATGCTCCTGTTTGATGAAAAAGCCACAAGCTGCAGGATGGGCTGATCTAATCCCAAAAACCTATTGGTGCCTAATAGGCACCTATTACTGAGTCTAATCTCCTCGTTTGTTGTGCAAAGATAATTTGGCAGTATTTGAGGGATCTGGGATCCATTTGGAGGCTCCGGGCTCCCATCCTGCTCTCCCAGTTCCTGTGGATGGTGGTAGCAGAGAGAAAGAGAGCCCTGGGGAGCAATCCATGCCCTGACACACAACCTCCCTCTGCTCCTCACGTACTTTGGGTTCGCTAAAAACCCTGACTCCGCCTCCCTGCTCAATTAAAACCGGGAAAAATCCCCGCCAACCATTCGTTGAAGTGTTGTGAATACCCCCACAAAATAAACTTAAAGCCAACGTGAATTGGCAGGGCTTAATTTTCCCTCATGAATATGCATAACTAATATAGAAAATGCTAATCTTGCCCTCCTCCACTTCCTTTCTGCCTTCTCCGTCTGCCCCTTTTGGAATTAAGCACTTATCTCCTATGGAGTGAATAGGGTTCCATTATGTGGAGGGCTGCAGAATTTTAATGAATTGCAAAATATAGTTAATTATGGAAAAAAGACATCTTCTGCACTTTTTCATGTAAATTAGACAAATTAATTGGTGTTCGGTGTTTTTTTAAACACATGCAGCCCTGGGAGGGAAGGAAAAAAAGCCACTTGACAATTCAGCACTGTAATGGTGACAGAGAAAGGAAAACTGAGGGGGTATTTCTGATCATGCACTAATCCAACCCCCAGAGTGACGGCCACCTAATTCCAACCAGAACCCTGAGAAACCCAGCGAAGGCAGTTTTCACAGAGTTATTAATTTTGGAAGTTTTCATCTTTGAGCTCCCAGATCTCAAGAACACGTATCAACAGCTGGGTCTGAGCACAGCTCAGGGAGGGAATTGTGTGGGATTTCCCCCAGCAGGTGCCACCTCCGTGCCCATTTCCCTCCAAGTGACACTGTGGTGGCACCCTGCATGGACGGGAACACGTGTCCAGCTGGGGCTGCAGGGACTCTGCTAGGTGAGGGTTTGGTTACATTTTACCAGCACTTGCGCCCAGCATTTTCAAAATAATAACAAGCTGTTCTGCTTGAAACCCTGTCCACGAAGAAAGCTCTGCAAATTGCACAGGCTCTAGCAGTGAATGGTAAAAAAAATTAAATATACTCCAGGAGGGTCTGAGTCCTTGAAAAAACAATGTAAATCTGCACTGCTGACCTAAACAAAGCACCTACATCCTGCTTTGGCTGCCCGAATCAATACTCATGTGTGAAAGGAGACACCATTTGTTCCAGGTGGGTTAAAGGAGTTCTGTCTAACTGGAGCTTAGAACAGAGCACTCTGTCAGCTGCAATAAAAAGAATGGGTTTATTTCTCAAAACACAGAATTGACTCTGGATCGTTTCAGAGAGGGTTACTGTCACAAAACAACACAGCAGCAGCAATAACAGCATCTATTAAAATGACTATATAAACCATGCCACGGCGTATTAGGGCTGTTCTTTATAAATAATATTGCACTCTTACATTGCAACTGGCATCTGTAACAGAAGCATTCAGGCTGATTTATTTCAGTGTAGCAAGGCAGCATTACCACGCTGTACGACTTTTTTAATCTGGCTGTGCTGGAGAAGTGTCCCGTTTGGAACAACTGAACCCAGAATGCACTTCCATGGAGCACAATTTCATGTCCTGAGAACCTTTAAGTGCACAAAAATGGGTATTTGAGGATCTGGGAGTGCTCTTTGCCCTGACACACCCTGTAGTCCAGCACGTTGCTCCCCTATCTCATACACGCATTCCATGTGTCTTTAGTGGCACGCAGAAGAATATTTCCCCTTTTGTCTTAATATATCACAACTGGTGTGGCTGGTACCTGTTTAAGATGATTTAATACCTAATGATACTAGATGCTCCAGTGAAGATTTGAGTCTTTGGGTGCTCTACAAGCCCCAGAGACCGGGGATGCTCATGAGGATGAAGGTGCTGACACAGCCAAGGGACAGAGGAGCTCCTTCCTCACAGGGAGATGCCAAAGCAGGAGCCTAACTCAAAGGGCTCTGAATCTCTTCTAATATTTCTCTTCCTCTACCCTAAACAGAGAAGGATCCTGTGGACACTAAAAAGGACTAAACTTAGCCTTTAACAGCATTCCTGTATCTCCCCATCAAAGAGATTAGATTAAAACATCTAAAGTGATTCCAAGTTCAAAATTTACCACAAATATTAACAAAACAAACTTCATGACATTAATATGATGTAAACACAAGAAATTTTTTTCTCATTCTACAGATGGAGCCATTGACATCATTTAGATGGATCTTAACATTTAAGTAATATTAAAAAAATCCAAATTAAAAAGTAACTTGACTCTGACAGAAGGATGATAAATGCTGAACGCAATTTTATCCAAGTAGGAGTTCAAAGCCCTGCAAACCGCAGCTGATCCTCCCTGACACGAAGAGAGCATGCCTGAGAGATATCGGGGCTTGTTTCAGGAACTGATTTATGTGCAACATGAAACGCTTCTCAGAAAAAAGCTGCTGATTAGAACTTTTTAAGAGGCAGTCAGTAAGTGACTCAGTGAGTTGGGCAGAGGATGAACTTTGTTGTGGGTCATCTGCAGACATGAAACGTGGAAGTGCTGAAAGCGTTAGGAAGCATTAGCAACAAACTCTAACCCGATTAAATTCTTGTAGGAAAACCTGCCTGCTCCCAGGAAACATTCGTGCCCTGTTAGGAACTTTAGAAGATTAGGAAAGGGTTTAGCATCACAGTTTTAAGAACTGGAGGGAACCTCTGCTAACCTTTCTCTGTTTCATTTTATTGTTCATGATTTTAACTTTAAAAACCCCTCCATACAGTATTCTTTTCCACCTCCAATCTCTTTGAACCGTGCTACAGCTGGCTTACATTTTGTTGTCAGGTAAAACACCTAGGATCAAACGCCCTTAGAAATCCATGTAGGGTTTTAGGGCTACCTGGATCAGGCACAGAATTAGCATTGAAGCACTTCAGCACCTCCTTAACTGTTAAGCAGATGCTACAACCTTCCTCTAGCCAGCGATGAAAATTAAGAATATTTTAAGTCCTTTGCTGGAAAAAATGGAATGAAGCAACTTCCTCCCAACCAGGCCTAGAAAACAACAGAACCCAGGAGCAGAGCCCTTCTTTGATCAGATACTTTAAACGGAACACGCAATTACCTTAGACAGATGTATCTGACACAGCCATTAGAAATCACCTAGGCAAGATCAAATAGATCGGCTTTGCTCCACACTTCCTTCTAGCCAGACTTGCCTGGGCCCCTGTTTTCACAGGATACCTCATAAAACACAATCACAACTGAAGCCTGTGAAGGTGCAACACGCGTCAACACAGTTGCTGAGTTTAAGCTTCTACACTACTGGCATATCTAATTCAAATCTAATGTAACTCAAGCTCTGCTGTGAACAGGGAGAGTGACAACACTGAACAGTGCAAGCTGATAAAATCCTCTTCAGTAGGTGCTCCACAGCTGGAACACCATGGATCCCACAGGAATTAATGGACTCTGCTGGTGAAGAGTAAATCAGCCCATTTCAAATACCACCAGTTTGCTCTACGCTTCAATTTAATCTGTCAGCTAAAATATCCTGAATGTTGCATTATCAGTTGCAGTGTGCTGATTTGAAAAGGGTATGAAATTCCAGGCTGTGTGTTTCCTGCACTGCAATCAGGAACAGCTTCAGCAGAACTCCTGTGTGAAGCAGGATGTGCCTGTGTGGGCACAGCTGTTCAAGCTGAGCTTCCCCACACAGGATCCATTAGCATGGAAGTAGCCTTGATTAAAGGGAGTAGAGACAGCACCAATTTCCCTGCTGTACTAAAGCCTCTGGAGAAGCAAAGAACTGCCAGCTGGAATTAACCTCTGACCCTGGGAGAGCTGTCAATCCAAGGTCCCCATCCAAACGTGCATTAAAGGGCCATAAGAAGGTTCTGAGCACTGCAGAGCTCAGCTCACCCAGCTCCAGCCCGGGCCACAGGGAGCTCCTGCTCCTCCCTGCACACCAAACCGTGCTGCAGCTGCACCAAGGAAGGCTGCACACCTCTCTGCAGGCTGAGCTCACCACCTGGGCAGCTGGTGGACTATCCACCAAGACAAAAATTCTGTAAACCCATTATTACCATTCCCGAAGCTAGTTAAGAAAAAGCAAGTTGAGAAAAGTATATCAAAAGGACATTTTAAAGAACAGATTCTGTGTAATAATGAATTCAGTTCCCATTATCAAGCTTCATTTATATTTGTCTAGATAATGAATGAGATCTATCTTCCCGATGCTAAGAAAATTTATTTGCAAACAGATACTCCCATTGTCCAAAGCACCGGGAGATGCTTCTACCTGATAAACAGACATTGTACAAAATAAATAGCTTTGAATGGCATTTCAAAGATATGATTCATTTATTTCTACTTTCTCTGCCTGGAACAAAAAAGGAGATCATGATGTTTTTGCTTGAATTTCTCATCTTAGCATGTTTCTTGCAACAAGCATTAATTATCACCATCTATCCATTATATTACCCTGACAGATGCCCTTCAGTTTTTTTCAGGTATAGAGAGCACAGAAGAATCTCAGGGTGTCCTTTTTATAAATATTCTAGTGCTAAATACATGTTGTGTACACAGAATAGCCATTGAACAGCGTTGTTCTGCATGTACCATGTAAAAGAATCCCTTCTACCTTTAACTGGTGCTGAATTTACCGTTGTTATGAGGAAAGGGGGATGAAGAAATCTTCAACTGGTGGTAAGTTTACTCAATTTTTAGGGCACACTTCTCTCCAAATCAATCTGTATTTTGAAATAAGTGTCCTTAAAAAGAAACATTTTAAAACAATAGGATTACAAAATGCTCAAAGATAGGATAATTAGTACAAACAGTCCCCCCCCCCTCAAATGGTCCAGAGGGAATCACACTGCACTGTAAATGAGGAACTTGCAGTTACTCCTCTAATTCCCAGTTTTCCAGGAAAGCTTAGAATTTGGCAAAGTCAGAAATGTTGGCAAGGAAAAGGTGATTTCTATGAAACGTATGTTCTCTCATCTTTCCAGTCCCCTGTTTCACATCCATCACAATGTCCACTATTGCTTTCTAACCCAGAAATAAAGGCAGCTCTTTTGCCCTGACCACGCTATTCCTTACTTCAGCAGCATCTCCAACAAATGACCTAATGATACTCCTGTGAAAAATGATGATTCTTAATTCTCTATTTAGCCTCGATTTTTTTTGATCATAGCTTTTTGTCCAACTTACTTTTTTCAAAAGCCTTCAGTAAGACTGAAGTGATGTGCATTTGATGAGCCTCTAGGTAAATTTTAGAAAAACCCCATTTTGCTCAAGCAGAGACACTCAAACTCCCATGGAGTCTGGTTTCCTTTTCAGTACGGCTCGGGTTTGAGCCTTACAAATGTCTACTGCTTGTTGTTACGGTATTCTGCCCATGAACACTGAAAGTCAGAGGAAAAAAGGGAAGGGAAGGGAAGGGAAGGGAAGGGAAGGGAAGGGAAGGGAAGGGAAGGGAAGGGAAGGGAAGGGAAGGGAAGGGAAGGATCAATTTCTACCCACTCCCAGCAGGGCTGTGACATGTTCAGCCCTAATGCCAGCGTGGTGGGAGGTTCTGAGGTGGCAGGAGGGAGTTCTGTGCCCAGTCCCCAGCTCCTGCTCAGGTCTGACAGCTGGTGTTCTGAGCAGCCCCAACAGCAGGACAACCTGAGCACCTCCAGCTGGTCTTGCAGGATCACCCAGCCTCAGAACACCACAGGAGGAAGGGACTGTTACCAAAGAGGAAATGCTGTCAAAGACAAACACGTCCTTGGGAACACCTGGGGTTTGTCTCCAAGGTGGTAATTAAATTAAACTCTCCTTTGTCTTCTATATCCACCCTGAAAACTTCTCCATCTCTACCAGATAATCATCCTTGGCTTCCATTTGACTTCCCCAACTCCTGCAAGGCTGCTTTCCTCCAGCTGAATGCTGAGAGAGATGCTCATGATGAAATAAATGGCCTTTTATAAAACAGGAGTCAGGATATTGAGTTCCCAGCTGTATTTGATCACCTAGCTGGTAAATGGGCTGTTAGAAGCTCAGCCTCAGCAAGCTCCTGTGGAATATTTTGTAATAATAATCATGAGTTGTGCTGATGAGAACTCTCACTACTAACCTATTCAGCCTTTCTCAGGGACTGGGAAAGATAAACTATTTCTGTCTGGATTAGCAAAATTATAATTAGAGAGTCTGCTTTGTTTACATTTAACAGCATTTACCATTTGACAGCACAATCTTCGAAGCGTGAAACTGCTTCAACCCAGGCTTTGCATTTCCTCCTCCTCCCTTTCCACACCAATTTACACCTTCCATGGAATACATTTAAAAGCACCTTGCAGAAGTTAAAGTAGGACATGTGTCTCTCCTGAGGCAAGGCCAGTAGGGAGTTCTTGACCCTCAGCCCTCTCCCACAGAACGCAGAGTTGGAAGAAAACACTATTTCAGTGACTTTTCTCCTCTCCGTGGGACATGGAGAGATACTTCAGGGCCTTTATACAGAGAGGCTCCTTCCACTTCTTCCTTTTTCCTTTCAGAATGGGAGCTGGCACCCAGTGCTCCGTGGAAAGGCTGGGCACTGAATGATTAATGAAACCACAGCTACCAAAAAAAAAAAAAAAAAGGAAGGAACCCCCCCCTTTTTAACAGAATATGTATTTCTCTGAAGCATTTCCTTTTCCTGGGACAAACAATGAATATAATCTTTGAAACAGGTTTAAATATAAGGCTTCAATACCACTGCATCCTGAAAAAAACCCAGGTTCCACTGGCAAGTGCCAAATAATTCCCAAAAATGTGAAGGAAGCTGAAAATCTTGGGATTTCAGACAACACATGTTCCCATTGCTTCCTTGGCATTTCCCCCTGCTGGAAAAGTGCCAGAAACAGAGGCACTGGAACATCAGGAGGAGACTTGTTTCCACAGGATTCCTAACAGAGGGCTGTGGGTGCAAACAAAGTGGACAGTTCCTATGTGCATTCCCAACCCAGGCATGTTCAGCAATGTGAATTCCTGAAACTTTGGCAGTTCATTCATCAAAACTTAGAGCTTTTTTCCTCCTTAAAAATATTTTATTTATTTATTATTTTCTTCTTTTTTATGGGTAACCTTTTGCCTCCTTTTGTCAGGCAGTTTTCTTTCCCATTTTCATCTCCTCTCCTCCGACTCTTTACCTTTGCCATTAATCTGCAATAGGCAAACTTGTCAAATGTCAGCAACACCCAAAATATATTACAGTCTTGAACTAACTTCTTCTCTTCTCTTCTCTTCTCTTGAGGAGATGAGAGGAGAGGAGGGAGAGGATGGGCGAGGAGCGGGAGTGAGATGAGATGAGGAGGATGGATAGGATGAGGAGAGGAGAGGAGCGGCGTAGAAGTCGATCGAGCGGAGGGAGCGGCTCTATATCTGCTAGTCTGCTCTTATTCTCTTCTCTTCTCTCTAGCTTATCTTCTCTTCTTATCTTCTCTTCGTATCTTCTCTTTCTCTCTCTACTCTCCCTCTTTTCCTTTTTCTCTTTTTCTTTTTGCCTTTGCTTTTCTCAAATAGGGTGGCTCTGCCTTCCAGCACGACTTCAAAACAACTCGTTTCTAAAGAAATGCAATTCTAAACACCCACAGGATGTTCAAACTATCAGCCCCAATTTGGTTCTGAGCTCCAGCAATCTACTGTCCTACAGCCTCTACTTAAGCATGCAAGGCACATTCCAAGAAATGGTAAAAGGAAACAGGAACACAACTTTTGTGAATTCTGAATTTTTCGATGTATCATGTCCTGAAGCAATGTGTTGTGTACCTACAGCTTCCAGTAAAACTGTGATTACAATGGGTATCTTGGTATCTCCTATTAATTGTGTAGGAAGGAGGCACTTTTTGAACTGTTTCCTGGAACCAAAATTGTTCTGATGCTCTGATCTTATTCCTGATTTAGCCCTGAGCTACTTCTAGCCCTGATTCATGGCTATCTGGCTGCTGCCACAGATTCCCGTGTTAAGGAGACAGGAGAGCACAAGCGGTGATTTCCTCCAAACAGAGTTTCCCAGAGTCCATCCCAGCTTCCTAGCCCAGGGTGTGGCTATCCCACCCCCTGAATCCTCCCAGAGAGCAAAGTCTGCCCCATTAACCTGGAGCCAGCCTGCGGCCAGGACTGGAGGCTCAGCAGTTGTGTTCACAGGCTCACTCTGGCTCTGCACAGTGACAAAGTCCCTCAGGAAAACCCTGTGGACAGAACGGGTTTCTGTTCTCAAGCCACTAAATCAGTGTTTAGGGGGATGGCTATCCAAAGACGTGAACTTACACAAACAATCACAATTTTACTGGCAAACACTCAGAAATACTTGCTTAGACTCTGAAGGCTGCTTTAGACACATTCCCCTTCTCCCCATCTTGGGCTTCTTCATGAAGTTGCAATTTTGCACATTTTTTTGCAAAAATCTGCTCTAAAAGTCACAGGCTACACTAGCTGGTTTCTTGAGCAGAAGCTGAGAGCTGTAGCATGGCAAGCTGTAACTCAGGGGGATTTCTGCTGGGTTTCTTTGGTGGTTTTCCTGCCTGCCTGAACACCTCAGCTTTCCTTTAAGCTGGGAACTGCACCTACATGGCACTGGCTTTCTAAAGATCACTTTCAGTGTGTGAGCATCTGTAATTTCTAATTATTGCCATGTTCTTGGCCTATGTGAAAAACATTAGCTAGATTTTTGAGAGTTTTCTAACAAAGCTCTCCTGCATATGGAGCATTAAAGAAGCTCTGTGGCATCGGAAACATTAATAATTCAGAGTCATTTGGTCCAAAAAGCACAGCACGTGACTGACAGCTGTCAAATGTATGACATCACCCTTCAATTATACAATATAATAATTTATAGTCTAATGTGTTCAATAAAATGAACAATCCACAGAAAAGCACAGAAACTTAAATGTGACATCCAGGGGAGAGTTCCTTCCTGAGCTGTTAATTTAGATTTTCTGGAAACAGTGGGAATGTGCAGTTCCCAGCACAGCAAGGCCTTTCTGAAATGACATTAACTTCCAGCACGGACCCATTACCTCACAACTGTCCAAGAGAAACTCAAATTCTGCTCTGAAAAATTCAGGGAGAACATTTTCCTTTCAATGAAGTGAAGCTACTAACGATTCTTATCCATTACTGTGTTAGTTATGCAAATACACAACCCAACACACAATTTTTCAATGTTCTGGGCTGCAGATCAATTTACACTTCCCAAGAAGGGACAGCAGAAAGCAATGCCTGGAAAGGGTAAGATATTTGACAGTAAGGAGTTTAGCTGTTCTCACTCCAGCCCAGGAAACAGCCAAGTTTACCCACACTTTGTTCACCAAAGTGCTGAGTGTAACAGGGAAAGCACAATGGAACACAGGCAGAAATGGAATGAGATGTTCTGTGGGAAGCAGCATGCAGCCTGAGCACCTTTGGTTTGGTGTCCATGGCTGGATTATCTCACCAGTACTGAAGCAGGAGACCTGACTGAGGCTCTTCTCACAGCTGAGTCACGTGGAGACCTGCTCATCCCTCCCCCTTAACGTGGATTCTTTGGGATACAGAACAGGGCTCAGCCTTTTTGTCATGGGCCATGAGCAGGATCTCACTCTCCAAACACCCCCTTCAACTTCTGTGGTCTCTGTTTTTTTTTTTTTTTTTGGAGGGGGGTGCTAAAACAGGGGTTGAAATGACTGACAGATTCAGGAGTTCCTGGGAGGATGAGCAATGGACCAAGCTGTTCACTCCCTGATGCTGAGCAGGATGTGCTGACCCTCCCTGCACCTGGTTGCCAGTCCTGCTGCAATCCCTGCACTTCTCAGGCTCCCCCCACTGCTCACAGAGCATGCCAAGGAGTGAAGGGAAGTTCCCCAACGCTCTGCTCCAGCCTGGGCATCTGCTGCAAACACTTCCCAGGCTTATGCCCTGGTTTCCAGAAGAAGCACTCAAGCTTCTGACACGTGGAAATGCCATGGGAGCAGCATTTGGACCAGTGAACTTTCCCTGTTATTTCTGCTGCAACCATTTCCCCTCCTTCCAGCTTTTTCAACTGTTATTAAAAGAACACAAAGAACTCGCAACTGTAGGAGAAGATTATCTGCTTTCTAACAGCAGCAACAATTCCCCGTTTTCTGCAATGGTAAGAGAGGGAAAAAACCCAACAAATCAACCACCCAACCCTCTGAAAGACACTCATCTGCCTGAAGTTACACCCTTACAATCTGAGGAGAGATGGAAGGGAACCTTCATCTTCAAAGAAAATAATGAGCTGCAAGATGCCTCTATTTAAAGATACCACACCAAATTAGCCACATAATTCTCATTTTTGGAGAGGAACCAGCTGCAGGGATGCTGCACATATCCCAGTTTCAGCACTACAATCTTACTGCACACTGAATATCGCATAGGGCAGGCCAACAGAGAACAGCTAGGAATTAATGGGCAGCCCTTGACAAGCTTTTAATTAAGAGAATCCAGAATAATAAGTGTGTCTAAAAAAACTCCCCAAAGACCTGAAAAAGATAGATCTCAAGGACAAAAAATCCTTTTCAGATCTGCACCCTTGTAAAGGTCACACTTTGCTATGGTAAAGTGTAAAGTTACAGAAGCGTGTAGAAACTTGGCACCCCAAAACACTCAACAACATATATTCTTGCTTGTAGATTGAAAATATTGTATTAAAAGGCCATAGGATTTGTTATACTGGGTCTTTCTACTGGGATGTGCAGAGCACTTGGTGCATCAATTCAAAAGTATTCCCAAAGAAACACCCATAACTCAGCTGCATAACTCCAGCCTCCTCGGAGGAGCTGGAGGGATTTGCCCTGTCCTAATCCACGTACAAAGGGCAGCTTTGAGCCAAAACCTGTCTGCCACAGTCATGTGTCCCCTACAGATGTAGTTTCACATAACCACGGCAAATTTAGATTTGGGAAGTCACATTTTAATCTAAAAACATGAAGTTAGGCATTTCTGACCTCTGCCCTAGTCAGGAGCTACAATACCCTGACAACAAATGAACCTGACAAACAACATCAGATGCTGCTGAGACTTTTGTCTTACATACAGCAGCACTCCAAAAAGTGGCCCGCACCCTAAACACTCAGTGAGCTCAGAAACCCTAAAAAGAGCATGCTGTCTTGCCTAGAATTTGAAATAATAGTTATTGAATGATACCTTAGGATTTTAGTTTTTATATTTTTAAATCCTGTGCTGCATTAGTGCATAACTCCAAACTCCATACAAAGTGTTAGTCACTGTCTTCACACTTTGGTCAGACACAACAATTCCTCTGGGCCTGGAACTCAAGGACATCCTACAGCCTTAGGCCCCCAAAAACTTAAAAAAAAAGTGAATTGGGGGGGAAGCAAATTGGGGGTAAATGACTTCATTACCTGAAGCTGTAATTGGAGCATTAACCCTTGAGATGTAAATGAACCAAACTTATAATTGTCTGAAAAACTCCTGGCCATTGTCCACCTTGGCTGTGGCCTCTGGGAGGCTCTGACTGCCCAAGGTGTATCTGTTGAAGGCCTTTAATAAACACTCACTTTATTCTCTTAATGTTGTCTGGCCTCTGTTCTAGGGAGCCACCCCAAGGCATCAATAAATTACATGTGAAGAAGAGCAGAGGGCAGGGTGGAAGGGACAGAGATGCTTTTTAAGGATCAAGTACCAACCCTGAACTGCAGTGCGCCTGGAGGATTCAATGTGGGAGTTGCTGCTGTCCAGAGTGAATCCTCTGTGTGGGAAATAAGCACAGCAGACGACAGGAAAAGGTATTCTGGGGATAACCAGCCACTTGTCTTCTTTCAGAGACAGAGGGAGAAAAATATCCTGTCAATGTGACAGCCAAAGGTAAGCACCTACTGACAAAGTTTGCAGTGGCATGTGAACATCCAACTGAGCAAGCAGCTTTTGATTCTGCTGTGTTCAATCTGTGATGCTCAGAACTATTTCCACACATACACACACATCCACAGATGCCAGCCCAGCAGACTCCAGCTGACAGCTCCCCAAAAGCCACCCAAGTCCAGGTATGATGGAAGCCTGCTCAAGCTGTTGGGGATATTTCATCCGATTTCTGTCTCATCCAAAACTCTGTATAAAGCCCCAGTGAGGAACAGCATCCTCAGATCACAGACTGAGCTGCCTCCGAGCACTGCGGGCTTGCAGGTGCTAATGAGTGCTTTGGGGTGAGGGAGGGACTCGCAGGAAAAAGACAAAACTCCTCCTCAGTCCCTCATGTTGTCAGGACTCATGTTGCTATTTTCTGTGTATTCCTAGACTAGAAAATTAAAATACAGCACGTTTGAATTTTCAGGACTTTGTGCTCTTTAAGAAATCCATGCTGTTTTTTTCTTCAGGAGTCAGACTAACCCTGCCTTCTCCCACCTCTCTTATGGGGCTTCCAAAATGGTGGGAGAAATTTGGCTGATTTAACTGCAGCAGTGTAACAGTTATGTGCTTATAGCTGTGGTTGTCAAGGGTTTAACCCAAATCCAATGCAGAAGCCAGGGACTAACCATGAATTTGCTAAATCTCCCTCTTACTGCTCTTCCCTCTGACAGACACAGGGGTTCCAGCTTTGCTAAATTCATATTACTGACCACTTTGAATGGCTGATTACGACCAGAACAGAGAGATGGTGAGACTGACCTGAATTCTGGGGTTTGCAGTGAATTGCCACATCCTCAAGCTGCACCCTCCACCCACCTGACTCTTCCCTGGAGAAGCATGTCCAAGGCTCCCCCACACCCCCACGGGCAGATGGGATGCTTCACACACGTGGGGCTTCCGCTCCACCCTGCTCCTGTCACCCACTTACCATGGGCAAAATTAAACATTTCATTTACAGCAGGGATTGAGAAAAAGGGAGAGAGAAAAAAGGAGAGTATAAAAGAACCGGTGCCTTCTCTCATCCTCTGCAGTCTGTCCACAGCCCTTTTTACTCCACAGTTAGATCACCCTGGGAACATTCTTCGACACCCAGACCCACAACATTAACAGAGACGAGGCCAGACTTGCTCTTTTTAGATAATTTATAATCCTCCATTAAAAATATCACTGAAATCTACCCTGGGTTGCAACCAATCTCCTCAGGTTTTCTCCACGGACCAAAATTTCTCTGGATTCAAGGTTCCAGCAAATGATCTTGTTGTTCCTCTGTACCAGCCAGAAGAACTAATGTATTGATCATAGGAACTCTCTGAAATTACCAGAGCCTAACAGCAGGCAGCACAGCAACTGCACACACTTTAACTCCTGCTCACCAGTTTAACTCCAGCTTGACAGTTCATCTGGAATGAGTTTAGCTCACCCCAGATTACAGTCATTCAAATGTTTCCCTTCCTGAAGTGATTAAAAAAAAAAGCATCCACACACACAAACCTGCTCTCAGTTAATCCAAACAGTACCAGAGTCAGTACCGGCCAGAGTCCCACTGAAATCGTGCACAGGGAATTCCCAAGCTGGACACAATGCCCTGCATCCCCTGCCCCTGCACAGGCTCAGAGTGCATCACTCAGGCATTTCTTCCACGAATCCTTTCTCAGGAATCAAGCTGCCATCTGTGCTAACGTGTCAGCGGAGCCCAAAACCTCTTGAAACAGGAGGAATGGGCAAGGAGAGAAACCTCCTGCACAGCTAAAACGGGCTGTGGAAATGTGGTTGGGCTCCCTCGCTTCCAAATGCTGCTGGAGGAGCAGACAGGCAGGACAGCTTGGGCTGCCTAGAGGAACACAGCCCAGAAATGTCAAAGCCTTTTCTGGAACTGTTATGGTGCACAGAGCTGCTTTTTGTCTCTTTATTAAATAAAGGCACTTTCTTACTGTCCTGGGCCCTACCTGTCACAGGTTTTACATTGTGCCATTTGGCTTTTCTAATTGACTTTTACGTGTCATAATTTCTCCTTTATTCTCTTAAGTATTTTTCTTTTCTTACTTTTGCTGCCTTTGAGCTTTTCCTTTGCCACTGACCTGAGAAGGTTTATGACCAGCTAATCCCATTTCCTGATTGTGCACTCGTGACTTTCTCGCTTTTACCATTACACTTCGAAGCTAAAGCAAAATTTCTTATTTCCAAAAGAAATTATTCACATTTTCAAAGTAATGGAATATATTTAGTTCTGCTTGACCGTCTCAGAATTAAGTAGCAATTTATTATATTTTGTTTGGATTATTAGTTAATATATCATATTACCAACACAGAAAGTATGCTTACTGGTGTGCAATTTGCAGCCTACCAAGTGTTTGGAAGTGATTAACAAAGCTAGACAAAAAAACCCCTCAAAAATATTTTAACTAATAACTGAAATAATCCTTATAATCAGGAAGTATAATATTGCTTCATATGGTTCATAAACATTCTAACTGAAGTCCAAAATTGAACTTTAATACTCAAAGTGATTCATTTTATACACCTCAGTTAGAACTTCTCTATGGGGCTGCATGACTCAGAATTGCCCTTGAGACCAGAACTTCAAGCAACACAGCTCTTTAACATTCAACTTTTATTTGAGGGACTGGCACAAATGGTCAACTTCATCAAGGGGTTCAAAGTGCCTGCAGCTCGCCACAGCCCCTGGCCCCTTTATGACTTCATCCAGCCCCAATTATAAAGCCTAAGACAAATCTCAAGCTCTCCATTTACCCTTCTGAAACCCATTTGATATTATTAGATTCTCTTATTTCAAATGCCACATCAAATATGGCTCAGCGTCATTTTCCTGCCGTGAATCACGAGCCATATTTCATTATGTTACCCAATAATGACATTGTTTGTCTCCAGTTCACTCCCATGAACATGTCACTTTGAAAAACTGCCATGAGGGGCTCCTCTTAGAGGTCCTGAAAGCAAACAAGACACAGCCCTGAAACGACGCTGAGCACTTTCTGATTCTGTTTGCAAGGCTGATCACTTGTATCTGGACATATGGCAGCATTCAAAACACTCCAGGCTTCCTTATCAGCGGGCTGCATTCTGCTTATTTGCTTCTGGCTATTAAAAGCTCTGTTCAAATTTGACTATCACTTGAATCCACTTCAATTAGTTATTAGACATACTTTTACAACTGTGAAAAAGGCCTCCTCACATAGAAAAAAAAATAAATCTTCCATATCAGAATTATTAATAAATTAGAGCTGGAAACCTTTCCTAAATGTTGGAAACAACAGACTGTGTACATGAGGGGTTTTTTTCCTTCTAGTTACACACGTTAAAATCATGTAGAGGCCAACCTAAATTCATCTTCAGATGTGCCCAAACTGTGTAAGACTGAGGACACATTGTGGCTGCTCCTGTACAATTCAAGGCTGTTACCTGTGTCTCTGGGGGTGTGGGTGTGTGCTGGGGTTTGCACACCCCTGAGCCTGACACACACAAACACCCGGCAGGGGCACAGCACAAGCCTGGGGGGTAAATGGGAGTGGGCTGGCAGAGGTTACTGTGAGCTCGCCAGGGGACCCTCGCCACATTCCCTTTAGCGCTAATGGAGAAGGGGGACCCAGTAAAAGCCTCAAGATTTTCATCTGTCCTCTCGAAGAAGGCACCAATACTCCAAGGGTTCAACGTCAGAAGGCTTACAGGCCTTGCATCTCATCTGTTTCTGAGCATGCAGACAGCTGGAATTACACACAGTGTACAGCCAGTGGAATTATTTACATCTCTGAAGTCAGGGACACAGGTAAAGATTGATTCTGGGCTTGGGCACAGTTACACATGCTGGGTCTTGTTTGCTTTACTAGACCAATGTTACCTTTTTTAGACACTCACCAATGTTGCTGTATTAATTTCCAAATTTCCAGTGAGCTCCCAGCTCTGTAAGAGGCACAGAACTCCACTGCTGCCTCACAACACCTCCTGCACCTGTCTGTAGGGGCTCCTGTCACTGAGCACTGGAAACCCTCAAACCCCTGGGCTGGGGGAAGCACCTGTGTGAGATTCACGTGGTAACAGACCCCCCAAAGGATGGCTTTCCTCCAGAGGGATGCCTGGGGGGTCTGCACAGCTCCAAAGCCAGCTGGAGTGATGCAAGTGTGCAATTCCCACCCGTGAAGCGGCACTGTCTCATTCACTGCCTCTCACTTCTCACTTGGCTGTCGGTGTTAAGGCAACACCAAAAGCTCCCCATGTCTGAAGGGACTCCGTGGTCTCCTGGGCCACTGCTCTACGTAAAGACAAGTTCATCTGGGACTGGGAACACTCAGCTCCAAACAGAGGCACTCCCACATAACTGCACTGAGGAACAGGCTCATTGCAGATGCAGAAAAAAGGCAAGTGAAATAAATGTATTATCTCATTTAAAATGCATACAGTCCCAGGAAGCAGGATAGATTGGAGATGTCACTGAATGGTGCATAGTAAATAAATCATATTTGCAATGAACGACACTTCAGCCAGCCAGAGCCTGAGGTGGTGAGGGGCACAGAAACTCAGGGCCTGGACGTTTTCAGGACTACAGAGCTCCAATCTTCAAGCAGCATTTTCCACCATGAAATCACAATTAAAGGGAGAAATCCCATCTGTGTTCAGGAGGCAGAGCTGTCTGCAAACCCATCAGAGCCGTGGCACACAGGCTCTTACACCTCATTGCTATTCAAAATAATGAGCAAATGGCTCCTTGCTGTAATACCCCAGGCCTTTCCCAGCACCATGTGCACAGTAAATTTTCTTCCAACCCGCCAGTGTATGCAAATTCTGTGCTCTGAAAATGAGGTGGCTGCTGCCTAATCAGAGCTCTCTGTTTATTTACGTCCACCTGGCTGCTGGGAATCCAGCTCCCAACAGGAACCTGCTTCTCACAAGATACGGAGACATGCTGTCTGCCTTGGCTGTCATTTCCTTCGGATGTTTTCCTGTAGGAAGCAGGTATCCCACTACCGAGTGACATAAATGCTCCTGCTTTATACACTAGAACATATGTCAGTGTATAAAGGGATAAAGTGCCTATTCTGTGCCCAAGACTTATTGTCCTTGAATTCAAGCTGGACCCTGAGAACACGATAAACAGGAAGAAGTGAGGCATTTAAGAGTAGTATACTTATTTTCATAGAGATAAGCAAGCAGACAAACACAAAACAGAGGGGCACCAGGGAAGAGATGGAATCTCTCCCTCTGGAATTATGCAGGACCTGGTTTTACAGGGCCCTGGCTAACCTAATCTAAACCCTGCTTTCAACAGAAGGCTGGATTGTCTCCAGACTGTCCCTTCCAATCTCAAATTATCTATTACTCTGTAGTAACTTTACAGGCTGGTAAATGCTGGTACAAGAGGCTAGAAGACTCAGAATTAAAATATATGCCTCTAAAAATAGTTTTATTGCTAATGCTCTCGGAAAAAAAAGCCTTTAATCTCGACTATTACATGACAGCCATTCCCATCAGGGCTCTGCGGGGGTCTCTGCATTTTGTCACTTAAGCCAGCACACACAAGGCTGGCTTGGACCTAGACTTGTATGGAAGGCTGAGGAAGGTCTGGTTTTTACCATTCCTAGCTATCCACATAAAACAATCTTTATGGAAAACTGTGCCATAACCTCCAAGGACCAAAGACATTCCTTGCTATGTTTTCCTCCTCAGCCCATGTGCTGGCCTTGTACCTGCACAGGGCTGAATTGAGTTAGGAGCAAACTGTACAGACTGTCTGGAGTAGAATGAAATCAGCTGATACACTGAGTTTATCGTGCCTTTAAATAATACAGCTAACTCAATTATTGCCAAATTGACCCAAATGAGGCTGATTTCCAGAAACAAAACATTTCAATATGGGTAAGAAAGGCCAGTAAAAAAGTAAGGAAATTAAAGAGTAGCTATATGCTCCTAAAAGTAACAGACAGTAAAAATTACTGCGTGTTAGGGTTTGTAAAATTCTTCCTAAACCTTTTCATATTAGCTGAACTCACGCTGTTTGCAAACCTCCAAGTCTTGACACAAAAGCAAGGAGACAAAAACTAAGAAAGAAACAGCTATAACCAGAAGTGCTACTCCCTCCTAGATGGTTCTCTCACGTCCAGTGCCAGCCAGCGGGCAGGGAAGGCTGGCAGGTGACTCTCAGCCTCTGATGGGAAGTTCACTGTGGGAATTCTGATGGGTGATATCAACGTACAGCATCGAGCTCTGGTGAGGAGGAAACAGCATGGCAGCCACACAGAATCAAGGCTGCTGATGGAGAAGTGTTTCCCTGGAGAAGCAGGAATAGCTGCACTTGAGGAGAGATGTCTCGGGATCAGGATGGCAGAAACCTCGCAGCTCTGCTGCTGGAGCAGAGGGCAGGAGGGCACCTCCCTGCACTAGGGGAGGCAGCCCAGCCATCCTGCTCAGCACCCACACACTGAGATGCCCCTTGTTTTGGGGAACACACTGAAATGAAGCTCAAAGAGGTCTTTGGCCATTCCAGAACTGCACCATGCTTTTGACAGAAGAGCAGTAGCAACAGCGATCGTGTCAAACCGGTGTTTTTTGACTTTACTAATTTTAATTAGGTTGATGTACCTACACACATCTTGTTTTTTTGATTCCAGCTTGGCAGAGGAACTCATGAAGAGATGAGGAAAATGAGAGTCTGATAAGCTGGATCAGTTCTGGGTTTGGTGAACTCTCTCAGCCTGGCTCAGGGCTGTGTGAGATGTAATATACTCAGACCTTTGCAAGCACTCTGCGCAACACCAAAACAGTGCGAGAGTGTCAGAAGCAAGACAAGCCTATTTTAAGACTGATTTTCTTTAAAGTGACAAATAATGGTGTTTCACAGCAGTGGCTCTGCCTGAAACAAGAGGGTTGTTCCTATATGTGCATGTTCCCCTAACTAGAAGAGAAAAGGTCTTCCTGGCATGGCCTCTCTGCAGCACTCAGCCTTGCTCTATAAATTCCAAAGTGTGGGGCCATAGACACTGATAGAAGAGCAGAGCAGAGCAAGAATTCCTCCACCTTGCTCATGGCCCTGTTTCCTCCTTCAGAGACCAACCAGTGACGCTGGAAAGTTTGCACAACCTCATCTCACACCCACCACTGGCTCTTCCTTTGCTCTCCAAGAAGGCCACGACTGATCCCATGAACACACACATCACCAAACACTACAGGTTTTAACTCCCCACACACTGCAGCTATGCTGAGGAGACACATTAAAAGGGTGCTTGCCTGGGCAGACAGGTAAGAAACATCTCACATGAAGCTGCCACAGCCGAGCAACCCAAATCTGAGGGCAGCAGGCGCTGTCCAGGACCTGCTCCCGAGCTGCTGGGCTGTGCAGGGAGCTTCTTGGGCAGCCAAATTTGGCATCCCAGTAGGGGGAACATCTCAGAGGGACACCAGAGCTGGGGCTTTTCCAGCCCAGGTCTGATTCATCAAGATGTGATAAAACACAACCCAAATTCTAGCTGGAACCACGTTGTTTGCTGCAGCTGGGAAGTGGCTGAATACTACAGCAGCATTAATCTACTTGTCACCAGCAGTACAGCTCCACTTAGGCTTTACAGAACAAGTCTGGGGTTTAGATGGCTTTTAGTCCTATTCTCTTACCCTGCTTTTTCTGCCTGGCTGCTCCCTTCAGTAGCAGAACAGAAAGAGAGGAAAATGACCCTGTTCTTGCTTTTGGACAATGATCAATCAATTGTTTGAAGACCTTTACTCTACTCTAAAGAATACTATGATTAGCCCATTCATGTCTGCTTTCTTTTCCTATTATGCTAAACTTCCCACCTTCAAAAAAAAGCATGTTATTGTACCTCAGGAATTAGATCAAAAGTAAACACCATGACCACACTTCTAATGGTAATTACTTATACAATGCATGGAACTCACAATTACTAGGGTGATCAGAAAAATACCCTTAAAAGAAGAAAATAACTATTTACATGAAAGAGAGTTTGTAATTTCAGGTAATTAATTCAATGATGACTGCTGACTTTCTGTCTAATAAAAAGAAATCAATTCCCATCGAAACAAATAGGCCAGATCCAGTGTCCTCCCCTCTGTGACTCCCAGCAAGGGGAGTGCAGGAACAACTCCTGGCCTCGTGTTCCCACCTTGCCCTGGTCAGCTCACAGCAGATCCCTCCACCATCCCATCCTCTCCTCAGCAATTCCAGCAGGGCATCCAGAACACTTCCCAGCGCCCCGCCTTCACTCAGAGCTGCAAGAACTGGGCACCCACACCATGGGACAGACCCCATAGGTATTTTGTTTTTACAGTAAGACTCTTCAAGCTCTGTTTTTCTGAATGTAAAATGCTTTGGCTCAGTTCTAGATTGAAACAGTTGCTCTGACCTCCTCTCCCCCACTTGGCTCAAGTCACTGCTGAGATTCAGTATGTGATTTTGATTTATTAAGACTAATTTCCCGCAATGAGCAAAACAAAACACACACAATGGTCCATCTGGGCAAATAATTTCTGAGAAGGCTTGCAAGACAAATAGCACAGCACACTCTGAGACACAACACATGAATAATAAAAGGCCATTTTAGCATTATATATTTGCTAGCATATAATAAGATATGCTGGATTTACACTGAGGTTTAGATTTGTCTTGTTTTAAAATGCTAAATTCTACTTTTAGTGAAGCCAGTATTTCACATTACTGTTTCTACTGAAATCCTGATGCTGGTTCCACTACTAAAAGGTAATTTCTCGATTCTAATTAAAATAATTTAATTATATCTCAAGTCACTATATTTAAACAAATAACCTGAAGCCCTCAGACCAACAAAAGTTCACTGATTTCAGACAGGGATGACATGTATCTCAATTAGCACCAAATTACAATTTTAACATATGCTGCCCATAAAACAACGCTGCAGTGATGTTTTTTCAGTGCACTGCACTGAAAGAACTCTCCTGCTCTGATTCATGGACAAACTTCTGGCTTTGACAGGAGTTTTAGTGCCACAACAGAACCAAGGTTAGAGCTTCCAAAGTACTTTTCAAAATCTAAGTAGATTGGAGAGAAGAAAATCACTGCCCACAGCCTGGAGCTGCCCAGCCCTGAATGAGGAGGTCCCACATCTCCAGATGAACAGCCCAGGGATTAAACCACTGCCAGCTGCTATACAAAGACACATATTGCCTAAGAAATCGAAAACCATACAGGAGAGACCACACAAAGAAAGACCATTCTAAGCCTTTGAGTAAGCTGGATTGTTTCAAGCATTGGGATGAATAGTTTCATTGCATATGGATTATGCAAAAGATCATAACTTATCTCAGAGCTGAACACTCAGCATCTATATCTGGAAGCAAAAACATGTTTGACTTAGCAGGGGAGAAGAAAAACTGCCCATGAATCTAACAAGGATAAACATAATGAAAAAAAATAGGATGAGAAACAAACCTTGTATAAGTGATGAAGCAATCGGAGATGATAGTTTATTTGACTTTAATGGTGAACAGTAAAACCCAAAACAATACAGTTCATTTGGTCTTTCCTGGTCTTCACAAGATCTTAAATGTAATTGTTTCAGGTTTCATTAATTCTGTCTTTATTTTTCTCTACTATGTGCATGTCTCGGTGCTATTCATTAGTCAGCCAATAACCGTGGTATTAATTATCACTGCTGTTTGCTTTGGGAGACCAAGGTGGTGAGGGCTGTTAGTGCCTTCACAGTGAGGTGAATTCAAAAAGGACCAGCACAGCTGCAGAGGTGTTTGCTTCACTGACAAAGTGCCTTTTACCTGAGCTGCAGACAAGCTGAGGCAAGATCCATCTCTGAGGCCTCTCTGCCCCAGAGCCTGGGAAAGCTGCCCTGGGGATCCCACACCCCTGCTGTGTCCTGAGCAGCTTCCACTGGCTGACAGGGAAATGCCCTTTTGGGGAGGAACGTGGGGGACGAGCAGTGTTACCCCTAAGCCTCCTGGGGCTTTGAAATACCAAGGAACAGAAGCAGGAAAACAACAGTGTTTCTCAGGTGATGCCTTCCCTGCAGTGCCTTCACTGGATGAAATGAAGAACAGAAAATTCTGAATCCTAGTCCAAGTCAGCTCCAACTTTGGCTAAAAATCAAACCAACTCGTCTCCACTCAAATCTCATATAAAAACTCTACAGTGTAATAAATTTTATAGCTGTCTAAAAAAATACACACTTTTAAATTAAGCCCTACTTAAATTATTTATTGTATTATTCCCTATTGTATAACTCAATTAAATTCACTTTCAAGATTAAATTATGGTTGGCTCATATTATTGGAATGAAACATCTCAGTGCTGTTGCTTTGAACTCTGCTCTAACAGAATCCTCTGTATAGAAGCCTGAAAGGAATTAAGTTACACGCATTTCTTAATTCAGCTGGCAGATCCACGAGACTTTGGCTGAGAAAAAAAAAAATAAAATACATGGGTCCACATTCAGGAAGCTCTGCTTTGACATTACTCTCATTTTCTGCACTAGGTTATTGCGCGGTCTTGAACTACAGCCATGCCCTAAGCATTCATCTCTGACAAGAGCACAACACACTCATTCACAAAACCTGTCGAGAGCAGATTTAGGCTGACAAAAACCAAGTAAGTCAAACTTGTATAATACCTATTATATTATAATCCCTCAAGAACGTTGATACCTCCCTGATAGTAAAGGTGCAGCCACAGCCTCTCCACTTTTCCCAGCACTCTCATTTCTTTTCGGTGCAATTGATCCTTGAGGATTTTTAACCTTGGCCTGAGAACCAGTTTAGTTTGAACTATGAAGAGCATTAGGCTGAAGAAAAACATTAAAACGTTTAAGTGTGATTTTGGGGCAAGAAGTAGCACTCAAAAAAGGTGCAATGGCTGATTATTGTGCTTACCATCGGTTGTGGTTCGCACCTGTTCCAGTCACCAAAAAAAGAGGGTGGAAAAGATGTTATTTCTGACACTTTTTCCTAATCAACCTGGGACTTCACTTGATCTGTTTTTGTATTACTAAAAGTTACTGTAAATTGTAGCTCAGTAATTCTATTGATATGTGAATCAGCCACTTCAATAAACCCTTCAACCACCTCAATCTGTCAAGGATGCAAATAACAGTAATTGTTGAATAATATTCTCTAAATTTCACTTTACTTCTAGCTTTGCCAAGTGGATATAAAATAGCCTGCTATTTGCATAATCATTTTAGAAATTAAAAAAAAAAAAAAAAAAAACAAAAAAACCCAACTATGTGCGGAGGATTTAAGTCCCAGATGAAAAAAAAAAACCGAGGAGCTGCTATAATCTCCAACAAAGTGGCATTTCAGCCTAAATGACAGCAGAAACAGAAGATGCCTTGCATACAGATTGTCTGTAACATGCTGGAGCTGGAATGCACCAACTAGACCAGGAGCAGGACACCACTTTTGTTCACATCCACAGTTGAGGGTCAATGAAGTAATTACTACTTTTACCTTTGTGGACACAATACGGAGCTAAAAAAAGGGCAAAACCAGTCAGAGATTTGAATGAGGGAATTTTTTGCTGCTTCTGCCTGGCCAGTGCCACTCCTGTCAGCCCTGCTGGGATGAGGAGGAGCTGGGCTCCAGCAGTGGAAGAAGAAGGTGGAAGAGAAACTATTCCAGACAATAGCAATTAGATTTGCTCCACAAATCGTTAAGAATTGCTGAGCTAAGACATATCCTTTAGAAAAATTAATCCTGTTGATTTGAACATAGCTGTAGCTGATAGCACTGCCCAGCCTCAGCAAACTGATCAGGTTATCCTGATTTCAAACACCTTGGCAAAACAGGGAGAGAGTGAAAGCCAACATGTCCAGGTTCCCTGAGGGATAGATGCAGCACGGCTGGAGCTTGTTTTCTTGAGACAGAAATTATGCTTGTAAAAATCTCATCACCTTATTTAAGCAGTGTTTAAATTTCACCCTATATATTGCTAAAAAAGAATAGAATTAAAATGTATTCTTATAAGAAAAAATCAATTTGTCCATAAAATTAGTAATGGAATTCTGTGTAACTCTACAGCCTACACACACTACTGACCACACTTTAAACTCCTGATTTAATCGGCTTTTCAGTGTCAGTTTATATTTGTATAATAATAACACAACTGAAACAAAAATCCAAGAAGTAGAAAACAGCTACATGTGTTTGATGTTGTATGTGAAGGCCTTAGATATTTAGCAAATTCTTTGATGCTTTGATCTCCAAAGAAATCTTACTAAAATTATGATCAAAGGATTTTATATTATTCTAAGTACTTAAGAACAAACCATCTTAGGGCAATAATCAGTATTCTGTTTAATCCTTCACCCTTGGAATCCATTATTGCTAAGCACCTCAATCTGATGGGAGTTAAATTTAGTTAACGAAGATCTTCTCCTACAACAGAAACAAGCACCAGAAAGCAACACTTCCAACTTACAGAGCCAAGAGCTGGATTTTATTCTGCTGGCCAAAAAGTGCTTCTTGAGACTGTTTTTAAAATGTATTTAACTTGAGAAAATTGGTATGCAGCTCAGACTAGGCAGATTTTTGTTTTTCTATAGCAGACAAAGAAATAGAATTTCCAATACACAACTACTTTTGATTTAATCTATTTCTAACTATTTCCTATCGCCAGTGTTTATAGAGCACTATTACACAGATGGATATATCTAATATTTATAAAGTAAATTAACACTCTACTTTATAACATGCAAAGACAGATAAATAATGAATTATCCTTTTCATCATCTGACCACATAATGCCTATTTCAGTGTAATATTAAGTACTGCAGCAGCCTGGTTGTTTTAATCTCCCACGGTGAGTTAAATCAGTGTGATACAAAGAATCCCTAAACTGCAGCTTTCAGAACAGGAGAATATTAGAGACAAGCAAGATTTAACAAAAATACTAATTACTGCTTAGATTATGGATTTACCACCGTTGGCTGATGAGAGGTAAGTGGGCATTGTAGTTTTTCAGGAGCAAGCAGAGGAATCCCTGACTCCCAGTCACAGTCACAGCCCTAACAACATCCCAGATCCTGACTGAGCAATTCCATCCCTCCAGTTCTACCTGTGCAGATTTTTGTTCCCCCTGCACACCCCACCCACCAGTGTGGCTTTCCCGCTAGTTCTACCCCCATGCTCCACTGCTCTTTAATGGGGAAAGATGACGAGCAGACTGATGTGCAAACACCTCTGCTGTAAGCATTCTTGCAGGCTGACAGGAAAACATTCCTGCTCTAAATGAAAATCAATCTCTGCTAAATCTCTTGGCTCCAGCTCGTTCGGACTGGCAGCACTCTCGAGCTCCCAGAGCTGTGCTCAGGCAGGAGGATCAGGGAGCCACACATGCAGCCCTGGAGGATGGAGCAGCACCAGGAACGCCAAGTGCGTCTGTGGGACCCCCAGAGATGTCAGGGGCAGGCACAGGTTAATCACATCTCTGACAAAACTGAAGGTTATGTGTCCTTTTGTGTGGGCATCAGCCTGGCAGTAGCACAGAGCCATCCAGATCTCACCCCTGGGCACCCACACTTCAGCTTCAAGCCCTGGGAGGCATTTGTTAACTTGGGGTGAGACAGAGATCTCCTCCCAGGTAACTTTGCTGTGATTATGTTAATGAACCCACGTTCTGCTCCCCTGTTGGTTACCCCTGTTCCATATCTGGTCATGTTTCTAGAACCCTCTACCCCCAAGCCCATATACTGCCACTCGCCCCTCATTTCTTGTCTTTGGTGTTTTGTCCTTACAGCGTGCGGTTTCTGGGCACTGCCCCTATTTTATTTTCCTGTCAAAGTGATTTTATTTTTTGGACACAGCATCACACCTGCTCCTTTTTCAGCGCTGCATTTGCCCTGAATATCAGGGAACCTAAAACCATGTCACAGCCACCCTCACTGCAACACTTTTGGGTGGAGGGGCTTGAGAAAAAGGCCTGTGAAGGAAATGTTTTTCAAGGGGCAAGGTTATCCATCTGTCCTGAGTTCAGCATTTACAGCTTGGTTGTCTCACCCTCACAGGCTCGTCCTGGGTTTGACCTGTTGGTATCTGCATCCCTGAGGAGCAGGAGGCTGCACAAACAAAGGACATTTCTCCATACCAGGAGTATCTCAGGCTCCTAAAGGCAGCAGCACGAGCTGCCTGCAGTCCCAGGGGCTTCCCCCTGCTCCTGGGGCTCTGGGCTCCAGGGCAGCTCATCAGCAGCCAGGGAGCAACTTCCAGGGAATTCCACCTTACTGGAGTTTACAACCCAGCTGGGACAATGGGATCTTCAGCTGCCTTTAGCACAAACCCACACCACAGCTCCTTCAGGCCTATAATCCTGGAAGATGGACTATGATGAGCAGTGCCACCTAGAGATTTTACCTTCAGCTCCGTGATAAAATGGTTTTATCTTGACAAATTACTTACTTGATTAAAGTGCTGAAGTTTATCAATTAAATTGTTGATGAGTGGGTCCAATCCTCTGACTTTCAGTTCTGGGTTATTAATTTGTGCCTTCAGTCCATTGGAAACAACTCTGCTGGTATAACTGAAAAACAGAAAAAAATAACACATCAGCGACTGGAACCACATCCATCAGAATCAAAACTCATGTTACAGGGGACTTACAAAAAGAAAATGCTTTGTAAATGGGAATAAAATTTATTATAAATATTCATGTTTTAAAATATACCAGCCTGAATAAAAGTCACAGTTTCTTACAGTATCATTTACCACTTTAAACTATTCAAGTCATGAACCAACAGCAATTTTGTAAACCACAGAGAAGTTTGTTTCATTCATAATTTAGTATCTGAACTTTGTAACTAACATTCTCAAGTTCTTCCATGCAGCAGTCAAAGCTGATGGCCTCCAAAAACTCACTCTTTTGTTATTGCAGAAACTCGGGGAATTTAAGACAGAAATTATGTTTCATGAGATTGAAGCAAATTCCAGTGAAAGGGGGGTTTGATTTGAAAAAGATTCATATTCAAAGTGTGAATTGGAGTCCTCTTGGCAGACCAGCTGGGGACACTGGGGACAAACTGGGGACACTGTAAAGCAGCAGCTGCTGCTCTACCACAGCTCCCCAGGGACCTCAGCTGTGTTAGAACTCGCACAACAATTCCCCCTGACCGAGTCCTGCTGCTTCTGAGCAACAGCAGAACGTCTCTCACTGACTGGTGTGTCAACAGTTCTTGCCAGGCTTTTCTGGGAATACCCTAAAGGTGTTCTCAAATCCTGCTTGGCCAGGGAACCCTCCTGGGAAAATTCCGGGGTTGTGCACATCTGGTCTCTGCTTCTCTGCGTGTCTGTACCACAGCTGGGGAGCTGAATTCCTCAGCATCAGTGGTTGAACCCAGGGCTTCCTGGAGTATCCAGACTCCTTCAGATCTGCTCCAGTGTTTATCTGTGTACAATGTGAGCTCCACAGCCTTTTTGGAGAGTGATGGGTTTTAGGGTTGTATGAACCCCTCAGTTCAGCACTCATTTGTAACACAAGGAATCAGGGATATTTTGCATGACCAGCTTTGCAATGGCCAAGTGTTCACAAACCAAACTCTCCCAGACTCACACACACACCAGGGAGGATCTCGGTAAAGACTCCAAATTGGCATTTCTGTAAGTGAGGGAGGCACTGGCTCTGCTCCTTTGGACTGAAATGTGGAGAGGAACAGCCTGATCCATCTTCCACTGTGGTCATCCCTACACACTTGGATGTGCCAGGTGTTCTCCTATCAGTGGATTCTTCACTGTAAACCAAGGTGTGCTGAAGCTGAGAACAGCACTCCTCAGCAGAAAATAAGGCCCAAATTCTGCGGTAGAAAGGCAACAGAATGACCCAGGGGGAGACCCAGCTCTCCAAATATATTTGTCCTACCTAAGTTTAATTTAGGATGAACATCAAATTTATGCAAATTGCTGTCAGAACACACTGTAGGACACTGGTGCTAAAGGTGTGGCTGAGAAAAAGAAATAACTGAGAATGGTCTGATTTTTCAGTAAAGTCTTCTTTGATGTTGTATGTGAAGTGAAGACAAAAAAAATGTCACTTCTTAGGCAAAAAAAAAGAAAAGAAAAAGGAAAAAAAATGTTTAGAAAAGAGAATTGAGAAAAATCACCTTTTGCCTTAATACCCAGATAATATCTAGAGGACAAATGTAAAGGAAAACCTTTTTCACTGAGATGGTAATTTTTGTTCACCGAGCCTTTTAAAGGCATGTTCTATTTATTCTTGATATGTAACTCACACATGTATAAACTAACCTGAAGTATGAACTTTCACAATGCAATGGCACACTCAAATTGATGGCAGGGCTCAGATCTCAGAAGCAGACCCAGCTGGACTGACAACCCCAGGAACAACCCAGCTAAACTCCTGCCTGAAGCCAAGGGTTGTGCAGCTTGTAAAAATCTACATCAATGTATTTGGACAATATCACAACACTGCTGCATCTTACCTGCCTTTACCTTTATTCACAAATCATATTATTTGCTGAACACTCAGCACAGTTCTTCATGTGAAAACAAACACATGGTGACCCACTGTAGAAGTACAGGGACATGTGACACAGCTTCCTGAGATCATCTCGTTTTAAAACAGGAGAAATTTAATTTAATGGGTCAGCTCCTGGCCTCCACCAGTCTCTTTGGGGATTCCCTCTGAGTGCTGCTTTGTCTGATCAGAAACTCATCAAGAGCAGCAAAATACAAGGGTTTTCCTTTTCACTGTTCTTGACTGCTCTCCATTCAAGCCCTGGTTGGAGCTGTTGGAGTTTCTCTGGAGGCTTATGTCACTATAATCCAGGATAAAGAAACGTCTGGGTTGGCTGGGGTGTTTTTTGGCAAAGGACATTGGTTTTTTCCCCATGAATCACCAGCCTCCATTAACAGCCCCTGAGTGCCATTACAAACCTACAGCACTGCGTGGAGTTTGCACAAACACGGCCAGAGACAGCAGCAGCATTAATGCCAGAGTCCTCAAAGGGACCCAGAATGGGGAAAATCAGGCTCAGCCAGCTCATACTTAGTGCTGCTGTAAACACTCCCTTCCACATCCATCATTCCCAGGAAAACAGGGCCCTCTGGAGTGAATGAGTTCACACGGAGACAAAGAGGGCTCTCACACCCTTCCAGTCCCACCCACATTTCAGGACTCCCTCTTGAAAGCTCTGGAGATATGCACAGATCTTTCTGTTGTCCACATTATTCCCAATTAGATTCATCACACAGCTTAACTAAATTCCACGTGTCAGAGAGTGCAGGCATGACCAGTGGGAGCCCTGCTTCAGCTCCTCTGCCTCCCTGGTGCCCCCTCCAGCCCCTCAAAAGTGGCCCAGCTCTGGTCTGGAACGTGAGCTGCCCAACTGGAAAAGCCCAGAAAACCACCTGGAGCGGTGAAAGAGATGGGATCCAGGCCATGAAGGGAGTAAAAAGCTGGTGGAAAAGGACGCAAAAGACTTGCAGGGCACAAAGCAGCCTCTTGGCTTTTCCCATAATCTGTTTTAGCCCTTGTTGATCTCAGTGGAGTTGTTCAACCAATACCAACAAAAAGGATGAAGAAAATGTGTGTCAGATGACAAAAATATTTCTGCTTAGATACTGCTGTCCTGATTATGAATAGTGTGTAATTATTTTTTTAAAAAATGTGATTACAAGCTGTGCTTGCCCTGTGTGTTCTCACTGGGAGATCACCGCCAGAACAAAACTGAGCCCACAGAGCCTCAGAGGAATGAGGAGATGGTGATTTCAGAGAAGAGGGGCTACAGCTCCTGAGGAGACAGGGCACGGAACTGCAGGAGAACTGCACATCCAGCAAGAAGGGAGCAATTCCCCCAGCCCATCCCAGCCAAGAACCAAAGCCTGCACTAGAAAAGACATTTTTTGCCCATCTACCCCAAACCACCACCCTGCAAGCTGCAGATCCTTCTACTCTGCACCATGTTAAAATACTTGGAAATAAACACTATACATTTCCTGAAAGTTAATCTGATTACTTTACTTCTTTGCACTATCTAAACCATTTTTTTCGGTTGACATCAGATCCTGAATTACTGGAAATGTACATTAAGTAAGATCAGAAATTGGCTTGCTTTATTTAATAACCTGCAATTTAACTGAAATATTGTAGTACAGAATTGTTAACTCTGGTTACAGCTTTAGTACTTTATTCCAACTAAACCCAGAAATGTCAGCAGGAATGTCCAGCAAAGTTGTATTAAAATATTGTCACTGGAGCAATCCTGAGAGTAACTGTTACACTGGAGCCCAGTGAACAGCTCGTGCAGACAGAATTTCATCCAGACCTCAAGCCTCAGGCCAATGTTATTCCATTGATTGATCAGGCTAAGCCACAATACTTTAAAAAAAAAAAAAAAAAAAAAAAAAAAAAAAAAAAAAAAAAAAAAAAAAAAAAGGCAAATTATAAAGACAACAGCCTCCCAAACACAGCTTTTCAGTATTTCAGAAGAACAGTATCAATTATTTTAGATCTTAGATAAGGCTCATCTCAAGTTTAAAAAAAGGCAAAAAGTGAAACACTGTTTCATATGGGATTGCATTTCAGCTGAAGGCATATGTTTTTATTTCATCAATAAATAAAGATAAATTAAGATATCTGAGTAAAACCAGCTATGTAAAAAAGCCAGATGCTGTTCTGGAATGTGCCTTTTTTAATTCCTAATATGAAAAGGAAGCAAGGTACAGGGTTTTCTGAAAGTCAAATATGCCTTAAAAAAAAAGGCATATAAAATAGAAATAACTTCAAATTCCAGGCAGATGACTGCAGGAGCTGCATTAGGGACAGCTCTAACCAGCAGTGATATTTAGCCACAAAAGCCCATGGAACAGGGTGCTGGTGGTGCTGCTCTCACACCACTTCCCTGCCCCTTCTCTGCTGCACACCACACCAGGCAGGATGCTGTGGGCAGCTTTTCCAGGTGTTATCCAGGGATTATGGAGCAAGACCCCAGCACATTCCACATGCTTGGGAACAAGCACTGAGCATTTCAGGATCATCTCTGCTAGAAATTCAGGATACCTGGAACCTGAGCTTCATCTCCATGCAGATATCTTCATTTTAATTTTCTGTTCTCTGCCTGAGTATTTCACCCAGCAGAGCTGCGCAAGAGGCATCAAAATTTTTATTTAATTGTGGGATAAATGGGACATCAAACATCACATGGCAAAGTTGAGAACCTGAGCCTGATATTCAGTTCATAGGAACCCAGGAAATGCAGGGAACATCTCCAGGGGACAAAAACTACTTTTGATGAAATCATTTGTCACACAACCTTAAGAGCTGCCATATATGTGAAAGAATAATAAAATTCACTGCCTACAAAACTGAAAATACATTTGCTGAGATGGTTCCAAGTTTGTGATCACGTTTTTTAAAAAATAAATCACACACTATATATCAAGACAGCAATATCTAAGCAGAACTATTTTGTCATCTGCCATGCATTTTTCTCATCCTTTTTGCTGGTACTGGTTGAATAATTCCACTGTGATCAGCAAGGGCTAAAACAGCAGCACCTTTCTGAGACATACTGGGAAGTACAAACTCTTCTGACTGAGACTTGAAGAATCACATCCCACCATTTATTTATTTAGTATTATAAAAATGTGACTGTCCTATTTTCTGCACAAATGCAAAAACCACTCAGCTAAGAGAAGAACACGTTGGAAATCTGCAGACTGTATCACCTAAAACAAAGTATCTGCTTTCTCAGCCTTCTAAAACTCATCCTGCTATAGCCAGAGAGCTCTAGAGTAAGCCACTCATTTTCTAGCAAAATCATCGAGTGTTGAGACAATGCGAGACTTTACAGCCATCATTTCACACCCAGCTCTGCTTCTTTCATCTTTGGGCATAACCTCCTAAGCAGGAAATCACCCAGAGATCCGTGTTGCCTGCAGACCCTCCCAGAAGCAGGGGCACTGTGTAGACAGAACTGGGGGGAACTGGGGTGATGCCTTTCGAGCCCCGTGTGTTTGCCAGGGTGCAGCAGCCTGTTTCCTTCAGCATAATCCTCAGCACAGTGCCAGAGCAGCCAGCACCCAGACCTGAGCGGCTCAGAGGTTAAAGGGTGATGGGGAGAAGGCAGGAAAGAGCTCTGCATGTGCCATTTAGCAAGAAGCAATGGGAAATATGGATAAGCTACTTAGCTGGCCTCGAGATCTACTGAAAAACTAATTCAGTTACATTAGATATGGTTCACCAGATGGTGTGTTTTGTCTTATATTTATT
Source organism: Hirundo rustica (assembly GCF_015227805.2). Taxonomy (NCBI): domain Eukaryota; kingdom Metazoa; phylum Chordata; class Aves; order Passeriformes; family Hirundinidae; genus Hirundo; species Hirundo rustica. The sequence goes on along the minus strand of NC_053459.1, from coordinate 2,024,480 downwards.
CATAATTTGACCCTTGGGCTGGAATGGTTTGCCTGAAATTCAATTATGTGAATCTACTGCTGATCTACAGCAGCCTGTGGTGTCCCCAAATTAATAATTTTGGACATTTCCCTTGCAGTTTTCAGATGCAGCCCCTCTGACCTACAGGGCTCAGCAATCCTTGTTTTTTTCCCAATTCAGGGAACACAGAAACGTGCACCAACTAGTAAAAGTAGTGCCAAAAATTGTAGAGTTGCAGAATGTGACATAATTCATCAGGATTATCAGCTCTGATCTGGTTGACCCCACTGCCCGCTTCTTCACAAAGTGGCAAGAACAAGCAGAACACGTGGCTTGGCACATCCCTTGCCTGGTTATCACAGTTGCTTGCCGCTCATGAGTAACTTCAAGGAAGGAAAGAAAATGCTGTTTCCCTGAGGTGTTCCTGAGTTTAAACACAATTCTCCATGAGGAAAAGGCAGCCAGAGCAGGACTCCACCTGGACTCAGCTTTCCCTGAGCTGCTCCACACAATGAAGGAGAGAGGGGTGAGCCTCCCACCTCCTCCCGAGCCTTGGCATTAAAAGTGACCAACACACAGGCTGTGCTTCATCTCTGAGCAACTCCCACAATGGCACTGCTCACAAGAACATCTCCAATCACACCTTTTGTCATTTCTGTACCAGCTTAAATCCAGCTACACTCCCTGAGCATCCCACGGCTGAGAGATCCCCAAAGAGAGATGATCAACCCATGACCAATAAGGAACCAAGCTGCCAAAACACTGCATCAAAACTATATATATATATATATATATATATATATATATAGGTAAGTTTACTGGTGCATAATCAGCAGCCATGGCTTGTCTTTGAGGAAAGAACCATGGCATTTATGCCAGGGTACAATTCTGCTGGAGGAGGTGGAGTCCCCAGGGTAAAATCTGGATGCACAAAGGAAACCGATTTCATGTATTCTACACAATCAGCTGAGCACAACTGCTGCAATACTCTCCGAGAGAAAGGTTTATCTTTTAAAAAATACCTATGCAAAGAGTTCATTTTGAAATGATTAAATAACTGCCAACAGACTACAAGAGACCTCAAGTCTGGGACATAATGAGTTGAGCTGCCCTGAAGATTTTGTGAAGCAGAACTGACACGAGAATTCCATCTCTGCCAGAACTATTCTAATGGGCTCCAGTGGAAGTTTCACAAATAATCTTATTTATTAGCAATTATGGAAAACGATGAGACAAATGCAGTGTGCTAATGGGATAATTAGAAAAGTAAAATCACAAAGCCAAACAGCATTTATAATGGTCTTTCTCCACTTCTACAGGGCTGAAAAAGACCTCCTGTAGTCTAGATTATAAAGACAATTTTAAGACTGCAGCTACAGAACCAAGCTATCAGATGGCTTCAAGCGACTGGATGATGCCAGCCCATGAACACTCTGAAAATCCGTGAAAAACCAGAGAGGGCACATGCAAGAGATGTCAGCCTCAAAAAGGATGAAAAGATGTCTTCATCAGTCTGTCCAAAATGTACTGACTGGAACTTCACAAAATATGGTAAACACTTGAAGAGTGTTGCAAATAAACAAAAAAAAATATTATTACAGATTGTTGGTGGAACAGCCTTCATTCTTTTCCTAGGTGTATGAAAACTTACCTTAAGGCACACTGAAAGCACTGAAGAAATTTGTAGAAGTTAATTGGACAATCTTTATTATGTCAAGGGAAAGAAAGCACTTGGCTGGAATGCCATCAGATAGGAAAGCTCTTTAGTTTCAAGTGAAATAAACTCTTCAGGACACACAAATGGTACCTCTATACCCGTCACACGGAATATAATGAGCAATGAAAATGATACAAACCCAAAAACTGATAACCTAACTGGGAACTGGAGGCATAAAGAGCATTCCCCCATTATAACGAGAAACAGAACAGAAAATACAACAGTAAACAAAATATATATATATACTTATCAAACTAACATCTGTGGCCATTCCTAAGGGAAAAGTAAAGCTAATCTGAAACACCTTTTCCTCAGCAGCTCCCTGGCCAGGAGAGAGCCCTCCCTGAGTACAAACAGAACAGTCAGGATAAATAAACCCTGAGGGAGAAACTGATGCTGCCCCTCTTGGAGGATGGCAGCTTGCGCTCTGCTCTGCCGGGCAAAGCAAATGGAAACAGGTGATGCCCAACTTCTGAACCTGCCAGATGGAACACACTGCTGGAAAACAGCACTGACTCAGCAGAAAATACAGTCTCAGGAGAGGACTTGAGCTCTTACAAGAAAAAAATAAAAGCAGAAAGCAAAAAATAAACTTAGCGGAGAGAGAATGAGCAGGGAACAAGAGCTCACATTATTTGGTTGACAGGATTTTAGACAGGCCAAGGCAGCAAGAATCCAATTGCCTTTCTGAAAACCCTGGCTGCACATACTTAACAATTAGTCTTGACAGATGACCACGGTTATACAAAAGGATATTCCGTGGTCCCAGCATAGGAGTTTTTATGAAGCAAAATGGAAAATGTCCTAATTTGCACACTGTCTGACATATGTCACGGGAGAAGACCTTGCCTGTGGCTCATTAAAAGCAAAACAAAACGAGAGAGAAACAGATTAATACTGAGGTCAAAATCCTAGCTTTCCTCAGAAGCCAGTTTCTCCAAGTGTACGCAGACACACGTGGGGGGCTAAAGAAGAGCTGGCAGTAAGGAGCACACGAAGTGCAGCTCTGTCTGAGCTCAGCCCAGGGACTGAACCGTGCCCTCCCAGCCTTGGCTGAGCCTGGGGCAGAGGCAGCACACCAGACACCATTCCCTCCCCTCCTGCGCCAGGGAGGGATTTGGAGAGTCCAGTCCCACCCTCTCTCCCAGCTTTGAGCACAAGGCAGCTGAGGTCTGCACTTTGTGCAGCACTGGCAGCTCCCCTGGCAGCTCTGGTCCTTGAGGATGTCTCTGACCATTATGGATTCTAAACATGCACTAATGCACACACATTCCATTTCATTCCTCATGTGCAATATATTCACTGCAATTCTTATCTGCTCCACTGTCTCCACTGCTACCCCCATCTTAATACCTCAGAGCAGGTGTTTGGTCTTTGAGGCCCAGATGGAAATGTTATTTATCTTTCTGGGCTGCACTAGTGCAAGGTACACAGTTCCAATTTATTCCTATTTCCAGGTTAAAAACTTCCTCATGAAGATGGTGGCGCTAAATTTCATCAGAGTAAAAAGTAAATAGGAGATTTCAGTGCTGTATAGAAAGAGATCAGCTGCTAAGACTTCTAAGTCTCCTGACTCAAGAGTTCTTAAACTCCTTCCCTTTTGCTTCATCTTCTCCACCAGCAGGACAGGCAGCTGAAATCATCATTCCAAAGCACCCAAGCTTTATTCTTGAGAGAGGAACCTGTATTTCACTGGGTCACCTCACCAGCAGACCTACACATTTCAGCCAACTTCTTCCTTTTGCTACTGCCCGAAAAAGGCTCAGGACAATTAACACTTGATTTTCCCCCGAAGAGTAAAACAACAGCCCCAACTGCACTCAGCAAATCCTGCGCCACTGAGGATGGCCACAGGCACTCGACTGGGCTCAGCCTGGAGGCATCCTTACTGCCAGGGTTCCTACGGGCACACCAAAGCCTCTGGCACCACAGGGGGATGTGCTCAGCACAGACCTTCCCAGAGCCAGCTCCATGGTTTAGAAGCACTGTTAAAAGCAGCACTTTTAGATTACCTAACTAAATATTTGATGCAGTATTTCGGCAAAAATCACTGTATTTATCGCTCCTGAAAACACTGCAGGAAATGTCAGTAGTAGTAAAGGGCAAGTATGGCCCAGTTATGGAGACCAGAATGTCTTTGCACTTGTGCAAGACAAATGTTTACCCAGGTCAAGGTTGAAGAGCTTGAGAGAAACGTGGGAAACCGAGCAGCCCCTATTCATGTTTTTGTCGTTAAACACAAAGCATTGTTTTCCTTGCTCGAGTGTTTGGTACTTCTCACAAAATAGCTGCACTAGGAGAGAGGTCAAATGTAGAAAGATTTTCCTGTCATCACAAATCTGGAACAGAGAATATTTATATAAAAATCAATCTACTTGACCTAAACCGTTCAATTTTTCTGCTAATACTGCTGGAGATTTATGTCTGGTTAAAACTGTTTCCTTCTGCAATTTAGCATCTCTCCCCCTTGATTTTGCAGAAAGGTCACAATCCCCAGTTCATGATTTTATACTTCGCTGCCACAGAGACAAACAGCAACACAAACTCACACAAGTTCACTGCAGGATTAACGACAGCAAAACCACACTGTTGGGGGAAACACATTTAATGCACACAAATGCATGCACCACAAAATAAGAAAAAGAAGAAAAATAAGGGCAGGGAATTGCTTTCCCCATGCTACAAATGTCCTCTCCTTGAAAACCCAAGCTGCCAGTCCAGTCATGGGATGCACAATCTTATTTTTGACAGTTACTTTTAAGGCAGACCATAGCAAATGGGAAGAGCTGCAACCCTCTGTGTTAGATGCAGACAAAATCAAAATCCTCGGTATAAAATCGCCACGTAAGCAAACGCGAGGCAGATCAGGAGGCTCACCAAGGACAGGTAAACTCAACCAATCTGCCCATCACACGCACAATGGAGCACGCTCACTAACATGCATTTTAAACTTTTTAGCAAGACATCTGAAAACAGAAAAATAACCAGAATGAATGACATAACATAGAAGAACCCAAGGCTGGCGGGACATTGTGCTGCACACAACAGAGTCCCTCCAGCAAGGTCCTGATGTTGCAGTGATGGCCCTAGAAAAAGCCCTTTGCTTTGCATCTAAGTATAACCACAAATAATCTGTTTAGTAATAACATTCTGCTCTTCAGTCTGTATTCAGGGGATGAAGTTACAGTGCCTCAAGCAGAGATCCTAAAAGGATCCTGTTCCATCCCATTCCTACTGATCATGTGGGCCTAAAAAATGTAAGTTCATACTTGGGAGATTCTAACGGGCAAGGAATCAAACGCTGTCGCAGTTGCCAGGGCAAGGCACAGAGGTCAGGAGCCATCAGCAGCTCCTTCTCTCTTCTGTGGCCATCAGGTGCAAGAGGAAGCACTCGAGAGCTGGAGTGTGACCATCCCTGGCGAGAAAAGGAGCTGACAGCTTCGAGTGGCTGCCGCTGGCTGAGCACACAGAGAGCTCTTTGCTCAAGCTCAGCAGCTGCCCTGACCAGCCCTGTGTGCTTCTCAAGTCTTTCCTGAGATGCTGAGAGTCTCTGCCCACCACGCACAGTGGAGCTGACACCCCTCAGCATGGTAAGTTCAGCCATAAGGGAAGGTCTACAGACACCAGGGACACCAAAAACCACAACAGGAGAGCTGGCTTTGCTTTTCTGCCAAAAAATCAGGGGAAAAAAAAGAGAAAAAATAGACAGGAAGTCTCTTTTTTCCCTTTTTCTTTTTTAAGATGTGGACAGTATTAGAGAACACAGAGAACCAGAGTCATTTTGAACACAATACCAAAGGAATGAGAGAATAGCAGGCAGCTTGTTGTGGCACAACTATCGGCTACAAAGCACCACTTGTTCTCTGTGTGCTAAAAATACTGCCCTGATTAACAGCAAGGACCAAGGAAAAAACAAATAATAGAAGAATAAATGATGTAACGATGGTAAAAAAAAAAAGAAAGCATGTGACATTTCAACATTTGCAACAGGATCTGAACAGACTTCAGTTGTCTGCAGCATCATCCATGTCTGAGGTATCCTGAAGAACTTCACACAGGGTGGGTTGGGCTGGTACTGCTGACGGCCAATGGAACAGGCATTAGTCACTGTGAACAGCACATTTTCAGTATTACAGCTGAAAATATTAAATATTACAGCTGGTTTGCAGTAGAGGAAGAAACTGCAAGTCCAACACAGCTGATGCTGTTGGATAATTAATTCCTGGTTTGGATATGATGGCAAGCATAGCTCAAGGACACTGGTGATGGACAATTATGTCTGAATCTGTTCTACAGAGATCTACAGAGAGAAATTACTAAATGCACAAACCCACAGGCTTTGAAAGTTATGCTGGACAAAAGCAAGAGGAGCAAGAGAAGGAGGAAGCATTGACTGTTGAGTTCTACCAGTGCACAGAAAATCTTTCAGCAAAGCAACTGGGTTAACAAGCCATGAACCAAGTTGTCTTGTTTTAATGACTTTAAGCCAAGTGTTTCCTGTCAGGAATGGCAAAGTGGTTTCTGCAGACATTTGTTAAACTTGCCAATCCTCTACTCTGAGATTGCATTTACAGAACAATTAATGATAAAAGGTTTTAAATTAGATTAAAATTCATCAAAAGAGGTGCAGGGGGTGTGGAAGTAGTTTATTGCTTCCATTTTAGGTGAATCACCCCTTTGTACCATGGCAAAAAAAAGTTAATAAAAAAAATAAGGATCAGTTTGGCAAAAGGTAAATAATTTCACCGATTTTCTCAGTGTGTAAAGGAAGAGCTCATTAATCCCTGAGGTGTACAGGATGGTCCAATGTGTCTGTCTAGTTTTACATACACTTCACGAGTTTCTGTTTGGTTTTTGTCTTGGCCTGAGACTAAATGCTACCAAAAATGACTGGCCTCCATGTAGACAGTAATTCTCAGCAACGATGGTCTCTCATGTATTTTGGAAAAGCATATGAAACTCTAGTGACAGCTCTCCCCCTGGCAAATGGTACAAACACAGCAAATTGCTTGAGAAAAAAAATGTTATCAGTGTTTTACTGGTTTTCATCTCGAATAGAGCAATATACAATCCATATAAAAAGGTAAGGTAAAACTAGTACAAATTACTGGATGATGAGCCCAGCACAGGCAAAACCTGTTAGGCAATCAAAGCCTGTGGTTTAATGCCACTGCTCTGCCAGGGACGAGCCTGAAAGTTGCAGAAGCAGAACCAGGAGCCACTTGTGAGAGGACAACAGGGGGATCACACCATGAGGTGCAGCCTCCCTCCCAAAGGAGCTGCAGCTCTGAGCAGAGCTCTGAACTCCATCCCTTTGCTCTTGTGCCATCTCAGCCACCTCAGCACCAGGGAATTGTCTCCCAGCTGAACTTTGTCCTTCACAAACCTGTCTGCTCTTGCACAGGTGGGTTCCCACACTGGTGGACTGGAGTCCAGGCTGGGAACCTCCTCTTGGTCCTGTCTGTGCCCAGATCATGGGGAGCACTCGTGGAGGAAGGCTGGACACGTTGCAGCATGCAGCCACACACACCCCAAACCCACCAGCACAATGAGCAGGTCAAAGCTCCTGATGGAGAGCCCACCCCAGGAGCTGGAGGAGGATGGTTTGATGCTCAGGGCTCACCATGTGAGGAACCAAGGGCTCTGCTGTGCTTCTGAGAGGCTTCTCTGTCACCACGAACACAGCAAACAAAGCCTGGCAGCACTGGCTGCTCCCAGGAGCAATCCAGCATCTCTGCTGAATGCTGAAAGCTCTGACCAAAGCCCTGCCAGGTATCCCAAACCCCAACCCAGGCCTCCAGCAGACAGCTCAGCCTGGCACACGAGGAGAGTCCAGCCATGGCAGGACTGCCTTGCTGAGGAGGCAGAGCAGACTTCTGCACACTTTTCATCCTGCTTTTTTCCTTAGCACATGGAGGCCTTAGAAGGGAATGAAAATCCCATTATTCCCACCCCCCCCTTAAACTTCTAAAATCTCTGTGAATCAATCAAAGGAGAAAAAAAGACTGAAAAGAAAATAACTAATGTAAGAAAACAGCTGAAAGCCAACAGGTAAGTTCTGCTCACTTCACCTATCCACAAAAAGCTGCTTAACCTGTGCCACTCCAATCTGGTTGCCAGCTTGGGCAGAGCAGCGTGCCTGGAGCCTGTGACAAGCCTGCAGTGACACAGCTGATAGTGCCACAGCCAGAGAGCCCCTCAGCCCAGGGCACAGCCAGCACTTTGCTGTGTTTCAGGGACTCTCAGGTTTATGGGGCTGTTGGGCAACTGCATGTCACTGCTGAGAAAAAAACCCCCTTGTAAGAGATGGAATTAAAAAAGCAGCTCTGACCGGCAGCAGTTGTCTCTGCAGGACAAGAGCAGCTGTCACACACATGGATGGCACAGCAAGGACAGTATCTCAGTTTTGGTGGCTACAGGGTACAACAAAAGGCTGGACATCACTTGCAGGGTCTCTCTGACCCAGCAGCTCCTGCACCATCTCTCTGTACCTGCTCCATGTAGGCTTTTTTTTTTTTTTTTTTTTTTTTTTTCCCCAAATGCAGAGGAAGTATTTTAACCATAAGACCTGTTTCTACTTGCCTCACTGAAAACCTGCTCTGTGTTTCCTTCAAAGCTGTCAGAGCAGCAATCAGAGGCTGCCAGCACAACACAGCCATGGAAATCCAGCTCAGGGTGCCAGCTGGGACCATGGCACAGCCCAGCCCAGGTGCCCTGCAAGGACTCTGGGGAGCCCCAGCAGTGACCTGGGCTCACAAGCAGGACCTCAGGAGCACCAGTGCCGTACCTCCAGTAAGAGGCAGTGATTAATCACACAGCTGTATGCTGTGGGGGTGGAAGTGAAATGCCTTTTATTGGCAACCTCATTATTTAGTGATAATTAGAGCCCAGTGTGCCATAAACTGCCCTCAGAATTTATTTTTACAAAGAGAAGGTAAATTTGCTGCTCATTCTACAGATCTCTTCAGGTAGCCCCAAGTATAGAGAAAATTGGAAATTCAATGGCATAGTTAAATCCAGTACAGAATTAAACAAACCTTTACCCACTCTGTGCTTTTCAGGGAGATGGGAAAGGGAGAACTCTTGCTTAAATTATTCCTGCAGCTTTACTTGCTTAGTCTCCAGCAGCTCTAATCTGTCTCATTTGTAATTTCTCCCAACTGCAGGAGGCACATTGGAATTGCCAGAGAAGATCGGCTCACCAGCACGCTTCGCCCTGAATTCCTGCCTCTGGCAATTGCCTGTCTTTTACCATGCACTGTAAAGCTAACAGAAGGTATTTTTCTGAAGCAGGATGCCAGCTTGTAGCCTCAAGCCTTCGATTCACATCTTGCCCCCACTTTTCCTCCCAAAACTGTATCTTGCCCTTTACACTCTAGTCCAGCTGGTGTACCTCTACTGGCTTTCCCAAACACAAGACACAGAAGGAATTTCTTCCCCAACAAGAGAGATGTCATGAGGTAGATCCCAGGGTTCAGGAGGCTGGGATGTCTTCTGGGAGTTACAGCCAGCCACTGAAGAGAGACCCAAAGCACCTGATGACTGAAATTACACCTACAGCTGGAAGCCTCTAGCAAACTCCTGGCCTTGCCCATGGTTTTGTAGAAAAGGAGTAGATTACCACATCTCCTTACAAAGCAAACAAGCAGCAATTTCTGACTGAAAAATGAAAAAATCTTTAAGCTTGGCAATATCCAAATAAAAGCCACTCCTAGCTGTTGTGACAGCACCAACCCCACTCCCAAAGTGCCCAAGGCACCTGAGAAGGGCAGGGACAGGAGCTGGTGTGCTCCCCTGGGTGCCTGTGCCACTCCTCCAGACAGCACTGCAAACACCCTGCTGCTGCTCCAGCACACCACGAGGGACTGAAGCACACTCGTGCTGAGAATGGGACAGCACTAAACACTGATTTGGGGTAGGAAAGAAGCTCCAGACCTCCCAGTTCTAATTTGAAAGCCAATGCAGGAATTTTCTGTCACTTCCTTGTGCTCGTTTGACATGCCAATCACAACAGGTGGGGAACCACACTTCCATTTTAATGTAATTTCGAATAACAACAGCAGATTATTGCTGAGGGGTGATTAGCCCCAGCACTTCCATCAGAGGCTAAGTGGCACAATAATATTACTGCTGGAGTTCAGCTCTCTGCTAAAGCTCCGGGAGTGATCACTCCTGCAGAAGTTTTTACACTGCATTCAGTGGGGAGAGTCACTCTGTACATCACTGTTAGAGCTGAGCAGGTTTATAAAAAAGCAACCCTTTGTGAATTACTGTATTAACTCAGCAGAGAGGAAAAAGCCAGTTTGCATGGATTCTGCTGAAAAAAAAAAATCAAGTAGTTTCAGTTCCATTAAACTATTACATTCTCAAAATTGTAATTTTATAGTGAAGCCTAATTCACGGAGCAATTTGAAACAGAACCTGGCTGGGGATATTCTGTACGGTCTATGAATATTCAGCAGCAATTTGAACCTTGAGCTCCCCCTTGTGCCACGCAGCCAAATTACGAACACAATAATTGGGGTTTCCTCTAATGGGGATTTTGGGAGCGTGGATCCAAGGATGCTGGAGCAGCCCCTGCCCAGCCCGTCCCCACACGAGGGGTTAACATTACACACAGCGCCTGCCTGGGAAAAAAGACTACGGGAAGGTGAGAACAAGGGGCTTGTACTTGTGCCCAGCTCACAAAAGTATGAATATTTCACAACGATACTGACACATCAAAATGCAGCTGCAGCTTAATGCATGTGATCCATGCAAAATGCAGCATTCAGATTCACCCTCTTCATGGATTCCTTCATTTTGACCAAAACACTGTTTGTGACATGTCTTTCCATTAGTATTTTCTCCCTGAATCCACAGAATCTGAGGCATATAGTGCTAAAAAAAAAAAAAAAAAAAATAGCCTCTGAAAAACCAAGTGTCACCTCCAGCCTGAGCCAGTCTAATGTTTTCAAGACAGAGAACACCACAGGCAATAACTATGGAGACAACAAATTAGGCTGCTTCAAGGACAGTCTTTGAGGCCAGTCATCCTAACCCCTCATTCCAGATTTATTCTTTTTCCTGAAGTAATAGCTCATCTATGAACTGGTAAGGCAAATCTTGGTTGCTTACATTAGCTCCAGTGTGCTGTGGGTAACTGATGCTGACACCTGCGAGCTCCAAGAATTCCAATCACCCTTTTCACTGAGAGAAAGCATTTCTTCAAGCAAAGTTCCCTGTTTTGAGATATTTCTGGTTTTCTCATAAGGGAAAATCTGTGCCTGTAACTGAGTTTGGCTTATAAACCACACACAAATAAAAACCACTTAAAGGTGACAGTGCTTAAAAACCAAACGAATGCACATATAAAATACAGCTTAAAAATGCGTATCAAGAATTTCCTTTGCACCAGAGATTATATCAAGAGGAAATGCTGCTCACCTTACAACCAAAGAGGAATTAGACCTTAGCAGTTTCATTTATATTGAAATATGAAGGAGCTGTATTTATTAGAAGTCTGTGGTCTGATGTTTTTCTGGGCCTTCAAGCACAGCTCTGCACAGGGCTGCTGTAAATCTGCTTTTCCTGAGATTGATTCCACCCTCCTGCCCTGCTTTCTGAACCAGGGGCTCCCAGCACAAAGGCAAGGAGTTGACAGGAGCAGCCTTCAAATATCCTCCTAGGTTTTGAGGGTTTTTCTCTTTTGCTTTAGTAATTCCCCTCATTTCCCCATCATTTTCTATGACAATGATTTTATATTTTTTTCCCAGGCACAGGTGCTGATGTGCACTGGGCTGAATGCAGATCCCCGTGGAATGAGCACAAATTAAGCAGCTTTATTAGATGAGTATTCCTCATTTCCAATTTGGGGGGTTTTTTGGTGATCTTTCAGGCAGTCTTAATCCAGTGGATGTAGGCAAGACGGATTTAATAATCACACATGGTTTTCCTCAGAACGTTGCCTGGCACTGTGTCAAATGCCTTACAGAAACCTAAACGCACTAACAGAGTTAATTTATCGAACTTTTGTCAATGCCAAGAAAAACCCAGCATCAAGATTGCCCGATAAGATCCCATTTATAACCCAGTGGTCCCTGGAATTATGTTTCTACCTCGAGGCCCCACATGACCTTTCCTAACTGCAATCACCAACGGCTTGAGCATCCCGTTCGCTGGTTCTGGAACAGTGACACCTCCTGAGCTCTTCTACCCAGGTTTCCCAAGCAGGCTCTGACAAGGAAAACCATTTCTGCGAGCTTAGGGCCAGGATTTGTCCCCTCAGGCTGCCCAGAGCAGTCCCTGGAGAGCCACAGCACCCACCAGGGTTACACCTGCACCCTTCAGGAGTCACAGGTGAGTTTGTACCCCAGCTGTGCATGTGCTGGCACGGTTTGTGTAGAGAAACAGAGAAAAAGGGTAAAAGCAACCGCTTTTTGTGGCAACCAAAGGCTGCCCTGTGCTTGCAGGAATTGGGTTCCCTTCAGCCATCGTTCACACCCTCAGCAAATCAGAGCAGCTTCTGTCAGGGACGTACCTACTGCACACGAAACTGCTGTTTCCCTTTGTCTTGTAAAACAGATTTGTCGTGTGTCTTCAAAATAATTTAATTCTGGCCTAATTCTGCTACTGTAAAAAACCCAGACAGTCAGGCTTGCATTGATACCTGGCTAAACCTGACTGATTTTACCTCTTTCTCCACTCTTCCCTGGGATGCGTGGACCTGAGCCTGTGGTCCTTAGTGGGCAAACTCGTGGAATTTCAATGTGTCGGTGTTCCCCCGTGCTGCCCCCGGGAAGGAGCAGCACCAGGCAACCCCAGTTCCAAAGCACAGCCAGCCTCTGGGTGATGTGGTCAGCACAGGAGGGAAATCACACCCTAAAAACCAGTTTGATGCATCCTCACGGCTGCAAGTTCCAAGAAATCTGATGAGTGTGCAGATTTGAATATTTAAATACAGCCAGACCACTGCTTCCTCCCATTCCCTTTAGCACTGTAAGGAAGCATGTCTTTGCTCCCTGTTCTTCCCACAGCTCCTTCTGCCTTTGCAGCTGGAGTGTATTTTTTTACTCACTTAACACAGTTTTTACACATTTTACTGTTATCAGCAATAAAAGATCAGGAGGACATATTTTGAAAATCTAAGAGTTTTTAGATTAAAAAAAAAAAAAAAATTCTTCTCCTTCCTTATTTTCCATAGCAGAGAAGGAGAAGAAATAAAATAGAAGTGCTTGCAAAGCCACAGAAAAATAAAGTTACACAAAATAGTTGTTTAAACTTTTCTGTCTTCTCTCTTGTTCAATGCTAAATGAAAAACTCCCAAAACCTCATCACAAAGAACTCCAAAACTGGGACTTTTTTTTTTTTCTATTGCTGTTGTTGATTGAGCTTGCACAACTGTGAATTAAAAAGAACTACCATTTGGGGAGCACGTTTATCTCTTCTGTTGAAGATGTGTGCCAGTTTTCAGACATTCATTTTTTGATAAAAAAGGAAAAAAAACCAAAACCATGATCAAGTGCCCTTGCTTTCTAAGAGCAGCACAGCAAAAGGCTGACCATTAGATGGCCTGGACACACCAACTGAAATTAAACTTGTGAAACTCCAGCTCGGGAGTGTGTGTTTCTGGGAGATAAACACATAATATGTTCTAACAAATCAAAGTAAATCTACTGTTATCTCTCTTTTATTTCATCTGCTCTTTGGATTAGACTACACAGCTTCACTACCACGCACCAGGAACCGAGCAGATAGAAAAATCTTTTTTATTCCTCTTACTTTAAAGAATACGTTTTTCAAAGCCTGATTATAAATCCTTGGCTGGCAGGAATTACTACCCTAAGTATTGTGTAAGAAATATATTCTCAGCACAATGCAAAAGGCTTTCATGGTGGATTTGAGGAAAGTAATGAAAATTAACATGAAACCTGAAACTGGGCAGACACTGCACCTTTCCACACCAAGTCTAATAGCTTCCCTTCAGATTTGCATACTGGCCCTTATTTGATATTTTTAGCTACAGACCAGGTGCTTTTAGACATTTTTTAATGCATCTGCATATTTCTGTCACTGCACTGTAGTGCCTTAAGTCTGAGAAGGAAAATGGCACCAACCCTACATCAAATCACTGCCTGTGGAGCACATCAACAGTGACTGTGCCACCTCCCTGTATCAGAAAACAACTTCAAACAGCACCTGTGCTTTACTTGTCCCCAGAATAGTGTCCCCCACTTGTGGGTGAGGTACAGGGGGGCACACCTGTGTGCAGGGGATGCTCCTCTCCACTCACCCCTTCCACAGGACTCTGGTATGACCCTATCACTCCCTACAACTCCCTGAAAGGTGGAGTCTAAGCCAAACTCAGTTACAGGCACAGATTTTCATTATGAGAAAACCAGAAATATCTCAAAACAGGGAACTTTGCTTGAAGAAATGCTTTCTCTCAGTGAAAAGAGTGATTGGAATTCTTGGAGCTCGCAGGTGTCAGCATCAGTTACCCACAGCACACTGGAGCTAATGTAAGCAACCAGGATTTGCCTTACCAATTCATAGATGAGCTATTACTTCAGGGTAAAAGAATAAATCTGGAATGAGGGGTTAGGATGACTGGCCTCAAAGACTGTCCTTGAAGCAGCCTAATTTGTTGTCTCCATAGTTATTGCCTGTGGTGTTCTCTGTCTTGAAAACATTAGACTGGCACGGGCTGGAGGTGACACTGGGTACTATGGTGGGGTTGATCTCTTTCTCCAGGCAGCAGCTGACAGAAGGAGAGGACACAGCCTTAGGCTGTGCCAAGGGAAATTTAGGCTGGATGTCAGGAAGAAGTTTTTTTTTATTGAAATAGTGCTAAAGAACTGGACTGGTCAGCCCAGGAGGGTAGTGGAGTCACCATCCCTGGATGTTTAAAGAAAGCCTGGATGTGGCACTCGGTGCCATGGTTTAGTTCAGGTGTTAAGGCATGGCCTGGACTCGTTGATCCTAAAGATCTCTTCCAATCTGGTGATTCTGTGACCAGGAGAGATCAAACACACAGTGTGGGGCCTCTCCAACACCTCTGGCAGAGCCCCCAACGGGGCAGTGACTGCCCATCCCACTGCTCAGGGCAGTGGGGAACAGAGAGAACCCCAAAAGGCAGCTCTGTGTGTGGGACAGCACCCAGGGGTGTCTCAGTGGGGTCACTCTGTGCCTCGTGTCCTGCTGCTCTCCACTGGGCAGTGGGGAACAGAGAGAACCCCAAAAAGCAGCTCTGTGTGTGGGACAGGCACCCAGGGGTGTCTCAGTGGGGTCACTCTGTGCCTCGTGTCCTGCTGCTCTCCACTGGGCAGTGGGGAACAGAGAGAACCCCAAAAGGCAGCTCTGTGTGTGGGACAGGCACCCAGGGGTGTCTCAGTGGGGTCACTCTGTGCCTCGTGTCCTGCTGCTCTCCACTGGGCAGTGGGGAACAGAGAGAACCCCAAAAAGCAGCTCTGTGTGTGGGACAGGCACCCAGGGGTGTCTCAGTGGGGTCACTCTGTGCCTCGTGTCCTGCTGCTCTCCACTGGGCAGTGGGGAACAGAGAGAACCCCAAAAGGCAGCTCTGTGTGTGGGACAGCACCCAGGGGTGTCTCAGTGGGGTCACTCTGTGCCTCGTGTCCTGCTGCTCTCCACTGGGCAGTGGGGAACAGAGAGAACCCCAAAAAGCAGCTCTGTGTGTGGGACAGCACCCAGGGGTGTCTCAGTGGGGTCACTCTGTGCCTCGTGTCCTGCTGCTCTCCACTGGGCAGTGACAAAGCCACGCTCTGCACCAACTGACAAAAGAGTTACAGAAACAGTGGATCAAAAGGACCAAGACCACTAGGAATCTGCCACCAAATGGAGTTTTTTGCTTTCCCTTATTAAGTTTCTGCAGCCACCTCTCCTATTGTTCTTGGCCCTTTTATGAGCTCCTCTGGACTGTTACTTTTTGTGCTATCTGCTGATAATTGCAGGCAGTGATGAAGTGGAGAACTGCTAGCAACTGGTCTGCTGGCTCAATAATGCAATCTCACATATGGACGAACCCTAAAAAGCAATCTATCAAAAGCAGAATAAGCCTCCCCTTTGTCCCAGGGGCAGAGACAAGGTTTTATTAAAAAAGAAGGAGGGGGTTATGAGTGAATGTCTTTGTTGAGGATTTTTACAGTTATATTTCAGTTCTCCTCTCAACACCAAACTGCCACTTGCTCCCACATCTCCTGGGTGTTTTGCCTGTGTAAAACAACAAAATGCAAATGGGCCAGTTTTAATTTAAAGGCAGATCAAATAAAGAATCACCCTTAGGCTGCAACCTATGCAACAATCATTAAGCAATTTCAGGCTATTCTAAAACGAGCTTTTCCACCGAAAAGTTTTCCGATGAACTCTCAAGCACACCCTCCAATCTTGCTGAACTCATTGAGTTTAGCAGGAAACCACCACACCAAATGCCCCACAGAAACAGCATTAAATTCTCTAGATGTTGGATATTTATCCTGCATGTAATGTAATACATCCAGTGCATTAAATGCTCTCTTAGCAACTAAACAACCTCTCTTCACCAAAAGGAGCTCACTCAGATTCTTAATAACAGACAAAACCCCAGATACCCATGGGAGAACATAATTCACTAAAAACCAGTGCATCTCTGACCTCTCACCCCTTAGGAGGGATCTTCAAAAACAGTTCTAAAACACAAGCTTTGGAACTAAAATCATAACTCTGCTGGACATTAGAAAACGCCAATAAATCAGACTCAGTTTATGCGCCGTGGTTCCACGGAGTGTTCTATTTCCCCATCTTCACGAGCTGCAGACTATGAACGACCTGACTCCTCTTTTCTCTCTCTGCCTCTGGAACTCCCCATGGGCAACAGCCCCCTCCTCCACCTGCCCCCATCTCAGAGCTACAACCTTCCTGCCAGCAGCTCAGCTGATTTCCATAACAGAGTGATTGTGTGTGACATTCTGGGCCTTTGCTCTGTCTAAGGCACTCACCCAGGAGCAGCAGTCATTGCCCATCAAATTACTGCACGTAATAATGCCTTTATCCCAGCGCAGCACACGCAGCCATCTCACACTGCATTCCTTTGTTTCTTTCCTCCTGGTTACTCACATGTGCAGTCCCTTTCTAATGAGCTCTGGGCTCCCAGCAGATAAAACACAGCCTTGGCTCCTGCGTGTCTCCAAGCCAGATGCAACACAGCAAGTGAGAGTCACCACGAGGGAGCTCAGCTTAAAGCACGTTCTACTCAAGTCATCAAGCTGCATTTGGGGCCAGTTTAAATTTCCACCTTCTCTCTGTGACCCTGAGCAGCTCTTCCCACTTTCAGAGTTATCCCCTGGAACGAGTTAGTAGTTGATCTCTCTCATCCTACCTCATTTTCCTGGAAACAATTTCTCCCTGTCCTGTGCTGCCCACACTGCCCCTGTGCTGACTGGCACAGAGGGACAGTTCTGCATCACAAACATGAGCAGCGCCTGCCTCTTCACACCTGCATCTTCACACCTGCATCAGCAACCACAGTAACTGCTCAAAAGAACTTCCTCTGATTGTCGGTAATGATCCCATTAATTGCATAATGAATTCATTAATCCCAACTGAGTAACCCAGGAGACTGATACAGCCAGGCTACTGCAAGGGATGACAACCTGCTTTGAGTTCTGACTTTCCCACGTGAAATTCCAATGAAATCATCATCTGAGTACAACAAATCTACAGGTGCCCCTTCTCCTGGCATATTCTGACAAATGCTTACACTCTGTGGGACATCGATAACGTTTCTTCCTGAGATCTGCAATCATTGGCTAAAATTGAAATAATCTTGTGATTCTGAGCCCCAGTTCTGCGTCAGGAAGCGCTGAGGACACAAATCCAATCAAAGGGTCTCTAAAGCAGTGATGGGTTTTCAACTCCATTATAGCCTCCCCTGGGAAAGTTAAAAAAAAAAAGGACTCGTGAAGTGAGGAAATGCTGTATTGCACTCCTCGTCTCCTTCTGGACTTAGAAAGTTGAGAGAAAAACGTTCTAAGGTATGCAGAGCTTAAAAGAGGAATTCTTTTCTTGGTCCACTCAAAACTCAGAAAAGAAAAGCCCAAGCCTCAGTGCCCAGGATGGCAAACAGAAACAGACTCTGTCCCGCAGGTTTGTTCAAGGATCCCTAATGCTGGGCTGCCTCCTCATGCCAGCTCTCAGCTCACTTCCCATGTGAATTCAAATTCAAATGGGCTTAAACTCCTCTCTCAGTAAACTTGTCTTCTGTTTGTCCCCTTTGATGGGCCTATCAGCTCAAGACAGAATTTACTGCAGTTAAACATGGTGTAGCATCTGTTCAGCTATAAATTAATCACTGCCAGATAGGAATAAAGATAATTAGTTTCCTGGAGTGCATCTTTTTCTTTAGTTGTTAATTACCTATACAGGGACCTGCACCTTTCATGGAGTCAGCATAATCACAACATTGAAATGCCATTATTCAAACTCTTTCAGAGAAAATATTCACCGTCTTTATACCTCGGGAACATGGAAATATCTACATCTTCTTCTCAGATTATACGACTATATTCATGAAATAAACAAGTTATCACAATGTTTAAAGTTAAATTTCTGTGCTACTGGATTGTAATACAATAAAAATGAGCCACTGCAGGCACAACACAGTCAGGACAACTGGATTCTCCTTCCAGTTTTACAGTGGCTATTCCATATGGCTGCCCCTGTATTTCAAGCACTTTCTTACAAATTCAGGTGACACTTATCCAACACTGCAGCCTTTTGTGCAGAACCCTGCAACTTCTATGTATGAATTACAGAGTTTTGAACTGCCTTCTTGCTTAGCATAAAAATAAAAATTCAAAGTTGTTTGGAATTTGTATTTACAGAGATGCCTGGTCAAAGAGTGAACATACATTTCTATAAGGCTGTCCAGAGCAGAAAACATAAAACCCAACAAAATATAAATTCAACTTCTTGTACTGTTATACAAGAAACAATTTTTAGGGGACAAAAATCCCCAAACACACAGAAGGAACCCTCAAGTCCAAACAAATACGTAACACATATCAGTTTCTCCCCATGAAACAAGAACTGCCAGCTGTGAATTTTTATGTGAGTCCAGTAAGTGCACTTCTCTCTGACCACAGGATCAGAAACCTGAGACACAGAAATCCTCCCCTTTCCTGAAGCTCAGTTATCTAATACTTTTGTATTTCACAGTGAAATAAATGACCAAGGGGAAAGAACTTCTTGCACTGTATCCCAGAGCAGAGAGGAGCAGCTCTGCTGTTCAGCTGTTCCCCCCAGGCTCCTGTGGAGGAAAAGAGCCTTTGGTCTGTCTCAAAGCCCCTGCAGGGGTCTGTGGAAGAGCAGCACCTTTTGAGAATCCATTAGATGGATCTGCACGAGGAGAACATCATCCATTTCCTTCTGCACTGCAAACAAATGCAATCCCCTTGCCTGAGCGTCTGAGTCGTCAAACACACACTGAGGATCCACTCAAGGAAGCTCTACCAGCACTTAAACTACCAAAAACTTAACTGTTAGCCTCAAAGGTGGGTAAAAATAATAAGATTATATCCTGTTAATGCTTTGTCCAGCTTATATTCACAAAAATTCTAGGCCAGTACTGGAGGGGGCAGTGAAAAAGGGGTGCACAGATGGAACAGCTCTTCCCAATGACACCAGTGAAGACTGAGGGCACCTGCTGAAACAAACGTCTAAGCTGGAAAACGAAGGAGAAGCAGCACATGACATTTTCCCTGAGGGAACACACTGATAAATCCAGATCAAAAGGCCTTTGAGAGCAGAACTCCTGCAGAAAATTACCTCAGGCTGGATATCAGGAAAAAGTTCTTCACCTAGGGGATGGTTGGGTACTGGAACAGGCTCCCCAGGGCAGTGGGCACAGCACCAAACCTGAGTTCAAGCAGCATTTGGACGAAGCTCTCAGACACGTGGTGTGACTTGGGATGACCTGTGCAGGGCCAGGAGTTGGACTCAGTGAACCTTGTGGGTCCCATCCAACTCAAAATATTCTGATTCAAAAATGGAATGCAAAACTCAAAGTTAACACCAGAAAGTACATCTCCTCATAACATAAGACACTACAATGTTTTTCACTGAGAAATAGTCTGAATATCCTCTCCTCTGGCTGCCAGAAGGTGGTAGTATTTCAAAATATTAATATTATTTATGAGGAAACACACTCTCTGGTTTATGAAGGCTGGCTGCCTGCCAGTGCTGTATTTATTGTATTCACAGGAGTTCCAGACCTTGATCTGGAGCTCTGGGTGTCAGAGGGACCGGAAAACAAAGTGCAGAGCCTTGGCATTCCACACCGGCTGCTTCAGGGAGAAAACATATTAATACCTGCTTGTCAGTGGGGCAGGCTGACACAGTATCAAACATCAATGGTAACTCCGGGAATCTGCAAAAGAAACTCAGTGAAATATTCCCAGGCTGAGAACAGAGTCTCTGAAGGATCACTTGAGGCCAAGTCTCACCATGGAAATGAACACCTCTTTACAAAGTCGTTAAATCTTCCAGAGCTTTTTCTGCTACCTTCAGAAATGAATTCTCCAGTGAGGACAAAGCAAGTTTTAGGATGGATCTGTAATTAAATAAGGCTGCCAAAGAACAAGTCTGACTCATGTTAAAAGCCAGTTCTTGGCATACGGTGTCTGAGTGTCTGTCAAGGTAACCTCAACAAAAGCCATTCCACAGCAGTGCTAGCTAAAGAATTCTGAGCATTTGTTCATAAATGAACAAAATTCTGCAATCTTAGAAGCAGGGTGAAATTTCTGCAGCCACATAAATATAGTGCATGTTGCTTAGCCCGGGTGTAGTTAGTCAGAGGAATTGGTTAGAGCAGACAAAAACCAGATGTGTCCTAACCAAATAAATTAAATCCAGTGTATTTTTGCAGGATACCATGGGCAGATGGGCACTGCTGGCAGATCCCTTCTGAGCAGCTCTGCAGGTGCTAGGGCTCTCAGGATGAGCTGAGGGCAGGTGGCACAGGGAAATGGTCTTTTTTAAAACATTACAAGAAGAGATCCCAGTAATTCTGCCAAAATGGACCCCCACAGCTGTGCCAGCTCACACTACCACAGAACTACTGCAGACATCTCCTCAAGGTGGAATATTACACCGAATTTCCTGACATTCCTCCTCTTGGTGGAGACTGACGGTGATGCCTGAAGTTTCAGCTTTCATGTTTTTCAGATTTTGTGCTGCCCAGGGGTGCAGTTCTGAGCCTCATATTAAGTGTTAGCCAGATCTCTTCACAAAGCGGGAAGACAAAAGAAATCCTTTTTCTGCTGGACACCAAGGACAACCATTACAAGTTTTCAGGCCCAAAAGCACAAACAACAGGGGCTGAAGGGACAAAGAAGGATGGGACTGCATAACCTGGAGCTGTAATTGGACAATTAAACCCCAATGTGCAAATGGACCAAAACTTATAAAAGTGTGAGACCTCGTGACCTGTGGTCCATTTTGTGACCATTCTGGGTCCACCTTGGGTGTAGCCCTGGTCAGGCTCTCATCCTGCCCAAGGTGGATCCTAAAGGCCTTTCAATACGTTATTCTCTAGCTCTGCCCAGTCTCTGTTCCAGGTCAGCCTTCCCAAGGCATCAGCAGGATGAAGGAGACAAATGAGGTCAATGGCTGTGCCCCCTCCCAGTCCTGTCCATGGAAAGCTCCTTCCACTCCATGGATTTCCTCAACAGTCCTGGCTCTGCACCAGGAGCTCCAGCAAGGGCTGGAGGAGCTGACACAGCCCCAAGTTCCCACCTGTCCCCTCCCCTGGAGAGTAGGGGACAGCATGCACAGAGCCTGGAGAGTTTTTCCAGGGAATATCTCCACTAAGAATCTCCTTCCTGGGTAGGTTTGCGATGCTCTTCCATCAGGAACCTGAGAAAAGCTGAGTGGCACTGCCCAGGTCTGACCCACCAAACCAAGCTCTCACCACACCCAGAGGCTCTCAATGAACTCATTATTTACTACATGCTAGGAACAGGTGAAATACTCTTCACAAAGGTGATCTTTTCCTGGAGACCTACATGACACTCATTTAGGAATACCTCCATGTACCTACCTGCTGGTAAAAGAAGTGGAAAACCTGTCCCACCCCAGAGCTGCACATATTTACAGTCAATAAAATACTCCTGATTCCTGAACTTTGATTTTATCCCTGCATTTTAAGAAACAAGTTTGGCCAAAGGCGCCTAAAAAAGAAGTTTTTACAATGGCACCCCAGGAACCAGAACAATAGTGCTGCCTTCATTCTGATATGATCTGTGCAGCTTGAAAAGTCATCTAGAAAACCCAAGTGCTATTCAAAGGGAAAGATCTTTTCTTGGGGAAAATAATTCCTTAGGGCGTGATGCACAGAAAAATCAAACCACAAATTCCATGGATCTTGATTACGCTGAGAGGATTTTGTGCTTGAAAACTGTTAGCTCAGCTCTGGTCAAAATCCAGTCAGAAGGAATGAGGCTGAAAAATAAAAGGCTACGTGGGAGATCCCTAGTGAATCAAAAGCAGTCTTGCTCCAGAAAAAAGGAAACAAGCCCTGGGTCTTGGCTCCCACCACAGTGATGTGATGGGTGTACTTTAGGAACAGTGTAAGGGCTCCAGGGAAAGGCTGGGTGCACATGGTGCAGAAGTTTGGCCTTTGAGGCATGAAGGAAACCCCCTGAAATTTCTAGGAATTAAAAACAAAATGACAAAACAATGTAACAATAGCAGGAGGCAGAACAGCTCAGACTCATATGCTCAATCCAGTTTTATCACCCATAAGAGAAAAATATTAAACACAAGGGAACCCTAGGTAGCATTTTATTTCTTTGAGTGATGCAAATACCACATTTCTGCTGACCTTTTTACAGAAAAGAAACAGAATTTCTAATGCTAAGCTAAGAACTGCTCTGCCTTTTGGACATACACAAGTAAAATCAACACAGCTCTCTCTGTGGTGTTGGAGACAGCAAGATCTTAGCCTCCTTTTTTGAACCATGGAGGATGTTACACCCAAAGCAGAAATGTGTAAACTGGAACCTGAAATCTCCCAGCTTTGCTACTGGCTGGAGTCAGAGCCCAAATTCTGCATCTCCTACATCCCTCGAAGAGAATAAAAACTGATGGCGTGTTCTGGACTGGACTTGGGAATGTCAGGCCATAAATCCACTGCAAATGTTGATTTCCCTGGACTCTGCCAGACTGAAGACAAATTTAGAGTCCCTTACTAACAGGAGCTCACGTTTTCCATAGAAATGTCCTATAAAAAGATATTTATTAGATAATGAATTGCGAAGGGCTGTCAATTGAAAGTGATCTCTCATGCAAGCAAGTGGTCACATTAGGCAAAATCTTGTTTTGGTCATTTAATCAAGGAAATGAGTTTAGGCATGAATTCTTCATACGAATCCCTTTTCTCCCGTTTCCTTTCTTTAAACAATTTAGGGTGGAATTTCCAAATCCATCAGTAATGCTCAATGCTCACGTCTGTAACAATTCACTGTTTGAACACCTGTATCTCAGCGCACATCAGGAACTTCTGCACTCCAGAAGCTGCGATCCAGACTGACTGTCCCAGCCTTGCTGCCTCACACCCCAGTTATGGGCATTGTGACTGAATATTTCAGTGCTCTTGCTACATACACACGTAGTTCTGTGAGCAACAGAGCTAATGAAGCCTTCCCTTCGAGGGTTTTTTTCATCTTTAGTAAAGCTGCACTCACCTTACAGTTTTGCAATGAATGGAAAAATTAATGTGGTTTCTCTGTGCTTTCTATTCTCGCAGGAGTTGCAAAGCTAATATTGTTGAGACTTCTTCCTTTCCATCAAATGGGCTCAGACTGGTTCAAATTTCACTGAAGTTCTCCAAGAAATGAGAAGAGCAGAGGAGAACCCTGTGTGACTGCAGACACCTTGCTTCTATAGGAAACGATGCCAATAAAAAGAAGAAGAAAAGGCTTTTTTTATAATGATATTGAACTACAGGAAAAAAATCCCAACAATTCAGTTGGGATCCTTGTAAATGCCTGGCTGGCTCTGCTCAGGTTTTACACACACATTTGTTCCAAACATTTAATAGTTGTGAGACTGTTTCAGGATTTCTCTTTCTGAAATGCCTGATTAAATATTTCAGCATCTTCAGGCCAGGTCAAGCAACCGTGTGTGAAATCCAACCTTCGAGGTCAAAGCTGCAGCAGCACAGGGACATTTTTAGCACTTTCTAGGCTTGACAAATCATTTGAAATGAGAGCCTTTGCTTGTACTGATCAATGAGCAGGGATTTTATACAAGAAAACCTGTAAGATGATGGAAGAACCAACATGGAGGGGCAGGGGCTATGCTAATTCCAAGAGCTTTTTGGATGAAGAAATTGATTTGTTTATTTTTAGTAAAGCAACATCCTACATACATACACATGACAGAACAACCAAGTCCTCAATCAGTGCACATACTTTTCAATGAACTGGTTTTTATGAAAATAGATGGCTTAGTCCTTGTAGACCTGTTCGAAATGTGCTCTCACCTGACTGCTGTGAGCCTAAAGGCTTGAATCATTTATTTGTGAGCTACAGAATTCTTCTCAGAGCTGTGGGAAGGAGGCACCTGGGTCAGCCAGCAGAGAGGTGGTGTAATATAAGGCATTTAGGTCCTGCTCACGTGCCTGTCACACCCAACAGGCCACTGGTTACTCCTTCTTCACTTCTGAACAAGGGACAGCAGAACTGAGAGGGGTATTTACAGAAAAAAGGGGCTGGAGGGATGCTTCTCTCCACACTGCTGCTCTCCTGAAAGATGGACAATTTTCTCTTTTTTTCTGCAAGTCTCCTTTCCTTCACTGAAGGCCTTTCACACAAATGGAGCCCTTCTCTGAGCTCCTGAGCTCCTCGTCCCACATATTCTGTATTTGCTCTACGGGTATACAGTGGAAGCATCTGAGCAAAACAAACCAGCAAGGGTTCAGACAAGAGCATCCTGCTTCCAGTGGTGTCCTCCTGGCTGCCCAACCTGCCTCCCTCCTGCCACGAGTGACTCCTCACCAGAAGCAGTGGTTCTGGCTGCCACTTACAGCTGGC
Organism: Hirundo rustica; assembly: GCF_015227805.2. Lineage (NCBI taxonomy): Eukaryota > Metazoa > Chordata > Aves > Passeriformes > Hirundinidae > Hirundo > Hirundo rustica. The sequence goes on along the minus strand of NC_053459.1, from coordinate 1,999,697 downwards.
ACCCACTGAAATGTTTTTCCACCTCATTTTGCCTGAAATGGTTTAGATGGAAATAGAAATCCAAACTGGGAGAAAAGCAGGGCTGTTATCCTTGTTCAACTGACAAGAAATTGAGACAAAGGGAGACTAAGTCATGTTTGTGAGCAGGAATTGTAGCTTAACTCATATATCTCATCAGATCCATACTGTAAACCTCAGACTCGCCAAACCCTTCTTTGTCTTCGCATACGAAGGAAGAAACACAAGCCTTGATGGGTTTTGTGAGCCTCTCTGACTGAGGGGAGTTATCAGCCTGCACCACCACCTCCCCACCCTCCCCTCTGCCTTTTCTCTACACAGGCCAAGCTCCACACGCCCTCAGATTCCATCCCCTGTTCCCACAGCCTGCTGGGTGTCAGCATCAGGGCCTGGGTGTCACTCCTAACAGGACCTAAAATCAGATGATCACTTTGAGAAATATTATCCAATAAGCCCAGAACTCCAAAATATGTTTAAAAACAACTACGGCATAAATATGTATGCAAGGGGAGAGCAAGCAGAGCTGAAGAATGTGTTATCAGTAGGGCTTCTGCACTGTTCTGCATTTAATGGTGTGACTGTAGCTGATGACAACAGTGAGAGTGATGGACAGCGCAGCACCACTTCACAACACACTGTGATTTGAGCAAAAGGTCATATCCATGAATTATAGATGACTAACTCCATCATGACTTACACTAACGCAATGCTAGGGCTTGTATTATTTCTCCTACCTCGATGGTGGAGTATTAGATGGAAAAAGCATGTGCATCATAAACTATCAAAGTAGCCAAAAAAAGTCTCAAACTCCTACAGAAGCTTGTAAAAGCTGGAGGTAAAGATGAGAAGAGTCCTTGGCACTAAATGCATTAATTTTACTGAAAATACTGTACTGAGTAGAGTTAAGTACGTCTAGAAAAAGTGATCTGGTTTTTTTGGGTCCTCTGCCAACCTGTTTTGTTCAATTCTACCAACGGCAAGCAACTTTCAAAAGCCTTATCAGCCTCTTTTCCATCTGAAATCACGACCAGAGAATATGTCACCCTCACAATGTGGCAGCCTCAGGCTCTCACTTTGCCCAAGGTCACAGGCAGCAGCACCACTCAGAGTGAGAGAAGTATCTCAGACACACTGCTCTCCCAGCAATTCTTTCATGGAATCACAATGCAGAGCCCTCTGTGGACTCACTGCTGACTCCAAGTCCACACATGTGGAACAGGATGATCCATTCTGAAACTACAGGGCCTGACTCAGTTTCCATCTCAAGAGACTCAGTTTTTCTGCCAGCACATCAGTGGGCATTAAACACCAGGAGTGTGTGCCTGTCAGTGGATATGCATTTACAGCAGCTGAAAAAGTATCTGGTGAACTTCAGTGCAGATCTTGTTAATCATGACTGGTGCAACTGGGGCAAGAACTGAGCTCTTTGAGAACCAAACCTCCCATTGATCCAAAAATGCCTGGCATTCCTCCCTCACCATTGTGTCTGGCACACACAAAGCACGCGTGTAACAGGACTCTTTCTCGTTGAAGTCTCTCAGGAATAAGGGCTACTGAAGGCTAAGGATCATGGCAAGAATCACACAGCAGCCCAAGTTAGGGAGGAGAAGCCTTTTCTCTCCAGTGTGGCAGAGCCCCACACACGACAGCACAGCTACCTGGGCTTGTGGGGCAGAGGGGAAAGATGCAGCTCCAAGAGAGCAGAGGGTGAAGAATTCTCTCTCCAAAACCCATTTTCTGTGTACAGTAAAAACTTCAAAGCTCTAGGGAGCAGGGAGCTGGTTATGGTGTTCAAGCTGTGGTTGGGTTGCCAGGATTTGGTAAATAAAAACCATTTTACAGCTCATTAAGTGGCGCTCAGGGAAATGTTCTCATATCCATTTTCAAGAGGCTGTGGAGAGCTTGCCTTGCATGGTGGGTCAGGGGAGCAGGCATTTCAAACTAAGGGTTCCAGGGAAGGTGTGTGCATGTATATTTATATATCTATACAGAAATACTGGTCTGAGGAACCTCACTTTACTCAAACTGGTAGTTGCTAACGTGTTACTGCTTTCACTTGCTAGATTTGACTGAGGGGCACTATCTGCTGCTGGATAATGAAAAAGAATCATCAAACAGCCTGGGAGGATGGGACAATATCACTGGGGCACCTTAACTAATTCTGCAAAACCACGGAATTGCTGTCATATTTTCTGCACATTATACAAAAGCCATTTTTTGCACGTGGAATTCCCTTGTGGACTGCACAGGAGCGCTCCTGGCCTCGCAGGGCTTAAGGGACAGCAATCTTTCCATTACTTCTTTATATAAACTCCCAAAAAACCCACACACGTCGTCTTTCCGGAAAACACACATCACTTACTGCGGGCTGTTACTGCAGAGCAAGCTGTGCCAGAGCCAGAGCACTTCCACCAGCCATGGAATACAAGGCCTTGACTGAACACAAGGAGACAGAGATGTGGCAGCATCTTTCCATTTTCCCCTCAGATAGCTCATGTTTGGGGTTCAAAATATATGGGGTATTTCTGTCTGTTTGTTTGTTGGGGTTTTTTGGGGTTTTTTGGGTGCTGTCTCATCTTGGAAAGACTACCAGACACAGGCAGTTCAGGCAGTGGAAGAAACCCAACTGTGTTTGCCTTTCCTCTCTTTCACCTTGGGTGTATTTTCAGGGGAGGAAGCAGACGGACACCTCTACTCCTTTTTTTTCAGTCTTGCAGTCATTGGTGCAAAGAGTACCCTCCCCTGCTCCCTGTTCCTCTGAGCTATTTGATGTTCTGCCTTCAGAACTGTGAGAAAAGCCAAAACATCCTTCCAACACCTTTCTGCACGCAAAACTAACCGAAGTTTAAGTGTGGAACTGCGTAAACCCGCATTTCAAGATGTATGTAAAAGTGAAAATTACACAGGGAAGTAAACAGATGGTCAACAGAAGTGAGAAGTAACTTCTCTCACATCAACATTTTAAGGACTTTTTAGTTTCATTTAAGAGTAAAACAAACAAACAAAACCAAAAACAAAGCAAGAAAAAATCCAATCCATGCCCCCCCAAAAAAACAAGAAAAATCTTATACATTAAAGTGTATTTTTTTTTTTCCTCATGAAAGACGAGTTCATTAAGAACCCTGCAGGAATGCCAAAACAGTCAGGAGTTTGCAGGTATAGGGGAAAACTTGTAAGGGTTGGACTGCATGCCATCCCAGCCAACACTGCAGTGGGCTGGAAAAGCAGCAAAGATGTCCCTGTGAAGTAGGAAGTGTTTTTTATTCAAAGTCTGATGTTAGCAATGAGCCTGAAAGAAAACAGCCAAGCCAACAGGGTGTGCCTGGAATTAATTTATTGAATTTATTGGAAGGAAATTTGCTGATTGGCAGCAATCAGGATGGAGCTGACAGCCAAACATTTTCTGGGGCTGACTCAAAGAAATGATCCAGGACTTGGTTAAGAGTCTCCCTAAGGACAGAGTCTGTCACTGCTAATTAGTTTATCAAAATGATGCTGTTCCATTGGGGAGAACCAACTGGATTCATCTTCGCATTTGCAAGAAGTCCCTCAGTACTTTTTTTCCAGCCAGCACACATGTACCTTTAGAGAGGTACACACATCCACCTTCTTATACGATGAACTTTAATTCTTCAGTGTTGTTCTTAATTCTTAATTGCCACAACTCCTCGCAGCCCAGCGCCACGCCAATAGGCAAAGTGACACAGACTCATTTGTCACCTCTACCAACGTCACCACAGTTATCATCTCCCACTCTGTGCCTCTGTGGGCTGCCTGCTGCAGCTTCTGAGGCTGTGAAGCTCTGACACACACAATTCACACTGCCAAGGCAGAGGAAAATGTTACCTAACCGACATGAAGGAACCAGGAATCTGAAATTTATGCCCACAAGTTTTAGAGCATTTCACCTCCCAGTGCACAGTCTCACTGCTCTTTCTCCTTCCAATGCATGTAAAAGTGGAAGAAGAAAGTTCTGGCAACTAAAAGGATGTTTGTCTTAAAAAAAAAAACCCAAACAAACAAACCCATCAATTAAACAAATAAAGAAACCATTTAAAACAATTTTAAAGGTAACTTGTGTGCAAAACTGCAACAGCACAGCTGCTCAGCAACAGTTCCACACAGATCTCCAGACTTACAGGAAAAAAAGGTAAGAAGCCCCAGAGCAAAAACAGGAGAGAGGTTTGTGTTTGTCTTGGGGTTTTTTTAATACTTTTGTCATCCCTTTCTTCACTGGAAAGTAATAAATCTTCTGCAGGAAAAAGTACCTGCTAGTATCATTAAGAGACTTAAACACGGCGAGATAAAACTCCCTGAAGCCAAGGCAGCTATTTGTGTCAAAGAAAACAATACAGTAATTTATACTTCCCCTCCCAACTCTTATGTTACTGCAGAAAATCTGCTCCTTTAACAATTAATCATAAATCAAAGCACTGACAAGATATTAGTCTCCCATTCCTCTGGGAGACAAGTGGAATGTGCCTCAAGAAGCAGAAGAGCTCGCTCGCTTGCCAGCGTGTCAGATGGAAGCTGTGTTTAGGGGATCTTTGTATTTCCTACCACAACAGCAACACGGAATTTCTGATTCAGCATCACGCCAGCCAAGTGGGTGAGCAAACTTCAAAGCTCACAGGCTCCATCTGAAGGGAACTGCTCTCTTAGAGCCTTTAAATGTGACTCAGAAAGTGAAGCCAGGGAGCTGCACTCTGTTTTTACAGGAGTGCCAAACACTTCTTGTGATAACTCCAAGGAAACAGGGAAAAAGCAGCACGTGACTTTTGCACGTGGAAGAGGGGCAACTTGTGTTTGCTTAATTAGGGATCAATATTAAATAGCCAGAGCTGTTAAATACTGGAAACTTCAGACAGAAATTCTGAAACTTTTCACACCGAGATCAAGGCACATGAGAACAAACTGGAGAAATAATCATAAGATGCCTGCTGCAGAAATAATTTCTGCAAGAAATATATTTAGTTGCTATCATCTCATACGGCATATTTACCCAGCTGACTGCTTGCCCCCCAGATTTTTTTTTTATTTTCACCTAAAACAGCATCCTAGGTAAGGGGGAAATACTGTTTCATATGTAGATAATTCTTTAAAGAAGCGTCTCAGGTGAAGAATTAAAGGTATTTGGGATAAAAATGGAAGGATTTCTGAGAGGAACTTAGCAGTGTCCTCACTCTTCCTTCTCAGACAGCCTGGAGGGTGACCGGCAACACTCCCCACATGCCCCAGGAGCTCACTTGCTACATCCATCCTCAGTGCAAGGCAGAGGGGGAAGGCAGGGATGGGACAGCAGATATTCAGGTCAGCACTTGCCCCCTCTGCAAAAACCTCAGGAATTTACAGATTGCTCTTATTCATCAAGTAAGATGCTCTTAGGTTTAGAGCTTTGGGTATGGTGGTTTTTTTTTGGTTTTTTTTTTTTTGTTTGTTTGTTTGTTTGTTTGTTTGTTTGTTTGTTTTTCCCCCCTCCAGAAGTGGCATTTTAGTCCCCTGGGAAAAAAACAAAAAAAAACAAACCAAAAAACAAAAACCCACACCCAAAAAAACAACAAAAAAACCCCCACTACAAAATATTGCACATCCTGCAGAAATAAAAATGCCCAACCCAAACCCATCTGAACAATATTAAACTGCCATGTGTGGTGGGAATAAAGCAGGGAAAAGCAATCTATACTTTTTAACTACCCTCCCAAACATCTCCCACCAGCAAATGCTGTCTTGTTTTAGGGCAGCACATTCGCACAACTCAGGTTTGAATAGTTAACACTGAACACACATCTCTCATCAGTGTGAAACATTGCTGGCTGCCCTGATCTCCACGTCTTTCTCAGCCCTGGTGGCTCTGCTGGGATTGCTGAGCTGCTACAGACCTGAGAAGAACAGGACTAATGTGTAATCTTTTCTTTCCCAGGGAGATTTTTTCAGACAATTATTCTTACAGGTTCTCACAAAACAAGCTATAATTTCACTGTTCCTGCGACCAAGGAGTAAGAAATCCTTATTACCATTTCTGCAGGGAATGCAATTAACAAATCTTGTGCTTACTTTAAATAACTGCTTAATGTATTTTGTTATTTCGACAGGATTTCTCACCTGACCAGGAGATCCTGTTTGAGTGCCCTACATTAAGAATTTCAGTGGCATTCAGTTACACCTACAAAAATTCATCCCTTAAAAAAAAAAAACACTACAGAAAAAAAAAAGAGCTATTAAAAGATGCAGTCATTTCCCCATAGCCATGCAATGTCTCCTCAAAACCTCAAAAACCTTCTCAGGGCTCAAATGGAACTATTCAGAAAATCTTGAATTTGCATCTTTGCTCTCCTCAGTAACAGAATATCCTGGTGCATGCAAGTGATGATACAAATGACCATTCTGTGTGCAGTAAATTCTGCTCATGGTCCTCATTTTCTTGGAATTATTTGTGAAGGCTGGGATACTTTTTAATGAACAGAATCAGAATGGAAAAATCTTATACAACAGCAAGAAGACAACATCTTACAATATATAACATCTTAAGGTGGTGTGGTTTTGGTTTTTCTCTATTTCTTCTCCCGAATTGTCTGAAGAATTAGGTCACTTAGACCAGAAAAAGAAGTTACAACAGGTATTAATGAAGTCAAAAGAGAAAAAAAAGCTCTAGTCTCCACATAAAACTGTCACAAAGTGTCTATGTCCCCAGTAAGACTGAATTTAACACTACTGGAGTCTCTGAAAACTTCTGTTTAGCTTGATAATCCGATTAAAGCAAAGACTTCTATTCAAAATACTATTTCATGGTTTTCAGTAGAAAATATTCAAATCATTAATCTTACTAAAAAATGAACATTAAGAACATTTAACACATGTTAAGGATTCTTCAGCATCTCTCAGAGTTATGTGAGCAGTATAGACATGTACCAGCAATAGCCAAAGACAGATCTACTGCTTCCAGGTGTGCTCAGATGAACAGCACTCAGGACAGTTCTCAGAAAGCTGCTTTTGTCAGCTGTTAGTGCTAAAATCCACCCCCTACTGTGGCTTTACACAGTGATGAGGAGCCCTTCCCGGGTGACTAAAACCCATCTTGCTATATTATTACTATTATCAATAAAAGGGCACTGAGAGAAAGGTTAAAGGGATGAAGAATTCTGGTAACCTTTCTCTATCTAGTTTTAGCTGGACCACTCCCAGTCAAGCATTACAATATTTAGTGACATTTCTCTTCCCCCTGACTTTGAGATCTTCCCTTTTCAACCAAAGCCCTGCACACAAGAAGCTCAGCTGATCTCTGAATTGCTTTTTGAATCTCAGGCAATCACTGAAGCCAGAGGACAGAGAGAACCACAGGTTACTTTTATTGCCCAGGAAAGTAAGAAATGCATTGAAAGCAGTGGCAATTACACACCCTGCGTCTGCAGAAAGGCTGTTCTCTTTGGAAGAGGAGATTAAGCCCAGAAACACTTTGCAGCACTACAGCCATTTCTCCAAGTCTGTTTTGGACATTTAAAAGAGAGCATCTTTCATAGAACTATCTCTGAAGAGGCATCTTGAAAATTATTCCAAGTTTACTACCCAGCTTTATTTGCTTAAAGGAAGTTCAGTTAATGGACTCATTTGGCTAAACTGTGGGTTATCTACAAAGTTTCTTAAGAACTGGGGTTTTGGCATGAGGACGAGCCCCATGCCCTGTTTAGGATTAGACTGGAAATCAGCTTCTTCACCAAACACAAACAGCTCGTAGAACTCTCTAGCACAGAGTACAAGAGCTTGGGAAGGCTCACACCAGGATAACACATTTATACAGCAGTGGAAATCTGCACTCACTGGAATTTGTCTGAAAAACTCTGCACTCTCAGGATCACATCCTCCAGAGAGCTCTGTCCCCACCCACAGGAGTTTGTGCACATGCCACACCTTCATACTGGATTCACTGCATTTACAAAAACTGGATTTTTGAGCAGACTTCTCTGCGCTGAAACACACCAAAAAAAAAAAAAAAAAAGCTGGGAGTTGTATGAGAGAGTTCAGTGTCTCTGAGCTGCTAAAATATAGAATCACTACTTGTGAACAGCGAGTGTGCTTTCTCCGGTTTCTAACCTGAAAACACACTTATCCTTTCAACACAGAACAAATATAATCCTTCTCCTACTTTCCTTCAAAATAAATGTAAATCAAGCACTTTCCGAAAAGTCACAGAAATGTCAAACTGTGCAACTGCTCTGGATGGACTCACTGTCATGTTCAGTTTATTCAGGAGAAGATTAAATTGCAACAAAAAGCAGAAAACATTTAAGAATTTTGCACCATTTGGCGTGCATACAAGCCAAGGAAAAGGCATGCCACACATCTGCTTCTTGTCATGATTCAAGCCAAAACGCGTGTGACAATTGCTTTGCTTTTTATTACCAAGCATTCCGTAAAATTCCGAGCCTCTCCCTCCTATTATGGACATCGCGGTTTCCAATCTGTTCCTGGATGTGAAGTGTGGGGTAAAATTCCTGGTTAACCGACAATTACTTATGAACTGTTGGGTAACAGGGAGGGTCACAGCGATGCTCAGAGCCTGTGCAAGCGCTTGCACAAGGGTGGAAGGTGCGAGTAACAAGCACAAGGAGCGTCTCCAACCCGCGCCATTCCCGTCCGAGCCGCGCGTGTTTTGGGAGCTCTGAGGGAGAAGGGTTTAAGCCCATTGTGGACTTTAGGGTAGGGTGGGCAAAGGCACTGGTGGTGCAGTTTGTTCTCTTCTGTACTGCTCGGCTACCTTACTGAAATTCCCTGAAATTACCACATTTCCTGAGCTCACGAGGAAGCCGAGGAAATGGAAAGGGTGAGGTCAGTGCGCTCCGAGCTGCGCCTGATGCCTGCCCTGGCTCCTCTGATGTTCCACCAGGATCTCCTAATCCATAGCTGTGCATCAGATATTCCACCGAAAAAACCAAATCCAGAGAATGAGGGAAATATTTAGGTTGGAAAAGACCCCAAAAATCATCAAGTCGAGCCATTAATCTAAAACAAAGTCCCCCACTGAAGCACATCCTGAAGCACCACATCTACACTTTTTACCTGACATTTTATACATGGGGGAGGATCCACAGGAAAAAATAATCTGAGACAACATGGCACCAGAGAGTATTTGCCAAGAAATCAGAGTGGAAAGGGTGGAAGTGGAAAAGGAGGGGTTGACTCTCAGTGCAGAGACAGTGAGGAGGCAATGGGTGCCCTCTGCCTCCCATGGGCTTCTCCCCTCAGCAGAGCTGAACACTTAGAAACCACAGACACTGCAATGGATGATGATAAACAGAAAAGCACTAGGTCCTGACCAATTTACCTCACAACAATTCATTCTTATACAGAACCACAGAATGGGGTCAAAAGGAACCTTAAAGAACATCTAGCTCTAACCCCTCTGCCATTACAAGCTTTTAACTGCTGAATTTTAAGAGAAGTAGATAAACAGTAAACTTTAGGTCATCCTTGACTATGGCCAAAAAGTAGACAAGCATTTATACAGTCTCCTTGACAAATTTTCTGTGAGAAAAAACACAAACCCAAACTCCACAACCTTTCACCCTACAGTGAATGGTATAAAAAAATATGAGCCTGATATGACAGGAGAGATTTTTCTGACTTCCCAAACATGTCCCACAACACTCTGCCTGCCTCAGAAAAGTCCATACAACCAGGCTTTAAAGTTCTGATGTTCCTGAAGAAAAGCTACTTAAAGTTCCTATTGAAAAATACTGCTCTTGGTTTCAATCTTTGTGGCACCTGACCTCTGCTCAGCTGGGCTAATGAGGTCACCTTCCCAACCAAATAAATCAACATCACTGCTCTGAAGTGAGCAGGGCAACATTGATTTACAGCTCTTGTTTTGGGCCATGGAAAATAATCTTTAGGTTGTGAGGGCTAAGCAATTCTTCCTGGTGAAATCTAGAATGCACGTCTAACATTATGTTACAAAGATTTATCCAACACTTCAGCTGCAGAGTAAGACTCCTGCTCTGCTTTCCAGTTCACAAATAATACAACCTTTTCAAACTCTGATGAAATATATTTAAACCAGGTGACAGTATTCTACCAGCAGATGGATTGACAAAGCAACGGTTTGACATCTTTCAGAAAATTAGTGAATGCTAAATAACCTAAACCAGAAATTGTTTCAGTGTTTCTTATTATTTAAGCTTTTGTTCCTCTTCCTTCACATTCACAAATGAAAGGCATTTCCAGCATAAAAATCTGCAAAATGGAATTATTTAGGCCATAACATTTGTGACTTCTTAAAACACATCCAATAAAGCCTGAATACCTCATTCTTTGGAACATTTTCTCCAAAAAGTTGTGGTTTGATACTGTAAAGAATCATCTATTTCTGTTTTCCTCTCTCGTAACAGCTGAAGCAAACACTGAAAACGAAACATCAAAACTTTAAAACCCAACAGAAGGTAACGCTTTCATTTGGCCTTTCTGCATTTGTGACCAGCTTGTGGGACTGAGAAGAACACTGTGCTGCTTTCTGACAGCCACAACAGGACTTTAACATGACTGATTCTGCTGGGGACAGGGCTCAGAACCCCTGCCCTCAGCTCCTCTTCTCTCACACCAGCCTCACAGGAAGAGCAATATCCAAACACCCTTCGAGTGTGAAATACTTCCTCTGTTTTGTCTCTGGAACCTGTAACATTACCAACAGAGAATGGCAAAAATTTTAATTAAAGAATGACTGGAAACAGTTTTTGGTTTGGAATTGAGTACTAGAATGTGGTTTGCAACCCAAGACTGCAGAACTCTGCATATGAGACTTCAGATACAAAGGGCTGTAATGAAAAACTGTTCTCATTAAACTCCATCAACTAACTCATTTCTGGTAACTTAAGTCAACTGATTCTCTTGCTAGGGATTATCTGTGAAAACATCACCATCCTCTTTAAAGGCACTACTCCAGGAGATTTGAAAACATCACAGATTAAACATAATGGTAATTAAACATAAATGGTAATTTGGAGAAGGTCTTTCTCTTCAGGTTCTGTAGGTCACTCTTGAGTGGGGCTGCTACTGTGAGGCAATTTCCCTGAAGGGAAATAGAGACCCTAGAACTGTGGCTTATAAACACCCCAGACCTTAGGGGGAGAAAAGACAAACAATGTAAAAAGGAAAAATCATGAAGTAATTGCAGAAGTCAAACATTTCTAGCAGTATTTTTCTAACTGCTCTCTCCTTATTTTACATTTTTCACTATAAGCTGGAAAATGTAAATCAATGCCAAAGTTTGCTGAAAGGGTGCTTGATTCTGGTGCAAGTGGCCCTAAGATGTTGCTGACAACAATGACAATATTACCCAATATTGACAGTACATGTTGAAAGCATGTGCTCTCCACCAGATGACAAAATTTTTACACAGACGGAAACAAAGAGCATCTTGGACCCTGATGAAAGAAAGGAAGTTAGGGAAAGAGGAAAAAGAAAATGAGACAAAGAAAACACAAAAGTGGTGTGGGTAAATATTTTATCAAATAAGGAACCTTAAAAAAAAAGGTATTTTTATTTTGTTAAACACACAACAGATTTGTAAATTACATTAAGGCATAGTCTGACTGTATGGCACGTAACAAAGATGCCTGAAAGTGCCAGGATAAAGGATAAAGTGCCACATTCAGGCAGGTTCCACGTTGTGAAAATCCTGCTGGAACTGCTGAGGAATAGCAATTTCTGTGTTTGCTTACAAAGGTAACAACATAAAACGTGCCTTGCTCACCTGGAAGTCAGGGAGCCAATATATGGAAGGCAAACAATAGTCTAGCTTTCAAAGAAAAATATCCAGTACAGGTTTTGTGTTTGTTGAGTGGTTTTATGATTATCTGGGGCTTTGTTTTGGGGGTTTGGAGGGAGGTTTTCTAGTTAACTTTTAATTATTGTCTCTAACAGAACCAAAGGCAGGTATGAGCAGAAAAGAAATGGAGGGGGTTTTCTCTTTTCTTAATATCTTACAGTGCTCACGGGACCTTGCATTTAAATATCTCCTTTCACACACAGCTAAAAAAGGTAAAAGTAAAGGCAGACATCTAAGAGGAAGGCAATGCTGAAGTTTCTCCTTAGCCAGAACAGGGGACTTCTCTTCCCCTGCAGGAGCAGTCACATGGCAGGGTGGGATGGAGCCAGGAACAGAACTGAGCCTGGCCTCTCTTTCAGGGGAGGAGGCATTTTTGGCAGGCAGCACAGCCCAACTGCAGAGCTGCATCACCCCCTCTGAGTGTCTGATGCTCTCTGCTGACAGCACACAGAGATCACGGCCAACAGGCTCCTAAATCACTCGCCTCAGATAAGCAGCTAAAATTAGCAAAGGGGAATTGAGGCAATGTCCAGGACAGAAGAATGATGCTACAGTTTTTGAGACAGGAAACCTGGCCTTGCACGGCACAAGATGATGGCAGACGTGCCTTCCTGGATGCTGAAATATTCCAGGCCAACAGAGTCTTAAATCCCTTCGCAAGAAGGAACAGCATGAACTCCTGGACAAACATATTCGACAGCTACATCCATTCCCTCGGAGGCTACTGAAAAAAAACGGTGTTGAAGGAACCAAGGGGATGGGCACACAAATCAAGAGTTAATATCTCCACAGTGCGCTGAATTCTGCTCTGATGGCTGAGCACAGGAAACAGCAACACCATCAGCACCCACCCACACAGCAGGAGCGACCTGCCAAGGGGATTGTGCTCTGGCCATGAGCAATGGGACATGGAGCACGAGCCCTAAATGAAAACAAGTGCTTGGGTGGGGAGGAGCACAGAGGATGGTGCCAACGAGGCCGAGCTGCTCTAGAAGCACTGCAGCTCTTCCCAGTGTGAAGCTCACTAAGGAAAGTGATGCCTTGGGGTGGCTCCCTAGAGCAGAGGCTGGACAGAGTTAGAGAATAAAGTGAGTGTTTATTAAAGGCCTTCGAAAGATACACCTTGGGCAGTCAGAGCCTCCCAGAGGCCACACCCAAGGTGGACGATGGTCAGGAGTTTTTCAGACAATTATGAGTTTGGTCCATTTGCATCTCAGGGGTGAATGCTCCAATTACAGCTTCAGGTAATGAAGTCATTCACCCCCAGTTTGCTCCCCCCAATTCACTTTTTTAATACATTCCAGGGCCTGAAGCTGTAGGGTGTCCTTGGTTCTCAGGCCTGGAAGGATTGTTGTGTCTGACCAAAGTGTGAATACAGTATCTAACACTCCGTATGGAGTTCAGAGTTACACACTCATGCAGTACAGGATCTGAAAAATATAAAAGCTAAAACTTAAGGCATCAAATGTGGATGGGAGAGGCTCTGAGGAGGGTCAGCCCTGCTCTGGAGGGGTCATTGGGTGGCAGTTCCTACACACACCACATTCAATCTGCAGCTTCTCTCTAGGTTGGCACATTCCACAGAAATTCTCACTAGGAGCAAAGAAATGTGTCAGCCTTTCCCATGAGCTCTCACTTCCCTCCTGAACTACAAGAACAGTAATTTCCCTTTTGGATCTGGCATATCATTAGTGTCTAATATAATGCATAAAAGATTTTTGATAAAATACGATTTGGCCTGAAGCATACTTTTATTAAAAAGCTTAACTCTACTATATGCACAAGCATTAATAAAACACCAGATTATAATTAAAAATAAAATATCCAAGTTTTTTCAATGTCCCTAAAACTCCCACCCACTTTTGTTGTTTTCTCTGGTTTGATTTGTTGGGGGTTTTGTTTGTTGGGCTAGTTATTTTTAAACAAATAAAGCTGGTCAAAACCAAGATATTTTCCACCAATGCCTTCTCATAGTGACAGCTAACATTTTCCATTAGCTTATGTACATACCTTGCCCGAGCTAAAGTTATTAACTGGAAAAATGAACAAAGTTTCTATTTGTCAACTCCTAAGTTAAAGAAATGCCAAACACCACTTTGTCTGAGGATTGTTTAGAACACCTCTGCTCCGGGAAATCTTCACTTCTGGTCTGTTGGGAAGATGCGAGCTCGAGTTCATTTGATCCCTTTCCAGACAGAGCGTCCAATAAATGCTGTTGGCCCAGACCTAATGGAAACAATCTCACAAAAAGATCTGTAGCTCATTTTGACAATTCATATCAGGAATTCTTTTTATGCCACAGAAATGACCATTTCTTTTGATTTTTTTTTCCCCCCAACGTGGATTTTTTGGTCTTATTAAAAATCTAATGCTGGTTGTTCAATGACAGCAGCCTTCTTTCAGTGCAGTCTCAATCCAAGAGAAGTGTTAGTATGGATTAAAAGCACATGGTGGAGCAGGAATTTCTGCATGTTCTACCTTAGGTCAGCCACTTCACTGCTCTGAGTAACACACTGCACTTAATTAGAACTGAACCAAGACTATTTGGTTGCACTTCAAAGTGCATCTCTACGGTAAACAGAACAACCTCCCATTTTCCTGAGAAACTGATATTCCCAGAAGTGAAGCGACTGGCCCAAGGCTACAACCCCTCACTGCCAAACCCAGGGTTAGCATCAGCCCTTCCTGCCAGAGAAAATGCTTAGCATTGTATTTCTTTGAAAGCTCGAGGTTCATTCTTCATAAAAAAGGGATGAAAGATAATTATTATCTCTGAGGACTGCTGTGGTCTATAAATAACATTTGTACGTTGCTAAGTCAGAGCGAGCCTTGTCAGGGGTGACTCTCTCTGCAATGCCAGCTGTGTAAAACTCCAGCTTTTGTGGGCAGGGATGCCGCCAGCAGAGCAAGGCTTTTGCCTTCAGAAACATGTAATATTAGAAGAATATTTTAAGGAAGGAAAAGTTCAGATAATTTTACAACACTGTTTCATTTTCCCTAACTTTTCACAGATGCAGAAGTGTGCAGACATTTTTCAGAATTTGCTTTCAGCTGAATGCCATTCACCTCACACACCAACTCCTCGCCAGCGCTGTCAGATTGCACATTTTGGAACATTCGATGCCATTTGCAGCATTTTGCCTACTCCTTTAGACAAAAAACATGCTTTATCCATAAATGTGTGTCCAACTAACTTAGCAAAAAAAAAAAAGGAGCTACATTTCCACTGCTGAAAGATTCCCAAGTGGACAGACTCATTCTAGGGGGTTGGTGTGAGACTCTCCACTCTCATTCCTCTCTGGCTTCTTGGTAGAGCAACCCCAACTTAACCAAGCTTGCAGAGGCAATAATTTCTGCTCACTCACACTGCACAGGATCATATTGAAATGACAGGAAAAAACCTCGATTTCTTTTCTGTCAGATGCACTACAGAAAAAACAATACACTGACAGTGAAAGCTACGAAAATCATGAAAGGAGAATGTGGGCACTTCTAAATACTGCTGTTTCTTCCGAAGGAAGTTCTTTCTCCCAACAAATGTAATAAAATACTGCTTCAAATATTTCCTGTCATAAATTTCTTCCATTTCAGAACTGACTGTGTTTTAATCTGTATGTTTACAAGTGTAGTGCACCCCACAGGTGCTAAAAGAAAATTAAAAGTAATAGAAGCCCTTTTTGTGATCATCTGTTCTCAGACTGACACAACTGAAGCAAAAGACAGCAGCACCCACCTCTCTGTGCTGCTCCTGTGTCACAGCGTGCTCAGTATCCCAAGCCTTTCCTAAAGCTCTCTCAGAAGTTTTTTTAATTACTCCATGCTGGCTCCCCCTCGCCCCCAGAGAGCATTTGCAGAGCAGCAAAGGAGCAGCAGGGTGAAAATCACTCAACTGCATCCCAGCTGGAAACCTGAACACCCCAGCTTTTGCTACGCCTGCTCTGCTGTGCAGCAGTTCCACCAATACAATGACACAGTGACTCGGGTGTTGACACAAAAGCTATTTTCAGACGTAGTGTGAAGTGTTACAAAGGCATAAACTCCTTCACAACAATCACAGGCTAGAACACTGATAGTGAGGATGTTTTATTATCACTTGAGCTCAGATGCAGTCCCTGATCCCACAGAGTGTGAGGAAATCCAAGTTCTGCCACTACTTCCTAAAACTATTTTATTTACAGAAATTCCATACCCTTAACAGAAAGCTAAGTGGTTTATACACACACACACAAAAAATAAATTGTGGATTTCACAAGGATGCAATAATTTAACAGCAAAGGCATCTGAAAAGGTTTATGTTAAAGCCATATGAACCAACTTTGAAACTAGAAACAGCAACCAGAGCAAACAACAGCATTCTAAGCAGCTGAATGGGTGTTCCAGTGTGCAAGTGGGGAATTTTAGATAATGCTCCCCCATAAGTGTTATTGCCAGTTCTAACAGCAGCAATGCATCACTTCTGCAATGAGCAGATATTGGCAAGAGATCATGGCTGTCCTGATGAAGCACAGCACAAATGTGTCCTGGGGAAAAAATTTCCTGCAGGTCAAGCTTTGGAGATGGGAGACAGATGTGAGAATTAAGTTATCTGACTGAGGTGGTAGTTGGGTCGTGGAACACAAAAGAAATCTTTTCACTCCCAAATGGCCCACAGTGACAGGACAGAGGCATAAAGACCATTTTCAGTAGAAAACATCCTATGAATCACACTAGACTGGAATTCATTGACTGACTCCCTTATTGCTTCAAGTGCCCTACATTTGGGACCACACGCAGCAGAACCAGCCATCCCATCATCTTTTTGCTCCTCTGCTGTGGAGAAGCTGCATTACCTGCACATCTTGGCTGCTTCAGTGCCATTCTCTGGGGTCTGGTTTGGGTCAGGAGCCTGCCTGGTAAAAGCACCGGATGCTCTGTGCCTCGGTGGCTGATGAACACTGGGAGCTCATCTGTAACAGCATTAAACATCTGCACAAAGTATCTCTCACTGCTGTTACACTCTGAAAGGTGCCAAAAGCTTATGGACTGTGATCCATCCAGCCCCAGCACAAAGGCACTAAACAGAGTCCTCTCTGCTTTCTTCTCCCACGATTCATCCTTCCTGTGACACGTGGCTTTTCTTTTAGGAAGCTAACTGCTATTTTTACCAGGATCCCTGTGAGCAGAAGAGAAGCAGCATCACTCTTTGGAACGATGCCAAACAACCATCCTGCAGACACTGCTTCGTGTTCACTCCATTCAGCTGAGCTGCTTGCAACATTATGAACAAATCCTACAAGCAAAAAGGTGGCACAAAACATCAACAAATGGCCTGTGCCTAATGGTGATGTATTTATGGTAAGTGCCTCGAATTCATCATCCACCTGTTCAATGGGCCATGAGAAGAGATTTATGTCCAAATAGCCGTAACTTCCAGCGAGTGGGATGTAGAAAGACTATTCCCTGTGGCCAGGAAATCTGATCTTTACCAGAAGAGATTGCAGGAATGAATGCAGTTTGGATAAATCCAATGGTCTATGATTTTTGTGTTTGTCGTGTTCCTACACGTTTTGTGTTGAGTGTTTTCTTTCTATTTGGTACAAGCAGCACAGTATAAATGTAACTGGCAGAGTGTGTCATCCCGTGTTTTCCTTTCCATTCAGCTGACGTGCTTATTTTGTGTAACACAAGAAATGAACACTGCTTTCCAGATGTATAAAATTGGGTTTTAACAACCAAGTAAGGCAGGATTTTTTTTTTAATATGGGATCACAGTTTCCTCAATTAAATTTTAAGAGAATTCAGCTTTGGAAACATTGAATGCTGTATTTTACAGTTCTCTGAGAGGGAGAAAAAAAAAGTGAGGTGGGAGGATGTATGCCTATTTTCAAAGTACAGAGTTAACAAAGCATTACTTTAATTCAGTGATTTTCAAGTTGGTTGTTCATGTCTGGTTAAAAGCCTGTGGGTAAATGTGCTGAGGTCTGTAATACATTCCATGCTGTTATGATATTCTCACAGTAACTGCACTACAGGACAGATTAAGTCAATCTCTAGGAGTTGCAGAAAGGAAATATTTTCCCCTTTTCTGGCTAAAACAGACAATTTTTCAAGTCATAACCCCACCTAACAGCCCAAAAGCACAGTGGCAGACTCTGTACTGAAGGTGCTCTGCCACACAGACCCCAAAAGCTCTGCCACAGGTGGGAGTCCAGCAAGCCTGAGCTGCCTGCACTGCACAGGGGACTAAAGGGGTTGAGCTCATCCTACAAGCAACACAGCTGGGATTTCTACCAGCTGTAGTGAGAACCAGCATTTTAAGGGGAAAACTTGCTGATTTTTTTTTTTTTTTTTGCTGATTTTGCCAAAGACAAGAGAAATACTGACCAAGGGAGGTGCACATGTGTTTATGTCTGCCCACAAAGAGAGAGGAAATCTCAACCTATCTACAGGCAAGTAAACTACAAAAAAGAAGTGAACCAAGCTGTCAACACAGAATTCCTTGCAAAATGGAAAGAAACAGAAGTGCTTGAAGAATTGAAAGCATGAGGAGCAACTTGTTTGCTGCTCTTCTTTTGTTAAGACAGCTGTGAAAACCATGCATGTGAGTGAGTAAGGGAGTAATTTCTTCAGTTACCTGTCCCCACTGAGCAGTCATCAGTTCGGACTGGGGACACTGGTAGTGACATCATTTTGTAGCCAGAGAAAACAGCAAAACTTCCTGAAGTGACACCATCTTTAAACTGACCAATTTCACAATTAATTATCCTTGCAAAAGAACATGGCAGAAATATGACACTGAGACAGACTCTGACCTCCCCTTCAGAACCAGCTCAAAAACATGTTCAGATTTAAGCTCCACTGAAGTAAGAGAATTTATCAATAACACAAATTTATTCAGTGTGTGGAAAATCACAGCAGTCCTAGAAGAGCATTGGGGAGGATTTTATGATATTGAGTGACTGGGCAGAAGAACTGATGGATCAAATTGGACATCACCAGATGTAGCCAAAGAAAAGCTGCCCTGAATACCAGCACATTGAGGGGCACACAATTGGCCACCACTGCTCAGGACAGAGCAGAGGATTGTCATGGCCTGTTTGGGATCATCAGCTCACTGTTCAGCCACTGTCAGAAAGGACAAACATGATTTATTCTTAAATTTTCTTCCTCAGATTTTTCCCCCCCCATCCCTCCCCCTATATAATTTTTTTTACCACTACAAAGCCACAGTAAGCCTGTGTCTTAGACACTCCATGGAATTCCGGTTATCCCACCTCAAAGAGGACACTGCTAGAGTACAGGGAGGTATAAAAATGACAATAAATATTTTAAAGATGTGCGCTAGCTGGAATACCAGGACAGGCTAAACATATTTCTTTAATGCAGGAACTAGACAGCTGTGAGTGGTATGATTAAAGTCAATAAAATCCTGAATGGTCAGTAAAAGGAGGAAATTTGGTTTTTACACAGTCTCAGGGTGATTGTGGAGGAACAGGACATTAAATTAAGCTATCAGATAGCAGGGTTAAAAGGGGAATATTCTTGGTTTTATCACATATATTGGCACCAGTGCCACCACGCACAGACCAAGAGAGTGAGCAATTCCTCACACACACATGTACTGAAGACTGCTGTGAGCTCACACCCAAAGCCCAGACAACACCTCAGCCAGGACTGCTGCAGTGGGAACAATCCTCTCAAGCCAGCAGCACCCAGAAACAGCACTGGGCGTGCACATGGAAGCACACACCACTCATGCTCCAGCCGTGCCAAGGCTGGCAGGGTCAGAGCTGCAGGCTCTGGCAGCCACTGAAGGGGAAAAGATGAACAACAGCACTTAAAACTTGCTCACAGAAACATGTTTCACCCATACTGCATTGGGTTTGTCTTTTTTACAGCACTTTGAACCTCCAACAGCAATTCCAGTGGCTACAACAAAGTAACTACTGGTGTTTTATCAGTGGTAGTCCTGATTTTCAGCTAAAAGTCTGAATTTAGGCTCAAAATCTTCTACCAAAGGATGGAGCCCCAGGACAAAGAGGGTTAGTGCAAGTCAAACATCCCAAGAGTTGCTCTCCCCCAGATCAGGGTCACTCAAATGGCACAAAGCTCCAGCCTCTCCTGTGCAGCGCTATCAAACACTCAGCAGGCACTACACACACAGGCAGGCACTAGAACACACAGTGCTGGTGTTTGTGTCTGCTCCTAACACTGCTGATTCCTGCTCCCTGCAGCTACAACCACAAATCCAGCAGAGTTTGACAGACCTGTGCCCAGATGATGTGCATGTGCTCATCACATCTACCAACGTAACTCCCCGTACTTTATCTTCCTAGAAAGATTAGAGGAAAAAAAGGACAAGCAGAGTGTTACAATTTCTCTTGTGCTTTAGGCAACTCTGGAATTTGAATTAGTAATTAGAACATTAAGATGACGTACCATAAAACCCAAGAGGATAAAACTGTAAATAGATTACAAGGCTGACTTTCAAAAGGATTTTAAGTATCCTCTCATAATTGGTCCACCCAGTGTTATTAAAACATTCAACCAATTTTCAGATCCTGTAATATCTAAAATATATACCACATGGTGCCCAAGTAAAGTTTTCCATTCAAAAGTATTTTTCTACTTTAAAATTACCTTTAACCCCAATGCTTACCAAAACCTAACTTACCTGAAAACAGCCTAAAGATTTGTATCACTCTTTCCAGCCTGACTCAGCAGTGCAATTCACCTTATGACAACAGCAGATCAATTAGAAGGCATCAGTTCCAAACCTATTTTGCAGCTCAAGGCCCCTGGATGCCCAGCCCTGCGATCAGCCCTGCCAGGAATGTCTCATGGGGAAAAGGCAGAGGTGGAATCACCCTCAGGGACCCACAACAGCAAAGGGATTTCCCTTTACCTCCTCTCCCAACCCAGCACAACAATCACAGGGTGCAGCCTGTTCTCAAACCGTGCCCTGCAATTCCAACATGACCAAAAGCTGTTTTCCTCCCAGACTGATCACTCTTCTCATTTGTTTCTGCTCCTTTCATTTAAACTGTATAAATAATCCCCATTTCTGCATGAGACAGAACAGCTATTTCCTTCGAGGAAGAACATCCAGTGAAGACAAACACGATGCAGTCTTTCCAACTGAGTCATTTGCCTTGACACTAATTTCCCCTCTGCTGTCACAACCCTGGCAGGAGCTGTCTCAAGCAGGGAGATTCACCTGAGAGCTGGCAGGGGGAAAGCCCTGCCACTGCCAACACACCTGTGCTGCTCTAAGGAATTTACTGAAGGGAAGATTTCCAGCTTAGTTTATTTCTGCAAGCTATCATGTTTCCTTCTTCCCTCTTGTCGATATTTTGTTGAAATTCCTTCTAAATTCAAATTTCTTTACCTGTTTGGATTTCAATTTACACAACAATACCTCATTTCACTGTGAAAAAAACAAGACAAGTTGTTTTGGAGTTTTTTTCCAGAGAAGCTAATGTTGAGCAATGTGAAACCATGGTAACTGTAAACTTCCACAAGGTTATGCTATAAAAGAAAATGAATTGGTGCAACCATCTCTTAAACATTTCTGTGGGTTATCACCATAGTAAATCTGACAAACCCACACTTCATCCTATAACCAGATTTTCATTTCAATAAGGGAAACCATTGATCATTTTAACAAGCTATTTGTGATCTACAGTCAGCAGTTCCCACAGGAAGTAAACCTGTGAAAGAGGGGGAAGAGTGTTTTTTTCAGTGGTTTCTCTTCCCTCAGCACAGGGCACAAGGGGTGAGATTTAGGGGCCCTTGCTGGGACAGGAAACACCAGATAGGAGCAATGAGACACCTTGCAGCACAAAAATCTACAGCAACGTTAAGCTTTATTGTCCTTTAAACAAGGAAAACGTAAAAGACCACGAGGGCAAATTAACCACAAGGAGCTGCTGAAATAGTAATAAAGAGAGAATAAACCTGAGCACAGTAGAGCTGGGGAGAAAAGGCCTCCAATGAAAATTTCTTGGTTATTAGACTGCCTACAAGACTCCACAGCAAAGGCCAGAGACATCCTGGTGGGTTTTGCCTCACATTCCTCCTCCCTTTCCAGGATCTCCACGTGAATCAAGGAGAGTGGATGAGATCAGGACCTCTGTCCCACCAGAGTAACTCAGAAATCTCTGCTCTCCTACATCCAGCCTTAAAATGGAGGCTCTTCCAGATGACAGCACCCCTGCTAGGACACAGGATGGAAACTGAACTCCTGAGCCCCAAGGTCTGGGCTTTAGTCATGCTCAAAATGGTTCATATTAAAACAATATGGCTTAGTTGACCCTCCCTACTCCTCTTAATAAGCTGTTCCAGCAGTTTGGTTCTCCAGCAGCCTGACATCTGATTCTCAGCCTAAATTTCCCACTCTGCAGTTTACACCCACTTCCATGCCTTTGCCAACAACCTTTTACACTCAAGTAACTCTTCTCCCTCTGCCTTGGGGCCTTCAGAGAGAGCAATCAGAGCCCCTCAGTGCCCTCCCTCCCCCTGTTCAGCTGCCCAAGCCTTGCTCCCCTGTGTCCTCAGCCTGAGTTCAGCCAGAGCTCACCTCCTGCCTGCCCCACTCACTGAGTTTCACCCTGGGCCCATAAAACCCGTCTGCACTCCTGCCTCTCACAGAGGAGCATCAACAGCTTCATCCACACATGCCCAAGCTTCATCACAGATGCCTGGAGCTCTAAAGTGCAGTGCCTATCCTCCCAGCTCTGCAATTCCCACCTCCCTGGGCCGTGCCTGCTGCTCTGCCATGTTTCTGCTCTGTTTTCTCCACCTTCATGGAACACATGGAGCCTTCAGGGCCCTCCTGCTTTGTTCCCAGTTCACTTGCTTGCCACTGACCATACTCACATCCCTAGCTGGGCTCAGCACTGTCCCCCCTTTAATAACAGCACTTCTGTAACTTCTGCACTCAGCAGCCTCAGGACCAGGCTGTGGGTTCACACATGCTCCTGCATATTTGTTGACAATATGTGTCCATTCTTTACTACAGACGATCATGAATGGTGTTTGAATTCTATTATTAAGTTAGGTTTTTTACCTCATGTGCAAGCCCTGACACTTCCAGTTTGTCCCATAAGAAAAAAAAAAAAAAAAAAAAGGAGTGGTTTTTAAAAAGAGGAAGCCAGCAGTAATGACACGTTATTGATCCATCAAGAGAACTGAGGGGCTTTTGCTTTGTTTTCTTTTGGTTTGATGCACACGAGTTATCTCTAGAAAGAGAAGCCACAGCATTTTCACATTCAGACACAAATGCAGCAGCAAGAAAGCACAGACTGCGGTGGCACTAAAAGGCAATGCTGGTTAAAACCACAACAGTATTGAGGATTTCACACTTTTAAGATCAGAGCCTCAGAAACAAGCCCAGCAAACACTGGCTTTGTCAGGCATGTCCTTTCACCCAAAAGATGATCATTCTAGCCCCAGTGAGATCACAATCCCTGGCCTCACCTGTTGTTTAAAACCTAAATGCATCAGCTGCAGAAGGGAATTTCATCTGGAGCTCTGCTACCAACCTGCACAATCCCGGCCCCAGATCTGAAAAGGTTCTGAGCAATTCAGCTCCATTCCCATAAACTGCAGGAAACACAAAGTGTTGCTGCTGTTTAGAATAAATTTAATCTTCCCCAAAGCTCACAACCGGAGTAAGCAGAGCTCTAGACAAGAACTGTCAGACAACAGGCATTCATAAGCACACTGGTGAGTTGCTCAGCTAATTACAGCAGACTCAAAACTTCCCTGGCAACTTTGTTCTGTCCTGTGTGCGTGCTAGGAGGGCTGAGAAAGTGAAGACACATCTCATTATTCTTTTCAGCTATCATTCCAGAAGTATAATTTGATCTAAAAAGCACCCATGCTGCTTTTTTTCTGAGTTTCTCCTTTTTATGAACAGAGGCAGGAAATTCAGAAATTGCCATTATAAGATGATACAAAGTCAAACCAGAATTCTGCAAAGATTTAGAACTCTGACTCCAAGGTTTAAGAATGAATTGCAAAGAAAAATCTTTGATTATTCCTTTTTTTTTTTCAATTAGTTACTGGAAAATAAGCTAAAATAAAAATGTAGAGTCGCAGTGTAATTTCTGGACCTCTTCACACCTTGTTAATAAAATGAAGCAGCCTATGGCGTTAGTTTGTAGTGAAGTACAAATTTTTGAATACTTGGTAGAAAGGAAAACTAAAACAATATCTGTCAAAACAAACAGCTACTACGTAAAGCAATCACGTACTGAAAAGAATTCCATTTCCTGCTGGTATGAGATGCTGCAGTTCAGTTCCACTGACACAGAAGCTGCACAACTGAAGTGACAGACACCACGACGGACGGTGGCTCCCAAAAACTCTAGTCAAGGAACACTGCAACAGCCTTCCCCAAAAGCTGTGTGAGTTGCACCAGAACAAGCTTGGGTTGAAATCCCACTGCTGCTTAACAGATCTTATTGCAAAAAAAGGTGATGGAAGTGAATTCTAAGAATCTTCTTTTACAAACTGAAGATTCCTAATGAGAGGGTAACCAATAACCACGTGTATCTTGTTCTTCCATGGTGTTGTTGATAAATTAAGATATGTTCAATGTGTGATCACTTAAAAAGAGACTTTAATAATCTAAAAGGTTCACCTAGACTATTTAAATAAAGCCTTTTCCCACTGTTTCTACAACTAGTGACCTGAACTACTTGAGATGTTTTAGGAATGGACAGCTAACATCGTCCAGCACTACTGACACACACACTGCTACTTTGGGAACAACTCAGACTTAAGATCAATTAACCCTGCCACACAGAGAAGCTGAGAAAAATACTATTAATATAATGTGAGCCTCTTGATTAATTAAAAACCTCTGGTTTACACACAGAATTTTCTGCAAATACTTAGAAACCACACACACACACAAGTTGTCATACAAACTGAATACAGTTTTATTTTTAAGCTGGATCAAGTTCTATTACCTAACACAGACCCTTATATAGAGAACTTCTATTAACTCTGTAAATAATTCTCATCAGCCTGTGAAGATGCAACTCAAACCCCCTCCTTCCTATTAAAAGGGAACTTCATTATGTTCCAAGTCTGCTTGCAATCAGCAGTTCTTTGCAGGCAATAAGATGGTTTAGGTCCTTTGCCAAATCTCAGTGTGTGGTCATTCCACAAAACTGACTAAATAAATGCACTTGGAATTCTCCAGATAGTTAATTTTCCAAAGAACTTGCCTGATTCAGATACATTTAATATATATGTAGAAAAATGCGCATTACATCAGTTTCTATTTTTCTTAGTTTTTACATCTATTCAACTTAATTCAGTTCACATTTAACTTTTAGGTA
This sequence comes from Hirundo rustica, assembly GCF_015227805.2. Lineage (NCBI taxonomy): Eukaryota > Metazoa > Chordata > Aves > Passeriformes > Hirundinidae > Hirundo > Hirundo rustica. The sequence goes on along the minus strand of NC_053459.1, from coordinate 1,974,530 downwards.
CACCAGCATCAGCTGTGCTCGGTGCTAATTCCAGCACGAGTTATGAAAGGCTGTAAAACACTAAACTCACTGCTTCAGTGGATGTAACACCCAGCACCACCTGCACTCCCAAGGCGTGAGGAGAGCTTTAATGCTCACCTACCATTATTCACCTCCAGTATCTCACAGCTGCAGAATGCTCTTCACAGGTCATGGCAGTGGAGAAACCCAAATGTTCTCCTGTTCATGCACTCAGTTTCTTGGGAGAGACAGCTTCTCCCAGGCTGCCCCAGGGGCAGCTCCAGCAGCACTTCCCAGAGTTTTCCAGCGCCCCAGCAGCTGCAGTTTTCCTCCCGTCAGTCCTGGCTGGGCTAACCCATGGAAGTGACACCACAGCCAACAATCGCCCCACGGGGACAAATGGGACGCTAACAGGGAATGCTGCAAGGGATGCCACTTGGGAGGGGCTGGCAAAGTTTTCCAAGTGTTCTGTCAATCAGCAAAGAACCAGGAACTAAAATGTCATACCCCAGGGCCTCTGAGGGCAGCAGAAGAGGATCTGATTTAGCAGCCCTCCACCTGCAGAGGAAGCACCTCTGCCCCAGGAAGAAAATTCAGGTACAAACATATCCATCCTCACTTTGTTTTCTCCTTTTTTCCAATAATGCTTCCACCTTCTCCACGGTTTTATGGTTTTGTTTGAAATTTCCTTTGGTGATCTGTGCCATTAATCCCATGACAACTGACACATTCTGGGCCCACGAGCAGGAGCTGATGGACATCGCTTGTGATGTGGCTTTCACACCAAGCAACACGATCCGCTGGGGCTGACAGAAGCTCAGCATCATTTTCTCTGAACTTTGGGGCAGAGCCATAGGAAAAAACCCACAGCAGCTCTCCATCCAGCCTGCTCCCAGCCCAGTCTGACCATACACTCTGATGAAAACTCTCCCGGGCAGTTACCCAAATATGCTTTAAAATTAAAAGTACGGAATGTTAGATGATACTCAAAATTTTGCTGCATTACCCAGTGAATAACACAGAGCTAAGCCAAGGCAACAGGCAAGGAATCAGCAGAGGGTTTTGTAGAAGACATTTAGTCCGTAGCACTTCACTTGGAATTTTAGAGCATACTATTGTATTTTGAAATCTATTGAAAAGGCTTTCCAGACAGAACTCATTGCTAATAAAGAATAACAAAGAAACTCAAGAGAATGCATTATTAGATGGATTTCCAAGAATTAAAATGGAAGGGACTAAAACACAGCTAACAGCCCAATACAGTTTCTAATTAAACCTGAATTCTCAATTGTAAGAGTCTAGTTATTGAATGGAAAAAAAAAAAAAAAGTTTTAAAAATCACTTGAGTAGTTCTTCATCTTCAGGAAGAAAAACATGAGCCAGACCAGCCCTACAGAATCAGCCAGAAAGCATTTTTCCCGTGGTTCTGATCAGCAAAAGCTACATTAGTTCCACATAGCTGAAATTAGTATAGCAGGAAGTTTTAAACACTTACTTCCATCAGAGAACTCTGCTTTTTTATATCCCTAACTCCTGTGCTGGTGCTGAGGAGGCAGCACTGGCCAGTGGGTGCCAGGCAGGGAGCTCCCAGCACATTCTGAACTCAGCAGGCACAGACATTCCATGGAGCCTTCCTCTCAGGAATGCTCAGCTGGAAGGGCTTCAGGAGGAGCTGGGGCTGGCACCAGCAGGAACAGGGTGGTTTCTCACAGGAACGTGGAGTTTTCACTTGCAGTGCACCCTGGCCTGCTCCTGACAGATGTGTAGGGCAGGATGGGAGGTAATTCCCTTCCCCAAAGCAATCAGAGGTTGTGAGGAGTCACCCAAAACTGAAATAGAACTTACAAATCAGGCTTAGAAAGATCAGTGCTCAGTCTTTGCTCAGACTTTAACTGACAGAAGAACTCATTCCTGCAGGTAAGAGAGCACTTTGCTGCTCCTGCAGCATGGACTGCTGCCACTGAACCTTTTGGGAGGGCTGTGCTTCTGGAGATACCACGCTAGGAAGCAAACATGCCCAAACATTAGGGCATTCTGTCCCCTTAAAAAGGTCTGGTTTTCTCCAACTCTGCCTGTCTGACACCAAAGACAGTGATTACACAGTTACACCTCTGCAGAGTCCCAGGAGACTGAACTGAACTTCTTAAGCCCAAAACATCAGTGACAGGACATCACTGCCTAACATTCACAGCAACGTTACTCCAGGTTATCAAGCTGTGCCTTCAGGTTCCCCAGCTCCTGACTCCTGGCTGCCAGTTCTGAGCTCAGGGCGCTCAGAGCAACAGGACTGACACATGCCCTGTGTCTTCTGCAGATGTGGGGCCGGCTCCAGCTCTTTTTCGCATATTTGAGCCATGTTCCCAAGAATTATAGAGTGAAACACAGCCTAACAAACTCTTGGAGGGATTGCTGGAGCTGAGCCTCACACCCAAGCCATGGAGATGTTCTGACAGGCTGCTGGGCAGAGTCACACTTTAGCACAGCACAGGATTTGCTGTTTTCCACAATCTTCACTCTCAATTTGCCATAAAAACAAATTACAACTTTCCTTTTTATTGTCTTTTTCCTGTAGTTAAGTTCTCCCTGAAGAGCAAGGTTTGTAATACCCACTCAAACATCTTGGGTGAGCTGACACCACACAGCAAAGACCTCAATCCTTTCTCCTTCCAGTCCAGCTGCAAATAAACTCACCCAGCTCTACCTTCAATAAAAGCAGACAAGGTGTCAGAGTATTCTACGGGGAGCCAGCCATGCCAGGGAAACAGATGTGCTCGAATAGAACTGAACTTTTGTGAAACTATCCCTGCCATGGTAATGCTACACTGAAGTGTCCATTCTTCTCGGTTTAGTTCTGTCTCACCTTACATTCTGATGAAAAATCTCACGGGCAGTTACCCAAATATGCTTTAAAATTAAAAGTACTCAATGTTAGATGATACTCATATTTTTGCAGCATTACCCAGTGAACAGCACAGAGATCAGCCAAGGCAACAGGCAAGGAATCAGCAGAGGGTTTATGCAGAAGACATTTAGTCTGTAGCACTTCACTTGGAATTTTAGAGCATACTATTGTATTTTGAAATCTAAAGCCTTTTCCAAGTTCCCAGGTAGTGCAGCCACCCAAGCCGCTCCCACAGAGCAGTCCATCCCCAAGGGATGTGGCTACGAGAAGCCATCAATGAGCATGGATCAAATCTGCCTCTGGTTTAAAATGGCACAGTTCTATTCAAATTTCAACAGCTTAAAGGATGCCAGTTCTGGATTCCAAGTATTGTAAATACAGCTAAAGAAACGCTGTGATTGGAGCACCAGTAGATTCCAGCTGTTCCTTTTGGTTTTTAACTTTTGAGTCTGGTAGAGGTTTTGGTGGCACTTCTTTTCCTGCACAGTGGTAGGAGGTTCAGGAGATATGAAAAATCCTGCAGTAACCATGGCAGTGTGCTACATCCCACTAACTGTGCTCGACTGTCCTGCCTCTGCAAAAGCAGAAAATAAAACTGCAGTTGGTTTTGGTTTGGCCCCAGGTGCTTTTGCAGCAGTGTATCACTTTTTAACTCGCTTTAGCCAGAGCATTTTCCAATTAGCTAATGAAGACTCCACCATCACGAACCAGCCACAGACATTTAAGATACTGCACGGACTGCTGGTTTTCCTTAGTGAAATTTGATCTCCTGACACGTACTCAAAATCCCAATATGTACACTGCATTTCCTTGGTACTTCAGGGATAACATTTTAAATGCATTTCCTCAGAATAAGCCTGCTGATCCTGAGTCTCAAAACACAAGTCTATCTCTACGTTCCTGAGGTAAACCAGGTGAAATTCTGATTTTAGACACTGAGCCTGCCAAGGTTAGAGGTTAACACTGAACACTATTTTTCAAGTTAACTTACAGTGTTTGTCCCAAGCAGTTTAGTACAAGGAATCTGAAAGGACTCCCACAGCCAGGCAAGGAATACATAACTTGCCTTAAATTTCTGTATGTAGAAATAGTGTATTCATTAAAACCAGAAGTGATGATTTGCCTTTTTTACATTAAGTTTCCACAAACATATTGTTCAAATCATGCCCCAAATTCTTCAGTGGAAGTAAACTGCCAAGTCCTGGGTATGAACAGAAATAATAACTGAATATTTATGGATAAAGACAATCTGTAAATAAATGTGTTTATAAACAAGCTAATTATTATCTGGACAATGACCCTGGGAAAATTATGAGGTCACAATCGAGACCACTTCCACATTACATGATTCACTGCAGAACTAATTTGTCCAAGGGTGAATCCGTGAGCTGAAAGGCAAAGTTAACTCCTCTGTTCAGTCCAGAGTTTTAACAATTCACTCTCACATACTCTTTTTTTTTTAAAATATGCCTTGAAATTGGATTATTGCAATAAGTAAGAAATCAAGTAAGTCAAAGATGGGCCTTTATCACCAACCCTGTTTCTTCAGGTCATGAAGTTCATCAGAGCCTCCTAAACTACCTCCAATATTGGACCAATTTTCATTAAAAAAAGACTTCTGATTTTTCACCTTTATCAAACATGCACTTCAATGTTTCACTGCATTTATTCTAATTAAAGGACACCATTCACGTCAGAAGAGTTTACAAAGCAATAAACTCTTCTACAGATAATTACTTGACAACATTCTGCTCAAAGAATGAAGTGAATATACCAACAGTCTAGAGAATTCTTTCATATTCAGGAAAGTTCATGTGGTGCCTTTTGGCCTAGAAAATAGGATAGTTGGGGGTTTTGTTGGTTCTCAAAGACAGCTTTGAAAAGTTTTCATCCTGCTCAGATTTGCTTTTCCAGCACCAGCACAGCTTTCAAGAGCATTTCAAATGTTTCTACAATAACTGCTGCCAATAAAGACCCCGAGATGTTTGCAGACCCCACGTTGCCCCCTCTCTAATCAAATCAAAGCTCAAGCGAGCAGGGCTGCCAGGAACACCTCCACAAACAGAATTATTTCTACACCAAGTAAAGCAAAGACACAAAGAAACACAAATCCAGGTTGAGAAGAAAGTAAGTGCAGCAGAGAACATTCCTTACTTAAGCATTCTAAGAAATTAATTTAAATCTAGTACACGGAAAAGATGGTGTTGGTAACTTCAGGCATTTGTATTTTTTTATTCTGAATAACACAGATGAGCCAGACAGTTACTAAGTTGTGAAATACTTGCAGCAATCACTTTGACAAGTTGGGTGCCCTTTCTGTTTGTGAACTGATCAATGTAAAGAGCTACAGGGTTATTAATAGATCTTATTTGGTCAAGATCCCTGGTAGCACCAGGGGTGAGAAAAGACTTTGAAAATATAATCACAGTTCACCCTCAGCACTCAAGTGAGCTGACAAGAGACTGTCTGGACAGAGCAGGGGAGGCTCAGGTTCAGCTCGTCAGCTGAGCAAGGCAGAACTGCCATCAAAGCTCCTTTTTCTTTATTCCCATCAGTCCCCTGGGTTCTGTCTGTGGCTGTGTGGAAAGCACCAAGTCCCAGCACAGGAGAGCTCGTCTGCTCTAAAAACCATTACTGGGGAGGTCAGGGGTGGTACCCAGCAGGCAGGGACAGCACCAGCCAGAGGGTATTGTGCCAATCATATGGGGGGGCTGTGGGATAAACAATGTAAAAATTAAACTACTTTTAAATGATACTTGACGTTTGTCAAGCTGTCTTTGTGTCTACTTATGTGATCTAGGCAAATCTGCCTCTAACCACGAGCCATGGCTCTGAATCCTCCTGGAGTCAGCAAACACACCGAGACAACCCCGTGTTACTGGGAGGTCAGTTTGGGGCTGGGGACAGGCAGCACTGTGGGGTTTATTCTGCCAAAACTATCAGCATTACAGAGGTTTACCTGTCCTGTGTTGGGAAAACACAAAACCTTTCACACAGGAGAATAAGGTCAGACCACTCCACGTCCTCGCTTATTAAAGGTGCGATTCACAGCCCAGGCAGCCCCAAGTGCAGAGCTCCACACCGCGCACCCTTCAGTGGGGTGGGAAATGCTCGACCCCTCATTTTACCCCTCACACCCCAAGCAGCAGAGAGTGACAATCTCCCCACTGCACAACAGCTTTCTTGGCAATCTGGGAGACTTTTCAGCCTTCCAAGCCAGAATTCAGATTATTTTTTTCCCCATTTCGATGAATCGACGTGTTTCCAGTGAAAACCAGATCAAGAAAATAAAATGCCTCTCCCTGACTCCAGCTCCAACTCTGGAAGCTACCCCACCTTGCCACAGCAATTTCTCTCAGAAGTTGGCTGTAGCTGGATGTGTTAAATCACACACTCATCAAACCAGACAAAAAATATTTTGCCAGCACCTACCCCAAGCCTAAACAAGGAATACAAACCAGCAAAAAGGAGATTATTTTGTGTCTTCTGGCACTTAGGCTTGGAGAGCAGCAGAAACAGATTGCTCCTCCACCCTTTAGATACCAAGTACCTGTAGCGCAATAAAATCAACCCCAAGGCCTAATTTAACTCCATGACAACTTACAGCAAGATCATCCTACTAGCACAGTAAAGCCTGCATCAAACTACCAGGTGTATATAAATACATATATTTGAAGTTCAACATACATCTAAAGTATTTCACACAGAGATTCCACTGAGCAAGGCACCAAGGTGGGAGGAAGGCTGCAGAACTATGCAGAGATTTTTCTGCATTTCCACTAAAAAATTTGCATTTAAGCAACTACAGGTTTTATCTCATCAACACCTTCCTCACATAATTCCCTTCTGTTTGAAAAATGGAAAATTTATTATTTGATTGGCTGTGTTAAAACACTGATGGACTCCTGCTTCAAAGCCCAGAGAATTTAATTCATGGTTTTTTTTCCCATTGACCTGCTCATTCCATAGAGTCTACAAAGGCTGTTTTCATCATGGCTGGGACAGAGGATGAAGAAAGGAAAATGAGAAAAATCACTTCCACCTACTTTTTAAAATACACTGCTACTTTAAAGTCTCCAATTTTGACTTGAAATAATGTCAAAAATTCAATGTTCTGAAAGGCACCAAAATCCAGACATCATATGGGAATCCTTTTCATCCAGCACACAAAGGCACCACGCTTCCCAGCCTACCCTACAGTTTTAGGAGAAAGGATTAGGTGTATCAGTATTAAAAACACTCTTACTGATATCTCATTTAACTGAGATTCTGAAGAATACATTTTCAATCCAATATCTCCAGGCTTTGATACGATTAATCTTTCTTGTTTATATTGCTGCATTGCATACCCATCGCAAATGAAAGAAAATGAATTTTACTTCCCTCCAGGAAGAAACATTGGCTACGACAGACTGAAGGAGCAGATAAGACTTTCACTTTCTATCTTTTCAACAGGAATTTGAGTGTGACCTTTCCTAAGAGGAATAAGTATAAAGTCACTCTATTGGACCCTGCACTAGAAAATAAACTTTATCTTGGAGATTTTCCACAGACTTTAACCACGAGTGGATTGTTTATGTTAGAAGAGTTTCAATGATTGGAGCACTACTATCTTATTACTGTAGTATTTTAATTGGAAAGTTTCAGTTTTCTGACTAAATAAGGGCTGTTCTTTCCTTCTGAATATAAGAAAAGCATACAAAAGAAAGAGTACCTGCCCATCACTCCTTATTCAATATAAAATATCCAAAACTTGCCAAAATAAAAGAGATACTATGATAGTATCAAATTAGTCCCTGCTACATTGCATCTGAAAAATACTGTCCCACTGGAGCAAGCTGGTGACTGGATGACAAGATTTATTGTTCCACGAATTCTGCTCAAAGGAGTAAAGTAGACATTGAGTAGATACCAAATGCAGAGGTTTCCCCCAAGAAACTCTGAAATCAAGAATTAATTATTTGTATTCAAGTCCCTCAACCTGAAAGCAAATGTTGAGTGCTGTAGTGTCAAAAAAAAAAAAAAAAAAAGCTTTTGCAAGTCAAACGTCCGTTTGCATTTACAGAAATGTTTTTCAATTTCTGACCTAACCTGTCCATTTCAACTGCCTGGACATATCACAGTACCAATACTAACTAAAAAGAAAAGAGTCTATCACTGCAGGGAAGATGAGAGTGTGATTTCACAGCAGGAGGACTGATCCCAACAATCAGCTCCTTCCTAACCAGCAGTGGGCAGAGGTCTCTGTGAGTTCATCCAGAGAAGGGCATCCACTAAACCAGAGTGATTTGTAACTATACCATGCACAGAACACAACCCAAAACGCAATCTGAAAACAAAAAATGAGAAAAAACCCCATCTTTAGAGAGAAGTCCCCAAATATTTGGAAGTTAATTCTGCGCTCCTCCTCGAGGCTAAATTGTAACAGGTTTGGTGAAGCTCCAGCAGAGCTCCTGGAGTGACCCCCAACCCAGCCTGAGCACCGAGACCTCCTGCTGCCCACCAGGACCTGGCATCCCAACTCCTCAGCACTCAGGCCAGAGGACACACATCATTCCATCAGACCCCACCAAGGCCCTGGGTGAGCTCCTCATGCCTTCACTCAGCCTTCCTGTGCTCTTTGTGCGCCGCGTGAAGAACCCACAGCTTGCTCCCAGCCCTCTGTACCTTCATACAAAATTTGCTTCCTGCCTCACATTTGCTTCTCATCTGGAGCTGGGGCTGGATAATTCAACACATTGCTCCTGCCTGGGGTTAAATTTTCTCCCAATAGCTGGCACATAATTACATTTAATGAAATGCCCACACTGAGATCAATCTGTTGATAGTTTCCAGGATTGAAATCCTTAAAATTGTCTTCCCTTCCTTGATAATTGCATTAAAAAAAACCCAAAACCAAACAAAACATGAAACAAACAAACAGACAAAGCCCACATCGCCACCAACAAAAATAAAGCTCTTAAGCATACAGACTTATCAGTTTATCTGACAAAGATGAAATCCAGCCAAAGGGTCTGACACAAGGATCTGTGGGCCAGATCCCATGTACAAACGTCACTGACTTCTGTCACTTTTCTTCACACCTTTTTTCCTTCATGGGTCATAGTGAAGACATACCTTGACCTTTTTGAAATTCGTGGTGAGGAAGAAAGGAACAAAAACCAACAAAACATCCCAAGTCCTGGAAAATACCCTGAAACCTGAAAAATACTGCAGAAAGATAGCATTTTGCAGTTTACAGTCACAAGTGTATCTCTAGAAGCTGTTCACACTGATGGCATGAGAACAACAGAAGTTAAATACGCTTTAAGTATGCTAAAGGCTAAATGACTCTCTGTTTTCCATATCCAAATGACTGCTTGCTACAGCCTAAGGAAATGAGAAAGTGCTAAACTCATAAATACTGAGAGTCTCTAAAGGAACATGTTTTGAGAAAAAGTCACTGTGATTTGTCACTTCCTTCCTCAGCCAGCTCTCACAGGCCCTGAGAGCCCAACAACCCATGACATGATCTGTTCTAGCTCATGGACAGCTGTCCCCTAATCCCCCCACTCAGAGCAAAATCCCAACAAAAACATGTTCAGGAACGGAGAGAAGGAAGGAAAAGAAGTGTGGATCCTCACTGTCACAGAACATTCTTCTTTTCTGTTCCAGGTAACCCAGTTTAAAACCCATTTACAGGTCCAAGTTTTTAACCCTACAGCTGAAGTTTCCTGAAAAAGGGACTCCAAGTGGAAAAACAGTTGCTGTAAAATATCTCCTCCCCTGGCCCCCATGAAACTGGGGTACTACACATCAAACCTGTACACTGCAGTGATAGGAGCATGTATTTACACCTTTTAACTCCTCACAGCACTACAAAATCACAGCAGATATGCTGGAAGGAGAGTGAGGACTTCAGCGTGTCTCAAATGTTTCTGCAACACCAACCTTGAAGTCTGCCACATTCAGGGCAACCCATTCCAGCTCAAATCCACCCCTGCACACCTGAGGAGACACCTGGGCAATGGAAACCTGTGTCTGACCAGCAGAACCTTTCTGCAATGATATTTCAGATCAAGCTAACTGGCATCAACAAAAAGACCATTGCATTTGGAAACTCAGAAAATTTCCTCTTGAAATGGAGAGAAGACAAACACAAAGCTCCTCAAAGCAATTTTCAGAATGGTTTTTCTTTCTTCACTCCAAATAAATCGAAGTTTGATCTTCTGATCCAACAATTCTGTGTGGCATCCAAGTTAGAAATTGCTACAGCTCAACAATCATTAAGCTGAGACCATTCATTAGTGCATGAATGATTTCTTACATTAAGTCTTGCTTCAGGAACAAGATGCTCAGAAGAGCAATTAAGAGAAACAAAGTACTCCTGGTGCAAGCATTTCTAATTTTGTCCTGAACTGACACTGGAGGATTCCTAGCAAAGCCATCTCTTCCTGTTCTCTGAAGAGCAGGCCAGAGGCATAGTCTCAAACCAGTGGGAATCTCTCTTTATGGTGTATTTAACTGGCAGCTCAAACTTCTTTTCTCTGCAAAAGCAATGATTTAAACACAATAAAACCCAATCCAAAGAACTAAACTAAAATAAAAAGGTACAACTCTAATCCTGTCTATGAGACCTCAAGTGCCCTCTCTAGCAATTGAATGCACGATCCTCATTTCTGAGTAATCATTTTGTGTTGTTTCAGGCTGCATTTGTGTCAAATTGTTTTGAAAGCTCGAGTTTGTTTTTCCTGAAGAGCTGGCGTGCCAGTTAGCACAGAGCATTAATAATGCTCAGCTTTCCAGCAGCATTATGAACTGCAAGGAGTGTGGAGGAAACAGGAACTGCAGCTGTGCCAGCTCCACAGCCCCGGTAACCCTAAACTCGAGTTCACCCATCCCCATCGGGGTGATCTATTTGCTGATCCACAGTCAATAAAAAGGCCCTATTTTTAGTTCCGAGCTGTTCACTACTGATGATATTTAATGCCCTGGGAGAGGAGAAAGAGCAAAAGAGGAATGCATCTTCAGGCATCACCAGGACAGGTTCATGTCCCACGTGGGGACAGCTGTGACAAGCCCAGCCTCTAAACCAGGTGATGAAAGGAGCAGAATGTGGCAGCAAGCAGGAGATCTGTGTGTGCTGCTGTGGGGCACTGCAGGCTGCCCACAACGTCCCCTTCTCCTAAGGCAATCGATACTGGGAGAGAATATGCAAATGTACAATATTTATGTGTTATTATATTTTATATTCGTTATCTGTCTATAGCTGATTAAACACATGAATTTTAACATGTGTTAAACACATTAAACACCCTTTCTGCTTTCCATTTTGCCTATTTAATATGTTAACTACAGACATTATCTAGGTTTGGTGGTGGGCTTGGGTTTTTTTGGGGGTAGGTTATTTAAGTTTCCTTTTTCCTTTATTTTTCCTTTGTAATTCAACATATGAAGGATCTTGTTAGTCTTTGCCCTGCTACTTTTCCCAGCTTCCCGTCCCTTTCAGCCTTGAAACTTTTTCATGTGTCTCTAGCTCTGGGAAAGCTGCAGAATGACAAAGTAACAACAGCTTTCCCCTTCATGCCTTTCTAAAACACGTATATCAGCAATTTGAGTGGTTTGGGGTTATTTTAAACAAAGTAAGATAAAAAGTAAAACTTCCCGCCCCAGAAACTGATACAGAAAATGTTTGGTTTTGTTTGTTTGGCTTTTCTTGTTTTTCTTTTGGCCAGAAAGCTGTGTCTCAGAGTTAAATGCGCATCTAGCAGCAAGTCACAAGCAAAAGAGATTCTGATATGGAAATATTGATTAGAAATACTGATATTCTTCCTGGTTCCTCTCCATTACTTTTACAGTAAAAACTTCAACTAGTATTGCAATCACTACACACCAGTATTTGGAATATTGCTTTGTTGGCAAAATCTTCAAACATATGCCCTACAATTAATTTGTAATGACAATATATATTGAAATATTGAAGTTATTTTTGGACATGCATTTATCTCCAAGCAGCTGGGATGTAGTTAAGCTGAAGTTATTTACACGTGAGAAAACTCAACAGAGCTATGTGGGAGTCAGAACTCCCATTAATGGGACAAACATTAATGGGAAAAACAGTAAGTGTCACATCTTTGCTATATGTTGGAATTACTCAATAAGTTCCTACAAAACTACTTGTGACCATGAAAACTGTGTTGAAGCAGGAAAACAGAATGCTAGAACTTTATCTTTTACAACTGTTACAGACCACAAAACCCACTTCAAAAAGAGACATCATGAAAGCCAACACAATCCCATGGAACTCCTCTGTTTTGACAAAAAGAAATTTTTGGAGAACATTCGCTGGCACACTTCCAAGCAGCTCTCACTGCAAAAACTGAGGTATACCTTGACAGTGACAGTAAACACACAGTTGTGTTCCAAGCATCTCTTTTTCCCTCAGGGTGATGTTGCCTCGTGTTACACAGAGGGAAAGAAATGACAGCAACAAGTTTAGCTAGTGGAAATGTAAGTGTATATTCCAGTTTAGAGTCTAAAGGGTGATGGGAAAGACTCTGATAAAATACAGAGGGGAGAAAAATCAGCTGAGAAACTGGAAAGGTCTTTTCACCCTGCGGAGTGTCTACAGCAGCGTCTTACAATGCTGCTGAACCATCAGAAGGATGTGAAGACACCTTTTTCACCATTAGAGCAAATTTTTAGTTCTAACTTTACCTTTCCACGACATCCTCTCCATTCCAGCAGGTCGAGCTGTCTCTCATCACCAGGTCTCCATCACAAAGCCGTTCTGCTATGGAGGCATAAAAGGTTCGGGACCGCTTCATGTAATTGATGAACTCTCTGCAACGTAGAGAACACATTCAACAACACAACAGTGAACACAGCAGCTAAACCCCCTGCCACCCTCCACCAGATCAACACCTAGCAAATAAGTAATCTGCATTAATTTCTATTTCTAGCATATTTTTACTCTTTATAGATTATCCCATTTTACTTAGTCCTGTGTCAATGCACACAATTACACACATAAAGGGTGCTTTTAACACTAAATCTGTCTCACTAAAACTGAAAAAAGGCTATGCCTACTCTTTATAAACAGATTAAACCAACATTGAGAAAACATCATCATAAAAGGCATGGCCAGTACAGACAATGTATTTCTGATGACTGTGTATGGAAAAATGCTACTTCTTTTATAATCTGATTATACCTGTAATATATACCTGGCTGAGGTAGCCATAAAAACAAACCAACAAAACAAGTCTCAATTCAGCACACAACTGAGATGACTTCAGCATGAGGAATTGCCCCAGTGCACTGCTTTAGGAATTCCTGGTTGGTTTGGTACAGATATGTAGAACAAGCTGCAGGACACAGACTGAGCTGGAGCCATCTCTGAGCTTTGTGCCTGTCTCAGAACTCCACTGCGGAGGCCAAAGGACTCATTCTGGTTTGCAGTGCTTCAGCCTGGCAGGCACTGGAGGGGTGCCCGGGGTACAGCTGGATGGAGCTCGGCACAAACCAGCCAGGATTTCTCACTCCCTAGCAGCAACAGGTGCTTTAAACAACATCCAAGTCCCCTGGGAAATGTCCATCCCTGTGAGGCTGAGGCAGTGGTCATCACATCCTCAGAAGTGTTTAACCATCCCATTTACCTTCTGTGATGAAACCCTGCTCTAGATAAATCAGTCATCACATGTTCCTAGGAAACTAACTTAGCCTAACAGAGCAGGAAAGGTGGGATTAAAAGCAAAGAAAAAAACAGGAATTTGGGGGCTTACAAAGAGGTAATCAGCATTTCTACCTCTTGAGCACCAACTTACAAATATGAGCTCTGAATGAAGCCAGGCCCAGCCAGAATGCTGCCTGGCAGAACAACCTAAGAGGATCAGTTCCAAAAGGAATAGATGCCAAAGATTTTACAGGTTCTAAGTCAGAGTCTCCTTTGAAGGAGGAAACCAGCACCCTTTTAAGAGCCTAAGGCTTGCCTTACTCAGCTCACCCCAAGAGGTTTCAACTCTTTTGCAATCTCAGCAGAATGGGGCTCTGACATTTCAAAGCAGCATCACAGCAAATGCAGCATTCTCTGTCCGACTCTCGTCTGACTGAGTGAAAATATTGACTTTTCATCACTATAAAACTGAACACACTAGGGGAGAAAATGTAGAGTTTCCCAGTGCCCCGCAATGTAAAAGCAGCAATCAAAAGTGTTCCAGCTCCCAGATTACAGCTGGAGGTGAGCTAGGTGTAGAGACAACAAAGGATGTCACCTTGTTTTCATTCTTACCGAGAGATTTTTTTCAAACTTCTTGATTTGTCATTCTTTGAAGCTTTCAGAGGCAGAGAACTGGAATAGGCCGGGGAGAATAAGCATCAACCAGGAGAGGTTGGGGAGTAGGGGAGAAGCAGGAATTCAGGCAAATGAGGAAAAGAAATGAGAAACAAAAGAGAAAAGGAAAAATTATTTGAAAGAAAGCTCACCAAGCACATGCACAGGACAATATAAGAAAATAAATAAGGAGAAAAATTATCCTGAGATTTTTTGCAAAGTATACATGCAATCAAAAATGTGACTTCAATACTGGAAAAAAGTACAACTGAGATTGTTTGTCCCAATCATTTTCAAGTAAGAGCAGAATTACAAATGCAGTGCACACAGCAGAAAGTTGAAAATAAATTCAGTGGTACTTAAATGAAGTGTAACTGATACCAAATGGAAGGACTGTAAATACAGGAAGCTATACAAGAAAACGATGGCCAGCAGTTTAGAATGAGAACCACGGGAAGGGGGATACAAACCAGCAGCATTCATGTTCCTGTACAATGAACAATTTACTGCCTGTTAATAAATAATATAAATACAGGTATTTTTTGCTGTTCTGTGATTGCACCACTGAAAAAAACCACCCAACTTTGCAAAACTGGAGATACAGACTGTCAGGCTATAGTGGAGGAAGAGCTGTGGAAATGCCCTTGGTGGTTATTCAGTGCTCTTACTGGAGAGAGCAGGCACCAACTTCAGCAGCCCGAGGACACACAGACAATGCAGCTTTGCCATCACAGCTCTGGCAGCTGATGGCAGGAGAGGCCACAGGACAGGAGGGACCTGCAGTGACATCAGGTGAGTGGTACCTGCCTGCAGGAGAGGCCACAGGACAGGAGGGACCTGCAGTGACATCAGGTGAGTGGCACCTGCCTGCAGGAGAGGCCACAGGACAGGAGGGATCTGCAGTGACATCAGGTGAGTGGCACCTGCCTGAAGGAGAGGCCACAGGACAGGAGGGACCTGCAGTGACATCAGGTGAGTGGCACCTGCCTGCAGGAGAGGCCACAGGACAGGAGGGACCTGCAGTGACATCAGGTGAGTGGCACCTGCCTGAAGGAATTCCAACACAGCCACTCAAAAAATCAAATGAAAATTTGTAACAGGGAAAATCTGGATCAGCTGAAACTTGGGCCCTGGCCAGTGGTTCACGTGCATCTGACATTAATAAGCTGGTTTGTACTAGCACTTTATTACTCAAATGTTAATAAAATCATGCGATGTCTGACCCAACAGATAGTTTGTTTTAAATGAAAATAGGTATCATTGACTTCAAACATTCCCACGGGAATTCTTAAATTGTTGATTTTAAGATGTATAAAAGGTCTGTAAATTCATGGCATAATAAAGAAATCCCAACAAAATATAATTCCCAAGGCTTCCTCCTCCAGTCAGGGACCTAATATGTTCTAGCTCTTTGTTAAACACATTTTATACACAGCTCTGTAACCAGTCTGTGTTTAGTGGTTTGAAATGTTCCATGGAGCAGAGATGCTAAAAGGCAGCTATTCAGCTTTGCTGGGAGACCAGCCCCTGACCAGAACAGTTCTTTGTGCTGAACTCAGCAATAACATTCCAATTTACTGAGATTCTGTACATGCCATTTACATTCCCTGTACCATCATATGGTTTCAATTTTCTTGTCATCTCTATTACATGTTATAGTAACCTCCACATTAAAAAATGACTACAGCAGCAATGCTGCCAGTTTCAGTTAATTCCTGACTATGATTGTGTAATGGTAAAAAAAAAAAATAATAATCAATTTTATGCTTTCCAGTTTAATCATAGGAAATGGTTTCTTGCAAGATCATGCAATATTTATTCAAGTTTCAGCTTCTTTCCTTATTGTCCCTGACACTTAAGTGATGCATAACAAAAAATATGCAGGAATGGAATGCAGAGTAAAATCAAGAGAGATGGGAAATCTCCCAGGAACTCTTGAGAGTAAGAGGAGAGGAAAAGGGCTCAGCTACTACCAAAGAGGATCCGGTCCCTCCGTGCACTCGGGGCCCTTGCAGATCTGGTTGTGCAGAAGAGTGAAGGATGAGGAGGCTCCAGCCAGACCCCAAACATCTCCCCCTGAAGAACCAGATCAGGCCAAGGGACACCATTTACCAACCCCACCTGTCCTGCACCAGCAGCCCTGGCTCTGCCCAACAGCTGAATCCAGAGCTTCTCCAACTCCTCGGAAAAGGAGCTCCATTTTTTACAAGGCCTAGCAGGGACTCAACACCTCTGGAGCAAACAGCCATGTGAAGCTGCCTGGCACTGTGGTTTTAGGGCATCTCTGAGCAGGCTGTACACAAGAGAGGAGAGGCCACCTGATTGTGGTTTCTCCTCCAGATGTGCCAGCCACAGAGGTTCTTCTCTTTGAGCTCGGGAATGCTCTGACATGTAAGGGAACGAGCCACAGCGTTTCTGTTTCCTTGGAGAGTGCTGGCCCATTCCTTCTCTTTTCCCTTCCTGACCCTGAAAGGCAGGAGTGGTGTTCTATACTCCCCTCTAATTTAAGGATCATTTGGAAGGATGTTTATTACCCAGACCTACAGACAGACCCAGCAGGGCCAGGGTGACCTTGCACCTGAACTGACAGCAGCTGACAATATTGCTCTCCATTTCTTAAAATCCCCAGAAGGAGAGGCTTCACTAAAGATTCATGTAATTACTCTCATCATCTGGTTCCCCTGTAGCAATTTTCTGTCACTCTGAGCGCATTTTACACAACCCACTGCAGAAATTATTTCACTCATGTATTATAGATTTTTATTACCTTAAATTGCTTTTTATTGATATCATATGTGATTAAATGATGGAGAATGAACAACGCAGTGATGCAGCCAATCAGTGTGTCTTTCACTCTATGGTTTCATAACTGTTTCCAAGAAGCAGAAGTACAAGCTTCAGGCCATGTGTTTTAGAGGAAGTTGTGGAGAACAGCTTCAAAATTTCCACTTCTTACTATTTATGGTAAATTTCCATCATCCATTTTTGGTGCACAGGCTCTCCACAATACCTATCAACACTGTAATTCAGTAATTTTTCATGGTAATTATATAAGCAGGGACTTAGTTTAGATTTTTTTGGATACATTAATTTTCAGCGTGCAGACCAATTCTGGCAAACTGTCTAATTTACAGCGCATTAGTTTATTTTCTTTCCCATCTACATGCCTCACATTTTAAAAGGTCAATATCCACATAATTCTAGATGGTTGGGAAGGGAAGGAAGCAGATACTCAGGTGAGAAAGAGCAGCTTTCATGCCACTGAAGACACAAATCTGCAACTGTTGAAGAGATCACCTGGTGACAGCTGGGCAATTCTGCCTTTTTGAGCTGCCAGTGCTAAGCCCCAACCAAGTCAGGGAGTTACACAGAAGATGGCCCAGGGCTCCGTGCTGTTAAAAGCCTATTTCTGTAATTGTACTACAACTGTTCTTTGGATTTTTACTGCTGAAGTTATTAATTTAATTTCTGTAATGCTTCTTTTTTTCCAATTTGCATGGTAAAAATTGATTAACTCCGAGGACTAGCACAAACTGTCATGGTTTGCTTTTAAATTACAAAAGGGTAACAAATTACCACTATAGCTCAAAAAACTTCGCTTGCTGTTATTACTTTTATCTTTTAAAACAGTGTTTGTTCCACTCATGCAAGCTGACAATTAGAACAGAAATGGATATAAATCTCACGTTCCCAACTGAAATGCTAGAACCCAGGCTGTGGAAATGTTAACACTGCTATCTGTCATCCAACAGACAGAGAGACACACGGACTGCCTGGGCAGTTCAGATGCTGGGTTTGGACACAGGTAAGCCCAGCACAGCTCCACTGATGTGGCTTGTTCCAGATTAATTCTGCTCTTGGAGAGGACAACGTGCCAGCCAGAAATAGGTACCATGAGTTTATGGGCAGCTTGCTCTGAGATCTACTCGTGTATCATGAGTGGGACTGCAAAAAAATCCTTTCCTAGAATGTACAGCAAGCAAATTCAGGAGCTACACAAGGTAAAGTGACAGAAAAACTCAGGAGATGGAGGAGCAGGGATACCCCTGTCCAGGCCAATACTCAGCTGAAGGTGTCTCAGATGGGGTACAGCTGAAGAACAGAAGCCAAGATGGACACAACAAACCTAAAACACTTCTTCAGCTCTTTCTCTGATATGTGAAAAATCAAGGAGATTCCAAAGGGTCTCATCACTCCTGCCCAGTCCAGTGGAATCAGGGTCTGGCTTGGTGTCAGTGCAATGAATCTTTTTTCACCCCTTCTTCCTTCCCACTTCTGCCCTGGATAAGCTCATGTCCTTACAGAACCTGGGCAGTTACATTTTAAATACTTTAGACTCAGACGTGGAAAGCAGTTTCCTCAGACTATGTCGAGGAAGAGCTTTCACCATTCTCACTGAAGATTCTGGAAATAATGGACATCTTGGTGTTCAGCAATGAAACCAAGTCTGGCCTGTCTTGGAGAGAGCCACAATGTGACACCACAGAGTCACCTGTGTGACTGCCAGTGATGGCAGCAGCTGGGGAGCACACAGAGAGGGGACAGAGCTGTGGCTTGGGCTTAAACAGAGGGAAGAGCCAACAGCACAGATAAAGAGCCTGAGGGTTTGTTTCAAAGCAACTGCAGCCTAGGGTTACCTTCTTTTATTGTTCAGGCTGGTGTGAGCCATCACAAATGTCTGGGTTTCAGTCACTCTCTTCACTGGCACAATATTGGCTGATGACAGGTTCCCTTCTTGCTGTTTGGGCTGTCCACACACTTTATCGACCTGCAGGAAAGGGAGGGAAAGGAAACCAGGGTGAGAGCGGAGAAATGGATTTACAACCACACAAAAGTCTGCCTGCTCCTTGCAGACCATGTTCACTGCAGGAGAAAGGAAGGGTAAGAAAGGATTCCTTTCTTATCAGCTGGAAACAAATGCCTTACAAAAGAAAGACCAAATTCCAAGGCAAAGAACACCAGAAACACCAGTCATGGTTTTTTCAGTGGCTACCTGGACCACAGCACACTTGGAAAGGCCAAAGTAGTGACTGATGAATTACTGGCAAGCTGCTTTTATTTAGAAACATACCTGGAGCTTAAAGGTACACAGATTTTGGTAGAACATCTGCCCCACACATAAAGAGCAGAATCTGTCTGGAGTTTGAAGGAGCTTGTAATCAGAAGATAATCAATTCTTCAATTCTTCCAAGCATTTAACCAGGCCATGTAACATCACTGAGTCCTCACTGCCCTTCCTGAAGCCTCTCACAGGGATTTAGTATCAGTCCAGGAGAAAGCAAGCTTGTGTTTATCCTTTCTGCCTTGTGGATCTGACACTGCTTGTGCATCCTGACACATTTATTTGCTGTAACACCTTTAAGTGACAATAGGAAGGCAAGTCTCTTCTCTTTCTAATCCACAAACGAGTAACCTGTGATGTTTTACCTACACTTAAATCCCCAAGCAAACACAAAGGGACCACAAAGGAAATCCTGCTCTGGGCACGGTACCTCCACTAATGTGAATCACATAGAATCCACTATCCCAAAGAGCTCTGGGTTTGGAACCCTTCAGCAAGGTCCCACAGGGTGAGATGGGTTCCTACTGCTCTGTGCCCTTCCCTGCACCCTTAGAACCCTCACGAGCCTGCTGAGTGTTCCAGCCCATAGATGACTTCAGGTCTCTGGCCCTTCGCACCACTATGATGCAGATGTCAGCACAAGCACGGCACAATTTTCTCTGCCTCAGCCCATTGCCTCCAGGAAAACCACGACTATGTGAAGCTAAGACATCCTCCTCTGAAAGAATAGGCAAACAGAGTGGAGAATTGGAAGCTCTGGAGGCACGACAGTTCCTGTCAGCTTTAGTTGTATGAGTTCCAGTATAATATGCTGTGAAGAACCTACAACTGCAGCAATGGAATGGGAACATACTGGATGAATCCTGACACATCTCCAGCAGCCAGGGTGGGAGGCAGCTGCCTCACTCAACACCACACACTGTGTATATTGGTCTGATCTCACCAGGGACTAGCACAGTACTGTTTTAAAATACACCCTTGGGAAATTAAATAGTCTAGTTCAGTCCCTTCTAGAAAAGGGAAAAAACCCCACTCTATGCAAATGAAAATATCAAACAAAAAAGCCTTTTGAACCCTCTGGAGCTGGACAGAGGGTACAACACAGCTGGACCACATTCCTGCACAGGATGCTTTCTCCCGCCACCCCCGGCTTCCCAGGTCTCCTACAGCACACAGACCCAAATTCCCAGCACAGACCTCTGCAAAATCCATCTCAGATTACATCATGTCACTAAAGTTCATACCTTCAAATTACATACACCTCAAATCATGTCACTGTGCACTTGAGACAGTTTTTACCAACTAAAATCAGAGAGGTTTGCAAAAGCAATGTGGTTCTCGTATAAATAAGTGACGGAGAACTCCCAAGTTTTTTGTTTTTCCTGAAGGAAGATTCAAAGATATTTTAGTCATCATTGCTGTTGTGAATCAACAGTGTAAACATCCAACTGAAAACACCAACTTTGTTTTGATTTGAATTTTTGATACTATAGAAATGACTCTAGACTGCCCAGGTTTCAGTATTTTCTATGCCAAACCTACGCTTTAGGGCTTTCCCTTTAACCAGTACTAACTGTTTCCTGCATATCAAACAAAACCACAGTATTTGAAGGAAAAGTTTTTCTCAGTGGAAAATCTTAACCAGTTCTACTCCATTAAGAATAAAGTTATTTTTTTACGTAGAAGGGCAAATCATACTTCTTTTGTCACACAGGCCTTTTAGTGCCTTTCTCAGTCCAACTCCCCCAGCTGGTCCCAGGCCAGGCAGTATCAGCCCTTCTAGGGGGATTATCCACCTTTGGCATATTTGTTTCAGATTGTCAATTAGTTCAACAGAAATATGATTTTTAATTTTTTAAAAAATATTTTTAATTTTTTTTTTGTCCATGTGGGCTAATTTTCATACATGTGTATTTTTCTGCAAAATAAAACAACAGAAAAGCCTGAATTTTACCAGCTGGTTGGAGCAGCCACAAAGCTGATGGCACAAACGAGAACATCCTGTGTGAAAAACCATCTCAACTTCCAGATGGGATATTTATGAAAAATAAGATAATGTTGTGTAAATTGAAAAGCATGAGGCCAAACACCCAAAAAGGTGTTTTCTGGAACTGCAACATCTGGGATCTACTGCTACAAGTTCCCTGTGTGTTAACAGTGAGAACACAGAGTTGCCCTCCCATCCTAAGGGCTCCACACAAGTGCACTGACACTTTAACCCAGAGCTTGTGAATCAAGCCTCACAGGAAATGGGAACTGCAACTTTAAAGCTCTTACCCTAATTTCAAGGTCTAGAACTTGGAATAATCAGGTATCAACATAAAGAATGACTGAGCCCGTTTGTTAGATTTTAAAACCTGAAATAAGTCTGCCAATCATAAATTACAAACTGACAGAAAATCATCCCTCATTAGTGGTAGGACCCTAAGGTCATTCTGCTTCTCTCTGCCATGATATTTAAGCACTGTCTTCTAACAGTAAACATCTACAGCTGAAAACTCGCATTTCTCTTACCTTGTTACCTTCTGATTATCAATCATGTTTCACAGTCCTAACATTTTTATTCATATTAAAGCTTTTTCCTTTTACAGCAATGATTCCTCTTAAATATCTGTTTTTCTAGCCATAGCTAGATTTCTTTCTGCTGTGAGTTTTTCTTGGTAATGAAAAGCAGAATCATAAATATATACATACACATTTTCTGACCTTTTACTATTTGTTATTTAAAAGAATGACTATTTACAATTATTGCAGAGGCTTAACAAAATAAATGGAAAAATTCTCATCCAGAGCCTTTTTGAACTCTTACAGCTTGAATAACCTTAAACATTGAGGTCATATGTAATATATTTAATAAAATCAAACATGAGGAAAATGTCATGCCCTTCTGGATACCAAGAGAATCTTACCTCTCTAAAGCAGGAGACCTTTTCACTAGTTCAGAAGAGTAATTTTCTTTGATTTTGTAATGGGAAGATTAGTGTTTTAAAAGACAAGATTTTCCCAGTGATTGGGCTTTGAGTTGTTGTTATTAAAACACTGACACATTTGCCTGAGCGTTTCTGTCCCTCAGTTTGTCCCCAGTCCAGCTCTGTAGAGCACCTCTGACAAATTACATCCCCCAGCCCCAATCCCAGCACTGCTGTGCCCCACAGGCGCCACAAACACTCTTCAAAGCACAACTGGAGTTTGCTCCAACTCAGGTTCCAGCTGCCAAGTTTGAAGTGGAGTGTGGGAGTGAAAAACACTGAATTTTGGGGAAATCAGGTTTGGGTTTTCAGACCTGCACATACACCAGGAGCTCTCATTTGCTCAGGGTCAGAAATATCCTTCTATCACTTGATCACCCACAGTAAAAGAAACCAAGCAGTATTATTTGTGATTTTATGCTGTCCAAGCATCAGCCAGAGTTTATTATGGAAACACAGAATCCTCCCAACAAGGTGGCTGTCACCTGCTACTACAGTATTGTTGTAAAACATTAATTTCCAGGGCTCAAAAGCTGAGTGGGAGCCCAAATGATAAAATGCAAGTGAGGGCTCATGGCTCATTGCCACTGCCTTTATCTTATTGAACAAAATCAGGCAAATAACCTCTGATTTTGCCTCCTTTTAAATATTCTCTCCCTTATGAAATATGTTTCCTATTATGACTATTTTGCTGGCAGCAGAGTTCAGCAATACACAAACAAACTAAGGGATTATTAGTTAATTTTCCTACAGGAATATGTTGGCTTTCACTTAGGAGAGAAGCATTCTCTTCTCTCTCATCTTGAATCTAGTGAATAGTTCAATTTAAATTCATTTCCTACAAATCTTCTGAAATCTGGCAGTTAGAGAAGTCGACCATAGATAGTAGAGATTGCTCCAAGGAGAAGGGCGTTATGAATTCCTCAGGGGCAGGAAAGCCTTCTGCCAGACTTCACACTTAGACATCAAAGAATTCAGCCACAGAATTTAAATCCATAAAAAATACGGTTCTGTGTGTTCTGTCTGTGGCAGAAGAGATCCTTGCAGGTACCAACACTGGGCACAGGGAAATTCTGCAGCATGTTATTCACATAAATCAAACTCTACCCCAGACAAAAGTACAAATTATGAGAATGTGGATCATTGTTCTGCAACGCCATTAAGAAAGAGTGGTGAGATAGCCTGTCCTGAATGCACACACATAGCCTTTGTCCACAGGGAGAACAGGCAAGAATTCCTGGAAAAATGTAAAATAAAGAAATACCTTACACGACTTCAGGCATTTCAAGAATTCTACACAGCCTGTATCTAAAAAACTTTTACCAGAAATTACATTGCTGTTATTTTCTGCTCTCACTAGCTTTTAAAATTGCATATTCTGGTCAGTGGATCAAACTATTCACAGTGCATCTCGACAGCTACAATCTTTTAGGCACGCAGAATTCAGTAGTGTTGTCTATTTTGCTCGGGTTTTTTCAAAACATTTTGTTCTAACTGTAAATATATTTACCCAGCTGAAAAGAGAAGTGATAATTATTTATAAAGCCAAAAGGAAATAGCAGCAGCACCTGAGAGGTCAAACGATATCTCCCCTTCTCCTCCACAATCCCCCCTAGATTCAGGACTAATCTTCCCTGGCCTTTGTTACTTGTGACATTTGTCTTTAGATATTGACAACCTACAAAGGTTAAGCTCAATTTTATAATTAATTAGAACAGTCTAGTATGAAAGGAAAATTCCATTGGGAGCCAATCTGAGTGAGCCACTTTAAGAGCTCTCAGAAAAATTAGGTGTCTTTAAAGAGCACATAACAAAATCAATTAAAGGATTTTATTCAAATCTCCCTTTAATCGCTTTTCAAATGAATTACAGTATATCAAAATGGTATTGCCTGTTATTGTGTTTACTATTTATACCCGTTCTTAAGGGAAAGCAATTATCCAGATATTCCTGGAATTTCTTTTATCACTGCAAGCTGAAAACGTAACAAAGAAAAACCTTTCCCAGTGTGTTCTTCAAAGGTTCGATAAGCGCGTACAAGAAGTAGCGGAGAGCAATTGCACACACACACAACACAAATCCTTTCAGGGCTGCCCCAGTGGGGCACAGGGTCCCCCAGACCTGGGCAGCAATCCCTGCCAATGGTCCCTGGCACAGAGCAGCTCCAGTGACACCCGCTGGCACTGCCCAGTGCAGGGCTGGACCGCTGCGGATATTCCTTGGGCCCTGCCACCCGCAGCAGCCCAGTGGCAGTGTGAGGGTCTCTTGGGGGTTAGGTTTGTTCCTTTCCGCCTTAAAGAATTTTTCCCCATAAGTTGCTAAGAGACAAAGTACTGGTGCTTAGATGGTGCTTGACCAACACGAAAGACATGGGAAGGGGAAGATCACACGAGTTTTGGGAGAGGGAAAAGGACAGGGCTGAGGGAGCTGGGTGTTTTTTTGGTTTTGCTCTCGGCATCAGAGAGGACGTCCAGGCTGTGGTTTGCTGAGGGAGAAGTCTACGGTCAACAGAAAGTCCGGTCCTGGGAGATTACCATCATCTGCTCGTGTGCCCAGGAATTCGGAGCCCCTTCGCCTGCCCTGCTGGAGCTGGGCCAGCCCTGCCCGGGAGTCACTGCTTCTCCAGCACTGCTCTTTGTGCTACGCTGTAGCCCCACACCCCCGATTGCTGGGATACCCCCCTGCCTGCTGGGACACCCCCCGACCTGCCAGGATACCCCCCCTTCCTGCTGGGACACCCCCTGCCTGCTGGGGACATCCTGCCTGCCAGGACACCCCCCTGTCTGCCGGGATACCCCCCCTTCCTGCCGGGACACCCCCCTGCCTGCCGGGGACATCCTGCCTTTCCAGCCACCACCATTCCACCTTGGCGCTCTCGGGGTCCCAAGGTGTTGGAGCCCAGGGCATTCCTTTGGTTGCCCTGGAGGGTCAGGGACCTGGGCAGGGGGGTCTGGGACCCCAGCCCAGAGCCCAGAGCTCAGAGAGACACTGGATTTGATTTCAGTCCATGGGAGAGGCTTCTTGCACTGCAGGAAGCATTGCAGGCCACAAGAGTGTGAAAAATAGCAGTTTAGAATATCACAGGGTGAAAAAACAGTGGGTTTGGGATTTTTGGCATTGAAGTGAATGGGGCAAGATGGAGAATTTAGGGCGTTGTCTCTTTCTTCTTCCTTCTTGTTCCCTCACTCCATTTCTGCAGTGACGTTGGCACAAAGTAGTTAGTGAGGATTGGGTCAGAGTAAAGATGACCTTTTTAGTAATAGTGATAGACATTGGTAAGAAATAGTAAATAAAGAATATGTAGCAATTAGTATAAAAGATAAGGACAGCCCAGAGACAGGGGGAGTCACCAGATGTCCGAGCCGCGGCAAACATCTTTTGGACACTGAGAAAATTGTAAGATAAGAACTTATAAACGAAGCATGTAACCTTGAAGACTCCGTCTTTTCCTGCATTTGGCACAGAGCTTTGCAGAGGGCCAGAACTCTAAAACCACCTGAATGCCGGGGAATTTAAGCTCCTGAAAAGGAGCCCCCGACAACTGCCGTCCCTGGGATGGGCAGAAACAACTGCCGTCCCTGAGATGGGACAGAAACAACTGGCACCCCAGATGGGACAGAAACACCAAGGGATCAGACTGCCCAGGCTTTGTGAAACAAAGCCCCTCGAGGTTCCTGGTTCTGTTTATTATTAATGCTGTAGTTCTTTGTTTGCCTTGTTATATTTACTAGTAAAGAACTGTTATTCCTTTCCCCACAGCTCTGCCTGAAAAAGCCCCTTTAATTTTCTAAATCATAATAACTTGGAGGAAGGGGATTGGAATTCCCCATTCCTAGAGAGGCCCCACCTCTCCCTAGCAGATACCTGTCTCTCAAACCGAGACAGGGTCCAGCTGGGCTACCCAGGCTCAGCTTGAGCTGGCCCACTCAGAGAGAGAGCGAGCTGCAGGGTGGGGCTGACAGGCAGCAGGGATCATACCCACAGTTCAGGCTATTCCAAAAATTCACATCTTTCCTTAGGCTTTGGTACCTCCCTACACATCTTTAGTCAAAAACAAGTGTGTCACCCTTCTAGTCCCTACAGAGGAGTCATGTTTTTCTCAAACTAATTTTAGCCATGTTGAGGCATACCTGACCTGTTGATGATGCCCAAGATCTCTTTTCAGCACCTTTTTCACTAAATGCAGCCAGTTTGATCATACCCCAACACAGTCAGTCCCTTTTGTTTCAGGAGAATTCACAGGATGGCCCAGGGACACAAGGGATCATGAAGGGAAGGTTACTGAATGAGGGAGTGTTTCTCCCTCTTTTGCCAAAGACAACTGGGTAGGACAGTCCACTACTCTGAGCCACCTGGAGTCACGTTCCTCGAGACATACTTACTGCAATTATAATTACACCAGAACTGATGATTTTAAATAACTGGCTCAGCTGACTGACACTCATTTTTCATACATGAACAAATAACAATTTGCAGTGAATTACGAGGAACCTGAGCCAGATTTGATCCATGGACAGCTCAGCCACATATTTCTCTGAACATGCAATTCAGCTTCATTTTCAGATTAACACACTTTTGTGGGTGGCCATCACCACTCAGGTATTCAGGCACAAGCCCAGACACACAAACCAAACATCCTAACAGGCCTTTGGTACAACAGACACCTTTCAGTGAAGTATTTTGTCTCCAGGCTTTATATAATGCAAGAAGAATTGCTCCTTAGCAGTTTTCATGTGGCTGGCATTACACAGGATATCCAAAAGAAGGCAAGAAACAGCAACACAGAGCAGAAATAGATGTCAAGCTCACAGGTCTGACAGCTCCTGGTCACATTCTCCCCTTTTCTGCAGGTATAGACATCCTAAGAACCAAGTTCCAGGAAAATAAATGGGAGAAACATTCCCTAAGTGAAAGAGTTTACTCCAAATCTCTTCAAATAAACTGCTTCTGTTACTTTGAACTGACATCTGAGTATGCTCAGGAGATAATTAAATATGCTATACATATAACAAATTTTTGTTGTTATACATATACATATGCATGAAAGACGGTCAAGAGCATTCCCCTTAGGGATGGCTGATGGTGCAAATGTAAACCAGATTTTAAGATACATGAAGTCATGCCTCTCCTACGTATTTATAAGAGCACTTATAAATCAACCCTGAAAACATTTGCCAAAATAGCAATCAACAGCAGAAAACAACATCAATTTCCAACAGAATTTTTTAATCCTGCTATGATTATTTTTTTCTGTTCATTATTACTGTGTTTCATTGGATAGGCAAAATACCTGAGCTTTCTCCAAACAACATCATGAAAGTTACCTAATAAAAACAAGTAGGAAGTCAGAAGGTCATTATAAACTTTCACACTGTCCTATTAGACAAAGTAATGGCATAAGTTTATGCAATCATTAAATAAACATGCCAGTAATAATGTCAACACCTGCAGAGAAAGTCAGACTAACCTTCCATTTTGCATTTAACAAATATAATAATTAGGAAAAACTGATAAACACATTCAATTCTTTTTTTCATGAGATATATAATTTCAATTATGATTTGCTAACAGTTGCTGTCGAAAGAAACATTCTCTCGTGCCTTTTTTCCTGAACACAAAGAAGTGACTTTAGATGACTCTGAAGACTTGAGTAACTATCCAAGACCTGTAACAAAAGCAGGCAGCAAAATTATCAGGGCAGCAGCAGCCACCCTTTAAAAATATTTGGAAGACATTTTTCACATTGAGACAAGTACATCACATCTTTCAGCAAATGCTCAGACCTCTCTCCTGTCTCCCAAGGAAATCCCTCCTATTGCAGTAGGGATGTTTTGCTCAGAGTGGCTACCAAAACAGCCACTTGTGTCTCCTCTGCCTCAGGACCTCAGGCAGGTTCAGCAGCAAAGGGGATTGGGACAAGGGAACACCTGCAGCCTCCCCTGGGACCTGAGTTATCACACCTGGGCCTCACCTGCATCACCAGGCTTTTGATTTCTAAACACGTGAGGCAGGCAGACTCCCTCTGGACACGTGGGGAAAGGATGGAAAGCATTCGCTACAGTGATTAATTAAAATGTGCATCTATTGGGACTATTAAACCAGCCACGTCATCTCACTGGCTGAGCACTTCTGCAGCTGAAACCTGTGGAGATACCAAATCTGCAAGTTTAAGTCCAAAGCTTAGATCAGACCTTTGAATATCACAGCAGAGATCTTTCTAGCAGGAAAACAACTTATTTAGCAGTAAGGACATCTTGTTTTGAACTTATAAGCCACTTGTTAAATAAAGGAAACGTAGCCCCAAGAAAACTGTGAGACTGCCTGCTCTGCAGAATTCATTCTGGCTGTGCTCAGGTGCAGGAATGGTCCCACCACACCAGATGTGTGCTAGAGCACAGGATCAGCCTGAAAACAAGGAATAAAGATGCTTAGAACAGCATCCAAGACTACAACTCCTCATTTATTGTTGTCAGACCTTTTTAATTCTAAATTTTATTTGTGATCCATGCTTTCTTAAAACAAATTCAACAGAAGGATTTACTTTAAACCATTCTATATATTTTTTTAATATAGCCAAGGAGTTTTGTCATTATTCACAAGCCTAGGGATGATTTCCTCGTTGATGTCACATTGAAATTTGTGTGATACATTCCCGTACCTCTCTGACCCATTTCTGATGAAGTTCTGCAACAAGAGCAAACAAAAAATAGTCTTTCTTTCAACTTGAGATTCCCCAGACTTTCTATACAATTTCAAAAACATGACAGAAATCAGACAGGGTATTTTTGAGCTGGAGGGTAGTGAAAACGTCACATTTTTACTTTTAAAAACACATCATAATCTAAAATACGTCTCCTTTTACAATGTTATGTCTTTCTTAATGAGAGAAAAATTCAAGAAGGGACATGGAGTGAACAGTGAGTTACAGTCACTCCAATCAATGTAACTGAATTCATTTGATAAAAACCTTTTGCCAGTAACTGACTGGAAAAGAGTTACCAGCTCTGACTACAGGCAGAATTAATGCCAGCAACGTTGTCAAGAATCAATCATACTTTATCATCCATGCAGTAAAGCAGCACATTGGGCATCAGATCACATCAAAAGCAGCACGGTGAACACGTGTGGAACTTCACAGCCCACTGAATGCACACAGAAAACTGACAAAAAATCTGGATTCTCAGCACAGAACCTGAATTTGCACAGAAAAAATATCCCAAAAGAGCATTGGATTGGGGATCAGAAAACTTTAACTGAGCCAGCCTTACAGGTGAAGGCTAATGGTAGCCCAGAGTGTTTTATAAGTGATGGTCTTTCCTTCTATTCAGCACTGGCAGGGCCGCCCCAGAACAGTGTGCCCAGTTCTGAGCACTGCATGACCAACAGGGGTTGGACTAGATGACATTCCAAAAGACATTTAAGAGCAGGGAATTTAAAGTCTGGATGTTTCTGCTGGACACGTGGATCCTTAATTGCAGCACAAGAAATCTCAGGAAGGGATCCAAACCTAGCAAGCACCCAAAGCAGAAGACAACAAAAGGTACCGAAGTATCTACAAACCTCTAGATTTCCTCCCATGTTTAGATAATTTACTGAAGATTCATCTCACCCCTGCTGAAGTCAACAACGGAAGATCCAGTGCTTTTGTTTCCCACCTCTGGAAGGCACATGGGACTTCCCTTCCTTACAGTGTCCTTAAGACACTGAGTCTTAATCCACTGCATCATGATAAAATACCAGATTAAAACCGGAGGCAAGAGGACTCCCAAGGCTGATGGGAATTCGGTTTAGATAAATTGTTATTGTTCAACACCTGTTCTAAGCACTTCCAAGAAGAAATCTTAATTGCAGAAGGAAAAATAACTTAGTTAAATGCAGACAGCTCATGAACAAAAAAAAAAAAAAAAAAAAAAAAAAAAAAAAATTAAACAAACACTCTCTAAAAGCACAGTGAAACTTCCTTGCCAACAGTTGTCTGCCTAGCAAACACCATAGTGTTCTGAGGACAATTACATGCTCCATGAGACCACTACACTTCTGGGAAGTACTCTGTTCCCCTCCAGTCCTGAGCTGCATTTCTCAACACTGCACCCTTCCCATCTTACAGCCCTCACTGCGAGGCAGGTGTGAACTTTGTAATTTTATCCCCATTTCTCAGACAAGGATGCTAAGGCAATGAGATTAACAAACCTGAGAAAAAACCACATAGGCGGGCTTGGAACTGACCAACTCCTGACAACCAATTTACTTCTTTGACAATTGAATCACGTTCTGAGTTTCACAGCTTTGGCAAACTGCCTGCATGTTTAGATACTTGCCTGTCTCTAACTTGTGGATTTGGGCTACAAATCTCAAGAGCACGGTCTCACAAACATCCAGCTGGGTCCAAGGCTGCCCTGCAGACCTGAATGTTCAGACAATCCCAGCATGATGCTTCCAGCTCATGTCCAAGACCACCCAGCAGCCCAGCGTAGCAACAGCAGTTGGCAGTCTCCGCTGCAAGCCAGCTTATTGTTTAAGGCTGTAATTAAGCTGCCCTGAATATGCAAACTTGTTTCATTCACTGTTTCACTTGCCCAAGACAGGAACTGGAAGCAGCTGATTTCAGCTATGTGGTCTGTGCTCATCTGCTTTTCAAAACATGCGCCGGATTTTTCATTAATAACCTCTATTTCTTTACTTCCTTCGGTGCAGCAGAAAAGAGTTTAATTTCCCTTTTTCTCCAGCCTCTTGAGCCCTTCTGGCTCAAATTGAAGCTAAGTGAAGCCACTGGTCCTTCCAATACAGGTGCCAAGAGACACTGCCCTCAAAAAGCTGTCCCACAACAATGTATAACAAAAGCGGAGGAAAAAGGGATTTGTGTTTCGGTGGCTTCGTTTGAAGGCCAAGCAGAGAGCTGCACTCGGGGCTGGGTGGCAGCAGGATCAGGCAGAGCTGCAGGGCATGCAGCCCTGCCCTCAGACAGGCACAGCACGCTGCTCCCACTGCTGCACCCGTGCAGCTCCCACAGCTCCCACAGGAATTCCAGCTTCTGAAGTAACTCCCCTATGACCTGACAGTTTTGGGGAGCCCAACCTCACCTTCTTTCCAGCATCCTCAGTGCATCTCCAACTAAATCGTCATTGCGATGATTACTGCAAACCAGCAGAGCAGTTATTCCATCCTCACGGCCTGGTAACCACTGCTCACTCAGCTTTCATCCTCTGACATCCTCATTTAAGTAGGATGACAATAAAAATCACTTAAAAATATCCAGCAAGGTTTTGATCTTGCATATCCTGGGGTACATTCTCCCAAATGTAGCCAAAAATCAGCCAAATGTTCTATTTTCAGCATCTATCAGGACAGAACTGAAGGTCTTATTTAGGAGCAAGTTCTTGAAGCAAGACCGTGGACCAGTGAGAATAAAAGCCATCATCTGGTTGCAGAGAAAAAATTCAAGATGAGGAATATATACCTGGGGTGAATTAATTACCACATAATCTACCATAACTACAATTTATTTTTCAATTGTAGACTTTCACAAGGCAACATGATTAGATATAGGCAAGACATTTGCAAAATCTTGTACACCTGGGGCCCAGTTTGGCCTGGTTTTGTGCTGCTTGGACCTGGTTATTAAAAACTGCTGAAAGCATCTTGAGAGCCCTGTAAACATGACCACTTTCACTATTCAACATGCATCCAGGAGACATGGAGTAACAACTAGACTGCAGCAAGCAGCTGACTCAAATCCTTCAGCCACAGTTTATCAAACACCAGCAAACAGCAGGCTGATATTTGTTTCCCTAAGCAAAAACTTTTAAAAATTCTTAATCTCACTTTTATCTGATTGGTAAGACCAGACATGACAAAACTTGTCACAGTGATGAGACAGAGAACCGAACAATGAGAGAGAGAAAACTCTCTCCTGAATTCCAGATGTTTCAGTGTCTCCTGGAGCCTAAATCTCAGATGTCTTGGGTTGAGATTATTTCATATAAGAAATGTAATTTGGGATGAGAAGGCAGTGCTTGTAGCAGACATGTTTTGCTGCCTTTATATAAAGCTGTCTGTCTGCAATAGCAGGAATAAGAATCAAGATCAAACTCCCTTTCTTTTCATAACCATTAAAAATAAAAAAATTAAAATCTCAGCAACCTAATGAAACAGGGAGGTTAAAAAGTAAAACTGGCTTGTTACTAAAACAGGTCTTAATATAGAATGCCTGTAATAATGGAAAAGGATAAATGAAAAGCATGCTGATTCCTGTTATTCTTTGAGTTAGACCATGCCCTTGGGTAGTACACAAAACCCCAGAAATGCAAAATATGAAAGTAATAAACATACAATTGCTCAGAACTTGATAATGATCTCTGTGAAACAAAATCTGAGGATTTCTGGTAGGCTTTGATGAATCTCAATGTGGAATTAAACTGAATGTACTTAAATTAAACCTAAAATAAAAACAGCTGCTGGAAAACATGCATGACCAAATTCCTCATCAGAACATGCTCTGCTTTTGGCTATTTTCTTTTTGATTTTAAAACTTCACTGGCATTCTGTATATTCAGCTCCAGTATGAAGTACAGTAGCTCCTGCTGGCATTCAGTTAAAGCCAATCTAATTTTATAGATGTTTGCCTGACGACTCGGAACCACTGCTATTTCCACTGGTGAAGGATTACACCACCAAATAAATTTACTCACTCTACAGTTCTGTGTGCAACAGGTCCTAAGAGAAATACAGGCATTGTTAATGTTCATGAACTTCCCCCTAAAGCTCTTACGGCAACCCTCAAAGTAAAATAATCATACAGAAAAAAGCTAATTAATTTTCCTAAGAGTTAATCTGAAGAACAAAACAAGATGGACACCTAAGTGGAATTTTCCTACATGAAAAAGATTTGTTCCATTAATTTTGGGGTTTTTTCTGCTTGAGAAACAGGGGAACAGTACAGGAGAAAGAGATACGGCAGAAGAAATAAAGTCTATTATTAAACATATGAAAAAGACTTATTTCAGCACAGCAAGCCAGAGGGCAAAATTAACAAGATGTATAGAATTCACTTCCACTTGTGACTGAATTACCAAACAAAAGATATCCATGTAACAGTGGAAATGCCCTAATCAAATAAGCTTTGAAATACCATTTATTTGGAAATCTGACCCCCTTATTCCCAAATCTACAAGTTTCTGTGGAAATTCAAGAGAGATACAAACCACAGAGCATTCTGCAGCACTGTGAATTGAATAACTTCCACACTTGCCATGGTTTTGTTGATAGAACGATAAACCATGTGTATGCATTGTTTCCTCTGTACAAGGTAGAATGACAGCAAAAATTTGAAAAATTAATTTCACAGTAGTCAAAAAGCAGTTTTCTGTCCCATATTCATTTACCTTTAAAACCTGGATATCTTAAAAAATAACCACATCCTAAAAAAGCTATTCCTATAAAAATCTTTCTCACTTTGTTTTAATCTCCTTGTAGCATGTGCATGTCTCAGAAGACACTTTAGAGTGAAAAGCCAGATGTTTTGTTCAGCCTAAAATCTGAAAGCACATAATCATTGCCAAAATAAGGCAATATTAACTATACCTAAACACCAGAAGATAATTTTTAGAATCTATCCAAAATTTTGAAATGCCATCAAATGGAGACAGTAGGAAAAGATTTCCAGGCATTCTGGGGGAAAAAATCAAACCCAAACCCCAATAACAGTCCACATGCTACACTCTTGGGAATGCCTCCCAGCACAAAGATAAGCTTTCATTGTTTTTTGTAGGAATAATTCTCAAGGGTTTCGTGTAACCAGGTTATGCACAAAGTTGTCCATGACAGCCATGGCACACACAGAGGATGAGAGAAGAAATGGAGCTTTATTTGTTCCAAATCCTCAGGGGTGAATCCTTCAGCTCCAACAGCTCCTCACAATCTAGCTACAGGAGTTGGGATTGATACAACCCCAGAATTTCAGGTTACTCTTTTCTGACCCATTAAGCACAAATTTCACCCCTCACCCTTCCCTCTGACCCCTGACTTGTTGAAGGCCTCTGACTGCCACAAGGCCCAGCTCTGCAAGTGTCACAAAATGATGAAGGCTTTGGCTTGGAAGAGACCTTAAAGGTCATCTTGTTCCACTTTTCCAGGCTGCTCCAAGCCCCAGGCCTGGCCTGGGACACTTCTAGGGCTGGGACATCCACAGCTTCCCTGGGCAATCTGTTCCAAGGCCTCACCTCCCTTGCAGGGAAGAAATTTTCCTAATACCTCATCTACACTTAATCTCTGTCAGTTTGAAGCCATTTCTCCTTGTCCTGTCCCTCTCCACCTTTCCCACAGGCTCCCTTCAGGCACTGCAAGGCCACAATGAGGTCACCATGACGCCTTCTCTTCTCCGGGCTGAACAATCCCAATTCTCTCAGCCTTTCCTCACAGGAGAGCTGCTCCATCCCTCTGATCAAACCTCAAACCATTCTGTCCTGTGTTCCTGCTCCATTGTCCTTCCATAAGGAAACAAAAATGTGGGAACTGGACGTCTGGAGTGACGTTTTCAGAAGGAACTGGGCCTTGCACAGCAATATTTAGCAGCACCCAGGCTCTTACATGGTGGTCAAAATATTCCCTCCCCGCAACTCACAAGAAGATGCAGTTTTTCAGAAGTGCAGGACAGCACTGCTTTCACCACATCCAGCAAAATCTTTGTGTGGCAAAGCACCAGAGCTCAGTCCCAATGATGGCAGCAACATCCGACAGACACGAGCTCCCCCTCCAACCCCTGCAGGCTCATGGAGATCCTACAGCTCAGGTAAAATGTCACAGAAAATCCAACTTTCTTTGTCGTTTTTCCATGTTTTCCCATAGTTTATTACGGACCTTTTACTCACATGTCAGTATCAGAATCTATTTACTACATAAAATCTAAATAATGTCAAGGTCGTCAAGAAACTGACCTTGGAATCAAAAGACTGCAGATTTTGTTAGAGCAGTGAGCAAGACAAAAGTAAAAAAATGTGCAAGAGTACAATACCAACCACGTCAGTATGTTTTATTAGAAACATTTTACATTTTTCTTAAAAAAAAAATAAAAATTGCAGAAAACTGAAATTGTTAGTTCTGATTTTTAAATGTAAGAGGGGCTTGTTTTCTCTTAGAAAGTCTTTGCATTTAAAAAAGTTCAATTGCCTCAAGTAAATGGACATAACATCTGTTTTGAACAAGTGAATTTAGAAAAGTCAGAAACATCAAACTGATCAGTTACACATAAGAATATGTATGTTTGATGTCACAGCACCAAAATATCCCAGAAAACTCATTCACATGGCTCTCATCACTGGGGTTCACCATACTTCACTCTTGATTCATTACCCGGAGCAGAACTGGGATCTCATTTAAATTTTATAGTTGTAAAAAACATTACATCCATTTCCAAATTTGTATACTTCAGGCACACCATCACGACTGTCACACTTAAACCTTACTGCTTTCTTTAGATGATGTGTATGAAACAGATCAAAATACTTTCATTTCACCAAAATTTTTACATCTCCAATTTCAATAAACTCCATGAATATGTTCTTGCCTATGTTCGGTATATTTAGAGAGCTTCTGTATTTACACTGGAGTAGTGAACAAAAGTTACTGTGACAACCTGTATTTGGATATTCCCAGTCCATAATTTTGAATGTGGATGGCACTGTAACTCAATGCTTTGTTTTAAAAGAATGCAAAGTGCACACTCATAACGAGCAAATGAGAGGAAATATAAAAATGTGCTGTGGCTTGGAAGCTGAAGAAACTTTCAGGCACTGAAAAAGCACAGCAATAAAAAGGGAATATTTTGCTATGCAAATCTCAGTATTTTCTTTCCTCCAAAGAGTATTAGGTCCCTAAGTACTTCCCAATTAATAGGCCTGTTCTTGACAGAAAATGTGTATCTTATTAAAGGGAGAAAGTTTGTTACTTTTACTCAGAAGGATTTAAGAGTTTCCAAAAGCTGTAAGTGGCGTAAGCACTCCTTTAGAGAGGTACTTCTCCTCAGAGGTATAATCTTACTCTTTTCAACAGGGGCCTGTTAAAAGAATTTATTTGTGAAAGGATAATCTTCTGCAGTTTGAACTTTCTCACCAAGCTCCCTGCTCATTGCTATGCGGTGTGGGAGGTAAGGCTGCTTGCAATGCCAGCCATGTCTATCGAATCAGAACTAACCTTTTGTTCCACTTATTTTCTCTGCAACTTTCTGCCTTCAGTAGCCACCTCAAAAAAAAAAAAAAAAAAAAAAAAGTGTGTATATATATATATATACACACATACACAAACACACACACACACTTTTGAAGCCTTAGTGCCTTTTAGGTAATTGACTTCCAAGCTGGTTCAAAGTAAGGAAGTTTGATGATTTCATGAAAAGCCAATCAGGACTTTGTGCAGAACACAGGAATGTGTGGCCTTAACTTTGTCACCTCCACTTTGTGACTGCTCATCAATGCAAAAATAAAGGGAATGTCACCTCATACTGTAACACCAACTCATACCAGGGTCCAAGAATTAAAGACCAGAAGAGTGATTTCCATTAGTTATCACTGCCATCAGAACAGCAAGATTCAGACAGCAAATCAGTTCCAGAAAGAAGAAAGATCGTAACAGCACTAGTGAGACATAAACACACTAAAGAGAGCAAAGAAAGACTGATGACTACAGTACTCACTTCACTTTACAGAAAAGCAATGTTCTTATGGAATAAGTACCTGGAACTTACACCACACACACAAAAAGTATTAGTGCTTGCTCACTAAACATCATAAATGCATATAAAACCATAAAACGCACACACACACAAGTACCCTGCAATGCAAAAAACCGACCCACAGTCTCTGAAGGAAAAGCACACAAAACCAACATATAAATTAGAAAACCTTATTAAGCAGACACTGGGGATGTATCAAGAATGCAGCTTTGTCACAATCTCAAACCAAAGAAAAAGCACATGGTAAAATTATAAGAGTTTATGGTTTCTCTTTACATTCAATACTGTGTATTACAAGTAAAAAATTATCTTGGTAAAATCATGTACTATAGGGGTAGCACTGGGGAATCTGGTAAAGAAAAAAAGTCTCTTTGTTAGCCAAGCCACAAAGCATGTACAGAGCCTAATTCGTCAGGAAAATGCCAGGATGCCTGAGAGCTGAGTGACAGATCAGCCTCTGCTCGCTCCCTGTGCCCTCGCAGAGGAGCCCCATTGATGCAGCGTGTCTGTTCCTCCTGGGCAGCATAGCTCCTCTGCACAGGGGCTGCAAGCAAGAGCTTAGCTCAGGAACAAGGGATGCCCTGAGCACAAAAAAATTCCCTCAGCACAGCTGGGAATTTGCTGGGTGCTGGGAACTTCTTGTTGGGTGTAAGGGTGAGTTCCCACACGTTCTCCTTCCCCTCCCCTCAAGGGAGAGCAATGAGTTCCGCAGGTCTGCCCATCCCATGCAAGCACCAGGCTCTGGAAGCATGACCTGAAACTGCCAAGGTGCCCATTCCCAGGAACCCCAGGGCTGTCACCTGGGAGCTGCCATCCCCTCTGAGAGCTGCATTCCCAACCTGGGAGTTGCATCCCAACCTGGGAGCTGCATTCCCAACCTGGGAGCTGCATCCCAACCTGGGAGCTGCATTCCCAACCTGGGAGCTGCATCCCAACCTGGGAGCTGCATTCCCAGCCTGGGAGCTGCATTCCCAGCCTGGGAGCTGCCATCGCCTCTAGGAGCTGCATCCCAACCTGGGAGCTGCATTCCCAGCCTGGGAGCTGCCATCCCCTCTGGGAGCTGCATCCCAACCTGGGAGCTGCATCCCAACCTGGGAGCTGCATTCCCAGCCTGGGAGCTGCCATCCCCTCTAGGAGCTGCATCCCAACCTGGGAGCTGCATCCCAACCTAGGAGCTGCATCCCAACCTAGGAGCTGCATTC
This sequence comes from Hirundo rustica, assembly GCF_015227805.2. Lineage (NCBI taxonomy): Eukaryota > Metazoa > Chordata > Aves > Passeriformes > Hirundinidae > Hirundo > Hirundo rustica. Next base: position 1,936,359 of record NC_053459.1, on the reverse strand, counting down.
CCAACCTGGGAGCTGCATCCCAACCTGGGAGCTGCATTCCCAACCTGGGAGCTGCATCCCAACCTGGGAGCTGCATTCCCAACCTGGGAGCTGCATTCCCAACCTGGGAGCTGCATCCCAGCCTAGGCGTGGAGGAGCAGCCCTGGCTGGGGCACAGCTGAGCCAGTGACCTGAGAGCTGCTGCTCACACAGGGTCAGGGTTGGGAGTTCAGCCTTTCCAGCTGCCACTCAATCTCCTACTCACTCAAAAACGAAGCCTGTGCTTAAGTGCTTTACGGGACTGAAGCCAGAATGCTCAGCTTCTTGCAGAATGGAGCCCTGTGTTTTTATATCCATAATGTTAGCTCGATCCTTCTGCCAAGTAAACCTCTTCCCAGAGTTTTGTTTATTTTTTGGGATTGAGCTCGGAGGGGGCTGGGGGTTAACCTCAAGTACAGTGGCCTGATTGCCATATATGTTTAAGGCCCTTTCTACTGAAAAAGCAGCTATATGAAGTATGCTCCATTTGTCTATCAGTCCCTAACTCTGCAAGGGACAAGCAAAGCAGCACAGGGATAAGTGAAAGGAGGGCTCTCCCATTCAATCTGTGGAAGAACAGACATTAAATTAAAGTAAATTAAATAATGCCAAGTCCAAGTAACACAGCATTGGATCGTTTATGCTTTCAGCACATAATTTTTCTCTGTGTATTTTAAAAATCTAAAAACTCTAAGATGAAAGAGAAAGGGAAACAAGGGACTACCTGGAAAAAGACTTCAGAAGCAAAAACTCAAGCAAAACCACTCAAATCACTCAAAAGGAGAGATTATTTTACTAGTCATGACCAATGTGTTGGTGAGAAATGACCCTAAAATATCCCTAAATTTTTTAGGCCCAAGGATAATCAGCTTCAAAAAACAAAGCAAGAGATTAATTTCAGTTCAGGAACTTTGTGGGAAATTCATCTCTGTAAAACCTTCCCCAGGTGGTGGCAATGGCTGGGTGGGACAAGGCTGAAGAGGGTCAGGTGGGGAACAGAACAGGACTGGGCTCTATCCCACAAACCCTGCAAGGCCACACAGCTTTAAAGACTATGAAATCCCAGCAAATTTTAAAATCTTTATTTCCCTTCTGCAGTTCGAGCAAGTGTACTTCCTTGGAGAAATTTTCCTCAGAAATTTAAGAAATGTGGAAAACAAACAACAAAACAACAAACAAACAAACAAACAAAAAAGGAGAAAAAAAAGGAAAATAATTTACTGTCTTATGGCTTGGCTCAAGAAAATCTAGATGCCCCAAAGCAGAAGTGGTCATGAGGTCTTTGGCAGCAAACCAGTCAGGCACAGACTTCCTTGTTCTGTCCCTAACCTTTCCTAAAGTATTTTACAAACACACAATGGACACAAGGAAAACTGGAACCACTCAGAACTTACAATGACAAGCTCATATTTCAAGTCTCACTCACCCTTTAGTGCACAAAGTAATGATGGGACAAACACATCTTCTTTGGAGTCTGATGTCAAAAAACGGTATTTATATTACAGAATATTGTAAAGAAGTGATGAAACATTGCCGTGGGTTCACAGGCACTGTAGGGGGAACACGAAAAGACTCTAAAGTGTATCATGTCTTACGAATTGGAAATCCTAGGTCACTACATGTAGTCTCAAAATAGAACCATGGACTGATTATACATTTTCATAGTTAACTGTAACAATCAAGCCCTTCTTTTTTACTGTCAGTTCATGATAAATGTCAGTTCAACTAATCATCATGAAGAGTTAAGCTCATATCAAAATTCAGAGTCTACCAATGGAGCAGCTCAAATCCTGCAAGAAGCTGACTTCATCATTTCATCAAGGATGAAGCCCCACAAACTGAGGGTACATCCTGGGCAAGCTCAGACAAGGAGAAGTACAGATTATAGATACTTAATGATGAAAACTTGCAGAGCAATGCATCACATACCTTACAAAAAATCAACAAAACACCAAGTGCCTTTTTTGTAAAACCCATAGAACCAGTCAAAGGGAGAGGAGCAAGAGAAACTGAAGAAAGACAATATTGATGTTGATAAGTCCTCACCAACATTCCAAACTCTTCCAATATGGAGGGGGGAGTGTAGGGGGCGTGTCCATAATTGTTTTCCTAGCTCTTTTCCATGTCTTTTGTCTCAATTTCTTACATTCCTTTCCCACTGTTTTGCCTCCATATTCTTCTACATCTCTTTCTCCTGGGCCATCCCTTTTTTCCTCTTTATTTTTTCTTTCCACACAAACAAGATTCTCTCAAAACCACTGACTGTCTCATTCTAACTATGAAAAGTGTAATTTTTCTCTGTTAACTCAGATCAGTTTCAGTTCTTCGTATGTGCCTCTCTCCCCTTCTGCCAACGTCCAGCCGGTCAGAAACACAAATGATAAATTCCTGACACAAAAAGAGGCTTTCCCAGACATGATGTAGAACTCCTGCGAATTTGCCTTGTTTAACTTTGTCCTGCAATCTTCCATTCCCTAAAAGATGTGTTCCTCGAGCCTGAGTTCTTTCTCCCCAAATTCCCATCTCTGTCACACTCACTGACTAGAAAAACAGGGGGAAAAGCATGTAATTCCAATACAGAGAATATTAGGAATGAGAACCAAAGGTAAGCTCCACACATCAAGTACAGCAGTGGGTCAAAACAAACTCTCTTAATAAGTAAAGTTTTTTGTTAAAAGTATTGACAAAGAAAGAAAACGGGACAAAGCATGGACATCTCCCTAAAAAGAGCCAACAGACCTTTTCAAACAAGTATGTGCATGTCTTTGAGTACTTCCACTGTGATCCCATGTGAGCAAACAAGGATCCTTCTGTAAGGGCACAGCCATGGGCAGAAACGCCCCAATCTCCTCTTCAATCTGCCCCTCAATCCTGTTCCTGTAACCCAATTTCCTGCTGCCTCCTGCCAGCCCAGCACACCAGGGCCCTGTGCTCATCCTTCAAACTGTGCTCCTGATCCCACTCCAACTGCAGACAACAAAGCACACACTTGAATGCTTGAAACACACCATCTAGAAATTACTGCATTTTCTTCCTCTTTCCCCTATCCTCCACTACTTATTATTATTTCCAGTAGTAAATGCCTTCTAGGGAACTGCAACAACGAGGCCCACCTCTGGGAAAATGAGGACTCCCGTGTTGCCTCGGCTCACAAGCTCATGAGCTATGGGTCTGCAGTAACAGCAACACAATTTCATTAGAGAGGATTAAAACTGTTTGATCTCCCAGAAAACAACTACAGGGGATAGTGTAGAGCAGAGCAGGTCTGCAAAGAAACACAGATTAGAGGCACAGGCACCAATACACACTTCAGGTAAGGAGACAGAAGCTCTTACTATGGTAAAAAATAAGCTTTGGAAGTTGTGTTGGTGACTGCCAGTAACTCAGATGTAACACAGCTGCCAAAATGCTCAGGCGCTATCCTGACTTGAACAATCAGGTATTTTATAGTATGTCCAGTTAGTGACATATAAGCCAACACATACTTGATGTCACAGACAACAAAATTTGTCTGTCTTCCTATATAAATGGCAAGTTTTGCTCTGAGCAGAGTGCCTTAAGCTGGTCAGGGCAGACACTTGCTCTTCTTGGTCCTCTGGCTGCAGAAAGCATTTGGTGCAGCCTTAGAAAGGCCACATCTCTCTAGGCTTCAAATGTTGAAAAGGAAATGCAGATCTTCATTAATGCAGATACAAGAAATTCAATAACTGCCATTTATAGTTTCATTTTCCCTTATATAAACTGTGCTGACTCCTCTGCTTTACAAAGTCATAGGTGGGCTAGAGGAAAATTCAGTGAAGGTTTTGTATAGATGAACTAGAAGAATAAAAAAATAAAGCTTCACTACAATTAAAAAAAGCCTAGAGAAGCACAATAAAATCACCAGGGCTTTCACCTCATCTACCACAGAAGGGCACACACCCCATGAGCCACCAGGCTCCTATCTCCAAGCTGTGACCCAAGATTATTCACAATCTGACCATCTTAGCCCTGACCCAGTGCAGCGCCATGTGCTGATGCCCAATGCCTTCCAGCACAGCTAGGAAGCATCACAGCATTTCCTCTGCAACAAGCGCTCGTAATGGTGATTTTTTTTTTCTCAATTTTTCCAATTAATGTTAACCTAACTGAATAATTACTGGGAAAGAGGAGAGGAAAAGAAAAGTTTGTACTCAGCTGGATGAAATATGTTGTTTTTCCCAGTGTACAAGACAGAGATCTTCAGAAAAGGCAGCCTCTTTTGGGGCAGAAGGTGACAAGAGAGCCAACTGGCTCCTCACTCTAATCTCATCTCTTGTCAGCAGGCTGAAGCCTTGAACTCAAGACAAATGGCAAAACTGAGTATTATCCCCAGGTTCCTCTAAGCCCCTTCAGTGAAGCTGTAAAGGCTGAGGGCCTCCTCACTCTCCATCTTCCCTTGGTACAACCCAAAGCTGCTGTCACTGTGTCTGCCAGACATGACTACAGCTCATGACGAGCAATGGCACACGGTGAGGCAACCAGCACTTGTAGTATGAAATACTTGACGGGTAAGAACACATTTTTTATGTTCTTTCACACTCTGAATCCACAGACTAAGTTACTTAGGAGAAAAAATAAAAATAAAAATCAAAGGAATTCAAAGTAAAGACAAGAATTAACACACATCTTCAGCTGGAGATTGAAAAGACAATGCCCCAAGCTGTTTGTAAAAGAACCTGCAGCACTAAGATTGTTTGGCAGTGCAACACCTAAAAGGTTGAGCAGGGACATGAAGCAAAAGTTAACAGATTAGCCCCCAAAGGCCCTGTTGATGAAAACAGGACTGGAAGTTATTGATAGAAAAAACAGTGCTGAAAGTTACTTTATAGTTCAGGTTTTATGTTCAACAAAATGTAACACTTCAAGGTACGCTTTAGATGGTTGGTGTTTGTTTGGGGTTTTTGGTCGTTTTGCCCCCAAAATCTAAACTATGCTAAATGCAAAACCAATGAAAAGCTTTGTTAACTGTCTTAAAAACAGAATTAATCTGGGAACATTTATTGTTTAAATTGGCAAATGCTCTACTGGCAAGCAAATGGTTAAAGAAAAAATAAGGGAAAAAAAGCTTTAAAAGACTCAGGAGAATTAGCTGTTGCTAAAACAATTTTATGGTCCTTTCCACTTCAGTGGAGGTAGTTTGTATGGCTGACTGGAATCTATTCAATGCTGTCAAACATCTAACACTCCCATAGCCAGACACCTCACAATGAATAACAAGCAGCCTCACTGCCAATATGCTCGAGCTGCATTTTTTACCAGGGACTGGACCCCAACCCAGCAACACCTCCAACTTCATTGTTCAATGCCTTGTTAATTTATAAGACCAAAAATTAACCACAACAAACAGAAGTGCCAAAATTCTAAAGCAATGCAACTACAAAATCCATCATATTTAACAATACAGAAAGTCAGGTTCGTAAAAAGAACCTCCACATCTAATTTCTCTTCTGTAGTTTAAATTGATTTCGTAATAGGAAATAACACTCAATTTCAGCAGACAACTTCCATAATCTGGGGAGGCTTACAATAAGTGCATAGAATAAAGAAGAAAGAAGTAGGAACAATGAATAAAGTGTACACAACTCTCGTTGAAACACTAAGCACATCATCTGTCATCCTGAGTATCATCATTTCCATAAATATTATCCCAACCATTGATTGCCTTGCTCAGCGCTGTGCTTCAAGCAAAATCCTGGACTCTCACCATATTTACGTCCTTCATCTTTCAGCTCTAATAATGGTGAAGCGCTGACACCAGCCTCATATTCCAGGGAAGATAGAGAGTGCTCAGTGACAGCCCTGGCTCTGTGAAATTATAACTGCGCTCTCTTGGCAGGTTTATGATTATGGCTCTGACAGGCCTTGTGTTCCAGAGCTCATCTCCTGCCTTGGGCACATCCTCCTCTCCTGCAGCACCAAGCTAAAGTCAAACAGGACACACACATCACCATGAAAGTATCCCTTCAGCAGTCTCAACTTTGGGGGGAAAACGAGCCCCATTCTCACCATCTGTAACACAGCTTATGGCTCTGGGGTTTACTTTTAATTATACTTGCTGCTAGAGTTCCCAGGATCCAATTCTCTAGGAACCATAAGGTGGTGCTGAAAAATTCCAGAGCCTCGGTTTGTAAAACAAAGTGAAGCAAAGCAGCTGTTCTTAAGAAAAAGTGGCCCTATCACGCCCATACACAGCCCTGAGAAAAACTAAACTCAAGTCCATGGCAGGACTCATGAGCTCATTCCTACTAAATAAAAATAAAGCTGCTGCACTTTTAGAGCTGAGTTGATTACCCACATTAGAAAAGACACAGCTTTGAAGGTGTGGAGGAAAGCAGTGGGCTGTGAATGTCACAAGTGCTTGTGGATACTTGTGTGGGGCTTAACAGCACTGAACACCCCAGAGGGACTGGCTGAGCAGGTCAGGGACACTTGCTCCCCCAACCATGCACTTTTTTAAGGATGTATTTAGAAGTAACATCAATGAGGTATCATTGTTTTTAAGCCTAAAGAAAACAACAATGAAGTAATAAAATGTACAGTTCAGGGATTTATTGGCACTGAATTTTTTTACCTAAATACAGGCAGTATCCATAATACAAAGTGAATTGGTTTTTTTTTTCAAATTCGTTTTTTACAGCACTGTTTAGGCCTCTTGCTCTGAAAACAGGCCAAGCTATTTCTTGGCCTCATCATTAACCTGCTGTCCTTACTCTCTACATCTGGCCCTACAGCATTCATCAGCATATGCAATGGAGAAGAAACACCCAAATTATGCACAATTTCATCTGGCTTGAAGCAGCATGCATGCACATCTCCAGAAAACACTCACCTAACAGCATTTCTGGGACCCCACAAACACACACAAATACCTGACAAGTTTTCCACAAACACTATGCCAATAAGATTAGGCCACACAAGTGTATCTTGATTGTAAAGAGGAAAAATAGCCACTGTCATCCCCAGAACCTTAATCACAGTAATTAACCACAAATGGTTAATCACAGATAAAGCTGGCCTCAGATCAAAAGCAGGTAAAAAGCTACGTTCATCAATTCTGTTGATATCAATGTTTAACATAAACCCTTGAGGTTATATATTTACGCTAAATCTGAGATTTAGGGAATGAAAAGTAGAACTTGAATACTGCTCCACCAGGCAGAAAAGAGCTTTTTGTCTTACTACAGACTAATGACACATCAATAGTGTGGTTAAGCACTATCAGCAAGTCAGCAGCTGGTTGGGAGGCAAGATAGACCCTGTGCAGGAAGCCTTTGGGGATGAAGAGACACATCCATGCAAATGCATCGTCACCTCTGCAAAAGCAACTTAAGGCTGCACAATTTATGTCAAACCAAATTCTCAGCTACATGTTTAGTCAAACAACATGACAGCTGGATAACACCCAGCAAATATTCTCAGAACTAACACGGTTGTAATTACGTGGGGCTTCTTTATTCCCGCTCCACTTGATAATAGATTTTTGGAAATGCGTATTTCGATTTAACCTACTCCATTTTGACACAAATACTTCATTTCAAGCAGTTCCATCGCTACAGATGAGATGATCCTTGCCACCAGGAAATCAGGCAACTCTGGGGTATCAAGCACCTGCCTGGAAGAGGAACTGTCATTAACCAACAGGGGACAGAAAGCTCCTTGTATCCCCTCAGGGAGCTGTTCAAGGCTGCACGCTCTCTAATTCTTCAGAGGACTTCTGGAACAGATGGAAATAAAGCAAATGCATTTAACAATTTAGATTATTATTTCCAGAAATACTTCTACAGTACTCAAGTGTCAAAATGCTTTTAAATCAAGCAAATTGCACGTGGCAAGACTTAAAAAGCTGACTACAAGAATTAGATGCTTACACACCATGAAATTCAGTTGATTCCAGAGCTATAGCTCCACTGCTGCTTTTTAAAACTTCACCCATGACTGACCATAAGATGAGAGCAGTATCTTAATGAGTATAAAGCCCAAGAGAAATAAACCAAAAATTTAATGCAGACTTATTTTTCGCATGTTTTACACCACAGTGAAAGCCATTCTCTTCCCTTTCCCACAGAAATAGATCATTACAGGGTGTGCCCTCCGGGCAATTCCCCTGGTTTTTAAAAGGTCTCTTCCTGCCCCAGGATTCACAAAGGATTTGAACCTGCTGTACATTCACATAACCTGGGTTCATGAGAATCAAATATGCAAGACTGCAAGAAGTGCTGCTAAATCAGACAGGGCTGCTCGGAGATCTTTAACAGAAACCTCCACACAGCTGAGGGCTCCTCCAGTATGTTTTCAGAGGAGGTTTCCTGCTAAGTGCTTAGAAAAAGCAAAATGTCATTTACATTAACAACACTTTCCCTGTCCTTTTTTACGGTTGTTTTCTGCAATTTAACCACAAGGAATTGAATATACTGCTTTAACCTCTGCTAAGTACAGTTTTTATGCTTATTGACAGCTGGTGTTGATCATTTGAATTGGAAAACTCGCAGGAAGGAAGCACCTGAGTTCAGCTCTGAGTGTTCTCCAAAGTCTCCAGGAGTGTTTTATGATACCATTCAATGTCATTAATCAAGTAGTTCATTACTGGCTGGCAGAAACTGTTGCTGTGAACTCACTCAGCACAAAGTTATTTTGTTCATAGCACTGCCACTTCCTTTTCAAATTTGTAAGGTTACTGTGCATCAACCCCCCACTGCTGCAAATTTGGCACTCTTTTCTCTAAGCTTTTCTTTCCCTAAAGGTGCCCATTTGCCAGATCTTGGGTCTTTTATTGCTTTTTTTCTGCATTCCTCATAATTTAAGACACCTAAGTTATTTTCTGTAAGCCTTCCTGACACTACTGAATTTTTACCACAAAATTTATAGTAAGATTTTATATTTGTTTTCCCCACAGGGCCCTCCCCTTTAAGTTCTGGCTCAAGGCCACTGCATCAACACAGGCATTCCAGGATACTCCAAGGATGTTCCTCACAGCAGATGCCCCCTTCCATCCTTAAACTGAACCTAGAAAATACCTATATAGTTTGGTTGTTCAGTGTAAATGTTCCTATATGCTGCTTCTCAGCAGGGATCATCTGTTTTGGTTAAATGCAACATTTAAACCCACTGACAGGAAGAGATTGATCAAGCAGCCACCAAGAACAACCATCTGTCTAGATATATTTTCTGTTTGGTCTTTGGTTTTTTTGGGTTTTTTTTAACTCCCCTGAACTCTAGTTTGCTCTTAATTCTATGTAATTTGCCTCCCAGGTCTCAGTGACATCCTGAGCTGCAATGGGCCACAGCAGAAGTGGCTGGACAGGCATGGAAAGCCCAACTCCTTTAGCTGTACTTTCTCTGTCAGCAAGGACAACAGTGCTTGCCAGAAGCTTTCACCTTCTCATGCCTTTCTTGCATTTCTTCTGAGCCACACGAATGTTTAAGAAGTAACATTCAAATGATCTGCCAAAAATAGGCATCAGAGAGTCTCTTTCATTGCAACCTGAAACCGAACCCTTTAAAATACAAATGGTATTTAGTGGATCTTTTCTCAAAATATTATCCATCTTTCTCCTTGATGTCTTCATAACTTGTAGAAAAGTTGTCATTGATTTTGATCCAGTTTTGATCACAATCACTATTTCTGTGCTTCCTGACACTCCTGCAATTCCACGCACCTTAAACATCTCTCCCTTTCTGTACTTTTCATGCCTCTATCTGCTCCTCTTCCCAAAGTTTATTCTTCTATCACTTTTTAATAGCACTGTTATCACATTAATTGGTGAGCTTGTCTCCAAGAAATTAACTACCTCAAGGCACATCTTTTCTTCTTTCTCCTCATGCTTAATCTCTGATCATCTCTCGGTTTTATAATCCATATCAAGCCTTTTATTAGCTTTTGCTTTTATTACTCATAAAATCAGAAAACACAACATGTTGGACTGTGTTCTTGCCTAACGGTTATCCATTCAAAAAGCATCAGCTCTGTGGCTATTTACATTCTTCTCATTTAATGCTTTTTCAGCCATTATAACATCAGCAACAAGAGAAATACTTTATGCTAAACTCCTTGCAGCAAGAACAGAAACACGCCTTCCCACAACCCAAATATTCTGCTAATACACATCCTTTTGCATTTCCCACCATGTGGGCAGGCAGGCAAAGGGATTCTGTTCTAGAGACAGGATAGAGGAATCTCTGGAGCCACAAACTGGCAAAGCTGAAGGAAAGCTGTGCTTGAGCAGGGCAGAAACTCCTGAGTGCCCCTGGTCCAGCAGGAAACCCATCCCACAGATCATGGGCAGAGGCAGCAGTGCCACTGCGGGGGCAGGATGGCCGAGCCTCACCAAAGGCCCGAAACGAAGCACTCACACACGGAGTTGGTGGGACTGGTGAGATTCCAGCCGTTCCTGATCCAACAGAAACCTTCCTCACTTCTTATTCTGTTTCCAGCCCCCATTCCCGTACACGAGCTGCTGGAGTAGGGCTGCAAGTCCCTGCTGGCCCTACCGGAGCAATGGGCATCCCTTACTGGGATTTGGCTCCAGGAGTGCGGGCAGTGTTTGTTACCCACATGCTGATACACCTGCCTGAAATGCCAGCAACCACAAGCATTTCAGAACTGCCTCTCCTCCTGCTCCTCTTGGTATTTTAGTTGAGAGCAGTTTGCTTTCACATTGAATAAAAAATAAAATTAACATCAGGAATGATTCCTAAGTATGGAGTTTGTCCAGCAATACAGTAACTGAACATGTGAAAAAGGAGACCAGCTTTAAAACACAAAGACAGAAAAAGAAATAAACAAAGAGGAAAGTGATAAGGAAGGGTAACCCAAGTTGGTGTGTGCAGCTGGCACCACGAGGCAGTCGGGGCTCGTAGCAGGAGGAAGGAGAATTAGATTGAGCAGATGAAAGCAATGATGATGATTGCTGGTGCTGCAGACCGGGGCTTAGGTTAAGTAAGCTGGATGCAAGCCAGCATCATCGAACAAATGGCACGGCACATTCCCCAGGAATCTGAGGAGAGAGTACCAATATCTTAAAGGTGACCTTTCACACTTGCTATCCCAGCAAATCAGGCAGTTCTCTTGGCTGTAATGGACGAGATCAGCAGAGGCCACTCTCCTGAAGTTATGCACGCCTCACACAAAAAGGATTTTTAGTTTTAGATTTAATATCAATTGACTGCAGCTCATTTGAGCAAAGTATAGTAAGTGCTTTATTGGTTTATTTCACCCCTTCCCCATTTTAAAGAAAACGTAATCTAACTTTCCATTATTCATTATCATCCAGGCAGGCAATAAGAGAAAGAAAGAACCTTAATTTTTAGCCATATTGTCTATTAAAAATGTAAAATGTTTCCTAAAAGGGCAGGCGCATTAATTAAGGCTGCCTCGGGATAAATGAAGATTACTAGGAGTGCTCTGCTTTTCTGGATGAGTTTTCCATTATAATCAAATGAAACCAATTACTGCATTTGTAATGGAAACTGTACCTAAGCTGAACATTTCCACTTTTGCAGAAACTGGAGAGTACGCTGCACGAGCACAAAAAGGTCTCCAAACACTCAGAAAGGAAAAGAGAAGGTATCTTTTCTATCTTTTCCGGGGAAAAGAAAGAATCCTGTAAGTAGAACCAACAGTAAATACACTGGGTACAAATCAAATGGCCCCAGTGTAATTGAGAATCACAGACTGGATTCCCAGAAGCCATCTCCAGCAGGAAATCCTGAACCTCAGCATTGAACTCCTTTCTGCCTCTTCAGAGAAGAAATACAGCTTAATTAGGCTCAATTTTCTAAATAATGGTTATCCTCTGTAACTAATCAGGAACATTTTAAACCAGTATCAGATGAATGCTTTTTCAAATGGGGAAAACATGCTCTGTCTTCCAAATATCATCTTACTCTGCAGACAACTGAAAGGATCAAGGGTAAAACACTGAGGCATAGCTTTTATTTTCAAACATCCTTTGCCATCCTACTGGGCAGCCCCCAGAACACCACACAATCTTCTTCTGCACATGGAGACTCTGCCAGTGACAGAAAGCAAAGGTAACCTCAGGGGAAAAAGAATCAATGGAATTTCAAACACAACAGTATTTTCTGAACTTATTCCAAATGGAAGAAGGCAAATGTTTAAAGGTATTGCTAGGGACTTAAGGAGGCTCCAAATAAAACTATTTGAATAATCTTTAAAGAGAATCCTGAGCCTGAAAGACACTTCTGAGAGAACTCTACTTCCAAATCACCTAAAAGCAATACACTCATTGAGTTCACCTGTAATTATCCAATATTCACCTGGATCATGAATTTTACCCCTCATTAAGCGAAGCAAGTGCATGCTAAATTATGAGGCTGCTAAAGGCAATGCAGAGTTATGTTTTAGCATTCTGTCCATGTAATCAGCAATGAAGCTCTACAATGATTTTAGAGGTATCCATCTATAGTCAGATAAAACCAATATATAGTAATAGTGTACTTTGATTTCTGATTTAGACCCGTATAAAAACAACTTCTCAGTCAAAATAGGGGCAGGAGTTGTTCATGACATGTTCTAACTTTAACACTCCTCCATGAGGTACTTTGTGACACCAACCAGACTTCAGCACAACGCAGACCTGCAGCATGTGCAGGCTCCAGTGCCCACTGTCCACCACTCAAAAACCTGCAAAATTTCTTAGATGGACTGTTTTTGGATGTCAGACAAACTAGCAAGTTTGCCATTCATGAAAAGGAAAGGAAAACTGAGACAATATGAGTATTAACTAAAATACCAAGTGAAATTCTATCAGATAACAACGAGTGGTTGGGATTTTTTTGTAATTTATATATTATACTGACTCTAAGTATGCTCTGTCAGGCATTCTACAGTGAAGGGAGCTGCAAGGTTATAGGAAGGTTGTAAACATAGAAGCATTTTTCTCCTACAAAATCCTTTCCTTTGTTTAGAATAGACTCTGCCACAGCTACTTTCTGTGGACCCTCTAGACTACCTTTTCTCTTACATGATGTGGTGACCAGAGTTCTACACAGAAATTACATATTTAAATTTGTGCATTTCCATCTCTGTTCTCTTCACAAATTCCTTCACTTTCAAGACAGGCAGATCTATCTGCATTTTTTAGATTAGTCTTTATACCCTACTTAAGGCCACACTGCACCATTTTTTCCACTGACAGTTTTTAACCTCATACAGATGCAGTCAGCTGCATCACTAGTAATTTCAGTAATTTCTAGCCTAATCTTCAACATCTCGAGAGAACACCTGCCAGTCATATGCTGCTATTATTCATGTGACAGTTCTACCATCCCAGTTCTTTTCCCTTAATCCACACCACTCACAAAGCTGTTTCCACTTCAAGTGTGTTTTTATCCTTTACTTATATAGATGCTGCCAAATAAGTTTGAATTTTTTCGTGCTCTTTTCCCACCTTCTGTATGATAGGTGTACTATGACAGACCTGCACTAAGTTCCTCAGTCAACACAAAAGTAAATGGAGTGTAAAATTGTGATAGTCTGTTCTTTTGCCTTTATTTAAAACCTCAACTTTTCTAGCCCCTTATACCAAATCCTGTGGGATATCCCCACATGCCAGGATAACACTTCATTGATATCCACAGACCCCAAAATTTTGTTTAGAAAACAGTGCTGACAAGGTAGAGCTCCCTGCTTTACCAGGTTCCTTCTATAGAAACAAATCCCCCAGACCCTTTCATTTCAAAGCAGACTCTACTGAACCCCATCGTAATTGTAAAGTCGGCATGAATTATTAAACACAGATCTAGTTTAAGACCAAAAACTGCTGCAAAGACAACACCAACTTGTTTAAATGTTTATCCACCGAACGAGGAAATCGATAAACGGGAGTCACAAATAATTAGGGAGCACTTACTGTAGCAGAGAGCTGCGGTCCATTGAGCTGTGCGTGCAGGATGGCCTCGTTGATGGAGTTCCAGATCCCCGACAGCGCGATCTCCAGCTCGTGGGAGGCTGCCATTTCATTAGTCAGATATTCCAGCGTGGAGATGAACTCCCTCCACTGCGCATCCAGCTCTGACACGCTGGCCAGGCAGCCCCTCATGACATTGAGACAATATCCCACACAGGGCCTGATGAGCGTCAGGCCCTGGCAGTGCGGGCAGTACTGCATCCTCACCAGGGCTCTGCTGCACTCCTTGCTCAGAGCGGCGTGCTCGGTAGTGTTTATCACTTCACTGCCCAGGCTCAGGGCCTGGCTCAGCATCCTGCTGGCCCAAAGAGATTTTGACAGCTCTGTAACCATGTTTTTAGAATAGTGTCCAAAAGGATTTATGTCTTGCCTCGTAAGCCGCAGACACTCTGTATAGTCCTCTGACAGATCCGTAATTCCTGGGTTTATTAGCCGGCTGTACACCAGAGGAAAGAGACTGTCAAAGAACCGCAGCACTGCGCTTTCCACTGTGGTCTCTGCGCCCAGAATGTAGAGAGAGATGTCTGTAAAAAGCTCCTTAACAGGCTCTGCTGCTTCTTTTGCCATAGGTCTGTAAGCTGTCTCAAACAGGGAACTTGTGCGGTTTTCAGCAAAGCGAAGCAAAGACTCAAAGGCCTCTAAAAAGGGGGCAGGGGAGAGAAAGAACTAGAGGTTAATGGCAGGCACCCGAAATCTCAGTCACAGGACTAACACAGTGTCTGAACAGGAACATCAACAGTTATATGAAATCTGCAACATGAATGCAATAATAGGTAATACAGACTTCAGCAGTAACGGGATTAAAGCCCAAAGTACTGCCTGTGCATAATGAAGGCAACACATAACACACAACTGTTTTTCTTAAAACAGATAACTCTGCTCTTTCTAGCCAGACCCTGATCCACCAAGGACTTGCACAGATTCCAGGCTAGGACTGGAGCACAGTCCAGGGCTGTATAAGATGGTTTTTAGAACTCACACAGACTCTGGGCAGTTCAGCTGGGTACACTTCCAAAGCATCCCTCAGCTCAGTTGTGAGGCAACTGAATACACACAGAAACTGAAGGTTTTGTTTCACAGCACTTGAGTAGGTGGCTGAGAGGCACTTCTTGCAAAGTACAGCTCCAAGATGAAGGAAAAGATGCTGTGTGAATAAATTCTCTCCCCATTAACATTGGCCGTGTCTGGATACCAGCCAGTGGTTGGAGAGGACTCAACATCATGTCCGCTATGACCCAAAACCAAAGTGAAATAAACAAATCAGGAAAACATTATCTCCTTTAACTACACCATTTCTGAGTGGCCTAAGAAAAAATAATATTTAAGGAATTCCACAGCTAACACGTTTCAAATGGCACATGGCAAGTATTATATACCCAAACCACTGATTGGGGTGCTAGAATTCACGGACAGGGCAAGGAAGGGATCAGTTTTCCAGACTATTTTTAATAACACAGAAGACAGTAATCCACACCAGTCTCACTGCTTTCTTTGGAAGCTCTCCAACAAAAAGCCTCTGACATAAATCATCCTTGCACTCCTCTGGGTGGCACGCAGCTCCAGTTGAGGCAGGAGATCTGTCACTCCATCCCTCCCGAGGCCTGGCCAGATAATGGGGTTTTGGTCTAATCCTCCTGTCCATTCATGGGAACATGGCTGTGCGATTCCCTGCTCCGCAGCACGGCCCCGAGCCGCCCGGAGATCAGCCCCACAAAGGAGCAGATACAATGCACAACTCCAGATTAGCACACACCGGCAAAGTTCGGCAGCAAAGCCTGCGCCGTGCCTTCCCTGTGACAGCTCCACGGGCGGCTGACTTGCCTGTTATGATAAGCATTACAATCCCTTTGACCACAAAGTGTGCTTTAACTAAACAGATAATACAGCATATCTCCTTGGACATTCATCATCAGTATTTTGCACACACACGCTGCAGAAAAAAATCACCTCAGCGCTCGCACTGGTATTACAGCAGCTAATGCTTTGGAAGTGCTTATAAAATCCTAGAAATTAAGAAACCAGATACACTTGAGTTGAAAAAGTACGTTCTTGACAGAGAAACACCTTGCCAAGTTTCAGACTGAAGATGATTTGCAGAGCTGACAATTCTGAAAACTGGATCCAGGATAGAAATTTTGACACAACCTAAACTGTAGTGCAGTTTGTTGCGAGCTACTGCACAATATTAAAAGGGTCTTTTGTTTGCCACGTCACCTTTATGTGTTTATTTCTAAAGAAAACCAAAACATCATTTTTATCGTACTAAAAACTCCACAGAAATATTACAAAGCATAAAAACAGGAGTTTAAGTTTCCTCCCTGTGCATGGTCCCTTACAGGTATTCACTCATTGTTAAATTATGGGCACAGGGACTGTTGCCTACAATGCCATCAATCCTACACTCTTCCTTTACCTTCCATATCCATAAAGGCAGAACTGCAGGCATTGCTCTCCTCTCCTGAAAACTAAATGAAATTAATTTATGAATGTGCTAATGTCGTTATTTTTCTGAGAAAATAAAAGCCCCAGTGAAGCATACGAGCAAAACATCCACTGACAGCATACATCCCCAAAAAAAGAGATTTCAGCAGATTCCTGGTTGCAGCAATCCTAAGTTGCAGGCCAGAAACCATGTAGCGTTTTATTTTCAAACCTCTTAACTGTGAAAATTCTGCATTCCATTAAATAAAATACTACATTATTCTGAGACAAGTACGAAATCATGATATGTGATAATGACACTTATGTTTCATTGCATAAGGGAAAAATTGTGATGGCGATGGCAAATGGCTTCATTCCTCCTGCAAAAAGAGCCCTCACACCAAAAACGCGGTGCAAAAATACTGCTGGTGGTTATAGATGTGCTGCAAACCCCTGTAAGGCATCATGTGCTTCCTTATCACCACTGGTCAGACAGAAAACGTGACTTGTACCTTCAGGCAATTACATTTCAGAAGGAAATATGTAGGTCCTCATAATGTTGAGGCATTAAGAGATGTTTGAGACAATCAAATTACTGTTCTTATACCTTAAAATCAGAAATAACGGGGCTTCATGCAGCCAAATGATCGCAGAATCATAGAGCGTCTCGTTTGGAAGAGACCTTCAGGATCATTGAGTCCAACCCATGCCCTAACGCCTCAGCTAGATCATGGCATCGAGTGCCACATCCAGTCTTTAATGACGGGTCAACAATGGACAGCCTGACTTGTGGCTGTACAGGGCAGGAGCTGCTGAAGTGATTAATTATGCGCTTTTTAGTGCACTTTCTGCGGTACTTTGTTCAAAATTTCTAAACCCCAAGAAAGGTTTACCACTATCTGCAAGACCAGCCTCTCATCTATGCTGTCAAATACAGCAAACTTTAGACAGTTATGAACTCAAAAAAAGCTGGATTCTAAGCCTAAATATACACTGGGAAAATTATTTGATCATCTTTCAGTGCCTTTGGCTTCAACACAACCCTACCAGCAGCATGGAGTATATTGCAAATATATCAATTCTGAACAGAAATAAGCCTGAACGGAAATAATCCACCATTTGATGAAGGCATCAAATTCAGAGTTTTGTCTTCCACTTGTATTCAAACAAATAGGAAGGTGGAGAGCAAGGTTTGTTCCCTTGCTGCTGAGAAGTCCCTTTTTGAAATACGACTACAGGAAAGGTGAAGCAACAGTTAGTTTTGAATTCTGAACGCCCACACTGGTGACTACTTAACGAAAGTCAGGCAGTATCACCTTCCACGGGAGAATCTTGTTCAAACCGTTCATCACGTGCCCACCAAACACTTGACTCCAGCACTGATGTGCCTGGACACTCCACCACAGCTGATCAAACAGAGCTCACCTCTGGAATCTCCTCATCTGGCCTGCTGGAGTTTGTGGGATGAGCTGCTGGAGACAAGCCCAGCTCTGACAAGGTGCCACGCTGGATTTGCTGCTCCAGTGGCAGCACCGACCCTGCCAGGCCATGCAGATAAACCAGCCCACGTGCTGCTCCCCAGCCTCACATCACTAAACTGGATCGTGCTCAGTCCGACACACACACAGATGGAAAAACATTGCTCATGTACAGCACCCCTGCTTATCCTTCCCGAGAATGGCACAGCTTGGTTTGGAGCAAGAGCCTCCTTCTGACAGAAATACATCCACTGTGACACAGAGGACATTTCCCTCCTCATCAGCCAGCAGCTACACCTCAGATTCCTGATGCAATGAGAATCATGAAGGTTCCTGACTTCTCTCCCACCAGTTTTTGCACTCTAACACTACTGACTTCTTCAGTGGGATTTAATCCTGATTTAAATGCACTGCATGTCATAAAATGCTGCAAGAACAGAAGTGTTTCTGCTAAAGAATAGTGCTGCTACAGGGACAAACAGATGTAGGAGGAATGTGTCAATCTGCTCAGTGCTGGTGTCCCAGCATTTTCCAAATACCTCCTCTATTTTTCTACCACCTGGGGGTCTATTTGGGGAAAAAGAGGTCGATATTAAGTTTCTCATGTCACCTAAACGCCGTATTCACCACCTTGCAACGACCTCCCTTCAGCAGGAATAGCTACTTGAGTTTTTTAACTGCTGTCACCTCTATTTTAGCCTAATCAAGTGCAACAGCTCTTCAAGTTTGTGTGTCCAGGCCACCACCTCTTCTCCTGCAGCCTTATCCTCCAGACAAGAATCAAAGATGCAGAAGTACCAGACATCAATTTGCCTATTTTTCTACCACAAAAATCTTCCTGGGTATGTTTATTTTGTCAGGCTCTGAGACAAACAGCAACACAAGCTCAAGGAAAGACAAGAGCCGAGGATTCAGTGAAGTGCCCAGAGCTGGTGTCAGAGCCTGCAATCAAGGGTGCCTTCATCTCATGAGCCCTAGTTTTCTTACAGCACATGTAAGGGAGGAGATGTGGCCTCAGGGAACACACACAGATAGGAGTTTTCCAACAAAATCTGAACTGACATATGATAGTCATGCTTAGAGCAGGTTCATTTGCTTTCCTCACTCCTGCAAGACCTTCAGAAGCTGTTGAGATCCTTATTCTGTAAGCAGCTGTGGGTTTCAGATGGAGAGCATTAGGCAAGGTTAAGCAACCTCCAACTTGCTGGATTACGATTTAGCCCAAACCTACGTTCTTTTCTTTCCAGAGATCCAACACAGGAGTATTAGCATGGAAACAATTTCACCAAAACAAAGACAACCTGAGCACCAGATACCTCTGCTCACAGAGGATTATTTCTGCCCCAGAGTAGCTGAGGCTCAGATATTAATGCCTGAACCCCCTTGTCCTCAAAAACCAGAGCCCTAGCACCCACTGCAAACCATGACACGCCTGTGTGAAAAGTTACTGCCACCAGATGCCTGTGTGCCACTCCAGGCTGGCACCCTGCCCACAGAACTGACCAGGTAAGACCACCCTGCTAATGCAGCAGCTCCCCAAGGAATCAGTGACTCCTGCACTCTGACTGCCTAACTGGACTTCCATTTTAAAAGTCCACAAACTCCTTTAAAAAAAGGAAAAACAAAAAAAGGAAATTGTTACATTATAAACATTAAAAAAAAATTTTACAATGCTGAAACCCCAAAACTATCTGTACAGAATCTATACAAAAATAACATCTGTGTACATTTTAGATTTTGACTGTAATCATGAAAGTAGAATGACAGATTTAAGTAGCTCCATTATTTGTTTGGTCTCTCAGGACCACACTAATATTTGGCTCCTTTCCTTTCAGCATCTTGCATTTATTAGAGTTACAGAGTGAATGAAAGCTACAGCTAGTTGAACAATGGCTTCCTTTTCATGCTTCCGTGTCCATTAGGATTTCTGCATCTTTACAGCTTGCCAAAATAAAGGACAACATATTAATATTTTGCAACAGTAGAATTTCAGTACAAACTGTTTGCAATGTACTACAGGGAGAACAATGTACGAAGCAGAAAAATCACACCCAGACATACTTTGCATGGCACACAAATAATAAAATTTATCGCTCTGCTTTCTGGGTGTACAATGATCTCTAAACATGTTTAAAAGAATATGAACCAAGAGTGCTTAAAAACCATCATTAAACAAGATGAACAAGCGGTTGGGTTTGGTTTACTTTCAGATTACTTTAAAAAAGGATGTAAGTGCAAAGGGAATTGTATCATATTTGCAAAGACAGAACTCAAAATCCATTAATTCATTCAACTGCTTTTGTAAACAACTTCATGTAACTTTCAGCTTAATTTCAATTCTGTGACATTTTGCTTGGAGTAAATTTTCTAAGTGTTCAAAGTTTCCTTATCTTCCTTATTCATCCCCTTGCAGAACACAGGGCCAAAGCTCTTTATTAATACCCTACTTTCCCGTGTGCCTTACTGGTTTTAGAATGGCAGTCTTCCTATACATAAACACAGTTGCTCTTGATGAAGCTGATGAGAAATAACACGTTAATAAACATGTCTAATGAGAGAACGATCTCTACCACATCCTGGTTGACACATCACCAACACTTGCAGGAAACACAGCAACCTTGCTCCAAAACCATTCTGGGCCAGAGAAAGCCCTGGAAGTGCTCAGAATCTGGGCTGAGCAGAAAGAAGTATCTCTTGCTTCCTACTCACCTCCTGTAGCTGCTTTTAACAAGGCAGGGCCAAAGCAGTTTCAGAAGTAAGTCAGTCAAATCAGTTTTGCCAAGAAGGGGGGAAAGGAAGTTTGAATTTACTCACCTTGCCAGTCTTTACAGTTCATCAGCCCTTCATAATATAGACCAGACAGGGGAAAAAAGCAGCTTTCCATTACTGTGCATAGGGGCGAGGTCTTTATTTAACAGTCTCCCTGCGAGCTTGTCTACATTGACAACATCAGATAAATACCCTGTTGTGCACCCATTCACAGAAACTTCTGCCCAAGCTGGAAAGAAGTCTGTGCTTCCTCCTTTCACACCCAACAGCTATGGACACCGTTCATTAATCAGAAATAAATGAGCAGAATTATTTACAGGCTACTATTACCTCCTTTAATCCATTGCTTGATTCCAAGTGTAATTCAATGCTGTTTTTAACTTTAAAAAACTTATGAAAAGCTCTAAGGGCTTTAAAAAGTTCTAGAAGTGAGACTTTGGGAGATAAGAACACTTTCCTTCCTGACTTTTCCTCCAGTGCTGGGAGCAGGGACAGCAGTTTGCCACAGGAAAAGCCTCATGCAATGTGAGTGTCAGAGCAGCTGACCCCCTACTGGAATTTGGGCCAAGCCGTGACACTTGGGAAAACCCATTTCCAAATGTTCTGCTGGAAGGCCGACTTCCAAGTGCAGCAACAGGAAACACAGCATTGAAGGACCATCTGAAAACCTGGGATGAAGGGATGTCTCGGGATGAAGACTTGTCTTGCTTCTTTTATACCCACCAGTCTATTCTGGCAGCTTTGGCACAGCTTTGCAATTATACAGGAAATAATCACCCGCCTCAGACCGCCGCCCCAGCCAGCAAACCCACACCCTTTGCTCCATAACACAGTCCTCCAGGACACTTCCTTCTTTTACTATTATTTCCTCTTCTACTCTTTTGTACGTTTAGGCAGTTTATTACTATACAGGGAGAAGGGAGGTGAATACAGAGCTCATTTTGGTGACACTGATGTACACTAACTTTGGGTTATTATGGTATTTGATTCTATTGATAATAGAAATAAGACCAGGTTTAAAACAGGCTGACTGATACAGAGGTTGGTGGGGCAAAGAGAGAACGGGCAGTAGTTGCACGAGCCCAGGAGATGCCTTAATAACAACAGAATGGGCCAGCAATAAACACAATCATTTGTTCTGCTCTGGTCAGTTTGCCATGAAATCACAAGTAACAGTTTCTGTAGACTGTGCTGGGGAATGTATACAAATTGCTGGAAGTGGAAACCAGAGTGTACATATTCAGACTTATTGGCCTTGGCCTCATAATTTCTTCATAACTCACAAACCAGCAATGCTTAAGAAGTTACAACTAACTGCGAAACTATTGGCCAAAACCAGACTAGAGACAGCTCTACACGCCGCTGCCCCAGACCAAAACTGCCCTTTTAAAAGAAAACACTACATGGAAAGGTTTCTAGAAAATAATTAAGTTGTTACGCTTCACAGCATCAGTTACAGTTTGCTGGCTTGGCTTCCACTGTTCACTACATATTTCCCCCTCCAACTTTTTCGTGAATACAATGAATGAGCTGGTAATTAAATTTAACTGTTTATTATTTCTGTATACTCGATTTCAGTACAGTTGTACGTTATTTTATACACTGTGATTATAGGGTAAAATGACTTTTTTTCAAGTGAGCGGTTTCAAGTCAAACTGAGTCAGTTGGCTGGCAGAAAGCTGGAGACCAGATGTGGAATTAACCTTTCATGACACCACTGGGCTTCTGCTGACAGATATATAAAGCAAGGAGTTCTCTGGGAGTATTTGTGCAGTAGCAGGCCTATGGACACCTAGCAGCAACACGGAAAGATGATCCACAAGGGCAGTAAAGGCCCTGAGAGAATGACTGGATGTGGCACAAAGCTGTGGCCATCGCTCCTATTCCCCTCTCATCAAAACTCTTAAGGATGCTTCATAAAATTCTTATCTGCCAAGTTCAAACCTGTCAGCTGCTACTTAGTAATATCAATTCACAGTTTTAACAGGATTTGCACCAAGATAACTGAAAGAAAGAACTATGGCTGTGCTTCAACATCATCTGTGCCCTTCACTGGCTTTCCAAGGACAAGTAATTTATAATAAACACTTCTCACAATCTATAAGGGGAAACCCACAAGCAGTTGAGTATCTGCAGGTAGCCAGCTCCCCACACAGCTGTAACCACCTGAAGTTATTTGGAGGTTCAACAGCCACTGGAGCAGAAACAGAGTTATCCTGTTTATTTGATCAGTCACTTACATGGACAGTGATGACTGGAAGCCACAGCTACAGCAAGTAGCACATAATTCCCAGGATGGATTCCAGCTCAAAGCACTTGCAAAATAGCCCTGAATGACAACTCTGTAACCATCACTGTCTCAAGGCAGACCCACAGGACCAGTCTACAATGCTTAAATTAGGACTGATCTAATTAGTCTAACGAACAAAATTTTTTGCCACACAAAAAAAGCATCTAGTTTTATTTTTCCAGGCTAAACCCCTGTATACTGTTGCAAAGATGCACCATCAGCTGAGAAGACATTTTTCCTTATAAAATAAAGTTTTCTGGTACAAACAGAACTTGAACAGTATTTACTTAGAAATTAACCATGGATGATCACTTCAGGGGATGAGGTAAACCCCCGGTGTCTTTACAAGCAAGCAATCTTGGGTGGGGTGGGTTTGGATTTCTTACAAATTTTAGCACCGGTGTAAAAACATAGCCCTAAAAAGTATGTTGGTTTAACAATGCAAGACTTGCATGGCCCTAGACAGGATGAATACTGGCTCTAAAGAATGGCCTGCCCTCAGTTTGGACTCTTTGGAGTAGATACCTGTGGTTTCTTTGAAAGAGCAGAACCTCCAGCACCAAAGACCTGCACACTTTTGCACTATTTTCAACACACAATGGTTTGTTCAGCTCTAACTGTACATTTCTCAAAGCTGACGGAGTTGTTACCCAAGCAGCCAGTGAAGGGTGGAGCTCCAGGTACCATCAGGGCTGGTCTGACTCTGGAGTGAGCTGAGAGTGACACTGCTCCTGGGGATGACACGTCACACACTGGCACCCAAAAACGCCACTGTCGCTGGGAGATGGTACAAAACCCTTACCTTGTTCTTCCTGGGGTTCCATAGCCATTATTTTTCCACATGTTAAGCAGTTTTACAGGGCTGAGAATCACTGCACTACACATGACAGCACAGGGGTAGCTGATAAGTGAAAATAACACCCTTATTGCAATCTCTAGGATTACAACTTCCAGGTAATCTCTTCCCACAGACTGCTGGACAGAACAAAAGGCTATCACTTCTCCCTGGACTTCCCAAACTACTCTTATCAGAAGGACCTTTGCAATGAACTATTTAGTGTAACAGTGTAGTGTCTGGAACTAAACCAGACCTGTGGGAGAATCTGCACGTTTATGGCTGCTGTATGGGCTGGCTGGAGTGCCTGAGGCAGCACATCCTTTATCGGCACTCCAAATGCTCTTGGCCTTTATGGAGCAAAAAATCCTCTTAACTGGAACCTGTGCCTAGGTAAGGGTGAGGACAACATTTAAAAGGCAACATGTGTAAGACATACACACACAAATATCCAGGAGCAAGCAAGTGGATTGTGGCCAGAAAATCCAAAATGCAACTGTGGACACAGCTCATGGAGAAGTAAAATGTGTCTGTGCACAGCCACTGCTGGTTGATATTGCTGGCTTACATTGCCCCAGGAGAGGGACAATTCAAATAAATACTGGGCAAAAAAGGCCAGAAATTGCTTCTGCAACCTTCCCACCATTGAAAACCATAGAGGAAGTAAAAGCTGTGCCAACTGTGCCCCATGCCAGGTACCAATACCAGGGAGAGCAGATGCCACGGCTGCAGAAAGAAAGGGCATTTAGCGCTGGTGGTCTCTTGGAGCTCAGAAATGGCACAGGGACACAATTGGGCTTGGCCAGGGAGCCAGCCAGGCCTGCCAAAAGCACTGCAGACAGTCTGCTCTCTGTTGTGATGCCTCAGCATTTTAGCTTCTATATTTTTCATATATTTGTAATCTTGTAATTCTTTAGCATATAACTTTAAACTCCACACACAGTGGGAGCTGCTCTCTTCGCATTTTGGTCAGACACAACAATTCCTCTCCAGGCCTGGCAATCAAGGACACCTCACTGCCTCAGGCCCCGAGAGATGGAAACAAAAGTGAGTTGGGGACAGCAACTTGGGGTAAATTACTTCATTACCTGAAGATGTAATTGGAAGATTAAACCCCAAAATGCAATGAGACCAAACTCATAAAAGCGTGAAAACCTGTGGTCCATTTTTGGGTGCAGCCCCTGGGGGACATTTGTCTGCCCCAAATGTACCTGAAAGCCCTTCAATAAATACAACTGCTGTTTATTCCCTTGGTTTTGTCTGACCTCTGTTTTTAAGTAGTCTCAAAAGGTATCAGTTGCTTGACTTGCACAGTGGCACCAATGATCCCTAAGGCATTGAGCACTGGGATTTACTGTGGAGAAGTATAAAATACAAGACCTACCTTCAGAATTCAGAGGTGACCAGAGTACCCAGGACACTCTAAAACTTGTCTCTGGAATACTGCTGAAATCCAGCTTCATGTTTCCTGCAGAAACACCTCAGAGCTGCCAGTAACTTTGGCACACAAAGAAACTGAGATATTTATTTGTATATATCTGATGTTTTAAATATTATTAAGAAAGGAAAGTACAAAATAGCGTAAGACTTGTAGTAGTTAAGAAGAAAGAACCAAAAATCCATCTTATGAATTAATCAGGAGAAAGCACGAAGATGCAGAAGACTTTTTATTCTTCTGGGAATCTTTTCATTAATAGAAAAGCAACAAGACAGGGGGTCTCTAGAGAGAATTTTCTCGACCCTCTGATTAAGGAGTTCAACTGGCAGTAGGAAAACTAATATGTTTGTTTCATAAGGTCACGAACTATTTCATGATTTCCAGCTGAATTAGTTAGGTGGTCCATTAAGATCTATTTCTAAAAAT
Organism: Hirundo rustica; assembly: GCF_015227805.2. Classification (NCBI taxonomy): domain Eukaryota; kingdom Metazoa; phylum Chordata; class Aves; order Passeriformes; family Hirundinidae; genus Hirundo; species Hirundo rustica. The sequence goes on along the minus strand of NC_053459.1, from coordinate 1,910,735 downwards.
CTAAGCAAAAAATAGCTACAAGAGACAGAATTAATTTAACAAAGATGAAATATGGCGGGACACAGCTTATATTTCATGTTTTTGTTTAGGTACTAACATAGAAATACAAGAAGTTCTGTCCAAGTTCTGTAAAAGATTAAGGTCATAAATAAGACTAAAAAAGTTTTTTAAATCTAGATTAAATCTGTATTTATCAACAACCGTAAGACTCTCTGTATGGCCAGGAGCGATGCTGCGGACCTGTGGGAGCAGCAGTGCAGCCCGGCCGTGCCAGCTGGCCCAGCACCGCGCTCGCTGTGCCACGCTCAGTGTGTGTGGGCACGTCCTTCAGCTCCCAGAACACGAGCAGGGCTCTCACACGTCACAGGGATGGAAGAGACCTTTGAGATCATCCAGCCCAACCCATGCCCTAACACCTCAACTAAACCATGGCACCGAGCGCCACATCCAGTCTTTCTTTAAACATCCAGGGATGTTTAAAGAAAACTCCACCACCTCCCCAGACAGACCATTCCAACACTTTATCACTCTTTCAGTAAAAATTTTTTTCCTAACATCCCACCTAAATTTCTGTCAGTTGTTGCCTGGAAAAAGAGACCAATCCCCACTTGACTACAACCATCTTTCACACAGCTGTAGAGAGTGATAAGGTCACCTCTGAGTCTCCTTTTCTCCAGGCTAAACAACCCCAGCTCCCCCAGTCATGCACAACCATGGTGTACTTCCCACGTGTCCAAAACCCACAGAACCCTGCTGCTGTTTCTTCTGATTCTGGATTGACCAACACTGACTTCATTTCAACTTCACCCAGCCTTCTTTCTCTACATGGGGAAGCCTTGGCAAGACAAACATAAGGAAAATAAAAAAGCACCATAGCTAAGACTGGTGAAGAGGTTGTCTTTTTTACAAGTCATCTTCTGCAACTGTTTAATTAAGTGGCCTTTGCGTTTTTCACGTCCTTGGACAACTCCTATCCACAAAAACCAGCGACAGACCAGCAGGAAGTATCCTCACCCAAATCTGAGCTGGAAACACCCTTTGGCATCGTGGCACAGACCAGCTGGGCGAGGCCCACTGGGCTCCTCAGCAGCACCCCAAAAACCACTTAACTCATCTAACATTAGAGGCAGAGGTATTGCCCTTGGAGAAAAGACACAGGCAAGCAATGCTTGAAAAACGGAAACCTGCAGCATCTATTTTTGGCTGTGTCCTCTTGTAGATTACTCTGAAGACGTATTTGATACCATAAGACTGTAAGGTAATTGAAAGGACATGTTTGCTTGGAGAATTTGACCTTGCTCGTGGACTTTCATTCCAGTCTGAACAAAGAATTTCACTAGACTATTGGGAAAAAAAAAAAAAAAAAAACAGTGAACAAGACATCCATGACCGATATTTCAATGGAGGCTGAATCCATATCACTGTCAGTTTAGGAAAATATTCAGGGAGTTGCTTTTTGAAATTTCACAGGCTTACAAAACCTCACCCGATGGAAAAAAATAAAGGTGGATCAACAGCTAAAATAATCCTACAAAAACAGAACACATATTTCTTTATGGTGAATACTTTCCCCTCAATTTATCCTCCAAATTCCTTCAAGTAAAGTGACTGGCATGTGTTCAACACATGGGTCAGAGCTGGCAGAAGAACATATGCTGGTGATTTGATAGCTGACCAGATGTGTGTGGAGAACTAGCTCCAGCTATTCCTGAGGGAAGGCACATGAAACCCCTTAGCACTAATCAATCAGAACACCTATTTTTCTCCTGAAATTCCTTCTTTAGAAAATACACAAAGGAAAGTTTTTTCCAATCACATCAGCTACAGATATTTTACAGGGCGAGTCCCCATCACACCAAAGACCAAAGCAATGAAATTTATGTGCAGAAAATTGCACAGTCCTTGATCAAAATAAAACCACAGTGACACTGTATTTCAACATTGCCATACATAGCCAGACACCTTTTCAGATGAGCAGGGTTCACAGGATCACAGAATTTGCTTATATTCAAGAAGTTGCACAACTGCAAATTCGTGCTTGCTCATTCATGCCCTAACTTTGAGGTGAGATGACTGCTCTGTAGCTCCCTGAGTCTTCCTTGTTTTCCTTTTTTAAAAAGGGTTTCTCCTTTTCCAGTCAGTGGGAACCTCACCAGACTGCCAAGATTTCTCTAATATGATGGATAGTGACTTAGCCACTACATACGCCAGTTCTCTCAGAATTGGCATCACAAAAAAGTTCAAGAGCAGACCTTTGTGGGAATGCGTTCATTTCATTCTACTTTCTCACACTGTGTTATCAAAGTAATCACTACATTGCTTCCTCTGTTGCTTAAGGTTACTTCGTGAATTACTGAGGGTTTTTGGTTAAACACGGGTCATTAGTGATGGAACTCAATTGCAGAAATATTATACTTGGAATAGAGGACCAAAAAATCCATCACATCTGTCACGCTTAAGTTTTAATATGCAATTGTTAAAACTTCTCAAATACCTGCAGCTTTTATAGTTCTGTTTAAAGTTTTGCAATCTTTGACTCAACAACTTAATAAAAATAAAGGTTGCAGATAAATCAACCTGGTAATGAAAGCAAATTAGCCATTCTGCTCCAGGAGAATTCCAGCATGAATGAGTATGCTGAGATTGACTGCTGTAATAAAATGAAATGCTCTCCTGAATTCCAATACAGAGCTTCCCTTTCCAGGAGCTTCAGAGAAGTTCAGCAAACAAGTATTCAGAACTAAAGCACCAAAACTATGATCTACATAAATGGGACCATAAGCTTTGACAAGCACCAGCCAAGCCAGGAGTCTCTCAATTCTCATGACAGCACAATTGTTTTAACACACCAAAGCCAATCAGTTACTTTTATTCTCTCATTAAGACAAAAAAGTTAATTCTTGACAGAGTTTCACAGTACGGTCACTTGCTCTTCTATCCTATAAACTCAATTGATTTTAATCACTGAGTGCTGTCCTAAATTTGCATAATTTGCACTATACGAAGAATACTTAATACCAGGAGCAAACAGATACTTAACTAGAAGGCAAAGTTTAAGAAGGATTTTTCTTCTTAAAATGCCTATCTTCATTTCAAGGTCACATGGAATCAATGAAAAGAAATAATTTTGTGTACCTTGCTCATTTAAGTATCATATTTCTAGCCTAGTCAGAATTTAAAAGTAAACATGAAGTTTTAAAAAGGTGATGGTGGTGGGAGAGTAACTGTGAGGTATTCTGACAGCAATTTTGTTGGTTTTGTTTCAGGAGAAATGCCAAGATTCAGCTATTTTCATGAACAAGTAAATTCTCACTTTTTTTCTGTCTTTTTAAATTTAATAGGCACCTCCCACTGTTTAAGTTCTACTCTCTGAAGCCCTAGAACTGATTGCTTATTTTAAAAGAGACCCTTTGGCATGAAACTTTATCTGTGTAACCCTAGAAATGGGATCAAGCCCTTCAGAAGCACTGAAAGAAACCAAGAGAGGAACAACCACCCAACCAAAAAGGAAATTACTGGCAGGCTGAAAACGAGAGGGTAACAGATAACTCCTAAGAAATTCTGGGCCCTGAAGCAAAGCAAATTTCTGCATTTCAGATCCAGTTCAAAAATGCATTTTTACATAGAAGGTTTATCTTAGTTCTGCAGTACTGTTCTTGATCCACAAAATCCCCACAGAACTTCAGTGATCACTTAAGTTTTCTGCCAAGAAAGCAGATTTGTAAAAAGGGGCCTTAAACTTTGCAAAATCATTTGAATTCTGTAAGGCTATTTCTGTTCCTCTGACAAATCTCCTGCCTTCTTGTTCCACAAAGGTCAGCTCGTGGAAGAGTTTTCTCTTGTCTTTCAGATAAATCCTGCATAATGATACTCTTCACAGGATTATGAAAAAAAGATGTTGACTTGATTAATCTGTTCTGGGAAATGTTATGAACCAGCTCCCTCTAACAGAACAAAATATTTCAGCAAGAAGGGACCTACAATGTCTACATCCAGTCCGGCTGCCTGACCAGTTTAGGGCTGATCAGGTTAAATCATCTCGATAAGGGCATTGTCCAAACACCTCTCAAATCACTGCCAGGCTTCAGAAAGCCCATTCCAGGCTCTGGCCACCCCCTTTGCTAAAGAAATACCTCCTAATGCCCAGATTAGATGTCACCTGGCACAGCTCTGAACCAAGTTTCTGACCAAAAATTCTCCCATCTTGTGAAAATACCACGGCCCTAACACATTCTGTACCCCATCCTGATGGAGGGAATCTCTGCAAGATCCAAGAGCCTCTCAGTTCAAGAGACTGTCAAAGCACCCCTGAAATGAAAACTCACCGATGCTAGAAAGCCTGTGCTGTAATTTAGTGAGGCACAGCTAGAGACAACACACCAAACAGTAATTTAGCAAACACACACAGAGCAAGAGACACAAACCATTACAATAAAAGTGCCATCAGGTGAAGGGGTTTCCAAATTTAGAGGATATGACCTTGAGGACTGGCTTTCAATCTCTTCTTGAGAGACAAGGCGTCAGAGCTTTGTCACTTACGGAATTTCAACATAACAAGAGAGCAGAGCACTCAGCAAAGGAGAACTTCACAGGAGTCCTTAACCTGACTCTGAACAGGACAGAACAAATCAGTATTTACAAGCCTTAGGAAATCTGAAATAGCTTAATATACTTTAGGCAATGCTGGTTCTTCAAGCAGGTTCAGGAGCATTTTGAATTTCTCTACAATACCTGAGCATTTGTTTCCCAATCCTGACCACACAGAGAACAAAAGCCAAGCAGTTTGTCCCACTGGCCAAGACAAACATCCATCTACGTCTTCTTATGCCTGGTATTACCGTGGGCCCTTGAGGGATGCAAAAATGTACGCCCACTGCTCCTCAAAATCTGAGACTTGATTTCACTGAAAGCTGCTTAAATATCACAGAAATATCCAGGGAGTACTCAGAAATTATTTCTGGATCTGGTGGTTAACTGGGATGGGATGGCCTGGACTTTTGGGCCACAAAGCAGAGATGGATGCAGTCCCAGGTCTGAAAGCTCCCCTCGGCTGCCTCACACAAAGCTGATGAAGCCCTGCAGTTGACAGCTCCAGGGTGTAGGGCAAAGTGCCCAGGGGACCTGCCCAATCTCTCACAGTCCTTCCTGTCTTTAATATACCACAAGAATTTCTTGTTGTTTGTTTTTATGTCTTTGACTCTTTGCTCTTCAAATTCCATTTCAGGCTCTTCTGTTTCCTTCTCACAGTGCCCACTTGGTCTGTGCCCCTGTCTTAAGGATTCACTAGTGTTGGATTTCCAGTTTCTGACAGCTATTTCTTTTGCTCAAATAACCTCCTGAACTTTGTGTTTAAGCATATGGATTCATTTGCCTTTCTGCTCCTTTTCTCAAAGGGTGCTGTTCCTATTTGCAGTGACAGGCTGTGGGGTGCTTGAGTAGCTACTGCGCCTAAACTAAGATTCCAATTTCCATACTTAATCACAGCCATATATTTAAACAATGTTCTCATTGTTCTAGTAATCAAGAGGGGATCCCAAAAATGTTGGTCATTATGTTTTCCTGTCTCTGTATAATCTGTGTTGGACTTCGACTGTAAAACTCTACTGTGAGCATGAGACGAGCTGCACATTTAAATGCAAGTCTCCATAAACTAGACCTCCTCTTCAGCTAACTGAAGCAATAAAGGTAGAAGGTGATACTGGTATCTCAATCAAATACAGCAGTGGCATCTACAAAATCTGTCCATATCACATGGACAAGCAGTGGGTTGTTTTAGCTACACGTTATTCATGCAAAAGTTCAAACAGCAAAACTCTCCAAGTGCCCTAGGCTCTGAAAAGCACATCATCTCTGGAAATACTGCTTATTAAAACTTCTGGGCAAGGTCTGCCATCAAGATCTTAGGAGTCTGCATGTAAGTGACAAATACAACTTGAAAAAACTTTCCATTTCCTGAGATGCTGGCAGACATCTCAGCCCAGAGTTCTTAGGCATCTGGGACTTGCTTCCCATTTCAACTAACCTGACAGCACAAAGTTAAAAATTAATTAGAGACTGATTTCCTTGCTGCAAAAACCATCCCATTCCTTCCAGCAGGGCAGCTCTGAGAAGAAAGTCCTCTTCCAACAAAGAGTATTGAAATTTGTCCCCCACCACCGCATGGTTGATTTCAGGGGTCTTCCTCAATCAATCACTTCATCCACAGATTAATGACAAAAGTAAATTGCAATATATCATTCCTCACAGCTTCAGTATCCTCCATGGACTTGCCTCCTTCAGCCTCTATGAATTAATCCCCTCCACTTCTGCAGACCATCCATCATGCTCTTTCCCATTCTCATTCCCCATCTCCTTATACCACAGACTTCTTTCATCACTGTTGCAGTCAGATTTTGGAATGGCTTTCTTAACTCTGCTACTCCCTATCTCCAGACGATTCTTCCTACAGCCAGATGACCTCCACAAGTCTTTTCCTAACAGAATTTTGTCATTTTGTATTCCTTTGTGTTCAGCTACTGAACAACACAGAAGTTACACACACAATAAAAAGCAAATTCATACTGCTTTATCCAACTGAGCTGTACAGCTGCAAATAGGCTGAACTGCACTTATTGGGGATTAAAGCTTTTATATGAAACTTGTTAATAAATATAAATGTGATTTACCATGCCATCTTTTAAGTGCGCATTTGCTTTAGAAAGCACTGTGGAATACATTGATCAGCACATAAAATAATCATATCATACAAAAAGATTGAAATAAATATCTTCCAGACACAAGCAAATAGTAAAATTTCATTTATATCAACATTATATTTTTTTCCATCAATGAACAATATTTAATAGATCTGCAATTTTACTGAATAAAGACAAAAGTGCTGTCTCTTTCTAAAAATCTTAAAGATGTACTGCCAATTTCAGTCCCACTTATGTAGTAAAACATAGGAGGGAAGGGCAGCACAGTTACAGTGAAGACAAAGACATAAAGGCATGAAGTCCTGTCCATTTTACAGCTACCTCTGGAAAAAAAAAAAAAAAATTCTACAACTTAGTGTTGCACATAAAAAACAAATACAGCTGCCCACTAAACACAAGCGTGACAAAGCTCTAGAGCGAGCAATAGAGACTTCCCACGTTGTAGCAGGGAGAGGAAGGAGCTTCTATTGAAAGACTGTCACACCTCTCAACAAACACAGAAAGTCTGCGCAGCCTGGCTCCCATGGACCAGAGCCAGGCAGCCCCTTGGTGCGCCAGGAGGGGAGGCAGGGCTTTCCCAGGGAAAAGCTGCCACTGCTGCTGCAAGCACAGAGCAGCACCAGCGCTGCCCAAACACCTGAGCAGCTCACAGCGTGTGCTGCCTGATGCACCTCGAACAGCAAGGAGAAACTCCTCGGAAATTCCAGAATGGATGTCTAAACAAAAGTCATTGAAAACTGCATTCAGTTGGGTGACTTAGAGAAAACAACTGCAGGTGATTCTGCAGTTTTTAATGCATTATTAGATTATTAGTACTACATGGAATTTAGACATGAGAAATACCTTATTCAACAATACAAATTACTACTTTGGCTTTATCCAGACATCAGCCTACCCATTTTACACGCTGCGAAGTAATTTCATAATCTTAACTATTGTTTTCAGGAAGATCAAGGACATTTAACTGTGAATGTAACAGTGACAGGGGGAGTAGGGTGTCCAAGACAGCCTTTCCTTCTGTGTGTCCTTCTAGCTGCTTCCCACCAGGAGACTGTCTCCCTTCTGTCAGGAGCCACTTTGCAGAGAGGCTTTCCTGGAGTATCAGCCTAAACCCTTCCTGCCAGGTCAGTGGGTAACACTGCCTCCTTTCTCTGCGGGCAGACCAGCTGCTGAATACAGATTTCTATATTCAAAAAAAAGAAAAATTTAAAAAAAGAACACAAACCAGCACCAGCAGAAAACCCATCACACCATCCCACACACCAGTAAGAGAACCAAGCTTCAACTATGTTGAAGCATCCAGTTCAGAGATCACTGAAATCAGAGGCTGGAATATCATTCTTCCAGACATTTCCTCTTAAGTCTGAATTTAAGAGCTACAGATTTGTCCTGATTTTTCTCCCACATCCCTTAGACCCACCAGGCACTCCTTGAGCTGCTGGGAAGCACTGATGAATTGCAGCTCTGAGCTCCACACTCGTGCCTCAAGCTGCATCCCTGTGCTGTGTGCAATAATCGAGGGAACACTGCATTAGTGCTGCTCTGCTGAGCACAGGAGTTAAATCTACCTAAAAGCAACAGACACTTCTAAAGTCACTGCTGTGCAACTGGCCTAGACATTTGTAATAAATGACATTTCCCAAAATATTCAGCAACAGGACATTTATTTGAAAACACAGGAATGGAGAAGGGTTAACTTGGAGCCCCAGAGTTCCACTATTATCATAATTCTAAGGAACTGGTAAGAAAGCATAACTGATTTTGGGGAAAAATTATGATAATGCCTTTAATTTATTTTTTTTTGAGGCATTCCTTAAAATCTTCATTCAAAACCCAAAAAACTAAACTCATCTTCTGATGATAAATAAACTGATACACCAACCATTTCTTCCTGCTTTGCTGAAAAAAACCTTTTTTTTCAAGAATACAGAAACGGTACCAAAATATGAACCATTATATAGAAAACATTCTCAAAAGAAAAGAGGATCAAGCATCAGCATGGAATAAACTATCACCTAAAATCAACTGCTTGGAACTGTTTGTCTCCTCAGAGAGCAAAATCTGATAGAGGAATAATGTCACAGATCCTTTCACATTATCAGAGCCAAGCAGCTCTACCAAAAGCAGCAGATAGCACTCAGGGAGCATTCCCAGGGACTCCCAGCAGTATGGCCACATCTGCACTTGATTGACTGGAAATCTGACTCCAATACCACATAAGGAAAGATCTTTTTTGAGGGCAAGTGTGAAATTCTGATCTGGCCACAGTGAATACAAGTGAGCATTTTATGAGGTGTCTGTTATCTGTGCTGGCAGGAAGCAAAGCCTGCGGAGCCATTCCCACATCACTGATTCACCTCCACATTTCCATTATCTCTCTGTATTTCCTTTGATACCTAAGTTATACCTTGAGGTCAACGGGGTTTGCATTTCTTTAAAACTGGGATAAAATGCATCTTTTTCATCTCTCAGCTCAGGTCTCCCACTTCTATGGAGCAAAATCCCTCGCGCTCAATGCTGATTGTTTGTCTTATGCACAGTCAATAAACAACTTTTGAGTTCACAATGTTGCTTGCTATAAACACCTGTATTATACAGTCCCAAACTGTAATATAAAAAAGCAATCTTAATTAAGCAATTAAGAAATTAGACCATTAAGAGTTGCTTCAGAAATTAAGCAATCTTAATTTATTTATAGTTAGCCTTACTGAGCCCAAAGGAGTACCCATGTGCACAGAAGTGGATGTGCTTGTGAGTATCACCATGGCTTGGAATGAACAGCAAGGACTTAAAGACATAAAACCTGCGGTCGATTTCTCCTTAAATGCTTCCAAAAAATCTGTATTTTAACTGGAATCTGCTACTGTATAGATATGAAACTACTCTGAGCTTTATTTTTTTCTGCAGCCTTATTCCCCTACCACCAGCTTCCTGACAGGTGAGATATTTTTCTACTGACAGGCTAGCAATTAACCTGCTGCCACGGAAGAATAACAGAGTAAAACAAAATGTGAAAAATGAAAGATTCATCATAGGTATCACAGAGAAATCTAGAAACAGCATCGCTTCAATTAAGATTCTTTTCCCTATGGTCATATAGTTTCTCCCGTACAAATCCACTGTTGTTCAGTTATTACTTCAATCTCAGGATTTAATTTCCTCCTCAGCACTTGAGATGCAAGTAGGAAGGAAAGCAGAGAATGAAAAATTGAAATCAAAGTCACTACACAGATCCTGTACTTCAGCTTAGCTGATAAACCAGGAGCAGCAAAAGGTTCAGCTCTTTTCTCCCCAGTCCCAAGTGAAACTGAGCCAGATTTAAAATCCTAGTTATTTTTTTCCTTCTCAGAAAACTGAGTGGCTACCTGGTACTGGCTTTTGTTTGGTTATTTCAGCTTCTCACTAACATTTCTGCCTCCTCAATGACAAAGCTCAAAACATTCAGCAGAAGTTATTTTGGCTTCATAAACACTTACGTTCATCGGCATCTTCAGCAGAAAAAATACTTTCACATGTTGATTCAAATGCCCCTGTGTTTATTGAAAAATATTTTGACAAAAAACCTTAAGGCAAATTTATCACTTCTCTTACACATTCCTGTTTCTGGAAGTGACTTCCTTCAACTAGAGCCTGCCATCCAAGCAGCACAAACGCCACGGCAGCAGCCAGGAGCAGCTGCCAGGATGCACCGAGTGTGCTCCTGGATCCTTCACCTCACTCACCTTTAACCATTACACTTCACAAATTGTACCTGCAAACAAGAATCACTCAAGACATTCTTAATAAGCGTCTCTCTGCACAAATTAAACCAAGCCAAAACAAAAAACAACAAAACAACAGTTAAAAACAGTTAAATGATGGATTTAAAATCACTAAGCCAGTCTGACAGCAGCCAGAAAAATACATATTTATATATCTGCAATTTGAAATTCCTTTGTGAAAATAGTTGCCTTCCGTTGTGCCACCTGAGCGGTTTAAAGTACCGACCAAATGACAACCTAGGGAATCTGAAGTTGTAACTCCAGGCTATCTCTCCTGAATATAAGAAATACACACCTGCTTGAGTGAAACAAACCCAGCTTACTTAGCCCAAACACAATCTGTCTATCGCAGACAGAACAGGCACCAACACAGGGACTACACCCATGGAGAAGGGGTAAAGCACACACAAACTCCACACAAAAGCACAGCCCTCAGAACAATAAATGCTGAACAGAAATGGTACAAGATCTCTGAATAGCCCTAGTGACGCAGTTGTCAGAATTATAACAGCAACAGACTGTACTAAACCGCTGCTCCCATCCTGTCCCCTGCTCTCGTGTAGAAAATCTGACACAGGAGGCAGGTAAAGCTCTCTCCCACACAGAAAACGTGCTCCAGGAACGTGATGTGATTTCTACCCCTCAGAACAGCACAAATGGAAATCCCCCAGACAGATCTGCCTAAAGGAGGAGTTTCTGTAGATCCACAGAACACTGGGAAGAGGGCAAGAGAGGAGAACTGATGAACTCGTTTCAGGAGTCGGAAAGTTTAAATAAGAAAAAGTCTGTTACCAGGTGCCTTCATGTTCACTATTCAAAAACCTACACCCGCACTAGAGAATTCTCAGGAGTGAGAAAAGCTTAAAAATTACCAAGCTAATGAGACACAACTGCCATTTACAAGCTTCTACTTATCCCAGAGGTTTAATCCCAGCAGTGCAAAGCCAGTTTTTACTTAATGCACAGCCAGTCATTCATTCCCAACTGAAATTAGTCAAGCTCTTGTGAATGACGATTGAGTAAAAACAGAGTTATGACTTAAAGAACTGGTCCCAGGATGTGAATTCACTGTCATGAAAATGAAAACTCTGCCTTGTATGCACACAATGCTTGCTGGTACGACTGGGAGTTAGTCGCTGTTGAACAGACACAGAAATGAAGGTTTTTTTGGGGTTTTTTTGTATTTTTAGGCTATGATGAAAATCCCATTAGAGAAATTACCTCTGCAAAAGTACAAGTGGACAGTACCTCAAAGCAAGCTACCAAACGTTCCCACATTCAGGGTCACAAAACTTTGCAAAGAAACAAGCACACTTCAAAACACTGCTCCGTTAACTTCCCCACCGCCTGACACAACATGATGGGCATTTCCAGGAATTTTACCCAGTGAGTTCATAACCTTGGAGCCAAGGTGTGCAGCAATGATGAAACCAGGAACAACAGCAAGGGCCTGAACACCAGAGGGAAGACAAGATAGAAGTCAGGGAAACTCAGGGCCACATCAAGCCAAGAATGTGGCAGAAGAAGCCTACACAGGACCAGATGATCCAGGGAGAGAAGAGGAGGGCACTCGAGCACAGCCCCTGAGGAAGGGGGTTAACCAGTCCAAAAACAGCCTTATTACTCAAAAGACTAGAGAAGATGCTCTAAAGTACTGAGATTTACAAGCACTCCCAACCAAAATACTAAAATTTCATTAACTGGTGTGCTTTTCACACTAGAGAACTAGACTAAATTAGGAAGCCAGCGTAACTTCTAACATCCTCAACAGGAAAAGAATCATCTCAGAGAAAGAATCATCACAAAAGAACTTCAATTCTCATGAAAGTACATAAAAATTTCACTAATATTTTTCAAAAGCACATCTGCAATTTCCATGGTTTCTTGTTAGAGGAAGCTCAGCTAATACTTTGAAATGGTAACTGAAAGGTTATGTTCTAATTAAGGAGAATATTGTCCATCTGTTACAGACGCAGGAAGGACCAATCAGAAGAACAAGGTCTAATTTGATCAACCTCAGCTGGCAGGTTGATCCATGAATGGGTCAAAACAAATATTTAATCTTTTCTAATCACTTCTGGAATAGCTGGACTAATCCAGTTGGATGTATATAATGTTCACCATATTTATTTCAAGTATTCCACCCTTTTCCTTCCCTTTTACAAGCTATATTTAATTACTCTAAAGCTTTCCAAGATTTTGGAATTTTATTATGAAACCAAAAAGCAACCTAGTCAGTAAATTGTTTCACTAAATATAATTTATTCTGCAAAGAACGCTCATTCCCTTCTTGGTCCTCCATGAAAAAATGGTAAACCATCATTCTGGAAAACAACAGTCATTCTAGTGTAAGGGACCTGGCAATGTTTGCTGGCTTTAGGTTTGCATCAAAACCTACCTGAGAAACAGGAAGCAACTGCAATTACTCATTATATAGATTTTAAGGACTGCCTAGTAGGCATCCTGACATTACCTACTGATACTTGCTGGGCAACTCCTCAGACCAGATGGTTCCTCCAGTTCCAGGGGGTCTCTAACCCCATAAAACCCATGAAGAAGAAAAGGACCTCCCTCCCATCTGTGGCTGACCTGCTTACAGGTTCTGGGAGAAGAACACAACAATAAATCCACATCCACTGGAAGGGACTCCTGGGGGGAATACTCTCAACCAGCTCCACACTGGATCGTCTCTTTCTCAGAACAGTGCTGGATTCACAGAACTACCTGTGATGAGTTCAGTGAGAGGAAAACAGAACTGATCTCCTTAACTGGAGATGGAGGTGTAAATGAATCAGGCCAAAGAGCACAAGGAGCATCAGGGACTGACATTCACTGCTCCGACACAACTTGTGTAATACCTGACATGGCTTCTGCAAAACGTGAACAAAAGTTACCTGGCGACACTGGATGGGGATACAGCACCTTCTTAATGCATCTGATAAATTTTCATTTTAATTGCATCACTCACACTTGCTTCTTGCTTTCTTCCCCTTGCTTAATGAAGCATAGAAAATCCAACCCTTCTCTAACTTGACTGATTTCCGTGTAGAAATTAGATTTTTCCTTCATTCATCTTGCATTATCAGTGTGGCAATGAGAGCCATTACCAGTTTCATCCTGACCCTATCATTCCACTCTCCCTGTTTGGAGGAGGCCTGCCACCATTTATTCATTCCTAGGCAAATTTTTCTCCCATTTTGAGCTGTACAAATGCATACAATAGAAAAGGTGTTTCATTTCCTGCTATCAAACTGGATGTTTTGATTAGAACAAACTCAAAGACCTTGTGTGTAAAGTGAGTGTCAAGCAAAAGGAGCTGCAAACCCTTTGAAGAGATGCTATTCTGCAACTGAATCCATAGTTTCTGAGAGAATTTAGGAAAAGAGAATTATCTGGGCTTTTCTGCTGGAATTATTTAAAAGCTGACTAACAAAATGAGGCACTTAATTCCCTTAAGGCCCATTTTAAAAAACTTCACATTTAATAATTAATCCCAGTTTGATTATGCCAGACAAGAATATTTAAATAGCACTGAGATTAGGGCTATGTAGCTCCACCCAGCTCTAGGTAAACTACAGGAATGCTGAATATCTGAAGTAGAGCACAGCGTATTCCCGCTCACGTCATAAAGCTGATAAAACACATTTCAGATGCTGTGAAATACTGCCAAATTAATGTTCTGGGAACCCAATACTCTTTGTATTTCTTTTGTTTACCAGGTTTTATCTGGGCAATCTCATATTGTGTAAATACAGTCTATCTGTCACTTCTGTAAATAATAAAGAATAATACAGTTAATACAGTTTTTCTCCTTAACAGGGAGAAAAACTGAAGCACGCATTATGTAAAAAAAAAAAAAAAAAAAAAAAAAAAAAAAAAAAAAAAAAAAAAAAAAAATCACCTTGGTCAGAGTCCTTCCCTTCAAATAGATCTTAGACCTCCACATAACCCATTTCTAACAGATCCACATAACAGTAAACTTTTAATTTCCTCCTCCAGCACTTCTCAGCATCATACCACTCTTTCCCATCACCAATGACAAGCACAAATGACCTAGAGGGTTCTGCAACAGTTCTTATAAGTTAATAAAACTGTTTCATTCACGAGTGTCTAGAGAATTGCATGTTGATACCTTGAAAAAGGGTTAAAAATGCAACTTGGATTTCCTAAGGGTTTACAATGGAAGATCAACATTAGTAGTAATAAAGACCTCAATTTAACACTTAAGGCAGGTTGTAAATAAAAGGTTTAAAGACAGAAAAATAGTAGTTCTTAGATGGAAAAAGGGGAGATTTTGAAAGCTGAGGAAGTCAAATAAAATGTACTGGAAACATGCCAAGTTTAAAAATATTTTTCATCTGTACTGTTTCTGAAGTATAAGATAAACAAAACCGAACACCTAATTAAGCTAATTACATTGATAATGCACAATTAATTCTGCTGCAGCCTTGGCAAAGATGACAAGATTATGATTCATAGAAAGGTATTTTTTCTGTCTCATTACAAGACGAAACGCGAGCGTAGCTTGAGAGCCTGGCTGCGGGTCTCAGCGGCAGCATCGATTTCTGGGGTGCGAGGCTGATCTGCGCCAGGTGAGGGGCTGGCTTTTGGCCACACTCCAGTGGCTGGTGTGAAACAAGGAGGTTTTTGTGGGGACACCCAGAGTTCAGCAGTCCCCTCCTTTAAACTGGGCCACCTCTGGCTGTGACCCGCCCTGCTCAGCGGCACCCCTCGGTGCTGAAGCCAGAAACGCCCATCTCCTGAGCTCCGCGCCGTTTCCCTCACTGTGCACTGGGACTCGGCTGCACCTTGGGTTTCGGGCTGGTTCAGGGCGCCGCGAGAAAGCAGAGTTTAGGAAATACAGCAGATGGTGTGTGTGAAAGAATGTCTTTGTGGGTCACAACCCGTGTCACACGGTGAGCTCATGCCATGGGCAGCTACGTGATCATTCCCATCGTGACACCCTGCTCAGCTGGGGCTCCTCGCTGAACACTGTCACATCATCCCGTGGGCAACGTGACACCAGGCACAGGACCCTGCAGGGGCACTTAGTGGCATTGCTGAGACCCAGAATTTACTTGAAAACCACTCTAATGAAATGCTGTTCGTTTTGTGGGCAGGACTGTCACCAGGACATGGGGCTCTGCTGGCAGGTGTTTGAAAGGAGGCTGAAAGTCTGGACCAAGCTCATAGGACATGGCAAAAACTGCACCAAATCACATCTTAAACAGAAATAATGGGACACGCATCAACTAAAGACACTAATTCCACAATTATTTCAGCTGATTTTGAGCATTCATTAAAATCTGTGTTTGCTTAGCCCTAAGTTTCAGAAGAGTTGCTGGGAATATATGGGGTTTGTGCCATCACCCTTATTTTCCACTATTTAACCGTTTCCATCATTCCCAGCCTCCATGGCAATAAAGAGAACCTTGCCAACACTGAAGAGGACACAATTACCATGTCTGCACCAGCCTGACACAAAGGCTTGAAGACATCGAGTTTCTGCTCCTCTCCAAGGCCTGCAGCAGTAAAGCTGGAGTGGAAGCGTCTGGGTACCAACACCACGCACAGAACCATCTGTGCTTAACACAGGCTGAGCTGGAGCTGTTACAGGACAGAAATAACAGGAAAAACAATGCAGGAGATTCACCCAGATATGGAAGCAGAAAGGGAGAGAACAGGATAGAAACACAGGACAGTGACAACTGCCAAACCAGAGCAAATTTTCCTATGAGGGGGTAAAATAGAAAAGACAGCACTAAACTCAATCCATGCATGCCGAACTTAACCTTGGCAAACCTCTACTGCAAAAAGCAAAGGCCTAAACAAAACTAAACTCTTGTCAGCATGGTCATAAAGTTGAAATACTTCAGGTATTCCAAAACAGTATCTAAAACTCAAGACTTCAAAATCTTCTTGAAAAAGAAGCAAGGATGGCCCTGCACAGCAGTCTGTGCTGCTGACTCCAGCTGGGAGAACATGCTGGAAGCTTCAGCTCCACACTTCTTCCACCAAGGGAATGCACATTCCCATTCCACCCTGCCCGTGTGCAGCACCCCAGCTCTGCAGGCTGCCTGCAAAGGAGAATTTGACCCACTCTCTGGGAATCAGGACGCTCTGCAAACCAAATCCTGCAGCTCAGGTGGCTGCATGCCCTAGTCTGAACAGATACTTAACATAAATGGCTTAAAATGCTGATTTTAATCAACTGATAGCTGCAGAACTTTAAATCATGGCTTTAAATTAGTTAGAAGTTTTGCAGAAGGCTAATTAGGAAACCAATGGGCTGGCAAATCACATTCAACTGTTGCAAGCAACTAACTTCTATTTCATCCTGCAGCTGATGATGAGGTACCTCCATAAAGCTTTTAAGCTTCTACAGAAGGAAAATGGTCTTCAATCATCCTTTTGTGGCTTCTCAAGGTTTCAGCTTCCTCGTGCCAGAAGCAGAATGACACCCAAGCTCACCCACCATGAGACAGTTGGTGTCTGGAAGCAATACAGCTGCATTTATTTTGTCACCGTGCTGCCAGACTGATGGGATCAGGTCAGTACGAGCGGAGAGATCTCTGAACTGCAGGCAAGTGTCACTGACCTTTCCTCTCCCCATTACAGCCTCCGTGGATGTTCTCACAGCCTCAGCTACATGTGTTTTGAATATTCTGTCCTATCTGGGTTATAAACTTTCCCTTTTACCACCTGGAATAATCAAAAGCTGACAATATTCAGAATTAAGGCCTTTATCCTACAAGTGTTAAAAAGCAAGTATTTCACTCACCTCCACACACAGAAGTGTGTATGTTTCATAATAGCACACAGTAACTGGGATAAAATTACAGACATTAAAATGGCATTAAATCTTCTGCTTTTAAAAATTATTACTTCAGTTTTACCTGGAAAAAGAAAGGTGTATTTTCTAAACACTGAGGAAAATGTCACTGAATATATATTTTAGATTAAACTGTCACAATTTAAATGAAAATGCATTTTTAAGAGAAGTTTTGACATCTAAGATAAATTTTCATACCCACTGTATTGTTTTAGGAAATTCCTCAAGACCACAGACTGCAGATCCTACCAGCTTTCTTGGTGTGTCCTGCCTTTCATGATCATATTGAGCATTTCAGGAAAGAGTGCTGGCTCCAAAGCAAGCAGGGGCTGTTGGATGTGAGCTTTGCCTGAGAATCTGCCTTGTGGTCATGGCAATAATATTAATGAGGCTCCTGGCTTGTATTTTATTAGACACATGAAGATTTTATGAGCCCGAACCCTCTTAGAAAAACTCATGGAGGTCAAATGAAACTGAACTAGATGCTAGAAAAGCAATTGACTTGATTCAATCAAGACTCTACAAAGGTCTTTCTGAAAGGCTGAATTTTCATCAAAAATCCTGGCTATCAGACACATTCACACATGGATTTGTAGCCAATTAAATGGCTTAAGACAAGATCTTGCAAATGGACCTTGCTGCTTGCACAGTATCACTAGAGAAGAATAACACTTTCAGACCTTTTGTTAAACATCTGCTGTGTTGGAACACAACAGAGAGTTGGAAAACAATGCTGTGATGAGAATATTTGGAAGAGGAAGCCGTGTTTGTTTTTCTGGGAATCCCTTGAATGCTTGAACTTCAGTCACATTATGGTCTCAGTCTCACGGATAAGTATTATGAAGAACAGATACTCTGGAATGAATGTTTGTTAATTCATGCCCATTTATCAAACCCATATGTATACAACCATCTCCTATGGAGCTACTGTTAGTACTTGAGTCTCCCTCAAGTAAGCTACATGAAAAATTTGCAGTGAATCATTTAGAAGAAAAAGAGCCCTGAGTTCACTGTACTGGGACAGACTGATTTATCTTCATTTTTGCTTTAGCTTGTCAAATTATATATGTTTGTATTTCAATTTATTCTATAAATATAAGCTTGCATTTAATTTTGAGAATGCAAATGACCTCTTGGGACCTGAGGGAAGTACTCTTTGAATTAAGCACATTCTGGTCTTTCAGGAGCCTGGGAAGCTTCTGCCACTGCTTTCAGCCCATGCCATCTCTACATACATGACAGATGTTTGGGGAATGCATTTTTTTTAATACCAAATTTCTGCACACAATTCAAAACAAGTAAAAACTTACACCACATCAGATTGTTTAGATACTTTACCTGGGTGCATTACTCCACATAAACCACAGGTCTTCAGATAATGACTACAGATTAAATACAAGGCTTTCTATAGATAAGCTCCCTCTGAAGCTATTTCTGTATTACAAAAACTGTAATTGATTTCAATAGTATCTACTTTAATCATAATTCATACCTGTCACTAACCTCTCCAGTATTTAGCAAATGTGATTTTGACTAAGATAGTTTCCTTTTTCTTGCATCTTTTTCTTAAAGAAAGCACCCACCATAGCTTCTGCCTGAAGCAATTCTTTAGTCCCATTGATAATGTCTTTGTGCTTGCCCAGCTCCTCAATGACTTCCCATGAAAATACTCCTCTCGAACTTTAAGTCAGTTATTTTAAGGAGGGAGCAGGGTCTTGCTGCCACCACTTCAGATGACAGGAGACTGTGTGAAAATGACCAGCAGGGCAGAGGGACAGAGCACAAACTGCTGGTGAATCACGGCATGGCTGCAGGCAGCCTCCAGTTGAAGATTCCCATGGATCAGTCCCTGTCTCTCAACACTGATGCTAAAGTACAGCTGTCCCCTTTCTTTATTATATTCTTTCCTCCCTCCTCAATTGCTGTTTGTCTGGTCTGTGTTTGTACAGGAAAACCAAAAGACCTCAGCCTAACATTTTCAAAGGCACCAGTGACAGGTGTCTCATGCTAAGCCCATGAAACTCCTGCCTGCTCAGCTGACAAGCACATCCTCTGTACACAGATCCTCCCGTGCCCCATGGCTAAACAGCCAGAAGGAGAAATGTGCAAAGTCATTTCAACACCAATACTTCACCAGAATGAATCAAGCACTGCATCACCTCCACAAGGAGACAGAATGAATTTGGCTTTCTGAGACGTAGGTCTGCATTTGTATCGCCGCAACAACGTAAGCACAGGTATGCATTTATTTAAAATGCATTACAGTCTCATTTCTAATAAAGACCAAGACCAAATTTCTCACCCTCAACCTTATCTTAACCTGAACTAGCCAGGGGGGTTTGCAATCCATTCTGCTAAACAACACAGATCCAGGGCTCTTAAATTTGCAACACAGAGAATTTATATCACAAAGCTGGAATATATGTGAATACGTGAAGATCATGAAGTCTGATGCTGTATGAACAATTCCTCTAATAACTGAACAGTATCAAAAGACACCAAGACTTCTTAGAAGTAAAAAAGGGTTCAGCCATCAGCAGCTTATTTCCAAGAGCTCACTCGGTGTCACTCAGACTATAAAAGGACTGGCTGCTGGCCATTACATGCATATCTCACTTTAATTTCTTTAACTCTCATACCATTTCATTCTTTGCATTACCTTTGCAGAAACAGCCCTGATTCTAAAGAAATTGGTTGCCATTCTTTACAAGGAGCTCAGCAGAGGTCAACAGATCTACATGAAGTGCCTGCATAATCCCACACAAGATCTAAGTTACCGTAACAGGAGAAAATACAACATTTCGCATCTTTACTTTCCGCATATGAGACCTTAAATAAGCCCTGAAAAACAACCTGGAACTCTTCATTAATTACACATATCCAGCAAGCCCAAGATCACCCTGGGGATTTTTTCATTACAGCACACAGAGGTACTTACTGTACCTCTTCCATGCCAGTGCTTCCCACTCCAGGTGGTGCTCATGTTTCCTGAAAAGGCAATGCCAGGTACCCAGCTCCTGTTGTCTTTTACAGCACTGTATCACTATGTCAGCTGCACTCAGAATTCTCCAAGGCCTGCACTTTATCCAATAAATTAAAGCTACTTTACCAAAATTGGAAGGCTATAGTAAACATTTAAGATTTGGCTTTTACACATTTGTTTCTGTTTATATAGGACATTAAAGAAATTGCTTTGACAAATTTATCAAAACCCACTCGTATTTCATGTATCACTCACCATGAGTTCCTCAGGTGAGTGATATATGAAATCTGACTCCAATTTAGTAACACAAAAGCTATCTTTCTCCCAAATATATTCCAACAGAAAAGCTTTCTCTTTGGTCACAAGCATCAACAACATTAAATGGCCATTTTAATAGTAAATGTCAAGTGTGGGAACATATTATATCAGATACTCCAATTTAAACCTTCTGAAGAGCTACAACAAGGTCAGGCTTCCCTAGTGATGTGAAAGATCCTGGTAGCTATCAAAAGGCTCAAATGCTGCAAACATTCAAATATTAAGTACGTGCCACTGAATTAACTAAGATTAGTAATGCATTTGTTTGCATTTGTTTGAACACATAGCAAGGCTCATAGCTCACTTATTCCAGAGGACCATGTTTAAGAAATAAACATAATTTAATGATCCATCCTCTTTATGACTAGAAAAATACTCCTTCCCCACATTTCTGTGTGTTGAGGGTCTCCTCATTTTCACAAAGAAAGAGATTAACTATTTCCACTGCACATTTTTGGGGATTTCAGGGAACATTTACACATCTTCCTATGACTGGGCTGTAGTTGATGTCAGAACACAATTACATTGTGAACAAAAAACACTCATTACAATTCCACGAATACAAAACTGGGGTTTGGAAGGCCTACCCATGGGGACAAATAACAAATAAAGCCTACAAATGCTGCAGGAAAAAGCCCTTCTTATTCCAGGACTTAAACCACTTGATGGAAGTTTGCCTTTAATTCAACTACAGGTGTATTACTATAACTTCTGCAGGAAGGACTCCGAGTTACAGCCACAGGGGTCAGAATGCACAAAGCAGCAGATTTCTGGTCACTGGGACACATCTCTAGCACCCAAATGCAGTCAAATAATCTCTTCCAAAAGGAAAAGAAGGTTGTTTTACTTTCATTATCCACTGGAATATGAATTTGGAATAACTGAACAGAAAACACTAAGCAATTAAAAAGTCAGTCTTCTGCAAAAAGCTGAAAGAAAACACTAATTATTCATATAACTCGTAACTCCTTGACACTAGTCTGAAAATAAAGCAGTATCTGACACTCAGTATACTCAGAACTGCTCTCATACCAATATACACGCCCCTGTCTGAAGTTACAGAACACTGGCACTTCTCTCAACCAGGGTATGTCTTGTGGGGACAAATTACTTGAAACTCAACCCTATGAACAAGTGAAAATGTGAACTTCCAGCCCTTTTGTCAGTGTAGCTGCAAGCCCTGACGCCTGCAGTTAACGTGAATGCTCTCTCAATTCCAGCTCTGTGGAGCAATAAAGAGTTCCAACTGCAAAATTACTAAGCCAACCTCCCACTTTAGGATTTATCCCCTGGAAATTTCTGATTGATATGCAAGCCCACACTCCAAGGCAGGAAGAGCAGACTCTGTATGAGTGAACTAGGCAGAAAATACATGAACTCCATTAGTGGTGAGGTCAGCTTCTGTATCAATCTAAAGCCATTTTTATCTTTTCCTTTATATATACCTATATTATTGTTGGGACAGTCATGACACAGAGAGTGACACCATAAAAGTTCAGAAGGCTATTTATTATGGCCACATGCTGTCTTTTATATGGGTTTTACAAACCTCCAGGGCAACTTTTAATTGCTTAACAGCTTTCTTGTTAATTATTCTATTGGTCAGTAAAAGACATTTTACTTGTCCATCAAATCTATCTATTCTCAGATTGTTTACTTATTTTCTTTACTGATTCTCATGTGACAAATCCCTTGTTATTACAGGTGCACTTATTTTTCACTCTCAGAATAGACTGCTGTGTTAAAGGAATCTCTCATTCTCAAAATGGCTTCATATGGGAACTTACAGATTACTTGTTAGCTGCACTTAGAAGAAATGACAGGCTAGGTTTTTACCCTATTCCTACAGTTTATATTTATTAAAAAAAAAAAAACAACCTATTTATCCTTTAAGTGCTACGAGAATTACCACACAGCATACATCTTTTTTTGTAAAATCTCTGTACTTGAGCAGGACTCTACGGAACTTGGTCACAGGCCATGATTCTCAACAACTTTCCAAATGCACCCATCCAACAGCTGGCAATCTCTAGTGACAGATGCTTCTGCCCTGACCCTGCTATCATGTGAAGAGGCAAGAACCAGAAGTTATTTTCATCAGAGTCTCCATGAAATTCTTTAAATATATTTGCCAATCCGTAATTATGTAAGACTAAAAGTCCAGCTTCCAAAACTTTCAAAGTTTATCAAAAAAGGCTGCTGAGGGAACTCTCTCCTGTTCTGCAAGCCAGCCACATTATCCTGCTGGGAAGAAGGGTAATGCACTGCTTTAGCATCTGCAGGTGTACCTGGAGCTTGGAACACCCTACAATCATGCAATTGTTTAGCTTGGAAATGACCTTTAAGACCATCAAACCCAACCACTAACCCAGCACTGCCAACTCCACCACTGACCCATGTCCCCAAGTGCCACATCTATGGCTTCTAAAACCCTCCACAGGTGGGGACTACACTGCCTTGGGCAGCCTGTTCCAGTGCTTGGCAATGAACAAATGTTTCCTAATATCCAATCTAAGCCTCCTCTGGCACAACTTGAGGCCATTTCTTCTTGTCCCTAGTTACTTGGGAGAAGAGACTGATCCCCATGATCACTTGCCTCCTCTCAGGGAGTTGTGGAGAGCAAGAAGGTCCCCTCAAGCCTCTTCTTCTTCAGGCTGAGCTCCCTCAGCTGCTCCTGGTGCCCCAGACTCTTCCCCAGCTCCCTTCCCTTCTCTGGACACTCCGTTCTTAAGATTATTGTTCTGATGAGAAAGGCACTCAACTGGCTATCACAAGAAACTTACAGCACAGGATTGAAGTCTTAATTTCAGTAAAAATCATGTGAATGGCTCATTACTTTTCAGTTTCGCTGCTTTGAGTGATTCACTGCATAAAGTAAATGATGTGTAACATGGAGAACAGTTCAATTTCTATAGGCTATTAAAACAGAAATATGGGAGGCTGGGAGCAGGGAAAATGCTCATGCTGCAGGGGAATGCTGGTCCATTTAGATCCACTGCACACATCTGAGTTTTACAGAAAGGAGAAAAATTATACTTAAAAATGAACTCTCTTTTTAAAAACAGTATTGCCCATGATAAATCATGCTCTGCAAGATATACAGAATAATCCTTGAATCTCACATGCATTAGGCCCTACTGACAGCTTGCAGCATTTACTGCCACAATATAAATTCTACACAAAAGAATTTAGAAAATCCCCTTTTTCCAGTACAGATGGCCCTTCCTTTTAGAGTCCTGTGATCACATCAATAGGAGCACTTGATTTCCTTTTTCTGTATAGAAACTGCTAACCCTCTTAAAAGGAAGGCGAAAAAGCAAGATCCACAAAAACCAACACTGCGGTCCAGATTTTATGATATTATCAGTATGCAAATCAAAGTCAAGCAAAAATTTTCTTATAACAAAGATTCATTTAGAAAG
This sequence comes from Hirundo rustica, assembly GCF_015227805.2. Classification (NCBI taxonomy): domain Eukaryota; kingdom Metazoa; phylum Chordata; class Aves; order Passeriformes; family Hirundinidae; genus Hirundo; species Hirundo rustica. The sequence continues at coordinate 1,886,724 of NC_053459.1, read as the reverse complement.
CCCTGGTTTGGTTTAGGGTATCTTAGCCTTGATGGATTAGTTTGTCTGGTACCTCTAGGCTGCACTGCACTGCTTGTCCCAAACAAGCTCCTGACAATAGTCTCTCCCCCATATGCACAGAAATACCTTTTGAAGATGAAATTAAATTATGTCACTTGAAATCAAGGTGGAGTACTCACCAGGCTACTACTTAGGTTGCTCCTATTAAAAGAGAAGAGCCTAAATCTTTCAGGCTCCTATCAAAATTCCAAGCTTCAGAAGTCAGCAACTTTCTAGCAAAATCTCCTCACCAGGAAGCTCTGACTCTTGAATAAGAAGTTTCTGAAGGAGGAGAATAGGATTACTGCTGATTTCCTCTTCAGGGACATCATAACACACACATTTCTGAATCTTTCTAGCCTTTCTTTTTCCTCTCCATAATCCTCTACATCTGCAATAGAAAAATCCTTCCCTCTTCTACAAACTGCAATGCCCTCAATTCCCAGCCCTTCTCTGCTCAGCAACCTTTTCCTCTTCTAAAAGATCTCACCTACCACTGACTGTTCACCTTCAGAAACATAATTTCACCTATTTCCTCCAAAACTTCACTAGGGAGACCCAGGATTTTCTCCTCTTTCCCAGCAGACTCAAAGTGTCCTGCAATCCTTCCTCTGTCGCAAAAGCCACTATCCCATAATGCTGTGAGCAGCCACTGGCAGATGAAGTAAATCTGGGGTATTCCATGTGATTCTAAATGCACTCCCAACACTCTATCCTCTGCATGCACAATTGAAAACACACAGCCAAAAACTCCTCTACTGCTGGAAAGCTCAGTTTTTCACTACCATGGAACCTACACAAAAGATGCACATCACTGACACGGCATGTGGAAAACCTGGGAGAGGTCAAGCTCTAAAAAGATTCCCCTGAGCATTTCTGAGCAGATTTCTTTCTGAGCATTCCCCAGATGACCTTGCCACCTTTATTTCAAGACATTCCATAGGAAAAAAGTGTGAAACCCAACCCTGCCTATTGCCATCCAATAACTTCAGAGAACACATTTTAACTGAAAATTGGGACTGGAGTAGACACCAATAGGAACAGACATGGCACTAAATCCTGTTCTGAGGTCTTACCTGTGTGCTTCTAATTCTGCCTTCCAGAGTCTGTGTGTGTGCAGAATCACACCCTACAGGAACAGTACAAAGTCTCTGCTGACAGATTTAAATCATGGCCCCAACACACATTTTCATACCTGTATTTAAAGCTCCAGAACTTAATAGTACTATAATACTTATTGCTTATGTTTTCTTTTTCACTGGCACCTAAACAGTTAAAATAGTTTTATTTGAAAATACACCTCAAAATTTATGAAAACAACAAAAAAAGACATCACTTTCTTTTATTAGAAGATGTACTGAATGAAGAGAATATGTCAGAGGGTACTAAAAAACCCAAAAAAATCATCAATAGGCAACACGAGTTACCGTACTGCCAAAAACACTAAAACCAACCTAGTGCATCAGTCACAGATTTATTGGTCTGGAAAGAATAAAGAGCCTCTCGAGCCAAGAGATGTTAGTGCATTAAAAACTGCACTGGATCAAAACACTAGATATAATTTCACTAAGGGGAATCAACGAGGAGCATGGAATTCACATGGGGTTTCTTTACCCACAATACATGAAGTCAGCATCTGGCTTCTTTTATTAAAAGTAGCTTTTTTTCACCTTTTTCTTTGAAATATTTTTGGAATAGCTCATTGTTATGCCGTACAGCCAAAATAATTTTATTCTGCTGGCAAACATGTTCAATATGGATTTAATAAATAATATGACTGGGAAAGTAGTTAGTAGATATTATTTTTCACCAGGAGATTCTGCTGCCTACAATGAGAAGCTGTCTAAGGTTAGTTTGAGACATGGACATGTGCGTGTATGTTGATGTTTTGGGCTGGGTTTTCTTACTAACAAGGCACCAGGCTCATGACTTTTGATGTCCCAACAGCTGCATTTTGATCTGAAAACACAATGAAAGCCAAGTGCTGCTAATGCTGATCTAGGTGGGATTTTTAGCTCTATTTTTCTGGAATTCTAACATTATCAACAGGAGCCTTTTGACTGCAGGTGTAACTGCAAAGCACACGGGTTCTGTTCCAGGGTAAAACAGATCCTTTTAGTCAGAGATGCTGAAGAACATTCACAGAGTTAAGATTCAGCCTGGCTCTGATTTGAATCAAGTTGATGAATTGTAAATAGAAACACTCTAATCCCACAGAGGGACAGCAGGGAACTCCCAGAGCCCCTCTGATGTGCTGAATGGATTCTTTTAGAAAGGAATGCCACACTTCAAGAATGCTGATTGAAAAAGATTTCATTTTCCATTAAAAAAAAGAAACAAAACCAAAAACCACTACACCACAGGAGGAGGGCTTTTTCTTTTTTTAAATTCTCCCTAGCACCGGCCAAAGATATGCACACAGAGTTTTGATGAATTCTGTTCCTCGATTTATAAGCAACGGTGTCCACATTACACAATGTTAATGTGCCTTATCACAGTGTGTTTTTCCAGCTATTTAACAAATCACACAAGGTCATTGCTCAGACCTTAAAATAAAGATTTTGCATGTGGAAACCTCCTGGTGTAAACTAAATGAAATGACAAGGCACGCTTTTTGGTCAACAGATTATATGGGTTCAGATTTGCTGGTGTCAGAATTATTACCTACATTTCAAAACAGATTTTAAGCAGAATATAAGTGACTCTTTTTTTTTTTAATTTTTCAGGGAATGGTTTGATCTGTAATTTTATGTTGACTGACCACTGTCCTAACTCAGAATAATTTTGAAACAAATTCTGGGTCGTGTTCCGAGTTAAAAGACTCTAAACAACAAAAAAATCATACAGCTGAAGTTATCACATGGTTTTCCACTGTAAAGGATTTTCATGCTACTTCTCTGTAACTGCCACTTCTAAAACATCACATATAAATCCATGCTTTAATTAATATAATTTAACCCAACCACATTGAATAGTTCTCAAAACAAATAGGGATGAAAAATATTTAGAAATTTGTTTTATGCAATATACATATTTTAAAGATTAATTACTTTTTTAAAAAATTAAGAGTAAAACTGTTTAATAACTAAAATATCAAGATCCTCCTCCCTCCTGCAACAAGCACAACCAGAGATAAAACCAAAGACAGAATTTAAACTAAGTCCAAATTTGAAAATAAAAGGATGAACACACCCACAGCTCTCTATGCTTGTAAACTACACTGGAAACAAAAACAACCAAGCAGAAACAGCATCCAAATACCAGTAAGAAAAAGCCTTTTCTCACTTACAACTCAACACAAATATTAAACCAGTGTCAGATAAAGCTTCATTTCCCACATCATGGATCAATAACTGCATCAGTTTTAAATAGCAAGCCAAGATGAGAATGTGTCCAAATTACTCTAAAGGTCATCATAAAGGCTTCATTCCATTTTTATATCCAATTTTTTATTCAAACAAATTATCATGCATGTGAATCTGAGAAATTCAAAGGTTAGCGTGTAAACAGACTTGAGTTACTTCACTCAAGTGCCCTCAGGCTGTTGAAACTCATATCCTGGCAGCCCAATAAAACTTGTACAAAATCAAAATGCTTGATCTCCAGAATGCTGAGTTCTTCGGTCCCAAGCCAATAAAGAACCTAACCACGTGTCTTTCTGTCTTTAAAGCACGTGAATCCAGGGCTGACCCTGACTTGTGCATCCAGTGAGCCACAACGAATGGCTACAGAAGGAAGATGAGGAGTTGTCCTGAGGCATCAAGAAACTTATTTGACAGAAGAACAATATATTGCGTGTTCAGATTCTTTCTCAGACAAACTGGACTGTGCAGCACGGCCCTCCTAGGCTGGAAGACCCCAAGCATCTTAGGCTGATGCGCTGCAGACACTGAGTGCCATGTTCCGCCCTGGCTGAGCCCAGCCCAGGATGACTCCAGCTGCACTGACACCCCTGAAGGTTCACACAAAAAAAAAGCATGGAAATGCTCTCAGGAGACTGAAAGCCAAACGTGGCTGTGAGGAGAGACACCACAGGCAAGTGGTGGCCAACCAAGCCCACTCCCCACTCATGGCATGTGCCTCGACAGCACAGAATGAAACAGGAAAACAAAACATGACAGCTCAATGTGTTAGAGCAAAGCTGGCCGTAAGGTGGCTGCTCTGCTGCATAAAATAAAACCAGAGATTCACTAAAGAAAAGGAGCCTGTACAATTAGGAGTCAACAGGCAGGACTTGTTTGCAATCATGCAGCTGCCTCTGAGGAAGGAATGTGCTGGGGGTCAAGATTTTTCCTTTTGTTTCTTTCTCTTAAGGAATTTTCTCCCATTTGTTGCTGAGACAATAATGAGCACGCTTACAAGAGACAAAAGATGTAGCCACCCAGAAGGGGGAGGAGTGCAGCTGGCTGCTACTCTCTTACCTGGGGAGTTTCCTCTTGGGAAGGGTAGAGATACTGTGAGATTTGGCATGGGGGTGAGGGGCTGAGCTCCGCTTTTCTCGCTCTCAGTGTACTAGTTTAAAAGCAAACCAGTGAGAGCTTCCAAGTCAGAATTACAATTTAATACGAAAATTAAAATATAGGCAAGAAAACACTGGCTTAAACTGACAAGAGTCAGGACAGAACCTGACACCTTGTTGGTCAGGGTAGTGGTAGCAATCCCATTAAATGGTGGCTGCAGTCCTGCTGGAGTGACAGATGCGGCTCTGTTGAAGCAGTGATCCTGTAGAAGGGTCTGATCTCCCTCTGAAAGACCAGAGGTGCTTATGTAGCCCTTGTCCCCACTGGGAATCCAGTGGGTAAGGGCTGGCTGTGGTGTCCCAAACCTCAGCTCATAGCCAGGTAAGAATGCTTGGTTCCTCCCCCTAGGTGGAGCATTTCACAATGGGATGATGTCATTTTATCAGTCACGCAGTGAGACTTGACGGCCCATTAACAGAAGATATTCCCCAGAGGGAGTTATCACAGATGAGTCATGGAAGAGATCAAGAACACCGCCCCTCCTGCTTTTAACAGCTTATGCAGATGGTGATGGAATACAGACTTTTGGTTACTTCTCACACACTCCAGATCAGAGAAGGATGATTGAGCTGTTGCTTACTGCAGAGAGAATTCGCTTCTACCGCCATAGCCCAGCCTGCTCCTCCTGCCCTGGGTGAGCCTTTGCTTGTGAAGAGCAACCATCACACTGGGACCTTATTAACAGCCCATCTGACTGGAAAGGACCTTCACCATCTCTTCAGGTGCCTCAGGGGAAACAGGAACCCAGGACCTTGAACGCTCCCGCTTCCCAGAGGGCATGTCTCCCGGCTGCAGACATCACTGCCAGGAGAAGAGAATTGTCTTCAGAAACTCATCTGGGGTATACCACACGGTAATCTTTGGTCAGGACAAGCAGGCAGTGATGCTGATGCAGCAACAGCACATCCATTCTCCTCTCTCAGGAATGGACACGAGAAGACAACGTGAGCAGCCTCTTGCTGGGCCTGTGTGCAGACGTGTGGGGCTGCTCCCCAGCACCTCACACGGGGAAAGTGCTTGGATGCCACACTAACAGAGGGAACTGCCTCCCTCATCCTCTCCTTATCTACCAGCCTTTCCCAAGGGTACCCTAAGTCCTCAGAACTCTGAGACACTGGATAGCACAGCTGGCTTTATTTTAAGCAATGCAGATTGGTATATTCACATTTGACAGTGCTTCCATCCTGTCAGGCCTGTAATCTCACTACACAAAATTTAAAGCAACATGCAGCGCCAGAACAGCTTCTGATTCCTGCTTAAACAGAGCCCTGTGCTGCCCCACCAAACCCAGCACATGGTCTTGGTGGCACTTGTTATGACAGCAGTTCCAAAAGGTGTGTCACAGTGTGTGAGGGGAACAGTGGGTGGGCTGGAAGCCTGCACCTTGCTTTTAGGGTTTTAGTTTTATTGATCTTGAAATAAAAACTCACTAAACCTTGCTATAAAGCCCATCAGTCATAAAATAAGATCAAAAGCAGACCTATAGAAAAGATAGCTGCTTGAGGAAAAGACCTTGATGATGGTTTCAGAAATACAAGAAAGCACATCCTTAAATAATATTTATAGCCTCAAAACTGCTCTGTTCAGACAGATTATAAAATTAGATAGAACGATCTATTGCCTTGAGTGATGACAGGAAAATGAACGTTTCATCCTCTACAGAACCAGGAATCTTCAGATAAGATTTGTCTCTGCCATCACAAGATAAATCACCATGGGTCTCATGCTGCTGTAATTTACACCAGTTACACCTGGTGTAACTCCAAAGCCTTCACTCAAGTTATTCTACCTGCAAGTAGCCATAAGGAGAATCAGGAGCTACAGAGAGAGAACTTAAAAATCTTTGAAACCTTCATTAGTTCTTTGCATTTTCCTTGAAGCTGTGCCATCCCAGCCTTATTTTATCTTTGCTTTTCAGCAGCATGTTATTTCTAAGCCTACAGTGGGTAGATCTGCAGGTACGTATTTCTTTTCATACAGCTTTTTCTACATGTCTGATTTATCCTTGAATTCTTGGGTATTCCTTTCTGCAAAAGTAAAATCACTGTTGAAGCTAGTCTTGATGCTCTGACCTAATGAACCTACTTAGGGAAAAAAAGGGAGAAAGGAAGTTTGGTGAATACTTAAGAAAAAATGAGATGACAAACTTAATAGCCCATTAGAAAATGTCTAGATTACAATGCAAAAATTACAACAAATTCTGATTCAGACCACTGAAATGAGACTCCCTGTTCTCCAACTGAAGTCTACAACCTGACTCATTAATAAAACTCCCCTCCACTCTGAAGTTAACTGTACACTCAGAAGAAATGACAGCTCATGCTATCAAATGCTCGTGGTCAAGGTGTGCAAGAAAGAGAACGGCTGACCCACAGAATCCCCACACACACAGGAGCTCCCTACCAGCAGGACAGATTGAAATAGGATGACTTTTTTCCTCCCTTAAACCAATGTGCCCAGCTCCAGACCCATCTGCTGCAGAAGCAAGCTCCGTGTGTGCCCGAGCTCGTGTGCTGGGTGAGTGGGATGTCAGCTGTGTTACTGCACGGCAGCCACAAATGCCTCAAAACAGACCTGGTATTGAACTGTAACAGCTTTGCTGTAAGGAAAGCAGACTGAGAACACTGGAAAATGAAAGGTTAACAGGGAAGGATGGCACCTGTTATTACGTGATTTGATACTTTGGACACAGAAATTCTTCAGCCACAGAACTCTGAAGGTCTCAGATGGAAAAACAGACCATCTTCCTTCCCCACTATATTGGCCTAGCTAGTGAAACAAAATATCTTTATTTTGTTTGAACCCTAACCTTCTCTCGTACCCTTTTTAGAAGTTACTCTGCATATTTTCCAAATTTTCCTCCAAATTTTCCAAATTTTGCCACCACATACAGGAGCAGCAAGAGTGAAGTAGGTGTGATGAACAGTCTCAAAGCACAAATGAGGGTGGTGGTGAAGGAGTATTTCTGGTATTTTTGCTGCTATATTTAGCATGTAAACTAAAACATTAGGAAGTCATAAGAGTAATTTTATTTTCAACAAAAATTAACTACAGTGGGTTTTGGTTCTTTACACATTTACTTCCTCTGCAGGACTAAATCTCCATAAATTGAATTATTAAATTAAATTATAAAACAAAATTATTATATTAAATTAAATTATAAAATAAAAAGAGCACACGCCTCCTCTCTTTGCATATGTATATCAGTACTTTACATTTTTAATATCTCACATGTTCTTCTGGCACTTCCTGACTTTCTCCTGTCCCTCAGCAGGACTCAGTGAATGATCCTTCTCTCAGGAATCCATTTTTGCAGGTTGCCAGGAGGAGGTTTTTCAGTAATGAGTTCAAGCTGGCTTGTACCCATTGCAGTTCACTCATTTGCCACTTAACAATATATTCCATGGCACATCCCAAAAAAGTAATCTTCACTGGGGAAACAGAACCCTTCCCTTTTCTTTGGCATCATAATTGAAAAGCTTTAGTTTCATTCTATCCTTGGAGCCAGGGCCCAAGCCCAATTAAATCAGGGCAAAGATTACCAGGGTTTTTAACTCCTTTTGCACTACGGCCAAGGCGAGTGCTATGTTTTCTTTGGTAAAGACTTGATACATTAAAATCAGAGACGACTTTCTCATTCCCATGTTTGCAGGTAAAAAAACAATATTCATCTTGCTAAGAGCTACTTCATCACTCACTGGTATTATATCCACATCTGCCAGCACTATTCAGTAGCTTCACACTGAGGGACAGAAGCTGCATGCCTGAAAACTCTCACCTTGGTGCCACATACATCCTTACAGTGACTTCAGGACAGCAGTGGCTTCAGCGGGAACTTCTCAAGGAAACACTTCTGAATCACTAAAATCCTCTTTACTCCCAGTGCACAGATACATTCTCTCATTATTCCCAAGCGTACTGAATTTAGTTACATAAACGAAGACTAGATATTCATAACTAATCCAAAAAATCAACAGCAGAGCAGTCTGGGTTAAAAGGATTCACCCTCCTGCAGGCTGTCTGCTGTTTCTTTAATTTCACATTCGTTTGCTAGAGCCCCAAAAATGTTAACATTTTTGGCAATAAATTTGGTGGCTTTCACATTTTCTGACCATTTTTTTCCAGCTGACTATACTTGAAGAAGTTAGTACTTCTGGAGTGGGAAGTTTAAAGCATTAAAAAAATTAAAATAATTCCTTAAATTTGTTTTTCTATATTTGTATCTACAGACCTTCACCCCATTCTGTGTGCCATTATTTCGTCTGCAGTGTTCCAGCATTTCATACCTCACGTTTGCAACTACCATGTGCTCCTTTTCTGCCAAGTTTAGTGAAGAAGGAAGGATGCAATGTGCTACAGGAGGTGGGTCCTGCCAAACCCCAATAGCCTCTTTTCACTCCATTTGCTCTGCAAAAAGACGTGCTTCAGATTTAGCAGTCTGCAAGAGTATTTCAGAGACCCATAGATCTCTGTGCTTCTAAAATATACAAATTTCTCATATTTAAGGTGAACTGCACACCGATATGACTGGCATCTGGATCATTTCCTGCTGAGTCAGATGCAGAAACAGCCCTGATTTTGACTTCTATTCCACAGAAGAAAATAAGAAAACAGCTCTTTGCCACATGCCAGAACCTTTCCTTAGAGCAATCTGCATGGGTAGAAACAGAAGGAAGGTATTCCAGAGATTAGGCCATATTTTCTGTTCTTTCACACAGCCACCTGGCTCAAAACTACTAAAAAGAAAAGGGGGATATAACACATGAGGAAGTCATTACACGCATGTAGAAAAGACGCTGTAGCTTAGATAACTGGTTTCTGTCTGCTTGTCAGCTGTTATTTCTCAGAATGCTATTTATCCATCCAAAATTATTGCCTCCCCAGTTGTATGAGCACTGCTGGGTGAAGCAGGACTCTGCAGCTGGGCTAAGCTAAGCCTGGCCATGGGGAGAAGGAATGAGGAGGGGTTCCCAGAGCAGGGACTTCTGCACAAGGTGCCAGTGGGGCACAGGGCTTCAAACATCCCAGGAATCTCTGGTCATCTATGGAAAATGCAGATACTATGAAGAAGCCTTCTCAGAACACAAAAGAGGCTAAAAGAGATCCAAAAGTTTAATGTTTCCACATATGCACCTCTAAAACCCTGGCAGCAGAGATATACAATGTATTGTTACAAAAAGCCTCTATTCCTGTCCATAGCCTTCTGTTTACAGTAAATGCTATAAAATCCAACAAAGGCAATAATAAAAAGGGAAAAGAAATTATGATATCCCCTACAGACATACCTGTTTCCCAGAGCAATCTAAAAAAAGCTCAAGGAAGTTATCACAAGCATTTTACAGCATAAATCAGAAAAAAAGTTACACAACTGCAAAACGGTCATGGCAAAAAGGATAAGAACTGTCAAATATCTTCTTTCTATTAAGAATCCATGAAGGTTTGCATCAGTGCTTACTTTCCAAATGTAAACATCTGCAGAGATTCTAATTTTAGCATGGTACAAAGACAAAAGTCTCACTACAGGAAAATGAAGAGAGCCAATCTCGAGCCTTTCTCTTTCCAATTAAAAGATTCAGAGCAGATGAAGTTATTCTCAGCAAGACAAAGCTGTTGGATCCTCTCACATCTGACAAAAACCACCCTTTAATTGTTATAAATAGGCCTGCAAGACTGAGGGAAAGATCTGAGAGTATGTAGGGAAGTCACAACCCATAAATTCCTTACTTCCAAGTCCTATTCTTACATTGCTTTCATTCAGATTCACACCAGAGCCAAGAGCTCCTCCACACCGTGCCTGAAGAACAGGGGGAGGTTGATGGGAAGCTGCTAGGTAGCAGCACCAATCCTTTCCCCACTGAAATGGATAGGAAATAATGCAGCAGAGTTTCTCTATAACCACACAAATCTTCCTAATCCCAAAATCTAAATGTAGAGAAATATCTTGAGCTTTTTGTCAGGCTGGTGACAATTAAGAGATTCAGTACTTCATTAAGGAAACCTCAACTCCCAGGAAAATAGCAAACAAAAGGCACAATCCAATAGCTGCTTCGAAAATATTTACACTCATCTGCATGGCCCAAAGTGGAGAAATGCAGTCCAAACAGATGTCCATGAAAAAGGCACAGGATCAGGAATCCACGTGAACTTCAAATCTGGTATGTTGCACATGTCATTTCACAGATATTCTGATGACAGGTAAAGAGCCATGTCCATTAAAAAATCATATGGAAGAGTCAGTTTTAGAGAGAATGTATTCCCATATCATGGATTTGAGCAGACACCTCTATATGGTTAGAGCACAGCAGCTACTCTGATACACTGGCATTTCCTTAAAAATGCCAGATGCCCCACACTGGTCTGCTACAATTCTACAAGCTCTGGAACATGTTTTATCTGAAAGTAAACACATTAATAAGCTCATTTAAAATCAAGCATGTCTCTTTTTAAATTGAAGTATCCCCCAAGCCTGCCAACCCAAATGCTCTCAGCTGAGGGGTGACCAGGGAAGAGATTCCAGGGTACCAAGAACATTATGAACCAAGATCAAACACGAATTCTGAAATCTGATCTAAAAATCCCAACATAACTCAGAATGCTCTCTTACACTGAAGAACATGACCCTGTTGCTTTTACACCCCCTCCATCCCTCTGTGGTCCTGCCTCCTGTGTTCCAGAACTGTGATCTTCCCAGGACTGTCACACTGACTTTGGGCTCTATGTGCCCCAGCCCATATATAAAATACCCCACAACAGCAACAAGTCATCTTCTGTTAACAACTTGGTGAAATTTTATTCTCTTTTTTTACAACTGAACACACCTAACAGAGTAGATCAGTAATGTGTTATGTTACACAGCCTTACTGAAAGGCAAACATTCAAATTACTCTGAAAGGAGAAAGATTACATCTGCATAACAGATTCATTAATTTGGCTAAAAAGCCCAAAAAAAACCTAAGTCATTCTACATTTGCCTCCTAAACCAAGGCAAAAAAACCCCAATGGCAGTGTATACGTAACCTAAAAAAAAAAAAAAAAAAAAATTTCTGAGTACAATATTCATCTATTTAAGTATACAGTTGGCACACTGCAAACTGAAATGCCACCATCACTGCGGCACAGACTAAGACTGGAATCTATTTCTATTTCCGTGCTCCCCTGAACATACTTGCTTTGAGATTCTGCTCTCTTAACCTTGCAGTCTCAGTATCTTTTTAACTCTGAAAATGCAATGGTGAAAATGAAGAATTTGCAGTAAATTAGTCCTTTTGCACCAAGTTATCTATAAGGGTTTTACTCCTATTTTTATTGAACTGCCAAATACTTACAATATTGCAGTACCAATACTCTTGCTCAAAAAACTACAATTTTGGATCCAGAAATGGCCAAAAAAAATGCTCCTCCTCTTTTCAAATTCACAAGAAAAGGACTAATAAAACCACAAAAGGAAATTTAAACAACTGATCATCTTTGGGAGAGAAGGATGTGCAATAAAAAGCTGGATTATCATTGAAATACCCCCAAACTGACAGTCAGCGATCTTTTTATTCCAAAACCCACTCTGAATAAAAGCAAAAAATAAATCCTTTGTGCAGGATCTTCATACACTTACACTCTTATTCAAAAATCTGTCAGAACACATTCTTTCTTAGGACTTCACCCAGTTCTTTCTCAAAATGTCAGCCTGACTTTGGCAAGTAAGTACTTGAGACTCGGTTGCACGGTGAACAGTTTGATTTCAGAGCATTTCCTGACAGACTCCCACAGCCAGCAGCAGAATCACTGGGCTGAGGAACTGGATGAAATCAGACTGGGCAGTAATGGTGGAAATTTCCTGATGGAAAAACCGTGGGAGAACAAAAGGGAAATAAAGGGAGAAAATCACCCACCTTCTAGTCCAGAGGAAGAAGACAGAAATTTCACAACATGGTTGTGAATTAGGTGTGCAACTCCAGAAGGAAGGCCACTAAAGGAGATACCAGATAGCCAAGCCCTCAGATTCATTTCCTCACTTTGCTTTTGCAGGCTTTTTGGCCTTTTAAAAAATTTATTTATTTATTAATGAACACTTTTTCTCCAGCCATCTTTGTGGTTTCTATCTCAACTAACATCTCATTAGTTTGTCAGGCTACTGTTCCACCATGTTCTTCTACTCCGAAAATACAGTCAATACAGCCTGACAAGGTAGCGGGGAGAACAAAAAGGAAGAAAAAGATAAATACAAACACCAACAGGTGAAATATGGACAGGGATGGAAGAGCAACAAATACATCATCACATGATATATATGTGTGTGTTCATTACATTTCTTGTAGCACCAAGACGCCCTACCCACATTGCCTGAAAAACATTTATAAATAGATGATGAAGAGACTGTCCCTGCCCCAAATTGCTGACATTCTAGGCATCAAATGGCAGCCACAGCCAGACAAGCTCAGGAAGCAAGTTTACATGATGATTATCAAGGTTAGATGGATGATATCTTATCTAGATGATTTGCCGTTTCCTTTTAAATCATTTAATGTTTATTTCTCTCACCACTTCACATGGAATCATCCTGTCCTTTCAAAGCCTCAGGCCAAAAAGTTCTGTAAAGTCTGTGTTTAATAAATTGAATGTTACAAAGATATCCAAACAATACAGCACTTCTGCTTAGCAGTCAAAGCATTGCAATCCCAGTAACCAGCCAAAAACTTCAATACTGATAAGTATATAATGATTTCCAGTATAAGCTTCTGGCAGTATTCCCCAGTTATCCACAAGCACAGGTCTGCATGTGCATTCCTCAGAAAGAACTGCACCATTTCACAAACCAAGCCTGCACACAACACACAGGAGCGCTGATAACAGAGAGCCGCTCACGGAGCTGGGGACTCCCAGGGGTGACTGCTGATTGCCACGGGATAAAAGGTGATTTCAGTGTAACAGGAGAAATCCACTACTGACAGTACAGTCACTAGCTGGAGTTACCCTGTAAAGACTTACGTGGACATGATCATTACTAAATTTGGGTTGCAGGACAGTGATTTCCACTTTATGGCTAGAATTAAGCATCCTTCCTAGGTTTTCATTTATTTTTCCACTTGATTTGAAAGCATAAAGTTATCAGAATTTTCTTATTTTCTCCATTATTCCTCTGATTTTTCCTGTGTTCTTTCCCAGACTTGTAATTTCTTCTTAATGACAAGCTGCCCAAATGACAAGTAGCAACCAAGTGATACATTAATGCAATCAGAAAAACACAGAAATCACCAAGATCAACAGTTATTTACACTCTAGAGCAGTCAGAGGTGCTGATAAAACAGCAGCATCACAGGTGGATAAATCCTGGTAGTAAAGGCACAGAGAATCTTTACAGCTCACACATCTCTAACATGGAAGGGATCACATGAAAAGCCAAAACTGTCCCCATCTGAATTTTTATACTGGGAGAAAAGGCTGGAATTACTGGCCTGTGACAGTCCCTGATATTTAGATCACAGGTGAGCAGCAGCATGGGTTACAGTGGAAAATACAGGATGAAAGGTGTATTTTAGATGCAGGAAGGGAAGTACTATTTAGGAAACAGACTGGGATCAGTAGTTTGATTAGGGAAATTATCTTTTCAGTACTATTTAAAAACCCTTGAAAAAAACTGTGAAAACCATGAAAAACCATCAGATATTTGCTTTTTGTAATGTACCCTATGGACAATGAAATAGTATGGGAAGAACCTAAAGGCACACAGTCTTAGAGGACATGAGAGGCTGGAATTAACTTCTGCACAAGCTCATTTTATGTTTAATAGGCACTACAGGAAAGTTTTAAAGGTAAGAGTTTATTATGGGGATTTTCCCCATTTAATTTTCAACTTGTACACAGAAATAAAGTAAATTTCTTAAACTAATCATGGATAGTGATTTCGATTTCTATGAAAAAGGGAACAATACAAGGCACCAAATAAGAAACTTATTAATTCTTTCAGTAATGCAGAGCATGAAAGTTTCAATCTGAATCTAGAAACCTGACAAAAATGTACACACAACTTCTGAAAAGGTATTATTTCAAAACATCACAGGTAGTCCTTCAGGAAAAAAACAAAACAAAACAAAAACAAAAAACAAACAAACAAACAAAACACAAAAAAACCCCACACCACCTCACACCACTCAGAAAGTCTAGAAACAGAACACATAAGCTGCGCAGCGAGTTCAATAATCTCCATTCACAATGTAATGGTTAATATTTACTCACAGTCCCTGGCCCACCACCAAGATTTTCTTTTCATTTTGCACATTCAGAAGATAAAAGGTGAGAGCATTAGGGAACAGCACATCACAAACTTTTTGTTTTGCTGAGAGAAGGACAATTACAGGAATGTATTAATTTAACACCCCCTTCCATCACCCCACATGCAAAGACATAGCAAAGCCCTGGGCTCTAAAGTTATATATGGCATACAGAAGATAAATTATAGCAATAAAATATTTGCAATGGTAAAATTTCAGTATCAATGCACACAATGGAAGAAGTAGGCAGTGGGTTTAAAGCAGGAGGACTGAAGCACAATTAAACAGCATCAGCACAAAGTCAACATCACCAATTCTGTTGTGGCAACCAAAAGATAACCTGGGGAGAAGGGAACTGAGGGACAGTGAGCCCAACAATGGATAATTACACCATTGCATACTTGGTACATCTTGGCCTAGACTTGGCAAGCTCTGGCATTTATCAGTCTCCAGGGTAAGAGGGAAGCATGTTCGTATTTCTCATAGATTTCCCTGTTCATTTACTGCCCATGCCCTCATTTAGGGCAAAGTAGCCCAACCATGCCAAGATCAAGGACAAAAGGAGCATCTCACACTCCTGCAACACACACCTCAGGAGACTACAATCAGACAAAATTCCTTCCCCTCCAAGGTCTCTAGAAATGCTAGAAATCATATTTTTTAGAGGGATCCTACAGTATATGATGTGGCACTGCAGGAAACACGTCTTCCCTTCCCTGTTCCTCCCTTTATCTGCAGCACCAATTCACCCACACTGAGGTACTTTCCACAGGTGCTTGGAGTCTGTAGACAAAGAGTGTCCAGTGAAGTGCTGTGTTTACATTTCAGCAAGGCTGGTTTTGTCACTGGGATGAATCCAGGCTTCTGCACCTACAGCCCCAAAGCCAGCCAGCAGCGCTCCACCAGCAGGCAGCTCAGGGCTGAGAAGGGACAGTGCAGCCTTGGACTGCAGCCACAAGCTCTCACTCCTGCTGGAGAACACGGATCCACTGGTGCTCTGAACAGGAGGGGGACAGAAACCCTTCAGTGGAGCCTCTCTCTCTGTAGGAAATAATTTTTATCTAGAGCCAAAACCAAATTCTGCATCCTGGCCAACTTTCAGCTCAAAGGTCAGCAGAGTACAAAATGAGTGGAAAGGGGTGGCTAACAATTTGTCTGAGTAAATGACCAAGCAGTAAAGGACTACAAAAACCTCTCTGGACAACACTTCTGCATTTCTATAATCCAGCAGTAAATAACAGGAACCAGAAGCACTGGTGGTGAGCTTTGGCAGGTTTCTGCTGGTGATGGTTGGCTTTTTTTTTTTTTTTAAATAGCTCATTGATTTTGGACTGCATCCATCTCCGGCATTGTGGCTACACTTCATGCAGTAATTTACTTCAAACCAGAGTGCACTTCTACAGCCAAGTCTTTGTTTTGTAAATGTCATTGCACTTCAACACCATTAACCAGACACCCCTATTTCAAGCTGATATTCCTAAATTCAGTAAAAATAAGTATCAGCAACACTGTAACAGAGCCAAATGAAAATGGAAAATGTTTTTGACTCCACATAGCCCTGAGTGCAAGTGCAGGGTATTATTGCTTTCTGGGAGAGTTTGGATCAGTTGATTAATGGGCCCACTGGTGTTATCCATCCCAAGACCCCCTGAAAACATCCAGTCATCCCCACAGAGGCTTTCAGAGGAAAACCTTTGTGCTTAAGGACTTCATGGATAAACTAGGCACTAACCTTCAGGCATTTTACTGACAACCAGAAGTCCTGGACTCTGTGCCTGCTACAAAAAGCTTCCCTTTCCATCATTCAAGTCCTTCCCAAGTTGCCTGCTCAGATCAGATGGCAGCAGGGCAAACCAATGTGCATGCACTGCAATGTCAGGGCAACTGCAGCTATCAGAAACTGCAGCAAGGCGCTTTCCCAAGCAACATCTTCCCATTCCATAGAAAGCAGAAGGTGAGCACAGCTCTGCCAAACCCCATGGGTTAGGAGTGAGAACAGAGCTCCAAAGCTCATCTTCCCTCCTTGACTTGACTTGAACTGGTCCCAGCACTCGCCTCTCAAGGTCAAATGAACGTTATTTCATAAAAGGAAGGCAAATTAGTGCTTCATGGCCCACAAGCTTTGTTCATGGAAGCTTTCTCTTCAGAGGCTAAGTGAACAATTCCCATTGCCTACTGTAAAAACAGGCACAGAGAACAGTAATTTTTTTAAACTGTTGAGCTCAAAATTTTTCACCACATCTCTGATAACTGCTAATTTGGTGCCTGAAAAGTGATGTAGGTTTAAAAGTATCTTGTTCTGCCTCTCTGCAGAGACCACTGGCAGAACAAATAAATTATCAGTGTTTGGATTCTCATTACCTCAAATTAGCCTCAGCATACGATGACAGGAGCAGAGCCAAGCTGTCTGTGGGTCCTCATGTGGCACCTGTTAGCACTCCATAAAGGACACAGAAAAGGGAGGCCAGGTTCTCTCTGCTGTCTGACCAGAACAAAGCTTTCCTGACAGACTATTGATACCTCCTCTGACAGTAACTTTCAGCCTGCACACCCACGCCGCTCCTAATCCATTAACAGTGAAGCAGTTGCCATACTTGGAAGCGTCCCCAAGGAGTGCAGGGACTGCATGAGGAAACTGGGGCAGGGATGGATGACTCTGCCAAAGAACATGTATCATTACCACAAAGACATCCATCTCAAACAATACATTTGTTTACATGCAAGCCTAAAAGAAACACTGCAACTAAGAAAACAGTAAGTTCAAAAAAGAATCTCCGGGTTAGGACAGGGGAAAGTGAGATACAAAATGAAAGCGTCCTGTTTCATCATCAGTTAAATAGTCCTGCTGGGCATTTCAGGCTGCAGCCACAGGAGCAAAGACAGGCAGGCACATCTTTGGATGGGACAAAGTGACCTGCTCCAAAATGCGTCCAAAACAAAGCCAGCTGTGAAGAGCCAGAGGCTGACAGGGAGGATCACCACAACAGGCACATTCTCCTCCTTTACACTGCTCCTATTACAGCCTGGATCACTTATTCATCTCATGCACTTACTCCTCCTTGCCCGTGATTCCATTTGGAGCAGTCACACATCTGCCGAGGGACTAAAACCCTGCTTATGACCTTGAGGCTACACCACGGACCAGAACATGAAGAGAAAGTGAATGCATCAGCTTTCCATGAAACCCTCCCACAGGGCCCTGCGTGCATTCAGCATGCCAGACCCCAGATTCTGTGTCACTGTATGACTTTGTAGGAGCTGATTCTGACGCTGTGCCTCCCAAGCAGTCGGTTGGCCCTTCCATTCCTGCCCCTGGCCTTTCCTCCTGTTCTGTTTCTGCATCTTTCAGCCTGCAATTGGTGCCAGTGGGGCTCTTCCTACTCAGTGCTATCAGTGCTATCAGCACACAAGACAGGCATTCAAGCAAAACACATCCATGCAGGAGCTTGATTTAGTAAAGTGTTTGAGCAAAAAACCCTTGCTAATAATGAAAACCTTCGGAGAAAAATAATGGGACTGAACCTCCGTGTTAAAGCTCTCCATACATATGGATTGGGCACTAGCCCAAACACAAGCCTGCCCACAGCTGTGATATATTTAATCAGGTCTTACAGGCTAATTATTTTGCACAACTAAATCCAGCACCTGTGAAAATTGTCTTGTTTCAGCTGTGGGCGAAGCTACTCAAATAACGTTTCCACTTTCAAGAAGAAAGCCCAAACCAGTATCTCTTCAAATCCAAAATACCCACAGCCAGCTGCAGTGCCAAGGCAGTGAAGAACACACGACAAAGCTCTTTATTATTAATGCTTATGGCAGTTTAATGTACCCAGAACTGCCTTCTGACTTCTTTGAAAGAATATAAGGAGATGTAACTCCAAAAAAAAAAAAAGCAACATTCTCTTTGGATGTCTCCCCTTCCAAAAAAGTTGTCTCTTTCCCAATGAAATTCAACTCCCACCACTATGTTCTCAGAGATGAAATACTGAAAATCCATTTCTTAAACCGCAGGAATCCTGAAAAATATTTCATCAATATTGGTGTGATATTAACAGTATTGTCTGTTTAAAGTGCACAAAAAGCAGCCAGGATTTCCTTTCCTCAGAAGCAGGCAGGAAGGCTAACTACTGCTTTGCTTTGACTAAACTAACAGTACTAAAAATGTGTATGTATAAAAGTAAATTGTGCATGATAATTGTACAAGTAAACACCACTCCATACAAATGGATAAAGTGCTATTTTTCAGTAAGTCTGAGCCAGTTCTCATGCTGCAAGAAACATGAACTCTAAAAAGCATCTGAAAGCCTCTAAAATCGGGGTTTCCTTTCCTCAGACTGTAAAATGTTGCTGTTGGCACACTCACTTTATCATTCAAAACAGCAACAAGTGAAAATAGACAAAAAGGACCGAGTCAATTCAACGCAAAGATCTTCTCTCTCAGTAAAGGTCTCACACAGCACCACTCTTAGCAACAGAATGTTTATCCAGCACAAGATAAAGAGAGAGGCTTTTCACTGACACCTGGGACTAAACCACACAACAAAAGCAGCTCCCAGTGCAAGCCAGCAAAGTTACATTTTTCAAATGTTCCCACCTAATGCAGACAGAAGGCCAGCCACAGCAAGTTACAACAAACAACCTATTTACCCACTTCCAGAAAATGCTTGTAAATTTAAACTGTGTGAAATGTCTAACTACCGCTTTCATTCCATCAAAAGCCTTCATCAGCAATGGACAATAAAACTTCTGGCTTGACCTGAAGGGGCTGGGAGGTTAATCTATTCTGACCTTACCTTTATTCAGTCATAATACTGAAAGATTGCTTGAATGAATAACCAGCATTTAACAATGCCAACAGCCACCCTTTCACCACGCTGCTCCTCTGAAGTGCCCTCCGAGCCAATTTTTTTAATGAAAGGGGATATAAAACATTTTGAAAAATTAATTGGAAAATAAACCAAAATGCCATTTCTCACTCATGGGTAAAAAAAGGCAAGATATAAAAAACAAAAGCAGATTTTTCTTTTTCTCTTGCCCCTTCATATCTCTTTCAGACTTCCACCATCACTTACTGTCAATTTTAGATAATATGCTGTCTCTTATTAACTGTCAGTCATATCTTTTATTTATAGTATTTTCACTCAAATGGGAGAAACCAGACAAAAAAAGACACTGCTGATAAAACCTGCCTTCTAACAATAGGCTTAACCATCCAGGCCTCAGCACTTGGTATTTTAATAACTACTGGCTTCATTTCAGAATCCATTCCATGAGGGTGCTCAGCACTGAACACAGCAAAGCAGAGTTAAAATTAAGCATATAATTAGGCCCACAGAGGTCAGTAAGCTGGATTCATCACTCATTGACTGATTTAATCACTCAACTCTTGTAAGTTTAAAGTTCACAGGCTATGTTTAAATGCCCTTCTAGAGAAAAGCCTGCAGTACTCACCACTACAGCGCAGTTCTACCCAAGCCTTTTCCTGTAACACTGCAATAACCACCTGTACAAAGGAACTGAATAGTCTGATATGATAGTGCCTGTTAGAGCAAGGTACTCCTGCATTTTGTCATGAAGCAAGAGCTGTGTTCTCATTCCACACACCAAAGGAAGTTAGAGCGCTTATTTTTCAGCACCAACAAACAAACACATCTTTATTTAATGTCCTACACCTGGAGATGGTTTGGCAACACAATATCAAAAAGCATGACCAGCAGGCACTGAAAAGATACTTGAAAACGCCTTAAAAAATCCACACTAACCCCAGAAACAAGGTCTCAGCTTAAATCTATTTCTAATTAGATTTAGGAAGATGCTTAACATACCAGTCAAGATTAAGTGCCATCACCTTTATTCAAAAGCACAATCATCGAAGAACTGGGAAGTAAACCAGTGCAAGAGGAATAAAAATAAAGAGAAGAGCTTTCCTTTGGATTGCAGAGGATACTCTTATAAACTACTCAGAATTTCCTACCTTGAAAAGCTGTGATGTGACCAGCAATCATGTACTTCAGCTCAAAGTTCAGTGCCTGGATGCTCTGAGTCCTCTCCCTTCGAACAGCTGCCTGGTAGCTTTCTTCCATTTTTTTGGTGCAACATGTTGGTGCCCTGTGCTGACAGATCTGTAAATCTGACTCTTAAAGCAAAAAAGAAAAACACAAAAATTAGAAAACCCGCAAACTCGCACCATAAAAGTAATGAATCTTGACATCAGAAACACGCCGTTTTAAATTTTGAAACAATCAAAAGCCACAAGGAATGACAATGTGAAACTCAGCTGTTGTCAGAAGGACACAAAGTTGTGATTATTTCATTTGAGTAACATGACATTATCAGCTATAAGTTATTTTACACTGTTAAGAACACTGGACACAAAAGTTACCTGAACACAATCAGGGGCACAACAGAATCATCCTGATGAAGATGCACCATCTAAGGGGCAATATTTCCCCTGTACACCTTGCACTAAAGGTATCAAAACTTCAACATGTAAGTGATAACCATGCCTCAAATTAGGATACAATACTCACCCACACTGTACCTCAAGGAATCACCTATTCACCTCTTACACTAGGGGAGCTGAGCAAAAAACCAAAAAAATTTAACAGCACTGCAATCACTCTCACCTTCCAACTACAGAGGAAATTGAAAGTTGATTAAAAATTTCATTCTTGTAGATTTTTTTTTTTTAAAGTAATTCCATCTTTCTTTGTATGCGTTTCAGTAAGTTTAGAATCCTTGGTAAGGAAACCTACATCACAAAGTTGTGATGGGCACACCCAGGGTCTGTTTCATTCTACACCACAGGATTTGCGGGTGCCAGAAAGGAGCTGGTACAGGCTGCAGGTGAGTATTTTCTGATGCTCCACAAACACATGATTTTAGAAGGGGAGGAAAAAAAACAAGAGACTTAAGCAAGCAAACCCAAAACCAGGGGCACACACAAATACCAGAGCCCAAAGAGTCACACAGCATTAAGCATGACAGCGTGTCAGGGGCTGCCTTCCCTCCCCCTCCAAGGGGAAACAGAGGGAAAGGGGCCACAGGTGTCCACCTCCATCCCATCCCCTGGCCTCTGGAAGGACACAGCCCTTCCCAGGAAGGCCAGTGCCACACAGGAGGCCAAGCTCCCCACTCCCACCCACAACTGGCTGTATGGGAGGTTTTAACTGGAGCTGCTGCGTCCCCACGCTGCCCCCCCTCTGTGCCCAAGGGGGTCTCTGTTCTCAGCCACTGCAAACACCACTGGCAATCCCTCCCCACACAGCACCAACAGGGCTGGAGGGCACACGTGGATGAAAACAGCCCCGATGCTCCAAGGAGCCACAATTCCTCCAGGGGGTTTCTCAGCCAGGCCACTGCAGGGAACCCAGACCCAGCCTTGGGATGGAAATATTAATGAACCATCACCTGCACTACCCCTCACACCTGGCCTTGCAGGTTAATGCTCAACAATGCTCCACATAACTGACAGCGGTTAAAAACAAGAGGATGCTCTGTGAAAAATCAGTAGACACCCCCAAAGGAACAGGCTCTGCTCAGAGCCAGCTCCAGGTCACCAACTCACTGAGACCAAACCCACAGGGAGGAGCTTCAAAAAATCTCCCTCACCAGGGAAAAAAATAAAAACAGTGAGTTAGCTAAAACATCTTGTTTGACTTGAAAATGTTACTTCCAGTTTATAGCAACTCTTATGTGAAAGTACAGCTAATTTACATCAAGAAGGTCAAAACCAACGTAAAATATTTCAATTCACTACATTTTTATATATATTTGCAAACAAAGATCGAAGTTGTCACCAACTGAGCTGAACCAGGATACCATTTTGGAGGTGGATTTGTTTCACACTTCAATCTAGTCTCAAAAATGGGAAACAACTCCCCAGTGCAGTGTGAAGCCCCAAACTGTAGCAATGTATGCAAACAGCTTAGGCCACACTGTGCTCCAGCCAAACCGTCTTTAGTCATTCTTATCAGAACCCTCAAAATTTGTCAAAGTTACTAAGATGTAAATTATTCTAAAATAAGCAAGAAGAAGCTGAGAAACAGAATAACAGGAGTGCAAGAACTAGATAAAGGAAAGCCATAAAGCACTAGACTGTAACCAATCACACTTCCTGAAAAGTGCGTGCTGAACGTGGACAAGATGGATCAAATAATGCATGATCGCATGAAGAGGCGCTTTAAAATGTATAAATAGAGCTTAATGTAAACAATAAATGGCTTCTGTTTAATCGTATTGGCTGGTTGTGCAGAAGTCCTGAGCTCCCCCAGCAAACCCTGCTGAATGCCCTGCCAGGAGCAGCAGCGGGAGGGCTGGGCGCGATCCCCTGTGCCCGCCTGCCAGAGAACCTGTCCCGGGTTGAAATGACCTTCCTGGGCAGACTGATTTGAACTTGGATGGGTTTCTTGATCACATTTGAGCCCATTTGTCCTGTCACAAGAAACTGGGGGTCAGGAAGGACCACTGCTCTGAGCTGGCACCACCAAAGCACGAGTGAAATTGTAATACAGACTGCGGAGCAACTCAATCCTACACAAGTAGGGGTCTGAGCAGAGGGGCTGTAAATGTTGCTCGGCATCTGCAGTGCCGAGATGCTGACACCCAGAGCATTTCTCCTTACAGCAGCCCTCTGCAGTTTTGTTTGATGGGGTTTTGCAAAGCTCAGACCTGTATCAAGAAAGGTTTGAAATCGCAGGTGCTCCGTGCTGCCCTGGCATTCCCCTCTGAACCGAGGCACACGGGAACCTGCTTCTCCTCCAGAAAGCTCTGAGGATACAGATATCTCAGCTGGAACTACACTCTGGGATTCCCCACCCAGCCTCTCTCCCCTGATGAATGCTCCAGGAGCATTCAGACTGGGATTTGTTGGTCCAGAGCCAAAATGACAGAGAAGGCACTCTTAAATAGAAACAGCACTAAGCCCTTGACAGTTCAGGAGCCTGATGTAAAACACAGAGCATTGACAGCCCAGCAAAGAGCAAGCCTCGCTCTCCTCACAGGACTGTCAGGTCAGCGCTGTCATGCACACAGCCTGGCAATTTCATCTGCTCCACTATTAGCCTCAGGGTATCACTTTTAACACAATTATAGAAACCTAATAAAAGGTTTCACTGCAATACATGCCTGGGTGCCGAGATTAAATTAGAACTCATTAGTAATATCTTAATGTCTCTAATAACTCTGATACTAATTTTAGTTTATCTCATCTCTTTCTTCTTGATGAAGAACACCCTCTCCATTGGGAAGAGGGGAGGAGCAGTGACAGGGGTGGCCGAGGGGCTGAGCCCCCCAGACACAGAGCAGCCCACTCGCCCTGCTCAGAGTGTGCTGCCCAGCAGCCACGGGACACAGCCTCAAGGGCAAACTGCTCCCTTGTTCTAAGGAACAAAGCCATTCAGTACACCAGAGAGAAAGCACCGTTCTGAAAGACAGAAGTTACCAACAGCATCATTTCAGGATTTCACCCTGCTAATTTCCCTCTAGAACTTGCTTACCAGCTTTCCCCAAGCTGCCTCATTTCCTAAATAGCAGTCTGGGAGAAGCCTCTACTTCAATTTTGCCCTTAAAGCAGCTCTAACCACATAAGAGCTTCATCCAGTCACGTTTCAAGCATCTACAAAGATGAACAATAACACAATCTCTCAGAACCTGTTTCAGCATTTGACTACACTCATGGCTACACTACTTATTTAAAATAAGTAAATTTGAAATTTCTATCTAAAGATAATTTCCCATGTTCTGACTCGTGTGTGGTTTTTCAGCGTACAGCCACGTACCTATAAGAAGGTGACTCCACTTTCTCAATTTTCTTCCAAAAGGTAACTGAAGACAGCAGTATGGCCTCCCTTAATCTTAATCTTCCTACAAGTGAACAAACCCAGCTCTCAGTTCCCAAGTGTTCCATGATGGGAGCCCTCTGCTAGACTCTATGCCACAGATGCAAAGCACCTGCATCCAAGGCACCTCTCTATTTCATTTTCCTTTGCTTTAACTTACTGACAGAGCAGAACACTTTCAGCTCTACATGCCCGGGCTTCAATTCCAAAAGCTTTATAGCTTTCCTAAAACAAATTAATTTTCTGCTTCAGATCAGATGTAAGGATTACTGTGCTGATTATGTACATTATTTTTCCATTCAAGTCCTTTTCCCTTGAGTACTGGTTAAAACCGTGGCCTGGCTTATTTTTTAAAGAGAGAAAAATTAGAGATTTTAAACCCTGACTGTTATTATAAAAAACAGAATAAAGTATCTTGCTCCACTCTGAAAAACAGTCACATTCAGAAGTGCAGGACAAAAAGTACCTGAGTCTAAAGCACGTGTGTTTTGGAACGCATCAGTGATCCCTGCTGGAAACTACTGTGCAACCCCAAAGCAATAAATACATGCCAAAGGCATCACCTTCAGACACTTCCCTGTCACAGATATAAATTCCTTTTGGTGCTAAATGCACAGAAAGCCATGCATCCTTACCTGGCATCCATCCGGCCAGCTCTATTGAAATCAGCTGTGGAGTGTTTTGTTGTGTGTTGCTTGGAGAACTTTTCGTTTTGAATCAGAAAGTTTGGGATTTCATTTTGAGCTTTGGTACAAATAAAATCTAAGACTTTGGTCATTAAAACTAGCTGAATCAGTATCATTTCCCAAAAGCAGAGAGGCCTGTTTAGCAAATCAAATTAATTTCTTCCAAAAGCTGAATATGTATTCATTTTGTTAGCTGACCATGTAATTTAACAGCTGTCTTTAAAATGCTGTACACACTGTAAAAGCCATACTCCGAAATCAGAAAGCCAAACTTTACAAACACTAACTGATCTGCCCGCACCAATTTTTTCAAAAACAGGCTGATTTATTTTTTTTCCAAACAAGCTGAGCCTTTAACTTCCACTGTACAGAAGAGTCCTGAGCAAGCATGATCAGAGGGTGAGCTCAGTGCAATCTGTCTTCTGACAGTTTTTGCTTTTGTATTTTGAGTAACATTTCAACGGTATTTCCAAACAAAGCTTTAGTCCAAAGCCCAAGATTTTAATGTTGTACAAATATCTTCAAAGACTCCAAGACTGATTATGCCTTAGTAACACCGAGAAAAGTGCCAAATGTACCTTGCATTGTGTCTGGCCCAGCTGAACAGGAGCCAACACTTCATCCTTCTTGAGACTCATCTGTCTGGTACAGCTGCTGCCTCAGCTTAAGGAAAATTCAGCAATTAAACACAAACTAATTCAGGGGAGGAGGCCAAATCAAATGAAAAAGGAGCTATTTCCAACCAGGGCTCCCCCTGCAACTACTTGGGCACAAGCAGAGCCCACACCAGCACAGCCCCATGAAGGAAAGGGAATCCAGCCACTGTAAGCTGCCCCAAGTTTGTGAGGTTCTTTTTTCATGGAGCCCTTGTGCTCCAGCAGTGCTAAAACCACCACCACCTTCACCTGCAAGACTGCTGCCAA
Organism: Hirundo rustica; assembly: GCF_015227805.2. NCBI lineage: Eukaryota > Metazoa > Chordata > Aves > Passeriformes > Hirundinidae > Hirundo > Hirundo rustica. The sequence continues at coordinate 1,860,452 of NC_053459.1, read as the reverse complement.
GAAGCTCATCCACTGGCCATCCTCACCTAGCAGGAGCACAGCTCCCGGCACACAGCCTTACATCAGGCCAACTGCAAGCAATAACATGTTTTCAGCTAGCAAAAACAAAGTATCTTCAACTCATCAACTCAACATGTGCAGAGTCAAACAGCTTCTATTCTCTCTGTCAGCGTGTAAAAGATGGTAGTTACCATGCTTGAAGTAGCGTCAGGAATTAGCACAAAAATCAACAAGCCAGAGCACCAGTGCTCTGGGACGTAACACAGCACTCAATAAATAACTCAATAAACCTGCTCTGTGGCCTAGGGTAAAAGCCAGGTAAGCTCCAGGGAGCAGAGTCTCTGTCTTTTCTTCCTGCCTCAGGTATGCTGGAGCCAGGCCCTCCCACACACATTTTCTCACTAGGCAGAAAGAACTTTCCAATCTAAGTCTTTCCTCTGTTCTGTTAAAATAATCCTACTATCAGCTTTAATATAAAGATGACACAAGCAGCACATTAAAAGGTTCCTTGAAAGCAAAAAGCTCACGAAGTACCAAAGCAGAGCCTGAATTTGTCCCATCTATCTACGTGCAATGTGACAACATGCATACATCCAGCATGAAACCTTGTAAGTGCAGTTTGGAAAACACAAGTTATGAAAATTTCCTTTCCCCCTACCCCTTCTTTCATAACGTACATTAACAGAGACACTGTTTAACTTGATCAGCAGACTTTGCATTCTCACTGCTCTTTTGAAATACACTGGAACACGACTAAGGCTATGAGCAGATGTGCTATTCCAGTTGAAACAATCAAGGCTGAAAGATTGTTTGAGCTAAAAGGCTAAACACCTCGAGTTTTATCAAGGAGAGCTTAGATAACCTACTAAGGTAACTACTAGCAAAGACAGCTACTTCCAACTTTGTCAAGTCAAATAGCTTGCATTTGCTCATGAGTTCTTGAGTAGAAATGAAAGTATAAAACACGGCAAAACAGAAGAATCACTTGATTGCATTGGAATTAAACCTGCAGATCTAAGGGTGGTGGAAACCTGGAGTGGGACAGAAGGGGAACAGCAAGAAGCACTAGCTGTCATGACTCCAGAGCTGGCAGCATCAGCGAGTGCCACAGCCTGCAGGGCAGCTGGAGACCATCAGGCACCAGCCCTGGTCTGCTTCCAGAGCAGGAACTCCTCCAAGCACACAGCTCTTAAGGGCAGCATCTGCAAACAGGCCTGTTGCTAGGTGTACTTTGTTCAAGTTTTTCGCATTTTCTTAGCTGTTTGCCTGGTTCTCACTGCTCTTGCATTTGGATTTTTTGTGTAGTTTCCAAAGCACCTTCTGCCCTACCCCACAGGTCACTGCCTGGTAGGATTTTCACCTTAGCTTGAGCCCCACAGAACCTGTCTTGTGCCTGGATGCAATGAGCAAAAAAAGCAATAAAATGTTTTCAACTAGAAAAATTCTTTACTGCTGATGACATTAATTAATTAACCCTAAATTGAATGTCCCTGCAACTCACTGGAACCTACACAGGCAGAAAGCAGAAGCCCTTCACTCCTCCTCAAAGTCCCTTTCCTCACTCTCCTAAGTCAATATTCCCATCTATTGATCCTCCCCTGGCCCCTCAGCTCCCCTTCTCCCTGCCTCCCCCCAGTTTTCTGCACACCCGTGGGACACCCTGGAGCAGCAGAGCAGCTGGACACATCTCCAGCCCATGGGGCACAGCTTCCCTGCGAGGAGCAGCCGCTGCAAGGAGAGACCTCCTCATGTCACTTATCCTCAATTTTCCAGGCTGCTCCTTAGAAAGTCTGGCTGTACCCAGGAGGCTGAAGACCAAGAGCTAAGAAGGCAGCTGCAGTCACTGTTCCGTGCTTCACTCCTGTTACCAGACCTCTGGCAGGAGGAACAGGGATGGAACTCACACACAGGAATAAAAAGTCCTGTAACACATCTACAAAGCACCTACAACTGGAGGATTTCCAGTGTTTCCCAGAACAGCCTGATTGTCAGTAGGGCGCTGGAAGATGCATCTTTGGCATCAATGCCCAACAGCCACGATGCTACTGCTGGCAAACAGATTCTTGAAGGAACAAAGAGTGATTAACTTCCCACAGTGCACTACTCCCTCTCTCTGGGTCTTCCCCACACCAGCTCTAATCTCAGAACCAGCAAAATTTCAGTAGGAAAGCACAAAAGCCACCTTACAGAATTTCACTCCAAACTTAATTAAACAGCTGAGCATCTGAGATTTAGTTGGGTACATGCAGGGGCAGTAGGCAAGCAGTGCCTGCCATGCCCAGGGATTGCACTGTGGCCATTGCTCCATGCCTTGCACTTCTCTCAATGGGTGATGAATTCTTTAATACTGATTACATTAATAACTTCCCATGAGCCGCCTGCTAAGTGAGATATTCTTTGAATGTGGATCTATCCGGGAGGCAGCAGGACTGTGACTGCTAAAGAGCTTGCTAACTACATCTGCATGCACATTCAAGAGATTTGCACTCTCAAAGATCCATCCTTTCTTCCCCTAGAGTTGATAGAAAAGCATGAAGACTGAGGCACATAAAGAACATCATAAAACAACTTAGGTTGGCAGAGACCAAGGGGGTTTCTACATTTACTGCAATGCCAACTCCTTCCTCCGTTCTCCTGGAGAACACGTATAACTGAATGCAGAGGTGAGACAAAAATTACAAGAACTTTCATCAATTTAGAGTCTATTATGACTCACCCTTCATTATGTCTCATCACATTCCAAGCAGTAAATCCCATACATTTTCTCCACCACCACCAAAAAGCCATAAATGCATACAAAATATTTTCTAGAGGAGTTCAATAAATCTTCCTACTCCGTATCAGACAAGGACAACAGTGAACTAACAGCTGCTCTCCAGAGGGGACAGCATTTCACTGCCACAGAGCCCTGCCTCAGCTGAAGAATGAGCCACAGAAACCACAAGAGGTGGAAAGCCTAAAGTGGAACACAGTTTACAACAAAACTGAATTGTATTTAAATGAAAGAATTAGGTTTCCAGCCCTGTACAGCTAGGGAAAAAAACCACCTTCTGAATGCAAATCACACAGCCTGCCTATCTAGTCCTACAGGGAGGACATAAAATTCTTTATGAGAGGGGTGAATCACCTCATTCATCTCAACTTCAAATCCTAATGATAATTCAGACGTTAACAACTGTTTTATGAACTTTTTAATAGGAACTACTTCCTAATAAGCTTTACCTGCTGTGATAAGATCCACATAAGGTGGCAAAGCACAGAAAATGTCAAAGATATTGACAGGTTCACGATAAAACGTATTTCTGGTTCTTCTTCATTTTATCTGTCAACATAAAAATCTGTAAGAAAGTTAGAATGGAAGAAGAAACAAAAGGAAAGATAAATCTAAAGGAACCAAGGGACTATTGGACATTTGGGAAAGGGAAATTACAAGCACAGTATTTGAGAGGAGAGGAATAGCAACTCCTCAATATTCCCTTTCCTCCCAGAATTTGAGTACTTCTGTTTTGCCATCTCACTTGAAAGCCATACATGAAGCCAAGTGCTCAGACACGTGTTTTCTCTTCTTTAAAAATATGTACTAGTGTTGCCTAAGTACTAACTTTACAACCCAAAGCCTACTGCTTTCAATGAGCTTGTCCTGTAAACCTGTTACTTCATTTTTGTATATGACTTAAGAATGAGAAATAACTGATTTCGATCCATTTTTACCAGCATTTGAAGTAGATTTCTTTAGAATCCCATTCTCACTTTCATTATTTATTTTTAGGGAGAAGAAAGAGGAAAACCATGAAATCCTAGGTGAAATACCCAAGAACTTTAAGAAAAGCACCCTGCACTCTTGATACTATGTACACAAAAGAGCTGAACCAAAACTAAGCAACTGCTTACTAGACAAGACAGCCCTCACCAGGGCCAATTCTTCAACTTCATCACCCATGACACAGTAATTAATTAAAACAGGCTGCAGCAAGACTACAGCATCACAAGGTCTCTGCATCTCGTTCCCTTTCTGTGGTTCCTAATGCAGACAATGCCACTGCTGTCACTGTTGTCAAACTGGAATTTGATGCCACGAATTGGACCCACAAGCCTTGGGAGGCATCCCACAGCAGGAGAGACAGGAAAAAGCCCAACACTCTGAGTGTAACTGCAGAGGAGCACTCATTCAGCATGACCATGCAGAGGGACCAGCTGACAGCCCCACAGGTCACATACAAGATGCCAGGAGCATGATTTTAATGGTCTAGGCTGAATGCAGATTTAAACTCAGATCACTTCTCCCATACCAGATCACATGTGCAGGAAAGAGGAAAGGTAAAAAGCATCAGAAAGCTTGGTTCAGCACCCCCTTGATGTCAATGGAGACACCCAGTGACATCAAGTCACACAAAACACAACAAAATACAGTCAGACACAGCACTGTGCTGGGCTTCATGTGGGGATTTAGCAGTTTGACACTAACAGAGCTCTGTACCCAGAGAGCTTTGGGTCAAACTCTTGAGTAGAACCTGGAACAGGGATCACAGCCAGGAAACCTGAGAAAACCCACCCTTATTAAGGAAAATCAAAATTAACAGAAAAATGAACCTACAAAGAATTATGATTTAGAAATGCTTTAATTACCTTAGAGTAACTTGCATTTGATTTCAGACAACTTTAGCTGCATGCATTCAATGAAAACGAATGGAAGGTCAAGCAGCTAAAACCACAAGCACATCCTGGAGTGAGTTGGTGATAGCATTCATTGGTCTAAAAAGCACCAAGGGCCCACTAGCAAAGTTCATCTAACCCCCATGAAATTAGGGGCCACAAGAGCATTTCCCCTTAAGAATACGGCAGCACTTAGGATGGGACCAGCCTTCTGCCCTTTCTCACTTGCTTTTGGCTTTGCTTACTTCTGTCTGCCTAGACCATGGAGGATGTTCTGATTGTACCAGAGCAGATAAGGAATGAAGAATTAGAGAATTACAGACAGTCCACAATGAAACCTCACCGGAAGGGGCCATTTCCTGATTTCTGGGTACCAGCCATACCCTTAAGCTGGAAAGCAGCCAAGCTCACTGCACAGGACACATTCCAACAGCCTCCCCAGGACCACAGCAGGGTGTTCAGCAAGAAAAGCTGTATCTTTCTGAGACTCCTTGAGCCAAGATAATGGATTCTGAAACAGATGCTGCTTCCCAAAGGCTGAGGGGAGGCAGGAAGATGTTCTAAATTAGAAGACTTTAAGCTGAGGCCAGATAAACAACTTCCAAAACCAGGTGTGGAAACCTCTGATGGGCTCCTACATTTGGCAATACCAAAATGTATGTTTGACCTCAGGCCAGTCCCTTAGGCCCCACACTCTGTTTCAGACATGGAAAAGAGGAAGCTCTCTTCCATTAGTTTGCTTAGACTAGTAAGCAATTCCTAGTGGAGAGTGCTCTCTGCTACGCGCATGTTCAGTGTTTTCCTAAGACCTGCTTTTGATTTGGACCCTCTGCACCTGCTAGATAAATTAAGAAATCATGTTTCTTCCCTGACTTCACTCCAACAAGGCACCTTCGCAGCACATTGAAGTGATTATCCTTCCCTTCTCGCTTGTGCTGTTCCACTGAAACTACCAGCATTCCTGCAGCTCTGGGGGTGGCCAGCACAGCCCCCGTGTCACAGAGCTGCCTGGAGGCAGCTGGACACGGGGGCAGGCGGCGCTGGCTCCGCTCAATCCTCCTTTGGAAAAGCCAGGCGCAGGCAGGGGACGGCAGCCACCGAGACACCGCAGCCAAGCTGACACAAGCTGGCCCCAGGCAGCCCTCGCCACTCAGCTCGTGTTTTGGCACCTGCGATAGTGACTTAGAACAAACTTCCTGAAGCCAAGCCAACGGCCCTGCCAACAAATGACACTGACACTTTTCATCCCAGCTGGGGTTTATTTCTATCAGAGAAGGCACAGCAGGTTTGTTACCAATAAGGGGGGAGCTCCCAGTAAGCTTCAGATCCCAAGCAGGTACAGCCAAACCACAGCTGCTTTTTGGGGAATGCAAATGTTTAGATTTCCTGACATATCTAAGACAAACCAGATTAGAAAGAGTAAATTTGATTATTGCAGTTTGAAGCTGAAAATGCAATGCTTTAGCCAAACACAACTTCGGGCTGCTCTGAATGGTAACAGATATATTTTTTTCCCAAAGTTCAAAACTAAGATTAGGAGATTAAAGCCAAGTCTGCTCCGAGCAGAAGCTTGAAAGCCTTTCTCTGTGATTCTGTGCTTCCAATTCCTTTTTTTAAAAGCCTTGTTTGGGAAGCCAGTGGTTTTTCTACATATTCTTTGTTCTCTTGCTTTCACACTCATTACAGCACTCCTTTTAACCACCCATGAAAAAAGAGAAGGAACACTGCACTTCTCAAAGCTGGATCTTGTTGAGAGTTGCAGGGAGGGAATATTTTCATCATCATCACAGGGCAACCATGTAAACCCCTGAGTGCTGTTCCCCAGATATGACTTAGCAAGCCCCTGCTTCTAAAAACATCACTCCAGCTTTCCAGTTTCCACTTTTTTGTGTTTCCTTATGGAAGGACAATGGAGTGGAGACACAGGACTGAACGGTGTGAGGTTTGATCAGAGGGATGAAGCACCTCTCCTACAGTGAGAGCCTGAGTGAATTGGAATTGTTCAGCCTGTGGAAGGGAAGGGTTCAGGGTGATCTAATTACAGCCTTCCAGTACCTGAGAGGAACCTACCAAAGAAATGGGAGGAATTACTGCCAAGAGCATGGAGTGACAGGGCAAGGGGGAATAGATTCATACTCCAAGTGGGTTTAGACTGGATATTAGGAAGAAATTCTCTGTTGTGAGAGTGGTAAGGCCCTGGCACAGTTTTCCCAGAGAAGTTATGGATGTTCCATCCCCAGAAGTGTTCAAAGTCAGGCTGGACTGGGCTTGGAGCAACCTCATCTAGTGGAAAGCGTCCCTGGGTTGGAACTAGATGATCTTTAAGGTCCCTTCCAACCCAAACCATCCCATGGTTTCACCCTCTGAGAGGCTCCCAGGACAAGCCATGTAAAGCCCAGCCATGCAGCATTCTGCAGACAGACAGACAGACATATTTGGGAAGGCAAGACACAAGCTCTGACCTGGAGCAGTAGAGAACGATCAGAATATGGGCACAGCATCATGCCAGGGATGGCTACACTGCTGGCAGCACAGCACTGGATTAGAGGGATCTGGAGCAAGACCAAATCCACCTGGGGATGTAAACTTCACCCTCATTTTTGAGCCTTTTTCAGCCATGAAAAACAACTTCGCTACATCAGTAACAATAAAATATTGTTCAAGAATTAACACCCCAAAACAGGGAAACACTGAAAAACAGAGGGTTTAGGACCAGAGCTCCCCTCAGCCTGAAAAATTAGAGCTACTCAGACTTGCTCTGGAAATCCCATGTCTATTTGCAAGACTTAAAATTTTGATCACTGTCTTCTGTTTTCAGTAGCCTAATTGCCACCTTGCCTACACACCTGCAATACACTGAACTATCTACCACCAGCAAAATCTAGGGTGATTTTTTTATTTAAGTTAGGAGCAAATGCTTCACATGTCTCCAGGTATCTCCACGCTGCCTTTCTACAATGCAGTTTCCCTCTAGCAGCCTTGCAACTCGACTGCTGCTCCAAGTTTGATCACTTGAAAACTGCTTCTCCTGCATGCTCCCGTCTACCACTACATGGCAAACCCGTGAATTTGTTATTTTGCCTTCCTGATCATGGAATTTGATATCCCCACGCTATATGTTTGCTCTTTCTTCACAATATTCAAACTCATAAAGGAGGAGGAAACCTATTTTTAGGGCTCAAACACCAAGTTAATAATCCTTAGTGAGTCACCACATCTGGAATTCACTTCATTCATTCCAGGTGCATGGGACCCAAATTTAGTTTAGATTCATTTACACCAACAAGCTTATTGCTCTGGGACCAGTGCAAAAGCACAGAGCATTGTTTCAGAGCAGTTGCCACATGAGTGTTACTGCAGAGAGAAAGAAAGGTCCTACGATGAGGATAACGCTGGGTTTTAGCAAGGAAGAGTAAGGTTTTGCATTAGGAAAAAAAACTACGCAGTAGGGTAATTAAGCACTGGAACAAACAGACAAAAAAAGGCTGTGATCTTCTCTCACTGATTTAAACAGTTTATTCTGGCCACAAGTAGAAGAAATAGACCAGATGATCACTTCAGGTCTCTTTCAGTACTATTTTCTGTTATTCTAATCTTTCAGCAGCTCTCAGCAGTGTATTTTTCTAATTACATCCAGTTTTCAACAGATTAGTCTCCCTTTATTCACATTTCCTAGCACAAACACCCAGAGCAAGCTGTTCCTGGACACCAGCTCCTTTGGCACTACGTTGCTGTACCTTTTGTGAGGATTTGGCCCTTAAGATCTCTCAAGAGTAGAGCTTTAATTTCACAGCACGGATCTTGCTCATTTTACTCCATATTTACCGAGAACAAAGGGAAGACTATGCAAATGCCCTGCTACTTAGACCTGAACAAAGTGGAAGCAAACATGTAGATGTGAATGGGAGACATAATGGTAGGAAAAAAAAAAGCAGCCCTTTTCAAAAGTAAAATGACTTTGTCAGGGTCCCTTTGCACTACGTGCATGGATGATTTGTGACAAAACAAAAAAGTGCTAGCCTAGCACGTCACCCATGTCAGAGATTAGAGCACTTCAAAACCTTCAGTAGTTCAAGCACTTGCTGGAACTTGAAAGGCTTTCTTAGGCAGTGCTGAGCTTCTTTATGGCCTTTACATGACTTTGATGTGCACCTAAGAGTGAGGAATCTTAATCTGAAGGTTTTCTATGGAAACACCCATATTGTATAATAAATCAGAAAATCTCATCACCCTGATTAATGTCGAGTCAAAAGTTTGCAAAAGTTTTTTGCCATTCGGAGTCATTGTTTTGATACCCAAATAAGAACCGTGAATTTCCAAGCACTCTGTTACTTTCAAAAGCTTCTGCAATAATGGCACTGGTGTAATACATCTGATCATTGACAAAGTATGGTGTGCAAGGAAGTAGGTGCTTATGCAAATGTCACTTTCCTTCCCATTCTCACTCCCTCTTTAAAGCAAAGATTTCAAGTTTTCCTTAAAGGTAAGGGATCTGTGGAAACACAATCAGTTTCTCCTGTGTTACAAAAGTTCTTCTCTTGAGTGCAAACATGGATATGTAAACATCAGCTTCGTTTTCCCCCTCACTATACACCCTTAACCCCCAGGAGCATTAATGGGAATTATGCATGCATAACGAGCACAGAATAGTCCCCTTATGAATAGGCCCTTGTTGGAACAATGAATACATTTAACCATTAACATCTAGGGATGTGCCCAACTATCCAATTTAACTAGCTGCCAAACAAAGCTACCATGACCTATCTGATATTGTCAGGTTTGTGACTGCAGCTCTCTGAAATTTGTCTCTCATTTGTTTTTAAAGGAGGTGGCACTGGTCTGTGCGGGGGCCCTTTGTCACAAGGAGCTCCTCACGGGAGGATGGGCTCCAGAACGCTGTCACATCCACCACAGGACGGAAGAGCTCTGCAGAGGCAAAGACTGTGACACCAGGAAGCAAGCAGAGTCATCAGAAGACCAAAAAAATCTACAGATATAACTTAAGTACATATATATGCTAGACATCATTATTAATAGACAGTAAGAGCAAAGGCAGAATGGCACAGAATCATATAAAGTGGGCTGAGAACTACATTCAAAAGAAAAGAGTGGAAAGACAACTTCTAGGGGAATCATTTTGTCCTCTACAGGTCTGAAGTTCCCGTGCAATTGCCTGGCTACACTTGCTCTTTATTTCTATATTTTAGCTATCAAAATGCAAGACAGAATCTAAGGATATGTAGCAACGATACTCCCCTGAGACTTCTGAGTCCACAAAATAAATGTAACGGTATCATCTGAGATACTCAAAATTCCTCCATTGTCTTAATTTCTTTCTGTACTCTTCCAGCTTGTGCTGTGAAATTTCACAAGTTAAAACTTTACTCATTAATCACGCATGTATGAATGCACTAAGAAGGTAATTAATAACCCTCCTTTAAAACTGATGTACTAAAAAGACTAAAATAGATTTTTTTTCTCCTAGAAGTGTATGCATAGTGTGCATCCATAAGAAAAGGCAAGGTTGTGACTGCTCCATCATAAATCATTTGTGTAACACTGCTGAGCCGCTTGGTGCTGTACAACGGCCCAGAGCCCCAAGAGGCTCCAGCACAGGCAAGCAATCTATAAAACTCATCTGTCAGCCTGCCAGGGTCAGCCTTTGGGCACCACCTTGGACAGAAGTGACCACTGCTGACCCAGAGGCATCCTCGGGGTGCCACCCCACTAAGCCATGGAGCTCCACCTGCATCGGACACCACAAGCCTACTGGACTCAGCATGGAATTAGCAAAGGCACCCGAGTTTCATTTCACATCCTGAAATAGGGAGACAAACGTGGTCCTTAGGTTCTTCGACAGGGTGGTCTGACAGAACAGTGTTGCTACAGCAGCTCAGGCACAAAGGGCTCCTTGTGTCATCATCAGCACTGCCATAAAGAATATTTAGCTGTTGTAAGGGACAAAATGCAGCCATAAAAAAGTGTCAGAGCAGGTTGGCACAGTCCTGCTATGACTGCTCCCCACACAACACAGGCAGTTCCCTGTGCAGGCTCAGGGTCCAGTCTCCAGCAGACCTGCACCTGCAGACCACCCTGGGGAAGGAAGGACACAAAATGGGGAAAAACCTTGTCCTCCTCAGTCTGTGCACCCAGCTCTGTGGAATCCTGTGCACCCAGCTCTTAGTTTGAGGCTCTGGTTATTTTCATGCCTCTGAAAAGATACTGTGCAGAAATATTGTGGGGTTTGCCATCAAATAATATACTGCCTTAAAACACTAAATCCTATCTGCTCGGCAGAAGATTTAAACAGGCTTGCCTCCCTATCTTATTCTATCCTTAGGATAAATCATTAAATGTTAGCTAGATGCTTTATTTCATCCATTGGTGCTGCTCAGAAGTTCCTTGTATGTGAACAAAGCAAATTCCTTTAAATATATCTTCATGGATATGGGGATGAACCTATCATCTTAAATACTGATACCTAATCAACAGATTGATACACTCCATATAAATTTTGTCACACACCTGGCTGCTGTCTGGGAATTGACTCTGATCCATCAAAATCTGTATTTTCCCCTAGAAGCAAAAGCGATGCTCTAAACTGGTATCCAGTGAGTATGCATTTGAACTATTATTAAACATATACCTCTTTATCATGTCATTTTATGCTTTCATGGGACAAAGATTCAATTACAAAGACTTTACAGTATTTGGAACTCTAGTTTTATACCATTTAAAGCAAAACCATTTCACCACCCAGGGTGCATTTTACACATATCCTTGCTTTTTACAGATCCTCAGGCTATGACATTTTTCATTATTAATCCATATAAAAGCTCTTATTTATTTTGATCTATTTTATTGATTTATACAGCAACTATCGTGCCAACTTTGTTTCCACTTATCACATTAGTGCTTTTCATTAGTACTGCCCTTTGGTTAAGAACTGTCTGCTCAGACCTGCCACATTGGCATGGGGGTGTGGGAGCATTATTCTTCTATTATTTTCTGATTACAGTCTGGTAGCAAGACTTCAGTGGCACATACGGTATCCTAGAGGTGGCTCTTGGGAGCCACCCGTATTTTAGGATGAGTCATTCCTTACTCAGCTTGCTTTCCATCCCAAGGTCCAGTTCAACTCCAGAATCAGCAGATCTTGAGCTGACCATTAAAAATAAAAATCGTTACATACTCTTATCTGCAGAGATTTCTCAGAGAATGAATAGACCCATGTGAATTGTAGCAATACTTGACTCAGTCTGACAAGAATATTGCGTGCTGGGAGAGAGTAGGTTCTCTGATGACTCTTGGATACCTTCCCAAGATATTTACAGGAATAGCTGATCTGAGGGACTGTCATTTTTCTTCTCACCTGGACCAAATGCTCATGCAAGTCACCAAAGACAATGTTTTCTGGGGCTCATGGATGTGAAAACTACAGGTTTTCCATCTGGCGGTGGAACGGCAATTCCATCTTTATGAGGCATTAAGTAAGTTTAAACACATTTTTTTCTGCCTACAGATTACTCCCAAGAGGGTATTACAGAGTGGGCAGCTGGTCCTGCGTCAAACAGAAATTTAAGACATGGGAAAAGAAGGGGAAAAAAAATGTTACTGCTGGGGAGACCTTGCCTGTATCCACAGCCATCACAGCTTCAGGTTAACACTTCTGGTGACAGTCTGAGTCTGAAGAGTGCTATAAAATCCTGAAAAGATTAATGAAGGAAGGATCCTTACTCCAGAGGAGCTGCAGGCTGCAAAAGCAAAGCCTTTCTTCTACTCAGAACAGCTATTTCAGCAAGCACAGGCCACAGCCCCTGACTGCTCAGAGGCTGGATGAGAGAAGTAAAGGAAGGACAGCTTTCAGGTTCAGCTTCCAGTTCAGAATAAATCACTTCTAGCCTTTTCCTTCACCTAAGGAAAGAATTAGGTGAAAGCCAGCCTGAAGAAGTGAAGGTATAGCTCAGTGATATTGTTTCTGGCTGCAGTCTACCACCCTTTCATGGTGGGTTTTCAGCAATAAAGCTGCTCACAGTAATACACCACGAAGTAGCCTGTAGACAGGGAAACTGAGGCACAGCTGTTCTGGGCTACTCAGAGAGAAACAAAGGTGGGAACCGAATCCATCTCACATAGGACCAATCCACCTCCTCCAAGAGCTATCACCCCGTTTGTGATGTAAATCACCAAGAAGCCTGTGTGTTCAAAAATAAGCAAAGACAAAGCGTAACAGGAAAACCACCTTCCATTGTAACAAGCTGCAAGGTAATGCCAAGGACATTCCAAACTTGGGTAACAATCAGGTTTGTTGAAAAGAAACAGGAACCTCATGGAAACAAGATTATTTTTTATGCCTTTTTTAACAGTCTTAACCACCCAATATAGTTCTTATGCCTGTGTTCATCCAGCAGTGTTTCCTCCCACCCTACTGAAGCCAGTCCCACACAACCACACGTGCAGGTGGACAGAACACCCAAGTACAAACTGCAGCTCACACCAGAGGGGTTTAGTCTCTCATTCTGATGGGGCAAAAACACCCTGGAGCCAATACAGCAAGTCCATGTCTCCTCTGACATACAGCAGACATTGACAGAATGTCACAGTGGGCAAAATGCCTTCACCAGGGGAACCTCAGTGTTCCCATTAGGGATGCAGAGAATCTCAGCAGTAACAAAAGAAAAACAGGAAAATAAAGTGTGGCATGACCCACTTCATAAGAAAATGGGCAATTTAATAGATATTCTCAGATGTATACAAAATAGGGATCTAATTCATGCTCCTTTCTCAACACACATGGGAGTTGGGCTACTGATTGAGGTGGGATGAGATCCAGTCTAATGCATGGTCCCACAGGCAGCAAGGGGCTTCTGGAGGGAATCTAGGACTTTGTCTGTGATTATTCAGAAAATAAACTGGTTTTAACGTATAAACTGTTAATGCATGTCCAGCTCTACAATGGGATGTTCAATATATACACAGTAATGAACTCTACTGCTGATTTAAGGTGCAGGATGATATAGGAGAATAAATCAGCTTTTAACAGAACAAAACCTGCCCTTCAGAAGCAAGCTCCTAAGCACAGCCTGGGCATCTTCTGTGCTTTTTGTAAACCAGTAGTACAACAAGATAAAGCTAATCATCCCTTTGGTAGTTTTCTACAAGTTGATTATTTATAACGTAAAGAGTTCCTAAAACTCTTTCACAAATGACATATTTTCCATGCTCCCCAGAAATCAGCCCTATTCTTCTCTCTCTGCTTACCATATGTTTACAGAGTGGGGTTTTTGCATGCTCAGACACTAGTCAACAAGCCAGATGGAGAACTGAGCATATGTGAGGGAGTAGGACGTTCTCGTGGTTACATGATTACCAAAGGAATCACAAGAAGATTTTTATTCTGCTTCTGCTACGATTCACTGCCTGAACATGGTCACGTCACATCACAGACTTCACTTGGGTTCATTCAGTTCTCCTCCAGAGAACTTGGAAAGCAGTGACAGGCAGGCACCACCACACTCCACATCCCAGAAAAACCTGGGAGTGTCCAGAACTCCTCCCAGAGCCCGTGCCAGGGCACACTGGAAGCTGTAACACAACCCAGGGCTCGCAGGGTATGGCCGAGGCAGCCCCTGTCTGGGAGCCATTCCAGACAGGGCAGCACGCATCAGGCTGGAGCTATCCAGACTCCCTGGAACCAAAGGCTTAGTCCCTTGGCAGGATTAACACAGTCCTTCACCCTTGGAGACAGCTTAGAATCCTCTCTCATCAAAATGTCAAATGAGGAGCTCCTACAAAAGCATCCCAGCTCAGTCGGTGATAATCAAAGTACACGATCAGAGATATATTACCTCATTTCTCAGTCTGGGGAAGGCACAAAAAACCCTTCCTGTGGATCACAGCCAAGGCAGGAGTACCTTTACCTGACCAATCTTTGCTATTTGCAGTAAATTACCCTTGAAACATGCCATTTGTTCCAAGAAAGTAGGGTACCAGAGAAGCACAGATTCCACCAGAGGAGAAGAGAGTCTTACAAGACAGACCAAGGAGATCTGCTGTTTCAAAATGCCTGCAGTTTGGATGTCTTACCCATCCCATATCCAAACGTGTCCTTAGCTCTGCACTCATCAATGGACTAGACTTCAGGGTAGAAAAATATCTCATGTCTTTTGGGGAAAGCTGTGGAAGAGAAACTTAAAACTCCTGCTCATCTCTAAGAGCTTATTCAGGTGACAATTTTCAGGCAGGTTGCTGCCAGATTCACATCACACCTTAAAAGCAAAAGCCTTTTTTTTTCCCCCCCCTTAGGAGTATTCCTCCTTCCCTTGCCATTACATTTTATCCAGGAGGCTGGCAGGTCCTGCCCAAACTCTCCACCTCCCTTCAGGCCACGCTGACAGCTCTCTACCTCCCACTCAGCAATCCCAGGAACCTGGCTGCAGACCAGGTGAGCACAGGGAAGCAGCTGCCAGCCCACCAGTCCCCGTGAGGTCGTACCAGGATCCACTGCTGTATCCCAGATCCACCAGCTGATGCCACAGGAGGGTGTAGGCTACTAATTCTCCCAACTATTTAATTTAATTGCAAGTGAAATGGGCACCACCCATAAGAGGAGACAGAAAGTTTACACCTGTCTGTCTGTCAGTCCCTCCCCAGGCACTGGGTTGGGCCTCTCTCCTTGACTGAGCTGCTCGTTTTCCTTGAAGGGTCAAAGAACCTAATAATCATTAAAACTTTAACGTCTGCTAGATTTGTTGTACTAGCCTATAAGATAGCCAACGGCTTTCAACACTTTGGTGACTGAAAATATCTAGTACACAGACAACAGGACAGCAAAAGTTTCATTTTTTAGAGAAAAGAAGCCAAAACCAACATGCAGGTGAGTGAAGAGCAGCCCAGGGCAGGGCAGGGCAGGGCAGGTCCACATGAGCAGAAGTGAGCAGGAAGCTCCCAGTACTTCACTCAGAGATCAATTCAGATGAGCACACTGCTCCCCAGTGTCACCCGCAGCTGCCCACCACTCTTCCACTTAAGCTGACATCCAACATATCCAGGGGATGTGTTTGACATTTGTGTGGCATTAAAATACATAATAAAATGAGCCTCAATGTCAGGAGAAATGTGTGTATATTAAGATATATTCGCCGATAACAGCTGCCCATGAAAATGTTGTAAAACACTTCAGTATTTATTTAAAAGAGGGCACAAGACAAGAGGAGCTACTACCCAGCAAGGGATCATTAAAACACACAAGCTTTGGTGGAGCAGAGTGATAGTCAATGAACAGGGAAGATCAATATGCACCACTTTTCCTCAGCTCCGCTCCAACCCTCTTCAAAGGAAACCTTTACGAGCTAAAATTTAAAAGCATATTACCCTCCATCACCTTCTCTCTTGCCATTTCTCTCCTGAGAGCTTGTTATTCAACAGGGAAGTTGGATAGGACACAAGAAGAAAATGAGACCTGTCCACAGCAGGAGGGTTGTAGCTAAATGAGCTTTAAGGTCCCTCCCAACCCACACCATTCCATGATTCTGTGATTCTCTTCAGCATCATAGCACCTACACCCACCTTCTGAAAGCAGACAACCTTTTGAGAAAGTTTCCTCTTCAGCACTAAAGCTTTATAGATAATGTAAATGCATCAATTTAAAGTTGGAAAAACTTCTTCCAGGAAGAGCACAGGAGAGAAGGTTAAGCATCCATCAAAATGGATGAAAAGCCTTGTTTTACCTCTCTTCTAGCCCTCCAAAACAACCACCATCTGATGCTCCTATCAGCACAGAACAGTAATACCAAGCTTCAAAAAGCCATTCCTGCAAATCTCTTCTTGCGAGAAAATGACAAATGATTCCTCCTCCACAGGTAACTCTACACCCCTGTGTCATCTCAGCTACCTCATGCGAAGTGAAGATCACCAGCACTCTGCAATCGATTACAGCCACGAGAGACCAGCCCAATGGCCTATCAAATTTAATCCCCAAGACAGAAACCTGTGCCAGAAAACATATCCAAAACTCATCTAAGACAAGCAGTCTTTCCATCAAACTCTGAAGCCTCTCAATTGAACTGTTCTCAAAAAAAAAAAAAAAAAAAAAAACAACAATCCAAATTGAAACTTGTACCACCACACACCTATAGACAATTGTAGTGGCATGAGGTAGCTAGAAACTGTGTTAGGAGAACATTTTCTTTAAACAGATTCACTGAAGAGTTTAGATGAGAAAACATGTAAAAGTGAGGAATGTGACTTCATTATCTAGATATATGATACATTCATGAGAGCTTAATTATGAAGTGCTTCATCTCCTTAACCAGGTTAGTTGCAGAATATGCAATAAAAAGAACCTATTTTATTATCTGTGCATTACTTTTCCCTTTCAGTTCTGTCAGGCATCGTTCCCGAACCGTGAAAAGGTAAAACGGAACAACACTCTGCTCATCAACTTTCTCAAGTGCTGCAGACTTACTGCTTAACTAAGCAAAAGCCAAGTTCTGCTGGCCGCATCCCTCCAAGGTGTCACCTCTGCCTTTCCTTATGACGGCGCGCCCCATCTCATCTGCCAGACGACTCTTCCCGAGTCGGACCTTAGAGCGAATTCACCGCCCGTCTGAAGATCTCACATCTGGCCCCCAAGCCAAACCTGTCACACTGTGCGGCTACTGCCCCGCCAGACACACCCCGCCTTCCGCCAAGGGGACCCTTCCCGTGAGGAGCGCTCTGCCCCAGGCAGGCGAAGGGATCGCTCCGCTCCGAAACGCGGGGCCGAAACCCCCGCTGCTCGCGGTGCGCACCGATAAGCAACACCTGCACGAGGTAAACGCGCAGGAGTCACGCCGCTCTCCTTCCCCGGGAAGTGTTATTTCAGCCAGCTTCGCCGCCGCTCCCCGCGGGACCCCGGCTGAGGCGAGCCCGGCCCCGCAACCCTCCCGTCGCGGAGCGGCCACCCGCCGCGGGTGGCTCGGTACTGACCGGCCGTGGGCACGTCGGGGACCAGCTTGAGGGGCCCGATCTGCCGCAGCTGGAACGCCGTCCGCACTTCGTGGCAGCTGGGGGACCTGCCCGCCGCCGCCGCGCCGCACAGCCCCGCCGCCAGCAGCCACAGCCCCAGGACGGCGCGGCTCCCGCCGGCGGCCATCTCGCACCCCGGCCACGGCCGCGGGCGGCCCGAGCGCTGCGGGGCGCGGGCCCTCAGCCGGTCCCGGCGGCGCTGCCCCCGCCCGCCGCCCGCGCTCCTCCTCGGCGGGAGCGGCCGCCGCCCCTCCCCGCCCCTCCCCGCGGGGCCCGAGGGCCGCCGCCGCCCCCCGAGCGCCGCGGGGGCAGGGCGGGCGGCGGGCGCGGAGCCCCGGCCGGGCGGGGGCCGGGACCCGTTCGGGGGACGGCGGCGGCGCCGCCCCGCTGCCGCCCGGCCCCTCGGGACGCCGAAGTTTGCGCTGAGCATCGCCGCGGTGCGGTCCCTGCAGAGCCGGCCGGGGCGGTGCGAGGCCCCGGGAGCGCCGGGAGAGGGGAGATGCGCGCTCTCGGCGTTGGGCTGGGGAGAACAGGTACGGAGAGCGAACGCGGCACGAGGTATGAAGCCCCAAAGCACTGCGGGCTGCGCGCTCATTCACGGTTTGCTTCGATCCTGAAATGCCTAGCAGATGACACGGCGGGGTCTTCGTGAGTCAAGTGTTACGCTCCAGCCAACAGCGCCCGCAGAGAATAAAAACTTTACCCCAGGAAACGTATCCTTATACACCGAATGTAGATATAAATTGTTCGTTTGTACAAAAACCGGCGGCAGTCCCAACCCATATGGTCGGGGGGGGGGGGGGGGGGGGCGGGCATAGCCCCCTCCTGGGGATTATACCACCTTCAGAGAGGTGGTCTGCAATCTTTTCTCTGCCCTCAGCAAACTTCGGTGTCAACTGCTTTACCACACGTTTGAGCACAGAACTATGCTGAACAACCATGACTATTTTCCATTTCACAAAAACGTTCAACTTCCAGAGACACCAGACCCAAGCAGTCTCCCATAAAGAGTCCCATTTGCACAGCACCTCTCAGGCATATGGAGCACGTTACCAGCCACAAGAATGACTATTGTTTGAGGCAGTAATGTCTGATTTCTTGAAGGTTACTTGCAACCCTCTTGATGCTTCTAATGTGCTTCTGGAGCAGCAGGGGAGCCCACCTGCAGCTAATTTAACCATTATACATTCCCATAGGTAGTAATGAGAGGCTGAGCTCAAGTACTGAAGTTGCCTGAGTTGTATTTTAATAGCTAGAATTGCAAATCCTTTCAGCAATTTACTTGTATTAACTTTGTTCCTATCAAGACAACAAGAGATTAATTTTCCTTTTTTTCTTTTTTTTTTTTTTTTTTTGAGAATAAAAACCCCAAACAATCTGATGTAGACCATTTAACTCGCAAACTAAAAGTAAAAACAAACTGGAAGAACAGACCAGCCTTATAATCAGACTTCTAAATTCAAAAGTAGAGAACGAATCACCTTGAAAGCCCTCTGCTCACCCAGTTGAGAGCTGCAGTCATGGGCTCTTCCTGCAGTTTTTCAAGGTCACAGGACACCAAAAGGGCTGGCCCCCAGGAAATCCAGAGCCCATGGACACCAATACAGGTTATACAAGGCTGACATTACACATGGAGATATTAACAAACCAAGGTGGCAACAGGTAGATTAAAGACAGATGAGGGAATAATCAGCATCAGTGACAGAACAAATCAGCATCATAAGGCACAGCTGCCAAACCATGGTCCAGCATGTGGGTTTATGAACCCAAGGAAGATGAACAAGTTGCCCCCAGCTGCATTTTGTTTAACCTCAGGCCCAATCCTAAAAGACTTTATTCAGACAATACCCCCATTGACTTCAGTGGGAGTTCTGCCAGAAAAGAAATGGTAGGATGATGGATCTGATAAATAATTTACTTGACAAATAACAGCATTATTTGGCATATATGTTACTCTATGAATAGCATCGAATCAGTCCTGTGCAAGGGCTTGAGGCATTTAATTCAGTGGGGTTTTTTGCTATTGTTTTCAGTGGGTGGCAAATTCAAATCCCTAGTTCTTTTCTAACATGATTTGTTTTAGTGCCTCATCTTTATATGATGGATGTTCTTTTCATCACGTGTCTTCTTAAGTTATGTCACTTATTTGTACTTTTTAATTGGTCCTCATAGTGTTAGCAGAGGACAGTCCGTTACATGATCTCCAGTTCCCCTCCTCGCCTCAAAATCCTGCTAAAGACCCAGAATTATTCCTGTGTCCAGCAGAAAACTCAGTGAACTGGAATGTGCATACATGTAATACTGGTTACTTCATTACATAAGGAAACATTTACATTTCTCGTGATTTTGTGATATTTTTATTGAGAAGCATTAAGTAAAGATGGCATGTTACATTTTTTCAGGCTGGAATTTCATTTTTTCCCCCCCCCCTTCCAAATGAAAAATTTACACCCTCCAAACACTGCTCAGGTGTATGTTTTTGCCACTGATTATATCCATGAGGTCTATCAGTTATCACCTGAGCAGCCCCAGGTGATGTGCATGCACACAGTCCACTGGTAAATGCTGGCCCTTGCATCCCGGCCGTGACGCTTACCTGTCACACTCCTGACACTGCGTAGGTGACAAATGAGAACCTTCTGGCACCACTGAGCATCCAAGAGTGCTGCTTAAAGCCAGCAAGTGAAAAGTGACAGGCGCTTCAGGTGTCTGTCCCTACAAAGGGATCCCCAACCCCGGAGTCACGTTTGATTTCCCACAGGACTGGGAACACACGCCATAGGCACAATACAGTGGGCTCCAAGGAATTTAGCCCCCATTTCTCCAAAACACGCTCCACACACAGCAGGGCAGTCAGGCTGCCTGTAGTGGAGGTGGGCAGGTGCTTAATGGCAAACACGCCTGAGTGCTTTGCTGGAACAGGGCTACAGTTAACACCAGAGCTGTTTAACCAATTATTGTACAGGACATTCTACCACATTTGGAACAATCACAGTTTACCTTGTCAACAGGTGTCTTGTATTTTAACAAATTAATATTTATCAACCGTCCATCACTGAGAACTGTATCAGTACTTCTTACAATGAACAGCCACATAAATCTGCCCAAACAACCCGCTCAGCCTAATCCTGCTAAAGCAACCACAGTACTCAGCATGAGCTTTGGATGTGTAAGAAAAGCTGGGATCAGGCCTAGAAACAGGGTTTTGTGTGCCTGCTGCCTCAGCCCTTCTCTGGTTGAATATAGCTGGAGCTTTGCCAGTAATTTAAATGGAAGCTGGACTAATTCCCTTATGTTTAAGATAAGCTCATCTCCAACTGGACTTTCCACCAATGGGGACTTAATGGGCACAAGGTCTGCTCTTGCCAGTTTGGCTTCCAGAGGAGAGCTTTGCTGTTTGTGTCTCAGCCATCCCAGGAGAGGCAGCAATCCAGTCTTTACAGCCTTATTTTATCTTTGGAGGTCCAATCATTCAAGGTACGTGTCTCACTGAAGCACCTGAAGAACTCAGTGGATAGAAGTAAAATTAAGGAACCCATTTATGTCATTGGGATAACCCCAAATGACATGCTGATTTTCATTTAAAAAACAGCTTAATCAGCCTCAAAAGAAGTGTAAAACCTTGTAATTAAGACTAGTTTGCTTTTTCAGGGTTTTATAAGTTTCTGGTGTTTCTTCTTTTAAGAAAGTTAAAATTATTTTCTGAAGACTATTTCAA
Source organism: Hirundo rustica (assembly GCF_015227805.2). Classification (NCBI taxonomy): domain Eukaryota; kingdom Metazoa; phylum Chordata; class Aves; order Passeriformes; family Hirundinidae; genus Hirundo; species Hirundo rustica. Next base: position 1,839,073 of record NC_053459.1, on the reverse strand, counting down.
GTCAGAGCAAACTTTAAAGCTGAATATGAAATTTTAAATATAGATCTTAATAGTAAAAACTTTGTGCATGAAATATGCATAAATATGCCAAGACTAAAAGGCACTGCTAGAAAATTGTTTCTGTGATTTTACTCAATTTTTTCTCATCCTGTTAAATGATGAACACTACGAAGCTATTAGGAAAAATACCTGTCTATGCCTACCATAGTTTTTTTGTTTGTTTAGCGATCCCATTTCCTTCTCTTCTCCTTCCCTTCCAGTACTGAGCACAAAGAGAATGATCATGCTGCCGTACCATGAATTGTTTCCCATGCTGCATGTACTCCACACAGAAAAAATGTCTGCAGACCTTTTTGATGATCAGAATGCAGTATTCCTGTGCTGCCTCATTATTTCAGGGATATTTTCCACTTTACCAGACCTCTTGAAATGCACACTTTAAAAGTGCCTGTGGTATTTTTTTTTCCCCCTGAAAAAACACCTGAAAAGCACTGCCGTTAACTCTACTGTAACGCTACTTTTGAAAAAAAATTATAAGATCACCAATCAAAGATCTATGGAAGAAATACAATTGATGTGACAACCCAGGACAGACACAGGTAAGAGAGAACATCCTATGGTGTTTGATGGTGAAGATACTGCTCCTTTCTCATTAATTTTTCCAGTGTTTCAACAGTGTGAAATTATTTTGTATCAGACCAAAAATCCTTCGGCCCCTTGACTTATGTTCTGTGGCAGAGATCAGACCTGCTGTGCTTATTTAGAGATTACCCCACATACAGCATATCAGAGTTCTCCCTCTCTAGATCTGTTCCAGGGCCCATCCCGGCCCCCAGAAACTGCTGTGAGCTGAGAACAAACAACCTAAACTCCCAGAAGAGCAGCTTTTGGGTCATTAAAAAAAATGCCCTGAGAAATAGTTATCTCAAAATCTCACTGGAAATGTAAGGCAGGAAAAGGCAGAGATTTTAATGGCTCAGAAAAACAGCACCTCCCAGGGCTGATGAGCGATGCCATCCAAGAGGAACACCGTGGGAAGGTGACTGTGTGGTATCAGCCTTCCCATCTCAGTAACACCAGCTCTTTCTGTCTGAATACTTCTTCAAGCATCCTGGTCACCAAGCAGCTGAGAAGATGAATATACTCTTTGCCCTCACCTGCGTGGCTCAGCATACAAATTAATTTAACTGGGACAAGCAAGAAGGTTCTGAACTTCTTCATGTGAGAAGCTGCCTCACAGCCCAAGGGAAATCAAGATGATTACTCAAGGAGTAAAGGCTGCTTAACACCAGCAGAAGTCTCTAGCTCTGGTTTCACTTCCTTCAAAATACTAATAATGGAAAAAAGTTTCAAATTTAAAAAGTCACACTGGATACACAGGGAAGAGGGGTGTGTGGACTCAGGCTGTGACAGGGCATTCACACCTCTCTGGGCAGTTGTAATGCACATCAGCCACCTCCTACAAAATTTGTACTTCGGGCTTCCATAGTGACAGACACATATCACATTTAAAGTGCTGAATTTAACTTTCAAATGCTCATCAAAAGCCTGTAATTTCTGATAACCTTAGAAGAACTCCTGGCTTTTTCCTTCCTGACAGGTGAAGATCACAACATGTTGGATTTTATTAGGAAACAGGGGACATTGTTATTGAACTCAAAACTGCTTCTAAAACTTCAATTTATCCTTCTTGTAAAATAGTGCCCTTATTTCAAAAGATTATGGTATGGAACAAGATCACCTTTGAAAAGGACTATTTCATAAAAAATTTAAAAGACTGCATAAAATTTATAGTAGAAGTGTGAATATCATCATTATAATATTTGTAATAGCTTTTTCTAGCAGAACAAAATGCCCCAACTTTCACTTTCTAGCTGGGCACTCAGAAGAGCTGATTTTTAACTATGTGTCAGAATTTGAAGTTAATTAAAACTAATTGCCCACTGTAATGTAAGCGATGCCGCTGCATTTCCAAATAGCTCTGTTTCCATGAGACGATTTACTTAAAACTGATGTCTCCCATTGACTGAATTCTGGGCTTGCCTTAATTGTATTGTTCAAGCTGTTTATCTTTGCTTTCTGCCTTGCAACTTTACATGAAAGGTCATCAATAGCAAAGTTCCTCGCTGAGATTGACACTTTATCAACGCAAGAAAAAGCATCCTAGAATATCAACTAGTTTATCAAAATAAATGAACTGCTTTGACATCTCGCATTACCGTTCCCACCAGCCACCACTTTCTGTCCTCAGAATCTTTGTTTATGTGTTCAGCTTCGTACCAAAACTTCGTAGCTCAGACTCACTGTACTGGTACAGCAGCATTTGTTGTCTTTCCCACGTGGGGTTAAATTAAAACCTCTTTAATGAGAACGTGTGCACACCAAGAGCCTTTCTGCTGCTCCCACCTGCCAGTGGCATGCACACAGACCTGCTCAACCTCGTGTGTCCAGAGTGAAAGTCTCTGTGTGCTGGATCACACAAAGTGGTAGCACCTCCTCCTTCACGGGAGGCTGTAAAGGGTAAGAACACAGGGTTAAATAGGGGCAAACGTGGCCAGGCACAAGTTTCTGCAGCTGCCCTCCAGCACAGGGAGCTGCAGGACTGCAGCAGCACAGGGGGATTGTGTCTGTCAGGAGTACAAGAAACAGGGAAGGAGGAGAGTGCTCTGGATTTCTCATGGCACAGGTCGAGTCCAGTGGAAAAGCACAGCCCTTCACACAACTGTGACAAAAGCAGGCTGGTTGCCACCACGCTGATGCACGGGCACAGCACACTCACATCACCTGCTCATGCAGCTAACCTGCCTTCAACTCATCTGCTTCCCCCACCTGACAGCTGCAGAGGGTGCTAGGACCTAATTTCCAGGGCAGTAAGCCTTCTGGCATCTCACCTGCAAAGCCTGATGCTGTGGGAATGCAGGCTCCACGGGAAGCCCTGGCACAACAATCGCTCCTTTCCCTGTGGTTTGGTTGTGGGAATTACCCCGGGAGATCCAACAACAACCCTGGTGAAGTTTTTACCACATAGGCAGCATGCAGCACCTGCCCTTAACCAAAGCATGTCCAGCCAGCACACAGCATCACCAGCACCAGCAGGGAGCTGGAGCAGGTCCTGAAGATAACTTCTGTTGCTATAGAAAATGTACTAGAGAGGGCCAGATGCTGTGTAATTATATTTTCCAGCCTAAGAACGTGCCGTCAAAATTAAATTTAACAACCACAAAGTTGCGTCATTCCCTGAAGTCAAATCCAGCCCAAACCCATCCCAAGTGCCAAGAGTCCTATTCAAGCCCAGCTCCAGAGGTCAGGTGGTGGTCAAATGAGACAGACGACTAGCTCTGCAGATATCCTTCTGCTTGCCTTGCACTTTTGGACAAGAGCCTCTGCAAAGTCACTAAGCACAAGTCATCCACCATCTGCACAGAGACCCACTGGGTGTATGATGGGCTGGACTGTTTTAAAAACTGCTGGCATAGAGACAGGCCATCATTTACCAGTACAGTCTGCAGTGGAGAGATGTACAAAGTGAGAGACATGCAAAAAGCACCACATTTCACCAAGTCCAACTTCCAGATGTTAGATTCATACAGTATTTCTAGTCCACTTCATTATGAAGGGTAACAGCAGCTTGATAGCCTAGAGACTGGATCAGCAAGAGCAGAGCAGGCACAAGTCACTGTTGAAATATGCCTGGGAACTTTGCCTGTGCTGTCTGAAGCACATTTGGTTAAAATATGCTATTCATAAAAAATACATGTTGTGAAGAGCTTTCTGTAATTGCCATGCGCTGTTGTCAGTTTTAGACAAACACTCTTGCTAAAGATCTCACTGCAGAAAACTTTGTGATAAACATTCACAACAGGAGAATTCTGGAGTGGAAGTCCACACTTCAAGAAGACTGTGAAAAGCTTCCTGGTTCCACAGTGCTGGGAACAAGTCCCATTATTTCCTTTTGGTTCAGCAATTGCCCAGTGCATTCACTGCAAATGGCCTTGTAGAGGTGTCCCTCAGTAGAGGAGCTGGAAATGGTGGAACTGGGAAAGTCTCCAGCATAACTTCTTCTGAAGGATCATTGCTAGTGCAAACACTCAGTGCCTCTGCAAACTGAGCAAGTGTGATACAGAATCAGAAAAATAAACAGTAAGCACACTGGCTCACATTTTAATATATGATATATGCTACAAGTACCACTGTGCTTTTTAAGAACTGTATTTACCAACTGGTTTCTTTTGTTTCGATATTGAAAACCGCCTTTTGCTGTTTTCACATCGCACCACAAAGTGACTTGTAGGTATAATGCAACAAGTAATCCTGAAGCTGAAAAATGCTTTTCAAAGGGACAGAACCTGAATGCAACAGCTCAGTTAAACCCTGAGTTTGTGAGTGTGTGAGTGCAAATTTTCCTAGTTGGTTTTGCTCTTGAGTAGCACAGCAATTGCTGCAATTCTTCACATAAGTAAAACAGCCTCTTTAGCTTCAGTCCTGCCATGGGAACAACCCTTAATGCCCACCAATTTCCGTTACAGGTTTTTCCATGCGTTCATGGTTCTTGCCAGCAGATCAGCAATTTCTACTGCAACTCATCTGGGGACACATCACTGCAGCTTCTTAATGCCATGAGTTTCATGGTGCTTTCACTAACAGAGGGTGGAACAAACACTGACACAACTCCTCTGTCTGGGGGTCAGGCTGCTGCCACCCCTCCCTCAGCATGCTCCATTCCCCAGGATGCTGAGCAAGTCCTGGCCTCATCTGCTGGACCCCGGATATTTCATGCACATGGCTGTAATCTCTCTTCTCCAAGAGACTGCAAAAAGAGGCAGATGAGCCCTGAGCAAGTGTAAATTAATGCTGACATTTGCTGGAATAATGTACTCTCTTGAGCCTCTGCATCTATGACGCCAATAGAGGCTGCTGGCGACACGAGTTTATATGCAACTTTCTGCTAAATCAGAGCATCATCTGCACAAATCAAGCACTTGGGAGACATCCTGAGATTTGTGATGGTCCCTAGAGCCATAGCTGGGTTCTGAGCCATTCATTCTTACTGACTGCTGAGATTCCTTACAGGCAGTTTTTAGTGACAGAACTGAGGATAAATCCCCCCCATATTTCACAAAGTAACAGGCAAGCTTTGTTTGACTTTGAAGTACAGATTACTCAATGCTGATAGCACTACCTATTCCACACTACTCATTTTCTTTCTTCAAAACCAAATCCAGGGCTGGTTATAAGTGGGTTTCTGCCCTGCACAGTAAATCTGGGACAAATGAGGGGCCCCGAGGCATGACACCTGTTATCCCCAAGTTCCTCACACAGTTGGAGAGTTGAATGAATCAGGATTTTCTGCCTAGTGGCAAACTGTGTGTGGGTCACCCAAGACTCCTCAAAGCCAGTGCAGAGCTCCTGAGATCCCAGTGAGTTTTGGCACAGGTCTGCTGTGGCCTGGTGCTCCTGTTCATGTTTATCCCTGAGCATTCAGAGATGAGGGCTGGTGCTGTGCTGTGACTCTTAAGGATAACACTCATTTTCTGCAGAATTTTTGCCCTCCAAGCCAGCAGTTCCAGCTCACTGGGAGGACCTCAGCCTGAAGCTGAGTGTGTCAATGTTCTCCTAGTAGGGTTTCTATACCTTCCATCAAACAATGTATTAACCACAGCTCTTCTCAATGACTGAATTCAGCATGCAAGAATTTAGCCCTTGGAGCTTTGACTTACAGGAATAGATCTATCCAAAATAAAGCCTTAAAAGTCATCAATAAACTGGATACTAGGACTAGGTACATACTCACAACCAGAATTTGCACTTAAAGACGCTGATATGTGGCAAGGTTCTTTGTGAAAGAAAACACAGTATGAGCAGGGGGTTTTTTAGCTCTGATATACCACTTAAGCTGTGGCATGCCTCATTTGCTGAAATGGAATACAATATGTCTTTGTATTGAATTATACTTGGGTTGGTTATTAAATGAAAACTATTATTCCATTATAGCCCTAAGAAATGGAAGTGCTGCATATGGCCGTGTGCAATCCATTAACTGGCTTATGGAGCCCAGGACCCTTCAGAGACCATTACAAATCCATTCCATGGCCCTCTCTCCCAGATTTTACACTCTGATATCTGCACTCGAGGCAAGAGGCATAAGGCTCTGTAGAACCACTATTAATCAGCCTTTATACACTGTTTGTGCCAGCACAGACAAAGAATATTCCGAGCTTAAACCTCTTCCTCATGTGGGTTTTTTTAGGTGAGTGTGTGATGCATGGATACAGCTTCACTGTTCTAGGGCGATGTGCTAACCAAAGTACAACAGGCTGAAGAGTTCACAAGCAGCTCATCTGCACCACTGCCCATCTGAACCTGCCTCTTGCAAGGCAATAATTAACAAAACAAGGCAATAATCTTGCACTATGGGGTATTATCCAAGGGCACAAAGAGAGAATTAAAAAGAGAGTTGCCTTAATTGACTAATAGACAATCTTTCTTAATATTCCTTCGGGTGTCTGGGTTTTTTAATGCAGAACTCTATTTTCTGTGTACAGAATCTTTAATATTAGAATTATTTACAATGATTCAGCAGGATCATTTGTTTTTGCAATGTCCTTTGAAACAACATGATCATCCAGCTATGAGTCTGCATGGTTTGTGTTTGAAAAAAGGTCATGCTTACAGTGTGAAATCGATCTTTTGTAATTTCCTTTGTATCATCTAATGTGGGAGGGCAGCCTGGACTTAAAAGACACCAAGTTAATGACTCCAACAAAGATGCTAGTTGAAAGCAAAAGTTTGATCCAAGTTTTGCCAGCCAAAACCTGTCTTTCTTTTTGGTTTTGTATGACTAGATGAATTTTCCAAGCTGTCTGATACAACCAGTTCTCTCCTTTCTCCATTATCCATGCCATGCTCAGCAACTCAGCATCAGCACTCAGAAAATTCTACCTGGAAATGGTGATGACAGAACGAGGTATTGGCTCCCTCGTGAACAAGTGGTACAGAAGTCACACAGAAAATGGTTTGTCACCAAAGCAGGGGGAAATGCTCCAGTGAGTTGCAAGTATCCAGAAACCTCTTGCACAGCAGCATTCAGCCCATGAGAGGCACAGAAGGGAGACCTTGTTAAAGGTGGTGACACAGACACAAGTCCAAGCTGCTGTAAAATGGACACCTGGCTCTTTTTGACCCCATTCAAGGTAGAACTGAGCATTTCTGCTGATGTTCAGAGGAGTTTTCTTACATCTAAGAGAGAAGAAAACGCACAAAGAAGAGCCAAGCAGGAATTGTGAGGTGCTTGGAGAGCAATGGCATCAACAATCTGGTGTGTTAGCACTCCCACTGCCAGAGCTTTGAAATATGCCTTTACTTAAGACAAACACAATCTTATGTATTTAGTACATTTTCTGGCAATAGAGTGAAAGCTGATGTGCTAAAAATGCGTGACTCATGCAGGCTGTTACATTTCATCTCCTCCTGAGGAAAGACAACTGCTCTTGTCTTTGTCTTAGAGCCAACGTTTTGGGTAATCTACCCTTGACACTTACAGCCCTAAGCCAGTTGGGATTTCTCTCTGGGCCAATTCCCAGTCTCTGTTCCAAACAGAACAAATGCAAAAAGCTGATGCAATTCCTCAAAAGCATGAGGTGATTCTGCAATGGGTGTGGGCTGCCTTAGAAAGGCAGTAATTAATCGTCTAATTAGCTGATCTGAATCACTACCACTGTGCACACAGGGATCCACAGGTGAGCTGTGACAACAAAACATCTTTTTGGCAAGCTTGCTACGATCTGTCATAGCTCAGCACAGGAGTTGAGACAGCCCCACCTCCAACACATCCAATCTACTTCACAGGAATGAGCTCTGAACTACAGGAGACAGGAACCCAAGGGGGTTTTTTGATATTTTTGTTGACCTGTTGTTATCAGGGTCAGAGTTATTTCAAGTTACACCACACTCCACCACCAGGAATTTTCCTATGGACTTCTTTCTTCATTCAGTAAATTCATTCAGAGGAGTTAAGAGCAGATGCTTACACAGAGGTGATAGAAGAGGGAAACCTGCCCAACTTGGCAGCATCTAGGAGCATCTGGTAGCAATAACACATCAGAGGTTGCTATTTGACTTAAAGAGACTCTGTTCCTAATGCAACAGAAAAAGCTTCCCACAATTGGCAACAAGAACTTGACAAATTCCTTTTCATTCTGTTTTTCCCACTATTTTCAATATCATGTCAAGCTTGTGGCCAGAAGGGATCCTCCTTTCTGTACCTCATCAGTAGGGCACTTGCCTTTTTTTTTTTCTTTTTTTCTCCTTAGCACCAGTGCTTTTGAAGAAAGGAGAAGAGCCAAAAATATCCTGAAAATGTTCCCAAGGGAAACATCTTGCTGGAAACAGGAATAGGAGATAATCCACTCTGCTAACTGATGTTCCTGGCAGACATGCTCCTTCTAGGCATTTATAGTCCTCCAGATATCTGATCAGTTCAGGCTTTCAAGCCCCTTCCTAGAAACTCTTGAAAAATCTAAGTATTTTTTAATCCCCAGACTAAAAATTCAGTGAGTTACAATCATGTCCACTCCAAATTCTTCTGATTGAAGAATTTCTTTTATTAGGAAAATTCAACTCTATTGATACCTCAGTTCATGAGGTAATGATATGAGGCCATGAGAAAACAGGCACAAGGCACTTTTTAGGTGCTACATTCCTTCACAGGAATAGTACAAAAGCATTCTTTATGTCAAGCTGTCTGCACTGAATAATTTTTCCTCATTTTATTTCCTTTCTGGAAAGACACCTTTTCCCCAGCCCTTGTTTCATAACAAAGGGAAGATGAACATCTACGGAAATTTGCAATGAGGACTTCCACAGCTGTTCACTGTAACAGGGAAATCATAAAAACCACTCCCTCCTGTGCCCCTTGTTACACCAGGATAAATCTGCATTCCCACTGCCCTGCTGCAAGGACAGTGGGGTTCACTGAAGCTGCCAGAGCCAGCAGAACAGTCTCTCGTCCTCTCTGACTGCAAGGAAAAAAAAAAAAAACCAAACTGCTTTGGCAGAGCACAGGGGCTTGGGGGTCTCAGCAATGGCCAGGCATCGGTGGAATTGCAATTAGCTGACAGAAATGGGCACACAAGGGCTTCCTCTGGTTTTCAGCGTGCTACCCTCTTCAGAGGGAGCCTCTCTCTGTTAGGAGGCACCCTGCAGAAGAGAGCACTCTCACTAATTTAGAATTCCATCTGAAAAGGGGTAGGAATTTCACATAAAATGTGAATTTCATAAATTGTAAGATTTCAGCAAGTTGGGGCAAATCTCTGGAGGAGGTAAAACTTCAAATAGAAGCGTAAAATTTACTATTAAAGACAAAGCCAGCTAAAAGTATTTCATATGGAGGAAAAAAAAATTAAGCTGCAAAATCTTGTATCTTCTGAGGAACACAGTCCTCAGTCAGTTTTGGCAGTACCTGGAGGATGCATTTATCCTTCAACACTTCTTGACTAAGGAATCATTTGGATCTGATAATTTTGGGGAGGGTAATTTCTCTGTGCAGTAACAGATCTGGCCTCAGCCATCAATCCCCTGCACTGCCAGCTGAATACCAGGGTCTGTACCAACAAAAGCAGAACTGGACTAGAGCCAAAGCTCTTGGTACTACAAACTTCACATTTTTAACATGGTATTTTACTGTTATTTAGCACTTGATCAAGAAAGCAGATTTTTTCCCCAGTTAAAAAAAAAATAAGCATCAGTATCTCTGGCTGGATGCTATGCGTGAATTCTCGAGCATCTCCCATTTTTAGAGAATGTCACTAGTTTCTATATGTTTCTTTTCACTTTTTTGTGGTTAAAACAAAGTAACTTTTTCCTTTCTAAAGCCAAAACCTCTCTCCTCCAAATGACAAAACCTGTAGCTAATGAAATGAAAATGACAGATAAGAAAAGAAGCCTCCATTTAGAAGAGTTATTCCAATTGATTGATGAAAGGCCTTTTAATACAGTAAAAACGTGGTAGAAAAGGAACAGAACTGCTTATAAAAAGACAGTTTCTCAAGTGTTAACCATTAACTTCAAATGAAATCAGCTTAACAATGCTTCAAGGTAGCAATATAGCTATGTAATTTCCCCATTAGATTTAGTAAGTCCTTTTGTGGGCACCAAGATGACATAAACTACATGATATACAAATAAATCAGAAAAAAAAAATTACTGGATATTTATTTTCATACTTTCACTCACTGAGGACACTGAAATTTCTCATTAAAAGAGGGCCTGGCTGCAAAGAACAAATCCATATAACAAATTAATATACTGTTGATAAAACATGTGGAATATATACAGCAGGACTATAAATATGGATTTTATGTATCACTATACAGAATATGCAGTGAAATCTCCTCTTCCCACAAATGTAATAAAGGAATAAACATGTTGCAGGAAGAGATTTATTGCACAGAGTTCCACATTTAAGAGGTCTCCTGAGCTGTGTTATGTGCTAGGTACACTCTGATTGATAACAGCTTCCAGTGCAGGCCCCTTTTTCCCCAAACATATCTCCCTGTCAAAGCTACAAACTATTTTTTTTCCTATTTGTCTTTTTCTTCCATTCACTGACAGTTAAAACACTCCTAAACAATGACAACGTTTCTGTAAACCCTTTCTCATATTAAAAAGGTTATACCCTGCTAAATTTCTAAAACATCCTTGCTCGATTTCTTTGACTCCATCCACCAGTAAAGGAATCCCACGCGATGGGTGAGACCTGAACAGGCTTTTGAAAACTGGGTTGTGTGCAAGGAATCACAGAGCAGCCTCTGACCCTGCCCATTAAAAGTCATGGGAATTTCATTACCAGCTCACACAATCTACTGCAGGTCATCCTGTTTTCCTCAAAAGAAAAGAGGCACTGCCATGTAACAAAGCTGCACAGCGTTCATCTCATCCTAGGGAAGAAGGGAACGTCCCTCTGCAACTGTGGCTGATGCTCACCTGACAGATCCATCAGGAAAAACGGCAAGAAAGAGATGAGCAGCCCTGGGCCACTGTTTTTAAAGAAAATCTCCCTTTTGAATCTGATGACAAATAAGTCTGTGATATCCAAGCAGGGTTGTCCTGTGGGTTTTGTATTATTTTTGCATGTGATTGTCAAATCAATCTGCAATGCACCTTTCTTGATAAGATGAGCTCGTTTACTAACATAAAAATTAAAATCTGTCTGACACCTGCATGTATGCTCATTGTGGACCCTGTTACTGGCTTTGGAAACATTTCTGCTGCTTGCAAGGCTGAGCATAAATCCCCAGGCCTGCAGAGTGGACAAATACACTCACAGCAGCTTTCAGACACACTGGACCAATTTATTCACCAGTCCAAACTCAAATCAGTCCTAACTTCATTGAATCAGCCTCACTTCCTTTGAAGATACCAGTCTTATGCCAAACCCTGGTAACTGAACATCATTTGTTTGTTGTTTGTATTGAAATGAAGTGCTAACTAGTACATCTCCTGTTAAAGAAAGAGTGGCATTGAGTAATTCTAATCAGTTCCTTTATGAGGAAGTCTGTTTCCCTTCTGCCCACGTTTGCTGTCTGCATGCTAATTCACCCCTGCTTAAACATTCAGTGTTGTAACCACCTACCCAAGTCAATCTAGATTTGTTTTTATTATTAAACCACATTAAGACAGGTGTAATAAATGATTTATTCATCTGAATTGCATTGTTCCCAAGATAGAGACATCCACAAATACCATCATAAGTCAGTGTAAAATGTGCCCTTGCTTTAACTACATTGTTCAATTACTGATTTCTAGCAGTTTGAGTAGTTTTTATATATTCTGTCTTCTCTATCTTGGGCAATGTGCTGCCATTTATGAAATTCACTAGAGGAAACCTATGGCCTACTGCCCTACATTAAAGCCCTGCTAATTAATTACAGATATTCTTCCAGGACTGTGTTCTGGAGCAATGAGAGAAAAAGGGAAAAAAAAAAAAAAAGTGTCCCATACTTTCCCTTTGTTTTTCCATTTCCACACCACATCTAATGGCTCTTGTATTGAAACCCTATGCTGAACGTAATGAGATGCAAGATTCTTCTGCATCCATGGTTACTATTTACTAACAAAACTGATGATGTCAGGAATTTAATTAGGTTGTTTCTAGCACAGAGATTTTAAACCATGAAGTCATTAAAGTGTCTAATCTTTTCTTTGTTTGCATTTTATAAAACAGTAAACCCCAAACTAAACACCACTCCTGTCACAGAGAGCTGAGCTTCTCAGGGTTTGCCAGGCATAACAGAGTAACAGGTTTAAGAGTAATTAACACAAGCTAGTCCACACACCATTATTTTTTCAAACTACACCACAGCAGCAGCTGCCACTAGCACTGTTAGGCTTCAGGATTGCACCAGCGTTTTTATTACAAATCCTTCCTTTCAAGATTTATAACTTGGCTGTAAAAATGAGTTTCGGACTAAAATTTGGCATATGTGCTCCAAGAATTCATTTTTAACACCAGAATTGTTATAAACCTGCATAGAGTTGGGATGTGCTGGGATACTACTACAGAGAGAAGTGGGTGCAGGGGCTGTGGAAATATCCCATGTTTCTGCTCAGCCTGGCTTTCATCCATCTAATAATCCCTGTGCACCCCCTTCCGTGGGAGCCCTCCCCTGCCTGCCCCACCACCAGGGGCTGGGCAGCCTCTACCAGAGCACAACTTGCTTGGCATCAGAGAGGATCCAGCCCAGAGGTCAGTGGATGGAAGGACACAGATCTCCTCACACTGCTGCCCTGGCAGAGCCTTTCCAAGCTCCAGCAGCTCCTTAGGGAGCCAACACTCAGGCCACCGGGTCCAGGAATCCACCTGTGATCTGGGCACGGTTCACTTTCAGGGTGAGATAAAGTGAACTGCAGTCACCCACTCACGTGCTTAGTTATGCCTTTTTTTAATCAAACCCTCACAGGCCTCAGAGATCCTTCCAGAGGAAGATCCCCCCATCGTGGTGCTGCTGCCTGCAACAGCTCCACGGCAAAGGCACAAGGATGGGAGCACACAAAGCACCTCCCACCCTGCCAGCTCAGCCCACAAACCTGGGAGCCCACAACTCTGCGAGGTGGGATGATCAGAGGGGGCTCTGCAGCAGAGATGCAGCCTGTGTTCAAGCAGGGACCCCAGGATTGCCAACAAGCAAGAGGGTACAGGTAGCTGATATCTGTTCTCATCTAAAGGAGAGCAGCACTGAGCATGGCCCTTGTCTCTGCTTTTATAGACCAACACGCCTGCAACCCAAAAGAATCAGAAAGAAATTCTTCCTTCAACAAGACCTAAGTAAAAAAAAAAAAATTACCACCAATATTTTTTTGTGCGATATCAAGGTAATTTCTGCCAGCTGCTCTGAAGGTGGGCTGGAAATGCTGCTCTCCCCCATCAGCATCAGACTCTTCTCAAACTCTGGGCCACCTGTCCTGTGTCCTGCCTACGCTGCTCCCCAGCTGAGCTGCTGTGTATTCATCACCTCTGCAGGAAACCCACGCTGCACAATGCAGCCAGGGTCCCCCCAAGGAGGCCACTGCAGCACAGACAAGTGACAAACTGGGGATTACTGTAATGCCCTTGGGAGAATTAGAGCATGCCAGGAAAACTCAGCCCCGTTCATCTCTACAAAAGGGATAAAACCGTTCTTTATCGCTATTACCACCAAATCTTCTTAATGTACAAAGCCAGAGGTATCCTGTCAAAAAGCAGTAGGATATCAGACAAACTAAAGAACTCCATTAAACCCAAATTTCCCAGAGTCATGTTTCTGAAATTTTGACAGCTTCCTCTTTGTTATCAGGAGTAGAAATCTCAGTAAAGTGTCTGAAGTTCTAAGTGGCAGGAATATGATCACACTTAAAAATAAAATAAAAATAATAAAAAAGAATCAAAGGTATAACTTCAAAAGAAAATAGGCTAGAAGTCAAACTCAAATAAATCAACACATGGAATTGCTAAAGGCACCAAATAAGCATTTTCCTGAGCATATCCTTTTGAACAGAAAGCTGTTGAAAGGTAGACTGGAAGAAGATCATTGCATTGGAGTATAAGATAGTGGTTTAGTGTTGTCGTGTAAGATAAAAGCACCTCAGATTTATTGCTACTTCATGTAGCAAGATTCTCATGAAATTCAAGATAAACACTGAAGAGGACTGCAGTTGGGTAAGAGGGTTTTTACTTTTGAATGATTATACTTTTCCCTTTTGCTAATCTTAGCAAATTATTTTGTTTGCAGAAGAAATCAGAACCTTAAGTTTCTTCAGTTCAAACCCACTTATTTTCTGTATTATATCCTAAACTTTCACTTAAAGAGTGAAGTATTTAACAGAGGTTCTTTTCAAGTTATTGGTCTGGGATTTTTTAAACTTCCAGCTTTGAAAATGACACTGCAGTTGAAGTTCATCATACTTGATGTTTGAATAAACTAAACCAATGATGTGATCATCCCACATCCCAGAAAAACTGCATGGGTGCCTTTGGACAACCTGTTAGCATGTTAGAAATGCTTGTACACCTGAGTTTGGACCAGTCTGTCTCCTCAAGCCCCTCTGTGTAAATTATTTTGTGAAGGCAGTTCTGTTATTCAGAGAGCTCTGAAGACATCGCCCATCTCTGTACAGTTCAGTCTCTAAGCTTATTTTCAAGGCCAGTCCCTGACAAACTCAAAATCCTTTTGAGAGGAATGACAAGATTTGTCTTTACAAACAAGCCCTGGGTCTGCTGGTAGATAAAACTAGCACTGAGAGAAAAGAGAAACAATGGGAAGGATTCTGTTCATTGATGAACGGAAAAGAAGAAATTTGCCTTTACAAACAAACCATAGGTTTGTTTATAAATGAAATTGAATATTGAAAGATGAAAGCAATAATGGGGAAAACCCATAAATCCCATAAGATTTAAAAATTAGGGGGTTTATACATTAAAAGGGGAATCTTAGGTCTTAGGCGTTTCGGGAAGTCTGTACTTCTCAAGTCCCTCAGCCAATGGGGAAAGAGAGAGGGAAATGTGGCCGGGAAATTGGGATAAAAAGGAGGCTGCATCCTCCGAAAAACTGAGAGACCCCAGGGGAAATGCCCCATGGCCTCTCCCTTTATTTGAATAAAGTTAAAAAACTCCTCTCTCTCCTTTTTGGACATAAACCTCTGGTGTTCGTGGATTAATTTTCCTAACACTTTCATTCAGTTTCTTCACAGGCTCGTGCCAGCCCTCCAGAAACAAACAAAAAAACCCCCAAAACAAACAAACAAAAACCCCCAGTTCTCGTATGAGACAGAAATAATAACTGAGGAGACTTTTGGGCAGAAGGATGAGTGGCTGTCCAGCATGCCGACAGTTCAGTTGCCCTGCAGCGGGAGATGACGGCTGCCTGCCCGTCCATCCCACACGCGTGCTGAGGGTGAAAGGCAATGCAGCCATTTCTGCAATGTTCCCCTCAGAGGAGCCCGGCCGCTGCCGCACGGCCCCGGCCATCACCGGCCACAGAGCGAAGGGCACTCTCGGGAGGGAAGCAGCCATCTTCCAGAGAGCTGGTGCTGCCGCTGCCCTCAGCACCGGGGAGGGCCCCGTGAGGGCACGGAGGGCACACCGCGGGGGGCACGGAGAGGAGGGACGGCACGGCACACCGAGGGGGGCACGGAGAGGAGGGACGGCACGGCACACCGAGGGGGGCACGGAGGGCACACCGAGGGCACGGAGAGGAGGGACGGCACGGCACACCGAGGGGGGCACGGAGGGCACACCGAGGGGGGCACGGAGAGGAGGGACGGCACGGCACACCGAGGGGGGCACGGAGAGGAGGGACGGCACGGCACACCGAGGGGGGCACGGAGGGCACACCGAGGGCACGGAGAGGAGGGACGGCACGGCACACCGAGGAGGGCACGGAGGGCACACCGAGGGCACGGAGAGGAGGGACGGCACGGCACACCGAGGGGGGCACGGAGGGCACACCTCCACACCGCGTCCCTGGAACAGCTCTGCGCAGCTCATCGACAGCATTTTGTCATTTGGATCTCGCTTCCCCATTTTTCCAAGGCAAGACTCCCAAAATGAACGAAGGGGGCTCCTGTGTGTCATCATTTGTGAATGGGGCCCACATCAGGGCTTTCTGTGCTCCAGGAGTGGAGACACCGAGGTGCTCTAAGGACAACTGGAAGAACCTGCGGACAAAAGGCTGGGCAACAGCCACTTTTCCAGAAATGCTTTAAATAAAGAGATGCCTCATTGTTCATAAGTCACCTTAAAGCAGCAGGCAGAGAGGACACTGAAGATGAATCTGAGTGAGTAGCTATTACTTAAGTGAATGACAAAGGCTGTTCTTACTGAGCATTTAATTACTTTGACCTTAAAATAAGAAACATCCCCTTTATATTTGTTCCAGGTTTGCATAATCAGTTTCTTTCCTCTTTGATCGCTTAACCGCATGCATTTCTCCTGCACAGAGCTTTGCTATTGTTCCCATCAGATTCCAAAACGCCACTGTGCACTGTTATTGCACAAAAAGCAGAAACAGCAAGTTTGGGCATTCTGCCATTGCCATTTCATTTATTTTCATCTTAAGTGCAAAATGTTCTTTGTTTGGCAAAGAATGAGATGAGTGTGTCACAGTAGGGAGGGCAAAAATATGAGCTGAAAGTCAAGCAGGGTACATTGTGCTCACCCTGCTGTGTTTTTGTGGGCTGAAAGTCACCCATGATCAGTGGATCCAAAACTCACCATGGGAAAAAAAAAAAAAAAAAAAAAATTATTTAAGAAGCAAAGTAAAAACCCTTGGGAAAATCTCCCGTCACCACCTCAATACATACAGATAGTGAAGAATTACCAAGATACCCTGGTCTTTATTTACTAATTATTTAGTTTTTGGAGACTGAGCTTGTTTTGTCAGAGGACAGAGGAACAGGCAGAGCAAAGAGGAGTCATCAGAAAGGAAAGTATAACTTTCAGCATACTTGTGTTACTTTCAGCCTTCCACCAGAAAAATTAGGATGAACATAGGTGAAAGTATAGGAAGAAGCAGTAGGGCTATCAAAGAGAAATGGCTTAAATCTGGGGTAGCTGGAAGGTCTTAAAATGGCTACTTAGTTCATGTGTTCTGAAACCAAAGTGCAGGGTAAAGGCCTGAAGCCAAAAGGGAAGAATACAGCTTGTCCCAGCAAGTAGGAATTGAGGACTCCAAGCTTCTCCCTCATGTTGAGCCACAGTAAGAGGTGGTAAGTATAAAAATGCTGCAGATGCATAACAAAACAAGTCGGAGTGGTTCAAATATTTCTCCCACTAGAATGATGGCACAAGGGAAGGCAGATCATAGTTTCAGAAAGGAGGCAAAGCAGCTGCAATTCATTTCAGCAGCAAAGAATCAGTGGCAAGACCAAAACAAAGAAATACATTTGTGTAAGTGAGGAGTCTCTGGAGAGGCAGTGTCAACATTGTCCAGCTGTGGCTTAGAAGAGATAAGGCTGATCCAGAAATTCATCCTAGAAAGATTCTAAATGAACAGAACTTCTACAATATGGTCTAAACAAGAGCCTTACAATAATCTGGAAAAAAAAAAAAATCCCTTTTTATTGTTATTTGGTAGAACATTGTCTAACTCATCAGTAGAAGTTAGTCACCATTAGCAGTCAGTGCCAGCTATTTTAGCTGAAGAATATCTCTCTCATTTGCCAAGACACAAAACTGAAATACCAAAACTAACATCCAAGCATGGAATACATGAGATCTGCATTCAGTTTGTGGCACAGCAGCAGACTTGAGGGCTCATTTTAAAGAGAGAATCACGGAACAATAAGTGTAGAAGAGTATCTTCTGCTATGACGTACATTAAAAGGTTGTTTTAGTTTAACCCTTTTAAATCAAATCTATACAGACCTTAATGAGAATTTTAGTAGTTATGGAAATCCAGGTGTCATCAGAAAGCATCACTGCCTTCAGGTCTGTGGGACTTTTGGCCCGTTTGCGAACTGAGATTGACAGATAAGTTCTTATCCTGCTCCTTTCTCACCGCACTCTGCAGCACAAGCTCCATTCCTGGCCCTCAGAGTTCAATGCCTGAGACAATCTGAACTCATCTCAGATAATCAATAACACCCAGATAAGCATCTGTAAGATAACCCACAAAACCAGCTTCTAGGAAGTCTGTAGCTGTACAAGAAAGCCTAAACACAACCCCCGTTCTACCAAAATACAGAGAACTGTTTAGTCACTAATGGGACTGCTGGCCCTCATGATTAATTCAAACAAAAATTTGTTTTATGATCTAAAATTGGTTCATACAGGAAGTGTGTTGGACACTTTGCCCTGGGAAACTTTGCCCTGTGTTTTCCTTCTCTGTTGTAAGGAAAGGATGTTGTATCAGCAGCCTGACTGCAAACTTTCCTCCAGGGCTGAACTGCTGCCATGTTGAGTGCATTGACTTGTGCTTGGAGAAGGGCACAGGCAGAGCTCACTGGGTGTTTCACAGAGGCAGCATCTGCAAGGACTGCCACTCATACGTAAACATTTCCTACAGATACCTAATGTTAAGTGTAAAGTTTAGTGTAACGTTTTTAGGAGCAGGGACAGGTTGAAGTTCATCTCGTTTTTTTAGTTCTGACACAGATCATCACACAGAAGGTCTCTCTGGGCCTCTGTGGTCATTTAAAAATAGGAATAAAATGCCTCCAGCCACATATTTTGAAACCATAAAACTTGTGTGTTACATATCTGAGTTACTGCATTACTGTCCAGTGTGAGAAAGATGCTCAGCCCTGCAAATTGAAGGGTGAAACTGTACTTTTTGAGATATCCATCCCTTTCAAAGTTAGTCTAAAGAGAGTTTCCAGAAATACTGAGCTATTTCACAGAGTCACAGGATCACTAGGGTTGGAAGGGACCTCTGGAGATTATCCAATCCATCCCTCTGCCAAGGCAGGGTCACCTAGACCAGGTCACACAGGAACCAGGTGCGCTTTGAATGTCTTTTCAAATTAATCCTTTATGTTAGAATGCATCAAAACAGATGAAAGTGAAGAAGAGTTAATTTTTCTAGTAAGAAGGCATTGAGTTTCTGAAGGCTGTCTGAAGAACTGAGACAAACATGAATTGTTTCATGTAATGTAGCACTTACTCCTTGCCCCCTTGATCAAGGGAGTGGTCTTTCCATAGGTCCTAATTTCACTTACAAGAACAGTTCCACATCACAGCTTGCCCAGGCTACTTTCAGGTAAAAACAGAGTGCAGAATAAGTAGATACAAGATTTTTTTAAAAATTTTTCAAATGAAGCAAAGATTGTATAAAGTTTGTGTTTTTTTCTTTAATCACACTGTGATTGCTGCACTCATTTGAGAACCTCTATGCTGTGATGTTTAACGCATGTCTAAATGCTGCCCTGGTTACAGCACTCACTGAACACGGGGACACAGGCTGGCCCTGGGCTTCAGGGTCTGACCACCCCCTTCATGCCTGCTGCCGAGCTAGAACTCAAATCTGCTGAGGCAGCTTCAGCTTTCTCTTGCTTGACTGGACTGGATGTGGCTGGCAGTGGAAATTCAGCAGAAGCCCTTGGCCCAGGCATTCTGGGGCAGCTCCTGCCGAACCTGGTGAATACCTGCATGGTGAGAGGCTCCTCTGAGCTCGTGGCACCACAGCTGCTCTGAATAAGCTGGGTTTAGCACTGGGCTGGGAGCACAGACTTGTGGTGCGGCCACAACAGCAGGAGGGCTCTACTCAGTGACACTGACAACTTCCCATCCCAAAAAACCAGCAGGGACGCAAATCACTGTCCAAGAGCGTCAGAGTCCTGGTGTATGTGAGCATGCCAGGGTGAATGAAATCGATTCAGAGCACTTTGTGCTGACTTGTGCACAGTGTGGAGAGCCTGAACTTCAAAAGCTACTCACAAATTCCACAGCTATATGAATAGGCAAGGACTGTTACTGATAGCTCAACACTCCTACTTTGCTACCTGCTGAAGTTAAAGTGCATTGCAGTGGACCTTCCCCTGGCATCCCTAGTACTACCCATTTCTGTACCAAACAGATAGAAAGCAGCTTTGTAAAGCTATCTCTAAAGTCTTCCAATACTTCAGCTACAGGGTTACAGGGCCTGCAACCCAGATGGGTTGCTGCTATGCTCAGTGAAATATACTATTAATTAGCTGCTGACAGCACAAACCAGCTTTAAACTGTAAAATTGGAGGAGGGTGGGGGAGACATCAAATGAATCTGATCTTGGGGGGACAAGATAGAAAGGTAACAGATGTTAGTGTGCCCTGACCTTGGTCTCATCACTGTTCCTGAAGGACTAACATAAATAAAATTTAACAACCGAAGAAAAAAGTGAAAGGAGTTCATCTGTAACAGCTCCCAGCTATGCTCTAGCACTTTGGCAGATGATAAAAGCAAGGGTTAGGTCCTCAGCATGACCAAGTGGAGCTGTACTGAGTGCCAGGTGAAGAACTCCAAGCACACAATGTGGACATGACCCAGCAGCAGAGCTCTGGCAGGATCACACATGAGGAAAGGGCCTGTCATTCCATCTTTCCACTGGTGATGAATTCCACACACTCAGGAGAAATGAGAAGATAGAGTGCCCTCAAGTCATTAAACAGCCCTTAACCCCTGGGTAGCACAGGGTTCTAAACATGCACAGCCTCAAGTCTGGCTTCTTCAGGGGCAGGGAAAGTGTCCTGTGCCACCCTCTAACAAGTCAGCCCAAAGAGTCAGGTACAAATACCACCTCATCCTTACATTTCTGAAGTCCATGAAACAAAAACTAGAATTAAAAACAAGCAGTACAGATGACTGCTCAGATTGCAACTGCAGCAGTGGATATTTAATACAGAAACCGGACTCTAAGGTACCTACACATGCTTTGGGCAGGAATCATGACATAAATCCACTAAGTGTCTGACAGGAAAAACCACTTGGGACTACCACAACCACAAGAGCTGAGAAGTGACTGAAGAATGAGAGATGAGGCTAAGAAGCAGCAATAGAGGTCTGAGATCAGGGAAGGTAGATATGGGAACCACTAAAATGCCATTCAGTTGGGAAGAATTGTTCTGCTTGTCTGCCAATCCTGGCTTATTTATGACTTCTAGGCTCATCTCTGGGTGCCCAGCACACCACCAAGTTGAGATCTTCCAAGTGGTCTTTTAAAAGTAGCTCTGATCAGACCTGTAAGCCTGAGAAAAAAACAGAAGAACAATGTACTCCTATTGCTCTTTGTCCTGTTCTCACAAATTCTCTTTCATGTGACTAATCAGACAGAACAAGCACTCCTGGAGCAAGATGTCACAGCTGATGAGCCAGGCAGATTATCAAGCACAAATTGTGCAGCTGATATCAGGATGAGCTGATGGCTTCTGCACAGGCTTAGTGTTACTGACATCTGGCTTTTGTGACACGACCTGTACTGGGAAGGAAGGAGCTAAAGGGTTCTTCACACTGCAGAACCCTCAGCAAGAAGAAAAACTCCTTTCTGATGCCAAATCTATTCTACTCTTCAGCGTTCTTGCTGACATCCAAACTTCCAAAGTTACATACAGGATGAGATCATGTCAGGGATCTCAATCTGAATGCTACCACATGGGTCAATTTTTTTGCTGCCTCCCACACTGAGAGTGGTTTAAATTTCCCACAAGTTCAGCAGTCCAATTTAAGAAAACAACTATCCCAAACTTGAGCCATTAATCTTGGGTGCAATTCCAGTACAAGCAGTGAGTCATAAGGTAGAAAAAAATGGCAAATTCTTTTATCTCAG
Organism: Hirundo rustica; assembly: GCF_015227805.2. NCBI lineage: Eukaryota > Metazoa > Chordata > Aves > Passeriformes > Hirundinidae > Hirundo > Hirundo rustica. Next base: position 1,817,303 of record NC_053459.1, on the reverse strand, counting down.
ACAACACTAAGGTTACATCGGCTACAGAGAGAAAACGTGCCTATTTCTAACAAGTCAAAAATCAAACTACACGTTTGACAAAGAACAAAAACACATAATACATTGCAAATGCAACAATTTAAAAATGTGTCAGCACCTCTAATTCACACAGATCAAGGAAACAGTAATGTGCTATCAATAAAACTTCCAGAATCTCTTTCTTGCCCCAAGTCATGGTCAAACTCAGCTTTTCACAGATGTAATCCAAAGGTATTTGAATTTAGACACTGAGGTTTCTATGTATAAAAACTGAGATCCGCAATCTGCGTGTATGGACGCAAGAAGGATGAATAGCTTATAGCCATGAACTCTGTGCATGGGTAGAAAGGACTAAAGTCTGGACTCAAAATACATACACATATTTATATATGTATATATTAAAAGTATGTACATATAGGTTATACACGAAGACTGGACAGACTGCCTCCTGACCTGGAAGTAAAACGCATCTCTAGGAACTAGCAGGATCAAGCCCAGATTTGCAAGGGTATTTAAAGGACTTACATATACAAGTAAATGCTGAAGGGATTTTACAAAAGCTACCTGAACATGCTAATATGTGCCTCACTGAAAAACAGCCTCCTTTGTTAAACTGTGCAAATCCCTGGTTGGAATTTACCCATATTTAACTGCTCCAATGACTTTATGAACCTGTTTCCTTATCTTCCCCCATTATCTGTGTTGGCTCAAAGCCATCAGCTAACTAATGGGACAAATCTGAGTAAAACACCACTCAAAATATAAATAGGGAGAACAACTTGCTAATGGATAAAGAAGATTATTTGAAGAAAACCCAAATGATTAGTGCAGACTGAATAAGCACATAATGAACAAATGGTTAGAAACATCATCAGCACAAGGACAGTGGAACAGGCAACCGTTTTATTACAGAAAAAGGCAAGGTCTAAAATTGGCAAAGCTAGCTTTGTGTCGCATGACCTCTTCACACATTCATACTATGGAATGATAAAGTACCTGCTCACACTCTGCCTGCTCCACCCTCTTCATAATGCTGATATTAAACTTATCACTCTTTCCCATCCACTTTCTACAATGACATTTCCCCCCCAAAAACTGCTTTAATGAAATTTCCCTCTGACATGGCAGAGCTGACTCATGGTTCTAGGCTGCTGATCTGCTCTAAAAACAGCTTCAAGTTTTTATCATCCACTCAGTTTCCAGGTTGAGGCGTCAGCAAAATGACAGCCTTGACTGATCTCGTGAGATTCCCATCTGCAGACACTCAGATCCTCTGTTAGGAATCCAGATTCATCCTAAGGCAAGCAGGTAAGAAACTAGAATACAACGCTGTCTTAAAAATTGAATTTTCAGATCTCAGCATCCGTGACCAAATAAGACAGAAGCCTATCAAGGAAAGGTTAGAAGTAACTAGAAAACTAAATCATGCTTTGGGCTTCTGAGGTAACTAGAAAACAAAATCATGCTTTGGGCTTCTGAGCATTTCTATTATTCTGGCTTCTCTGCTTTGCATATGCTTCCTTACTAAAAAAGGAGACCTTAAAAAAAGGGAAAACCCAAAATAATTACCCATGTAGATGAAACAACAGTTACAAACTGTACAGAAAATCACTACAATACAGCAAGAAAAACTCAGCTTTGTGCTCATTATAGGCGGATCATCAGGTGGAAATGAAATATGTGACTATAGGGGGGCAATCAGGCCCTCAAACCCAGGATCTTTACTGAAGCCCCTCTGTTCACTGCCAACAAGTTGAAAGGAAAATATTTAGTTCTATAGTCTGATCAAGCATAAGCAAATCCATTTGAACAGCCAATGATATTTTGATTTAACTGATTAATGAAAAAATATAAGAGGTCAAAGAGGCATGGTGGGATATTTACAGTGAGTGGAACTGCAACATGCCTGCTGCCTGCAACAATTTGGCTACTCATTATTAACAGGAATAGTGTGAGGAGCTGTTACATAAAGTGACAGGAAGCAACTCCCATTGAGGGAGAATAAGGATGATGAACATGCTGGAAGACATTATTCATCCATTCTCATTTGTGCTGTTTCCCCAGATCCAGAGGAAGCTAACGCTAAAAATAAAAAACCTCCTCAAGGGTTTAACTAGGATTTTATCATCTGATACATTCCATGCTTAAAGGAAATGCGTCTGCTAAACTTGGAAATTAAACAGAAGGAAAAATCATGGAGAACACAATTTTGCTTATAACTTCTGCTCAATAAACACGACTCCCCAACTGGTTGCATCAAACAGGTTGGCACAATGCTTATTTGGCAGCTTCTCCTGTGATGCTCTACAGGGAACAGCAGTGCTTTGTCAGCAGAATTTGTTGGTGTTTGGAGCACACAGAGAAAGCCCAATAATAACCCAAAACCCAGAGCAGATGCATTAAGCACTACCTCAGCTTGCAGCAGAATGTTGTGTCAGATTCTCCCTCATACAATTTATTCACTCACAGAAATTGCAACAAGAGAATGCTATATGTGTTAGGCAGCTTGCTCCAAACACTTAGAAACCAATTCTGAAGGAAAAAAGAAAAAAAAAAAAAAAGGCACCTATAGGTCTATATCTAGTTCTTAAAGACTAGGAACTATGCAACTAAATTACAAAACCCCTCATCTCTTTAAAAACAAAGCTTATTTGTAGCCACATCTCCCCTTCCAAATTTCACCAGAGTAACTTCTGGCAATGCATTTTCCTAAGCATATGTTAGTTCAACATTGGGATTGCCCAGCATAACACCAGAGCTTGTTCCAAGGGGCACGGCTAGAGACACAAACCTCAGGTCACCTTGGGAAAAAAGAGAGACTTGGCAGGAGGACACCAGACATGGCACAAAACGACACAACTGCTGAGATCCGAACTTGGCGTCACTGCCAGAGCTGGGAGGCCTCCAAGGGTCTGCTTTTGCTATGGTCTCATTTCTCAGCATGTGCACAAACCATCTCATTTCTCCCCTCACTTCCATTAAGGTATATATACACCTATACTTTCTGTTTCCTGGTTTTTTTCTAGGTGGGTTTGTAGTAAATAGTGTTCTCTTTGGGACACTCCAGATCCTTGATGTTTCCAACAAGAAACACCTCACAGTAACTTTCAATTCATTCTGAAGCATAACTGAATTTACACAAAGTTTATGAGGAACAGGGTTCCACCTCACACCCTCCTGCCCTTCTAAGTGATTTAATGGTGATAATTTACTTTAAAATGAAGGCCTAAGCCTGATCTTGTGACAGGTCTAAGACACTTTCCATACATTCAAGTAGATACTGTCATTATCAGACAAATGTTTAACACTACTGCCGAGAGATAATCATTTTTAAAGGTGTATCAAAAGGAAATCACTCACTAACTTCTGTACACATACTTTTTTCCCACAAACCAAAGGGAAAACCCTTCAGTATTTTCTTCTCAGGAGCCTGGCCAGTAAAAGCCACAGTGTTAAAAAACCCAAAGGAGGGTGTTGGAGTCATGTCTTGACAGCCCCCTCAGATACTGAGAGCTTGTTGCTGTATTAAAGGAACCAGAAGGGCTGAAAGAGATCTGGCTTGCAGAGACCACCTGACTCAGTGGGATCCTGATTTAGGATGCTGTAATCCTGGGAGAGAGCCAAGCCTGTGAGTCAGATCTTTCAGCCAAGAAACTACAACACACCTATTTATCATTTCAGGACAGAAAATTTTTCTCTGCTATATCAAACCCCTTGGATTCCCCTGGTGGCATAGCAGGCCTGTAATATAATTATCAACAGTGGCATGGGAATAGATAGTAACATAAGGGTGGGAGAAAGGCATCAAACTCAGGGAGCACCTCCATCAGAATAAAGATAAAAACAATAGTGAAGAGCTAAGAGTCAAAAGTGGAGACAGTTGTAGTGCCTTCAGCCTTCCTTGATAAACCTGTTCTCTATAAAGCTCTCAGCCTGCAGAGCAGTTTGGGGTTTGCCAGTTGTGTCAACAACTTAGGAGCATCATCTCACAATCATAGAGAGCTTCACAACTATTCCAGATTGCTTCTGTTTGTTGAAGACTCCAGTGTAATGCAGGAACAGGTGCAGAATTCATCAAATCACACAAAAGACAAGTCTATTCACTTACTCTAAATCCAATTTCTTCAGTGGATTTGTGCCCTAGTGTGTGGTTATAGATACCTCTGCAGAGAGCTCCCCTGGCTTTTGAGGATTTAGAGCCAAAGGGAGTCCAGCAGTCTCAGCACAAACTTGCTTTAAGCTTCAGGTTTAGGTGCATTTGCTCACCACAAGGCAGCAGCAGGTTCTCAGGTGCTGAAGTAGAACAGACACCTGCATGCAGCCTTGAAACTGGAAGCAGCTCTCTGAAATGGAACATTAATGGTAATTTGATAGTTGGTTGTGCTGCAAGCTCTTTGGTTCTCTGACAACACAACAAAAGCGGAAGTTTTTCCAAAAATTATATTTTATTATTCCTTTGGGAATGCCAATCTACCTGAAAATGGTAAACTTCTCTTAGGGAACACATTCCTAATAGTTTAAAACTCTCATAGATCCAAGGAAATTATTAACATCCTAAAGGTTAATGTCATTTGGCTGCTTTCATATGAAGTACACAATAATTTGGTATCAAGACAAATTCCTCACCTGGTGTAAAACACAATAGCCTCTGCATTTACATTTATTTAGCTTTCATTTAATTTCAGATTCTTTGGAATTTGTAAGCTGTTCTTTGTCTGGTGATTTGTAAGTTACTCCCTCTCACTTTACCACTTTCAGAAATAGGTTTTATATTTCTTGGGTTTATGCTTGCAGTGTCCCCTTTACTTCAATTTGCCTTGAGACAAATGTAGCCATGCTGTAACCATGTGTTTGCTTACTGGAGCTGCAGTAAATCTTTTTTTTTAAGGATTGAAAATATCCTTGGCAATGTTGTCCTGCCTTCCTGAGAAAAACTGTGTCCTGACTTGTTTCTAAAGCAAGTGCAGCTGGACAGACTCTGGGTGGGAATTTTCTTTAGGGAAGCCTGGCTTCAGTTTTTAAAACTTGTGCTGGATACCTCTGAAAATGCCTCCAGTTCAGTTTCTAGGAGCAAGAAGAAAAAAAAAAAAATGCAAAGAGGCAAGAATGCAAGCCTGTAGAGAGGATAGAGAAGAGAATTCCTAAGAACATTTTGTCCTACTTACTTCCTAAATAATTGGCAATAAAAACTTCAGAAAATTTAGCCTGCACACACTGCTAATTGGAAGATATTTTGATAACACTTGAGTGCAAAAATGTTTACTTTAGTAATCTTATTATTTCTGGAAACATCACAGCCAATGTCTGATATCCTCCCTTTCTCATTCCATTGCCTGATAGCAAGTATACAATAAAACACAAGAATTAAACATTTATAGGTAACAGATGCAAGACTGCAACTTCCTTATTTATGATTATTTTTCATTATTAACTTTTGTTACTAATTCTTTACATGTGGCCTTGCAAACAGCAATTGGACCATCCTCAGGGCTCACCCAGTACTGTATTTTGTATTGCACACACAAAGCCTGAGATAGCCAAAGCTGAACATATTGAGACACTTCAGTCTCACTGATCATCATTAAGACACATGCTGGGATCAGAAAAAAAAAAGGAAATGCTCAGACCTAGTAAATCTCAGAAGTATCAAGCCTGACATGTATGTTCAAACCTCTCTGGTGATTTCCAGGTCCCCTAAACTCCCTAGGGTGGAGGAACATGCGCTTTATGCCCTCACCACTCAGCAGGAAGCTTCATAAAGGGACTTCAGCCTGGACAAATTGTCAGTGATCTTAACAAGTAATTCCTGGCCTGTAACCTGTCCTGGGTACACTGGGGTAATTGGCTTTAGCATCAGGGTGGGTTTATTGCCCTTGAAGATACACTTTGGAAGCTACAGATGAGATTTATTGCAATTGCTACAGAAGTAGTGGTCTAGTTTCTAAATCATTCCCTACAGTATATCAGGGAAGAGCTTACAGGAACAAAAACCAAATTACTAAGTGCAGGTAAAAAAAGTCAGATCCATATCATTCACTAAATTTATTCTTATTTCTGGCTAAAGTCACAGAGAGAACTTCCCTCAAGGGGTTCATCTGAAAACGCCCCTAAGGGATGAACACTGGAAATGTGGCTGCAGCACTGCTACCTCAGTGAGGAGGAATATGGCTCTGAACCTTGTTGTTATGCTTGGGTGTCCTCACTCAATTTCAGAGATTATTGGCAAAACAAGGTTATTTTGCTTCTTCCCTCCCACCTTTTGTATGAGCTACCTAAATTACCTTCTTTATTGAGCAGCCCTTCTGTTCCAGTCCTAATTATAGCACAGCAGACCCATCTCAGGGCAGCCTTGATCTATAAACTGCCAGTATGAAAACCAGAATATTTTCATTTCTTGACCCAAATATTCAAGAACTGTCATTTACCTGTCACATTCACAAGATCTTTTTTGGTATGTAATTCACCTCATAACTATAGCTTTCTCTACAATCAGGATCCTAAAGGACTGAAATAACTTCTCACTCTACAGTCTAAATATAACACTACAAGGAAATGTTATTTTAAATCTTTTACACTCTACAGGAACACGAAGGAGAATTTTTCTCTGTGAAAAGATGCAGTATTTTGTGCCAGGTTGAGTTAGGTGTCCATGAATAATTCCTGTGGTTACCATACCAAAAGGCAGCAACGGGTAACATAGTTCATGTTTTAGTGATCATTGTTTGGCAAACATTTTATGAACATGAATTGACTTCACCCTCATTTTGAAGGGTAATGCAAGACAACATTGAACTTCCTCAGGTTTACATGGTTCTGAGATCAGAGTAGATCTATCCCAAAAGGGAATTTGGAGGTCACTACCACTGTTCATGGCATACTAAAAGACAGGTTTGGTTAAGCTCAGAATTAGCTTAACCTGCAATTTTCCATCAGGACTGTGCCCTACTACAAAGGGACAAGCTATAAAGCACCTCACTTTCATTTCACATTCATTGCACCAGAACATCTGCTCAAGTAGTTTTTGCTCATGGGAGACAGGCTTTGTGCTATTCACGCTCTGGACTCTTCAGTGACTACAGCCAAACCCCACAAACAATACCCTGCTCTTCTCTAGAGAGGGAAAAAAATCGATCAAATTTGAAAATTAATCACTTACGAAATTGAACTGAACATAGCTTCTAGGAACATTACTTGCACTTGGGTGCACTGCCTTTGTTCCTGCCTTGCCCCTCCCTCAGCTCAGAGGTGGAATCACTTCCTGCAGTGGAGGTCATTCAGCTTTGTAATGACAGAGCTGCAAAGATGAGCTGTGCATTACTTCCCTGAAAAGCCACCTTTAGAAAAACGCATAAACCAAGCAGCTGTTACACATCCGATCTTTAGCATGCATCCAACAAGAGGAGCCCAGATTTCCAGCACAAATGTGTCAGTTTTACTTTCATTTAGGAGTTATCATAGCAGCTGCGGATAAATGTGATTGTACTTGGCAAAGAATGATTAAAGTAGGCTTCTTATGAAGATTTCTACGAAAGAAATTTTACCCCTGTAAGTGCAATTAAGTCAGAGGGGAACCTCAGAAAACATCTAGTTCTTCAAGTTACAATAATATAACATTTCATTTATTAATATTTTAAGAAGAAAAGTAGATTTGTGCAATGAAAATGCTGTACTTCCAAGTTATTAGGGTATCCCTAACCACTATCCCAAACATGCTAAGTAACTTGTTTCAAGAAGCTCCTGGGTGCTACAGCACAGAAGCAGAAGCGCTCTGGATACTGCCATGCCACAGGCTCCCTTGCATCCCTTGCTCCCATGCAGGGATCCATGTTGTTGCCACATCCCTTGTCCTGAGGTGCACTCCACAGAACCACAGTTTGAATTCTTCCTTCATTTCCATTGGCATGGCTGGACTAGCACAAGAGGAATCTGCTCTTCCTCGTGGTCTGTCCCTGAGAAGTGCAGCGATCCAGCTTCTCATAAGAGCAGCCATCTGCAAAAACCCCACAGACCCAAGCTCTGTCTGCAGCCATCAATACATATTTGCAAAGAAACCCTGAACCCAAAGTTCAGGTTTCTCCATCCTAATGCTTAGAGCAAGAAAGAACGCCTTTTTAAGTGAGCATTGTATAAATATTATTTTCTGCAGCCGTCTGCATCTTTTTTCTGCTGTAACCACACATACTTCAGCATGACTCATGCCCTTGACAGAAGCCTGGAATTCCCATGTCCCAAGCTATAAGCAAAGACAGCAAGTTATCCAGTTTCCACAGTCTCCTCCTGTTTTCAATCCAGCATTTCCTCTCACCCAAACCTCCCTTCTATACACTGTTTTGCATTCCAAGAGTTTTAGAGACAGCCTTGTCCTCCCCTGTTTTTTGGACAGCGAGCACAAGTTGTGGCTGCCTAACTCACATGGATTAATGACCATACTTCAAAACAACCCGAAGCTACAAGGTTAGCCCAACGTATTTTGGAGGCGCTATAGTCTGAAGGACTTTTTTTACACACACACACACACACACACACACACAAACCGTCCAGCAGCACTGCTAATATCTGGACATCTACTGTTCCTGCAGTAAACTCTTTGTTAGCTCATTCCTCGTGCAAGGAATTGTGCAAGGCAAAGAACGTGATCCATCAAATGTAAGCAATTTAAGAGGATCCTCTAAAAATCTCTGCATGTGCCTCACAGATATCACACTTTTTTTGTCTCCATGAGCTGACATTTAGTAACAAATAGCACTGACCGATTCTGAACTTTAACTGGGAATGCAATTAGCCTAATTAGCTGTTAATCTACATATAACAGGGACCTGGGACATTCTCTGTGTGCAACTCCTCTGCCCACAGAGACTAAATCCAACCTGCAGTGCCTGGTGCTTGTTACAGCACTCACTGTGTCTCTCCCCTCATAGCAAAAAAGAAATCAGGAGATGAATTGCAGATGCAGACAAAATCTTCCAAGCCACATTCAATTTGGTTTCTTTATCATCACTTAGTCCAGATACCATGAGATGTTCAGCTGCACAAAGGCACAGAGTCAGATGTCGTATTAATGTTATCTATTATTCGGTGCCTTTGGGAAGGGGGAGGGGAGCTTTCCCTCTCACAAACTGCATATTTTTAACATCTGCTATTTTAATGCAATTTAAAAAGATTATTTCTGAGCTCTGGAGCAATGAGATTATTGGATGGCAGAGTCCCACAGAGCCTAAATTAGGTGTTTCAGGTCACAGGCATCTCTTATTTCAGCCTTTTTTTAGAGGCACACATTACCTGGGGAGAAAGTTCAGCTTGTTTGCATCTAAGAACATACCCTGCAAAAGAATGAGGTTTTATTTAAAGCTGCATTTTATACATTTCAAAGAGAATATATGACAGTTTAAAGATGTTGTACACCAGCTGAATGTGCTTTTAACCTTTTCCTGGCTGTGTGGACAGAAATCTGCCAAATGAACCAGAAGACTTCCCCCAGGAGAACTCACCTGCCCTACGCACAGTGCTGGGGTGAAATCTCTGTCCTGAGGCTCGCTGTGCAAAGGGGCAGGGAGAGACAAGAAAAAAATCCCTGTCTCGAGCTTACACACGCTATTTTGGGCTTCCGCGCGGGGCAAAGCCTCCGCCAGAGCTGCACCTGCACAAAGGAGCCGCGGAGTGCCGAGACAGTGGCGCACACATCCCGCAGGTGCGCGCTCACCTCCAGCCGAGCGCATCCCATCCAACCGCCCCGCAGCCCGGACGCGGAATTGGGGCCGATTGGGCTAAAAGAGCCCCATCTCGTGACTCCTGTTAGTATTACACAGCACGATCGCCGAGAGAAAAACTTTGTTTCTGCGTTAGCTCTTTGGAACTAAGCGGTATCTCGTACTGGGAGAGGTTTCCCTCCCCAGTACCTTTTCTACAGGCAAGCAGGAGACCACCACAGAAGGGATTCCCAAAACGTCTCGGTTCCCCTTTCAATGCCCCTTCAAAACACAGGGCTCTCCAAAATTCTCAACCGCGTTCGCTTTTTGTCCTAGAAATGTGGACTTAATCATGAAATCTGACACAACTGAAGTCAGAGGTTTTGATCCCACGGATTGTTTGTACACTTAATACAGAAAAGCTGTGTCTGATTTTGTTGGTTCCCACTAACAATCAGTGCAAAATGATGAGGTATCGATGCTATCTGAATTCTTTCCTCATTACATCAAACTTCAGAAAACATGCTGTGGCAATTTGCACTTGTGACATAATGAGTGTCAACTGCTACAAAGGAAGCACAGACAATCTGAGAACTAAGGGATGTGAGGATTAAAGTGATTCTCACAGACACACTTATCTTAACTAGGAGTAGTCTTGCTATTAAATTCCGTGAGCAAGCACCGCTCAGAAAACTCAGTTGGTAGCAGTGCCTGATCTCCCATATTTTCCCATGCAAGGAAGCATTCAGAGGGTGTGGTCCCCCCTTAGGAAAGCCACAGGGCTGTTGTGTCCCTTTTCAAACACTGACCCCCACATACAGCAGCAAGGAAAGCTCAAGTCAGCTTTTCCAGCTCACCAATTCATCCCAGTGCTTTTCAACTTCTCCCCTCAACTTTCGCACAGCCCAAATTTTCTCTGCGATTGTCTTGGCCTTCTGGGCTATCTCAGAAGCCCCGAGGATGCTGCAGCAACAGCCCAGCTGTGATGGACCAGGTGCTTTATCAGCCCTTTGGGCCAGGACAGAGCAGTGTTGGCTGTGTCTGTGCTGCAGCTCTCAGCAGCACCAGGCTCAACCCACAAACTCCACACATCTCCCCTGGAGCCATCTGTGTGTCCTCACCTGCTTCACCACGGCCTCCAAAGGAGCTCACTTAAAGCTGGCTTGGGTAAGCAGAAATCGTTCAGTCTCTGGCAGTGCAGACGTGCCTAATCCACACCAGCATGAGATTATAGATCTACCACTTGTTATTGTTTTGCTATGGGAAGCAGACTGTTTTTGAGGGGAGGAAGTTGGAAACCTGTGCTATTTCCAAATATATTGCAGTTATTGATCTCATTAAATCAATAATTTTCTTAATTTTTTTCCCCTATCTCTAAGTTTTTGTTTTGTTCCCTATTTTATTCTCACTTTGATTTGTCTTGAGATCAAGAGCTCTTTATGCAGAGATCATGGCTTTCAACACAATCATACAGCACCAAGTACAAAAACATCAAACATGCAGGTCTTTAGCACTGTCAAAATATAAATGAATAATCACATTCTGCATCTCTGTCCTACAGGAAATAGAGCTGGTATAGCATGCAAGGGTCCTGGGGCAGGACTCCTTCCATCCAGGCAGTGTAGGAAGCCACAGCCTAAAATTAAGATTTTTAGGTACATAATTCCCAAACCTCAAAGTGCACATCTGATCTTCTGAGTAATGGGCCAGCTTGGCTCCAACTTAATGAAATCCTGTAGCTGCAGGATGCTGAACAGTAACCGGAGCATGCACTGGTCAAGACCAGATGCAGGCATTAATGTGGTTATTACCACACTTTTTTGGCCCCTGAAGTCCATCTCAGCTGGATGCCCTGCAGTGTAATCACCCTGACACAGGAGCAGCTTCAAAGAAATCCTCGGTGATAAACCAGAGGGACTTGGCTCAGCTCCAGCAGAAGCCCCCAGCTGCAAAGGTGAAGCCGATGCAGTTGATGCCACAACTGACTACAGCTAAAAAAGGAGAGTATGTGAGTGCATTTGCTCTTGCCTTCATTCCTCCTGTCCCCCAAAATGGACTAAAGCTTTGCCCTGTCAAAGTCTGTTTGAGAAACAATGTGGTCCATCTGTTAATCTTGTCTTGCTGCTTTTCCTGTAGTACAGTGGCTTTCCAAGCTAAAATCAAGGCCTCCAGATCCCTTATGCTGTGTGTCTAGAGGAAGCATTATTAGCCTGAGTTTACACATGGGGAACAGACAGATTAACAACTTTGCCTCCAGATTACTCAGAAAGTCCTGAGCTGAGCCCAAGAATTGTCTCCCAGCCTGTCCTTCAGACAGGCTTTTCTTCTCTCCAATAGGATCTGAAGTTATTCCATTGAAAAACCATAGAAGTTATCTGTTACTATTTCTACACATAAATTTCCACATGAGGTTGACAGAAGGAAGAAAAATAAGGCAGTGGGGAGTAAAGTCAGAGAAGGTAGCATGTGATAGCTGTCAAAACTGCTCAGGACTGACATTCCCAGGTTTTTACACCCAAGGAACTGAGTCAGCTTCTGCACAATATTTACTGGGATCACTGGCCACTTCCAAGGTCAGCATGTGCCAGACACTAACATTACTTAAAACAGTACAAACAGCTTTTAGCAATCATGAAATTCATCATTCTCCAGGTGCTGATAAGCCTGTTCCTAGTCCTACTCCAAATTTGTTATTTTTAATAACTTACTCTGGAAGGATTTGGAATGTCAATTCCCTTTTCCATTCATTCCCTTCTGTTATTACAGTCAGGGATTCCAGCAGTTGGTCTCAAGTGATATTTACTACTAAAAGCCTGTCAGATGTGCTGACTGGTAAATATTCATTACACAAAAAAATAAACCCCTCTTCCTGTTAATGCACTGAATTTCTGCTCTCCAGGTGGTCAGCTTCACACCAACACAGACAATTTCAAACCTAGGAGAAATTTTATTTTGAATTCCAGAACTTCAAGTATTAGTAGCAGCAAATCAAGCTAGCACAAAAAAAAATGATGTTTTCAGTGACCTACATAATTTCCCTCAAACAGCCAGCAACGTCCTTAACCAGGAAATGCTGAAGCCTGTAAACCCCAACTCTCATCTGATATATCACACATGCCTGCTAGGCTTTAAAAACTCACCCTCTCCCTGTTCCCTGTCAGTCTTGCTGGGGAGATCCTGCACTGGGACCTGAGGAGGAGACATGGAGCTCACAGGGTTTGTGCTGCTTTGTTACCTGTGCGCCCTTCCAGCCCCTGCCTGCCCAAAACTCCACGGGTGGCCACAGCAGGCTCACTTGTGCACTTCAGGAGGAAGGATGTGGTCAGCTCTCTGACAACAGCCCTTCTCCCCCTGGAAACCCAGGATTCCAGGAGGAACCTCAGACTATGGATGTGCACAGCCTCAGCTGGGAGACACCTCTGAACCAAGAGCAAAGCTCCAGGAAGCCCTTTTCAACCTGGGAAAAGAAACCAGGGGGATAAAGCGCTTCCCAGTCCTTGTCCCATTCCCAGGCTTCCCAGCTGGTGGACAGAAGAGGACAACCCAGCCTTGAGAGATGTTTGGGGCTTGTCTGTGGACACAGCACTCAGGTTTGGAGGTCTCAAAGGCTTTCAAATGTGCCAGACTGACAAAAATCTTACTGGTGGCAGTAAAAGATGTAAAGCTGAGTCTAGATTACAAAAACTCACGAAGTTTTCAGTAGTTCAGATGCAGCTCATACTGTGCAGAACTACTACAAAAACATTCCTCCAAAAGCTCTTCCCAACATCTGCACTTTTTAATGTCACAGTTAAGGGCTGCTGAATGTTCTGTTCCTGCTGTTTTTCCTGAAAATCACATCTTGGCAGAAAACCCAATGTTACCTCTTTCCTGCTGCAATGTCCTTCCTATGCCAGCTACAATACCAAGCATTATTTATGGCCACATAAAGCCGGAATGAGCTTATACAAGACTGTCTTAGCAACCCCAAATTAAGAAGGAATTGCAAACAGATCTACTTCTTTGCATAGTAAATCTGTTATCACAAATCTAGGACATAGAGAACTGCAAGCCTGCATAACAACAGATAAGTTCATCAGCTGAATCCTGTTGTCCTCACTCAGGCAGAGTCATAGAATAATTTAAGTTGGAAAAGACCTTTAAGGTCATCAAGTCCAACTGTTAACCAAGCACTACCCAGCCTAAGCCCCACACTAAACCCCTCTGCCCAGTGCACCTCTTGCAGGTATAAAGCACTGTGAGACTGCACAAGCACCACCAGGTCTCTCTATTTGCCGTAATTCTGCATTCCAGCCCTTCCCAAAATTCCCCCTGACCCTCGCCAGTGTAATCTCATCTATAGACAATTATTTCGAGGTGACACAGCAGCAGTTTGGAGAACACAGCAAACTGGGAACAACCCTGAGGGATGGTGTCATTGAGCACTAAAGAGTGAGGGATGTGACTCATCCCATTCCTGGGTATTTCAGGATGTTAATTCTGGCTCAAGAACAGCAGTGAGAGGCAAAGGTATGGAAAGAGTGGGGGTCTCTGAAAATGGTGGGCACATCATGAGAATGAGACCTGCATCAGACTGCAACACAGAATTTCAAAGGGAACAAGTGGAAACAACAAGAAGAATGAGCTTCCTGCAATTAAAATATTATCATTTTATCTTTTGAAGAACTAAGAGCTTTCCCCTGTAATGATGAGGACGAACATATTACACATATGTAGGTACCAGACATTTTTAAAGCCTATTTTCAATATACTTTAAAAAACAAGAGTGGAAACTTCATCTTGCAACAATCTTCTTTTGAGTTTTAGGGTTTTCACAACCTCAGACCACAGTGACTATTCAAGGAAGGACCCACTGAATCCAACATTTCCTTCCCTTAGGGCTGTTGCTAGAGATGCAGTCACCAGCTGCCACAGTCTTTACTTCCCCGAGAAGGGAGCCTTTGCTATGACTTCTACATCACACCTTCCTGTGGCCCTGTGTTCTCAGCTCAGCCCACCCCTTCCTTCTGCTCTACCTCAGAAAATCCCTCCAGAATCCGTGACTGGTACACAGGCAGAGTGCTCAGCAAAATCCATAAACCCACTTCTAATCAGCACAGCTGAACAGCACAGCCCATGCTGGGACTCCCCTCCTTCCACAGCTTTTTTCCCATATCTGACCACAAGGCATTAAATGAAAGAAGTTTCCAGCAAACTTTGGTATGAGTGCAGTGTGGGTTACTGCAATTAACTGCCCTAATCATTCTATAACATCAAAAGATCACGCTATGGTATTTGCAAAAAGGAGAAAAGTATTTTTTCAGAAACACTGAAGTCCCCATCAACTTAGAATCCTTCTGGAAATGGCTTCTTCATTCTATTTTAATCTTTTTATAGAAGTAACACATTTAACTGGTGCTGGGATGCCGAACAAGTAATGAAAAGGTCAATCCTAGCAACTAGAGCTATTTCAGTCTCAGGTATCATACCATACCTATCTACATTAAAAACACTTTAGCAAGGCTGCAAAGCCAGGTGTTCAACAGTCCAGAGATCTGCTGAGCTTTTGTGCTGCTTCCTGAAAAGCCTGCATGATGATACACTCTAATTATGTGATCACGTCTTATTTTTCTCCAGAAGTTCCCCATCCTATTCAAGACTCAGAGAAAATTACAATATTCCATTTCATCTCCTGTGACCGGTACTTACCCTTCTGCTCCTCTTTACTGCACACTGCTCAAAGCATGCACTAAAGAAAAATCACTTCTTTATTGCTTCTTCCAGTGCTCATCTCTTGCATCAAAGCACTTCAAACAAATTATTCTCACAATAAAACAGGGAGATGAGGTGTTTTTACTGTGTACACAAAACAGACTCTGCACCTAAGATAATGCACTCGAGACCTTCATCTCAGCCAGCTAACACTAACTTTCAGAACTCTTGACATGATATTTGGTTCTTGACACAGAACAATTCATAGTCAAAACTGGCTCAAGGGGAAGTCCAGGACTCTGGGCACTGAGCAGAACTGACTGAACAATAATGGACATACAAGTAGCCAATGGTGCTGGCTCACTTCCACAGGAACCAGGGTGGGCACAGGTAACAGGCAAGGCTCAAACTCCCATTCCCTAAGTCTTCCCCCTTCTCCCTGCAGTTCTCAGCTCCTCCTGCACTCCCCTTACCTCATACACACGCAGGCTCAGGGGTGAGGTGATTCCCGTAGCAGAAGGAGCGGTCACTCCCTGAGCACAACCAGTGCAGGGAAGGGGTGAGCACTCAGCTGGAAAGGGCATCCCCTTATCCTGCACCCAAGGGGCAACAAAGGCTCAGGAGGCACCTTTATCCCACCACACCCTGCCTTCTCCTCTGAGACCTCACCATTTCAAGTTAGTTACTCTTCCATGTCCAACTCTTGAGACTCTTCACTCCTAGTTTTCTTTTCCCATCTCTCCATTTAGCTTTTATCCTTTCTGCAGACCAGCCACAGTCATCCTCTAATTCCTGGGTGTCATATGGCCACAGAAAAGGATATGGAAAAGCACATTTCAGGGGAAATGGCTTCATACTCTAGGAGTCAAGCTTAGGCACTGTCAGGATGAACTGGGAGGCAGCTACCAAACCAAATCATTTCAGTCTGCAAGACTGGAAAGCATGTTGAGACCTCTCATGTGGTCAGGTTTGGATGGCTCCTCTCCACAGAAACAGAGGCCAACCCATTAAACCAAAATATTCTGTGCTGGAAAGCTGAGTCCACAGCCCAGTAGTCTTAGACCTCTATAAAGAAAAGTCTTTTTAATATAGAGTGTGCCATGGTTACTGAAGCTTCCCAAAAACATCTGGCTGGATGTAGATATGCAAACTGCAAAGTTTTAGCCCACAGTACCTACAGCCTGATGAGGTTTGCAAGAAGGGACAATAGACCACTTTACCTGAAGGTGCAGCTCCATCTCTGACTGTGCAAATAATCTTCTTTAGACCCCTGGAAGCAGTGCTCCCCAGCAGGCCCAGGCTGCCTGGCAAGGCATCCCAGGGCTCAAACTGTCACCTGGGCTGGCCACACTCACAGAGATGTTCCAGTTGCTATGGAAACAGAGGTGGTGTCAGCACTAAGATGCAAGAGGGGCTGAAGGGGAGACAGAGGAACTCAAATTAACATCTGCACACTGATTGTGAGCAGCTAAAGGACACCAACATGTTGGGTTGCATTTGTCCACCACACATCTAAAAAATACACTTGCAGACCTTTAAGTTTGAACTCAACGGTTTTGATGTTTCCACCATTCCTTTAGTATACTGTGCTGAAGTATGGAAATTGCCATTCAATTGCCACAAAAGAGGCAAAAAAAGTGACACAAAAGTGCCTCTGCTCCCGCTGCCTCCTCCCCCAGCATGGCCATATCAGTCAGCACAGCGAGCTCTGCAGCTTCCCAAGGAACTAAAAGTAGCAATATTGGAGCAAAAGTATTGAGTGTCACTGGTGATGATGAGAAAATTTTGTCACGAAAGAACAGATACCATCTGACACATGGAACAGCAGCAGTAATTTGGAAATTAGAGACCCAGGCATATGCTTTCTAAAATTATCCACGAAACTAAAACCAAGGGCAACATACTTAAAATACTCTAACAGCAAGCCTGCAGACAGCCTGCGTGCATGCTGCAGGCCTGCCTTCTGAACTGAACTGGACCTGGAATGTGCCTTTGGATGAGCACAGAGTTCAGCATTAGCCTGTCCATCCCCACCTCAAATGCCGGTGCCTCCAGTGCTCCATGTGTGACACTGCTGGTGAGACACTCAGACATACCTTGGGCGGCTCTTGTTTCATGCCAGATTGGTCAAAGTATTCCACATTTATTTTAGTGCTGCCTAATTGACTTCCCTCCCCCCAGGATAGCAATAAGCACAGCCAGAACATTTATTTGTTTGATGCCATGTGATTTTCAACCAACTGCAGAAAAATTGGCTTCTCACTTGGGCTTTCAAGGACAAAAGTGACAGTGCAGACAGAATTTATCTGAAAATAGCCCCAGCTACCCCTCACCACAGCCCTGCCTGCAGGCAGCTGTCCCTGGGTTGTGGCTGCCCAGTAACTGACCCTGCACTAACGGAGGGGGAAGAGCCCTCCTGGCACAGAGCAGCACTGGGTCAGTGGCAATCACACGTGGTTAACCAGGACAGTGCTCAGGGATCCTGATTTAGCTCAGTCACAGCTCCCGCTGAGGAGCTTGTAATAAAGATAACGTTCTCAAATGCCCATGAAGCATCCTCAGATATATCAACCAGCTTTACAACTTTCCACCAGCCATTCCTCACCCTTTCCTCACTCTGCCACAACCTCCAGTTTCAAACAAGCTCCTGGTGTCAGAACAAGAGACTTTGATTCCAAACCATGCAGTAGAAGTGCTCTTGCTCTGAAGTTGCTTTGCAGCACCTGGACGCCTGTGACACAACCCACTGAAATGTGTGACCCTCTCTCCTCCCAGGGCTGTTCCAGGGAGCACAGCAGCAGTGCCACAGCACAGCAGACAGAGGAACAGAGCTTTTGCTGTGCATGAAGCAGGCACAGTGAGAGGAAGCCTCTAGAGGGAATGCAGCCCTAGGAACAGCAAGAGCAGCAGAGGCAGCTCTGGTGCTTCTCAATGACACTGTCATGGTTTTGACCCACATGCCATCCCACCTGGGCATAAAGGGGGAACATGGATTCAGTATTACTAGCAAAAAACAAGCATGAGAAAGGATTTTGATGGTGAAAGGAAGGACTTAATGGAGCATTTCACATTAGGGAAAAAAAAAAAAAAGAGAATGGGAACAGTGACACTTGCAGAGGGAAAAAAAAAAAAAAAAGATTAATATGGGCATTAAGGGGGCATTATTAGCCCAGCAGAGGGAAGAGTAATAAGCAACCAGGCTGGAAGAAAACATGGGAGTTCCATAGGTAGCCTAGAAAATCAGATAACATATGGCCATTTTAACAGTCAGGCTTTCATGAAGTCAATGAGGAATGAATTCTGCCACAAAGCCTGAAAGCACAGAAAGCTTATTAAAAGGATAGACCAACCCCAATGAGTTATACATATTCTTCAAAAACCAACATGTAGAAGATACAATGTGACTTCATGCTAAGGCTGCAGCCAGCTGCACTGGGACTGGAGCATCAGCCCTTGCAAGTCAGATTGCATCTATTTTTATTTGCTGCCCTTGTGCTCAGCTGTTCACCTGCAAGAAACTGCCAAGCTCTTTCCTCATCACACAAGGCTCTGCTGGTGCAACAAGGTTAAAGGCTTGGTAATGGACTCCTCCTAAACCTGCACCCTCTAAAACAGCCAGATGATCTGGAAACACAAACAGGGAAGGTACTGGCACTGATTTACCTTCCCCCCAACTACTCAGCATTATCCCATTATCACCCCGACTGGCAGCGTCCATAAAGCAATCACTTGGAGTATTTCAGGTTAAAACCTGCCCAAAAGTCAAGACAAAGCTTACTTAGCACAGCAGACCCAGCTAAAGCTGTGCACCAGCCCTTCAGCAGCTCAGGGGCTGGGCAGCAAAATCCAGGGGAGCCCTTACACTTACAAGTGAGGCTGCTTCTTTCAGGATATCTCAGGATGTCACCCCAGGGGTGACTGTTCCCTCTGCAGCAACATCACCAGTTATCATCCTCACCCTTAGAGGATGGAAAGGGCTCTTGCCTATCATCTGCAGTTAGGAAAACAGCCAGGAATGAAAGATTCCTAATTTTGGCACTCTACACAGAGTGCAAAGCCTTTGCTGAACACAGACATCTTTTTCAGTCTCGTATCTATCAAGATGAAATGCCACAGCTCTTTTCTGACTACTGATTTTACCCTCACTCAAGACTCCAGAGCCTGCAGTACCACACATTTGCACCTCCTGCAGTGCTTTAGCCTTGCAGATCAAGAGGAAGATGGGAGCCAGAGTCAGGATTAGCATTTGATGCCTTCAGGATCTGTGGCTAATAAAAGCCAGGAAAATACTACAAAAGAAACCAGGAGTTGTTTCACAATATTGAGACAGGGAACAAAAATCCTTCTTAAACTCCTTGGCAGAAACTGAAGTTTGGGTTTGACAAGACAATCTCAGGTCTCAGAGACTTTCAAAACTTGGGCCAAGGTCAGGCACAATACAAAAGAAAACAAATAAATATTTATGGCTGGCTTTATGCCTCTTTATAAAAATTCAGTCCAGCTTTAGTACTAATTTTCTTATCATCTCTTAGCATTGTTGTCACCCTGTATGAACTATGTGCTATTGATGTGTGTGCCCAGTGTAAAGATTAATTGAAGAACCACAATTCAGGAGGGGTAACTTAATTCCCTTCTGCAAGTGCTCTGCAGTATTTCATACAACTTGTGGCCAGGAATACTTTATTAGTTTCATGCAAGAAGACTCATGGCAAGTGCTGTTGCTCAGCCTTTGCAAGCTGGAGCTGCTACACAAATCCCAGATCACAGAAGAGACTGGGGAGGGGACAAGACAGGGAAGCTGTCAGGGGGTACCTGTTAGTTTAAAGACAGAAAACAAGAGACAGCTTTAATATGTCAAGATGGAAAGGCAAGTGCACAATCTTCTGTTTGAGACTGAAAAGGATGCTCACAGCAAGGGTTAGGGCCATGGCACCATTGCTTTTGGCTCTCAAGCTAGCAAAAATAGAGTTTGTGGGGTGGAGTTTTCCTTTCAGTTGCTCGGTGCTTTCAGGAATAAGAATTAAGCCTGATACATCCTCTTAGTTTTGGGAATAATTATCCAACAGCTTGAAACTCCTTCACCTAATTTGGACAAAAGCAAAGCAAAGACTATCAAAATAATCCTGCTGGTACAAGAACCTTTACAGAAACACATTAATAGATGTTGTGCCACTACTTGAAGCTGAAAAAAAAAAACCAAACCAAAAAACAAAACAAGAAAAGAGGACAGGAGAGTGAGGCACTGCAGACACAGAAAGCTCCTGCCTGGTCTCAGCTCAGCTTCAGATGCTCAAATAAGGGTTTCTGTACTCACCTGTACTCACATTTTCACACCTGCTCAAGAACAGAGCAAGACAATGTCTTTAAGCCACTCTTCATCAGCCTCTACTGGGCTGCTCACTGGGCTTGGTTTGATATGGTGGAAGTTTTATTTGTGCTGTCAATGACCTTGCCCATCCCCAAGGGAATGAGTAACCAGTTTCTGGAAGACTCCGACCCCTCTGTGACACCTGTCTGAAAGGTGCTAACCAGGAAGCAAAACAAGCAGCTTAGACACAGGTTGCACCCAAAGTCATGAAGAAGGTAGTTTATTGGTTAAAACAATTTCAAACTAAATATTTAGAAAAAGGAAAACACGTCCAATAGGAAATTTTGGCACCTGGCCATCAGTTTTACAGTTTGAAAGCTCTGAAAAAGAATGTCTATGTAAATGTATTTTTACATGTTTTTACATCAGCTCCTAAAGTCAGATCTCAGTCCTGCAGCTGAATCAGAGCTCTGCTCATGGTGCAGGAACTTTTAACAGGTCTCACCAAGACAACCTTTTTTTGTCATTTCATATAAATGCCAATTTCAGCATGCAAATTAACTGTGAGGCCAACTCTTTGAAGAGCTGGATATCCTCAATTCCCAGTGAAGTCAAGAGAGTCAAAGGCACAGGATCAGAGTAAATTAGAAAATGGACAATTACCATGTTATGAAATCCTGATACATTCAGTGAGTTAAAGCTTCCAAAGAGTGGAAGTGTAGCCAATAATAGGAGCTAATAGTTCATTCCAAAGGATTAGAGGAAACTAGGGGCATTCAAATTCTGTATTTCAGCCTAAATATTATGAATGTGTTTCTATATAGGTGGGAGGAAAAGTCAGCTGTAAGTATTCTCTAGGTACAATAATTAAGGCTCCACTGTGCCATGTCTCTGTAGACATTTATTTTCCATTAACAGAGGATCAAAATTACAGTTTAATTATTCATAGGGTTCTAAAGAGATACTCTATTTTATTCAAAAAGTCATTGACTAGATTACAGGAAAAATCCACCAAGCTGCCATCCACTTTAATAAGGCAAAGCCACAGACCAAGGGCAGCCTCAGGAGAGAGAAGACAGGAGAGCATCCACTGGCAGGGATGTCACCTCAGGCCAGACTCTGGCACACAGCCTGGGTCACCTTTCTCTGCTTGCCCTGCCCAGGGAGGAGGATTCACAGCGCAGCACTACACCCCTGCACAGCTGTGTGCCAGCCCGGCATTTCCATGGGGGTCTGCAGGACACAGATCCCCTCCACAGGCAGAGCTCAGCTCCTGACTGCCTTACATCCCTTTGACAGTCCCACACTTGGATCATGCCTTCACGTACAAACACCGATTCCCAAAAAACCCGGGCACGGCGGCTTTAACACAACGCACAAGCACTGGCCACAGGCGGAGTCACTGCAGGGTTATCCCCGGGCCGTCCCGCAGAGGTACCCCGGGGCAGGGGGATCAGCCCCGGGCCGTCCCGCAGAGGAGCCCCGGGGCAGGGGGATCAGCCCCGGGCCGTCCCGCAGAGGAGCCCCGGGGCAGGGGGATCAGCCCCGGGCCGTCCCGCAGAGGAGCCCCGGGGCAGGGGGATCAGCCCCAGGGTCCCGCAGAGGAGCCCCAGGGCAGGGGGATCAGCCCCGGGCCGTCCCGCAGAGGAGCCCCGGGGCAGGGGGATTAGCCCCGGGCCGTCCCGCAGAGGTGTCCCGGGGCAGGGGGATCAGCCCCGGGCCGTCCCGCAGAGGTGCCCCCGGGACAGGGGGATCAGCCCCAGGGTCCCGCAGAGGAGGCCCGGGGCAGGGGGATCAGCCCCAGGGTCCCGCAGAGGAGCCCCGGGGCAGGGGGATCAGCCCCAGGGTCCCGCAGAGGAGCCCCGGGGCAGGGGGATCAGCCCCAGGGTCCCGCAGAGGAGCCCCGGGGCAGGGGGATCAGCCCCAGGGTCCCGCAGAGGTGCCCCGGGGCAGGGGGATCAGCCCCAGGGTCCCGCAGAGGAGCCCCGGGGCAGGGGGATCAGCCCCAGGGTCCCGCAGAGGAGCCCCGGGACAGGGGGATTAGCCCCAGGGTCCCGCAGAGGAGCCCCGGGCCAGGGGGATTAGCCCCAGGGTCCCGCAGAGGAGCCCCGGGACAGGGGGATTAGCCCCAGGGTCCCGCAGAGGTGCCCCGGGGCAGGGGGATCAGCCCCGGGCCGTCCCGCAGAGGAGCCCCGGGGCAGGGGGATCAGCCCCGGGCCGTCCCGCAGAGGTGCCCCGGGTCAGGGGGATCAGCCCCAGGGTCCCGCAGAGGTGCCCCGGGGCAGGGGGATCAGCCCCAGGGTCCCGCAGAGGTGCCCCGGGGCAGGGGGATCAGCCCCAGGGTCCCGCAGAGGTGTCCCGGGACAGGGGGATTAGCCCCGGGCCGTCCCGCAGAGGTGCCCCGGGGCAGGGGGATCAGCCCCGGGCCGTCCCGCAGAGGTGCCCTGGGGCAGGGGGATTAGCCCCAGGGTCCCGCAGAGGAGCCCCAGGGCAGGGGGATTAGCCCCAGGGTCCCGCAGAGGAGCCCCGGGGCAGGGGGATCAGCCCCAGGGTCCCGCAGAGGAGGCCCGGGGCAGGGGGATCAGCCCCAGGGTCCCGCAGAGGAGCCCCGGGGCAGGGGGATCAGCCCCAGGGTCCCGCAGAGGAGCCCCGGGGCAGGGGGATCAGCCCCAGGGTCCCGCAGAGGAGCCCCGGGGCAGGGGGATCAGCCCCGGGGTCCCACAGAGGAGCCCCAGGGCAGGGGGATCAGCCCCAGGGTCCCGCAGAGGAGCCCCGGGGCAGGGGGATTAGCCCCGGGCCGTCCCGCAGAGGTGTCCCGGGGCAGGGGGATCAGCCCCGGGCCGTCCCGCAGAGGTGCCCCGGGGCAGGGGGATCAGCCCCAGGGTCCCGCAGAGGAGGCCCGGGGCAGGGGGATCAGCCCCAGGGTCCCGCAGAGGAGCCCCGGGGCAGGGGGATCAGCCCCGGGCCGTCCCGCAGAGGAGCCCCGGGGCAGGGGGATCAGCCCCAGGGTCCCGCAGAGGAGCCCCGGGGCAGGGGGATCAGCCCCAGGGTCCCGCAGAGGAGCCCCGGGACAGGGGGATTAGCCCCAGGGTCCCGCAGAGGAGCCCCGGGACAGGGGGATTAGCCCCAGGGTCCCGCAGAGGAGCCCCGGGACAGGGGGATTAGCCCCAGGGTCCCGCAGAGGTGCCCCGGGGCAGGGGGATCAGCCCCGGGCCGTCCCGCAGAGGAGCCCCGGGGCAGGGGGATCAGCCCCGGGCCGTCCCGCAGACGTGCCCCGGGGCAGGGGGATTAGCCCCAGGATCCCGCAGAGGAGCCCCAGGGCAGGGGGATTAGCCCCAGGGTCCCGCAGAGGTGCCCCGGGACAGGGGGATTAGCCCCAGGGTCCCGCAGAGGAGCCCCGGGGCAGGGGGATCAGCCCCAGGGTCCCGCAGAGGAGCCCCAGGGCAGGGGGATCAGCCCCAGGGTCCCGCAGAGGAGCCCCGGGACAGGGGGATCAGCCCCGGGCTCCCCCGCAGAGGTGCCCCGGGGCAGGGGAGGCTGTCTCGGTGGGGACAGAGCAGGACACAGACCCTGTCACTGATGTCTGGTGCCCTCTCCTGGCACCATCAGCCACTCGACCCGGTAAATCCTGGCTACGTCGTGACAGCCGGGGGATTTCAGGACGTGTTTTCAGGGCTGCGTGGAACTGAGTTAAATCGTGCGCCTGAATATGGAATTTTATAGCAGGTGAGCACAGGGTAGTGACAGAATAGCGATAGGTTTCCTTTGGTGAACATGTTTAGTGAAACAAGCGTCTCCTTCCCAGAGGAGCAGACAGTTTAATCTGGATACAAAATTCCTAGCTTTATAAAAGGAAACGGAAACACTTTTGTTAAACACTTCTGATTAGTAAAAAGGCCTTCAACTATTTTAGAACTTCTCAGCTAACAAATAATGCAAATATCGAGAAATTTTTCTCTGAATTTATCTTTATGATAATTTATCCTGGAATTGGGAGTTAACCCCCTGAACTAGGTAACTATTTCTAGGACATGTAGCTGCAAGTGATAGATTTAAAAACAGAGATAATGTACATGCTCCCCCAGACAGAATCATCCTCTGGTTGAAACTCTGTACAGAAGATTACAGTAAAGAACATTGTAGTTTCACTGAATATTTGTGCGAGATAGGTTTCCTGTAAAATCCTGGTCAAGACAGCACAGGAGCATCTCACAGAGACATAGCTTTAGTGTTTAAACCAAAGTGCATTGCCTCCCAACTATAAATTGAAGTCAATTAAATATACAAACACATTATCTCCAATTCTTTACTTTTAAACTAGCAGAATTTTAGAACTGGCCTACTTACTAGTCCCTACAGTATTAATTATATGAACATTAATTACACATTAGATCCCCAACTGCACATTTTCTGTCTTATATCCACAAGCAATCATAAGCAAAGTCAGAATTTTCAAGAGAGCTCTCATGTAGCTGTTGAAAAAAGGACACTTATTCCAGATCACTAGCACAAAATAGTCTTCAAATGTGCTTATGAATAAAAAGCCATGAGGAGATACAGAATTCAAGGTTCTCAAGGAACCCATGATGAACTAACTGAGCTTGCTGTCACAATCAAAGTGGCTCTGAGTTGAGGTGCTGACAATAATATGATAATAAGGTAACAAGAGTCACAGAGGCCACTGCAGCCCCAGGTTACACAGAGCTACTTAGAAGCTGCAAAGAAAGTTTTGAAAGAGAAGTTCTTGTACCATAACTTAATCAGCTTCCAGTCAGACTTGGAGAAAAATACTCCAACACATGTTTGTGGCCAGTGTTTATCTGCATCTCCTCCTCCAAAGCTCTGTGTGAGCACACAAGCCAGGATTCTCTGTGCCCAGGGCTGCTGCTCACGTTTTCCCGTGCTGGGCTGGGATTCCAGGCATCACCATCATCTCCAGGAGCTCAGCCTGGAGAATTCACTCCCTCTGGGAAGGTGCTCTACAACAGGAGATGGTAGACAGCCAAGACAGGAGCTTAAAACATTACAGCCGCTCCATCATGAACTCACCCTGTTGCTTTAGCAGCGTTTCTCTCTCCAAACCCACCTCACTCTCAGGTCCAGCCATTCCAACCTTGGCCTCCAAGACCACCTTGCCCTGCCAGTGTTCTCCAGGGAAAACAGCCCTGCTCCCAAGGAGTCTGTGCCAGAGGTGACAGAAGGAATGACGCAATGGGGAGCTGCACACAGGACAAGATTTTGGGGAGTTTTGCATTTCTAACTGGTGTTTTATATTCCAGGCTCAGTCCTTGGTGCTTTCTGCATTAACCAGCCACTTGCCAGGTCCTTTTTTCTTTCCTGAGACCAATGTCCTTTATCAACTATCTAGCTGAAGTGGCTGGAATGGAACAGGGCCAACACAGCCCTTGGTCCCCAGCCATGCTCATCACCCCTGCACCTTCCCTTAGGCCAGAACTGGCCTTTCCTCATGTGCCAGTGTCCCTGAGGAATGCCAGCTTGGGACTACAGTGGGCTACAAGGCAGCAGCATGGCTGGGCTCCTCAGCCTGCCCCGCTGAGCCACACTGGGCTGTGTGGGAGCAGAAGCCTCCCTCCCCTGCTTGGCAGGCTTTCACACATTTGAAATACAGAGTTTAAAAACAAGCATCTTCAAAGTCCCACCCCTCTAGGTCACAATATAGGTAATAACACCAAAAAAACAATAAAGCCCCAGCGCATTGCAGCAGAGTTCAGCCTGGGGAGCTCTCTCCAAGGCCTGAGAAGGTCCAAGGAACTGACAGGAACATGGCAGCTCCCAGGTTCCTTCCAGCACAGTCAGAGGCTCCTCAGTGAGGAATTACTGTCAGGCAGGGCTTGAGAAAACTTAAACATTTGAACTGCCTTCAAGTGACATCCAGCTGAAGTCAGCTGGCCTTTAGTCCGGCCTTCCCTCCCCTCAGCACACCATCCCACTCCCAAAAACCCAACAAAACAAACAAAAAACCCCAACCAAACAAAAAAACAAAACAAAAAAAACCAACCAAACATACAAAAAAAACCCCACAAAAAATAAGAAAGCCATAACTTGTGATGAAAGGGGAAATGAAGCATCCTTGCTGAGGGGTGTGGGGAGAGTGCTGTGCCCTCCCCTGGCAGGGGGTGTTGCCTCAGAGACCCCAGCAGAGGAGATTTGCTCCTTCCCAGAGACCAGCCCTCACTGTGTGCTTCAGGACCACCCACCTTGATGAGCACAGCCAGAGATACTTATTAGAGAACATCCATTAAAGTAGGGAAAGCTGCAGAGGCCATACCTCAATGAAGGGTTAAAATATGGAAAAGAGAGTGCCTGCCGAATTCTAGGAACACAAAACGCCAGACCTCCCATATTTTTATTGCCGGCTTCTGCAATAGGAGTCACTCCATTAGTCCCCACCAAAAAAATGTTTGTTTCCATACTTAGGTCCCTCAGCTTAACAACTTCTAAGGGAGCCCTTTCACACTCTGGAAATCAAGCCAGGCTGGAATGCAAGTAGGTGGTACATGAGGATTGTATTAACTCTCATATGTCTAAACAAAAAGGTGTCAAGCACTGAAAGTCATCAACTGCAAAAAGTCTTACAGTTTAATTACAAACACACCCCTTGTTAGAGATGATTAAATCAGTAGGGCCTTTGCCCAGACCCAGATGGGTCCTTTAGAGAGGGCCCAGAGTCACTGACCCTCCCAAAGAGCGCCCGAGCATTCACATGGTGCAGCCCACAGTCACACAGATGTTTTCCTTTTCATCTGAGTGTCCACTGGGCCAACAGGACTCAGTTCTGTAAGGAGCCGTAAACATGCGTGTACTTACTACCCTTAGACCTGCAAAATACACTGAAATTATTTTAGCACACGGTTCCCAATGAACATAACTTCTCCACAAAAGTGGTTTTCTCCAGAAAGGTCTGGTGCCTAGTTAAAGTCTCTGCATTCTCATCTACCCTACTCCATCTGCAAATTTTCCTTTATACTTCTGTTTTGCCTCTAATTGAAGGTAAATGACTTTAAAATGACTACTTTGTCCATCTTTTAGAGGAAATAAATTTCTACAATCAAAAGTTTAACTTCATTAATTTAATCACAGAATTTTAAACTGAAAACACCAGTCAGTTAACTCAGGGGAACAGTCTGCTACAACCACTTGGCTAAAAACCCATGCTTCTGCAGGCTTACATGTACACCTAGGCAAAGTCCCCATTTCAGCATCTCCTTCTAAGCTCCCTGGCTCCCACTCCTCTCAAGCAGCTTTGTCCAGCAGGAACTGAAACCAGCTGCCCTGAAGGTATTGAAAGGAAGCACCTCTTTAGGTTAATCATACAGTGATTAATGAATAGCCTCACTAGTTTCTCAGTATAGCTCTCCTACGAAGCAGAGGCAGAAGATACCACAAATTACAGTAACAATCGCTTATCTTCTTTTTTGCTTGGTTGGTTTTTAAAACAAAAGATTCAACAGAAGACTCCAAAACACCCAGAAACATTCCTTCCTGAAAGCATTCCCACATAAATAGATTCCTCCTTTCATTCTGGTCATCCCACTAAACTCAGCATGTGCAAAAGACCTGTTTATATCCTAGACAGACGGGGATCAAAGCCATAAGACAGGAAGAGTTTAAGCTTCTGGCTTACAGGGATCTAAGGTTTTCTTTTTCAGAAAACCCCCTCCTTAGTACTCACCCAGCACAGCAAAAGCCCCAGGAGCAGAGAGCAGCAACAGAGACAAAGCTTTTAGTCCTGCCCTTGATTTTAAGGGTTTGTGTTCCCTGCAGCCCTGGGGAGGCCATCAGTGGGCATGGACACACCTGCAGCAGCTGCACCTGAAGCCACACCTGCTCTTAGTTAGTGCCTTAATGAGGAGTTAACAATTGAAAAACCTAACAAATTTACAGTCCCAAAGCAAGGACCAGGGAGGTGGGGTTGGGGATCCACAATTTTGAGCAGGCCCGTGGCTCAGCGTAATTCAGGGATGGCAGCCTCAGTTCTCAGCCTTCTCTGGGGGAAGAGGGCAAGGCAGGATCACCAAAATAAAGTCAGCTGTCAGTTGTGTGGTGCTGTGGAGGAGCAGGGGGTGTCAGTGCCCTGGCACCTTGGTGCAGTGGAGCTGGACAGCTCCCACAGCTCTGTGCTGTGTGTGTGTGCTCCAAGGCTCACCTCCAGTGCCACAGGCAGACCTGCAGCGATGTGCCAGGGGGGTTGTTCTGCTCAGGACAGCAAAGAGTGATAAGGAACTGGAATGGGCTGCCTGGGGAGGTGGTGGAGTCACCATCCCTGGATGTTTAAAGAAAGACTGGATGCGGCACTCGGTGCCATGGTTTAGCTTAGGTGTTGGGGCATGGCCTGGACTTGATGGTCTTAAAGGTCTCTTCCAACCCTGATTCTGTGATATTCTGAGCTGCTCTTGGGGCTTCTCAAGCCCCAGCTGGGGGTGGCTGAGGGGCCAGGGGGCAGGAGGTTTCTCAGAGAGCAGCTCTGGGGGATACAAGGAGAGCTGATACATAACCAGGCTCCTCCCAGACTGATTTCTTTCTCCTGTTCAAAATCAGCATCCCTGAGTGCAGCTGTTCTTGTCACAGAGAGTGTTTATTCTCATGCTCACCATCTCATGGTTGCTTGTCCTCCTTGCTCTTTAGTCTGAGCCATTATCTCTGCCCTATTCTGACAATGCAGCTTGTGAAATCCATGACTGAGATATTTCCAGGTCAGCCAAATTCAAATTTTGATATGTCAGCTTTATCCTGTGGGGGATTTGCTTTATTATTCAGGTACCAGTTGGTTGTGATTAACATAGCAGGGGACAGAAATGCCGAGCCACTTTCTTGCAAAAAGATGTATTCCTGATATACGTGTACAGAAAAATGTGTCACTTTGAGATTATTCAAGATTAACAAATTTCAAATAATCTGTTTGGTATCTTGATTGTGTTGCTGGGTCAATGGAGCCAAAATCATAGCTTAATTATTTAATTGCATTTATCCTGCCTCTGAATTTATTGGGGAGATTATAACCAAGGCTTGGACCCTGTTGTGTCACAGCCAGAAAGACTTTCAAACACAGCTCCTGCTTCAAAGGCTTTTTCTCTCCATACCAACAGGGTGATTGCCATTCCCCATTTTCCAGATAGGGAACGGGGTCACGGATAGCCTTTTGCCTGAAAGTGGAAGGGGAAAATATTTCACCACCAGCTTGAGTTCAGCAGGAGCAAATGTTGGGCATGGTGAGTCCAGTGGGGATGTTCTGGACACCCACCACATTCTGGAAAGGCAGGTGAAGAGAAGAGCCTGGCTGTGACTTTTGGAAAGTGTCCTCAGAGCAGAGGATACCTGGCAGCCACAGGGTGTCTGCAGCAACACAAGGTGAAATCTTGCAGAGGGTAAAAATGCAGCTCTTTCCTGGGACTGATGGGCACAGACAGCAGCTCACAAGGGGCTTTATTGTGCAGGACTCCTTCCTTGCCATCATAGAGCAGCAAGTTGAATTCCACTTGCCCCCATGTCTGCCTCCCTGAAGGGGAGTGGACCCCTCCAAGTGTCTGCTTTGGCTCTCTGCTCTGTACCTGCCTTGGCCACCATATTCCACTTTGGGAAACAGGAATTTTCGGAGGCTCAGGTCAAGTGCTGGCTGCCTGACATCCATCCAGGAGAAAGGGGATTGTATGCATCTGGTAGAGATAATTGGTCTCTGGTCTCATTGCTGCTGACCTAAACCAGTGTGAATTTGCACTGGAGATGAAGCAATGGAGCCAATGCATGTGAGAGGAAACTCAAGCTTCACGCCTCCAGCTTGTATGTAAACCATGCTGCCTCCATGGATTGCTGTGGATGACACAATTAAGATAACACATTGGATAGTGCTGGAGCCAGATGGAACAGCATCTGCTGCTGTTTCCTGTGCTGCTGGACACTCATTTGTACCCTGTGGTACAGACTGACTGAAAACCAGACAGTCTGAAAAACAAAAGCATGTGCATGGCTATGCTCCTGCATGGGCTCAATTCACTCCTGAATATTGTCATCTACAAAATATTCCTGAGCAGGGGAACAGGTGACAGGCAATACCTGGCCAGTTTCCCAGCATGGTCTAGTCCCAGCTAATCAGCATTTTGCTGCTGCAGAGCAGCACCTTTTCTCCCCTGCTCATCCCATATGAGCACAGAGGTTGAAGAGGACTATAGCTATAATTTACATGGTAGCTGGCATCTCCCCCAGTGGTCTCCATTCTGGAAACACTTATTAATCATGAATGGTTCTATGTAGCAGGTTTTGAAGTATGTAATTCCTTCCTTCCTTCCTTCCTTCCTTCCTTCCTTCCTTCCTTCCTTCCTTCCTTCCTTCCTTCCTTCCTTCCTTCCTTCCTTCCTTCCTTCCTTCCTTCCTTCCTTCCTTCCTTCCTTCCTTCCTTCCTTCCTTCCTTCCTTCCTTCCTTCCTTCCTTCCTTCCTTCCTTCCTTCCTTCCTTCCTTCCTTCCTTCCTTCCTTCCTTCCTTCCTTCCTTCCTTCCTTCCTTCCTTCCTTCCTTCCTTCCTTCCTTCCTTCCTTCCTTCCTTCCTTCCTTCCTTCCTTCCTTCCTTCCTTCCTCTCTCCTTCCCCTCTTCCTCCCTCTCATTCTTTCCCTTCCTTCTTTCTCAAGATCAGATCATAACTGATGATAGGAAATTCTTTCCTGCAGATAATACCTTCAAGTGTCCCACATAGGCAGGGCACAACTGGGACTGTCAGTGGAAAGCAAGGAAATGCAGCACAGTTTGGCAACTTTCAAAATGTGTTTCAAGATTGGATCCGTGGCTGTGGCACATGTTACTTGCTATGGTGACAGACCAGGCTAAAAAAATTTCCTGTCCCAAGAAGAGAGACACACAGAGGATGTCACTGCTGCAGCCCAGCCAGGTGTGTCCTTTCCAGGAGGGACTTACCATACAGACCCGTGCTCCACATTGGGTGAGGTCTGGAGCAAATTGCCAGCTGCTGATGAAATATAGAACTCTCTGTTGCTCTCAATTTTTTTTTTAAGCAGAACCAAAGCTACAAAATACTTGATTTTTATTCAAGTATATATACTTTTTACACCCCAAAGCAGTTGAATAATGAAGTGAAGCATGAAGTTTTAAAGAAAGAGGATCAATTTAGGTGAAACCAGAGAAATGAGTCTAAGTTCTGCATAAATACATTGACAGGAATAAGCCCCATCCTAGATCCAGGGAGATGACTAAAGATAGAAATGCCTATTCTATATTTTAATGATACACCTATTTCTATTTAAATCAAAGTGTTTTGATCCACAATTCCCCACGGTTACAGAGGTTCTTTTTTATCTTGAACTCTGCTTTGGAGAAGAGGCTTGTCTCTCTCCTACTCAGTGACAGGAAAATGATGTATATTAAAAAAATATTTTTGAAGCCAAGTTGTCAAGGTTTCAAATTTCTCACTATGTAACCAATTCTCACAAGATGCCAGATCTTGGGAATAGGGGTCAGAGACTTTGAGGTTTTCCCACCCTTAATATTTACATTCACAAATGGTTTGCAGAGTAAGATTCTGAGACGTGGTCAGTGATTTTCCCATGTTTGTTTATCCACAGTAACACTGTGGCCAGCTAACTCATGAAATAATAATGAGCCTGTTTCAGTGTAAAACACAAAGAACTGCACTTTCCACAGAGTTCCAAGTCAGATGGGGCTGTCTTTTTTGTAGCTGAACTGAATCAAGTTGCTGCAATCTGTATTATCTTTCCCTCCCTGAATTGCATTATGGAGTTAATTTAAATTACTTCAGCAGACAGCCATGGCACTGGTGGTGCTTCTGTTGATGAAAGTGTGCCTTGGAGCACTGGCCAGGTCACACACACACAGAATTAAGCACTGGAGCAGTGGACAAAATCCTGGCCTTGGCAGAGTTAATGGTAAATGCTTTGGCTTCAGTGTAAATAGGCCTTCTGTCTGTCATTCCTTGCAGGGAATGAGATAGGAGAGAGTAACAAAAAAGGAAGGTGGTAAATCCTGAGCACACAGTTACAAATGTAAATGGTTATAGTGGCATGAAACTAGAGACCTCTACACAGCCAC
Source organism: Hirundo rustica (assembly GCF_015227805.2). Taxonomy (NCBI): domain Eukaryota; kingdom Metazoa; phylum Chordata; class Aves; order Passeriformes; family Hirundinidae; genus Hirundo; species Hirundo rustica. The sequence goes on along the minus strand of NC_053459.1, from coordinate 1,784,527 downwards.
TTGTTTGGCAATAGAAATCACCCTTTTTCTGCAGGTCTTACACAGAGTTAAGGTCTGAAAAGGAGTTTTTAAGAGAAGAGCAGAGCAATGTGTTGAATCTTGAGACTGAGTCATATATATTATTTCTGAAAGTACCCTGCCCATTACCAATTTCACCCACACATGTGATGACAATATTCTTATTTTGGTCTATAGCCTGCACCCGTAAGTCACAGATTTTAGGAAAAGCCCTGTGATTTACCTCACTAACACAGACACTGTTCTGTGCCCCACAGATGTGGGTTACCTGTGGGGTGCAGCAAAACAGCTGCATCATTCCTCAAGGGGATGAAGATCAAAGGGATAACAGCACAGATCGGGGGCTCTGCCCTGAACCCCTTCTTTGCCTTGAGTTCTGCTTGCACTTTGAACTTTCAGTGTGCGACTTTCTAGCATGAAAAGCTACAGCTCCCAAGCGTGTCCAGAAGCTCTGACAGTTCCTCTCTGCCTTTGGCCCTGGACACATGTTCAGGCTGATTTTGCACATTTCCCAAATTTGGTCACATCATCATCAGGAGGACACAAGCAGTCACTGGGGTGTTCAGTCTTCTTCAGTGGCTGAACCAGATAATGAAAGACATCTCTGTTCCTGTTGGGAAGGGTTTCCCAGCCCTCCCTAAGTAATTGATGTCAGCACCAATACAGCACTTTTTGCTGCTATGGCTCAGTAGCATTTATGGTAGGGTTTTTTTAAAGTATGCTTTCATTTTTTCCCTATTTCCTGCTCTTAGAATCTCGTCCAGTAAATTCCTTGTTTGGGTTTTACGGACTTTTTGATCATATGTCTTAGAAGATAATTCTTTTGGGATGTCACAAGTGTAGAGGAACTTGAAAGAATTACCATTGTTGACAAGATGTTTGGCCATGGACAAGTGTTCTTCATTAAGAACAGGTTCTGTTTTCTACTTACAAAAACAAACTTCCTGCACGCTCCAGTTACAAGGAAATGGCCTTATTTTTATAAGGATGTGTTTATGTTTGAAGCCAGCAAGGGGCTTAGTCCTTGTCTGGCCTTTTATCACGTTCATGGTTGCTTTCCCTTGCCCTTGCAGAGCTTGAGAGAAACTCCTCTCAGTACACCATCAACCCTTGACCCAAAGCAAAACAAAAGTACCTTAAAGTAATCTTGTGTGCTTGCTGCAGGCTAGCACAGAGCTCCACATCAGAACGAGGTCCAGAGTAATCCCATTCTGGGTCCCTGCTGGCTCTGCCCTTGCCTTGCATTATTAATAACAATTTATGACTCTTCTGCCATGTCCCTCATCTTGCAGGCACATACAGTGATGCAAATTGCATGCCAGGAGCAATAGCATGAACTGCCTGTGGTTACCCAGGAAAGCTGTGACAGAAGTCAATATAGAGCCTGGCTCTCTTGGGTCTCACTTGAATTTTGTTTTTTTTCCTTCTTAGTGCCATCTTCACCAGCCTCCCAAGCTGGAGCTTGGCACAGCCGACTGAAAAGGGTTGGCAGGCAGGAGCAGTCCAACTGAAATGAATGGAGCTGTTGGAAGGCTTAAAACCAATCATCTGGATAAGTTACCTGATGTCACACAGGGTGAAGACATTGGAGATCTAAAGTTCTGCCTTAAATCCTGGCAGAAGCCATGATTCAGTAGACATTAAAGCAGGTACTTAATTAAAACCTCCCTGTCTGATCCCTGGGCAATCAGGCATGTGAATGTGTGTTTAGGGCTTGTCAGGATTAGCTGTTGCCTGCCTTGTTACCCAGAGCTAAGTGCTCCAAACCTTTTCTGCCTGGCTGTGGAGCACTCCGGAGCTGTTTGCAGCATTAATGAGGATTTCTGGCCACACTGCAATGGGAAGACTCTTGGGTCCCCACTGTGCTGGTTCTGGCAGCTGTGCCCACCTCACTCCTGTGTCTGCGAGTCTGGGCATTTCCCCCTGCTGCCATTGGCCTTGCACACTCGTGTACCCTCAGAAAGGTCTCCCCTGCTCTCAGCAAGGCTTTTAGTCCTCCTTATTTTCCATAAATCATCTTCTAAGTTCCTTGTGATGTAAACACAGGGCCTGAGAGGGATGATATGTTAACAAAATCTTAGCTTATTTTTATCGTTTCAGAACAAAAACCGGTGGTCAAGGGTTTTACATTAAACCTGTTATTTCCATTGCAACAGCTCCTGTTATTTCTTTTTAATCTTTTGTTAAGGATGATGAGAGGACTGCAGGTAATGGGAAGGAGGGGGAGCACATTTAAATAATTTCTATTTTAAAGCTTTAAAAAAGGCTTTTATTTTATTTACACCCCACACTCACACATTCACATTACCCTTAGCCAAAAAAATGTCAAACAACAGAATCTCCCACGGAAGGGTATTTCCCTGTTTCAGGCAGCTCTCACAGCAATGAGCCTAAGTTAATTTTGTCTCCATCCTCACACACTCTGGGCTCTGGCCCAAGTCCAGCAGAGCAGTCTGAGCTGTGTTTCTTGCCTGCTGGTTTCAGCAAGTCCCTCTGCCTATCTTCAAAGATAAGCATGTGCATACGGGCTGTGCTGGAGCAAGGTCAGAGGCAGCCCATGGACACTGAGCCCTTTGCATCTCTATAGCATCTTGAGGGCTTCAGAAGAAAGGCACTGCTGTACCAATGAAGCCAAAGTTTACATATGGAGATGTCTATAAAATTTAAAATGTAACCCCATGAGCCTCCAGAATGTGATGTACCCACACTTGCCTCTTTTTTAATAAGCAGTGTGTAAAATATAATCTGTCTCAGAGTTGATACAAAAATAACGGCTGTGCTTCTTCCAGATGAGAAGAAAAAAACCCACGCAAACAAGCTTACACACATACACACACAGAGTGAAAAATACTTCATGTTGAAGGATTTATAGTCCATATTGCTGAGTCCTCCTGTTCCATGCAGATGAAAATGGGCATCTAATCATCAGCATGATGATGAAAGCATTAAAAAACACGTGAGAACAAGAAAAAGGAGGAGAGGTGGGCCTGACTCAAAGCAGAGAGCACTGATGTGAGGGTGGGCTCACATTTACGAGCTGCTGGCAAAGGGACAGGGGTGGGAGCAGTTTGTGGAGCACTTTGGCTGTTCTGACTGAGTGGAGGGCTGGGGGAGGGAGGTGTGCATGGTGGGGATAGTTAATCATGTCTGCAGGGTTTTGGCGAGGTCAGGAGTGGATTATGTGTGTCAGGCTCTGGCTTCCCTGGCAGTTTGAGGAGGATTAGGAATTGTGCTGGCTCAGGCAGTGAGAAGGTGACAAGACTTTGTTATCTCCCATACATGAATTTTTGGTAATGAGAGGAGGAAGGACACTGGGGACTGGAGAGGAAAACAAAAAGTCTCTGCCCTTAGGCTAAGCAAAAGGAAAGCGCATAATGAGCAGGGACATTTTATACAAAGGGTGAGGGGTATCCTGGCACCTTGTTCAGCAGGAGTCAGAAAGTAACAGCAGGTTGGTTATGCTAAAAAAGAGAACTTTGTGGTGTAGGGTAATTATTTCCACACCTGCTAATGGACAGGATGGAAGTGGTGAAAGGAGCACAGACACCAGCAGAGATGTAGAAACAATGGGAAGCACACCGTTTCCAGAGAAGCCCAGGCCCGGGCTAGCAATCAGAAACCGAGCCTGACCAATGCATATGTGACAGATGCCCCCCATTTATTAAGTATGGTTGGAAATGAGTTCCCAATATCCCTTTTTCATTTTCCCTAAAGACCCTCTTTCTACTGGATCTTGAGCATGGACAGTCTACAAAGCCAGTAATCACCACTTGTCATAAGAAAGAAATAAGGGATCTCATTTTGGGGTGCTGCTGAGGGGAGCACAGGAGTGTCAGTGCAAGGCTGGGCACAGGGGAGCTGTGATGGGGACCTCAGCACAGGCCAGCCCACTGAGGAGCTGCTGGGAGGGCACAGTGCATGTGGAGGCAGGTGACACCACGTGCAGGTGCAGCCCTGCTCAGACGGGAGCTGTGTGAGCCTGTGTGGGTCACTGGCTTTACACACACTCCCGTTTTCAGCTATGAAATGTCCCAGCTGTCAGTGTTCAAAGTGCCGTAGTGCTGCAGCATCCCACCCCTTCCTCGGGCTGCACTGCAGCCTCAGAAATGCTTGTTAGACCTTGGTCTTGACAAACAGCACTTGGGCTCAGCTTTTCAGTGTTATCATAAACACTGTCCAGTCCCAGGAGCTTGTGTTGTCTAACAAGCTCCTGGTTTTAACTAACAGCCTTGAAAACTTAGTTTTCTTGCTGAATAACAATCCAAGTGGAACAATATTTTTGTTATCAAACTTTCAAAGAAACTTGCTGACCTAAATTGCAGCCAGGATGGAAAATTACTGTGACTAAAGCCCACTGTCTCGTGGCAATACAAACAGTGGTGCAAAGTGAGGCCTTTTGGGCTCTCCTGGACTGCAGCGGGCTGAGACCAGCACCCCTCTCTGAGTGGAGCCTCTCAGAGCAAAAGAGGTCTCAATGTTGCTGTTCCTGTATCACCACAGCACAGAGCCTGGGCTAATACCCCACTCCTGGCAGCTCAAGCCTGAGGAGATGCAAAGGGATCTGATGTGAGTCCTCCGCTGAACTCAAGGGAATTTTCACAGGTATTTACCTTGTGCCTGCTCCTGCAGGTCTGTGTCAGGGTCAATGTGCTATAGCCAGTGTACAATGAATGTTGCTCTGCTAGATTCTTGAGTGCTTTAGAGACATAAGTAAGTTAGGCCTGTAAGTGAGTTATTGTTGTATTAAGTCCTATAAGAGTTAAATTGTTTAAATTAAGCTCTCCATTAAGTGCTGTTAAGTCTAAGAGCTATTAAAACCTTTAGACCTAAATTGCTGGTGAAGTCCAGGGCTAAGTTTGGCAAGGGGTTCACTCTGAACATTGTGGCTAAACAGGAGGGTCTCCCTTATTCTTTCTTATCCTCACCCTTTCCTATCCTTATTCTTTTCCCATTCCCATCCTCCAGATAGATTTTTGTTGTTGTTGTTGATTTTAGCTTCACATTGATTGATTTTGGGGTTTAGTCCAGGGGTTTTTTTTGTGTATGCTTTAACCATCTAGTAAGCAATAGAGTGAATCTTGCCAACAAGTTTGTCACATTTTCACCATAATATTAAACCTGTTTTTGCTGGTACCTTTGCCAGAAATTCTTTGAACAACTGAAAACACTCATTTGTGACAAATTGTTGTAGTCAGCAGGATGGGAAATGAAATCACTGACTACTTACAAAAGCATGGAATAAGTCCTGATCCTGAGTTCTCAGATAAATGGGCTCAGAATAATTGGCATGACTGGGAAGCTGTGGAGGAACATCTACAAGCAGCTAGGGGCCGTATAAAGGCTGTGAAAAACAAAGGAATTATTTGTAAAATGTTAGGCACCTGCCTAGAAGCTGCCTGCTAGTGTAGGAAAGACCAAGTTAAAGAGAAACAAGAGCTGAAATAGAAGGCAGGAAAACAACTGAACTATTACTGTCCTTGGAAATAGAACTACTGCAGAGACGGTTACAAGAAAAAAAGAAAGGAAAACAAAAGCTGAAGGAAAAAATTGAGCGGATGCTTATGCAGGCTCCAAATCCCCCTGACATTGTGCAGATTAGAAAGCTAATTGCATCCCCTGAAGATTGGGATGGAAATATATGGGGTGATCCCTGCTGTAACAGACCAGGGAAAATGATCTTTTATCTCCTTTGAATTCCCCTCTGCATGAAGTCAGATCCATTATAAAAACAAAGGTAACTAGTGGAGGTCGGGGTGGACAGAGAAATCCTAACCAAACCCCAGCTCCATTTGATCAGATTCAGATGGCAAATTTGTCAGAATGCTACAGCCATAAGCCAGGTGAAACTGGAACTGAATATTTATGGTGAGTTTGTTTATCTGGAGGAGACAGAGTCTTATTAAGTGGTGAAGAAGCTAAACGGTTTTGGGGTCCTGCTTCTTTTTAACATCCTACGCCCCAAATGATCCCAATTCAATCACGAGCAGGGTGGCATAGATATGAGGGGGAGAGGAGAGCCTCTGATCATACCCATTAAATCTTTGAGTGAGATTTTCACTGCTGTTACAAAAGCTGCCTGTGTCCAAGCCATACATGAGCCTCGCCCTAGTAAGGCTCCCATTACGGCACGTGTAAGCTATGAAATGCGAAAGCCACTAATTAAGGGAGCCCCTGCCATACTCAAATTCTCCCTGGCTTCAAAATGAGTTGAAATTAAAAGAGACACAGCCTTTAATGCAGAATTGCCTGGGAGTGTTGCTACAATTTTAGAAACCAGAGAAATCCCCAGCTGGGCAACACTAATGAGTGACATCATAAATTACAGTCAAGAGATAGGATGGAGTGACTTATCCAGTAAAACAAAAAATAAAAGTCATTGTTTTAGACAAAATGACTATTCCCAGGAGCCAGGACCTACAGGTCATCTGTCCAGAAAACAGAGGTGCTGGAAAGAGCTATATGATCAGGCATTATCAATAGACATTCCAAAAGGTGCAATTCAGAGACAGGCTGTTGGTGTTATCCAGAGCCTAACTGATGCATTCCTGAGACAAGAGGTATGCAGATCGTATGACAGGCCATATCAAATTCCACATATTCCAGGAGAAATTCACATGAGGGGGGAAACTGACTCACTGAAGTATTTAATGGCTCTAAGTTCCACTTAGCAGAAGCTCCAGAGTTTCATCATGTTGTCCAGACCCAGAGGATTGGACACCCCTGCTCATCCATTGCAGCCTGGGACTGGGTCTATGTTAAATGCTAGGACAGTGATCCCCTGCCAGCTGAGTGGAGGGGACCCTACCAAGTTCTGCTGACCACCCTCAGCACAGTCAAAGTTGCTGGCAAAGGACTCTGGATTCACTGCTCCAAAGTTCAGAGGGCCTCTGCTCCTGGAACAAATGGAAAAACAGAGACTGGTACAAATGATGTGGTTTGAATTGGTTTTTTCTCTGTTTACTATCTGCAGAGTCGGTAACCATGATTCAGCTTTGGAACCAAAATTTGCATGTGATTCTAGTCCAAAAAGTATCCAATGCTTTTCATAAAGACAGTTGGGTTTGTACTCAAATGCCATTAATTAATCAGGATAACAACTGGCCATTAATTAGTGTTTTAATGAATGAGACAAACCTTAACGACAGTTGGGAACAGGTCACTAAGGACTATGTACTTGTAACTCTAAGCAGCTTAGTTCTTGATCAAGAAAAGTATAAGGCTCCCTGTGTGGTGGTTAATGTCACAGGAAAGGTCATTCTCCCTCCGTAGTGTCATAACACTGAATCTAAAATAAGGCTCGTCCCAAAAGCCATGGCAGGATTGGCACGGACACCCCGGAGAATGGTTCCCCCACAGGGTTCAGGATGATATTGGATATGGAAAGTTTTGCCCCTTGATAAAGACCGGGCCTGTGCCCTCAGGGCTATAATTCAAACATAGCAATATTTGATCACCTCGAAGAACAAAGTGGGTGGATGACTGTGGATGCTGACAGCCTGGTCAGAGAGAAATTTTCAAGCATCAGACAGCTTCAAGGCCTGTGAGAGAGAAAGTCAAATAACTTTCCCATAAGAAGAATTAAAAACAATCCTTGCACCTGGTGTTTTGCACTTGTTGATTTGCAAGATGTTTACAAAGGGGTGTCATTTCTAATTAGCTGTAATGGTTTCAATTTAATGTAACCAGGCAGAAACACCAATTAATGTAGGGGTTTTAGTATTTATTCTTTTTCTGTGGGAGGGAGAGATTAGCAGAAAAGGCAAAACAGGCTTAAGCTTAAAAATGAACAAGATAGTTTTATTAACACACACTAAAAGAATGAAAAAAAAAGCAAGTTGAGGAAAGGAAAACCTAAACTAAACAGAATGAAACTTTAAAACACTCTTCCTTCCCTCTACAAACTATCAACTTTCTTATTAACATAAAAAAACACAACTTGTGATTTTCAGTCAGTTTCACTATTTAAACATAATCGCTCATTATTTTAGGAAAAGAGTTTCTCTAGGGTTTTTATGGAGACGCTTGCTACAAGACAAAATAGTCCAGTGCTCCCAATGTCACACATCTGCTGCCACCCAGAGTTTTTGCAGACTGTGATGTTCTATCAGCAAGGCCTCTCAGTGTATCTGGGGTACTATTTGCGAATACTTCTTCTAGTGTAAAATCATCTTTGCCTCAAAGGCTGAGTCCTCCTTTTAACCCAGGAGCGGGGGCTTTAAAGTTCTCAGTTAAATCTCAATCACATCACTCCTCAATTTTGATCAGAATTAGCATTCTCCCCAACAACACTAAGATGCTGAAAGAACAGTCCATTTCTCCATAGTTGACCTTAGAGAAGTCCAGTTAAAAATGTCCACTTCTTCAGACCTATTCCAATATTATCAGTTCTTTCACTTCTAATCCACTGACTTCATGTGGTGTCTGTTCTATGTACCCTCTGTTTTCTTTCTTCTTTTTCTCAAGGAAGAGTTGTGCTTTAAAAGCTCCATGTTTCTAGGAAAGGGTTAAATCCATCTAGGCCTGCAGGGGCCATGTGCAGGCCCCAGGCTGAAGGGCTGAAGGAAATGCAGAGCTGTGCTGATGTCCCTTTTTTTCCACCCCTCGGTCTCACCCAGGGCGGCTCGGCTCGGAGTTGTTATGGAGCTGCAGGTTTTCTTTCTGGGCTGCCAGCGGTGATTAAGCTGGGCCATGGCTTGGTCCCTTCTGCTGTGGTCTGAGCACGTGGCCAGCACTGCCGAGCTGCAGCCGCCGCTCTCCTCCCGCTGGCAGTCGGAGAGAAGGGGGCTCAGCTGGCCTGGGCTGTTCCCATGCGGGCAGCAGCCCCTGGAGGCCCAGCCCGGCCGCCCAGAGGGGCAGCAGGGCCCGACCCGGACCCCTGCCGCCCACAATGTTACCCCATGGCTGATTCGGAAGCAAGAGGGCGATCTGCTGAAGGTGAGAGTTTTAAATGTCCTTTCCAAAGTCACATTGGCATCCTTATTGGTCAAATTGGCTGCCAATATCTTGGCTAGCTTTCTGATAGGTCCCTGTCCTTCCCCCCACAAAACCACTCCACAGTCCTGGCAGGGTAAAACTTTTCACATTTCTCTATAACCAGAAAACAAAACCGTGCCAACCCATGATAATTAGCCAATGACAGTGAGGGGTGTTAGTTAAAGGACCAGTCATGTCCAGCTCTATTGAAACAGTCTATAAAAGGTGTGCTTTCTAATAAACTGTGCTTTATGCCTTCCAGAAATTGGAGTCTGGTCACTCATTCAGCCGTCCCTAATACAATAGTGACAGATGACCTCGATGTTCATTGCAGCCAAGACTGAAGAATGATAATCCCTGAGGTACTGATTCCTGAATTCACAGGTGGAGAACTGGCCACAGAGCTAGTTGGGACAGTGCCTCAGCGAAGCTGGAGTCTGTACTCTGGAGCAGACCGCTGTTTGGACAGACTGCTGGGAAGGGGTTTTCCAAGAATGGAGAACAAATCCTTTACAGAGGAACAGATTGTCCTTTCTCGATGGAAGGACATATTACCACTCATGGGAACCACTGTATCAGACCATTCCCTGCACACCCTGCTACACTAGGCAAAGGCTCATGAGTTTTTGGTAGACCCCGAGACCACCTTCAGTCAAGACACTTGGCAGTCGCTTGGAGACTGGTTGTGGTACAGGATTTCCAGCAGGGATAAGGAACTGGCAGTTACGCAGGGCGCTCTCTTTAAAGCATTACAGCAATGGATGGTGGGGGAGGGCGAAACAGATGTAGCGGATTTGGAGGGTGAGGATGATCTTTCTATGGACACTGACATGCTGGAAGGTGGGGGAGCTGAGGAAGCTGCTGGCAGCATTCCTTCGGCTACACCCAGACCGCAGAGGGTAATGGGAACTGCTCGTAAACCCTACCCCTCGCCAAAGTATCTGTCACCTGCGAAACAGATTGTGAAGTTTTCATTAACCAAGCAGCAGCTGGAAATTGCCGAGCGTCCCTCTCCTTTCACCCCCCCAGCGCCTCCTCTCTCTGCATCTCAAGTGATCACGGAGCAGTCTCCACTGCAGACAGCTGACACTGCCAAAGGCATTGTCCCTTCAGCTCCTCTGCTACCATCTGTGGGATCAGCTCATGCATCTACACAGCCTCCTCTCCCTGCCATATGTGAAACTCCTGGCACCATGCCTTCTGTTATTTCAGAGCAGCCCCCCGCAGTGTTTGCCATGGCTGCTCCCCCTGCCTCGGCACTTCCAGCCCACCTTTGCTTCCTTCAGACCATCCCGTGTGCCGTTGCCCCGGGATGTGGACAGTGACACTGATGATGACTGACAGCTTGCCCCGCAGCAGGGGGTTGGCCTGGCAGCTGAGCGCCACCACGTTGTGGGGTTGCTTCAGAGCCACCTGTGGACACTTCCACCGTGTCAGTGACTGTGCGACCAAAGCACTCAGGACGCTTTTGGGAACTGGTCAAAATGCAAGCTCTGGAAATGGGATTTACTAAGAGAGGATGGGGCTGTGTGAGAACAGGATCATCAAGACTATAGATGCAGGGGGGTAGAAACAGGAGAAAGTGCATTTGTGAGTCACTCAGGAATGAGGCGTGGAGCTTCCTTAGTTGGTGAGTGATTATAAGAGCCCCTCTAGGAAGCACAGCAACCCAGAGTGCAGTGAACAGGAGCAGGCAAACAGGGACATGGCACATCTCTGGGGCGTGACCACGGCAGTTTGCGCAGCAGTTCGCACAGGCAGGGCAAGCAGGCAGGGTTGCAAGTTCTCTTTCTAGTAAGGTGTGCTGTGTGTTGTTTGAGGTGTTTCTGCTAGCTTGTTGGTCTTGGGGTTTCTGTTAATAATGGTTTCAACACAGTTGAAAGCTGTGGTTGGTACAAGTGTTTGTGACCAAGTGGAGCCCTCCAAAAGGGATGCGTCTGTACAGACCCATTCCTGCCTGGAGTGTTTGTGCTTATTGGTTGTTTCAGGGGGTGTTGTGCCTGAGATGTGAACAGGTGAACGACCTTCTTTCACTGGTGGCTGAACTTAGGAAGGAAATTGAAAGATCAAGAAGTATCAGGGAAAGTGAAAGGGAAATAGACGGGTGGAGTTCAGCCCTTCCATCTTTAAGGCAGGCCCATCAAGATTCAGAGGACTCATATGCCTCCCCCTCCCAGGCAAGAGAAGGGCACCTGGTAGATGAAGGGGAGTGCAATTGAGTCCCTGCTCAGGGAGGTAATAATAAAAACTCCTCCCTACCCCCATCCCCTAGCCAGGTGCCACTTCAGAATAGGTATGAGGCCCTGGATCTAGAGAGCCAGCCAGATGATTTAGATGATTTAGAGGGAAATTATCTGCCCAGTGAGCCTCCCATCTGTAAGACAAATCTCCACCTCTAACATCAAGAAGAAAAGAAGGGCAATCATAGTAGGTGACTCCTTTCTGAGAGGAACAGAAGGCCCCATATGTTGACTGGACCCATCCCACAGGGAAGTCTTCTGCCTCCCTGGGGCCTGGGTACGAAATATCACTGAGAGACTTCCTGGGGTGATTCAGCCCTCTGATTATTACTCACTGCTCATACTCCAGGCTGGCAGTGATGAGACTGAAAAGAGGAGTGTCAAGGCTATTCAAAGGGATTAGGCACTGGGTCAAGTGGTTGATAAGACAGGGGCCCAGGGAGTGTTCTGCTCAGTCCCTTCAGTGGCAGAGAAAAATGATGAAAGAAATAGGAGAACTCACATCATTAACAAGTGGCTTAAGGGTTGGTGTCATCAACAAAATTTCAGATTCTTTGATCATGGGGTAACTTTTATGGCTCCTGCTCTGTTGGAACCAGATGGGATACATCTCACTGTTAAGGGTAGAAGCTTCTTAGCTCATGAACTGGCAGACCTAGTTGAGAGGGCTTTAAACTTTGAAGGGGGAAGGAGATGCAGCTGGGCTGTCTGGAAGCAGGCTCAAGGGTGGTGAGCCTGAGTTAGGGGTGAAATCAGTAGCCCAGCTGAAGTGCATGTATACCAATGCACGCAGCATGGGTAACAAACAGGAAGAGTTGGAGGCTATGGTACAACAACAGAGCTGTGATGTAGTTGCCATCACGGAAACATGGTGGGATGAGTCACATGGCTGGAGCACTGCACTCAATGGCTACAAGCTTTCCAGAAGAGACAGGAAAGGGAGAAGAGGTGGAGGGGTGGCCCTTTATATTAAGAAGGCTTTTGACGCCACAGGTACTGAAACTAGTGAAGATGGAGTTGAATGCCTATGGGTAAGAATTAAGGAGAAAGCCAACAAGGCTGACATCCTGCTGGGAGTCTGTTATCGTCCACCCAACCAGGAGGAAGAGGTGGACAGCTTATTCTATAAACAGTTGGAGAATGTTTCAGGATCATCAGCTCTTGTTCTTGTAGGTGACTTCAACCTGCCAGACATCTGTGGGAACTTAATACAGCAGAAAAGAGGCAGTCCAGGAAATTTTTAGAGTGCATGGAGGACAACTTTTTGCTGCAGCTGGTGGGTGAGCCCTCCAGGGGAAGGACTATCTTAGATCTGTTGTTTGCAAATAGAGATGGGCTGGTGGGAGATGTGGTGGTTGGAGGCCGATTGGGGCAGAGTGATCATAAAATTATGGAGTTCTCAATATTTGGTGCAATCAGGAGGAACACCAATAAGAATCTTACACTGGATTTCTTGAGGGTAGAATTTGGCCTGTTTAGGAGACTTATTCAGAGAGTACCTTGGGAAGCAGCCCTTAAAAACAAAGGAGTTCTGGAAAGCTGGATGTGCTTCAAAGAAGAGATTTTGAGGGCACAGGAACAGACTGTCCCTGTGTGCTGAAAGACGAGTCGACAAGGTAAACATCCAGCCTGGACGGGCAAGGAGTTTTTGGAGGAACTTAGAGGATGTATCATTTTTGGAAGGAGGGTCAGGTCTCCCAGGAAGTATTTAAGGGGGCTGCTAGAGCATGTAGGAAAAAGTTAGGGAGGCCAAAGCTCAGTTTGAACTTAAAATGGTGACTTCTGTAAAGGATAATAAAAAATGTTTCTACAAATATATTAATGGTAAAAGGAAAGGTAAGGCCAACCTTTGTTCTCTATTGGATGAGGGAGGGAACTTAGTAACTGCAGATGAGGAGAAGGCAGAAGTGCTTAACGCCTTCTTTGCCTCAGTTTTCAGTGGGAAGACAACTTGCCTTCAAGACAACTCTTCTCTTGGGTTGGTTGATGGTGCTAGTGAACAGAATGGTCCCCCCATTGTCCAAGAGGAGGCAGTCAGAGAACTGCTGAGATGCTTGGATACCCATAAATCTATGGGCCCAGATGGGATCCATCCCAAGGTGATGAGGGAGCTGGCAGATGAGCTTGCAAAGCCACTCTCCATCATTTACCAACAGTCCTGGCCCACAGGTGAGGTTCCAGATGACTGGAAACTGGCCAATGTGATGCCATTCACAAAAAGGGTGGGAGGGAGGATCCTGGTAATTACAGACCAGTCAGCCTGACCTCAGTACCTGGCAAGATAATGGAACAGTTTATCCTGAGTGTCATCACACAGAACTTACAGGATATCCAGGCTCACAGGCCCAGCCAGCACAGGTTTAGGAGAGATAGGTCATGTTTGACCAACCTGATCACCTTTTATGACCAGGTGACCTGCCTGGTGGATGCAGAAAGGGCTGCGGATGTTGTGTATTTGGATTTCAGCACGGCTTTGGACACTGTCTCCCACAGCATATTCCTGGATAAGCTGGCAGCTCGTGGCTTGGACATGAGCACTCTGCTGGGTTAGGAACTGGCTGGATGGCTGGGCCCAGAGAGTGGTGGTGAACGGTGCTGCATCCAGCTGGTGGCCAGTCACCAGTGGTGTCCCTCAGGGGTCTGTGCTGGGGCCAGTTCTGTTCAATATTTTTATTGATGACATGGATGTGGGTATTGAGTCTTTGATTATTAAATTTGTGGATGACACTAAGCTGGGAGGGAGAGTGTGTCAATCTGTTGGAAGATAGGATGGCTCTGCAGAGAGATCTGGACCAATTGGATGGATGGGCAGAGTCTAACAAGATGAAGTTTAATAAGTCCAAGTGCCGAGTCCTGCACTTTGGCTGGAATAACCCCCTGCAGCCTTATAGGCTGGGGATGGCGTGGCTGGACAGTGCCCAGGAGGAAAGGGACCTGGGGGTGCTGGTGACAGCAGCTGAACATGAGCCAGCAGTGTGCCCTGGTGGCCAAGAGGGCCAGTGGCACCTGGCCTGGATCAGGAATGGTGTGGCCAGCAGGAGCAGGGAGGTCATTCTTCCCCTGTACTCCGCACTGGTGAGGCCACACCTTGAGTATTGTGTCCAGCTCTGGGCCCCTCAGTTTAGGAAGGATGTTGAGATGCTTGAGTGTGTCCAGAGGAGGGCAACAAGGCTGGTGAGGGGCTTGGAACACAAATCCTGTGAGGAATGACTGAGGGAGTTGTGGTTGTTCAGCCTGGAGAAAAGGAGACTCGGAGGTGACATTATCACTCTCTACAACTCCCTGAAAGATGGCTGTGCTCAGGTGGGGTCGGTCTCTCTCTCCAGGCAGCAACTAACAGAACGAGAGGACACAGTCTCAAGATGCACCAAGGAAAATATAGGTTGGATATTAGGAAAGTTTTTCATGGAAAGAGTGATAAAGTACTGGAGTATCTGCCTGGGGAGGTGGTGGAGTCACCATCCCTGGACATGTTTAAAAAAAGACTGGATGTGGCACTCAATGCCATGATTTAGTTGAGGTGTTAGGGCATGGGTTGGACTCAATGATCTTGAAGGTCTCTTCCAGCCTAGATATTCTGTGATTCCATGATTCTCTGAAAGTCAAACAGTTGTTCCAGCCTCTGAGGAAGGTATGCAGGCAGATCAGGAAGTCAGTATAACCCCACAAGGGAGTGTCCAGACCTTCCCTGTGTTTAAGGCTGTTCCAAATATGGGACTAGTCGACAGGCATGATGTCATAGCATGGAAAGTTGTACAGGATTTACAAGATAAAGTAGCAAAATATGGGCTTGGTTCTTCAGAAGTTATGCAAGTTATCAGGGTGTTAAACACTGATCTGCTTCCTCCATTTGATATTAAACATCTGGGTCAAGTGTTGTTCCAACCTGTGCAATTTAGAGTTTTTGAGGACAACTGGTGGCAAATGGCTGATAAGGCTGCAGCAGATAACCTGTGCTTGCCTCAGGATGATCCCAGATATGCCACTGGAGTAGATGCTCTTAATGGGAAGAATATATTTTCTAATCCTGATGTCCAGGTTACCTGGGACCCTTGGATTCTCAAGCAGGGTCAAAAGATAGGCATTGGGGCACTGCTAAAAAACATAGAAACAGCTGCTCGCAAGCCACGATACGTGAAAATAACTCAAGGGCTGAAGGAACCATTTCTGCAATTTGTTGAGAATTGCAGCAGCCTTAGAAAAGCAGATTGAGGATGATAACTTGAGACAAATTTTATGTAAACGATTAGCAAAGATAATGCCAATGACGAATGTAGAAAGATCACAGAGGCTCTTCCAGGAGACCTAACATTAACAGATATGGTCCGAGTGTGCTCTAAAGTGAGTTCTATAGACTACAAAATGTCTGCTTTGGCTGCTGCTATACAGGCAGCCTGGACATGCATGCTGCAGGTGTGGACAACAGAGACATGCGAATACTGAGTGCAAGCAAAAACAGGTAAAACAGAAGCAGAAAGGAAATAAGGGTCTTGTGTGCTAAATGCGCAAAGCCAGGTCATTATGGAAACCAATGTGAGTCTAGGTACCATGCCAATGGTCAGCTTTCGGCAGACTTGGGAAATGGGAGGAAGAGAGCAAAAGGGAACTGCGCTCCGATACAATAATTCCCCAGGGCATGGTACCAACACAAGCTGACTCAGCCAGCTTAGGGGTAGTACCCAAGGAGCAGCTGGGGAGGATGTACTCACTACAGCAACAGTCATTTTAGAATCTTGTAGTGTATATAAGGTTCCCCTGGATGCATTTGGACCTTTGGATCAGGGATTGAGTGCTCATGGGAAGATCTAGTGCAACCTTTCAAGGGATCTTTGTGCATCCAGGAGCCATTGATGCTGACTTTACAAGCCAAATTTATGCCACACTCACTCCGCTGTCACTATCCCTGAAAGGACTCGCATTGCTCAACTTGTGTTGTTTCAGTCATGTGTCCCCAGAACTGACCAGCAGAGTAGTGGGGATGGCAACTTCAGATCTACACGATTGCCACAAGTTTTCTGGACTGCAGATATTTCTAATCAGCAACCACAGATGGCGTGTACCCTGATTCTACTGAATGCCAGCCTGCCTCAGACCCAGCTTCGAGGTCTTATCAACAGTCTTACCAACACAGGCGCTGATGTGACAATCATCTCCTTCTCTGCGTGGCCTCCCACGTGGTCTTTGGCTCCCATCGGTTTGGCCATTGAGGGGCTGAGAGGTACAACACAGACTGTAAGCCAACTGTCTGAGCTGGTCAAAAATGCAGAGAGACAGACAGCTACAGTTCAGCCTTATGTCACTGCAGCTCCACTCAACCTCTGGGGGTGGGATGATTTGGTAGCATGGGGTTACAGATTGCAACACATTTTTGATGGGGTCCACTGTGCTGAAGAGCACACAGTATCCTATGCTGCCTTTGCAGCGGCTAGTAGACAAACCCACCTGGGAAAATCAGTGGCCCTGACAAAAGTTTGGTCACCCTTTGTGAATTGGTTCGGGAACAATTGCAGCAGGGACACATTGAGTCTTCTGCTAGTTCCTGGAACATTCCTGTCTTTGTAATTCAGAAGAAATCTGGGAAATGGAGGCTGCTACAGGACCTCTGGAAAATCAATGCAGTGACGGAAAGCATGGGGGCATTGCAGCCTGGTATGCACCATGCTCCCTACGGGGTGGACAATTTTGATCATTGATTTGAAAGATTGTTTTTTTCACAATTCCTTTGCATCCTAATGACAAGCCAAAATTTGCCTTTACTGTACCTGCAATTAATAATACTGAACCTGTGCAGAGATATCAATGGAAGGTTCTGCCTCAGGGCATGAAGAACAGCCCGACTATTTGTCAATGGTATGTGGCTCAGGCCTTGTACAGAGTCCACTAGCAGTTTCCTGAGTTTCCTGAAGCATACTGCTATCATTATATGGATGGTATGCTGATGGTGGCCTCCACCGAGAATGAGCTGCTGAGGACACAGCCTCACATGTTCACTGCTCTGTATTCTTATGGGCTGCGGAGAAGGTTCAACAGCATCCTCCTTGCAAGTATTTAGGAGTCAAATTTTTGGATCAGACCATTTAACATGAAGAGGTGCAATTCATGGATTCTATTAAGACTCTGAATGATGCCCAGAAATTGCTGGGTACCATCAGTTGGTTACGTCCTTACTTGGGGCTAACCATGACACAATTTTCCCCACTGTTCAACATTTTAAAGGGGGACCCTGATTTGAATTCACCTCAGAAATTAACTCCTGAGGCGCAGTGAGTGCTGGAGGAAGCCCAACAAGCGGTTTCTGCTCATCAGGCTTATTGAGTGGATGCCTCCATTGATATCACTGTTTTTATTACCAATCCAGATTTTCATCCCACAGGTATCATTGGCCAATGGAGTGAACAATGGTCCAATCCTTTGCACATCTTGGGATGGGTCTTTTTGCCCCATCAACTGAAAAAGACAGCACCCATGTTGTTTGAATTGATTGCCCATTTGATAATCAAATGCCATCAATGGTGTTTGCAATTAATGGCAGCTGATCCTGCAAAAATTATTCTTCCAGTACAACAGGAACACTTTGAATGGAGCTTTGTTAAGAGCGCTCCTTTGCAAAGTGAGCTACAAAATTTTTCAGGGCAGATTCTATTCAGCTGCCCAGTCATAAGTTATTGAAGTTGGCAAAATCAACCAACTTGTCTTTGCAGCCAAAAAATAGTCGGATGCCAGTGCAAGGACCTGCCATCTTCACTGACGGCTCAGGAAAAATGGAGAAGCCATTGTTGCTTGGAAGGATGAATCTGAGCGGCAGATGCTAGAAGGCCACAAGTCAGGCTCAGCCCAGTTACTTGAATTGAGGGCTGTTGCCATGGCATTCCAGCAATTTCCTCAGATACCCCTACATTTGGTCACTGATTCTGCTTATGTAGCAGACATGGCCAAGCGTTTGGATTGCTCTCTTCTAAAAGAAGTCAATAATGCAGTTTTATTTCAGTTATTGAAAATTTTGTGGCGTGAAATTCAAGCCCGATTTAATCCATATTGCCACTCCTCAAGGCTCAGCCCTTTGCCCATTGAGAAGATGCAAAGGCATCCAGCTGGAGGAGAATTTTCGCAGGTATTTACCTTGTGCCTCTTCCTGAAAGGTCTGTGTCAGGGTCAATGTGCTATAGCCAGTGTACAATGAATGTTGCTCTGCTAGATTGTTGAGTGTTTTAGAGTCATAAGTAAGTTATGCCTGTAAGTGAGTTGTTGTCGTGCTATTTTAAGTCCTATAAGAGTATTTTGTTAAATTGTTTAAATTAAGCTCTCCATTAAGTGCTGTTAAATCTAAGAGCTATTAAAACTTTTAGACCTAAACTGTTGGTGAAGTCCAGGGCTAAGTTTGGCAAGGAGATTCACTCTGAACATTGTGGCTGAACAGAGGGTCTCCCTTATTTTTTCTTATCCTTACCCTTTTTCTATCCCATCCTCCAGGTAGATTATTTTTTGTTGATTCTAGTTTCAAATAGATTGATTTTAGATTTTAGTCCAGTTTTCCTCTGTGTGTTTTAACCATCTAGTAAGCAGCAGAATGACCCTTATCAATAAACTTTGTCACATTTTCATTTTGACATTAAACCTGACTTTGCTGATACCTTTGTCAGTGATTTCTTGAGCAACCTAAAACACTCTTTCATGACAGCTGTGCTTTGCATGTGCTTGTGCAGGAGTCACACCTTTCCTAAAGGAAAAGGGGAGCAGAGCACTCTGGCATGAGCTGCCCTCCACAAAAAGACAGTGCTCAAGGGAAGGGAGGTTTGGGATGCACCACCATGCACATATTGCCCAGACCAAGAAAATCAAAGCACTGGTACAAATCAAGCATTAAAGGGAAAACTCCTGCCCTTCTCTCCCAAGAACACCTGACAGCGCCTGCCCAGTTTCTGTCAACTGTCCCAAGTGCTACCCAGTTTTAGTGCTGGGTGAGACAAGCCACCACATGCCTGGCAGCTGTGGCACTTTGTACCCTTTGCCTTCTCACATAGTTCACAGACATTTGCTTTGGGAATGTGACAGGAGGGATCACAGGCAAAGAAGCTTGGGCAGCGAAGAGAAATCACCTTGATTCAGTCCCTAGGCAGCCCATGTAGTTATTATTCCTGTCTTAAGCTCAGACCAACACTATAAGCCACAAGTCAAGATGAGTTTAAAATTCAGCACATTTTAAAGGGTTTAAAAATAGATATGATAATGTAGATTAAATGTACTGATAAACATGTAAGTACTCTCATTTTTTCCAGGGTCACATGGGAAGACACGAGCAATACCAGGAGCTGAATCTGTTTGCCAAGAAATACTTTAGAACTTTGCCAGCAACATTGCCCTCACCATTCTTCTCCTAACTCATCCATTATCTTCTTTACAAAAATTTCAGCACTTTCCGCTTTAAATTACAAACATAGCTGGGAGCCTGAGGGGACTAATTAGGACCTGAGGGCCTAAAGGCCTCAAGTAGCTTCACCTGTATCCTCCTTCCACACCCCTGCCCATGGTCCCAGGAAGCATTTAAGCTCAGCCCAGGGCTGTAAATCCTAGATTCTCTCTTGTGAGGGTGTTAGTTTTTGGCTCTGGTAGAGTTATGAGTGTTTCTGTTTTATGGCTCCTGCTTGTATATTTGAGGCTGTAATCTATAGCAGGCTGGCATGAGTACTGCTCTCCTGTAAGGGCTGATGGAGCTAACTGAGGGGAGCAGGGGGGTTTGGAATGTGGCAACGGTTGTTTTTTCCTCCCTTGATGCTATAAAGGTGAGTGGTGTCTGCAGAGAAAATGTAAGGTGCTTCTAGTTCCTTTTTATATAGGAAGAAACTGATCTATCCTTCAGTCACAAAAATGGTCTGCTGAAATGGGGGTTTCACCTTCACACCTTCCATCTCCCACTGCAGCTGCAGTTTTACCCCGGCTTCACCCAAATTCCACGAGTGCTAAATGCGAGCAGGCTGTGCCCTCCTGCCCGTGCAAGCAGCCTGGGGTCTGAGCGGGGATCCCAGGACAGCAGAGGGAGCCGGAGCCCCGCGCAGCAGCCCCGGGCACGGCTCGCTCCCACCCGGGAGCTGTCCATGCTTCATGCGAGCTGTGCGGTCCCCCACGGTTGAAGTGAGGTCCGTGCCAGGACCCTGCTAAGGCTGTCCTGCCTTCGGTAATAGTGACAAAAATGGCATCAAACTGAATGGTGAGGCAGGTCATAGTCTGAGCTGCCAGGTAAGGTCAGATGCAAACCAACTGCAAAATCATGCATCAAACATGGGCAATGATCATCGAATTGCTAACTACATAGCAATAAATGCTGCAGGTAAGAACTTTCCCTGTGTTTAACTCTATGCATTAAGGAATTTGAATGTTAACAGTGCTGTTTTAAAGATTATTTGGTCCTGATATAATAGGTTCAGTCTTGTTCAACTGCACTGGAGTTTAGCACATCAGTTCAAACTAGAACCTCAAAAGTAATCACTGCAAAGTTGCTTGGTAAGGCCACTAACTTATAAGGCTAATCTCTGCCTTCAGTATATAAGGCAATAATCTGAGTAACCAAAATTTACAAGCTCTTAGAGCTGTGCAAGGTTTGTTCTCCAACTGCAGTGTTAGTACTGATCACTGTTACCCAGAAAACCTAGGGCGGAAGGTAAGTGCTCTTTCATTTTGGGATGGTGACTGATAGTCTTTACCCTGCCAGTCTGTAAAACAGCAAAACTTTGTAAGGTGGATAAACAGAACAATTCCTGTTCCTTGGGTTTGCTAACCTACCTTGCTTGTAGCAAAGCCTGTGTGGCTTTTGGTCTGGCAACTGCTGCAGCCACTAACAGGTCTCATTGATTGCTGGCATCAAATACACTGGCAACTTGCTCACATTTGTGATGGATTTTTTGTAATCAAGCTCATCTCTTCATCAATCTACTTAATCAGTTTTATTGGCCCTGTGGCAGAGCTGCTTGTGGACAGGTACAACTGGTGATATTGAAGTAGCCTTGGCATATAAATCAAAGGGAAGAAAAGACCCTGGGTGTAAAGAAGCTTCTATTTATCCTACTGAAATCTTACCTTTGGTAATGAAATATTTAATACACTTTTATTTAAAGAAACACCTCTGTGAAATGAAAACAATAAACAGCTGCTGATAGTTTAATAGCTTAAGTGCAGCTGGAACATTCAATCAATCTGAAAAAATTGTGAGCATATTTCAAAATGGTGGAGGTTATTGCTATGATACATCTAACCTTAATGGCAATGGGAAAAATCTATCCTCTCTTGAGAGTTCTTGAATAAACCTTTCGTTTTGTGACCAATTTATTACATTCCCTCCTGAGTTCAGTCATCTGTGGCTGTACTGAATAGCTGAGTAAGGCTAAAGCAAAGAACTAACCAATTTATCCAAAAAGTTGCCTTGGATGAGCTGAGGCCTAATATGGGTGCAAGAAGGGTGAGTTCAAAGGACGCCCTGCTGCTAGAATACAGCTGCTGCTGCTACCTCTCATTCTCCCTGGAGCAGAATTGCTTGGAAGCCAGTGCTTCTCACTGCCATGTACCTTCTGTGGTGCTGACAGGTGTTGCCAGCTGTGTCTCCTGAGGAAACAACATGCAAGAAGCCAAGTGGACTTGTTGGCTCTAATACTCCATTTTTCCTATAGCAAAAATAGTTTCAAATGTTACCAAATCCTAGCCCACTCTGGTGGCAGGCTGGGTGTGAGGTTCCTGTCATTCTTGTGAAAATTTACAGATAGATGGTAGAAAAAATTTGTTGGTGTCAGTGGTGACAGGAGGGGAGAAGTCAGCCAGCAGCTGTTCTTTGCTGGCTCAGGAGCATCTGCTTGACGGGTGAGCAGGAGTACCAGCCTGCTGTGTTGTGCCAGCAATATGGACCCTAGAGAAAGCCAAGCCTGGTGCTTGGAGCTGGCATTGCTGCCCTGGGAGGGAAAAGGGGCGGTGGGGGAGAGCTGAGGATATTCCTGGGGAGTGGCACTGGGATACCTGGCAGGATCAGCTCCTTGGGAGCCAAGCTGTACTAGTCCTGTAGAACTGCTCCCCTCCTTTGCTTTCAGTGCCTGGTGCTGCAAGCAGCACTGCCTGCTACCTGTGAACACAGCTCATTTGCGTGTACAAATATAACCTTTCTTCAGATAGAGGTTAAAATGATAAGTTGAAGTAAATCTGAAACGATGCACTGACTTGTTGGCTCTTAAGTGTGATTGATTTAAGTGTGGAGCTACTCCTTAACTCTATGGTTTGTAACTCTGACCTTCACAATTAGCTCTAGAACATCAGCAAGTGGTTCATTTTCACTGGGCTATCTCTAATTGCACTGCAGTTATTATGTTAATGGTTTTGTAACTATCCAAATCCATCTGCTATGTCTCCCTTCAGTTGTTTCCAGGGGCTACCATTATCAGGTTGGTCAAACCACTTGCTGGCAGGAGAGCTGTCTGCTCACAAGAACGGGAAATATATCATATTTCAGTAAAACTGACTGTAAGATCAAGCACGGGGTCAGCCTGGGAGCTCCGCTGGCCCAGCAGCAGAGGGTATCAGAGGAGTGAGACACAGAGCTAAAGTGCAGAGCAGTTCAGTTCCCAGGCCAGGCTCAGACACTGCAGCCAGGACATTGTGTAATTGATAATACATCTTGACAAGACATTCCACAGCGTAACTGTATCAAGCCCCACTACCTCCTGTTTTGAATAAGCTGTTGGGAGACTAATTTGGTATCTCTTGGTAGAAACCAGAGTCTTGTCATCCTTTTGCTGGCCTGAAGAGTCCCAGTCTGCTTTAGCTGGTCCTTGTCTGCTAATTCCCCTCATGCTCTTCTTTGTATCTTGTCTTGTTCAATCATGACCTTCTGTTATGTGAGACCAAAAAATGCAAGCAATATTCAAAACAGGACTAACTGGCACAATGGCAAAGTGATATGTTAGGGGTTTTGTTTCCTGTCATCTTATTTGTCTTCTTGGCTCTATGACTGAGCATTAAAGAACATTATACCACAACTATCTTTGGTAGATCCAAATCTAGTTTGAGCAGGAATGGTCCAAAACCAGGTGCCTTGAAAGTGGGAGAAATGAACACAGGTAACTCATTTTACATTTGCTGGTCACTTTGTTACTTGGCTTGTTGGTCCTGTGATGTCCTTATATCTGTCTGAGGAAAGCATATTCCAGTCACAGGAATCACCTTTTGACCTGTATCATTTGGACAAATTGCTGGAAGAAATAATCAAACATTTGCTGCTTGTTGTTTTTAGGGATGGTCAATATATCACTGTCATAAGTTGTTTCTGATGTAGAGAAGTGTTGTAGCCCTGTGGAGAACATTTTGTCTGCTCAGCTCAAGGGCAGAGTACTTCAGATGCATCTGTAAGTACTATTTAGTTTTTAAATAAGTTCCTATGGAGCTCTGCATGCATTTGCTTTTGTCTATTGATTAAGTAGGAAAGATTCTGGCTTTTTAAAACAGTGTACAGGGTTTTCTTTTCAGTGCCTGGAGGTTTATAGATTTTTGTGTGTGTGACACCAGTCTAACATAGCTATTGAGAAAACAAAGGCATCCATAAACTTGCTTTTATGTATTCCTTTATCTTTGTTTCAAGTTAATCGACAAGGAGAGCTGAATTGCTCCACGGGGGTTGGCTCTGGGTAAAACAGCCCAGTTAGTAGGAGGCCCATCTGAAGGCAGGCTGGCAGCTCCAGGACTGCTCCCCACTGAGTCACACAAACACCTGTGCTGCCCAAATTGCATTCCCCTATTCCCAAGGGAATGTCCTCTGTGCTCTCATTGATTACAGTCTCTGACCGGCTCTGTGTGAGATTTTTTGGCTTCGAGAGCCATCTACAGAAAGTCCATATTGATTGGATCCTCCTGGGATGGGTGGGTAGGAAAAACCAACAAGCCTTTTCTACCGTGTAGCAAAGCTTTTCTGAGTGAATGGCCTTAGCTAAAAAACTTTATGCAAACTTTGGATTACAGAACCTGAAGAACTTATTGTCAGCAGGAATAAAAGCTTTTTGAGCTAATGGGCTGTTCTGAAAAAGGAGAACAGTAAATTTCTTTCCAAAATAAGTAGAAATTAAGACACTGAACTCATTAAGCAGCTGCGGTTTTAAGTGCTGTAGTGTCTGCTGAAATGTGGCTGCGGCTGAGCAAGATTTGCATTTGTGGGCACCATGGCATCTCCAATTACTGCTCAGCAGTGACGAAGCCTGCAGGGCAGCAACGATTAGCAGAGGTCTCTGCTAACTGATCCATGCCAGCACTTGTGCTGGACATCCAGTGCTGTTATTTTAATAGCCCTCTGTGTTGAGTTTGGAAAAAGAAAAGTGCTCCTAGAGAAAGAAGGGGAAAAAAAAGAGAGAGAGGGGATGAAATGAATTTGCTTGCAGGGTGTTACAAATGCTGCAAGTCAGAGCACCATGTGTTCTGGGACCAGGCAGAGAGCACATTGTGCGCAGTTTGGCACACTGAGCCCATCAGGCACAGTCTTTCAAGCAGCTGATGAGAACTCATCAGTTTTTCTCTAGTCCAACATTGTGTTTAAAACAGACCCAGTTGGGATAAACTGTCATGTACAACAACAGAAGCGTTGAAGAAGAGGTTGTATCCTGTGATGCAAGTTGTTTTCAATGCTACTCTTACCCTCTTTTTATAGTTTCCCAGGTCTGCTTTAGCATGGAAACCCTGAGAATGTATTCACATCTTCAGTATGTACACTAGCAAGTGGAAAATTTTGATTTGAATTAAGTTGCAAGTGTGTCATTGTTAGAAGACTGTCACACAATGTTAGATCAGTGATCCTCCTGGCTCTGGAAGTAACTCCAAGCTTCAAAAGACAGAATAAGAAGGTGTAAAGGAGATAGGTGTGAAGGTGTGTGTCAGCCCAATAGCTATGGGAATCTTCCCAAGATCATCCAGTGTTGTAGCAGACCATGTTGTGACCATATTGACCCTGAATCTGATAATCTCTGGGACTTTGTCATACTACAGCATTGTTAATATCTCAAGAGGAAAGCAGCAGGATGTGGCTGCATTGGGTGCATCATTATTCTCCTTGGTCGTCATCCAAAACATCTCACCTCCCACTTGGAACTACATCTGGTTCATCAACTGCCTAAACAAAAAGCTACCGATGGATGTGCACAGAAGTAGCTTTATGGCAATTACTCAATTATAGCTGATGACTGTTTTGTGTGAGTATCAGCACACCTGAGTGCTTCTGGTTTTTCATTGGAGCAGGATATACAGACTAGGCAGTGAAAGGGAAAGCCTGGCTCTGCAGGCAGTGCTGGTGGGTGGACCCAGGTACAGGGATGCAGCACGGGACTCCAAGGAAGTGCCTTTTCCCACCCACAGCTGCTGTAACCCAGGTGAGTGGGCCAAGGTGCTGCAAGAATGTGGCTCATGTAGGGAGCCTTCCTAAAGGCCTAGATATTAAACAGGACAATTAAAGGCTTTCAAAGATGGAGTAGGCTCTGCTTTCATAATATTTTTCTTTTCAGCTTTCACAAGACTTGGCACAACCTAGTGTGCTACAAAGCACCCTTTTTTCCCTTTACTCAGAATACCTTGAATTAATTCTTGGCAAAACTATCTAACTCTGTGTGTAGATAGAAACAAACTCCAGCCAAACTGGGTCCTCCTGCAAGGCCACTCACCTGGCTCTCTCTGCTCCAGGACTTTGTGAGTACACAGATTTCCCCTGTGCTCCTGTGGCAGAGGGTTGGATGTGTGATACAGCAAAGGCACCAGTGTCAGGACCCATGCACGCAGTTGGGAAATGCCGATGTCTAGAACTGACACAGAGAAATTATTTTGTAGACCCTAAAGGCAACTGGAAATGCCCAGCAAGAGGGTGCAGCTCAGATCAGCATCTGTACAGTCAGACCTCACAGCCTGAACGTGCACAGTGAGCTCTACACTGGCATCTCAGTAGCTCCTCTCAAGAGAGGAACCATCTGGAAATAGCTGGAGGTTTGGTGAGGTGACCTGAACTGCCACATCTTCGAGAAGCATGGAAATCCCCAATCTGCCTGTGAGTCACAAATGCTTTCTGCTACACCTTTGTCCCTGACCACACCTGCTGCCATCAAGGGTTGTGTGCTAGATGAAAATCAATCAACATGTACGTGTCAAAGTGCTGGATCCATACAGCAACCTGCACAGGCTGGAGACCAAAGCACCTGCTTGGTGTGCGAGAGGAATCTTTCCAGGACATGGGTATGATGTGGAAATGCATTTCAATGCACCTTATCGACCCTCTGAAGGCACCTGCACCATCAGCATGGCTGCGGTCATTGGGGATCTTCTTTACTTACTATAACCCAATTGATTTTAGTGGGCACTCAGTGCCTGGGTACATTTTAAAGTCTAGATTTTAAAGATCCTAAGTGAGACTATAAAGCACTGTCAAGTATTTCTGGGGTTTGTGACTGAGCTGGAGAGAGAACTCAATATCCTTTTAGCAATTTGTTCAGCTAGTGTTTTTGAAAATCTATTTTTCTAAAGGGGCAGAAAGAAAGAAAGTCAGGAGGGCAGCAACTGTAATAATCACTGAATTTGCTTCTGCAGCCTCTGTCTTCCAAAAACAAGTGTTATTGCCAAAGTTGATTGTGATTTCCTCTCAGAAACTGTCCACTATCTCTTCTGTGGGCAGTGCTGAAATATAATGCAGATGTGAGCAGTTAAAATACCTGAAGAAGACAAAATCAGATTGGTGTAGTAACTCGGTGACGTTTCCCCCCCACCCTTCCTTACAAAGCACTCCTATTTTACAGCAATAGAAATCCTTTTGAAGTTTTGTAGCTGACTCAGAGCTGCAAGGAGAAGAGAGAGGTAATTTCTAAAGTGATACTAAATTAACCACAAAATCAAACATTTTCAAAGATACTTGATTTCATGTTGGTTCAGAGGCACCTTTTGGATTTATGCCATCAAAAACCAAAATATCATACACATTTCAGGACTGATGGTCTTTTAATACTCTGTGTTGCACTTCAGAAGCTGTAAGAAATGTAATTGGATTTTGTCATGCCTAAATTAGGCATGAATCTAACTAGAATCTATTTTGGAATGCATTCTTCTTTTAAAACAAGAAATAATAGAGTTTGCATCATTATTAATCTCTTGTAGTAATTCCTTAATTTTATGGATTACTTTTTAGAAACACAAGCAATTTCTTGCAGGCAAGATGACATTTACTGGCTTATTTTTCTTCTGTATGCTGATGAACAAGCTAACAGGTAAGATTACTACCAAATTTATTCTTGTTTATTTTTTCAAGCCACCAGAAATATTCTGTTACCAGTCCAATATCTTCTATTTGGTATTGCAGACATACTAATCCCAACTGTTCAGGCTGTGAATTCTGACTAGCAGCCAGACTAAGCTGGTTTGTAGCAGTGACTGATTGCAAACAGGGAATTCCTTGCTCTGCTGTGCAAGAAACAAAAATCTTTTGGCTACACAGAGGGTCCTATGTGGGCATTAAAGAACCTGTGAGCTTCTAGTTATACATGGAAAATATTTAGTTAACAGGAGGTCTTTCTGTGTAGCAGTTGGTACTGATGTGTTTCCTCTTTATTTACAGATGCCCGATCCCTCCAGGACAGAGATGGTAATTCCTAACGTGTTTTTATTTCCTTCGTGTCACTAATAATTAGGAGAGTAATTTGTAAATCCCAGACTTGATGCCCAGCAGTGACTTTGGCAGGGATGCTTATTAACCTCAGTGGACTATGGAAAAGCTTTCAATTAGTTCTGGTGGAAAAAGAATAGTGAATTTTAAAAATTCCTTTAAAATTTATTAAAAGGTGATGACATATTAATAATGTATAATAATAGAGCTAATATCCAGTCTTAAAATGAAAAGGGATTACGGTCAAGTCACTAATTTGTTGTACAAAATCCTAACTGGAATGCACCAGACTTATAAATGTATAGGACATCTGAGAACTTTGTCCATCCTTAACAATAATGCTCTATGTGTATCTGCTTTTTGGCAAGAAATACTGACTTTCATGACAAAACGCTTAAAATTTACAAATTGCTACAAATCCAATTAGAGAAATGTTGGAATAAATCCCTTAGCACAGCTACCCTGTGGTTCATGTCACTTTGTGTGATTAGTCCATTGGATTAGTGTTTGCCTTTGATTAAAACACCCCTCAACAACCTAATGACCACTGGCATACTGGTGATTCTATCATATAACCTATGTTTGGCTTTTCAGACAGAATTCTGTCTGAAAACAGTTGCAGAGAAGTATCTGCAATAACCAAGTGCTCCCATTGCTGGTGTGCATCTCAGTTAACCAAGAACAACCAGCAGTATCTCCAGTGCACAAATATGCAGAGTATTATAACAGATATTAACAGGACAAATACACAATAAGGTCTAATATGATTATTTATAACTCAAACCTTTTTTCCCTATGCTCCATTATATTTCTTTAGAAATAAATATTTTTTAATATATCATCTCTAAAATATTTTTAATACATCATCTGTGTTTGTGTACAGCAAATATTTTCGTGGCAACTTTTGTGACAGGAGAGCCTGCATCAATCTAGAATTAGAACCCTGTTCAGGCAGATCCTGTTGCTCTCATTACCAGCAATTATTGTTTTCTTTCACATTGAGCCAAGCAGCAGCCTGCAAAGTGAATCTGAGGTCAGCTGGTATAAACAGTGAGTTCTCCTCTGCAGACAGCATTTGGCTGCTTCATTTGGTTTATGTGCCATCTGAGCCTGCATGCTGCAAACTTTACTTTGTAAGATTAAAGTCTGACAACAGGATTGCTAAAGGCTCTTAATTCCTGCAAAAGACCCTGGCCCCAAGCTGAGTGAAAAAAACTTTTATTCATCTAAATGGGCTTAAAATAAAAATAAAATACTGTATTTAGCTTTGCTGCACAGACAGACATTTGTGACTGTGGTCTCAGCTGCCGTTCACATTTTAAATATGCTTCTCTGTTTGCCCACATTTGGGCACAAGGGTGGACAGCTCCTGTGTTTTCACAACCGATTTTGTTTTCCTGCTGAACTGGAAATCTCATTTCAATGATGATATCACATTCTGATATTGCAGAGCAGGTCCAAATGCAGCAGCTGTCTCCCAAGTGGCAAAGCCTTTCCTGTGCATCCCCCTAGCTCGTTTCCTACAGTCCCCTGAGAAGAGGCACAACTCTGCATTTCCAGGCAGTACCAGGAAGCATGGCCCCAGTCCCTGGGAGTTCTGTGGGGTCAGCTGCAGGGGCACGCCATAGAGGGTGGTGCCTTATTCCTTATATTCTTATATTGGGCAAAGCGAATTATGTGGAAGGAGGAAAAATGGCTTTTGAATGCAATCGCTCCTTGCTTTGAAGTAACCAGCAGCCTTCTAGAAACTAAACCAGCCCGATGAATTCTTGAATTGGCATGAATGTGGATGTGTCCCTTCCTTCCTGCTCCCCATCTTGTCCCACTCTGTCACTCCTGGTGTGTCTGGAGCAGGGAATACCAGCTCCATCTTCTGCAGAGTGGGTCACGAGAGGGGTCAATGGCTCTCCTTGCCTCCCTCCCACCAGAGGAGCACACCAGCCCCCAAAGGGAACTCACAACCCCAAACCATGGTGGCTCCATGCCCAACATCTCAACAAACGCGCTTCATATTACAGTAATCTGCGATGTTTTATTTTGATTGGGTTTTTTAGATCCCTACCAGGAAGCTGCAGCCTTGCCATACTGGCCCTTCTCATCCAGTGATTTCTGGTCCTATGTGGAATATTTCCGGACCTTGGGAGCCTACAACAGGATCAATGACATGGCCAGAGCCTTCTTTGCCCAGTTCCCGTTTGGGACCCACCTTGGCTACCACGTGCGTGACCACGAGCAGTGAGTGCCACGCTCAGCTTTGCCAGAGCTGCTGCCCAGGGGTTTGGGTGAGCACCTGTCTGCCAGTGAACACACCTGGGCTGCCTTCAGCTGCTTTGTGATGCCACGGTCATGTGCAGCATTTTATGGCTTCAATGAGTCTCTTTTTTTACCATTTCTTGTAAAGGTGTATGAGTGAACAACTGACTGCCAGCAAGCACATCTGCACTGCGCCTCAGCTCCTATGTGACACTGCAGCCACATGCAGTATTCCAGGCTTTAAATTAATCCCTTTTGTACAATTTATGCTTCTGTATGACACAATAAACTCCTCTGTTCTGCTGCATGGCTTTGGGAGGTTGTTGGGGTTTGTTTGTTTGTTTGTTTTAACAAGTAGTGCTCTCAGCTTTGTCTTGGGAAACTGCTCTCTGTGTAGAGGAGTTGTGTGTACAGGAGATATTCAACCAGTGCACACAGTTTGGGGGCTGGAAGGGCCGCCAGTATCAGCCGCACCCACCTTTTGGAAAGTGATGCCTCACTCGGGCCTGAAGGACCGCAGGGCCCACCGTCGCCATGGCGACAGGGGCGGGGTGAACAAGATGGCGGCCTCCAGGTCTGGTTGCCGTGGCGACGGGGGGGGTGAGCAAGATGGCGGCCTCCAGGGCTGGTTGCCGTGGCGACCGGGGGCGGGGTGATCAAGATGGCGGCCCGCAGGGCTGGTTGCCATGGCGACGGGGGCGGGGTGAGCAAGATGGCGGCCCGCAGGGCTGGTTGCCGTGGCGACCGGGGGCGGGGTGATCAAGATGGCGGCCCGCAGGGCTGGTTGCCATGGCGACGGCGCGGGTGCGGCCATCATGCGCGGCTGCGCTCCGGCGGCGGAAGTGACGGCGCGTAGGGGCCGCCATGAAGCCGGCGGTGGACGAGATGTTCCCTGAGGGAGCCGGCCCTTACGTGGACCTGGATGAGGTGAGGCGGGTGCTCCGGTGCCGGGGCTGTGGTGCCACGGCGCGGAGGCGCTCAGCGGCTGCTTTCGCAGGCAGGGGGAAGCACGGGGCTGCTGATGGATCTGGCCGCCAACGAGAAGGCGGTGCACGCTGACTTCTTCAACGGTAAGGACCGCAGTGCTCCGGGGGTCATCTCAACAAACCTCGCCTGGCTTCTCTCTCGTGGCTTTGGTGCGTGGTGGTCGCTACCCCTGTCGCTAACCACGTGTGTGGGGAGCGGTGTGAGAGCAGTGCCGAGTGGTGCAGGTGGGAGCGGTAAAATGCGGGGTTTTCTTCTCCTGGGAGTTTTAGCGTGTTAATCGCTACAACGAAAAATACTTCGGTCTGTTCACATAACAAATAGCTTATGCTAAGCAGCAAATACATGTAAAAATGTGTCCTTCTCTGGACAGACTGTTCCAGCGCCTCACCACCCCTCACAGGGAAGAATTTTTTTCAAATACTTAAACCTACATTCTGTTAGTTGTGCTGCCACTCCAGGCCCTTGTAAGTAATCTCTCAGTCTTTCTTGTTGGCTCCCTCAGGTGCTAAATGAGGCCACCATGAAGCTTCTATTTTCCAGGCTGAACAGTCCCAATTCTCTCAGCCTATGTGCAAAGTACTTAGAGCTGCTTTGAGAGAGAGGAGCTGCACATCAGCCCTCTTAGGGGTAGAATATACAACACTGTGCTGCACTTGGTTGCTAAAGGGGTTTTTATGCTTCTGAAGAAATATATTTAGATGTTGCAACAGTGAGTTTTAGACGTTATTAAATCTGCTTGCTGTGGTAGTGTACTCCAAAATAAAGTACTTTTCTCATCTTGCTCTAGACTTAGAATACAGGAGTGAAAGGCTGTTGGAGCCAGCATATTCAGGAGTAGCTATTTCCATATATTTCTACCATCACGCTGTGGTATTGTATTCCATAGGTAGTTCAGGACTCTTCTAAATGAGGATTCATTCTCAGTTCGTTGCAGGGTATTTGTAAATTGCCTTCTGTAAGAATAAAACTTGTGTTCAGTTAGTTAGTTTATGTTCAGTATACAATGAAGATGCAAAGCTGCGTGGTTAGGAGTAATTCCTGAGGTGACTAGAACCATTTCACTTCTGAGAGATGTGTTCTAAGACAGAAATGTTATTGGCACCTTTAAAGCAATTAAATGTTTTTGAGGAAGGAGTTTTAACACAAATCCCAGTTTGTTAATCTGCAAAATCATCACTCTGATGCTACATTTCTAATAACTGATGGTGCAGTAACTCTCATTTACTGAATTCACCTTTATTTCCGTCCTTAATCCAAGGTACAAAGGTGCTGTACTTGCATGTACTTGCATTTGTGTCATTGAAACTTCTGAGGTTAACTTTTGTCTTTTTTCCTGTTTTCCTGAATAGATTTTGAAGATCTCTTTGATGACGATGACATCCAGTGAACTTATTTGTCCAGCAGTGCTGAGATGTGGATTTTTCTCTAGGATCTCCTGTGCAGTGCATTATTTATTAAATTAATCAAAATGGTAAAATCACAGAGGGGAGAAAAGCCTGAATAAGCTGCTTGGGGAAAATGAAAACCAGATGGTTAAAGATAACTAAGGAGGGAAGAGTGCACTGTTATTTCTAGGAAGCAGTGTAGATTTTGCTGGAATTTTTATTTGCTGATGTGCTTATTGAATAAAATACTGAAGAAACCCTCCTCTTTCTGGCTTATACTTTGAAAGTAGAAATTGCTGTCTTCTGAGCTCCCTTAGAGTGATTATTTTAGTATTAAATAATTCACTGTTGCTTTTGGATATTACATAAAAGGTAAGCAGTAGGCCACATGCTGCCTAGAAAAGTTGTGTTCATCCCACAATAAAGGATTGTCTCGGGATCAGATGGTTGCTTGTTCTGAGTAGTCCGACTCATTTGTTGGTCACCCTGAGAAGAGTGTGAGTTGTCTTTTGTTTCAAAACACAGAGCTACCATCAGTATTTCACTTTTAATTTAAGGAACACAGAAACAAAAAGTAATTTCACCTTGATATGTTAAACAGAGAAATGTTCTGACCCAGATTATGGAATGCTTGGATTTAAAAATATTATTTCATTCTTGAAATTGTACTTGACAGAAAAAGAAACCTAAAATTATTTTCTTTTCCTGCAGGAGCTAATGCACTTATTTGTGCTTAGAGGTACAGTGTATATGAATCAAGACTGTTGTAATACTAGTTCAGATTTTGAGAACATAAAAATATTTCATTCTTACCCCTCAGTGACCGAACTGAATCTCAGAATGAAAAGAACAGGTGAGTTTTTAGTATATTTTTTTCAGAGTTGAGAGTGTTAACCTGTGTAATCTCAAATGCAACCATATATTGATCACAGACTTTATACTGTGACTGATCTTTCTTTAAACACTTCACCCTACTTAAATTTTACCTGCAGTGAAACCTTTTCATATTTCTGTCACATTTTCATTTCTTTAGTTTGCCCTAAAAAAATAAATAAATAAGTCTAACAGTAACTGTTCCAACCAGTGACCTTAAAAATGTAAACACAATAAACCCAGTAGGATTTAGGCATCTTTTGACTGTGCTGCTGTGGATTTCTGAATGGGCTGTGTGTTTCATCATGTAGTGACTCTAAATCAGCACTCTGACATTTACTCTCCTTGGTGCCTGACACTGTGCTGTGTCCCTGGAGGAGCAGCCTTGCTCAGGCAGTGTCCTTTTCCTTTCAGTGCTTGCTCTGCTGCGAGCCTGGGGTTTCCAGTTTTCCTCATTGAGGCTGATGTAAAATAATTGGAGTGGTGGCAAATGGGCTTGGACTGTCTCTGGCCTTGGTGCTGTGCTTTCTGCAAACTATGTTTTGAGAAATGTGCTGCTTCCAGGACATAAAGGCAGCATTTTGGGCAGGTGCAAAAGATGAAATAAAACTCAAGAAGCAACTCTGCTTCTTTATCTACTTTTGCTGATTCCTCACTATGTTTGGTTTTGGAAAACATCCTTGTCAATGTTTTGTAGATGCTTCTTTGTTTTTAATTTGCTTCCTTAAGTTGTAAGAAACTTGAGCTTTAAGTTTGATCACAGCAGCAGGCGTATATTCTGTGATACAAACCCACCTTGAACAGCTGCTCTTCAGTATGGATGGTGTTCTCTCCTTTAAAGATGTCTAAAACCTCAGTGAAGATTGGTTTGAAGGTGAGTGGTTCTGGTTTTGTAACATCTCACCTGATCAAAACATGGAATTCTCTCTGTGGAACTGGATAGAGGGCAAATGATGTTCCTGGATCCCGCAGTTTTCATCCTGGTAGGATATAATTATCCACTCAAGATAGGTAGAACTAACACACTTTTTTTGTGAAGATGTCCAGAAACTCAGAGTTTCACATAGAAAAGCAGCTTTATTAGTATTGCTGGCACCTGGGAGGCGTGGTGTGTGTGTCTGTGGGGAGGGAACTTCATCTGTGCAGTGTTCAAAAGTGTTTGAGTTAATCAAAGTCCTTAATGAAGAAAGCTGTGGAATCTCATGAACTGCCTGGGTGTGCAGGTGACGCTGCTCTGGCTGTAGCTACTGGGAGTACTGAGGATCCTTGGGTATTCCCAGCTGCTGTTCTGCTAACTGAGCTTACCCTTCAATCTGATACCTGTGTGGGTCTCCTGGGCTGGAGTGGAATGAAAGGAACATTCAGAGTTGGAGTATTACCAAATCTTGGAGCTGTGTGCAGTCTGAAGTTCCCTCCTGCACAATGAGACTGAGGGTGTGTATCACATCATCTTTCCAAAGAGGGCTGTCAGTGTGTTAAACGTCTATTAGGAGCTGTGGTTTGTTTGGGTCCATTCTGGAACGGTGTTAGATGAAGAACAAAATGCCCTTCAGCTTCATACTGTTTCTGTATTCCCATTTGTCAAGGCTTTCAGTCTAATCAGCCTCTTGCCAGGAGATAATCACAAGATGTCAAAATCTAATAAAAATTGATGTAAAGGGCATTTGACTGCCTTAGCCAACTCATTTATTGAGCTTTGATTCCTGTCCCTTTTGTGGAGATTGACACCTCTCATAATAAGTGTTTCTTAGGGAACGAGGCTGTTTGAACACATGCAGCAAAGTGCACACATTTAGACAGATGTGTATTAGTTTATACGCTTCTGGGTACTGCTCAGTATATCAACATCCAAATAAAGGCTCCAGTGTGAATAGTTTTGTGAATTGTCCCAGTGGTTGCAGTGGGACAGCTGGCAATCCATAAAGCTGACCCACCTGACACTTGGCAGGATGAGGTTCTAAGTGCTGAATTGCCTTAGAAGGTTATAGCCAGTGGTTCAGCACAGATGAAAAGCAATTCCTTCAAAACACTTAAATGTCAGCCTGTTCCTTTGATACTCTCAACAGGCCACGACTCTGTTTGCAGGGAACTGCAAACTGTCCCAGGACATTCTTTGGAAATAAAAACATGCAATCTGTTTTGAGCTGAAAAGAATCCACTCATTGTGAGGGAGAGAAAGTTGCCATGCTAAAGGAAACTGGCTGTCATCTGTGCATAATATTTCTGCTGGTTTCCAGGTTATCCAGTATCCAGGGTTCCACTGCCCTTCATATGAGCAGGAATGGGCAAGCTCAGACCTAGTGTGGCAATTGTGGATTTCCCTGGTGGCTTTTTGCTGAGTTAACTTCCAGGGAATGAAAGGTTTTCCTTTTAATATTATATTTCAATAATTGAAGTGGAAGGTATTTTCCTTGATAAAGAAGGAATTCATTTAGATTAATAAATGGACTTCTTCCTGCTTCCCTGGGGTGTTGAGAAGCTGGCAGGCATCTTCCTGCTCTCAATGTGCAGTTGTTGAGCGTATGAGAACACGCTGGGCAGATGACAGTGCAGCCCTGTTCCCTGTGAGTCCCTGGTGGTGATGGGGCTGGAATGCCAGCGTCACATCAGGGATATTTTGGAAAAGCACAATGCAAGTCAGTCCTTGGCAGCAGGGGTGGCTTTGAGCACAAAGATTTGCTTCCATGTTTTTGCTTTCAGGCTTATTTATTTTTTTAGTTTGCCTTTTATATTTGTTCCAGTTGGCCTTTGACAAGCAGCAGGGTTTGAATACTGACCCATGTTGCAAACCTTTTACTCAAGCTTCTATAAGGAATTCAGAGCAGAGGCAGACAGGAGCAGTGTATTTTAAAGCTTTTAAAATTCACAAATAGGATTATTTAGTGAATGCTGCTTGTTTATTTATGAAAAAAGTTTTAGGTAATCTTGTATGAACTCATTTAAACTTAAAGCCTCCTGGAAGAAAGGACTCTATTTTGAATATTGTGAATAAACAGCTGAGCATGTTGTGTATGAGGTGGGTGACAGGGCAAGGGGATACGGATTGCCAAGGGAATGCGACAAAGCATCCTGACAGGAGCTGCCCCACCCAGGGAGTGCCAGCTGGGGGTGCTTTGGTGAGGACACTTCAGAGGGGGCTCCTGTCACGGGACAGTGACTGTCCCGCCAGAGAGCTTCCTGTTCAGGGTGTGCCTCAGCTGCCAGTGCAGCTTGCTGAGCACTGTCCTGCTGTGGCCTCGCAGGCTCCTGCTGTTCTGGAGCTGCCTCTGCATCACCAGGTTCAGGTGCTGTGGTGTGGGAATCACCTTCCCTGTGCTCTGCCTTATCTGGGATGGCAGATCCACCTTGGCCTTACAACACTTGGTACTTACAAAACATGGTACTGAACCAGAATGGCTTCTCTGGAAATCAAGGACAGAGAAGCTGTGCTGTCCTGACTCTTAGGCAGAGCTCCACTTTCACAGATGCCAGATTTTCAGAGGAAGCTGGGTGTATTGGTTCATACCCCCTCTCCTTCCTTGCCTGACTCCAGAAGGGAATTAGAGATTGTCTTTAATTGTGATGTCTCTGCATCTCTCCCTGATGCCTCTCCATAAATCTGTACTGCAGATTGCCTTGAGGGTGGGAATCCCTGCAGAAAGAAATAGATATTGACATTTAATGCTTCCATTTCATTGGGAATAAACCTTTCCTTTCCCCTGGATTGGCTAGAGGGTGATGAACTGCACCCCCATGTAAGGAAGCCTCAGTGTTCTCTAAGAGCAGTGGGCTGGGCCAAGCATCCCAGGATGAGCTGAGGGTGGGTTTGCTGACTTACTGTCCCATGGCAAACTGAGTCTTTTCATCAGGTACCTACAGCCAGCCCAAATACAGTTATAGAAATATGTGGCAGCCTGGGCACGCTCTGGTTTCCTGCACAGTATTTCAGAGACTTTAAGTCTGATGGCATTTCTTGTATGGAAGAAGAGTGGCTGATGTCAGACTTGATCCTAAAACTTCTGCCTGATTCCATGATGAAGACCCTCTAGTGAGTTTATACTTCAGGAATGCAAATCTTGCAAGCAATTTCTCTTTTTCCTGTTGCTCTTCGTGGTTTAATGCAGCTGCTATTTGCATTCCAATTACTTACTGGCACAAGTGACTACATGGGGTTGAAGTACAATTAGGACCAGCCAATAATTGTGTTTGAAAGGGCTATGGAGGCTTTTACTGATGGTTTCCCTGCTGATGAGACTGGTCAGTCTCTCCAGCTGTCTCCAGCTTTTCATGTTATTTCTCACTAATTGTTAGTGCAGTGACTTCAGTCTTTCATTAGGGAGTGTTCTTGCTTTCTGCCTCTTAGGATACATTAGCTTCTAAAGGGAAAGGCATCCATTTAAACCTGCCACAGCCAGAGAGGCAGTAAATGGTGAGACATAACTTTGTACAAGGATTTTGTCAGGACTGATTAAAAACCACAAACTAAACCACTTAAATTTTAGGAGAGCAGGTGATTCTGTGCTCTCCCAGCACACCAGTGTCATTCCTGCTCTTTTGTTACAAGATAATTGTGTGTTCCATGCAGTGTGATCCTCAGGAGCCAGCCCAGGCCTTGGAGATGTGCCTGGCTTGGCCAGACTTTCCCCTCCCATGGGTTTATGAAGCATGGAGGGATAGTAAAACCACAGCAACTCCAGAATGGAAAAAGACTGGATTCTTAGGAACTCCCCTGAGCTCATCCCCAGGACCTCATTATCCCCCCAAACCCTGTTTGCAGCTCCAGCTTGAAAGAAGCCCAGGGCCAGCGTGGAGCCCTGCAGCTCCCTGTCCATGGTCAGCCTGTGCCCCTGATGTGGCAGAGCTGGCGAGCTGGAGGTTTGATACCCAGCCCACATGCAGGAATTTGGAGGTGCTGGGCCATAAGGACTCCCCAGGGTGACTGGGGGCCATGCTCAGCTGCTGCTCCCAAAGCTTGTCAGCACATTTTGGCGGGCTGAGACCCCCATGCAGACCCCTGCAGGGGCTGGGCAGCCTCAGGAGGCAGGAACAGAAGGGAAAAGCAGCTGTGGGGCTGCACTGGGGCAGAGGGGGTGCTTCTCTGCCTGCCCTGTATCTGTGCTTGCTTCGTTGATGGCCCAAGTCTCTGTTGGGAACAGTTGCCTTATAGGAGAGATGGGAGGTGGTTTAAACTGGAATCTGGAAAGTGCTTGTCTCAGCTGAGCAAGAAATCTTACAGAGATTGAGGTGAAAGGCTTTTTAGAACATTCCCAGTCCCTAAAGGGAGGGCTTTGAGCCCTGTTTCCATGCAGTGGGTGTTTGCCTTGGGTTGCTGTTTGCTGAATTTTGAGGTGCCTGGCTGGAACGCGCATGAGCAATTCAGACACGCTCCTGGAGTATCCTGGTGAAGCTGCAGTTCGGTATTTGTGGCTGTGAGAAGGGGAAGGAGTCAGTACATGGAACACTTTAAATTTTTTCCCAAGGTCTGAGCCTGAGTGCTGGTGTACTGGATAAAGCTGTAAGCATGTTTGCTCCCGCTGCATGGCAGCAAAGAAAACAATCACTTGTTTTGGTTCCCTTTTGGGAACTGGTCTTTAAACTTGTATAGCCTCCTAATGTTCATCCCAAATGCCCCTTAGAACTCTGGCTGTTTCAATTTTCCTGCCTTCTGAAGATCCATCTGAAAACATTAGAGAAAAACAGTGCAAAAACTCTGACTTACTCCTTTCAATTTAAGCCTCTTATGCCATTTGATCCATCAAATGCTGCATTTTTAAAATCTCCTTTTGTTTACGGATTTATGGGGCTTTTTTTTTTTTTTTTTTAACCTTTGCCCTGTTTCCTTCCCATTAATTCCCATGATAAGAGCAGGGTTTTCCCATCTCTCTGAATTTAGCATGACCAGATAGAGCATCAATCTCACCCTTGCTGTGCTTCAGGGCCAGCAGAAGCCCTCACTCTGGATGGCCATTTAGGCTGGATTCAGGGTATTTGGTTGGGGCAATAGTGTGAAAACCAGAGTTCATCTTACCCAAAAAGGATGCAGTGTAGTGGAAGGTGGTGAGATCCTGAAGCCTTGATGAAATTTAGAGTGTGGAATGTTTTTTTGATAAAGAAAAAGGGGGATACGCATGCGTTTGCCAGCCTATGGTGGCCTCAACTTGCTGGGGGGAAAAAAAAAAAAAAAAATATATATATATATATATATATATAAATATAAATTTCCTGGGCTGCCTGGTGAGGCAAGGAGTATATCCCTGTCTTCAAGTCCTTTCCAACAAGAGACACACAAAAAATGTGGAGGCACTCTCATCAAGAGAGTTTTTTATTGTTTTTTTATTTGCAGTGTGGTAGTTCACTGGAGTGTGGAAAATGATGTTGCAAATAATTTCAGTTGAAGCTCTTAATGCTGTTTTGTGCTTGTAATACTGCATTAGCTCTGATTTGTGTTAGCTTGTTCTGAAGCTTAGTAGCAGGAATCTTCTTTGAATGTATCTGAGAAACCATCGAATCCTCTTTTAGCTAAAAGTCAAGCAAGCTCCTTGGAGAGCAGTTTGATGGGATTGACACTAATTCCAGCCTTAACATTCTTCTGCATTCAGGTAACCTTTCTCAAAGCTGGGGCAGGGATAGGGGGTGTTCATCCCAGGAGCCCACCCCACATGAGAGGCTTCAACACCCCCTGAAGCTCTGCCCAGCTGGTGGGCAAACCATGGCTTATGGCACACTTAGGGCCTGGAAGAGTACAAATACAGCTGATAGATCCCAACTTCTGGCTGCATTTGGGAGCTGTTTAGAGGGGAGATGGGACAGGATCTTTGTGGTCACCTCAAGACCCTCCAGAACCACACAGTCAATGGGCTGCTTTTGTTGTGTGGCCTCAGCGGTGCTCACAAGGCTTCTCGGATAAATCACAAGAGAAGATCCCTGCCCTGGACCAGCCTGCTGTCTACATTACAGTTAACAGTAGGGGATAAACATAACAAGAAATTCAAAGGATTAACATCAGTGAATATATTCAAAGATCTGAGCTAAAAGACGGGAGACAACAAACCAGGAGTGGAAGTCAAAGTGGGAGTTACAAAAAACTGAGCTATCTGTTCCAGCTGAAGACAACAGCACTCTGCTTTTGTGAGTAGTATTTTCCCTCTTCTACTCAAACTTTAAAATGCTGACTAAAATTTCTACAATTCGTTTAAACTAATTTAGGTGGCTAAAAAAGGGAAGTTTAGAATGTCATGTTTAAATGCAACCAATTTTTCTCTTCTCACTTTTACATTTAAAGGAAGGTTAAGCCATGTTGAGAGTTTTCCATGACATGGCAGGAGTGATATTTGACTTTGGGCTGAGGTTTCCACAGGAAAGCAAGAGCAGAAGTGGGAGTGAACTCTTGGTTCCATGGAAGTACTGGTATGATCCCACTGATTTCACAGGAGAAAGAGTCCCTCCTTGGCAGTCGTTGCCCTTGCAAAAGGCAATTTTCTGGTAAATACGTGATAGCTATAGCGCCAGTGCCCCAGGACACGTCTGGGGTTAAGCCACCTCTTTTTCCCCCAGCTTTAGTAGTTTTCTGGGTCGGGGTACAGCAGGAAGCCCATGAAAGTGGAATCGTTGAGGTTGTCAGCATAGACCCCATTTTTGTCCCCGTTCCCATACACCTGAAGCCAGACCTCGTCCCCGGAGCTGAGGTGCAGCAGGACAGAGCCACTCGCTTGGTCGACGTTGTTGTTCTGGAACTGGTCGTAGGTGAAGATCACAGCCTTGTCCTTCCTGTAGAGGCTGACCTTGACATCTGACAGGTAGACCGTGAGGTGGTAGGCAAAGTAGTAGGTGCCAGGGACACTGCAGAGGAACTTGCCCGTGCTGGGGTCGTAGTGGCCCTGCTCATTGTAGAAGATCTTGCTGAAGCGGATGGGCACGTTGGGGGCAGGG
Organism: Hirundo rustica; assembly: GCF_015227805.2. Lineage (NCBI taxonomy): Eukaryota > Metazoa > Chordata > Aves > Passeriformes > Hirundinidae > Hirundo > Hirundo rustica. Next base: position 1,743,242 of record NC_053459.1, on the reverse strand, counting down.
CTCCGCTCCGTCAGCCCTACGCTGAAGGCAGAACGGTGCACAAAAGCATCTTTGCCCTTCTGCCCTGGGATTCCAGGAATTCCAGGAGATCCGGGAGGTCCGGGAAAGCCTCGGCTTCCAGCTGGGCCTGGTTCACCTTTGGGACCTGCTGGACCTGCAGGACAGAGTGGGGACTGGGAGCTGTGTTTGCACTGTGTTGGAAGCTGCTACAGAAATGCGGAGGTGGCTGAGGCGTGAGCCCCGCTCGGCAGCACAGAGCCGAGGAAGGGCTCGGGGACCTCCAGAGCCCCCAGGGGCTGAGGCAGTGAGTGGAAACCCTGCTCAGCCCCACCCCAGCAGTGTGCAGAGCTGCTGAGAGCAGCATGTCAGAAAAGACACCATTAACTGGGGAAACAAGCCCCGCACTGAACTCTTTGACTTGGGTTATGGAATCTCCACCCCAGGAGATAATCAAAAGCCATCTGGATAGAGATCAGGCATGGACCCACCAGACATGAAACCTACTGGGACTGGGACTGGGGCTACCCGAGGACTCAAGCACTGACAATACAACCTGATCCTCACCAACCTTCATCTCCTTTATCTCCCTTTAGTCCATCTCTTCCGTCTTTCCCATCCCGGCCAGGAACGCCGTTGTGGCCAGGGTAGCCGGGTGCTCCTCCCATCCAGTTGGCACATGGCATTTTGGGGTCAGGCTGGGTGTCCTGGGCAGCCACCCTTGTGGAGTGTAGGGCCAGCAGCAGCAATGAGCACAGCAGGACACCTGCCAGGCCCCTCATGGTTGGTTCCTGATGGGGACAATTGCTTTGTTAACTTTAAAGCAAAGTTAATAGGAAAAAAAGTGAACGCTCTCCCCCCCCCCCCAAATAGCAGAAAGGCACAGAAGGCTACATTTGAGTCAGTTCTGTTGGCCAAGGGCCTCTCTGCATCCAGCGTGCTGCTGGTGTGAGTTCCATGAGCCAAGCTGGACCCCTGGGGCACAGGCAGCGCAGAGAGGAGCAAACACCAGCTACTCCTGCAGCCCTGACGGGCTCTGTGCACAGGCACAGATGTTTCGGGACACAGCACGGCAGATGCTGATCTCCTTGCAAAGCTCTGCTCAACTGGCCACAAAAAGCCCTGACTCCTGCCTGGATGAGTGAGCAGCTGATGGAAGGTCTGGCAGAGGTTGTCTCAAACCCTCTACAGCCTTGGAGCCAGGCAGGGGTGGTTTCTCACTGCACATACAGCCTGCTCACCTGGGCCTGCCTAACACAAGCAGAAACCACTGCCAGGCTTCCCAGCTTCCCTGAGCCACACTATGAAATTACAATACCGAAGTTTTTTCCATCCAAATAATAGGTTTTTGATTATGGGAAGACAAACTGTGCAGTGTTTAGGCACTGTAGGATTGTATTTCTCTTTAATCTGGCTGCTTTGCTGGTCAGAGCCATTAGTGCGGCTGCCCAAAACCAGGTTGGTGGTGACACCCTGCAGCCAGCCTGGATTTGTCGTGTGCTCCCAGCCCCTGGTGGACTTTGGGTCAGGTTTTTAGAACACAAGATATTTTAAAATTGCCATTGTTGTGTGATACTGCTCCCCGGGCAGGGTTTATACTCTGGAACAGTAAAGGTGTCCTGTTAGGAGCATTGTAAGTGGCATAATAGGCAATAAAAAGTGAACAACAGCATTGCAATTAGAATCCCTCAGCTCTGTAATTTTCAAGGAAAATAATATTTTGGAGCAATTTCTTTGCAGGGTTGATTTTCCTAGGCATGCTATTCAAATGTCATATTTTAAATAATGTCTTATTAGCTCTGGTGTAACTGCTTCAAAGGAAGCTAAAGAAATGTGCTGGATTTAGCTGGGGCAGAGTTAATTTTCTTTATCATGGGTAGTGTTTTGGATTTGTGCTGATCACAGGGTTGATAACACAGGGGTGTTTTTGTTATTGCTGAGCTGTGCTTGCAAAGGCAAGGCATTTTCTGCTCCTCACCCCACCAGTGAGGAGGCTGGGGGTGCACAAGGAGTAGGGGACACAGCCAGGATAGCTGACCCCAACTGACCTAAGGGATATCCCATAATCATGCTCAGCTATAAACCAAGGGTAAGGATGGCCCCAGGCTCTTGCTCAGGGCCTGGCTGGACATCGGTCAGTTGGTGCTGAGCAAGCATTTTCATTTCCATCATTTGTCTTTCTTGGGGTTTAGTTCTCTTTATTATTTTCCCTTCCATTAGAGTTTCTCATTGTTATTATTACAATTTTTTTTCAGTTACTACACTGTTCTTATCTCTGCCCATGAGTGTTCTCTCTTTTACCAGTGCAATTCTCTCTCACCCATTCTGCTGTAGCAGGGGTGAGCAAGTGGCTCTGTGGGGCTGAGTTGCAAGCTGGGGTTAAACCACAACAGTAACAAAGAGGTTGCCATGATTTCAGTTTTTGCTGTAAAAAAATATTGATATTGAGGATATTGAAGAGGCTTTTGGGGGGGGGGGGGGGAAACAACCAACCACACACCTGTTTAATGGCTTTAGTAGGCAGTGCCTAACACCTAAAATCAGGAAACTCCCAGATCTGTGCCCACCCAGCCAGGCTGCAGCAATCCAGCAGCCCCTAGCACTCTGAGATGGGGCCAGTGCCCTGGCTTGGGGACAGTTGTGGGGCTGAAGGTCCTGTGAGGTCCAGTGGGCACAGCCTGACCCTTAGGCAGTATCCCTGTGTCCCTGCACTTTGGGAAGAGAAATGTCCCTTTGCAGCAAGGGATGTAGTGATTGTCCATGAACCAGCATGGACCAGTGAAACTGATGTCTATAAATCCTGAAAGTGGCTTGGTTTGCTAAGCAAGGTGGCATAGTGATCACGCTGTGACATAGACCCCTTGCCATACCCCAGTGGGACCCTTGTCCCCCCTGCCCGGGTCCCCTCCAGCTCAGGCACATGCACAAACCCCTGCAAAACCAGCACAGGCTGTCTGGGGACACCTAACTGTGCTAAAATGTGGTGGTGATCCAGAAAAATCTGGCTCAAGTTTGTGTTTCTTGAGCCGTGTTTTGGTGATTTTGTTGGGGTTAGTTCTGCTTTCTGATGTGCTGCCTAGAACTCAAATATCCTCTCATTTTTAGTGGTGTGCCCCAGAGCCAGGTGTTCTACTGGTGCAAAATAACCCCTCCTGTAAGGTCACAAGCAGTGCCGGTGTGAGGAGCCCGAAGCAGGGCTGCAGGGAAGCTTTTCTGGGGCTGCCTGGCCAGTTTGCAACGAGGGCTCAGAGCCATGCCCTCCCCAGCATCAGTGCACACACATCACACACTGAGTGCTCTCCTTTCTCGGGAGAAATGTGCTGTGATAAGCAAGGAGAGAACACCTTCTATCCCCACAGTTTAACTCAAGCACAGGTGATTTTTGTGCTTGAGAAGCCAAGCAGTCCTCTGCCACAAGTATGTCTTACAAAGGGGAAGTTCTAAGCTGTGTCTACCAGATCTGAGCTTAAACTCTGGTTTAGAAGTCCCTTTACTCAGTTTTTCCCATTTCCTTTTGGTGTTCCATCTGATGTCTAGCATCAGTTTAGCATGAAATAATCTGCTATATTTCAATGTCAGTTGTACCTTTTGGACAAGAAATAGATGAACTCTGTACTGCTGATGGCTTTCAGTGATTACCTTGGCAGCTCATCAATTAAAAGCACATATGCATTATATGAAGCTTATTCATGTACCAGCAGAAACCACTGTAGCATCTCGGAGAACAATGCCATTCCTAAGGGCTACATAATGATTCAGAGTTTCAATTTCAGGTAGCACTATATAAAAGTTATATACTCTAAGCCCCCACATCTTTCTGCACAAAACAGGCTGAAAAATCCATTTGTTTTCCCACTGGAGAATTTCCCTCAAAGGGTATTAACCAGGGCTTTGGCTTATGTCAAAGGCTTTTCTTTTTGTAATTCTTGTAGCGTAGTTTTTGCTGATGTTCTAGCAGTGACTTGCTCCAGAGGGCTCACACCTTAAATGTGAGTGGTGCAGTTTCTGGTGAGAAATTGATGTGACTCGGGGAGATTTGGGCAAACCCAGTCTTCCCTGGAGTCTTTGAGGAAAGAGGTGAATTGAAAAGTGCCAGTGCAGTATTTACTGTTACAGCCATGCAGTTTCTCACTGTTGTTCCTGACTCCTTTTCGATTTAGGAGTCCTGTTCTCTAAATAGTGTTTCCAAAAAGGGGAGTATGAATCTAATGGAGACCAGTTATTCTTGGTTTAAAATACTCCTTGGTTGTTACGAGAATAACTCCGAGAAAGACAACTTCTTGCAAACAGAAAAGTCTGTCCAATTCAGCCCAAAAGAAGAGAAACTCCTGAACTTAGTAAGGAGGGGGGAAAAAAAATCATGCTTACCAGCTGCTTTGAGTCCTGGTTGGCTTGCTGCAGTCTGTTTAGAGAATGAAGTCTGGCTACTGCATCGCTATCCCTAAGGGCACAGGGAGCTGTCAGCTCAGACACTGCACTTTCCATTTGCTATTGCGCATGCTGACCTAAAAGTTGGGTTTTCCCATTATTTTTTCCTGGAGATAATTTAAGTTTTGGAACAGATATATAATCCACTGGGATAGCTTATGAAGATGGCCTTACAGGGAAAAGATGGCTTTGGGAATTGGACAGGAACTGGAAGAGCAGCGGTTTGCTGGAGAGCCTGTGTGGGAGCCTGCTCAGCCAGGGCTGTTCTTGTCCAGCACAGGCTGCTGCTCTCTGCAGATTGGGAAATGTTGTTAGTGGCTGCTGGAGAAAGCGTGTCCAGCTTGCAGCAATGCACACACGTGGGGCTTTCAGCGTGTTAGCAAATGAATTATTGTGGAATAAGTTTGGGCTTCTCCTTTTAACTGCAAGAACCATTCCTGTCTGGAGACTGCTGCCACACCAAAGAAGGGCAAAGCTGCCCGAGGAGGAGGGCAGCACTGGGGGAAAGTTCCTTTTTAAGGCACCCAAGCATGTGCCAGCACTATTGTAATGACTGGAGTAATTCCAGCCCTAGGATGGCTTTCCACCTATCGAGCTTTTTGGCTTTAGGTCAAAACCAAGTCTCTTTCTCCCTGTACCTTTCTCCTTCCCAAAGCAGAGGTTAAACCTTAGCTAGCAAAGGCTTTTGTCTGCAGCTGCTCTGGGGCGGTTCAAAGTTAGATAGGTGGAACCTTGGCAAAATTGAGTTCCCAAAATCATACCAGGGAAAAATAGTGTGATGTTGCAACTGGGCATGGGGAGCTGGTGTCCTTGTGAGAGGGGAAACTCATCCAAGTGAATGCCAGAATGGCAGTATTCTGAATTGCTGAGTTGTTTTCAAGACCTGGCTATTGGGAGTGACTAAAAAGATGTATAAATGATCACATAAATAACTTTTTATATGTAGAGCTGGAGTCAGCAAGAATGAATTTTTAAGCCTGAGGAGAAGGTGCAGAAGGGAGGAGCCACAGGACAACTGCATACTGCCTGCCTTGTTTTGGTCAAGCCCTTAGTCCAGCATTTGAAGAATATTTTTAGTTTTTGTCAGATGATGGGTTTTCCATGCAATGTTGAGACTTAAAACAGCCTCTCATGCAACTCCAGTAAAATATCACAGTGGTCTAGTTGGACCTGTTTTGTTATAAATGTGATTTTCTAGGGTCACGTGCATTTGTGCATGTGTGTATTTGTGCATTTGTGCAATGCGAATGTTTCTAAGTCTCCTGAGCAATGAATGGAGGAGCAGGACCTTGGAACTTAAATTGGACCTGCTTTTGCTGTGGCATGAGAGGTTCTCAGCTGCCCCTGTCACAGGTGGGAGCAAGACAAGGCTGGTTCCCCTGTCAGCTTTTAGCTGGAACCCCAAAATGTATGACTGGGATATTTGTTAGTCTGCCAGGAGCTGAGGATCGGACCTGAGGTGTTTAACAGGTAGTGCTGCAATTACCTCATGGTCTTTCAATTCAGATGTCAGGAAAATACCACAGTGATAAATTTTTCAGTGGTCAATCAAACATCTTCCCAAACATTATCCCTACCTCCCAAAAGAGAAGTGGAAGTTTATCTCTGGGGGTACAGCCAGCTGATACAGCCCCTGGCACGTTTGCTTGCAGTTATGTTGTGTTGCACACTTGGTTTGCAGATTGGTGCTGCCTCCTGTTCCTGCTGCAGAGGGAGATCTTGTACAATCCAGGGAGCTGCTTCTACCTACGTGATAGGAAAACAAATTAAATGCCTTTGGCTGTGCCTGGTGACAAGCAAAACCTGCCACCAAATGCAGGCTGTCCTGGCAGTGCCCACAGCTGCAGTGCTCGGGGACAGCAGCTCTGGATGGACTGGGGGTGTATTGGCACAGAGAAAGCTGCTGCTCACAAATCCTGCAATGCCCCCTCTGCTTTGCTCCATGGTCACCAGCCCTGCTGTGAGGGACACACTGCCAGTACCTAACTTGGCTACAGGCCTTTTGCTGAGCCTGGATGTTTCCTCTCTTGGACCTGATGCAAGCCAGCCAATATGAAAAACACAAAACTGACTCAATGGATTGTGGCTTGCAAATTTCAGTAAGAATTAAATATAAGCACAAGGTTATATTTAGCCATCTATAAACAGGGATGAAATAGAGCAGAGGCTCATTATCAGCTGTGCTCTGTCAGATCCCTGCTGGTGTAGTTTGAGGGGTAGAAAGCTGCTTTGGTGGCAGGGAGCTTGGGACGGCTGCCTCAGCGGGAGGTTGGTGACTGTCCAGGCTCTGCTGGCAGGCTCTGTGCCATGGGGCTGGGGCAGGAGCCCTCAGCTGCCCACCACTGTCCTCTCCCAGCAGGATCAAACCAGCACCACAGTGGAGCCCAGTCCATGAGAACCCTCGTCGCCCCGGTTGTCCCTTCCTGAGACTGCTCTTCCCGTCCAGAGCCGGGGCTCCTCCACTGGGATCTGTCCCGAGCACTGTGCTCCAAGTCACGGTCCCCTCGGGATGCCAGGTCATTCCCTTGTCTTCCCTCTGGCCCTGGATACCGCATGTCCCAGAAACAACACACATTCCCCGCTTTGCTAAAAATGGCCAAATGGTTGATGCTGTCTGGCAGGCGGCCTGGCAGGCTGCTCCCTGCTATTTCGGTGCTGTCTGGAGAGACCACGGCCTCACTGCCAGGGTCCACAGCGTCCATGCCAAGGGCGCTGCTGGCTCTGGCGCAGGGCACCGCAGGCAGCTTGGACCAGCTCTGCTCCGGCCAAGTCCACTCCTGTGGCCAGCCAGACCCCGTGTGCCTTCCTGTCACTGCCTCAGGGGCACCTGCACTGGGTGCGAGACAGCAGCGAGTGCTGAGGAGCCAGCTCCGAAGGAAAAGCAGTAAAATGGCCTGTGCTGCCATCTCCACAAACTGCAGTTCCCCGCGACCCCGGGCATCCCTGCGCGCCCAAACCCTTCCCCGTACAGCCTCGTACTTCCCTCTAGCGGCTATTTATTAACGGGAGCTCTCCCTGTGCCCGCTCCTGCGTGCCCTCGGGGCCTGCTCGGGCCCTTCCCCTGGAGGCTGGCTCCTGTGGGTGCACCGTGTGCCATTCCTGTCCCCAGCAGTGCCGGCCAGGAGGCACAGGGGCTGTCAGCACGTGTGGCACGGCCTGTCCTGTTAGGGACTCGCGGGTTTGTTCCCATGAATTACAAACTCACGGGCCTTGACGTTTCCCCTGGATTTTCCTCCATGAGCGTGGGAGGTGGCACGGGCCCAGGGACAGGCAGGTCTGGCAGCAGTGCCCAGGGGCACTGTTTGGCCGTGCAGCAGGGGACAGTGGCTTTCTGTGGCCACGGGAAAGCCCAGCTGCAGGGTGGCTGCTCACCCGAGGCCATGGCTGGGGGGACGGGAGGCCTCTGGTACTCACCACAGCTGAGCCAGGGCTTGGGTCCAGGGAGAAGGGGAGACACCCCACTTGGTGGCCTGGCTGCAGGACCTGGGACCCAGCGCCACATTCTGCCTTTGCTCGAGTCCAGCCTCCCGCTCAGCGCTGGGGATCCCGATTTCTCGGCCCATTTCACACGGACAAACAGGCTCTTTCCTCCTGTGATCGGCGGCTCGGACAGAACAGCTCCTTGCCAGGCTTGAGCAACAGCGTGTTTCTCTTCTTGGCGATTGCAAATAAACTTCCCTGGCCTCAGGGGATCCTCGCTTGGCTCCTAACGAGGCGAGGGATCTTGGCACAGCAAGGTTTCTCATGACAAAAGGGACACTGAGACGCGTTTGTCCAGGAAACAGAGCCCTGTAAATCCTGCTCGGAGCTCCTTTTATTAATGCCATAGCTGTTCCCAGGGTGCTCGTTTCTGCGCTGTGAGTTCAGGGTGCTGCTTTGGCCTCCCGGGCTGTCCAAGGGAACGAGGGGGTTCTGCATGACAACCTCCAGTTCCCACGCCAACTGAGGCAGGTTCTGGCTGCTTTCAGCACAACCTGGTCTCCTCTGGGCTCACTCCAGGCTGGGAAGGAGCTGGGCAGGGCCCAGAATACGCTCAGTGATGTGGCATGCGGGTCACTGCCCGCGAGTGACATCCCCTGCCAGAACGGCTCCCAGCTTTCCCTCCCTGCAGGGATCGCACCTTTCCGAGCAGGCGCCTGAGAGCACACCTCTGTCCGGCTGAGCTGCTAATGAGGGCCTTAATGAGATTGCCACTTGCCCGGTAAAAGGAGCAGGCAGGGAAGGAGAGCCGGCAGCTGCTCACCACGCAGCCCCCGCGGGCTGCTTGCGTTCAGCGGCACCGCGTTCTTACAGAGTACAGGAATTCTTTATTAGGAGAGCGTTTCTGAGTCATCCAGGCAAGGAAAAGCGCATTTCCTTGGCACGGAGGGCTTATCCCAGCCGGCCCCTCCGCCGCTTGGACAATAGATGGAGCTCACCGCCCTGGCTCCGCACGCCCGGCCGAGGCTGCCGGACCGGGGATACCCCAAAGAGCCCCCGAGCTCGGGGACAGCCCCGGCACCCTCCGGGGACAGCCAGGCCCTTCTCTCTGCCGGTGGGTGGGCAGTAGGGGGTGAGGGAGCCGTGAACCCAGCCAGCTGGAAACAAAATGGAAGAGAAAAATTGGGCTTTGTGTGGGGCTTTGCAACATTTGTGCAACGTGGTGCAGGTAATCCCAGCACAATTCCCATGGCCTTCCCAGTCTACATCACACTTCTGTCCTTTGTAAGAGGTGTCTGTCCCCAGTCCCCTCTTTTTCTTCGCTTGTGGTTGCTGAGGGACAGAAATGGCATCATCTCCCTTTGTCACCACTTCCATCACTGGACGTGTCTCATCTTTCAGACTCCATACCCACTGCTCTCGATTTGGGAGCAGTGTTGCTGGGGTGTCCGGGGGAATTGCACAAACCAGAAGAGTGCATTTGCTCTGGGTCTGATGGCAAAGGGAGCACATGGATCCCCAAAACCCCAAGTGGTTTGGCAGAACCTGAAGCGGGGTTGGTGGCTCCATGCTGGGGCCCAGTGCAGGCAGCAAGGAGCCATGGCATACTGGAGCTCCTGGTACTGGGGTTTCAGGGTACCCTCAGCCCTCCACATAGCAGCCATTTGGGATTCAGGACTCATTGCAAGGGGATTTTCTTTCCCTCTCTCTGTTCCTTTCCCCCAGACATGGTGCAGGCAGGGGACAGGGCACAGACAGGGAGCAGGCAAGGCTCCTCCTGGCTCCACAAACCACAGCCCTCATCTGCTGTGCTTGGAAGCCCTGCCTGGTGACAGCCTCACGGCTCCACAAACCACAGCCCTCATCTGCTGTGCTTGGAAGCCCTGCCTGGTGACAGCCCCGTGCCATCCATGTCCATGGTCACCCCAGCACTGGGGTGAAAGTCAGCAGCCCCCAGGGGAGATGACTCCTTCCCATCACACTTTGTTGTGCATTATGCAAGTTCAGCAGAACAATTTTTGGCCGTAATGGTTTTTCCATTCACTGAGGTATTGATCCCGAGCCACCAGCCCGGTAACCTCTGCTGTGCATTAGCTGACCCCTGCCTTTTGCAGATGATGGATGTGGCATGTGGCGTGGGGTGGCTTTGGCACTGGCCTGCTGGAGGCTGGGGCTCTTCTCCCAGTGCTGGACTCTCCTGGAGTGTCATCCAGCTGCCAATGAGACTGAGTCGCTGTGTTCTCAGCTCAGTCCCTGCCTGCCTTCCAGAGGGTCTGTGCTCAGATACAATAATCTTTGAAAACACCAGTGAGGTGTTAAGGGATAACAGTTTTCTTGATTCTCTCTTCTACCCAATCTATTCACTTAGAAATGAGGGTGTGATTAATTAAAGGCATTAGGAATCTTGCATTGTCTATAATGAGGAATATCATTGCTGGATCCTAGTGATACATGTTTCCCAAAGAAACTATAAATCTATTCTAAAAATATTACCCTTTGTTTTTACTTTGGGCATAAATCATTCCAAAGTGGTTCTGGGAAGTTACAGAGAATGACACATCTGTGACACTTTTGATGGGGCATTTCTTTGTGCTTTGCAGGAGGTGTTTGTGTTTACTGAAGGACTAGTAAAGGCTTAATAGTGTCTTCAATTCTTCATTTTCATAAATGCTTGTTCTCCTGACTTGAGCAGTTAAAAACACGCTGTTACTGGTTTTAAGAGTAAATTGGTGGGGCTCTTTCCGCAATCAAATTATTTTTCCTCCACTTTGCCTCTCTTCCACATGAAAAACAATGGTAATTCACTCTTCCCATTTTATATGTTTCTGACTTTTCAAAGGCACCTTTCTTTGGAAAGGCAGTCTGGCAGCTCGGGTGGCAGCCAGCTGTGGCTGCAGCACTTTGCCTTGTGGCTGCCAGGAGTGTAGACGCAAGTTGGACAAGCAGATCTGGCAGCTGGGAGCAGACTGGGAGCCTCAACACCCTGTCCCAGCAGATGTGAGGAATTGGAGGAGCTCTGGAGGACTGATAGGAGATATGCAGGCTGTGGTGCTGGCTGTGGGAGGCTGTGGTCAGCAGCCTAGGGAGAGCTTGCTCCTTCATGCTTGCAGCTTGGTCTGGGCAGAGCCATGACCTGAAGATTTAAAAATCCTTTACAAACGCACACACAAAACTTGTGCTGGTTTGTGCCAGTGCCCCTGAGCTGGAGCTCAGTCATGGCTGGATGCCAGCGACCCTTGGTGCTGCTCACCTGGGCTGGAGACAGCTTCCATGCTCACATGGCAGTCCTGGGGGACCTGGACACCAAACCTACGGGGAAATCAGATGTCCTGAGCACTCCTGCCATTGCAGCCATCCTCCTGCTCTGCCATTGCAGCCAACCTCCTGCTCCTGCCATTGCAGCCAGCCTCCTGCTCTGCCATTGCAGCCATCCTCCTGCTCTGCCATTGCAGCCATCCTCCTGCTCTGCCATTGCAGCCATCCTCCTGCTCTGCCATTGCAGCCATCCTCCTGCTCCATCCATTGCAGCCAGCCTCCTGCTCTGCCATTGCAGCCAGCCTCCTGCTCCTGCCATTGCAGCCATCCTCCTGCTCCATCCATTGCAGCCAGCGTCCTGCTCCTGCCATTGCAGCCATCCTCCTGCTCTGCCACTGCAGCCATCCTCCTGCTCTGCCATTGCAGCCAGCCTCCTGCTCCTGCCATTGCAGCCATCCTCCTGCTCCATCCATTGCAGCCAGCGTCCTGCTCCTGCCATTGCAGCCATCCTCCTGCTCTGCCATTGCAGCCAGCCTCCTGCTCCTGCCATTGCAGCCATCCTCCTGCTCTGCCATTGCAGCCAACCTCCTGCTCCTGCCATTGCAGCCAGCCTCCTGCTCTGCCATTGCAGCCAGCCTCCTGCTCCTGCCATTGCAGCCAGGCTCCTGCTCCTGCCATTGCAGCCATCCTCCTGCTCTGCCATTGCAGCCAGTCTCCTGCTCCTGCCATTGCAGCCAGTCTCCTGCTCCTGCCATTGCAGCCAGCCTCCTGCTCCTGCCATTGCAGCCAACCTCCTGCTCCTGCCATTGCAGCCATCCTCCTGCTCTGCCATTGCAGCCAGCCTCCTGCTCTGCCATTGCAGCCATCCTCCTGCTCTGCCATTGCAGCCAGCCTCCTGCTCTGCCATTGCAGCCATCCTCCTGCTCTGCCATTGCAGCCAGCCTCCTGCTCCTGCCATTGCAGCCAGCCTCCTGCTCTGCCATTGCAGCCAGTCTCCTGCTCCTGCCATTGCAGCCATCCTCCTGCTCCTGCCATTGCAGCCAGCCTCCTGCTCTGCCATTGCAGCCATCCTCCTGCTCCTGCCATTGCAGCCAACCTCCTGCTCCTGCCATTGCAGCCATCCTCCTGCTCCTGCCATTGCAGCCAACCTCCTGCTCCTGCTATTGCAGCCAGCCTCCTGCTCCTGCCATTGCAGCCATCCTCCTGTTCTGCCATTGCAGCCAGTCTCCTGCTCCTGCCATTGCAGCCATCCTCCTGTTCTGCCATTGCAGCCAGCCTCCTGCTCCTGCTATTGCAGCCAGCCTCCTGCTCCTGCCATTGCAGCCATCCTCCTGCTCCTGCTATTGCAGCCATCCTCCTGCTCCTGCTATTGCAGCCAGCCTCCTGCTCTGCCATTGCAGCCAGTCTCCTGCTCTGCCATTGCAGCCAGTCTCCTGCTCCTGCCATTGCAGCCAGTCTCCTGCTCCTGCCATTGCAGCCAGCCTCCTGCTCTGCCATTGCAGCCAGTCTCCTGCTCCTGTCATTGCAGCCATCCTCCTGCTCTGCCATTGCAGCCAGCCTCCTGCTCCTGCCATTGCAGCCAGCCTCCTGCTCCTGCCATTGCAGCCATCCTCCTGCTCTGCCATTGCAGCCAACCTCCTGCTCCTGCCATTGCAGCCAGCCTCCTGCTCCTGCCATTGCAGCCAGCCTCCTGCTCCTTCCATTGCAGCCAGCCTCCTGCTCCTGCCATTGCAGCCATCCTCCTGCTCTGCCATTGCAGCCATCCTCCTGCTCTGCCATTGCAGCCAGCCTCCTGCTCCTGCCATTGCAGGCAGGCTCCTGCTCCTGCCATTGCAGCCATCCTCCTGCTCCTGCCATTGCAGCCAGCCTCCTGCTCTGCCATTGCAGCCAACCTCCTGCTCCTGCCATTGCAGCCAGCCTCCTCCTCCCTCCATTGCAGCCAGCCTCCTGCTCTGCCATTGCAGCCAGCCTCCTGCTCCTGCCATTGCAGCCAGCCTCCTCCTCCCTCCATTGCAGCCAGCCTCCTGCTCCTGCCATTGCAGCCAGCCTCCTGCTCTGCCATTGCAGCCATCCTCCTGCTCTGCCATTGCAGCCATCCTCCTGCTCTGCCATTGCAGCCATCCTCCTGCTCCTGCCATTGCAGCCAGCCTCCTGCTCCTGCCATTGCAGCCATCCTCCTGCTCTGCCATTGCAGCCATCCTCCTGCTCCTGCCATTGCAGCCAGCCTCCTGCTCTGCCATTGCAGCCAGTCTCCTGCTCCTGCCATTGCAGCCAGGCTCCTGCTCCTGCCATTGCAGCCAGTCTCCTGCTCCTGCCATTGCAGCCAGCCTCCTGCTCCTGCCATTGCAGCCAGCCTCCTGCTCTGCCATTGCAGCCAGCCTCGTGCTCCCTCCATTGCAGCCATCCTCCTGTTCTGCCATTGCAGCCAGCCTCCTGCTCCTGCCGTGCCCTGGCTGCCCCCCTGGCAGGATGGGTACCCTGACTGTGAGCCTCAGGGTGCCCTGGTGTGCTGGGCTCAGATCCTGCCACCTTGGCATCACTGGAGTCTCCTCCTGCAAAAGCTCTAGAGCTAGACAGGCAGGTGGGAGTGAAAGTACTTCTATACAAAACACATTTTCTGGTACTCCTTTATAGGTTTTTAATGTGATTCGTATGTCCCTCCCTGGCCCATCGCCCACAGCCAGGCGCTCCCCTTCTTCCTGCTCCTCACGGCTGTGTTTTCTGTGGATTGGGTTCAACTGGATAATTTCATCTCCTTTGTATTTATAATCCCTATGAGGGTGGTGTCTTTAACAAAGACTTTTCCTTCTCATTGCTTTGGCAAAGCAAGCAGCAGCTCCCTGCTGCGTCTCTGCTCAGATGACACAGAGGTTCTCTGAATAGCAAAGAGAGAAAACAAAAAGAATCAGCTTAGATGCTTTCTTTTTCCAGGCAGCTACACATATCCACCTCATGATACATATATCCATCTCATGGAAAATTCCCCCCAGTACTTTAGATTTTTCCTTTCCATGTGCCTGCATCCACAAGGCTCTGCCTGTGAAGCATACTGCTGGCTCGTAGATGGAGATGGGACATCAAGAGAGAGTGTCTGACAGGAAGAGAGGAGCCAGAAAGGGCCTTTTTTCCCCACAGCCAAAGAGGAAAGAGTAAGGAAATTCAGAGAATCCAAATGAGATATGATATAGGTATTCTTCATGAGAAACACCCCTGCAGTCCCAGACTCCAGGGGGCAAGTGGTTCAGCTAAAAAGAAGTTTAATTCCTATAATGGCACAAGTCATTCCTGTGCTGGATTAGGGCTGCAGGCTGGAGACAGAATTGGCAGTGCCTCATTTTCCCCTGGCAGGGCAGGTGCCCGCTGACCCCAGGCCCTTTTCATCCCACTGGCTCCCTCGGCAGGGAAACCCTTGGGCAAACTTCCCACCAGTGTCTTTGGAGGGGACTGCTGGTGGCATGTGGGCACTGAGACCTCACCTGCCCCGTGTGGCTGTGCAGCTGTGATCTGCCTTCCCAAAATGCAGGTGTCACCTGCCCCCATGGGCACCAGTACTGGCAGACTGCCAGTGCCATCACTGTCCCTGCGGGGTTTCTAGGGGCATGTGCAGCAGCACGGGGCAAAATCCAGCCCCTGAACCTCACTGCTTGTTTGTATGTTGTCTCTTAGCTTGCTCTCTGCAAATATTTGTAGGCAGCTGAACCAGAAATAATTGCTCCCAGCTCTGCCATGGGGGTTTGTGATGAGCCTGCGAGCATGTGTGTGCCGTAGATAATCTGGGTGCTTTTGTGCTCAGCGGCTCTGGCATCTCTCACTGTACTGCTTTTGTTTCTGGGTTCTCTTTGTCTTCCACTCTCCCCTCAGTGCATGGTGCCTTTCCTGATACCTCTGAAAATAACTGACTTCATGTTTTGGTCATTCTTTTGTATTTGTTTCTGGGAAGTAGGAAAGCAGCATCTCTGCGTGTGTTCCCCGGTGACTGCTGCTCACACAGCATGTGTCTTTATGGTTCAATTAAAAGCGTTATGACATTTTTCCAGCACGCCCTGCCACCATCCTGGCAAAACATTTGCTACCTTGATAACATTCTCCAGTTTATGAGTGCAAGTCCTTCCCTCTGGGACAGCATGCTCTGGCTGCACTGCAATGACTCCAAGGTGCAGTGTTTCTGACACTCTGGAATAGAGATAAAATGTAGCCCCAAGGACGTAGCTAGACCACTTCTCCAAAACTGAGATTACCTGAGTTTTGAAGAGGAATAAATACAATTAAATTAACCACAAAGTTCTCTTCTCCCAACAGACTCCCACCGCCTCACCTGGGACACAAGGTTCTTGTGCCAAACAGGTCCAAAGCTTTGGCTCTCCTGCTTCCCAGGGCAGCTTTGTCACCTGCAGGAAGCTTTCATACATGCTTATCAAAGAGGAGCATTGGCCATGTTGCATTGCCTAGAAGAAATATTCTTCTGTCCCCGTCCTTATAACTTCTCTCCATCACTTTGTTACTCTTGTTTCTGACACTAGCTAGTGTTTACCTTCTACACACTGAGTTTGTTATTTGCAGCCAGTCCTGAGCGTGCCATGAACCTGGCAGCGCTGGAATCATATTTTCCACTGCTAGCGTCAGAAAGCAGCATAAACCACCCTGTATGGCCAATGGCAGGGCTATGGTGGAGACCTTCTGCATGATGAGATTTACTCGAGGTGGATAAGGAAGCACTGATGCCAAGAGGTAGAAAAGGAGCGAGGGTGGGAACCTGGCTCAGCTGTAGCTCCTCTCCACCAGCATTGCTGAGGCTGCTGCATGGAGGCCCAGCCCCAGGTACAGAAACCCTCCGTGCTGCTGTTCCTCTCTGGAGCAGGCAGTGAAACCCGAGGGTTCAGCCCCGCTGAGTCAGCGGCAGCACAGAAACCTCTGCTGTGGTTTGCTCTCACTATTGCTCAGCTCCATTCTCCCTGTTTGGGCTGGCAGCTCCTCTGCAGCCTCTCTTGCTCCTGAGCTGGGAACAGGCTTCCCCCAGAGTCTCCCCTCTCCTGTATGCAGGGAAGTCAGAGAGAGAGCAGCTGCAGCAGAGACTGGGATGTTGCATCTCATGGCAAAACTTTCTCTTCCCAGTGAGTCTGGTTTTGAAGGTGGAGGGCTCTGGCTGACTCCTTGCAACGGATGGGAATTTACCCACAGTCATCACTCAGTTTCTCTGTTCTCTAAGAGGGTTGTTAAGATGCTGCTGTTGGCTTTTAAAACAGAAACAGTTTTTCGGAAGCCTTATGAAATTCTGGTTTTTCGATTGCTTATCAGCACATCAGTATATTGTTAATATAACCCTAAGGTTTATGGTGTCCCTCCTGCCTGTGGAAGGGCTGAGGTACAGGGTGCAGTCCAAATGGCTGTTTCCTAAAGCAGTGCCTTCCTTAAGAGCACTGCGAGATCTTAGGGTGGGAAGAGGTTAGTTGTTTTTTTCCCCTGGAGGAAAGCAGCTGAAGCCTCCAGTGTGGAAAAGCATTTGATCTATGAATGCAGTATCTTTAAAATCTATGTGGTACACTACGATAACCTGCTTACTCGCCTCCATATAACTTTTGAGCCGACCTCCTTCCTCTGATTTAGGCATATTAAATAAAAACATCTGGCTTTTATTCATCTCCCCTTTCAGGCTCCCTTTGCCTCCTTGAAAAGCTGAAGTTTTTGCTTGAATCTTTTTCAACTCAGAAGTATTTTGGGGAGGCTGAGGTAGATTAGATTTTATTGCTGCTCTCTTCCACATTCCATACCTGCTTTTCCCACCTGTTGTCATGTTCTGCATTTAGACCCTCACCTTTTGTCCCCTGCAGCATTGTGATCTCTAGGAAGGACTTTGCAATGTGATTTGGACAAGTCACTAATATAATGTAGGGAAAAAATCGCATGTTTCTCTCAGGATGCAGCTGCTGAAATAACAACAGCTGCTCTAAACCCAAACCACCTTTCAGCTGGAGCCTTCTGGCATTTGCAATCCCAACTCAATTTCAGATGGGGCTGCGAACTTCAGCCTCCTCCTCCATCTCTGTGCACAGGGATCTGTGCTGAGCCTGGCCTTGCCCCTGGGCTCCTCGGGGTGAATATCCACACACGATGGGATGGGGCCAGCACTGCAGGTGGCCCTCTGCCAACACACTGAAAGTAGACCTGGGAAAAGCTTCACTTCTCCTTCAAGGAAGATGCTGTCCAGGCCAGCTCCTTCTTCCCAGCCAGACACGTGGCGGGGGCTCTGGTACGCATCCCTCTGCTGCGTGGCAAAGGCTGGTGGCCACACATCTTCCCCATTTGCCTTCACCAGCCTTGCAGTAAACCAGGGCCAAATCTGCTGCCTGAGGTCAGTGGGGGATGCACCCTGCCACTGTGGAAACAAGAAATGGTAAGAGGCTAAATTATTTTTTTAGAGCTCAATTGGCCATTGAGAAAGTGAAGAGTTATTTGTTTTTCCTATCTAACAGTGAGACTTTTGTGCCCGTGTTATTGTAGGTAATGCAGAAGTCACCTTCCTTTGTGAACCTCGTTTCTGCAAGATCTTTTCTCAGTTCACAGCTTCCCCTTCACACACGGTTGTGTGAAAGGTTCTCCAGTCACATCTGATTCTGAAGTTGTATCTTGGAAAGAAGAGATGCCAGAGACGTGGGCTGAGGGGACAGGGATAACTCCCGTTTACAGCTGTGGGGTTTGGGGATTTGCAGTCGGTATCTTGTCTGTGCACAAACAGATGGAAGGATAAAGCTCCAGAACAGGCAGAGAGCACAGTGCCTGTGAACAGGCTCATGTGCATTGATGAGCATGTGGAGGGGCAGAGCCTGGGCTGGGGCAGCACATCTCAGGGTGCTGGCATCCAGAGAGTGGGTGTTGTGCACCCCGGAGGACAGAGCACTCCTGCACTCTCTGCTGCCTTTGTAGGTGGAAGGGCACCCTGAAGGATACCCCTGGAGACTGGAGTAACCAGGCTTGGTCTGTGCTTTTATTTCATTAAGTGTTAAGAAACATGTATTTGATCATCTTCTCTGGCATGGGAAAATTCTAAGCAAATAGATTTGGTGACACTTAGAATTCTTAGAAAATATGATGAAGGGTGCAGGAGAGGGCTGTGTTCCCTGTGTTCTGAGCAGGCTGCAAGGGCAGATGTTCTGCCCCCTCCTTTAATTAGACAGTTAACCACAGAACTACCTTTGAGGGAAAGCCTTGTCCCTGGGGGCCCTGTGCTCCTGCAGACATCCTGGGAGGATTGGTGGGGAGCCTTTGTTCACTGAGCAGTGCAAATGTTCTGACATTGGATCCACATCACTGCTTGCCTCCCTCCACCTTTTGCACTCACAAGCCACCTCCCTGGCAGGAGATGAATCATCCTTGGAATGGCAGCCCCCAAATCTGGGTGAATTGCTCAGCAGACCTTAAAGGCCATGGGGGTGATGGGGGTGATGGAATCTGTGCCATCCCTTGCTTGGGGCTGTCTCCACACTAGTCCCTGGGGAAGGGTGTGCTGCCTTTGCTGCCACCTTGCTCTCATGAGCAGGAGAAGAGGACTTGCCCTGAAGCTTGTGTACCTCCTCATCAGCTGTACAACTGTGGAAACGAAGGAGAGCAGGAGCTCAGAGGATGCCGAGCTTCTGAGCTGACCATGAAGTGCTCACGCCTGTGCCTGAGCCTGGAGAGTCACTGCTTCCCACCAGAGAGGGGTTTGGCCTGTGTCACTGACAGAAATTGTGCCAGGGATTCTGCCCATGCCTAGATGGAAATGGGACTCCCTGAGGTTGAGATGGGCTAAGAAGAAGCAGCGAAGCCAGTCTGGCAGGGAAGGCGTGGGCAAGAGGCTGCATGGGGCAGGGGAGGCATTGCTGAGGAGCCTGCAGCTCCAGAAATGCTTCAGAAAGCCATGATCACAGCCAGGCAGGCATAAAAATAACATGTGGAAAGGTTATGTGGCATGGAGGCAAGATCAAGTCACAAGCAGTTCAGAATCTAATGGGAGCAAGTAGAAGAAGAACACAAGAATTTGAGATACTGAGAAAGGCGTCTTGCAAGACAGTGTGGGCATGGGGGCTGAAGTGTTCCTCATTAGAAGTGGGAAATATGGGAAAAGAAAGAGGAGAAGGCTGCTGTAATACTTATGGGAACAAAGTGTTACATGCATGAAAGACAAAATCATTGTGGAATTAAAAATAAAACATATCAGGAAAACATGAGCCAATCAGGCAGCACTTAAAACTTGTGAAAGAAAATAGTCATAGAAACTGTGAAGAAATACGATCCTACACACCCAAATGATGGTAGAGGAGTGGGGTTATTGTTGGCACTATATAAAATCAAGGTTGCTGGGGTCGGTCTTGCAGAGAGCAGTGGGTGAGACGGAGACTATTTTAAGAACAGGCTGAAGTTCCTCTGATACACCATTTGTGCTTCAGCCACTGGAAAGGGGAACATGTAGGAATTGAGCAGGGAATGGAAAAGGTTTGCCATTTCCCTCAACTTTAGAAAGTTCCCTCTTAGTTTTGCAAGGAAATTAAGGTTTTGGAGTGAAAATTAAAGTGAAAGCAGAAGCAATCACCCAGACGTGTGCAGGGTGGGAGGTTTCTGTATTCCTCATCAGGCTGGGAAGGAGGCGACAGATTTAAATCAGTGCCAACAGGAGACTGGTTGGGTTTCTTTTTTTTATTTTCCACACTGCATTTAAACCTCCTGCATCAGGCTGTCCCTCCTCTGTCTGAAGAGATGGATCCATTCTGTGTGAAAGCTCCTGAGGGAGACACAGGGCACATCCTCAGCCTGCCAAGGGTCGGGCAGAGCTGAGCTGGCAGCTGTGAGTGGGGGATGAGGAGCAGAGGGTTGGTGCTGCCAGGCCAGGTGTGCAGCTGCCTTGCAGGCATGGCCAGCTGCAGGCAGGGCAGGGGGGTGGCACCCAGGCTGTGCCCAGGGACAGCCAAGGCTGTGGGCTGGAGACCTCTTTGGATCAGGCACTTTGAACGGGTACCCGCTAAGGCAGGAAGGTTGTGCCTGAGTTCCTTGAGTGTTCTGCACAAAAGCAGCGAGGTGTTAAGGCGGTTCTGTGGATGCTTGGGAGGCACCCCCACATCCTCACTTAAACACTTCTAAAGCAAAGCAGAGCAAATGGCACCGGCAGGGGGGCCTTAGGAGGAAGGAGTGCTGCCTCCCAAACGCTTTGCTTGTGGCTGTAGTTTTGCAGTTAAATATACCAGTCAGTGTAAATCACTGTCTGAAATTCCTGTGCATGCGTTATCAACCGCTGACATCTTTATTTGCCCTGACTCCTTATTTATCTGGAATCTCAAGGTCAGAGAAGAATCCTGCATGTGTTTTCCTTCAGCAGTATAAACATCACTTCTCTCTTGCCTCAGCTGCATGCTTCCCAGTGGGCTGTGGGTCCCCGGGGTCATCCTGGTGCCTTTAGGGATACTGAGCTGTACTGTAAGTGCTCCAGTGCTGGTGGGCATCCTGCAGAGCAGGGTTTGCCATAGGCAGCGTTCCACAGCACTCCCCTGCAGCCAGGGCTCTCCTCTGGCCCTTAAATCCTGTACCAGCACGGGGAGTGGTCCCTCCAGGTGCCCAGAAGTGCAGAGGATGTGGCAGGACCAGGGCACAGGTAGCCTGGCCATCAGAACCTGCACTTTGCAGGACAGAGGGAAGGGTTTTTTGGATCCTGGCCCACAGTTTAACCAGTATAACCTAGAGTTCAAATATTTTAGTTCATTACACTGCTGAAGTTTCACAAGGAAGTGCTGGGTCTGTCCTGCACCATATGCATGGCATGAATGAAGCCACACTTCTGACAGCAGGGCTAAAAATCTACCTGGATGTGCTGCTTTTTTATTTTGTTTTTGCACCTTCTCTTTCCTTTTTTTTTTTTTTTTAATAAGAAACCTGCAGTCACCTATGCCAATGCTACTGGGTGAGTCCACCAGAAGCATGGTGAAGGACAGCAATTTCTCTAAAACAAGCCTGCACGCTGTGAGTTTTAAACTTCAATTATCCTTGTCATACCAGTGGCAGTGGCCATGGAGTGGTCTGACACAAAGGAGTCATGTGCTAGCCAGGCACTGGAGCAGTGACAGACTTCTCCCCTGAGAGTATTTTGGAAATCATCCCCAAAGAAGTGCATCTTGATGTTAAATTACGGTAATGGACTGACAAGTTTTCCTGACAACCAGCCTCCATGCTACACTTCTAGCAGAAGAAATTCTATATAATTTATTAAATCATGAAGCTGTGGGGCTCAGGGTGAGCATGGTCCCAGTCCCCAGTTTGTCACATCAGGGCTCATTTGGAGTAAATTTTGCTGTGATGCTACCAATGCAACCAAGCTTCGCAAGCACTGTGCTTTTTCAGGCACTGCTGAAGTAGGTGCTGTGTGAGCTCTTTTTAGGCCTGTTTTGGACATAGTTTAAGAAGTCAGCACACCAGATAGCTGCATCCTGTTGGATGCCTTGCCTCTCCTATTGTCTTTTCTGAAACAAGGATTCAAAGCATGGACACCAGACATGCTGTAATCAGCATTTACAGCACCCTTACCATAATCTCCTCTTGCACTTCTTCAGGAAACCGACATCAAGAATATGAAATAATTTTATTTGTTGATCTTAAAATCCCCCGAATAGCAGGCTCCAGAATTTGGAGGAAGTACCCTTGAATTTCCAATGAACTATCACAAAATGAGAAACCAAATACCTCTCACTACCCCAGACAATTCTCTGTAAATCTTAAAAATGCAGAATCTGCACATTGCTTTGTTAAGTAACATCTTACTGGGACTATGGGGTGGAGCTTCTTGCCCACAGAAGTGTGGATCAACAGGGTAAGGGCTTTAAAATATGTCCCTGATCTTCCCCATTTGTGACTTGAAGGTGCAGTTTTTTATTTTGCATATCTCAGGATGATGAGTTCAGCACCTGAAGGTGTAGAGTGTATTAAGGATGCAGGTACATGTAAGATAGTAAAACTATATCCAGGAGAACCAAGGGGAAATTGCAAATTTTTAATGTGAGTGACACATGGCAAAAATATCCTGCTGCCTCCCTGCTAGGGGGGTGGAAAGTCATACCCCTTCCAGCACAGGGCTGCTCAACATGTGATTACTGCAGGAGAAAGGCTACTCTTTGATCAGTTCAAAGCACGGTTCTGGATTCACAGGAAAGAAGGGGTAATGTCGAGTTTGTAGAAGCAGGCAGGAATGGCATGTGTCTGCACAAGTTGGCTTATCATGAGTTCACTAAAAAGGAAGGTAAGCAATAATTTCTTCGATTCTGCCTAATACATGCTTTGCTTTCAGCCCTGCTGTAGGGGATCAGACAGCTCCATCAGTCAGATGAGAACACCCTGCAGAGGTGTGGATGGAGCCTGTGCAAAGCCCCTATCACTGTCTCTCTTTGCCAGGGACAGACAGGAACTGGGAGAAGTGACACCCTCCAGTGAGCACAGCCCAAAATCTCTGGCCCAGCCCAAAGTCCCTGCATATGCTGTGATCCCAGGGTGGGCACAAAACCACTCCACGACCCAGAGGACACTGAAAATGGGGGTTTCTGCCAAGGCCACCTTTCTCTGTTCAGCATGTGCTGAGTTTTGATGCATCTTTAAAGGTTTCTTAGATTTACTGGGATGAGTTCAGCTCAGATAGGCTCGTAATTCTGCAGCTCCACACAAACATACAATAGATAGGATGTGAAATGGGGAGTCTGGACACGTTGTTTCTTAATTCTGGGCTGGGCTGGAACATCTCTGTAGGAGGTGCTGCATCTGTCCAGGATTCTGAGGAGTTGGATGTCCTGATGAGAACTACTTTAAAATGTTTTCTTGAATTTATTTTTCCAGTTAACTAACTTTTTGCATGTTGTTTTGGGTGGAGGTTTGTTTTTTAGTTTGGTTTTTTTTCCTAACAAATGTAAGAAAAATATTTTTATTAAATTCCACCAATAAAAGCACTTTGAATTGAGAGGTTTTCATGTTGGAGTTTTTGGTTTTCATTCAAATGTTGTGTTACCACTAATGGCAGGTGCTGACCAGAGTGGCTGAAGTTTTTCTTCAGGGTCTGACTCTGGACTGCCTTGTAATGAAATGGTTTATTGTGCACAGTCTAATTACTATAGACTGACAATCAAACAGGATGACTCAGCCAGCCCCAGACCAAGCTCATTGGATTTTTCAGCCATGTGGGTTGTTTGCATTTCACAGAGGACAAAATTATAATGCCCCTTTAAAAGCAGCTCCTGGCTCAGAATATTCCTCTGGACAACAAAAGAAAGACCCTGCACAACTTCAGAACACTGTGACCATGTCAGATGTGCTTTTATCTTTGACCTGGGATGGTTTACAGTAGAGAGGAGAGGGGAGGAGAAGGGAGGAGAGGGCTTTGGTGTGTCACTATTTCAGGACTGTGCAGTTCACATTCATGGGGAAGGCAGTTGCCTTCCCAGTCACTCCTTTCCCCACATCTACCCCCTAAAAGAAATTAAAATAAAAGTGCCAAAACACAAACCCAAACACAGAGCCCCCAGAGGGTGAGAGACCAGAGCCTGTGGTAGCACTACACTTAAGCAAAAGTCAGGGAGATTTGGGCTGACTTTGCAGAGAAGCAAACTGCCGCTCTCAGAGCTGGGCAAGGGGGATAATCCAGAGCTATCTAAAGTCTGGATTACCATGAAGTAAGAAAAATTTTGGGACTGTCTTCAACCAGAGTCTGACTGGGGACAGCTGATGGTTGTGTCTTGGCTGTGACAGCTGCTCTCTGCATCTGCAGAGGGAAGGGCAGCTCTTCTGCAGGCAGGAAATCTTTCAAGGATGGGCACTGGCCTCTGCTGACCCCCAGGAATGAACGCCAACCATGGACTGGCTGCAGTCAGCTGCCCTCTTCCTGCCAGCCTGAAAAAACAAGCATCCAGGAGGAAGAAATGAGACTCTGCAAGGGCTCTTCTTGCCCAAGAGCCTGGGCTGGGGAAACTCCGTTCTTGTCCAAGGAAATTTCTCTTGCTCATCTCTTGACCTCCCAGACTGTTGGCTGTGCTCCAAGGAAGACATCCTCCTCCAGAGCACTGATGGGGCTGCAGCAGCCTTACCTCCAGGAAATGAGTTAGTGATAAAATTCTCAGTACTCCCCATCCCTTTCTGCCTGTAACAGCTTTGCCTGGGAAATCCCAGCTGCCTCCTGCTGCTGCCTTAGTAGGTTATGGTTCGCAGGGTAGGTGACACTGGACTTTCTTCCAGAATTAGGACATTGCCTTAGATGTTCAGATAGTAATTTAAAGATGTTTCAGTTACATTCTGAACTTAACCAGTCTACAAATTGGTCTTTGGAGGACAGCAGGTTCTGTGGCAATAGCATGGGCCTCAAGTTCCCCTCGCTGATGTTGTGTAACCTCCATGATCTGCAGAAAAGGATTTCCTTATTTTCTTTGTAGAAAGGCTGAGATGCCCCCCCACTATCCTTTTTTTTCTAACCATGATCAAGATAATGTGCATGGGTGAGGGGAAAAACGTCACTCGTAATCTGATTGTGCTAAGCATAAAAGTATTTGAGTTCTTCTCTTATCTGAATAACTCTCAGTGCCACTTTCTCTCCCACTTTATAGTCTCAAAGAGCTGAAGACATCAGCGACGTACATAATCATGGATGCTGGTTGCATGAATACTTCTAGGTCTTCATTGTTCAGACTCCAATCTTCTCTACCATGTGAAGAAAACAAAGAAAATTCTACCTGCAATTTATTTTTATCTTGGCTGTAACATAACAGCAAAGGGAGTGGTGTGATTTTTCTCACTGGCATGTTGCTGTGCATCATGATCTGGCTTCGGAGCAACCTCCTCCAGTGCCAGCACAGAAGGAGGTGGGTGGTGAGTAGGGCTGGGTTACCTGTGTCTGTGCATTTGCTGTTCTGCCCCACTGCTGTAAAATAATAATCACTGCCCTGGGAGGTTATAAAACAGCACACATGGGGTTGTGCTGTGCCCAGAGCACGGTGTGGGGCCCCGGAGGCACAGAGCAATGTGGTCAGTCCCCGTGACCAAAAACCACATCTGAGAAAGCCCCAGTTGCCATGACCTGCCACACTGGGTTTCACTCATTCTGCAAAGATTCCAACACCTTGCCAGGCTTTGGATTGTGCAAAGAATCCAGCCCCCTGCCAGGGCCTGGAAAATGCAGTGCCTGGGCAGAGCAGAGAGTGACTGTTGTGTTTAATGTGTGCTGTGCACTCAACCTCACACCTTCTCCCCTGCCCTACCCCGCTGCTGTGCACAGCAGCAAACCTGGGCAGCACTGCCAGGGAGCTGAGCACAAGGCTGAGCCACATCCCAGCTCGGGTCTGGCCCCGTCTCTCTCCTCTGACAGATGAAGGGATGATGAACTGCTGTGCCATCCTAAACTCTGCTTGTGCTGGAGAATTGGAGAAGAAACCATGGTCCACAGGCTGCTAGGATTTGTGCTGACCCTCTCATTTACAGGCAGGATCCTAGCTCAGAGTGAGATTTGCTTTCTTCCATGGGAGGCAACTCAGTGACACAGAATTTTCCACCCAAAAAGATGGGATCTGTCTGTTTTGGCTTGGGCTGTGTGTAGACTTGCATTTGTAACGTCTGCAACTGAGATCTGAGACAATTGAACCTGTCTAATTGTTGCTGTGGGTATATGCTGCGTGTGTGCCAGCATGGATTATACAGCCTCCCTTCTTGCTCCTGCTGCCTGGGGTGTGCTCTTTGTGCCACAGTTAAATGTGTCATATTTTTATTGAATAGCAACGTCCCAACTGAAGAGATAAATACAACACAGGCATAATGAATCATGGGCTCTGTGGACTTGCTCAGCCTCAGGAGGCTGGAGCAGGCCAAGGGATGAAACACTGTGGGCTAACTCTTGTTTTCTTCACTTTTGCCTGCGATGTGCACCCACGGGAATTCAGAAAACAATACTCATCCTGCCTGTGCAAGAATCCAAGGATTCTAAATGGGCCAGGAGGAAAAGCATGTGCAGGGGGAAAGAGAGCCAAGTGGCATAGTGCTCCTCTCTGCTCAACATCTCTCTCTGAGGAGGGGTCTGGCTGCTGCTGCTGCTGCTGCTGCTGCCTGGGGAGCCTGGCCAGGGGCTGGAGGGCACTGATCTTACAAAAAAAATCCTTGGTCAGGCTGAACATGAGCCTCTAATAACACTCCCACTATGAGAAGAACAAATGAAATTAAGAATACAGACAGAAGTGCCCGTGTGCACACTGTGCAACCCTTTCCCTCTGCTCAGGACATGGCAATTGTCAAAAGATAAAGCCTGACTGGGGAAGAACCAGAGGTGGGCACCAAGTAAGAGTGGAGGACTTGGAAACATGACTTGTGAGGGCAGGAGGAATGAATGGGCATTGGTTAATCCAGAGGAAGGAGGCCTAGGGAGATGAGTTAAGCCCTTAAGTGTATAAAAGACTGCCACAGAGTAAGGCACAGTCTCCCACTGGGGATAGTGGGAAAAAACAATAATATTTTTGAAAAGACATTGAGAAACTTTCCAACTGCTGGATAAATAAGGACTGGAAAAGATACAGGCTGGCATGTCTCCATCAACAGATGTTTTTAAGACCAGGTTAGACAAACCTCTGTCAAGAATGCAGGTTTTGGCAGCCAGGAACAACAATGTGGGGTGTTAAGATTAATTTCAGTATTTTTCTGTTAGCTGGTTTCACTTGAGAAAGTTTCTGCCATTGCACAGGGTGAAGATATTCATACACATCCTGAGCGTGGTGGGACTTCTCTGCAACTACTCTGCCCAGCAGTACAAGGACAGTCAGGTCAGGGAATTGAGGAGATGGAAACTTTTTTTATCATAAAGCTATTAGAGCTTTACGCAAAGAGCTAAGATATTGAAGATGTGGCAAAATATTTTTTCATGTAAAAGCCACTCAAACCCACCATTACAGCCTCTTGGTAAGGACAGGAGTCTTTGAAGAAGATTCTGTTTACAAGCCCCATAAAAGCATCATCTATTGTTCTTGAACTTCTAATATTAGCAGGCACAGAGCATAAATATCAATCACTTCACTGAGCATTTGAGTGCTGTTCTGTGATGTTTCTAGCGCTGCACAGGTAAGTGTGCCCCTTCCCCACTGATTCAGTCATGACTGGAAGTTACACACATAACCCAGAAAATCAGTAGTGCTGGGACACACAGCAGCAGCTGCTGGTGCTGGAGGTGGTACAGGAATCCCTGAACCGGCCTGGGATGTAGCTGGGACAGGACAAGAGTATGCTTGGACAAAAGCCACTTTTATATGCTGTTCTTCTTCTGATTCTGCCCATCTTCTTAGAGTGACAAATCGAGAGGGGTGACTATGACTCCCAGCACTTTTCCCTGAACTGCTTGTTCTGCAGCATAGGAAAAAATGACTTGGACAAAGATGCTGATGCCAGCTTTGTTCTCCAGAAAGAAGCTTTGCTGGAAGGTAGGAGTCATGAGCCTGAAAAAGCCAGCACAGCTCAGCACAGCCCTCTGGAATTTGGATGCTCTTCCTCTCTCCCCCTGTGGTCTCCTGTTGCTGCTTGCCTGGGGGCATGGCAAGGTGAGTGGGTGAGGTTCACTCCCCAGAGGCTCCTGGGCTCCAGCACATTGCTTTCAGTTATCTGCAGATTTTTTAAGAGTTTCCAAAGGTAGGGGAAGGATTTTCTCCACCATGGGTGGTCCCTGTTCAGGTACCCTCATGGTCTGAATCCTCATTACAGCGAGAAGGGAGGGATGAGTAGTTTGTGTGTGTGTCTGTGTTGGGAAAGTGTTACAGTGGTTTGGGGATTTCTGTACTATCCAGGCAGGTGACATTGTTAAATTATGCTTCTTTCTGCAAGCAGCACAGCACAAGGGAAATCTGAGGAGCCAAGGAGTGGTGAAAAGGGGACTTCTGCGAGAGGGGAGTGGGTAGAGGGAAGAGGCAGAAAGCAAGCCCCGTGTGTTCCTGACCTGAAGCCCTGAAGGGGAGGGCAGGGGGCTTTTGTGCAGCTCCTTGCACTGACAGCAGGTACCTACCTCCACACGGTCTAAGTACAAAAGAACTGAGAAGATGCAGAGTGCAGAATCTCAGCCCAGGCTAAGACCTTTCTGAGCAAACACCCACATAAACATACCCCAATTAGTGGTAAGTGTGGGCTGGCCAGCTGCCCATCTCACTTAAGTCCCTACTCAAGAGAGCCACAGGAACTCATCTGCCTTCGGGTTCAGCACATATGTAAAGCTTAACCAGCTTTTTAAAGGCCAGGAAGCGCACTAAACCACTCTGTCTGTCCAGGAAAGCGTCTGCCTGCTGCGAACCTCCAGCTTCAGTGCTCATGCTCCAAGAGCAGCGCTCTCAGCCAAGGGTTCTGAAGGGCATGGGGTGTATAAACCCACCCAAGACCCGAGTCCTGCACCTTGCCCAGGCATGCAGGCTCTGCCTCCCTGATTCTCCTGGGCAGCACATCAAACTGCCTGCAGGGAACATCCCATCCAGCCCCTCTGCAGCTGGGGAGAGGCACCAGGAGACATGAAGGACACTATTCTCCCCTGTCAGCTCTCCCTCCGCACCTGGCTCAGGCTGGTACCAGCCGTAACATGGGAATACCTGGGCAGTGCACAGGGTCTCATGTGAACCTGAATGCTGCAACAGCTCTGTGGGCTATTTATTATCATAGGGTTTATTTTGTAATACTTTATGTATTCTTGCTGGTGTTTCACATTCTCTGATGTTGGAAAGCCCTTGTGAAGACTTTGCTCCGTCCAGGCAGAGCTGGGAGGTACATTGTGTGAAGGAACATCATCTGCAGCCAAGGTGGGAGTAATGCACAGTGAGATGCGGATTTTGGACACAAACTTGTAGGATATAACCCCACGCCAGATGCTGACTCCTTTTAAGTTGGAAGAACATAGATGAACCCCAGAAACAGTTTGATTATTCTTTCCAGATAAGCATTGGAAGCACAGCAGCTGAGATAGGCACAGTGGTACCTGCAGCCCCAATGGGGGCTGGCACTGATTTAAGCAGGGCATTTGTTCTGGCTGGCACGGCCAAGGACTCAGAGTTTGAGCTTCTATGATCGTGATAATCAGGTTGCCTTACCCGGACCCTGATTAGTACACAGCTTGGCAAAAGGTATTGCACGCACTGATCCCTGCTTGTGCTTTTGTTTGACAGAGAAGAGACCAAAAGTAGTTGCAGCCAGTTGCAGGCAGCGGTAGCCATGTGCCCCACCTTCCACGCTGTATTGCCCTGGGGGTGCAGGGGTGCCCTGAAGGAGCCATGGACCGGATGGCTCTCCCCCGGCAGCACTGAAACGGGCGCTGGGGGAAGCTGCCCGCAGCTGGCTAATGAACTATTGCACTGCATATTCGAAACGAGCCCATAAGTGATGGAGTCAGATGGCAGCTGTGCCAGCGCGGGGCTCTGCCCGTGTCCGTAACGCGGTAGGATCGGTTTTTGTGCCTTTCCACACAGAGCTCCCCGAGGCAGGCGGGCAGGGCCGGCACTGGGGCTCCCTCCGCGGGTGCTGCAGGGTGTGGGGCACTCTGTCCCGGCCGTGTGCGGCACCGAGCGATCCCGCCCGGCTGGGGCTGCGCTCCGCAGCCCGCTGTCGCTCACCGCTCCCCGGGCCGTGCTGGGGAGCGGCTCGGCTGCCGGCGCTCCCGGCCAGCCGCTCCTCCTCCCCGCTGTGCCGTGAGGGGGGGAGGATGAGGAGGCCGAGGAGGATGCCCCGTGCCCGCCGAGGCAGCCGGGCTGGCGGCGCCTCCCCCGAGCGCCGGCCCCCGCCTCCCACCGCCTCAGCGCCTTAAATGCCTCGGCCGCGGCAGCAACAAAGGCGGGCGGCGGCTGTGAGTGAGGGGCCGGCCGAGGGTCGGCGAGGCCGGGCTGGCGGTGAGTGACTGCGGCTCGGTGGTGAGCGGGGAGCTGAGGGGCAGCGGAGCCGGGCTGGCGGTGAATGAGCCACCGAGGGTCGGCGCTGGGCGAGGACGGAGGGGCCGCGGGGGTCGCAGGTGCCGCGGGAGGACGGGAAGGGCCCCGCCCGGCCCGCTCCCGCCGCCCTCGGGGGTCTCGGCTCTGGCGTGAGGCGCTCCCGGCTGTGAGTGGACTCCGGTGGGCAGCGTGGGGCGGACGAGCGCCGGCTCCGCTGCGGCGTAACTTGTTTGTTTGTTTATGTTTCTAACCTCACCAGTATTTCTAAGAGCGGCACGTGTATGGCGGCCGCTGCCCGGGGTGCCTGTCCCCCTGCTCCTGCTGCTCTCCCCGCTGGCAGCGCTGAAGTCCGTGGTGGCTGCGGAGCGCGCCCGGTGGCGGCACCGACGGGAGACGGGATGGGCGGGGGTGAGGCAGACCCCGGCCCCTGCCTCTGCCTGCCTCCGGTCTGTGCTCATCCTCGCCTCAATTTGACAGATCCCTGCTGGCCTGGGTCAGCCCGCAGGGACCCGCGAGTCGTAGCCAGGGATTCACTCTGTGAGTAATTTTAGAAGTAGCTACATTCGTTTCTACTAGCGCACAGCAGGTCAGGCTGCGGAGAGAATAAATAATGTGTAGTGTGTTTTTTGTGCTGCCGTGTACCGGTCTTTCAGGGCAGATCTCTGTGCCTGCATTTATGAGCCTCCGGTAAATCACGGTAGTGGACGAGGGGCAGGGGGTGAAGGAGTGGGAACTGCTGCTGCTTTATGCTGTTCCCATATCTGCTTGCTATAACTGGATCTAATCACTGACAGTGTCAAAACAGAAATAACTGCAAGGGGAAAGGTGCCATGGCAGAGCAGCTGGATGTAGCAGGAGATTTTCTTGGCTGTGAGGGAGTGAGAAACCAGAGCTGCCTATTAATGTGTGAGGAATGAGTCTAACTCTCTCTGTGTGACTCTTCCTTTAGTGGCACACTCACAGGACTACTCTTGCCTGAAGACTAGTAGCTAACCTGGAATACTTTTTTTGAGCTAGGATAACTTTAAATAGATGGGAGTGCTGTGCTGCAAGGCTACATCATCCTCCTGCTCTCAGAGGGGAGTCAGTGGAAGGAGACCCCAGCAGAATGGGGTAAGTGTCCATAAGGTGTGTTACTGAGGGGGAAAGGGACAGCTTTCTGTCCTCACCTTTTGCTGCAAAAACTGATTATTGTACTGACCTTGGTTGTGCATATTGGAAAGTTCTCCTCAACTCCTGGCTTCAAGGACAAAATACAAACACTCATCCCTTGTGTTTCATCACAGTGCCTTGGGTCACTGTGTCAGGGAAGGTTTAGGTGGAGCTCCAAATGCCTGAGGAACTCATATATCTATATGAGTGATGCTAAACCTTTCCCAGGAGGAAGAATATTAGCAGGAAAAATCTTCCCCAAAAGGCCCCTGGGACAGAGGCCAAAAGTGTCTAATGAGGCAGACTTTTCCTGTTAGCTGCAGTTCTTGATGTGGGAGGGTGAGGGCTGGGGGGTTGGAGTGAGCCAATGTGAGGATCTCAGAGGGCAGGCAGCCCATCACCAGGTCTGCTCTGGGCAGCTGATTGCCTCACCTGGGCATAAACCACTGCTCTGGAGGTGAAGCTGCTGCTAAGTCAAGGCAAATCGTCCGTTTTCTTCTGGCTCACAAATGAATTGGTTTGGTGATGGTGCTGTAGGGATCAGCAGCTCTGTAGTGCCAAGGTGTGTGCTCTCTTGGTGTTGGGCACAGGACACCCGTGCGAGGCTGCAGCTTGGCTCTAGATAAATCTATCCACAGCTTTTCTTCTCTCATTTCATTGTTGCTTCTCTTAGGTAAGCTAAATACGGTGGAAGGAACTGTGTTTTTTGGGTTTAGTGGGGAGCATTGTGGGGGTCCTCTGCTGAAATGTGTGCCTCTGGCAAAAGTGGTGCGTGGCCTGAAAATAGAGATGGGCACATTAGTGAGCTGCCACATTATTACTGGAGCTGCAGCGCTCAGCTGGGTGCGTATGTATCTGTCTCCTGCTGGCAGCAAATGTGAGGTTAGGTTTCAGAAAAGAGAATATCTGATCATATCTACATAATTCCTGGACACAAAAATATTTTTTGATGTGACTTTGAGCAGGCTGCCTGCTCTGGCGGCTGCTGTTTGTGTGCTCTGTAACTTGGTTAAAACCAAAGAGTAGAAATGCAGGTGTATCATTGTTCACAGAGACCTGGTTTTCTAGGGGCAAAATAGGTGAGTACTTAAACCTTGTGTTGCAGTGGCTGCTGGCAGAGTCATCTCCTGCAGGAGCTGGGAATACATGAGATGAATTAGAGGTGCCAGTATGAGGTGAGCAGGGGTGGTCTGACAAAGGTCAGAACAGATGTAGCCAGTAATGTTCTGTATCTTAACTGTCCTCGAGGCAGTGGTGCAAGAGAGGCTGCTGCAGGAGCGGATCACTGTGTTCAGAGGTTTATGTCCCTGTGGCTCTGTCAAAGGACAGGAGGGCGCTGCAGGGCAGCCTGTGCCGAGAGGTGTGTCCCCAACAGAAACCTCAACCGCAGCACCTGGCAGCACAGTCTCACCCAGCTCCTGTCCTGCTCTGGGCTGGAGGAACCAGGGGATGGTAAGGGATCAGGTTGTGTTGCCCTTTGCTCTCAGGCTGACTGATGTGGAGATGATTGAACTCAAGTTCTTTGACTGCCGGTGCTTCTCCTCATGCCCTTTCTCTGTTGCACTGGCAGTTTTTGGAAGGGCAGAAATGATGCTGCAGTCATGGTCCTCATCCCTTCCCACAGGAGAGAATCGGTGGCATGCACAGCCACCAGTGAAAATGTCGTTTTCCTGTTCTCTACTCAACACTCATAAAGATCACTGTAAAAGATCTGACAGAATTGTTTTGATGATCTTTTACAAAGTATAAGACCTTTTTCATAGCCTTCAGATTTTGGAAGAGTGATGTAAATCACAATTCTGCACAGGATTAGCAATCAGAGAGCATTATGAATCAGTCTGATACTTTGTCTTAGCCATAGCCCTTCTTAGAATGCTGACCTACATATTGCAGCTTTCACTGTGACTGCTTCACCAAGGACAGGCTTTGCTTCCGAACGTAAGGTGGCCCAGCAGCTGGACATTTTTGTGTTTGAAGAACATTCCTGGTGGCTTTAGATGTGCTTGAAGCCTGTTCTGCTTGACTGGGTAACTTGTCAATGGAGTATGAAATACAAGTGATTCCTTTGAATGTTCTTTTAATTATAATTGTGCTGATGAAAAAACTAGAAGGTGAAATGAGATGCTTTCTGTATAAAGTGCTCTTAGATGTTGAGCCAGCAGGGATTGTTATTATCAGATTCTCTAATCACTTGTGATTAAAAATCTTGGAAAAACTTACATGTTTGAGCCACTTGCTTGTGGGTAAAAATGAAGGTTTATTGCCTGCAGCTCAGTCTTTGGTGAGCTGTGAACCCAAAGCTTTTGTAAAATCCCTCGCTGTGGGTCACTGATGGCACTGAATGTGAATGCACATCTGCTTGTTCCACTTGCAGATGAGTTTTCCTGCTGACTCCCAGAGCGCCGAGGTGAGCAATGATAAAAAGGGGAGTCCAGAACCCTGTCTGCAAAGCAGTGACTTGGCTGATTTAAGGTGGCACTTAAGCCCATTTCTACCTGTCATTGTGATTCCAGCTCTGCAGGATAGATCCTTTGGTTTGAAGGATGCTGGGAAGCAATGAGAAATGCATGTACTGGGGTGCGTGTGCTTGCCAGCACGTACCAGTAGTATGGGCCATGGTAAACGTCCTTTCAGGTGGAGCGTGTGTACAGCAGCATGTTCACATGCAGATCTTGGGTACGGAACATAAGTCGGTTCTGTGGGTGTCCAGGAGCTCTTCTGTGAAACCAGAACAGAGGAGGTCTGCCCTGTAGTTTCTTTGTCTCAGCAGGTTCCAGGCGGGGCCTCTGCCTAGCTTGGGTTTGCTGGTCTCTCTGCAGTGTTTGGAAGCTGCCTGGAGTGCTTGGCTTGGGGTGTCTCTGAAAGTAAGACCTCTGCCACTAAGTCATCCGATGATCTTCAGTGTTTGCTTGTGATGTGTTGCTCACAAGTTCTCACAACATCCATTCTCAAACAGAGGTTGGTGTAGAAAGCTGCAGCACCTTGCAGTTTCTTTTTCTATAAATAGCTAAAATAAAAAGATCTGTTTGCGAGATTAAAAACATTGCAAGTAATATCTCACCTTCTAACAGCAGGGTGCTGAAGTGCAGGGAGGGCTCTGCTTTTCTACCTTGTCTCCTGTGCTCCAGACTCCTTTGCCTGGGAATGGTTTGTCTGTACAGGCAGAAGGGAGCTCTGTGCCAGACTGTGCTAACGTTTCTCTGTGCTCCTGGTGTGTGTTAGCTCTGGGAACTGGCAGCTTCTGAAAATGAGCTGAGCAAAGCTGCTCCTGGTGCCTCAGTGCTGCTGGGGAAGTGGAGAACCCGAATACACCCAGCACAGGATGCCAGTCTGTCTGGCTGTACATCCCACACTGATCCCTGGGCACTGGCGGGCATGTTTGACACAGAGCCCAGCTTGTGCCTGGGGCTCCTGGGCTGGTGGAAACTGGAGACAAACTAATGCTCCCTTCTTAAATATTGCATCCATTCTGCTTACAGTGGCTGCAGTAGTTTGGATTTTCAGCTGTAAAATTTTGCAGAAAAATAAAAGTTGACACTGTTGACAGAAGTGATTAATTTTTCAATATGCATTGCAGCTTGCCCTTTGTGTCTTTGTGGTACAGCATTTGCTGATCAGGAAATCAGAGGGATTCCAATCAACCTGACTCTGTTGGCTGGATTTTCTGCAAATACCCTGTGTGTGCCAGCAGAGTCCCAAGCATGTGGAGAGAGTGTGATGACCCTCACTGGGATGAAATGACAAAAGAAAATGCCACGGCAGTTGTGCAGCAATGACAGCTTTCTAAAATGGATCTCCTGGGGACTAAAAAACATCTGTGGTCCTGGTTTCCCCCTGCTAATCTCAAGGACTTTTTTTTACCTTGCAATAACATTTAATGTACAGCATCAGAGTAATGACTTCTTTGTTCTAAATTTGTGTTTAAGGCAGAATCCTTGGGAAAGGCTGCAAGCAGAACACTGTTCCCTGAGTTGCTCCCTTCTGAAGGCACAGAGCATCCCAAAAGCAATTAGTTTATGTCTTAAATTAATAAAAAACTTCTCAGAGAAGATGTCTTCATGCTGTGAGCTCCATTGCCTAGCAAGACTGAAAATTTGAGCATGAAACTTTGTTAACTAAGTTGGTTTAATGTTTATTTATTTGGTCGGTGTTTGTTTTTATCTCCTTTCCTCACAGTTTAATTCTTCCTAAATTCAAGATTTTAGTTTGGTCCAGGGATGGATGGATGATCACTGTGTTAATTCTTGGTTTTCCATGTGATCTGACTGGGGTCCTGCCATTCTTTGTGTTTGCAAGGGATTTTAAAGAAAATAAAAATGTAGATGTACAATATTGTAATTGTTGGTCTAAAATCTCCCTGTTGGTCTCATGAGACCCCACCTGGGGGGCTGCATCCACTCGGTCTGGGGTCTCCAGCACAGGGAGGACATTGGCCTCTTGAAGCAAGTCCAGAAGAGGCCACCTGGATTATTAGAGGGATGGAGCAGCTCTCCTGTGAGGAAAGGCTGAGAGAATTGGGATTGTTCAGCCCGGAGAAGAGAAGGCGTCATGGTGACCTCATTGTGGCCTTGCAGTGCCTGAAGGGAGCCTGTGGGAAAGGTGGAGAGGGACAGGACAAGGAGAAATGGCTTCAAACTGGCAGAGATTAAGTGTAGATGAGGTATTAGGAAAATTTCTTCCCTGCAAGGGAGGTGAGGCCTTGGAACAGATTGCCCAGGGAAGCTGTGGATGTCCCAGCCCTAGAAGTGTCCCAGGCCAGGCCTGGGGCTTGGAGCAGCCTGGAAAAGTGGAACAAGATGACCTTTAAGGTCTCTTCCAAGCCAAAACCTTCTGTGATGATTCTATGACACTTTATATTTTTTGGGTTGCTTACATTTTTATATAAATTTATATCTGTACTTCTCCAGGAGAGCTTCAGTGTAAATAATTGTCAGGGAGCTGGGCACTTTGTGAGATCCATTAGCAGGAATGTAGCAAAGATGGAAAAGTTGTGTTCTGGCTCCTCTGGGCTGGTATTTCACAGGCACATCTGATGAATACTTGATGTATTTTGTGAGAGTCTAGAAGGTGCTGGGTGGATTTTGCTCTCATCCAGATGATGGTGTCTGTAAATATGAAGCTTGTTTCTTATTAACAGCTGTTCTTGCAATCTTGAAATCCACTTTTCACAAATGCTTATGTCCGTGAGAGTGTTGCTTTCTTGGGAAGATCATTAAAGAGTGACTGGTTGTGTTTTAACAAATTCCTTCCAGAGCTTGTTAACATTTATTTTGTGAAGTCTGTAGCTGCCTAAGGAGCTGCCATGTGCCTTTCTGAACAGAACCCATTGTGGAGGGAAACCTCCCAGTAAGGGATGTGTTACGACTTGCCCCCAGTGAATGCTGTAGGGGCAGGTTTCAGTTGGACAGGGATGGCATTCAGGGTGAAGGAATTGGGAACAGAGATGAAATAGTCTCAAGGATATGTTTTAGTGTTGGAGGCAGGGGTATTCCCAAAGGCAGGAATGGAATTGGTAGAAATAACCGTTGCTTGTGCCTGTGACATAAAAGGGTATTTTTAGAGATATGGGAGTCCCCAGTCAGAGAGGAAGAGCAATGGCTGGAATGCCCTGTATGATGGGTCAGTCAGACTCTCTGCTAATGGGACAAAGTGAGGGATCACTTGCATTTTTAGGTTCCTCAGATTTAATTTAATGTTAATTTAAAGAACAGCTGTCTTGAATCCTATGGGCTGAGCGGCTACCTGTGGATGGAATAGTATGAAAAGGTGATGGAGCCATGGAGTTGGGCAGTGGTTCTGTGTGCATGAAGCACTGCCAGGCTGCCTGCTTTGCCGGAGGGGTCTGAACAGAGCAGAAAGCTGGGCGAGCTGTGTGGATGTGATGTGATTTTTCTGCAGATTTATCTGTGGATTTTCAGAGCAGTTGTTACTTGTGTTTTCTGTTTTATTCTTTTATAACATAGTGTGGGCGTGGAGTGGCAATTATTTTTGGTTCTGCGGATGTGGCTCAGCAATTTTAAATATGGTAAGAAGTGTGTTTTTAAAAATTGAGGTGGACTCCTTAAAGTCTACACCTGGGGTAGCAGTCAAATTAATTTTCAAGTGTGATATAGCTTCCCTTTCCCTTTCCACTCTCAGTTTTGGAAATTTCTTACCACTTTGTAAATCACTTTGCAAAACACCCATCTCTTTCAGATGAGCTACATGTTCTAAGGTTAAGAAGTTTGCCTAGTTATTAGGGGAGTGCAGTTGGGTAACTATTTATTAGATATTCATGGATGAATTGTTTAATTAGGCAGATAATCATATGCTTGCATGCTTGCAATCTAAGGAGAAAAATTCAGAAAGGTTAATTAAGGAATGCTTAGAAAATTTAATGTCAGAAATGGTGTTAAGTTTCAGCCTGGACCCTCTTAATTAAAATTAGGTAAGTTCATGCTGGAAGTGAATGGAAGTGAAGGAAATTTAAGCTTACTATGGCTACAGATGTGGGAGTGTACCAAGGTCGGTAATGCATATTAACTCATACTTTTCAAATTAATTTCTGGCATTCATTTGCCTTGATTTTTCCCATCTGTCTTCATGCAGACAACACTCTGGAAGCCTCAACTTACTCGACGTATTGCAGAAATGCCTCTTTCCCCCCCGCTATTCCTTCACAGCCTTTGAGCTGAGATTTTCTGCTGGGAGAGGATGGCAAGTCAAACCTTGCAGGTGATGTTTCAGCCGCTTAATTGTGCACCTAAACATCGTCTTGCTGCTGCCAGCGCTTCACATCTGTGAGGTGTTGTCGGGCCTGAAGGTCTCATCCTGCCTCAGTGGGGTGGAAACGGAGGGCAGAAACGCCCTGCCTCAGTGGGGTGGAAACGGAGGGCAGAAACGCCCTGCCTCAGTGGGGTGGCTGCCTGCGAGGCTGCGGGGCAGGAAAGGGGCAGCTCTGCCACCCACCGCCGCCGGTCCTGGCTCAGGACCGAGCCTCAGACTGCCAGTGTGTCGGAGCCCGTCTCATCGCCTCGGCCGGGAGCTGATCGGGGGCTGAGCTCACAGAGCTAGTCGCTGCTGTCGGAAGATCTCTGGTCTTCCTTCCCACGTTGTACCCGCGTGGATTTCCCCTGGTTGTTGTAACTCCCTAATCTGGAGGAAAACACGCGTGGGATGTGGCTAAACGCCTCTCAGGGCTCCCAGTAAGGGGGGAGCAGCTGTGAGCTAGTTACCAGCCCCCCACATTCCCCTGAGTGCTTGTGCTGTTCTTGGCCAGCTGGCACAGAATGCAGGATGGTGGTGATCACGTCTGGAGAGCGTGGGCCACCGTGGCTACCTCAAGCCCACCTGCCAGGGTTTCAGTAACCACAGGCTGTGTTTGTGGCTTGCTTTTTTCCATCACTGGCTGGTTTTCTGAAGTGAAAAACTCAGGCTAGGAGAGAAGGTGATCATACCTTGCTTTCTCCTCATCTGAGATTGCCCCACAGGTGTGTTTTAATGCTGTGTCTTACAGTCTTGAAGTTGTTTTAGAGCATTTCCTCTGGCCAAATACCTAGCTAGCCATATGCTGCAAGATTCCTTATCCATCCAGTACTGTTTCTTGTAGCCCCTCTCAGCTCCTGCCAGATTCTTTAAGCAGCCATCTCTTAGACAGCTTTTGGTCTCTCTGGTCCTTGAGCATCTTTTAGCCCTCCCACATCCTTGGCTTTCTTTCTCAGGTTTCATGAAAACAAGCTCTTGGGGAAAAAAAATCCAAAACCAAAAATACCGCCACGAAAATCCCTACCCACACTCCAACTGTCCAAATACATTCTACATCTTTTCTCTGTAGTTGCACTTATTATTTTTCACAAAACTGAATTTAGCTGTTGGTGTTACCAGTAGTCCTAATGAGATTTTTTTATAGCCAGTTACCAGGAGACTATTAGCTGTGTGTTTGTGTCAAAAAGTAGGTGTAATGGTTCAGAGCACATGAGCTTCACAAACTACCCCCTTAAAAAAGGCCTGTGGAGAAGCTAATTTGATGTTGCTCGCTGGAGAAAGAGATTGTTCATCTCTGGTTTGGGGAGGAGGATCAAGGACATTCAGTTCATCTTGAGAAACATGGGTTTGAAATGGAAATATTGGTCTTTGCAGTACCTGGGGAAAGCAGTGAGAAAGTTGGTAGTTGTGGGAAAAGGATCCTGCTGTGGCTGGGTGAGAGGCTGGGTCAGCCATTACTTGCACAGGTCATCTTTCTCTATGATCACGGTGTAGTTCCTGCTTGAGCTGTGGCTCTGGGGATTGGCTGTGTCCCTGTTGCTGCATGATATCACACATGGAGATGTGTGGGAGACAGAGTCCTGCTTCAGCTTGCCTTGCTACAGGTGAGTTTCTCTGTTCCTGGGAAGGAAGTCCAATAGCAAAGGATTTCCTCCCTAGGGTGTTCCAATAATATACCCAATTCCTGATAATTTGGTCTGTTTCCCCAGGCCTGTGGCCAGCCTAGCAATAGTAACTGGATTTTCAATTCCTACCCCTGTTCTGGGTAGCAGCACTTGAGGTCTGGCAGCAGTGATCACACTGATCTCAGATCCCTGACTGAGGCACTGCCCGAGTGCCTTTGCTGCTCTCTGTGTTCTTGGTTCCTGAGCCTCTCTTTTGCAGAAGGGGTGGGTTTGGGTGTCTTGCTCTTCTGTGGTGCTGCTGAAGTTACAGTATTTGCACAGAGCCAGTTCCTCTGAGATGATGATCAGTCTTCTGCTTAAGCAGAAGGTGCAAGCTTACAGAATTAATTGCCAATGGTCTGCAGTAGCCCTTGACTTGTCCTAGATTTTGCTTTAATAAGAAAATAGATCTTTTATTAAAGTGGAAGGATTTCTGTATTTTCTCTGGAAGTACAGAAGGGGTTGCAAAGCCAGACTCTCAGAAGGTAGGACAGCTTTTAAGTTATAGAGCCCAAATCTGACCTCTGTGTGCGCTGCACATTATGATAGCATGGTTCTACAGTTGCTGCTTGTCTTGATGCTGCCTTGCTCGTTGTGCATAATCAATCTGTATTTGCAGTTGTTTTGTGTGGTGTTCATTTTATTTTCCTTTTTGCAGCTCTGAGGCTGTGCTTTACTTGTGTACTTAAGCCCTGCCCCAGGGACAGAAACACAGGTTGTCCAATAGGCTCCTCTGTGGTGCTGCCCATAAATGTCTGAGCAGCTGCAGTTCATGGTGTGTTTGTGGGAAAGCAGCTCTGTGAATGGGGAGCTGAGCTGCACAGGGTACTCAGCCAATTCTGGGTGCTCTTCTGGGAAGCTGCCAGGAATCCTCCCCTGTTAATTTCTGATGTCCATGAAATGGAGTTCCATGGCTGAGAGTTCAGCCCATGTGCAGACCTGATCATGGGTCTGTCCTTCTGCAAGGGTCTGGCAACAAGGGATGTGAGAAGCTTATTTTAAGGTTTGTTTGATTCCATAGCAACTGTAAAAGAAGCAAGGCAGGAATCACTTTTTTGTCAACCTTGGTTTTTCTCTCCCAAGTCTTAATCTGGGTTTTGT
Source organism: Hirundo rustica (assembly GCF_015227805.2). Lineage (NCBI taxonomy): Eukaryota > Metazoa > Chordata > Aves > Passeriformes > Hirundinidae > Hirundo > Hirundo rustica. The sequence continues at coordinate 1,702,567 of NC_053459.1, read as the reverse complement.
GCCTTATTTACTACACCTTAAAAAAAAATCTGCTGGAAAGAAACCCACCCAGGTAGAACGTTATTTCAGCACTGTCATTCAGTGAGCGCTTCTGCTGTGTGAAAGGACTATGCTGTGACAAAACAAGGGGCAGGATTAGGTCTTTTTTCTGTGTGTTTTATGGATAGAGGAGAAGGCTGGGCTGTCCACCACACAGGCTCATCCTGCTGGAATCATCACCAGGCAGTGCCGATGGAACATTGTCCTCCCTGTGGAGCCTCGGCGAGGAGGATAGGCTGTGCAGACAGGATTTGTTGGCTGGTTGACACCAGTGACCAGGGGAACTGTGGGCTCTGCCAGTGACCCAAGAGCAGGTATTTTCCAGTTATTGCTTCTCTTCAGGTTTGTTCCCAGCCTACCTTCCAGTCCTTGCCTTAGTGGTCTTCATGGAGCAGTCCTGGTCTGAAGCTTTTCAGTGTCTCATTCCACTTCTTGTCTGCGATGTTGTCTGGGTGTCACATCCCGCTCCCCTGTGTCTGGTAGACCTGCTCCATCCGGGCTTCTTTATTCCTCACATCTTCTCATTTGGCTGATGTGACCAGAGGGTACTGCTGTCCCTGCCAGTGGTGACATTGTTCACGTCCCTGCACCCCAGCCAGTGTCTGTGCCCTCCCAGCTGTGCTGGCCCCAGTCTGAGCCTCTCTGCTCTGGGGCTTCGGGGCATTCCTGGCTGATGCTCTGCTCTGCAGAGGCTTTAATGATTTTCCATTTAACTGTGATTAACCTGACAGGCAGAGCTCTGCTTATTGTGTTCTGGAAGTGTTGTGGTGGCAAGATTTCTAACTTTGGGATGAATCAGCATTAACAATTAAGCAATAAACAAATAACCATTTATTTTACATGGTGACAGACCAGCAGGATGTTTGCCTCTGCCAAAGCATCCATCAGGCTGTTGGTCAAGCTGTAGCTGGTAAGGTGGGAAGGAGAAATAATTCCTCACTCATTAAGAAAAGATAGGTCATAAGTCTCCATCAACTGCCAGTGGGAGGGATGCTGAATGGCAGAGGGGGCTGTTGCCTCCTCCTCCTCCTGGTCCCACAGTCTAGTGATTACTGGCTGGTAGTGCACAGACCTGTCACACTGGAGCCTGGATGTTACTAGAGTGTATTAAATCCCTTCAGGCAGACAAACTCGCCTGGGCTGGTAATTAATTTACAGCACTCTCCAGGATCTTTCCATATAGATCCTCTTAGGGAAGAAGAATTAATGATAAATTAATGAAAACTTTTATACTGTTCAGAATTCAGGGGGTCATTTTTGGCCCTTACATAACCTTCTCATCTTTAAAGCTATTGTCTCTTTCAGGAATTGCTTGTATTCCTGATGGGGAAACTTGCCATGTAGAAACATTGTTGATGAATTCCTCATACTCTGGTTTGACCAGAAGGAAGGGAGGCCCGCTCACTCTCGTGCTCACAGCTTGCAGAACAAGTGCTGAGACTTCAAGCTCTGCCAAGGGACACTGCCCACCCTGCGGCTGGTGGCTCTCAGCACCCAGCATAGGCTGTGTGCACATCTAGAAGGTGCTGGGCTGTCAGAAGTGCTCCTGAGCAGGCACTTGTGCTGTCCTGCTTTGCTGAGGGGCCCCTTGATCCCTTTGCCCCCCAGAGATGCTGGTCAATATTTTTGAGCATTTTGCCCTGTTAGCAGGAAGGAATGGGTGGATGACTGGGAAGCTCCCATGGCCCCAGCCTGGCTGCTGTGCTTCCTTTTACAGCTCTGTGGCTGCCCAGGCTCTTCCACAGCAGAAGTTCCATTGCCTCTGGTGGCATCTCTGGGCTCACTTTCCAAACATGTATAAAGGCAGATTTCAGCAGGGAGCAGGTAGCCGGGGTGGATTGTTGTTTGCTGCCTCTGAAGAAGTGCTGCCTGGCTGGACAGCCAGTGTGCTGGCCTTGTTTAATTGTCTGTGCTTCTCTGCATCCCTTTTATCTCCTGTTTGCATCATTTTTCTCACTTAAATGCACCCTTTCTGCAGGCCACAAAGGCTGGTATGAACACAGCCTGCAGCAAGGGGGTCCTGCTGAGCTTGCAGGCTGGGGACTTCCTAGCCTGGCATGTGAAAGCGCTGGGCCTCTGGCACACCATTACTCATCCAGCCTTCCTGGACTGCCTTACAGCTGTCCTGGGGGTCTCCGTGTGCAAATTTCCTCACTTGCTGTGATGGCTGACCTCTTATCAAAGATGCAGCTATGCCAAGGTACTGCTGCAGGCTGGCAGACACCAATAATGTTACTTTTCAGTCCAACAGGTAGCTGTTGCTGATTTTTCCCTTTTGACCTAACCTTCAAGTATCATTCTAGTGTCACACTCTCTTACCTGGCAGAAAACCACCAGCCTGTGCTGGTGGGGCATCAGTGCTTGAGGTAGGGCACTGTGTGCCGATGTCTCTTTGCATGGGCAGCACCCCTCTTTTTAATATCTTCCTCCTGTCTTGCTTTTTACCTCTCTTTTTCCCCATCTTCCTCCTTTTCTTCATCACACAAAATATATAAAGCCTAAGCTTGCCTTTTTCTCACTGCTTTGCCTCCCCTGCTCTGGTGTGCTGCTGTGGGTTAGGGTCCCTTGGATAGTTCAAGCTGGCAGTAATTTGGGATATGGACATATTGGGACCTCTTACTAAGCTGTGAGTGCTTGGGCTCCTTACTGAGAGCAGAATGCTGGGCTGCTGGACTCGAGGTGGAGCATATGCCAGGCCATGCACACACACTGGAAACTTGCCCAGGGCAGGATAATTATGGAGGCAGTGTTTCCTCAAGTGGACCGTGTGCTCTTGCTTGCTAAACAGTCTTGTGATTAATATCTTATTTAAGAGGATTTTAGGACATGTGCTGCAGTTACGCTGAGTTTCTTTTAGAAGTAGGGGAGAGGTTAGAAATATAAACTCTGTCAAGGCTCTTTTGTGTTTCCAGCAAGGGTCACCAGGTAATTGCAGTGCGTCGCTGCTCTGTTGTGGCAGAGTAGGCAGTAGGTTTTGCTATGGAAGGTTCAGTGGGAGAGGGATCCTTGAAGGGCTTTGCACGTGTTTTTGTACAGGCCGCATTCTTAAGATCTCCTTAGGGACCCATAGCTCCGGCACTAATGGCGAGCTCTCCTACCCTGATGTCAGTCAGCATTACCAGCTAGCCCTGGCTCCTGGCATTAGACTCTGGTGAGTTCTGCAGCCAGCAGGTGTTCACCAGCAGATTCTGCCTTCAAAACAAGGCTCTCATGGTGTTTTACTCGAGTAATGTTTCAAGGTGTCAGCAGCTCGATTGTTGGCCTTGTCCAGGACACATGGTGGGGACACAGCACTATCTGCATATGCTCTGGGTGCTTCTGTGCTACTGCTGATTTTGTGAGGTCTTGGCTGGTGGTTGTAGTCTCCTCTCCAGTGGTTTCTCATCAGTCTGATGTGGCTGTCTAACATCTTCACCCTAATTTCTTTCCTAGGCTAGAGAGCTCAATTAAAAGGGACATGGGAGCATGAAGAATTGCATGGAGAGTACAGATGTGCTGCCTGTGGTGGCATCTCCTACAGCTCTTACCTGGCAATCTCCTGCTGCCTGGAAGGGATTGACAGGAACCTGTGGACAGCAAAGGAATCTGGAGATGAAGGTGATGACCATGGCTCTTCCTCTTTTTTTCCCCTACCCCTTTTTTCACTTCCACATGTCTGCAGCAAGGGCAAGGCTGCTGTCAGTGTGACAAGGCCACATACATTGAGGCACTGCTGTTTGCACTGAGGCTATCTCTTGTTACACGCAGAGTTGGGAGGATAGTAAAGAAAACACAGAGGGTTCCCTGATACTCCCTTAGCAACTATCCTATATTTCTCTTTTAAAGCAAAATAAAACATTTATTCTGCTTTTTATGAGAGCTGTTGTAGAAGCTGATGTATATTGGTTGTGTGCCAGAGATAAGAGTCTGATATCCAGTGTTTATTCTGACTCACATAAAATGAATATGAAATATGTACTGGGGCTCATTTTGGTAAAGCTTTCTGTAGAAAACCCTTTGGGGACGTTGCCTTTGGCTCTAGGTTAGAGTAATTAGCTGCCTACTTCCACAGCTGACCTCTGCTGATCATGCCTGAAGTGCTTCTGTTGGTGGTGCCACTACTCTCCCTGTCACTTCCCCACTGGCATCCTGCCCCTTAGCACTGCAGTTGCCCTCAAGGGTAACGAGCATCGTGTGAGCCCATGCAGTGATTATTGCTGGTGCTGGGACCTTCCTTTTTCTCTGTGCATGGAAAAGCTAACTTGCTAAGAAGCACTTTCAGAGACAACTGCAAATGGAAGTATTGGGTTTCTGCCTCTTTTCATGTATGAAGAAGGTTTGGGAGGACCTCATTGTGTAGCTGCTTCTCTAAATATTTAACTTGCTGGCACCAAGAGTGCCAGCTGTTGCTCCTTGCTTCCTCTTCTGCTGGAAACATGCTAATGCCCTCTCTTCCACACAAAACCTGATCTTTAGTATGGAAAATGCACTACCCTTTCTTACTTTCTGGTGGAGCAACACCTCTCTCTCCCAGTGTTGTGTTACCTTTAGCATTGCAAACTGTAACACTTGGGCAAGGTTGGTGGAGTTCCAGCAGCATGCTTGCCTCGGGCCTGCTGGACTTCTAACCCCAGAGAGGGCAGAGAGCAACAAAAATCTGCACAGAAGTCAAGACAGAGCAGTGTGGAGCCTGGGGAGCATTGGCAGGAGTGGGAATGCTCTGCTGGAGGTAGGTGAATGGAAAAGAAAAAGCATAGCCCAGTGCCTTGGGCATCTCTGGCAGCTACTCTTTCCTTGAGGAAAGAAGAAAACTAAACTGGAGACAGCTTGATTTCTGGTTAGGTGGGATTGGGTGGAGAACAAAGGATTAAAGAACCAGGTCAGCCAATCCTGTACTGCAAGACTTCTTGCTTTGGTTGTTGTACAGAGACAAAGAGTTTTTTAGTTCTGTTGTTCTCCCTTGTACCTCTGTGGAAGTCCTCTGCTCACTGGACAAAGATGTGACTTGGGGTGTGATGCTGGGTGTGTGGTGAGGTGGCTGGATCTCCTGGCCATGGGATGCATCCTCTCTGGGGAGGGAACATATGCCTGCATGTGCAAGGCACAGATAGGCACCAGGCACTGGGACTACTGGCCCTGATGGCGTGCCTGCCTTGGGGCAGCTGAAACCCAAGGCCAAGCTGACCTTTCAAGCTCAGATACACTTTTTGTGTGGAGATACTACTTCTCTTAATGAGCATTGGTAGCACTGAAGAGTTGCCTTGCGTTTGTGCCAGAACAAAATCTTGAGCCTCTTTTGAAATGCTCAGAAGTCTTCCTTGTCAAACGGTCAAACCCAGCCCTCTGTTACTAAGTCTGGTTCCAGACTAGGCAGGCCTGGTTAGGCCTGGATTGCAGGATGGCAAGGCTGCTGAAGGAGATGTATATTTGAAAACCAGCAAAGTAATATATTTGGTCTGTAATACCTGTATCTCTGCTCACCCTCTTCTCAGCAGTTACACTGTTTTATAGGTTAATAGCTGAAGTGGGAAAGGGACTTTTCTCTGAAATAGGGAAGTAAAACCAAAAATGGGCACACTTCATGCCCTAGTGTTCCCTGTGGCTGTGTGGGAGCCTCTGACTCCCTCCTGCTTTAGAAAGAGGCAGAACCTGCCTGTTGGAGCAGAGGGTTTGTTGTGTTTTGGGCACAGGTAGGCAGAGGAGAGGATAGGGATGTGCTTCAGTGTGTTGTGTCCAGGTTTAGGAGTGGTTTTCCAAGGTGGGTGTCCAGGTAAGTGGACACCAGCAGCAAAGCCTTTGACCATGTACTGTAATAGTTTCCCTTCAGGATAATGGGATGATGCACATAGGATGGTATTGTGTAAGATTACCAGTGCAGTTAATTCTACTTGTGCTGGAGTGCAGTGTTAACTCACCTGCCTGTTTGGGCTGCAGTTCTGTGTGTGCTTTAGAGGGTCCCACCAGTGCTGTCAGCTGTCAGGAGCTGTGTGTTGGTGTATGTGGCTCTGTGGCCTCTCTGTTTCTGTGTGCTTGTGGCTTTTCCTCTCTGAGGTCTGTGCTGTGGCAGGTGACATTCATCTCAGACATTGCTTTGCACTTGAAGCATTTTGTGGGACATGTGCAGAAGCTCTGAAATACCTGGTTGAGCAGAGGCTATGAGCCCAGAACAGGCACTGCATGCAGTGGATCTGGGAGAGATGGAAGGAAAAGCTGACCAAAACTGAAGATAAGGGAAGGACTTCCAAGAAGGAAGGTTAGTTGATGGTGGAAGGAGAACTGATGGTAGGATCTCCCCAAGGCAGGAAGGCAGCTTCCTGCTGCTGCGCTGTGGGGAAAGGCCAGAGAAATTAGGGTGTCCCCTTGTGCTGTATGGATTCTGGAAGGGTTGTGAGGGACCTTAGGGGAAGATTTCCCAGGAGGAAGAGGAGACTCCCAGAGATGCAGGCACAGTAGGAAAGCACCCAGTTTCTCGTGGGTAGCACCTCCAGCCTCCCTCCCCTGCTCCATGCAGCGCTGGGTGTCCCTAGGCTCTGAACACAGCTCTTGGCGAACCACCGTGGTTGATGATGGGTGCTCAGCACCGGGGCTGCTGCTCGGTGGGGCCGGGCAGGGAAGGTCAGAGCCTGGGGCTGCTGCTCAGTGGGGCCGGGCAGGGAAGGTCAGAGCATGGAGCTGCTGCTCGGTGCGGTCGGGCAGAGAAGGTCAGAGCATGGGGCTGCTGCTCGGTGGGGTCAGGCAGGGCAGAGAAGGTCAGAGCCCGGGGCTGCTGCTCGGTGGGGTCGGGCAGGGAAGGTCAGAGCATGGGGCTGCTGCTCGGTGGGGTCGGGCAGGGAAGGTCAGAGCATGGGGCTGCTGCTCGGTGGGGTCGGGCAGGGAAGGTCAGAGCATGGGGCTGCTGCTCGGTGGGGTCGGGCAGGGAAGGTCAGAGCATGGGGCTGCTGCTCGGTGGGGTCGGGCAGGGAAGGTCAGAGCATGGGGCTGCTGCTCGGTGGGGTCGGGCAGAGAAGGTCAGAGCATGGGGCTGCTGCTCGGTGGGGCCGGGCAGGGAAGGTCAGAGCATGGGGCTGCTGCTCGGTGGGGTCAGGCAGGGAAGGTCAGAGCATGGGGCTGCTGCTCGGTGGGATCGGGCAGGGAAGGTCAGAGCATGGGGCTGCTGCTCGGTGGGGCCGGGCAGGGAAGGTCAGAGCATGGGGCTGCTGCTCGGTGGGGTCGGGCAGAGAAGGTCAGAGCATGGGGCTGCTGCTCGGTGGGGCCGGGCAGGGCAGAGAGCAGAGCATGGGGCTGCTGCTCGGTGGGGTCGGGCAGGGAAGGTCAGAGCATGGGGCTGCTGCTCGGTGCGGTCGGGCAGGGAAGGTCAGAGCATGGGGCTGCTGCTCGGTGGGGTCGGGCAGGGCAGAGAGCAGAGCCCGGGGCTGCTGCTTGGTGGGGCCGGGCAGGGCAGAGAGCAGAGCCCGGGGCTGCTGCTTGGTGGGGCCGGGCAGGGCAGAGAGCAGAGCCCGGGGCTGCTGCTCGGTGGGGCCGGGCAGGGAAGGTCAGAGCATGGGGCTTTCATCTGCCCCGGCAGCAGCGCCGTGGCCACGTCCAAGGCTCTGGAGGAGCCCTTGCATCCAGACCAGCGTGGGGAATTTCTGCTCTGCTCCCCTGCTCTCATGCAAATGATTTTTCACCTCTTTGAGCCATAACGACCGAGATCTCTGAAAGAGCTCTGATGATGAGTCAAAGACCTCCCAAAAATGGCATGGGAGGTTTGCTGCAAGTTTCCGAAGCACTGGTGCTTCCACTGTTTGAGATGCCTCAAGATAATGCTGTACAGAGATCCAGACAAGATAAAGAACCTATACACTGGGGCTGGCTTACAATTGTTAGCCTTTTATTTTGGGGAAAATACCCAAAATTAAATTAAATTGCTGTTCTAGCTGACTTCAGAAAATATTCATTAGGCTGATGCATTTTAACTAGTGATTTCTATATTTGTTACTTTGGAGTGAGGGGAAAAAAAAATTCAGAGCTAACACCATGTGAAAGTAATTTCCCTTGACAACATACAACTCTGGTCTATATGCATGTTGGACTTAGGAGAAAAGCTTTTATTTCTGAAATGTCACTGTATTTTGAATGCATTATTTCTTAACTCAAAAATAGATGAGGCTATGTATGTAAATATACAAGTACATGTGTTCCTTATGAGTCCAAAAGAGACTACATGTTTCAGTGGAGCAGAACTACTTTAGCTGAATTGGCCTGATTCTTCAAAAATAATTAGAAAAAAGCCCCAAACCCAAAAAAAACCCACAAACAAAAAGACCAGTGAAGTGCAAATTAAAAATCCTATGTTAGTTTAAGACAACTTTGCTAGGCTGCTCTGCTGTTTTTCTTTGCTTTAATATTAAAATGCTATGGTTCTTCCTACATGAGAGGAGTTATTCTAACCAGCATACCTGGGGCTTGAGGATTCTCTGCCAGTTTAGCCTCAGGGGATACTGGTATGACAGCATGAGGAGGGGGGGAAAAAAATTGTGTGCCTCTTGTCAGGAGATATCCAGGACTTTTTACCGTCAGATGTCTGTGCAAGCTTAAAATATAGTATGGTAGCAGCCAAGTTCCCATTCTGTTAACCTGGAGGGGAGTTTGTAGAGAGGAGAGTGAGGTACTTTGCTGTTAAGGATCCTTTTAGCAGGAAAGGGAAGACAAAGAGTCACCTAGGATCAGTTGCTGTGAGACTATGATGGCATGGGAGGCAGATTTGTTTAAATAAAATGAATGAGTAACAATCTAAAACTTGGTCTGAACCAGATGAAAAGTCAGCCTTGTTTAATGTTCAGTGAACTTTAAGCCCAGTGCTTTTCCACTTTGAGCTTGGATTGGATGCTGAGCAGCAAGAAGAAATGGCCTTGTGCTAGAGGTGGCATCAGATCCTCCCCCAGTCTGGCAGGCTGGGATATTGTGGCACTGAGTGAGATCACTGCTGTTGGAAACACCCAACAGCTCTTGATCTAAAGCAGTTAGGCATGGTGTCCCCCAGGGTGCAGCCAGCACCTGGCACATCTCTGCTGGATTTCTGCAACCGCCCTGTCTGCACAGGGTTGTGCATCCATTCCAGGCATGACAGATGCCTGATTTCTGTGTCTGGGGAGAGTTCCCTTTGTGAAGGAGGAAGTCTGGTGTCTTTGTGGTCAGAAGGAGCTGTGTGCTTGTGAGCAGGAGGCCAGCCCTTGGCAATAACATCCTCCTCCCGTTCCTCCATGTATCATCCTTCCTGTCTTACCACATCCATTCATCCAGCTGGTTGTAGGAGAAGATGAGGACTTTTCAGTGCTCTGGGAGGCTCAGAGAGCTTTTTTGAGTCTTACAGCCTCTTTCTAAGACTGTGTTGTACTAAATGTGTTGTACTAAAGGCAGTATGAGAGCCAATATTTAATGGAGGAAATACAAAAAAAGTCTGGTGCCTCCTCTATTGCTTTAGGGAGTAACTTCTGTTTTTGTTGGAATTATCTGTCTAGATCTCTCAAAGTCCCATGTACCTGAAATATCTTAAATACCAGCAGGCAGAAAGCTGCCTGCATCAAGGACTGGGGCAGTGATTCAGATCCATGATGGATCCATCCACTTGTCATCTGCAGGCTCTGCTGCAGGACTTGGTTCTGAAGTGATATGTTTGGGGCCAGGAGCTGGGTAGTGCTTTCCAGGCTCTACACCTGGTTTTCTGGTGGTGAAGAAAGCAGGCTAAAAACACTGGGAAGAGATGATAAAACACATTAAAAGGGCCTTTATTGCATTCCTGGCCTCTCAATAACCCCAGTAAGCTTTACGTGTATTTCAAGCATGCTGTTTTCCTCCCTTCAGCAATTGTGTGGATTTGTTGTGTTTCAGATCTATTCGTGCTATGCCCATAGCAACACTGATCCATCACTGGGATACTGTCAGGGTGTGTAAGTGGGAAAGAAAAAGGGAATTCTTTGGCTGTGATGTGCGTGGCACCATGGAGCTGCCGGATGCGTGGTGTGCTGTGTTCGGGAGCTTACAGCTGGAGGTGGTGCTAGGCTTTTCCAGTCCTCCATCCCACCAAAGAATGGGCATTGCAGATCAGAGAGGCACCTGTTTGTTCCTGCAAAGTGTTCCCCATGCTGGATCCTTAAGCAGAGGACATAATCTTGGGTTTGGGTAGGAGGTACTGCTGAACCTGCTTTTCTTTCCTAAGCATCTGGGAGGATGCTGGGGGAAGAAAATAGCAAGGAGGTTTCAAATGCAGGCTTTCTCAGGAAGGTTGCATTAGTGTTTTCTGTTCTTCTAAATATGTACATGAAACTTTGAGGGTGGAGGAGTCTTAAGCTCTTTAAATTTCTTTGCATATGTCTGGCACCTAGTTTTGTGCTATACCTTTATGATTTATAAAATTGAATTGTATTTAGTCAAAGTTGCTTCCCTGGCAATATTTTTGTGGGCTTATTGACAGTAGATATATTTGAAATGCTGATACAGGAGCACAGCAGGCAAATGTGTTTGAAAAACAGGGCAGGACTTGCTGTTGCTGAAGTTCAGCCACCCCAAGAGCTCCCTGTGATCTGATGTGCTTTGGCAAAAGATATTTGGCATCTGCTACTGCAGATGTTCTGACTTTGGAAAACCTGGCTGCTGCTTCAACAGCAAAGGATATCCAGGATCTTGGGATACATCAATTCCTTGGCTGCTCTGCTGCAGCCTGACACTGAGCTTAGACCTGGGCTTTCTCCACAACCTGCATTATACCTGGCTCTCCTCTGGTCGTTTCACTCTCAGTGGAAATGGTGATGTGTGAAGTGATATCAATTAAGCTTTCCTATTGCTGTGGTTATGGAGACCAAAACCAAGTGCTTTTTATTTGTATGAAAAAATTCTGATTACTGTAACACAGGTTTTTTTCCCTGCTTCCTTTCTTATCAGAGACAAAATAATTAACTCTAATTTTGAAGTTTCCATTTGTCCTCCGTGCCTCAAGTTCCTTACAGAGAAAGGAACTACTCTGATTTTTTTGCTGGATAAATAACTGAACTGCTTGTTACGTGATTTTTTTTACAATTTCTCTGGTAATTATTTCCTTTGCTGGGTTCTAGCGAGTGTCCTTTCTAATGTTCTCTTAGTTGCCATCAGGACCTGCCTTTTTTTCAGCACCTGATACTTTTTGATAAACAGTCTTCACAGTTGTATGTGTCTTTGCATACGGATTTCTTAGTAAAAACCAATTTATTTTAAATGTGATGCAGGAAGTGTTTTGCTTAAAACGGTAGTTTGAGTAGGGTTTTCTGAAGTCAATAGCCAGAACTGATACTTCGCTTCTTTCTTCCAGTGAAGTTGGTGTGGTAGAACACTGTTGTTTGTTGAGTGCCAGCCCTGCCATCCCCAACAGGGATGAACTCTGGGTCTGTAGAGAAAAATAAATCTTGATAGCACAATGGGACTGAAAACCAGCATTGGTAGATCCAGACTTGTGCAAGTTTATTTCACTTAGTGGAAGACTAGGTCTTAGGTTAAACTGAATTAGTCTTCTTTGAGCAAGTTGTAAAGGGTTACTGCATTGTCCGTGAGAAAGAAAGACGTTGTCTCCACCTGCAAAGGGCTGGTGTCAGACATATCCTGAAGGGTTGTGTCTCTGCAGCTGGCACACGGGGAGTTTTGTTGTCCTGGGGCCACGGAACATCGATTACATGTCTTGGCACGCAGCGATATTTGCAGAGGCATTAAAGTGTTGACCTGCCACACACTGTTAATTTAAAATAAAGAAGCATCCCTCTTTCATTCTGAAGGATAAACATCATAGAGGAACACATGCCTGGGGGGGAATGATTTGAAGGTGTAATGTTCCATGTAAAGTGAATAGTCACAAATGACCGATAGCATCCTGGTCTTTGAAGCTGGGCGGGGGGGGGGTGGATTTTTGCTGTTGGCTTCCCTGTGGGAATGGTTGTGATAAAGCTGACTAATGATGAAATCCTCACTTGTAAAGCCCTGACACTGAGTATGGAAGAAAAAGCAGCATTTTCAGGAGTTGATGCTGTTCATCCACGTACTTTTCTCCAACTGAAGGTGAAACTGACAGTTTCAGAAATGGGAAAGGTTTGTAACTAAGTGGGGTCTCCGGGTATCTTGCTGAGTGAGACCCTCATGGCATGGAAATGCCCACCAGGAAATGGCTTCTGTGTTGAGCTGCACCGAGAGCTGCCATGTGGCCACCTGGCAGACTGCATCCAGGCAGGAGTGTGCTGCAGGAGAGCAGAGCTGGCCTGGGGCGTGCAGGCACCCCGTGCAGATGGGGCTCTCTTTCCTGTCCCTTGCTGTTAACAAGGAGCGATCAGCAGGTGTCTGTCTGCCTGTGGGATAAGGAAGGGCGTTTGTAAGGGAGAAAGAAGTACTGCTCCCACCAGCTGAGGGCTTGGTCCTGTTATGGAGTTCATTAATACGCTGTCCCACTGGGCAAGTAACCCCCCAAAGAGGATGCTAAGCATGGTCCACTACATTCACTCTTTATTTGCCTCAGTATATTTCATAACTGGAACCCTTACAATGAGCCACTAAAAGCACCCTCTATAACAAGACTAAATGTAAGCCTTTAATTAGATGAAGTGCTGATAAATCTGATATCCTGGATTTATGTGGCATCCTGTGACTCAGAAAGCAGTTTTTACTTCTGAATATTATTATTATTATTTAGAATACTTTCATGGCAAAACTCAAATACATGTATACTATGGTTAAGGTACTAGATCTGTATAAAATACTTACTTTGTAATTATTATATATGAAAATGCTGCTGCCTTTTAATGAGGGTTGAAGGGGAGGCAGAGTGCTGCTAGGCACAGCCACCCTCCAAAACCAACATGGCGCATAGAAAAGAGCAGGAATAAAGGGCTGACACAGTCAGAAATAAAGGCTTCTGACTTATATTAAATCCCAGTGTTTGTTGACATGTAAAACCAAAATGAAACACATGCTTAAACTTTCCCCTGTGCCTCCCCCCAGAATCTGCCTCTCTGGTTCTCCTGGGAAGATTTTTTTTCAGCCGTGACAGCAGCACATTTTCACTGGCACATGCAGAGATTTTTAATGCAGGCAGGACTAACAGATGATTCATTTACTTTCATTACAAGTGACCTGTACAGCTCTTCAATGTGTCACCTGAAATTCAACCATGTTTTTCATACAAAGTACTTTTTTCCCCCCTTCAAATCTCTGTGTAGTTTCCTCATTCTCCCTTTTCTGTTTTGTTCTGTTTGGTGGCATTGCAAACATCTAAAAGTATGGCTCAACAGATGTTTTATTTTCACAGCACAGTGATATTTTGGAAAGAAACCAAGAATTGGTAGAAGCAAGCCTTCCCTGCTTATGTATTTACAAAATCATGATACACACAGCTGAATTAACAGGCTGGGCTAAATAAGATATCAGATCTAAAACTTGGCTCCAGAGGGACAGACCTTTACCTTGGAAAATGTTTTATCACCTTTTTATCTGGAGTATCCAGCATGTGGAAAGTGTTTCTTCATTTGCAAAATGGCATGAGCCTAGTTTGTTTATTACTATTAAGGGTTTTGACAAATATTTTTTCTTTAGATCAGGAATAGTTTTTAAGAGCAGATACAGTTTTGAGGTTCCTTTTTGAATCCAATTTTTTTCTCATCTTAGGTTTCCTTGAGTATGTTATTTTGAACAGAAGAATTCCTGCCCTACATTTTCACATCTTTCCTCTTTTTCCACACACATGGGAACTCATTCACCCTCTGGTACCAGCCACTCTCTTTTCAGAGATGCTTTACAGAGGGTGTTGGATAGAGGAAAGGGTTAGCATTGAGAATGTACCAAAAAAGGAATAGAAAGGCGTAGTTAAGTATAAATTGTTCATATAGGGCAGCATAAAAACATTCCAAAATACACCAGCAAAAGTTGGGAACAAAGCTTTCCTAATTTGTGAGTAGGCACAGCATAATTGTGGGTGCAGATGGAAATGCATAAATGAAGGAAATCCTGAAAGAAATGTAAATGCTCTGCGTTTAAATATGAAATAGTTATCACATTATCTAAAAAAAAAAAAAAAGAAAAAAGATGGAGGAACAACTTGCTAAAGTAAAAAGCTTTTGTGCATCCATCGGAGAGAAGAAAACTGCAGCTGAATGATGCTGATGTATGAATGGCAGGACCAAGGAGAGGCATGGTAGACCAGGTGGATGTGATTCCTGCATATCCTGTAATCCCCAGGGGTTACGTCTCTCAAGTCATCATTTAAATTAAATTAAAGGTGTTATTTCACATGGTCATGTTTCAGAGGGACTCTGGTAGGATCCATTGCTTCAGACCAGTAAACATAATAAAAATAGCATAGCATATGTAAGAACTAACGAAGAAGTCTCATCATGTGTTTGCAGAAGGGTCACATTTCAAATCTATCTGTGTATTTCCTCTTCTCTCATTTTCAGAAGGTCGTGGACAAGGAGAGGGAGACCTTGAATTTTCAAGGTTTTGGTGAGCTTGCTCACCAGGAGCCTGAGAAAAATCCACCCTAACCTGCTGTGGGATGAGACAGGTGCATTAGTGGCCTCTAGCAGGTAGCAAAGCAAGGGCTCAGGTTTCACATCACAGAAATCCCTCAGGGATTTTCTGGGATCCCCACTCTTGAATACTGATAACAGATGTGCAGAGGAGAAGAGGAAGGGCTGAGTTCTGAGCCTGGCTGCCTTTGTCACCAGAGGGGCTGCTGGAACCGGGGGAAGCCCTGAGCAGCTGCACAGGGCTCTGCTCATCCTGGGTGCCTGGGCAGCACAGAAGCTTCCGCTCGCAGGGGTAAGATAATGCTCTTTCAAATGTATTTATTCCTGGTCTGCACCAGGGGCAGCTTGCAAAACAACCTGAAGTCATTGCAGATGTGCAGAGGTCAGGGCTCAGAAGTGGTCAGGAAAGGAAATAAAGGGAGGAAGTTTCAGAAGGAGAACAAATCAGCCCCGTTGTTGTGTTGCTGCTGGACCATGTGGCATGTGCGGGTTCAGCAGGGGTGGATGGTGTGCCTGCCTCGAGGGATTGACGGTGCTGGGGGGTGACCAAGGGCATCTGAGGGATGGAAAAGGTGCTGTGCAAAGAGGAGTTGGAACAAGTGGGACAGAGCCTGGAAAAGAGAGGAGGGGTTGTCTGCGCCAACTGCAGAGTTCATTGCCTCGGGCTGTTTGGGAAATGTGAGTAGTTTCGAGAACCAGTTAAACAAATGTGCAGAGGATGGGCATTGGTACAGCTGATGACACAACTTTTGGGAAGCTGTGTGCATTTCCTGAAAGAAGCATATTCATACCTTTGTCCATATTTGTGTGGTTTGTCTGTGTACGGGCTGTCGGGCGCTATAGGAGACAGGTAAGGGCTGTTTGAGATGAGCATTCTTGTTTTAGCATTTTTGGGGTAAATCTACCATGCAATGTGGAAATCAGGTTTGCTGGGTGTTCTCTGCTGTGGCATGGCTAGCTGCAGCTCCCTGGGCAGACAGCAGCCTCTGGGACACCAGAGGAGCAGGATTTTCACACTCATGTGTACTTTTGCTGGTTAAGACCTGAGACCAGCGAGATAATTGGACAATAAAGGTTAAGTATATGAGTGTGTGGACAGAATGTATTTCCCTGACTGCCTTGAAGATATCACATCCCTCACTTGTTCTCTGAACAGGATTAATTTGCCCTCACATGACTTGCTGTTTGGGCTTAACCTGCCAGCCAGTGCTGTACCCTACAGCTGTGTCAGGTTCTGGGTTTCAAAGGGATAGCTATTTGTTTAAGTGTTTTTTTAGGTTTGGGGGAATGTTTTTTTTGTCCTTTCTTTCCTCATACTCATAGCTGACACCTTGTGTTTTGTGCATGTGGCAAGCTTCCAACGCCTTTGGAGAAGTATCTTTGTACTGACCACTGCCAGACAGAGGTGCACACAAGTGGCCACTTGTGTCACTTTGCCAGGAAGAGCAGCTGCCTTCCTTCTCCACAACCAGAGGTTTGGTGGCAGAATGCTTGAGAGGGACCCCATCTTAGGGCACTGCTTGTGCAAATAAAATCCTGTTATGTGAAGTAGTAGTAACAATTAAGCTGAATTTCAGAGTATCTGTGGGGAACAGAAGGTATCTTGAAATGTTGTGGCTCTGCTAAACCATGTTTGCAGAGCCTGCTTTGCCAGCTTAAAAATCAAAACAAATGAACTGTTCACATTGCAGCAGTGTGTACAGTCAGAGGTGGGGATAATTTGTGCAGAAGGTAAGTTTTCCAGGTGCCTTTGAGTGGCCTGGAAAAGAGAGGGGTTGTTGTGACTTGCTGGGCATCCTGTGCTGTGCACCTCCACAAGCAGCGTCCCAGCAGGAGTTTGCAGAGAGCTGTAAAGTTGTTTCCCTGTAATGAACCTGCCACCCTTCTAGATGATTCAAGTGTGAGAAGAAAAGCTGGTGGTTACTGAGATGTGCCTGCTATCACCTCCACCTGGAAACCCCCCAGGAAACATTTTTGAAGTCAAAAGCAGGGCAGAGTCCAACAGGGCCTGGAGCAGAGAGCTCTTCTCTGAGGGTGGTAGGCTCTGGACATCTCCAACAGCTCTGAGGCTCTGTCCTCCCTGCACAGACGGTCTTAACTGAGTTTTCTAGAAGCCACATCCTTGCCTCTTGTAAGATACAGTGTGAATGAAGTCAGGCTGGGGGCTGCATGAGGCATGGTCAGAGGGAGGCGTCTCAGAGTTCGGTACTGCGCTGACACTGGCAGCTCTGTTTTGTTGTTCCTCTGGATTTGGAGGTGTTGCTGTGTGCGTGGTTTGCCAGCAGAGCCCTGACTGCGTGGAGGCTGCCTGCTTTCTCCATCAGTAAATGGCTTTGCAGTCAGCTGCCTTCATGTGGTGCTTTTGTTCTCTGTGGCAGCGGGCAGGCCCCAGTGAGTTGTCCCTGTGGGGTCCCAGCTGCAGAGGGGGTGGTGGGAGGCAGCAGGGACATCTGAGAGACCCCAGCCGGAGAGGAGCCATAAACGGTGTGGAGAGCATTACTCCTCACAAAACAGAGCCCAGGGCTGTTGTGTATCCCCTCCTGGTGCCTCACCTCTCCAGACTGCTGTACCTCTCCTGGTTCAGAAGGACTTCAGTGTGCCCTTCTAGTACATTTGTGCTTAAGGAAATGAAAATTTATACAGTCTATCAAGGCAGGGCAAATAACTTCAATAAAAGCTGGAATTACTGGTGTTTCTTGAGCGCTGTTGTTTAAGAACAGGAGGTACAGCGATATTTGCTTTTTCATTGTGGAGTGCTCTATAAAAAATAATTTTGTTCCTTAATAAAGTTAAAATATAAGTTGTCAGCATTAGGATACTTTAGTAATTTAGTATTTAGTCCTGTAAAGGATGGCTTTTGTAATTTAGCTCATGTGTCATTGTAGTGACTCAGACTTCCTGTAAAAGCAAGCTATTTTCTTGATTCTCAGCTAATGCTGTCAAATCTCCCTTTCTATTGCTGCATTTCCTTGGCAGAGTGAAACTGTAAAGTCTAAACCACATTTATCTATTTTGTGGATACGGATTAAGATATGTTATATAAAGCAGCTTTCCATGAGTCTTGTTCCAAAAAAGCAGGGAGTCTTCTCTGCAAGAGTGCCTGAATTACTCAAGGATAGGCAGTAAGATATTTCCCAAGGAAAAGTTAGCTTTTTCTTTCTTTTCCCCTGTTCATCGTGTTAAGCACCAGCATCAGGTTATTTCCTTCACTGTATCATGGGTGTATCCAGTGCTCAGGGTGGGTCTGGTTACTCTGGTGGGACCAGAGACAAGGCAGCCTGTGAGCTGGAGTCTGCTCTAGCTGAGAGCAGATTTCTGACAAAGAAGGAAAATGCCCATTTTGAGTGGGCATTTAGGCATTTTAGATGCCTATGTGGTGTTTGCTGCTGTCCTTCCAGGCCTTGGTAACAGCTTCTTTGGGACCACCAGGCTTATGAGGCAATACCTACTCATCCCTAGAACTATGAGGTTTTTCCTTAATAGGTTCTCTCTTTTCTCTTTTTTCAGGTATTTCTTGACTCTTCAGCACATCACAGAACTGTTGTGTTTTGGGATATCCTGCTTAAGGCCCCGGAGGAAGATCTGCCAACAGACAAAAATGACTTGAGTTGAGGAGCTGCGGCTTTATCCACAGGTAGTGTTTGTAGCTCAGTAACCTCTCAGCAGCCCAGCACTGCAGAGCTTGCTTTCAGCAGGTTACTCAGGGAGGAAGGTGCTACTTGTGCCTCTCTGGGAATGGCAGTGATCTGCATGTATTTGTCTCCTGGGGTCACCTGGAGTCTCCATACTGTTCCCATGCTTTTGGCCACAACTGGAGCAGCCATGTAGGGAAATGAGCAGCTTCTGTCCTGCTCCTGCTGTGGTTCTGTGTGCTGCTTGTGAGGTGTTTCTGCATCAGTGTATGTTGTATACACCAGCCCCCCGTGAATCAGCGTTGTTTGAGCTGCTTTTTGGGCAGTTCTATTGGATTCCCCCTTTAATGACATGATGGGAGCTGGAGGTTCCTGATAGCGTGAGGCAGTGCAAACAAGGACAGGTAGTGCTGTACAACAGTGTCTGGCTTTGCTTTCTCCAGAGGTAACTTACCTGGAGTAATGCTCATCCAAGTGCATTTATGAGCCCAAACATGCCCCAAAACGTTACTGGGGCTTAGTTGGCTTCCCCCAGGTGTTCAGTGAGGTTTGATGTTGAGAGTGCACTCAGCCCACTGCAGACATGCAGCGTGGAAAGCCACCGAAGTACCAGGCTGGTGAAGCTCCTGGTGCTCATGAATTCAGTGCTTTTTTGTTTGTTTGTTTGTTTTTCTTTCCAGTTCTATGCTTTTATAATGTCCTTCTTTAGTGTTACAGTCTGTGGTAAAGTTAAAACTCATTTCTGGAAGTGCATTTGTTGGCCATTTGGATGTTGACTGTCAGGGATGGGAGATGAAGCAAAGCATTGTGACTTACCCTGCTTGCTGGTATGATACTGTGTGTGTTAAATTTGGCTATCACTTGTGGAAGGGAGTAGGGAAAAGGTTTGAGTGGCAGTGGCCTCAGGTCACCATTAGATAGCATGTGATGGCTGATAGCCAGCTCAGGTCTTTCTGTTTGGCGTTTGGGGTGGTAGACCTTGAAATGAGATCTTTAAACAGCCTGAACTTTTAGAATTACCCCGATGTTGTCTCTCTCCCCTCCCACTGCACACAGATCTCCATGACTCTACCTGTGCCTGCAGCCCTGACTGAGCTGTTTCTTTTTCCCAGGTGTCCTTCCGGTGTCCCATCTGGATGCACCGTGCACTATGGTTCACATCAATGTGTTCAAAAAGTTAATGTGTGTTCTTGTGGTGGTACTGGTAGCACTGACAGTTTGCCTGTGGAGAGAAACGAGAAGAAGCTACTATGATCCTTTGAAGACCACAAATGAGGATTTGCAGGGGCACAGGAGTTCGGAGAAATGGAACCTGGTTAAATCACAAGGGCTTTTCCATGAAGCAGCCAGTGAGCTGGGACAGATACCCCAAATGTGGCTTGGTACCCAAAACAAAGTAAAGGCCAGCACCTCTGGAACAGCTGAAAAGTCCAAGAAAGCAGCCTTTGGGAAGGTATGGGATAAGGACAGCTCATCCAGAAATCTCATACCCAGATTGCAGAAGGTCAGGAAAAACTACCTGGCCATGAACAAGTACAATGTGACTTACAACGGGAAGAGGAATGCTAAGCTCAGCCCAGAGAAGTTGCTCTGCCAGCTGCGGGACAGGGTCAATGTGACCATGATACAGAGGCTGGATGGTCCTTTTGGTTCCTCTGAGTGGCAGCAGTACCTGCCAGGGAAAAGCCTCAGTGAAACATTGGGACACCTGGGTCGCTGTGCTGTCGTGTCCTCAGCAGGGTCTCTGAAATCATCTCGCTTGGGACAGGAGATAGGTTGGTATCTTTCTGTTAGCATGAAGTCAAATATCATTGTTTTATAACTTGGGCTGAGTAGAGGTAACCTGCTGTCATGGTCTTACTGATAAGTCTCTTGTGGTCAAAAGGTGTTTAGAACAAGTTGAAATGTTAAACTTCTAAAGTCAGTAAATATTTCAGCCTAGCTGGAGATGGGAGTAATAATAGTTCTATTGTAGCAAGTCCTTTTGATTTTCATGATCTCTTTGGCATCACTGGAGGATCACACACATATTGGATACCAGAGAGCAGTGTTGGTTCCTCAAGTGTTTGTTTCTTGGGAGGGCTTGGGGTGGGTTGTGTAATACTTGTTACACAGTCAGGGAAGAAATTCATACAGAAAGACATTTTCAGAAAAGAAATTAAAAAAAAATGCTTAAGGGGAAAACGCCTCCCTGGACATAGCCCTGAGCAATCTGTGTTGAGCAGAGAGCTGGGCACAGACAATCTTTAGAGGTCCCTTCCAGCCTCAGTGATTCTGTTAATTCTTGCTCAAGGCTTTTCAAAAGTGGCACTGCTTCATTCTGAGCCATAAGGCATCTGGCTGAATTTGAGTGGCCCAGAAGACCATCAAAAGACTTTACCGGGATTTATTTCCTTGGACAGAGTTAGGTGATGCTTTGCAGTTTCATCGGACCATATTCACCTTTAGTTAATGCATTAATTATTAAATGCTGAAGCTTTGGTCTTTGTGGATTATAAAGAAGCATATTTTGATGTCAAAGTTTTTCATGTCTTTACAATAGCAGCATGCTGGGGAAACCAGCTCTGCAGTCTTCAACTCAGGATTTTGTACCAGGCAGAAAATTCTCCAGAGCCTGCAGCTCCCTCACCTTGCTTCATTTTTCGGTGTTTGGAGCTCATTTAAGGTTCGTGCTTTGCTGAAGTGTAGCTTCACTGAAGAAGTTTTTAAGTCTGGGAGGTTTCTCTCAATTGGAAATTGTTTGCAGGCTTTTGTGTATTCATAAGTTGTCTGTTGGATCAGAGCCCTTTGGCCTGCACTAAGCTGCAAGCAGCCTTCTTCTGAAACCAGGTAGATGGATAGGTTTTAATCCGTCAGTCATGGACAACTTCGGCAAAGCCTTTGGAATCATAGTCCCTCCTGGCAGACAGCGTTTAGTTCTGGTACTTGCTCAGAAGTTCTCCCCCAAATCCTGTGTCCAGGCAGCAGGTGAGCAGGAGCTAGAGTGAGGTTGAGCAGTTGGAAGTGTGCTAAAATGCTACAAAAAATGCGGTGAAGAGCAGCATTGCCTCCTGGTACAAATTGCAAGTGGGAGCTGGTTGATGTTTCTGCCACTTAGGAGTGTTTGAAGTGAGATGGGTTAAGACTTGGGAAGCCAGTTCTTTTCCTCCAAGTATTTGTCTCAGGTTGTCTGGGTGCCTCTTGGAGTTCAGAGCTAAAGGTTTGACAGAAGTGATCTTCTGTTGAACAGCCTCCCCAGCTCAGCGGGCTTGTACCCAGGAGTGTCTGTGTTAGGCTCCACTGTTGCTGCCAGTGCTTGTTCCTCTGGAAGGAGACCCTCACACGAGTGGGAGGTGATGTTCTGGAGTGTTGGAATGCAGTCCCTGCACCTCTGGATTGGGCATGGGAGCAGCCAAGTGGGATGGGCTGGGCAGGCAAAGCCCTGTCATTGTTCCCACAGCCTTGCTCTGAGCCCTCCCGAAGTGAAGCGCTGGTTTGTTCCAGATCACAAGGGACGGATGCTGGGGAGGTCACTGTGTAGTGTGCCCGAGGCAAATGCCATTAACCCCTGCTGGTGTCCCTGCCCTGTGTGTGCCTCGGTCACAACCTTTCACCTTTCTGCTCAAGCAGTTAACTCTGCTGGTGCTTCTGTGAGTTTGAGCACTTGCAGCCTTGAGCTGGGCAGGGTGAGTATTAAGGATTCAGGAGCATTCAGTGTATTTCTGTATGTTTTTTCCCCACTTTTTTCCATGTAGGAAATGTCATGGTGTTGTTGGAGGAAGTTGCCAAAAAGGTACTAAATCTTACAAGCTCAAAATTAACTATTGGTGTAAATGAGCACAATGGATTGCTGAGGTATTATTCCATGAAATATTTGTTCTGTGTAATCATGTTAAGATATCAAATGAGCAATTAGGTAGAGTAAGAGAGGCTGGCAGAGCAGCGCAGGGTTGTTAACAACCACCTTTTACTGAGCGTTTGGTATTGCTGAAGGTTATAAATTGCCACTGAAAAATCTGATGTGAGAGATACTGAGTGTACCACAACCACCTGGAGACAGAGAGCCAGCTACTCTGCCTGAGCAGTCTCTAAACGCCATTTAATGTGCAAACTTGGGGCATATTAATGCTTGGTGTCTGACTGAACTTATATATGGGGAAATCATAACCCTGTGTTGCATTAGTGCAAGGTAGGATGTGGAGCTAAGGGTCTGTAGTGGTAACAGCAGAACCACTTCTCAGCATGGAGACACTTTTTTCCAGGTACATCACCTTTCTTGGGCTTGGATGGTGCTTTGGAAGGGCTCTTAGGAAGCCCCACTTGTCTAGGAGAATAAAATAGCTGAGAAATCACTTTGCTGCCAGGGGTTACTGAGCCTCTAGCATTGCTTGTTAGAACACTCCCATTTTCAAGAAAATTATCTCAAAAAGACCCAGTTCTGGGCCAGGTGGGTCCTTCTGCCCTGGAACTTGGGAACTCCCACAGATCCTGACTGCAGGTGCTGTGTGTGGCAGTGATGTGGCTTCAGTGTGAATGTAGATGGCCCTGCTTCTCTAACTTAGCTCCTCTGATCACAGGGAGGGTTTCTTATCCAAATGCAGCCTCAAGGCAGGGAGAAGCCAGGGTGACGAGCACAAGTGCCCTCTGTCACAGCAGCAGCCTGACTGCAGGATGTTACAGTGGCCTGGCTGGCTGTGCCAAGGCAGAGGAGGGTACTGGAGGAGTGCTGTGCTATCTGAAGAGGTGATGCCAGCAGAGGAAAATTCAGTGGATCCCAAGGCGTGTTACAAGCTGTGTCTGTTAAAGGCACAGCAGTGGGTGTATTTCAGTGGGAGGCATGCTGGCAGGCTGAGGTCAGCTTGGCTTTCCTCTGTGGCTGGTGTACGTGTTTCTGGGGCTGATCAGCCTCCAGGCTGGAGGAGGATGCTGGCTTGCTGCTACTTCCTAATTGCCAAGTTTGCAGCCAGCCATGTGGTAAATTAATTGTGTATTGGTATATCTCCTGGTAAACTGTTTGGAAGGAGGAGGAGGGAGATAAAATGACAGGGTTGTGTTCTCAACCTAGCAGTGGGTTGTAGTTTTAAAGAGCAGACTTTAAAAAGTGTAATGATCATGAAGTTTGAGCCACACCTTCCTCCAAAGAATCTGACTTGCTACTTCTGGATGTTAGGTTGAAAGCCAGGGATTAGCCAGATTGTTTTAGAAATGCAGGTGAATAATGTCACTTGTTTCTGGTATCACTCAAGCCCAGCTGCTGGCTCACAGGTTTTCCCTCTGTTTGACTTTCAGACAGCCACGATGCCGTCTTGCGATTCAATGGGGCTCCTGTCAAGGGCTTTCAAGATGATGTGGGGCAAAAGACAACAATTCGTCTTGTGAATTCCCAGGTAGGTCTGAGGAATATGCACCAAGCAGGCCGAGCATGGCAGAGCTGTGTAGCTGCCCTGCCTGGGAGCTGGGAAGAACAGGGCTGTCCATCTGATTTCCCCAGTCCCTAGCACATAGCTGTAGGATGGGGATGGGTACATTTGGGAAATCTGAGGTGACTGGAGTGACACCAGCATGCACTTGCAAACTCGCAGTATCCTGCTTGTGACTTCCAGCAGGCACCAGGTAATTTGTGTTTTGCCTTTCCTCAGAGGCTCTGTGTAGGCACAGGAAGGCCAGCTCCATGCTGCTGCTGTGCCTTTGGAGTGAGAGGCAGGAACAGCACCACAGCTCAGCCAGCGCAGGTCAGCAAGGAGGGGTGTGCCAAGAGATGAGCTGTGCCTGCCCCAGAGATGGCTGTGAAGAATGTTTATTTGGCTTTTAATAAAAGAACAGTGTTTCTTTACTGCCCAGCAATGCTGCAGACTCTGTAGATAACACATTAACCAGGGCTGCTACGTGGCTGAAGCCACTTGACAAAAGACCCACCTTTAGAGCTGTAGCCTGTGCACAGCCAGGAGAGAGGTGGGCTCTGCTGGGTCTGGGACCTCATTGCAGAGTGTGGCAAAAGGCCTTTAATGCAAGGCCTTGCTTACAGAGTTAAATCTTCCCTGCCTCTGAGAGCTCTTTGCAGGTATCAAGGTGTCCCTTTGCTGATTCCCTTTGGCCAGGAGTAGGCTGTGAAGCAAACTCTCCAGGGTTAGAACCATGTGTCACAGTCAGTCTGCCACTTGTCCAGCAATAGAGTGAGACCTTTGTTCTTATAGGCACATCTCAGAGTGTTTGCACTTTTCCTCTGTAGACCTGTTACCCTTCATGGTTGTCTTTTCTGGGGAGAGTTCAAGTGTGGACACGCAGAGAAAAGGGGAAATCACAGTAGGATGTGCTGGCGAGAGAATGAAGGAGGCCAGTAAAATACTGAACAGGCCAGGAGTCACTTGGTTAAAAGACCTTGCATTGCAGCACTGAGTACAAGAATCTCCTCACCCTCACAAGAGGAGGAGGTTCTAAGCACATGAAGGCTGAGGAACTGAGTGAGGGAGAGATGAGTGGCTGAAGTGTAGCTTTTGTAATCCTGAACCAAAAAGGCAGTTTCTTTTCCTTACCCCAAAGCTAAGATTTGTAGGTCTGGAGTTTTCTAATCTGCCCATGTGTGAGGAGTGCATGGATGCTGCTGTGTAATGAGATTGGAAGTTTCTAAAAACAGCAGGAGGACCATCCTCTTCAAAGGCAAGAAGACAGACCTAATGTGTGACCAGTTTGCCTAGATCATTTTGTGTGTCTTTTAAGGGATGTATTTTCTTGTTGTGTGAATGTTGTTGCTACCTCTCTCTGCTCTTGGGTCACTCTTCCCTTGCTGCCAAGCTCTTTGCTGTTGCTTGCTGCATCTTGATTTCCCTGCATTAAACCCCCAGTCAGAAGGGTGACAGTTTGTCCTTTCTGAACCAGTCTGGTTTGAGCAGACAGATGTTACTGCTGATTTCTGTGCCCTGTTGGATGTTTTTTTGGTTCTTTTAATCTTTCCCGTCTCTGAATTTTTCTGATGTCAGATAGATGTTATCACTTAAGCAAACTTTCTCTGGAGGGTGTGCTCATGGCCAAGCTTGCAGTGATATGAAGAGAAAATATGTGCATGACCTATGTGCTATCAGTGTTATCTGCACAGGGAGGAGGGTAACTGTGTGGTGGTACAGCTGTGATATGACTCTCCATGTGGATTCTCCTACTTGAGCCAAGTGTAGTTACAGCCACATCATTTTAGTGCTTCTGTTCTCCATGCAGGTCAGCCTGCAGTCATGGGATGTTCCCTCTGAATGGGACACCAGCTTAGAAAACTTCACTTCCAGGGAGAACAGTATTGCTGCAATTTTTAGAGGCTGAAGTTAATTCGAAAGGTAGCATTGATCTGGCTGCTGACCAGGAAAAAAGATGCTTTCCATGTGTGCAGTGCAGGAATCTTTCATCTGGGGTTTCTAAACTGAGCAGCTCTGACTGCAGTCCCTCTTAACTTTAGAGACCACTGGATTGGAAGCCTGGTTTTCTCACATTTTTATTTGCACTTTGAATGGTTCAGTGCTGTTCTAGTCTTGGTGACATTATTTAAACCTTCTTGTTAGTGGGGTGACCTGATCACATTCTCTTTTTAGCTCACTGCAGGAGCTGTGCCTTATCTTGCCTTGCCCAGAGCTCTTACAGGCATCAGGTACTGGACAAGCTGTGATTTGTTCTTGTTCTGGGCTGGCTTTTCTTATGTTATAACTGGGAAAAGGAATAGGTTTGGCTTAGCTGCTTTTATTTTGGCTCTTACTGCTGATCAATCCTCAGTCCACTGCCAAAGTGAAGGAAATGGGATCTCCTGAATCTGATCTGTTAGAGATTATCTGTGTTGAGTAATACCCCTTTGGCACAATGGCCAATGGCCCTAAGTTTCGTAATAATTATTTTAAGACACTTCTCTGTAATTTGCTGGCCAGCCTCTAGGACACACATGGGGGCGGGTTGTTTTAACAGTGGAGTCGAGTATCTTATATATCTGTGTGCACAGCAAAAGATTAATGGATTGATACTGACAGGAAGGCAAGAAATTTGGGACCTCCATATCTGAGGATATGCTTGTACATCCACAAGCTTGGTAGTTGTTCTAAATAAAGAATTTATTTAATGTTGCCTCATTTATTTTCTCAGGCCTTGACTTGTTCATCAGTACTGCTGCTTTTTTAAGGGCATGTTTTCCTGCAGTCTGACACAAGGCATTGATTTGCCCTGGGAAGACAGTCACATCTTGTGAAAACAAGAGCTGAAGTATGTGCCAGTGTCATGCTGGAGGATACAGCTCCTTTCTGCAGAGCTGACCAAGGGCCAGAGCACCTCATTCCTCCCAGCCCCTGTTTCCAGTTCTCTTGGGCTGGCTTCTTGCTGTCACAAGGCTGAGCACGCTCTGCTTTGGCTGCCTGTGCTGTTATTGGCACTAACAGTCTGCAGGGAGGAAGAGAAAGGAGATAGCACATCAGTGGAATGGAGGAAGGCTGTGGTGGGAAGGGAGAGCGTGTTTAGATTACAGGACATTGACTGCTGGTAGCAGGAAAGAAGGAAGTTATTGTGATATGGCAAATAAATGGACAAAGAGGGTAGGGGCTTATTAACATTGTTAAACAGTGAACTGGCTAAAGAAGAAATGAGAAAACCAACAGATCAGTTAACTAATTAGGATCAAAAATCTGGGCAAGACAAAGCAGTCATTAATTCAATTTAAATGAAATTTACTACCTAGAATCCGTCGCTATTAAACAGGAAATGGGCACTGAAGGTAAGTGGGGAGCCAGGTTCCTTCAGCAGACAGGTTAAGTTACTGATAGCCAGCAGGCAGTGCCAAGAGCCAGCTCCAGTGTGTGGGAGGACACAGCAGACCTGGCTGTGGAGGTGCTCCCCGCCTGGTTTCTTGTCCCTTTGCTTTTGTGCTTGTCACAGCTCTCTCAGGGTTTGTGTGCTTCTGCCTACTCCCATGGCTATAGAAACAATGAAAATGAGGTGCATGTGCTCCCTGCCATATCCCTGCCCCTTTGCAGTGCTCCATCCTGCTCGTGCCCAGCTGAGGGGATGGCTGGTGCCAGCTGCTGTGCCCCCTTTGCCTCTGGTGCCCACACCTGCAGGCAGATATTCACACCTGCAGCACTGCACACTCCAGCTGTCAGTGGCCTAGATATTTCAGCTGCTGTGAGGAAATGAAACCAGGCAGTGCACGTGGTCCAGGCCAAGGCCTAATCCCATAGAGTTAAGAACAGATGTGAAGAAACTCTTTGCTTTTGGAATCATTCCCATCTGGGCTGGCTGCAGTGTCCTTGTGCTCTGGTTATGAGGACAGCCATGCAGGCAGCCAGGATGCTCAAGGACTAATTGGCTACCTCGTAATTAGAACTGTGGAGAAAACCAGGACAAATGGAAGCTGATTTTTATGATTTATGATTACAATGTTTACAGGTTGTGCCTGTACAGATTATGGCTTTGTGTGGGGAGGACAGGAGATTATTTGTTTGATTAGGATTGTTTTCTTTCTGTTGCAGACCTGGGTTACCCTTGTGTGTCTCAGGCAGTTGTGGTTATGCCCAGAGTATAGGGAGAACTCTGTTTGAAGCTTTCCTTCTCGCTGCTGCTCTCAGGAGATGGAATCCTCCCCTGCCTGAGCTGTTCCCTCCCTGCCCTACAGAGGCAAGGGGCCAGGATTGACTGGGGATGCTGTAGTCTCTCATCCCTGGCACTGATGGTCTCAGCAGGCTGAGCACTGGCTGCCAGGAGGAGAAATCACCCACCTGCAGGCCTGGTTTTTGGGGGTTAAATGGAGGTTCTTGGTAAAGCCAACAGTGTATTTGCATGAGGCTCTGCCTGGACTGTCCTGGTGCCTGCTGGCAGTAGCTGGTGTTCCCTCCTGCTTCGGGTGTTGTAGTGGTGGGATCCTCACAGAGCCTGGCCCACTCTGCAGGTCCTGTCCCTGGTGTGTCACTGGACGTGGGTAGAAAGCCTTGTAAAGCATTATGGCAGCTTTTCTTGAGACTCTCCACAAGTCCTTTGCTGCTAGGCAGGACTGGCTTGGGCACTGGAGGGGCCTTGCTGGGGCTGTGTCCCTGCTGCACACGGTGGGCCGTGCTCAGTAACCAGCAGGGGGGTGGCTCTGGCTGGTCTCAGGTGTGTTTTATTGCTTGGCTGCCTGCTAATGCTGATAGCATACTGCATATCATTGTATCTGTTGTTTTCCAAGCTTGTAACTGTTGAAGAGCAGCAGTTCCTGAGGGAGCCACTATATAACACTGGAATTTTAATTGTCTGGGATCCAGCGCCGTATCATGCAGAAATTCATGAGGTAAGGCTGAGTTTTTTGTAAGTAAAATCAGATTCACATGCTTTGAAGTGCCTCTGTTAAACCACTTCCTCCTAATGTGAGCAATCACTCGTTCTGAGGCCATTTTTGTTCCCCTTGTTGTTATTATGGATATATCTGTGTGTACTTGTGGGAGCATCCCATACAAGAGTGCTTCTAAGAGAACACTTGCCTGCTTCTGATCCCTGTGAAGGGCCTCAGGCCAAGGATAATGGATCACCACCTTTACTTTCCCATGAGCTGATGGCACAGGGAGGAGGTCACTGCTGGCTGCAGCAGTTGTCTCATTATAGGATGATTTCCTCTCTCTGACAGTTAATCCAAGATTTGCTAAGATGCTTGGATATTTCAAGCACCAATCAGCCATGGGATATACTTGATGCATTATGAACGGATTGGGAAACCCTCTGGAGATCTGTGTCGGGTTTCACGTGTGGGTGTGCAATCCCTCTAGCAATTCACTTCTGATTTTGAGTACAAAAGGGCATTGTTTGATATGTGATCAGCTCTGGAGGCTTACAGTGAAAGCAGGTAGGACTGAATAGTCCATTCTTTACTTTTATTTTAAGCTCTGGCTGTAACTGAGAGGTTTTTGCATTCTTTTCTGTGGCCTGCATTTCCTGTTTTCTCACTGATGTTTATTTCTGTGCCTGGTCGCACAGCTCCAGGAGGAATAAAGGGCTATGGACAGCATGTTTAAAAGTCAGTATGTCCAGGATGGGATATTTATAGAATAGGGAATCGTAAAAAAAAAAAAAAAAATCTCAAAATGACTTTAGGAAAATGTAAACCATTCCTACATTTTTACTGAAAGGGGAAATTTAAGGATGCAAATCAGCTCAGCTTGGTTCAGGAGGCTGAGCTGGGAACACTTGCCTGCAGAATAGGGTGCTTGGTATTGCAATGTGCAGAGGGATCTGGGTCTGGAACATTTAAGGCAGAGTTCTCAATATCATCTGCTCTTGGGGAGTGCAGAATGAAATTACAAAGGATGCTGATCTCATTCAATGGTCCTTCATTGAGATTTGAGGTTCCCTGCCCTGTTTACGGAGTCAAGTCACCACAGCGGCCCAAGGGGACAGTGAATGAGGATGTTTAGGTGAGTCAGGAGGGAGTCAGGGTGTGTAGCAGGGTCTTCTCCAGCAGCAGCAGGTTCACTCACCCTTGTTTCCTGCTGGTTACAGTAACATGGGCCAGAAATAAAGAATCTGACCTCCGGTTTCTGTTTTGCAGTGGTACAGAAAACCAGATTACAACTTTTTTGAAAGCTATAAGGCGTATCGTAGAACACATCCAGAGCAACCCTTCTATATCCTGAATCCCAAAATGCAGTGGCAACTCTGGGATATTCTGCAGGAGAATTCCCTGGAGCATATTCAGCCTAATCCACCATCATCAGGAATGCTTGGTAAGATAATTGCCATCTAAACTTCTGGTTCAGTTTGCAGGCGGGAACTCTCCAAGATGTCTTTTTTCAAAGACAGCTACAAATTTATGGCGCTTATCAGAGTTGTTTTTACAGTGTTTCCCTTGTGCCAAAATGTAAGCTTCCTGTCTTCGGAGCAGCATGCTGCTCAGTTGTATTAAATTAAGTGGTTTGCAGCACCCCTCTGAAACAGCAGCCTGAAACATGGCCCAGTTCCAGGTGGAACTGGAGAACAGACTGCAACACTAGGAGGGTCTCTAGGATTTGTAGCTTCTAGTGCCAGAGCAGTTCCCACAGGGTGCAAGAGGAAGGATATGTCTCCTTCAGGCTCAGATCTGGTCAGGCAAATAAATCTGATTACTGCAGATGAATTCTAAGGGCGTGCCTGTTTCTTTTCCATATATTATTTATATATAAATATATGAATGTGTTTATATATAAAGACTTTCTGGGGGTCTGTGGAAGGTCAGACTGAATAGCTGCCCTGGAAAGGTCAGTGATATGCCCTTAAACAGAGGAACTCCTTTTTACATTCTCCTGTTGCAAAAGTTTTCCTGCTTAGTGGAGAGCAGCTCTCATGACCAGCTGAATAAAAAGGAGTGGACCTCTAGGGAAGCTTCCATGTATTTGAAATCAGAGCATGGATGTAGAATCTTGTTTACCATGGACTGTCCAACTGCTATGCTTCCTGCCTTTGTCTGCTCCCACCTCTGTTCCATCACTACTGGGACAGAGGCACTTTCTGTCCCTGTGTAAACAGAGTTGCTTCATGTTTTTGCCAGGCACAGCACCTATTAAATCATTTCTTTGATACGTGTAGAGCAGCTGTGTGACAGCACAGTCAGTGACTTCAGCAGCAGAATTGTTACCTGGAGTTACGGCCTTGAAGACACACACCAGACAGCAGCTCCTGCAGGGCTTAACTTTGGGCCAAGCCACCTTGCTTTTTACTTTGTAAAACCAAGTCATCTTGCCAAATTCGAGGGCATAGATGAGTTCCAGTTTCCAGCTCTGTGCACCCTGGAATGCCAGAGTGTGATTGAAAATTTTCATTTGAAAGGTGGATGAAAACATGTTTAAAATATACTTTAGGTTCTTTTCCTGTCTTACAGTTCCTCAGGTTGTGCATGGTCCCTGATGTCTCAGATCCTGCATGAATTTTCTGTGATGTTACACATTGATTCAGTTTCCCTGGTATATTCTTGCTATTTTTTGCACTTGGAAGAAAGGTAGCTAGTGAGTGTGGCTTCCATCTGACCTGGCTGTGCCCAGTACTGAGTGGTGTGATAATGTCCTCAGTAGAGGAGATGCAGGAGGGCTGCACTGCTGTGCTCTAGGGAGCCTGAAGGGCAGAGGCTGCTCAGTCTCCCTGAGCATCTCCCAGCACAGGCCCTTTCGTGTTCCCTGCACTCACAAGAGGCAGCTGGGACAAATGCGAAGGTCTCATCTCTGCTGATCCAGGCAGGTTGGAGATGGGCTGTTCGGATCAGCTGATTGCAGTGCTCGCTTGGCAGACACCCAAACTTCCACGAAGGTCACAGATAACGGCAGTACTCTTAAAAATTGTCCTTTTGGCATGGCTGTCAGTGTAAACAATCTGCTGAAATCACATTGGCCATACACTTTGCAAGGGAAGGTTTCAGAAAAGAGCTGCGGCTGGCCAGACTTGTTCTCTGCCCCTCTGCTCTGAGCGTTAATAAAGGAAACCCTTCCCTGTGGGGCTGCCTGCTCCTTGCTGGCTGCCTGTCCCTCTGGAATGTTTAATCCTGTCCCTGGTGTGACGTGGGCATGTCTGCTGTCTGTCTGTCCCTCCGCAGGCATCGTGCTCATGATGACGCTGTGTGACCAAGTGGACGTGTACGAATTTCTCCCTTCCAAGCGGCAGACGGACATTTGCCACTATTACCAGAAGTTTCACGACCACGCCTGCACCATGGGAGCTTACCACCCGCTCCTGTTTGAGAAGAACTTGGTGAAGCACATGAACCAGGGCACGGATGAGGACATCTACACTCACGGCAAAGTCACCCTGCCCGGCTTCCGAAGAGTGCATTGCTAACGGATTGGTTTTACTGTGTTTCCTTTTCCTTGACTTTCAAAGCACTTTTAAAATCAGGGTTGTCAGATTTGTTAGGTCTAAGCACTGGTGCGTTTTGACAGCTCTTCCATGTAGCAAGGCTTGCTCTTAGGACTTTGTTGACCAGCTCTGAGCTGTAAGGCTCACTGTGGTACAGCCACTGACCTGCATGAGTCACTGCAATAAATGGACTCCAGTGGAGCCAGGCTCTTGTAGCTCATGGATACCTCTGGCTTCATCTCAGCCCGTGATGGTGTAGGGGAGGCACACGAGAGGCTTTCCAAGCAGAGATTGCACAAGTCAGGTTCATACAGTGAATATAGTTTGGTTTCCTTCAGAGGGATTGCGACAGCCAAAAACCTGGGCCATTGGGAAACGTGAAAAGTCATTTAAAATTTGTTCCCATAGTCAGGAGCTCTTTGGAGTAGGGCTGATGTACGGAAATGCTGTCAAGCTGTGGAATGATAAGCTAAACTTCTAGTCCAAACTATTTGATCTTATAAACAGTCTGTGAACTTCCTTCCAAATTGTAAGACTTCCGAAACCACTCAGGTGACATTTTTTGGCAAAGGAAGAGGAAAGCAATTCATAATTCAGTGAATCTTGCAAGACTTTTTAATCTTTTTACTTTTTTTTAAATAATTTAAAATAACTTTTAATAATCATTTACTTTTCCAGTACAGTGCTGGGCTTGGTACAGAAGAACCGTTATTATCAGAAAGGTTTTGGGAAGATTCCATAAGGCACTTCCTTGGATGTGGGAGATGGAAATGGGAGAACTCACTGGAAGTTGGTGCCTTTTTCCAGCTCTCTGTTGCTCTACCTTTGCAATTGTTGAATTACTTGCTGTACCCATTAACACAAACACCACAGAGCTGCTGCTAGATGAGTTCCAGCCCTCTGCAAGCTGACAGAGGGGTTCTCTTGACTGCTGTGTGCTTTTCTGCAGGGGTGGGGAGCAGGTTTGCCACTTCCATGAGTGGTGAGAAGGGAGAGCGTGCTCTGCTTCTCATGCTGAAACAGGTAGAGCTGAGAAGAGCAGCTTCCTCCTGTGGCAGCATGGTGGAAGTGGTAGCTCTGCAATCTCAGTGTGTTGATGAGAACACCTTCCCTGTCTTCTGTATTCATGTGTTTCATCAGGTCTGTAAAGAAAGCTTTCTCCTGTTTTGAATAAATCCTGTGAAATCATTGGCCTGGTTTTGGTGAATGGTGAATATCTTGTCTGCATGGCCCTGGGGATTTGTACCAGCCTTGCACCACTGCAGGCACAGCTGCTCCCTGCTTGTTCCAGGGAGCCCTCAGCTCTTGTCCTGCTGCTCCTCCAGCTCGGGGGCAGCCTTTCTGCACACCCATCTCTTGGGATGGCTTGGATCTGTCAGTGTTCTCACAAATTACATGCAGGTAAAAAGGTCCAGGTCCGAGCACCATGTTCCACTAGGACAGGAATGCAATGAAGGCAGGTTGGAAAGCATTCCTTTTCACTGCCAGGGGAGGAGGAAGCTTGCAGAGGAAAAGCCATGAGGGGTTGCTTGAGAGAGCCACAGTAATCCTCTCCCTGTCTCCACACTTGGGTTTTGACAGCTCTCTCTGTTCCTTGGATCAAGGAGGTATCTGCTGTAGCAATTTGCCTTCCTGCTATGTGTTTAGTTGAGGTTCAAATAGCTTCTGACTTTTTTTCCTAGGCTGTTTCACCTGTTAATTCTCACAACATTATTTTCACCAACTCCCCCACTGTGGAGACCAGCCCTGCCCTCCCTGGCTCAGGCTGTGTAATGGAGGGG
This sequence comes from Hirundo rustica, assembly GCF_015227805.2. Classification (NCBI taxonomy): domain Eukaryota; kingdom Metazoa; phylum Chordata; class Aves; order Passeriformes; family Hirundinidae; genus Hirundo; species Hirundo rustica. The sequence continues at coordinate 1,668,838 of NC_053459.1, read as the reverse complement.
ATGTGGCTTCTGGGAGGCCAGCACAGCCTGCCTGCTGCTCACCTGGGGTCCCCAACCCCCCTGCTCCCCTGTAGGGCTCCTCCAAGGAGACAAAACATCAAACAGATTCCCCAGATCTCTCAGAACCCTCCGTTACTTTGGGACAATAGTCTTGCACTGAGCGTGGAATTTCAAATGTTATGCTAACAGTTTTAGCTACATCCAATATGTGATTCATTTACAGTCTAAACAGACTTTTACAGGAATTATGACAGAGCTTAAAATAAGCCAGTGGTAACCCTCTTTTTTCTTTTTTATTCTCTGCCTAGATAGAAATCTAATATAAAGTGCAATTGATGACAAATCTGGTATTTAGAAGAGCCCGGTGTAAGTTAGTGGGCATTAATAATAGCTAGATTGTAACAAAAGTCTTGTCCTCCTGCAGTCTTTACCTCTTCCAGGGGGAACAGCTTTCTGTCCATGTAGAAAGGGGGAAAGGGGCAACACTGCCCTTCCCAGTTAGCCACTGAGGGACTAAGTACTGGGAAGGATGCTCTGTAATTACATGGGAAATATTTCCAGCTGGAATGTGGTTTTACCCCCTTTTGGCTTTGCATTTTTAGAAAGCCATGGACATGGGTGGGAGGGGATTATCTGGTCAGTCTAGAGCCCAGAGGAAGGAAGTGCCACTCAGCAGTTCGTGGTTGGACAGGGAAGTATTTGGGGGATGTAGAAGGAATGACAGGGGAACACTGGTCTTCGTTGTCATTAAAGATTTTCCATTGTCTGGGCTGACAAAGCTGCCTGTGGGTTTTTGTGCTTTGCTTTCACTAAAGAAAAGGGAGAAAATGTCCCGGAAATTCAAACTGTATGCACCTAAGTCAACACACCTGTCCTAGGCACCCTAAGAAGAATGGAGTGGGTGAGTGGGAACTGGATCCCACACACCAGTAAGTCAGCAGTGATGGTTAGAGAGATACATGCTGGCACTCCCTGAAAAGAAACACAAGCTGCCCCAGCCTTTGTCTCTGTGCCTGCACACAGCTGAAGGGGTGGGGACAGGCAGGATGCCTCATCCTCCTCTGCTCTGTGAAGTCTGACGCTCTTGCCCAGAGCTGTGGGTGTTTGATTTCATTTGTGAATTGTATCAGCCTGGCAGGGAAACTTCAGCACTCGCATCAGGTGATGATACAAGGCACAGGGTGGAAGCATCAGGCTTCATTTTGGAGCAGGTATTTGGTGTGTGTGGCTGTACCTACTTCAGTTGCTATCCCTGTGCAGTGATAGGAAAGTGAAAGGTGGGGTTACCTGGTGTCAGTGGTTCAGCAAGGCATCACCTGCAGCTCGTGAGCTCCTGGGAAATGCTGGGAGCAAGCTGAGACACAGCTGGCTTTGTGCTTCTCTCCAAAGGGAGCTGCAGATCAGGACTCCTTTGTGAAGACAGAGCTAGCAACGGAGAGAGAGGATGTGCTTATTTCTAGCTTGGTTTTGGAAGTGCAGATGAAGGTGAAATTTTCTCTCTCGGCTCTAAGCAAACAGCTGCTTCTGTTTTTGACCTGAACTCAGTGAGCTGCTTAACGGCCTTGTCTTGTGAAAGGTGTGGAAAACAACTTCAACACACAGGAATATTGAAGGGGCATCTGGTGTCTCTTGGGATTGAGAATGCTCAGATCATGTCATGCATGACTCCTGTGCTGTTTTGGCAGTGGTGTGCAAGGCTTCTTTCAGGGCATTGTTCTGGAGGTTGCAAACGTACAGCCCTCACTGTCTCCACGAGAGGGGAAAGAGCCGTTCTAGGGGCCAGCCTTGGCACCTCTCATCCTTCACCCAAGTCCTGTGAAATGCTTCCCTCTGTAGGTGTGTGGCTCCTGCTGCTCCTTATCCTCCAGGATGTCACCTCTGCAGAGGTTTGTGTCTCCAAGTTTTGTAAGAGTTTGCATCTGTGCGTTCATTTGGTTACAGTTAGCTTGTAGCTTCGTGTGTGATAAAGGGAGGAGTTAATTAAAATTGCATCTTTTGACTCCAGCTGGACGTGAAGCTTAGTGCTCTACCATTAACTTGTGTTCAGGCTACAATGAAGAAGACTAATTTCGAGAGAAAATTTAAGCAATGAGTATTTGAAAAAATAAAAAAACTCCTCAGTTCAAGATTTGTTTTAGGAAGATACATGGATATTTGCAAAAGCAGAATGGAAGATGAGCAGGGAAGATCAGGCTTGGGAGATGGTTTAAAAAAGTGTTTGTTTAGTGCAATCTGTTCCAAATAAATCTCTTAAAACAAGAGAAAGGCAGGAGCAGAGGGAGTGGACTGAAAGTGGTTTGGTTTGGAGTGCGTGACTTCTGGCAAAAGTTGGATCTCTTGGAGCAGAAACAGACACTTGCCAAACCCCAGTGATCTTGGCTTGCTCTTTCCACCCAGGTCTGAGTGTGCTGCTGGTTTTGGATGTCAGTGCGCATGGAAAGCTGTGCCTGTGGGAACAAAACCAACTTGGAGTGTCTTTATTTCCACTCCTGCAAATACCTTGCAGTATTTTTTCTGCCTGGCCTGAAATCCTTTACAAAAACAACAGCGAGGGGCTTCCGTGGGCCAGCACTGGTTCTAAACGGTGACAAACAAAAAGATCCTTGTAAGAAGGGGATTAAATCAGCCAAACCTTTGCTAATCCTGCTCCAGGCCAGCTCTGCCGTGTGTTATCACCTGTTGCAACCCCTAGTAGTTCACATAGAGCCCTCCACGGGTGCTCACCTCACACCACTCTGGTGATGCTGAAATGCCCTGGGCTGTTTCAGGTCTCTAAAGATAACTTGTCAAAACGGGAAATAGCTGAGTCTTTCTCAGATGGTTAAAGACAAATGAAATGCAGGGCCCTGGATGGTGGAAGCGATACCAGCATTTGTAGCGCTCCTTTCATTTCCCAAAAGAAAATAAAAATCACTAATATGTTTGAAAGTAGGCTGTATTTCATTAAAAGCCAGTTTCAGGTATATCCAGCAGCCTAAAAATAGGAAAACTGAATTTCATACTCAGTGTGTAGTTTACATATTACAAAATCACTGTTATTTATGGTGCCTGAAGTGTTACATAAACACTGATTTTAACAAGTATATGGAGGGGGAACTTCCTCAGTTTTCTCCTGCTCAGCTGAGTGTTCCGCACCCATTCAGAAATGCCAGATAGCTGCATTACCACGCCAAATACTAATAGAAAATGGAAGCTGATTGTTAACTGGGATAAGTCACTGAAGTATCCTACCATCAAGGAAGCTATAAATCATTTCATGAATTGAGAATCTGTCTCCCCTCTCAGTTGTCTGATTTTTCCTTGGGTATCTTCACAGACATTATCCTGATTCTTGGTTTACCAAAGATACATTAAAGGCACACGTTTCTTAAGGAAATAGGTGGGAGGGGGCATTTGCACTGGAATTTAGGAAGAAGGCTGAGCAAATGGTTAAGGCTGGACCTCCAGGGCCTGGGACAAAGTGCAGAGCAGTTTCTTGCTAGGGGAACAGAGTTTTATTGGGAATTTGGAAGGTGCTCTCTAGTCCCAGGTGCCAGTTTAAGGCTGTTTGTAGGGGATGTGTGAACCGAGACTGAAGCCAAAGAATTTAAAGGAAACAACAAAGAAAATTTGTTTTGTTAGAACTGAGATGCTCAAAGCAGTTTTGACAACAAGAAACAACTTAAACTTGTTAAACTGTCATGGCAGATAATTTAAGTTTGACCAGGATAATTGCGACCCATAGGTTAGATAAACTCTTATTCTTAATAAGAGTACTAATTTGCATAGATGAGATATGCAGTCTCTTGCGTATTTCTCTCAGATATTTGTTTTTCTTTCCTGCTTCCAGTTCTAGACCTTGTTTGTGTAGGGAGATTGGTGAGTGGCTGGGACAATGAGCTGGAGATTTGGCTTTGGCATGAGGTAATTGTGTGGCTAAGTTGTGTAAGCTCCCCGTGTCCAGCTGGGCTCTGGAGGTGCCAGGTGTGTGGGGTGCTGTAAGTGTCCCGTCATCCCAAAACCATTGCAGCCTTGCTCAATCAGCTTTGAAGACTGAGCTCTCTGGGAGGGCTCAAGCTTGTTTTGAGCTCATATCACAGCTGAGCTGTTGCCTCTGAGCTCTGCTGAGCTTGTGTGGAGGTCTGAGGTGTCCCTGTGCCCCAGGGTGGACACAGTGCCTCCTGCTCTGGGTCATTCTGCCACCAGATGGAGGTGACACAGCTGTAGCTGGCAGTGGCTGCTTTGCATTCCGCCATCTGACTGCCTGTATTGGTGAGGGATGCAATAAAAGAGCCATAAAATGGGGATGTTTTCATAAACTGAGCCCACACAGACATTGTTAGATTGACTTTTCACTGCTGGGACACTGGGGTGACATGGGGGGTGGCTGGGAGTGTTTGGGCAAACCTGTACTGCAGCAATGCCAACCCCTGTGTTTGTCACGAGTATGGAACTCACACACTTCTCCCTGGGTGACAGAGCAATCAAACCATCTCCCCCTGGCTGTGTCCTACAAGGAAGGAAGGAGGTCTCTCCAGATCTCAGTTCTTGATATGTGTAAAGCAAACAAGGCAGAATAAGTGAGTGTGAGTGGGTCTGGGGTATGTAGGGCCACCTGGGGCTGGAAGCTGGGCTTTGGTGAGGCTGTGCTGCTCCAGGTTTCATGGTGAAAGTTTCATCCAGCTCTGCATTCCTGGTCCTGGCCTCCTGATGCCTTCCTGCCTGTAGACACTCAAACTTGTGCCCTGAAGGAATTCTGATTTACTCTGGTTTAACTTTGCACTTTTAGTTCATAACGAAATATAATGATGGTGCTATAACGCATCCTTGTCATATGTGGCAGAGAATGGAAAAAATAGCAGATGAGTAGCCCTGGTGGTATGTGTGAACAAGGAAGTGGTGTGTCAAGAAATCAGCTATTTTTATCACTGTTTGCCATAAAATGAACAGTGCAGGAAATAGTTTTAAGCTCAGTTAATTTTCAGTTCTCTTGAATAACTATTAATACTAAAAGAAAGCTTGTGTTGCCCCCTGCTCCATGGAGGAGCTGTGTCCCCCCATTGCACCTTCCCCTGCCCCAGAAAGCCTCCAGGGGGCTGGAAAGGGACACTGATGGGTGTGGCTTCTTTATGAAACCTGTGTGCTTCTCCTTTCTGGAGGCCCTGCATATACCTGTGCTCTAATCCCGTCCCTGTTCCCTATCCCCCCATTCTTGGGAGCAGATGGTTTCTGTAGAGCTGTGCTTCCTATTTCCATGGCCTCAGCATTACGTGGATGCTTTCATTCACTAATCTGCCAGTGTAAGCAGTCAAGGTCTTTGGAAAAGCTGATACACAGATTAAAAGCAGCTGAGCTATCCCATCACCTGAAGTCAGGCTTTGTTTTTTGCAAGGTGAAATTTGTCAGCACGCTTAAATTCCCCGCTGTGCCCAGCTGTCACTGTGTGTGGGGGGGGGTTCTTACCAGGGAGCTGTAGAGAAAAAACAATAAATACAGAAAAGTTCAGCCTTGTGGTTTGCTGAAGCAGCTGAAGCTGAGGGTGTAATGCAGCAAGAAGCTCACTGAAGGTGAGCAGAGGGAGGCAGCCATAAAGGAATTTTACGGGACTAAGCGGGAGATGCCAGTGTTGTACAGCAAGTATGTGTGGGAGCTGAGCACCAGGCTGCTTTCAGCACAAGGACACTCGAAGGGCACATTTTTTGCATCTCTAGTACAAACCAATGTGGATGTGGATATAGCTGTTTTTGTGCCAAGTGTTTTGTTACAAAATCCCTGTACTGCAAAGCTTAGCTTAATCCCTCCAAACTCCCCAAAGCCCTTGGGAACACCTGGGTATCTTGCCTGAGGTTTTCAGTTGTGATGAAGTTGCACTTCAAAGCTCTTCTGTGGATCAGCAGATGCCAGAAACACTCTAGATTTTCCTTTCAAGCAGGGCTGAGCCTCCAGTGACTGCTCAGTGCAAGCCTGAGAATTGCAGTGCTTAGGAAAACACATAGTTGGTGAGATCTGTCTGACCTGGTCAAGTTAAAAATTTGCTCTCTGTTTATTTGCTGATGTACCTTTTGCTTTGATTCATAAAGATAGTGATCTGGGAAAACTGAGTATTTCCAAGAAACTCTTAAAAACAGCTCTTCATTTGAAGTCAGAATTATTCTACCAGAGCAGCACTTGGCACTTATCCAGTTAAACGATAACAAAAACTTAGTAATCATCAGAGAAAGTAACCAGGAAATAGCGTGTTGGGTGAGAATGGGAAGAGCTGTGCAATCAGTGTCAGGAAATTCTATTTAATAAACAAAACAAAAGCCCCAAACCAGTCTTACCAGCAACATATCTAATGGGCAGAGTACTTGACATGCACCTTCACGTTTGGCAGCCAGGAGTGTCCTGAGTCAATGTGATTTTGCCACATTATTAATATTTTATACTCCCTTACTGAACCAAATTCACAGGCACCCGTAAGAAATCCTGCAATGCTACAGCAGCTTTGCATTTGCAAACGTGAACAAATCCTTGCCTGGTGCAGAACCTGGAGCATGTCCCCTCGGGTGATTGATGTGAGGAGCCAGAACTCCGTGAGGATGGGATGGGCTTTGTGCTGGAGCGCTGGGTTCCTCCTCGCTTTGCCAGAGTCAGTGCTCAGTGTGATTTGAGTTGTTCGTGCACTCTTGGGACTCTGCTGGCTTTTATTGCCAAATGAGCTCTGTCTTTGTGGACAGGCATCAAGGGAAGAAGCACAGAACTGCAGAGTGAGGCAGGGGTGTTTTGGGCAAGAATGGCAGCGAGGGGCGTTCCTGGCTTTTCTATTGAACCCAGTATTCAGGTTTCCTAACAGTTTTGGGGATGGGGCACGGGTTGGAATTTGGGTGCAGGAGACATTTGCACACGCTTCAAAATTGGGAGCAGGTGTAGCCAGTGGGGATCTTCACACTTCAGCTAAAGGCCCTGTGTAAATGAAAATGAGTTTCTTTCATTCAACTGCTGTTTAGTATTTAATGAATTTTGCCTGCCTTAATTGAGCTCCCAAGGTTGCTGCTTCCAGTCCATTCAGGTTGTCACAGGCTGGTCATTGCCCTCACTGCCACTCTTTGGCTGTTCAGTTTTGTAGTAGTTGAGGTTGTTAAAGCCTCTAGTGTAGCCTAAACCCAGCTTTCTAATTTCTGCTGCCACAGCCATTTCTCAGTTTCTCTCTCAAGACTGGTCATCTAATTCTTTTAGATACCTGACTGGAAGGAAAGAACTCAGACAAAAAAAAAAAGGGGCCTGAATATATCAAATGGGATAAAAATCACAACCTCCTCCCTCCAACTGCAGTAGATACTTTCCACAGCACAGTACACACCTAAATTAAAACAGCCTTTGGTACACGTTACAAAAACACAACTGCAACTGTCTCATGAAAAAACTAAAGAATTGAGTATTTAAAATGAAGAGTCCCTTGAATTGTTTGAGGAAAAATACCAGGAGCCTCATAGTTTTCTCATATGAAGCAATTTATCATCACCTCAGAACAGCAGCTGTCCATGTTTGGGAAGTTTCCTATCCCTAGTTCATTAGTTTCAAATTCTGAAGTGCTTCTGTCCCAGAATACCTTGAGGTTCATGGAGTCAGCCAAGGGGTGGGATTACTCTGGTGAGCGAGCTGGACCATGGATGGTGGGGAAAAATAACAAACGATGGATTCTTCCTTGTTCTCTTGGGGACTTGCAGAGGAGAAGGGAGTTCCGCTGGGAATTTGCTGCCTCCTGCTCTCCCAGCCCTTCTCTGCTGCCTCTGGGCAGGGGGACAGGGCAGCTGCGGGGCCAGCAGGGGCAGTGGCTCCAGCTGCCAGCAGGCTCTCAGGGCAGGAGAGTTCCCTCCTCCATGGGAGATACTCTGTTGTACAGGAGACTCGTGTCCCTGTTTGCAAAAAATTGGGAAAAAATCTATGCCCTTCTATCTAAACCATGTAAGTGTGTGCGTGTGGCTTTTCCCCTCTTACACGGTTTTTCTCTAATTATAATTTTCTGACATTCTTCCTGGAAGCCAAAGTTATTAATATTTATCCTCCCAGGACTGAATGCCTCTGTTCAGCTCTGAGTCACCCTTCCAATTACAAATTAATTTATCCAGTATTGCTCTTTGCTGGGGTGAGCAGCAATGAGCAATGCACCAGTCTTGGACTGAGACTTGCTGAAGGGAAGAAGTAACATGTCTGAGGTGAATCTCTGGGGCTCAGCTTCCTGAGAGGTGCTGTGAAACAGGCTGAATGTTTGGGAGGACAATAGGGGGAGTGTGATGAGGGCTTTTACAGTGTGCAAGTGGGAAAAACCCCCAGTGCTGGGGAGCTCCCCAGGGCTTCTCCCCATCACCTTCCCTCCCTGGCTCTTGGGGCACCAGATTTTAAATTAGCCTTGCCTTTCTCCCTGCTACACTGTTCAGGACAGGATACGGATTGCTGAAAGCATCTTAGTGGTCCAGTTTGCAGACCAACAGCAACTTGCTGAAAGAAGTGTTTGTTTAATTGGGTAGCTTAAGATCACTCTTCCCTGGTTTTGGAAAAAAATGCACATACTTGGCTGTCTGTTATTCAAAATAGAAAAAGATGTTTAAAGGATTTTTAAAAGATTCAGGTGATGGAAAATGACTAAAAAGCTTTTAGCTTATTATCAGTCTCTGCCACAATGAAATCTGCAGCTGAGAATCCCTGTTGGAATAGCAGGGAGTCAGAGCCAGTCATCCTGAGCAAGCCTGCAGGGAAATCATCTACCTGAAATGTGGGAAAGGGCATTTGCTTTGGGATTGTCTGCCAAGATCGACAACTGTCATGGTCAGTAAGTCAATATCTGGAGGGCATCAGCATGAGAACCTGCTGTGCATTTGGGTCACCAGTGAAAAGGCAAGAGCCAAAATCCCTTTGAGGTCGCCTGAACTGCATCGAGGGCATCCCACTGCATGGCTGCACATCACCCAAAGGCAGCACTGACCCCTGACCTGAGGAGCTGCTCAGTAAAAGCCAGCTGCTTGGGAAGCTGCAGTGTCACCTGCCTGGATCTGACGAGTATTCTGTAAATAAACATATGCCTTGACAGATGGGGCAGCTCAGAACTCCGACTTGGGGGTTTGGGGTTTCTGCCTTGGGTTGCAGCCACTCAAGAGAAGCACGGCCTGGCCAAGCACATTCATTTCTGTAACCCCCTCACTTGCCTGGTCACTTCCAGCAGGTCTAGATGGATTTCCTCTGTCCCCCTTGCCTTAATTACTTTTATTCTTATCTGAAAGCAAATTCAGAGAAGTGCGGCTAAAATAAACATGCCCTCTCTTTTCTTGGAAACGCAGATCCCTGTTTGTTAAAAGTGTCTGTGACCTCCCAGGTTAATTGAGCAACTTTCCAATGCTGCGTGGGGGTGAAGCTCTCCTCTGGTTTGGTGTCAGATGGAAAATTCAGGAGGGGGAGGCATTTCCTGCTGAGTGGGCCTTGGAAGTGTGCAGTGATGAGCATGGGGTAGCTGTGTGTTCCTCTCCAGGAGCAGGGAATTGTTGATGTCACTGAGCTGGTTCCTGACAGCTCAAATCAAACCAAACCAGGAGCCAAGGCTCCTGGTTCCCTCAGCAGTTTCAGACGCAACTGAAGATGTTTTAGCACTGGAAAGCCTGTCTGATTGATCTTATTCTCATCGATTTATCGCTGTATCATTGTGTGGGTTTTAATGGAAAGTGGTGGGGGGGCTGAGGAAAATTATATTAAAAACCCCAGCATGTAGAATTAAGACTGAATGAAGCTCTTTCTGTTGCTAATCAATCTTCCTTCACTCCATATACAGATTTTTATCCTTTCATCATTGTTCTGGATTGAAGGGAACATTTTTGTTATTTACTGTATTTATAAGTCAGTGATATTGGTTTTTTTTCCTTTTGTTTTCCTCTCCCTTATTTGTATCTCAGTTGTAAGATATGGTTTCATCTTTTGTGAAAAATGAGGTTCACTTTCTTAGTAATTTTTTTAAATAGTTTAATAAAAAAATAAGACAATTAGGAAACAGAAATAAAGCAAAGGATCTCAGCAGGGGTGCTTGGCATGCAGGCAGAAAGTACACCCCAACTCAGAAAACACTTCTTTAAATGTTTCAGTTTGTTACATATTCATAGACGCTATGCATTGTTCAAACATTCCTTGAAGATGTTGGTTTTAACTTCTGACTTTCTTCCATTCTATCAACATGTTTAATTTCTTCTGGTGGCCCTATCTTGCCGCTTCACTCTCTGATAACAGAGGCAATTAATTTTTCCTTCGGAGTTCTGGTCTCTGTGCTGTTACCTTCATCCAGATAGGGTAATCCAAGAATGTAAAGAATTTCCTGATTATCCTCACCATTTAGCTACATAAAGCATCTTACATTACATAGTTTCTATTTTAATATTATGCTATAACCTAAGAAATATATATAATCATCACATCACCATTTCTAAGCCCTGTTAATAGCAGAAATAAAAGAAACTATATTTATACAGCAAAGCCTTCCAATATTATACATATAACATTCATTTTAATATTTGGGAAAAGTCAACTTTATCATGTGTATCTATAACATCTTCCAAGATGAAAATTGTCACTGGTGTTGGGGTTTAGCAGTGGAAAACCCTATTGTGACTGGAGAGTGCCCACTGTTCCCTGGACCCAAGGGGTCCCTCGGTCCTTGGCACCTCCTGAGTTGGGCATGGTGTGAATGTGGTGCTCTGGAAAAGTCTGCTGGGGGAACAGAGCCCAGCTGGGGAGCAGAGCCCAGCTGGGGAGCAGAGCCTTGCTGGGGGAGCAGAGCCCTGCTGGGGGAACAGAGCCCTGCTGGGGGAGCAGAGCCCAGCTGGGGGAACAGAGCCCTGCTGGGGGAACAGAGCCCTGCTGGGGGAACAGAGCCCTGCTGGGGGAACAGAGCCCTCCTGGGGAGCAGAGCCCTGCTGGGGAGCAGAGCCCTGCTGGGGGAACAGAGCCAGAGCCCAGCTGGGGGAACAGAGCCCAGCTGGGGGAGCAGAGCCCTGCTGGGGGAGCAGAGCCCAGCTGGGGGAGCAGAGCCCTGCTGGGGGAGCTGAGCCCTGCTGGGGGAACAGAGCCCAGCTCAGGGAGCTGAGCCCTGCTGGGGGAGCAGAGCCCAGCTGGGGGAGCAGAGCACAGCTGGGGGAACAGAGCCCTGCTGGGGAACAGAGCCCTGCTGGGGAACAGAGCCCTGCTGGGGGAGCAGAGCCCTGCTGGGGGAACAGAGCCCAGCTCGGGGAGCTGAGCCCTGCTGGGGGAACAGAGCCCTGCTGGGGGAGCAGAGCCCAGCTGGGGGAGCAGAGCCCTGCTGGGGGAACAGAGCCAGAGCCCTGCTTGGGGGAACAGAGCCCTGCTGGGGGAACAGAGCCCTGCTTGGGGGAACAGAGCCAGAGCCCTGCTTGGGGGAACAGAGCCAGAGCCCTGCTTGGGGGAACAGAGCCCTGCTGGGGGAACAGAGCCCTGCTGGGGGAGCAGAGCCCTGCTGGGGGAACAGAGCCCAGCTGCGGGAACAGAGCCCAGCTGGGGGAACAGAGCCCTGCTGGGGAGCTGAGCCCTGCTGGGGGAACAGAGCCTAGCTGGGGGAACAGAGCCAGAGCCCAGCTGGGGGAACAGAGCCCTGCTGGGGGAACAGAGCCCAGCTGGGGGAACAGAGCCCAGCTCGGGGAGCTGAGCCCTGCTGGGGAGCAGAGCCAGAGCCCAGCTGGGAGAGCAGAGCCCTGCTGGGGGAGCTGAGCCCTGCTGGGGAGCTGAGCCCTGCTGGGGGAACAGAGCCAGAGCCCTACTGGGGGAGCTGAGCCATAGCACAGCTGGGGGAGCTGAGCCCTACTGGGGGTCCTGAGCCCTACTGGAGGAGCAGAGCCCAGCTGAGGAAGGCTCTCCATGGAGTGCACGCACAGAGGTCACTCTTGGGCTTCCACGCAAAGAGCTTTTGTTATTTCTGCCCAGATACTTGAGATCTCAGTGTTTTTCATGCTAATTTTAAACTTGTAAGATGTTTCTCATGGGCTGTTTCTAAAGTGGTTGGCTCTTCAAAGGCCCAGAGGGATTTTTTCTGTGGAACAAGCCTGAGAACTTCACTCAGGGAGACTCGCCAGCAACCCAAATCTTTCATTGATTGTACTCAAATGCACAGCTCACTAAAGAGGCTGAATCCTGCAGACTTAATGCAACTTCTCAGCTTGGGTTGACCACACTGATGCTGGGGGAACTGCTCTAAAGATTTCAAATAAAGGCTTGTATCTGTATGGATGTGTGTGGGGCTGGGGTCAAAGGGATCCCAGTACCCCAAAATCTGTACCTTTTGAAAATCAGACTGCTGAAAGATCTTCTCCAGCTGCCATGCTCCTAAAAAGTTAGGAGAAGACCACATACATCCTCACCAAGGACAGTTTCTTTTGGAGAAGGCAGCTTTCACACCTGACTGACTCAGTATGCAGTAGCTTCCTACCTGTTTTCTGTTATGCTGTTAGGCTTGCAGCCTGACTGGATTCACTGTTTTGGAGCCTAAGGGGAGAGTTAAATCCCTCTTCTGCCCAGTAGTGCACATGTAGAGGTTTCTTTCTGAAAGCAAACTGCTCTGTAGTGAGGATTAAGCATCAGTGGGCAGAAATAAAGAAACAAACAGTCCTCTCTGAGGTTGTTACAGAAGGCGCTGTGCAATAATACCTCAAATTATTGACTGCATTTGGGTTATATAGATGGACAAGATAGGATCTTTTCCCTGCGTTTCCCCAAAATCCAGTTTGATGGGAATGAATTGTTAAACCCAGGCAGTTCAACAAAGCAAAGGCAGGTAATGAGTCATATACTGCTTGTATAAATCCGTTTCCAGTTCTTGTGATGGAACAGGGTTGTGTGCACTTTGACTTTAATCATCTCCTTTTATTTGCCCTCTTCCTTTAAATAGATGCTGAAATTCCTTCTCCATTGTTCATCAGTTTGGGCTGTGTAACTGTGTCAGTTGGTAATTTAGAGCAAGTAGAATAGGATCCTCTCTATTCATTCCTCCCATGTCTCCTTTGAAAGGATTATTTTTTTTCTAGGATCACAGCAACTTCTGCTGGAAATATTTGTGGCTGGCACTTAGTGCATTTTTATTACATTTAGATCACAAGAGTGACACTTGCATGAACACTCATCAGTGGAGTTTTTTCAGCATCTTTGCCTTCAAAAAGCACTCCAGGCTTTCAAATCTCATCCGTGGGATACACCGTACAAGGGTTCATTAGGTGTGAGCAGCAGTTTGAGTTATTTGATGAGAACCCGTCTGTGGTGTGTGAGGCTGGCTGCCGTGGGACTGCAGGCAATGAGGAATGTGTTCTGTTAGCAGCACCAAATGTGGCACGGCAAAGGTGCTGCACTGGGATGCAGCAAATGGCCTTCTGTGAGCTTGTTAAGGTCTTTGGCTTTGTTTCCATCTTTGATCATAGCTGTGGCTCAGTGCTGCAGGTGTGCAGCCAGATCTCGCTGTCTTGTGGCCATCAGCAAATTAATGGTGGTGCTGATGGCCTGGAGTGCTCCCTAGAAGAGAGGCTAGACAAAGTTAAGAGAACAAAGTGGTGTCATGGGTTAGTACAGTTTAGTTTTTTAGTCATAGAGGAATGTAGAATGATTTTCTGGGTCAGGACCTGGGAATTGCTTTAGAAAGGACAGGGACCTATCAGATGGTTAGTTGGAGTATTGGCATCTGTTTTGACCACTGAAAAATGTCAGCTACGACTTTGGGAAGTACCATATAAAAGCCCTTGATTTTCCTGTAGGTGGAGCTTTTCCTTTTTTCCTTTGGCCAGAGAGAGACAGGTAACATCGAGCTGGGCCTGCTGCTCCCCCTTTTTGGGGAGGAACTGGCCTGAGGCCCGGCCGGATTCCGTCGGCTCCCGGGTGAAGTGGGGGGGAAGGAGAGGTTGCTGTTTTGCAACAGCTACTTTCTTCAGACTTCCCTAGAGCAGGGAGAGATCTCTGCTGGGCCCTGATAAGAGCTATGGGCACCATTTAGGCTGAGACCACCCCGATTTACACCGAGGGGTGGGCTGAGAAGGCATTTATGATCCTGCCTGTTGTTTTTGTGATTCTGGACTGCCCAGGTGCTCTGATCTCTGATGTTTCTGTGAGCTCTTCCTCCCTCACCAGCGCGGCCTTGAACATCTAACACCAGGAGCCACAGAGGGAGAAACAAAGACTCTGGGCAGATTTAACCCTTTCCTGGCAACAAGAAGCTTGCGGAGCTTAGCTCTTCTCTGAGAGAGTAAGAAAGGACAGAGTGAACATAAAGAACAACAGCAAGAAGTCAGTAGAGCAAGAGTGAAAAGACTATTAGTAAGGAGTTGAGGAGCTGGTTGTTCCATTCTTTGTTCCATTCTGATTGAGCCATAGAAATTAACTCTATATTTAGATTATCCCTTCAAATCATAGGAAAGATATGCATTTGGGGAGATGATTGTTTAGATTTGTGTGTGGATTTAAGCAAAAGTGTTTGTGATGAACTAAGTAATATTAATACTATAAGATGTTTGAATAGAGATAGAGATGAGATAGAGATAGAGATAGAGATAGATAGAGATAGAGATAGAGATAGAGATAGAGATAGAGATAGAGATAGAGATAGATAGAGATAGAGACAGAGATAGAGATAGAAATGACAAACCCTCTGTGCCAGTGAAGAAGTGAGAAGATATCTCTGTGCCTTGAGGTGAAGAATCCTTTGCTTTGAGTTATTCATCTTTAAAAGGTGACACCCCAGTATGCAAAAATCTAAGACCCATGACCCGTCAGCAGCTTGGGAAACTGCTCCTGGGAGGGTCACAAAGGCAGGTTTCTCCGGGCGGTTGTTTTTGTGACAGTTTAAAACCCACAAGAGAACTGTACTAAGTTGTCAGTGGGATCCGTGACTCTAAGAGAGACTCTTCTCCTAAAAAATTGATGAAAGACTATGGTCAAATGGTGAAACTGACTAAAAATTACAAGTTTTGTCTCTTTATGTTGTTTTGTAGGAAAGTTAACAGTTTGTAAGGGGAGGGAAGAGTGTTTTCAGAGTTTGATTCTGTTTTGTTTTAGGATTTTTTCCCAACTTTGTTTTTCCATTCTTTTTGTGTGTGTTAATAAAATTATTTGTTCATTATTAAGGTTGAGCCTGGTTTGCTTTTCTCCTAGTCTCTCTCACACAGAAAGAAAGTGAGCACTAAGACCAAAATTTAGTGAGCGTGAAACCACTACAAGTGAGTGTTTATCAAAGGCCTTCAACAGATACACCTTGGGCAGTCAGAGCCTCCCAGAGGCCACAGCCAAGGTGGATGATGGCCACGAGTTTTTCAGACAGTTATGAGTTTGGTTCATTTACATCTCAGGGGTGAATGCTCCAATTACAGCTTCAGGCAATGAAGTCATTCACCCCCAGTTTGCTCCCCCTAATTCACTTTTGTTTTTACTTTTCAGGGCCTGAAGCTGTAGGGTGTCCTTGAGTTCCAGGCCCAGAGGGATTTTTTTTGTCTCACTGAAGTGTGAAGGCAGTAATGAACACTTTTTATGAAGTTTAGAGTTATGCACTAATGCAGCACAGGATTTGAACAATATAAAAGCTAAAATCCCAAGGCATCAGTGCCTCATCAAAACTCCTGTGGGCTGGGGTATCTCCAGTGTCCGGGGTAGCCCTGAGGCAGGAGGCTCCTTCCCACCCCGGGATGGTGTCGAAGTGGGGATGTGCTGTGAGGTGGGGATGTGCGGGGAGATGGGGATGTGCTGTGGGGTGGGATGTGCTGTGGGGTGGGATGTTCTGTGGGGTGGGATGTGCTGTGGGGTGGGATGTGCTGAGAGGTGGGATGTGCTGTGCCCAGGCCAGGGCAGAGCTGTGGGAAGGAGCTCTCTGCTCACAGGGATCCTTCCTTTTGCTTCCAGGCCCTTCCAATCCTGCCTGCAGACTGCTGCTGCAGCCCTGCCTCTGCTGAGTGACCAAACCAAATCACTGCAGTGGTGTCCAGCTCATGGGGAGCACGGGGATGAGATGGGATGGGATGGGATGGGATGGGATGGGATGGGATGGGATGGGATGGGATGGGATGGCTGGAGCTTTTTGTGCCTTTAGACTCCCTTCGACACGTCTGGAGCTGTGGTGCACCTTGCAGATTGGAGAGTGGATGGCCAGGGCCAGATTGTGGCATTAGCAGGGACTGGCTCTGCTGGCAACCAGAGTTCACCCTTTGGAGGACTTTTGGCTGTGTGAGGATGTGGAAAGTTGACCTGAATTAACATTTAAAAAACACCAGATCGTTTATATTGGTTAAACCCTCCTGTGGACCTGGATTTCAAATACTGTTGCTTTACCATCAGGTACTTCAGATTAATTATATCTGAGAGTAGAGTAAGCACCACTAACTCAGAATCAAAGTAACTTAATGCAGATAAACCAATTAACTTTAAATCCTCAACCCTAAATTAACTCCAATGGATTTCCCACTGTCCCTGTGCAGGCAGGTCCAGGGCCCAGTGCTCTTCAGAGTGGTTCATCTCTCCCAAGCAGAAGCAGCTTTTAAGTAAAGGAATTTGATGGCCTAAAATTGCCTCATCATTCCTTTTTCCCTTGTGGAAACAGCCTTTCTCTCTGCTGAGGAGCAAACATCGTAACGTCACAATTAATGGCACCATTGTAATTAAGAACTGCCTGGACGACGCTCTCTGCTCCACTTCTAGTTGGAAAATCTCGTGGAAGGACGGGGACAAGCTCTCAGTCTCTGTCATCTCAGTGACAGTCCCAACACTGCTGCTAAAACCGTCCTTTTGTGTTTAAATCACAACTGATAACTTACGCTTTTTGCAAGAGTTGGGTTCACACTTAGCTGAGTGTTGCCTTCCAGCCTTCTGGCAAAGTAAAACTAGGAACCTAATCCAAAGTAAAATTACATGCAAGCACATGTATGATGATCTGGAGCTGGAGAATTTGATGCTACTTCCTCTCTCCTGCTAAGAAAAGGTGCTGAAGGGCCTTCTGCAAGAAAACCTATGGGGGGATAAGAACGGTGCTCTGCAAAAGTTGTTCACACACTGCAAGGTCAACTGGCCCTACCAGCAGGACTTGCTGGTGGTGAGTGCAAACAAGAAAATCAAGGAATAAGGAAAAGGAAACGGCTGCCTGGTATATTCTCTCTTCTTGGGTTGCCAAAACATCATGAAAGTGTTGCACGATCCTTTGTGGGCTGCCTGAAGTACTGGAGTAATTCTGCTGTGATTCGTTCAGCTGTTCTTGAACTTGCTTATGGTTTGATGGGAAAACCCAATAAATTTAAAAACACTTTCTGGGGGCTGGATGTTATTTCAGTTGTCAGCAGTGTGACCCAAGAGCTGACACTCTTTGCCCACTTTTTGGCAATATTCTTTAAGGCTTAGGGGAGAAAAAAGCCATCTAGTCCACATAGAGGACAAATAAAATCAGTCACTATAGCAACTGCAGTGAATGTTAATCACACTAAGTTTAGTTCTCCCCTGGTACTGTGCTATGTAAAAATAACGTGTGTGTCAGCTTCCTACCCTTCTGGCTGTTGTCCTGGCCACAGACCTGACAGGAACTCTGCCAGGTAGCTCCAGAATGAGTGCTGGCTGTCCCCTCTTGCAGGTGGCCAGTAACCCCAGATTTCCTTGGGATTTTGCTCCCTGCAGCTCCAGTGGGTGTTCCTCCTTCTCCTGTAGGACTTGTGCTTGTTCTGCTTCTAATCTGGGACCTGGGCCTTTTAAAGCTAAGCTGGTATTTATGTTCAGTTCAAGGTGAGGCAGAGGGGGACTGAGAACTGGTTTGCTTAAAATTAAGTTTCAGACTGTGGGCCTGAAGCTCTCTTACAGTGGTGAGAAAACTCCCATTGCCTGAAGAGACTTTTAGACTTTTTCTTGGGCACTGTTTCTTCCTGAGACGGGGCCAACACAATCCAGATATAAAAGGCAAGAGTTCTTGAAAGCTTTTTCTGTAATCAGCACAGGGGGTCTGTGCCTCTGGGAGGTGACATCTGATGTGTCCCAAGGGACACTGCAAGGCTCCCTCCTCCCTGTGAGGGTGGTGGTCCTGCTGTAATCATCCCTTGCTGCTCCTGTCCATGCCAAGAAGGGAGAGCCCTAAAGGAAACGGGGCTGCTTGGAACTGTTTTGTCTTTATTTCCTCTCTGCTGTCGGTTCTTGGATTCGCATCTGAAAACTCTGCAAAGTCTCTCTTGGGATATCCTAGGGGTTCACTAGGGATTGGGTCTGCCTGCAGTGAAATGCCTGCCTTCAAAGCCAAATAGCTTTTCCTTATCACAAAAAAAAGGGTGCAAAGTAGTGCTAGGGGTGAACTTCAGCCATTCAGCTGATTTTTCATATATTGAAGGTGCTGAAAAACAGGTAAGGGAAGGCTTGGCTGCTTGCTGAACACCCCGTGATACTGCTGGTTACACAGCTACAGTGCTTTGATTAAAAACAATCCAGGTAAATGGTTATGAAATGATCATCTCTTTTCCTGACAGCCATTGCAGACAGCAAATCTACCTGCTGAAATGGAATTACAAGCTGCTTATCAATCTCAGAAAGTACAGAGCTGTACACTCGTTGAAAAAAATGGGAGCTGTACCCCTTTTCAAGGAGCAGAATTTTGCTCTCACTTTGGAAGCGTAAATTGAAATCTGGGGATATTTGTGTTGTTTTGCTGCTGTGTGTGTATGACCTTTTTCTGTATGTTTTTCATAAAGATGGTATCACCTAGATTATATTATCCAGCAAATCGGCCAGAGTATCCCAAAGGGCAGCACAAGTCAAGTGCAGCTGCTGTCCCTTTGGTGCCAAATTTGAGAGTTGTGTCAGGGTAGTGAGTTGTTCAGGAGATAAGGCTGGTGAGGTACCACAGGAGAATATTTTTATTTACAGGTGCAACACTCTGCATGTCCCCAAGCAGGGCAGTTACAAGCTGCTCTCGGGTGCTGTTTGCAGCAGGTTACAGGGTTAATGGAACAGGAACCAACAATTTGTGTTGAGAACATACATTTGTATCACAAACCATGAAGTATTTAACACCTCAGAGACATCTACCACTGCCAGATTTGTATGCTCTAAGACAGAACAGATCCTTGAACTTACAAAAACCACCAATCACAGAGCTGCAATATTATTATTAATGTAGAAATTCATGCTGGAATGTAACGATCCACCTAGAGACAATACCAAGGGAAAAGATGAACTGAAAATTTCCTGACATGCTTTCTAATATGAAAATAAAAAACTACTCTTCAAAAATATGTGCTTGAAAATAAATAATTGATTAGCATTGCTTAGCAGTAAGTGCGTCTATTGCTTTGATTTCATCCACCAATACAACAGTAAAAGCCTCAATTCATGGCTTCTGTTTCTGTATTTTAAAACATTTGGTGTTATTTAGGTTATTAGTACAATTGTGGTTTAGGGATAAAAAAGGAAATAGATTGTGAAATAATGTTGTGACTACAGGGAAGCTTTTGTTAATATTGCACAGAAAAAACAACCCCACATTCCTGGAAGAAAGACAGCTTTGATCATCTGAAAAATCAAAAATCCCCTTTTGGAACAGGCACTGTGATAGTGATATGCAGAGTGTTCACTCACGCAGACCCCTGTGCTGGGTGATATATGGGAATTACAGCTTTGTGGGACAAGTTTTTGACAGCAGTGTTGGCAGGGCTGTGGATTTGCTTCTGTGAAACTCCTCTGAAAGAAGACATTTCCATGTAGTTTGGGATTTGAAAAGTAATCCTCCGCAAAAGGGTGCTGTTTCATGTTTTCCTTCCAATTTGGGCTGAAAATATTGTCTAAATATTGATATTGTGCTCAGAGTTAATGAGGGAGAAGGTTATTCCCTGTTTGTTTGTTTGTTTGTTTGTTTATAATTTATTCCTCCAGCTGCGCTTCTGAGGCTTTCCAAGGCTTTTCAGTTTGGAGGAGACACCGCCTGTCCCTTCCTTCCCAAAGATGGTGCAGGAGGAAGATCCTATGGAAGGTGCCCCCAGCTTTCCTGCTGGGGTCACGGGGACAGCTCTGGGTGAAACCACTCTGTTCCCATTCCGTTCCCACTCTGTTCCCACTCCGTTCCCACTCTGTTCCCACTCTTGCAGGTGCTGCAGGGTTCCACTGAGGCACTCCACTGCTCACAGCCTTCCCTTTTGGCTCCACACATGCCTGGTGCCCACACTCCTGGCTGGGGCTGGAATCACTGCTCTTCTATCCTGGTGCCCACACTCCTGGCTGGGGCTGGAATCACTGCTGTTTTCTCCTGGTGCCCACACTCCTGGCTGGGGCTGGAATCACTGCTGTTTTCTCCTGGTGCCCACACTCCTGGTGCCCACACTCCTGGCTGGGGCTGGAATCACTGCTGTTTTCTCCTGGTGCCCACACTCTTGGCTGGGGTCGAATCTCTGCTCTTTTCTCCTGGTGCCCACACTCCTGGCCGGGGCTGGAATCACTGCTCTTTTCTCCTGGTGCTCACCACCCTGGCAGATTTCCCGAGACAAGGACTTTACCCAGCTGAGTGCTCTGCATTCAGAGTTGCTCCTTCACCAAGTGTTGGGAGGAAGTCATTTTTTCAGTGCACTAACTTTGTAAGCTGATAATTAAAAAGGAAAACCCCTAAAATACTTACTCATAACCAATACGCGCACTTGAAATTTTAGTCGAGCTTTACTTTGTGACTGCAGAGTTCGTCATAATCTCTTCAGGTTGGTTTGGAGCAGCAAAGTGAGAGCTTTGAGAGGAGCATAATCCAAACCAGGGAGAGAGGGACATTCCCTCCTGGAGAGCCTGTTTGCCTCCTCTCTTCAGGAGCAGGTTGTTTCTTGGAGCTGTCCCACGGCACCACGCTCTGGGGCTCTGTTTTGGGCTTGGGTGGGTTTTGGCAGAAGCTCTTTGGAACCTGGGTTTTGTCGTTGCTTTTTTAACCTGGGCAAGGAGCTTACGGTGGATTTGTTGCATCTCAGGAGTGCCACGAAGCACCTGTGAAACTGTCACACAAAGAGAACAAGTTAGCAGGAATTTAATTCACCTCGGGTTTTGTGAGACAGGCTTTATCTCATGATCTTTGTATTCCTTAAGTTCCTGGGATAGCTCTGGGACAACATGGGTGTGATATTATTTTGTACTGGAGGTGGAAATATTTTGTAGAAAACAATATGTCATCGTGCTAAGAGACCTTGACCTCAGCACGAGCAGCGCAGAGGGGAGAGAGCCATAAGCAAAATTCCGGGACAGGTTACAGGCCTGAAACTGTTGTCCTGTGTTTTTATTGATTACCAATATCACTGACTTTGTGGCAATGCAGGGAATAGAAGGGACTAAATGCTCTCCAGCCTGCTTTCAGGTCTGCAGGATGCTGCCACCTGACTGAGCTGAGCTGTGGCACAGAGATCTCAGGGAGCTGCCAGTCCCTGCTGCTGGCCTGCAGTCAGGTTATGGATATCTCCCATTGCTAAAGGGGTGATATGGATTGAGCTCATGGAATCTCCAAGGAAACTGATGCTGGCTGCTTTGGTTTGTGTTTGACCAGGGGAAAGATGAAAACTTGGTTTAAGCTCTCAGAAGGGCTTGGTTCAATATCCACAGCGGGAGGGATTTTTCAGTTGTGTGGCAAAACATCCTGTGTATCTGAGAGCAGAGGGAATGTGCTAAGCAGGAAGGTAAAGGAACTGCCTGTAGCTGAAAAAATAGTCATTGTAGGCGTTATGGATTGTGTGCATGGCCTCCCTAAAGCTGCGGGGTCAAAGGCTGATGACTGATTTCTCTGCACTAAACATCTTTACTGGTAATTCTTTGTACAACACAGCTGCTAGCAACAGGCTCTGACAACTCTTGTTACCAACAGCCAAGTGAAAAATCAGGCTGATTTCTCATCAGCAGCCTTGCTTGTTGGGGAGAGCGGCTTTTTAAAAGTTTTACGCGATTTTTGCGTCAGCTGATGTTCCTTTTATTCGGTGAGAAACTGCTTTTTCAGGATGAAACACTTTGTAATAATCATTATTTTTTCATCAGCCTCTCACCACTGAGCATTGAAATATTAAGCAGCTTCAAAACTCTTGGGGAGTACAGCGTATTTTCTAGTTTTGCTTTGCCCCCTCCCCTCCTGCTCAAGCTCACATGGCTCTTCCCAGTCACCTTTCTGCAGCTGTTTAATCCCAGGAAATTCCTGTTACAGCTTGAGAGTCTCTCCAATCTGTTTAACCTTCACCTAGGCCTTGTCTGGATGCATTTCCTCCATGTGAATGTTGTTTTGTCTGGCCTGTTCTCAGATTTTATGCAGCCTGACTGGAGATTTCTGAGCATTTACCAAAGTAGGGGGGGGAGCCTGGAGATGGAATTGTTTTAGAGATAGCACAGAATTAGAGGGCAGTGGCAGCGGTGTGAGTTCTCAAGGCATCTCCTATAGATTTCCACAGCCTCAGGAATGCTGTTGGTGCTGAGTGTGGTTTTCTGGATGACCAGCACCTCCTGCTTTCCCCTGCCTGGCACTGCTGGGTGGCTGCAGCATCCTCTGCTCTCAGGTTCTCTGCTGGGTGCACAGAAACCCAGACTATTGACTTCTTATTCTGCACTGAGTATGGAACCCTGAGCACTGATTGCTGCTGAAATCCTAACTGAGCCATGGAAACCGAGTGGAATTTGAGAAAAATCCCAAACCAAAAACACCACAAAAAACTCTCCACAAACAAAATGAAGCGTGTATGGAGCACCAGTAGGAGCTGTTTATGGTGAATTTCAGGAGTCTGACATGGATAAACCCAGTTTAGCTGGTGTGTATCTGCTGCCTCTCAGCCAGCTATTTTGTAAAAAGTTAATTTAGAATTGTCTGTAGAAGTCTCCTCTACACAGTCTGTGTTGTTTTGGAGTGCTCTTTCCAGCCCGTGCACACGTTAGGATCAGCCTGTGATTTCTGCATTGCCTCTCTGGATTTAACCAGGGCTGGATGTGTTTGAAGTGAGTCAGAGTTACCCTTTGTGTGTCGCTGTGCCTGGGGCTTTTCCCCTGCTGGGGGATGGCAGCAGCTCTCCAGTGTTCCAGGTGGTTTCACAGGAGTTTATTCCAAAGTTAATAATAAAGAAGGGAAAGGAGTGCTCCTATCCCAGGGAAGATGTCAGGGAATTCTGCAGAAAGGGACTGCAGCCCCTGAGCTGTTTGTGGCTCTGAGTGGAGCTGATGGATGCTGTGGACATCATGGATGCTGTGGAGATGATGGATGGTGTCATGGAAACTTTCACTCCCTGCGAATTTCTCATTGTCCCATGAAAAACACCCACAGCTAATGTCAGCCAGGCTGAAATCAATCTTTTACCATCATCATTTGTTTTCAAGAGAGAGTGAGCAATTTACTGTCTGTGCTTCTTAACAGCTTCCAAAAATCATTTCAAATGGAGGATTTGCTGGACTCAGAGAAACAAATGATCCACCTGCTCTAATCCCAGCAGTGCAAAGACCAATGAAATGTGCCTGAGCACATGGGCTGCTGTGGAGCTGGACCTGGCTGAGGACTGGAAGAGCTCTGATGCTGTTTTTCTCTGTAGATCTCTGCTCATTTTCACTTTTCTTCTCTGTCCCCGTGCGAGGGGTCACCCCAGCTCCTGCCTGCTGTGTGCTGTCCCTGCTCCAGCTCCTCTTGCAGTGCTTTCAGGCAGATCCTCACTGCCCATGGCTCCCACCAGCTCTTAGGAGGGGAGAGCAGGACCAAAGAGTGCCTGAAGGATTTGAGGGGGGTTAAAAGAATGCATCAGGCGGGGGAGAGCTGGTGTTGTGAAGAGGAGCAGTTGCTGTGGGCAGTGTGCTGTGCTGGGGCTCAGTGTGGGGCAGCAAGAGCTCACATCCTCACAAGGCTCCGTGTATCTGAGTCAGCTCAGACAATTTCTGGTGCTTTCATTCTTGCCAGAGCACGGATCTCTTCTCTTTTTGTCAAACTGTGGAATGGAAAGGAAGGACCTATCATTTGCCATATGCACATGTGGGGAGTTGGTCATCCAGCTTCCAGAGGTGCAGATTTGTGGAATAGATTTGCTCCTTGGAGCCCCTTTCCAGAGCTTCCCTCTCATGGATTTGAGTGATGGCACTGATGCTCTTATCTCCTCTCGCTGTTTTTTCACTCCTTTTTCACTCCTTGAATCCAAATGAATGAAGGAGAACATTGCACTGACCTGTTTGTTCAGAAATACGTAGGTGATGGGGTTGTAGAAAGTGCTGCTCTTGGCAAGGATGGCTGGGATGAGGCTGGCTGCAGGGGGGATGAGCCCAGGCTGCCCAGAGGCGGCTGTGAGTGCCACAGCTGCATAGGGCAGCCAGCAGAGGAGAAGCACACCACCAGCACCACCACCATCACCAGCACCACCACCACCAGCACCACCACCAGCACCATCACCACCACCATCACCATCACCACCACCAGCACCACCACCAGCACCACCACCACCAGCACCACCACCACCAGCACCACCACCACCAGCACCATCACCACCACCATCACCACCACCATCACCACCAGCACCACCACCACCACCATCACCACCAGCACCACCACCATCACCATCACTATCACCCCCACCATCACCACCACAATCACCAGCACCATCACCAGCACCATCACCAGCACCATCACCACCACCAGCACCACCACCAGCACCACCACCATCACCACCACCACCACCACCACCAGCACCACCACCATCACCACCACCATCACCACCACCATCACCACCACCATCACCAGCACCAGCACCAGCACCAGCACCACCACCACCACCACCAGCACCATCACCAGCACCACCACCACCACCATCACCAGCACCATCACCACCACCATCACCCCCACCATCACCAGCACCCCCACCATCACCAGCACCACCACCATCACCCCCACCATCACCAGCACCACCACCATCACCAGCACCATCACCACCACCAGCACCACCACCAGCACCAGGATGCCCTGCTCCCACCTCCAGGCCAGCCCCTGGTGGGTGCTGCTCACCCTGGGGGGACAGAGGCACAGGTGAGGCACCAGCCCTGCTGGCACTGGGGCAGAGACCCTGCTGGGAGCTCCTGGGGTGGCTGCACTAAGGGCAGGGCTGGCAGTGCCACCTGAACCCTTCTGGCTGGAGAGGAGAACCAGCGTGGCAAGGTGGGTGTGGGTGTGCTCAGAGTGTCCCTGACAGTGGGGCAGTGATGGCTTTTTGGGCTACCTAAGAACAGAGGCCAGACAAAACCAAGGGAATAAACAGCAGCTGTATTTATTGAAGGGCTTTCAGGTACATTTAGGGCAGACCAACCCACCCACGGGCTGCGCCCAAAAATGGATGACAGGTCATGGGTTCTCACACTTCGATAAGTTTGGTCCATTTGCATATTGGGGTTCAATCTTCCAACTACAGCTTCAGGTAATGAAGTAATTTACCCCAAGTTTGCTCCCCCCAACTCACTTTTGTTTCCACCTCTCGGGGCCTGAGACAGTGAGGTGTCCTTGATTGCCAGGCCTGCAGAGGAATTGTGTCTGACCATAATGGGGAAACAGCAGCTCTCACTGTGTGTGGAGTTTAGAGTCATACACTAAAGAATTGCAGGATTACAAATACATTAAAAATATAAAAGCTAAAATCCTAAGGCATCAGCAGGACCAACAGAAGTGTTCTTCACCTACAACAGCCTTCTGCAGCTTTTCCCAAATCCCAGCTTTTAAGGGGAGTATCCTGGGCAGGAGGCGAGGAAGAGGAAGGTGCCCTGGTGTGAGCAGAGGAGAGCAGCTCCCAGGGCTCCAGAACCACTGGTGTCCTGCCAGGAGAGATCCCCCAGCAAGGATGAAATGCCCTGTACACACAGGCACTGGGGCAATAAATACCAGGGGCTGAGAGAACTTCCTTCCCTGGATCCATGGCAGAAGGCAGCATTTGAATTAAAGTGATTTACAGCAGGCTCCTCTCTGGACTTGGGGCTCACCCATGCTTGAAAGTAAATCGCTCTGCACATAAACACTGCTGGTCTGTGCCTCACCCTTGTTTCCTCGTTTTCAGTGCTTTGAAAGGCAGACCTTTCAGTGACTGCCTGCCCTGAGAAGTGCTGCAGTGAGCACGAGGAACTAATTATTACAAGCAGTTTTATGGGGAATCCATCGGGATGTATTTGAGTGTTAGAAGTCACCTTGAGACTAATTAAAAAACCTAACTAAAACTGTTCAAAAAATAGAACGTATCTGTAATCACCTGCTGAGGGAACTCAAATACCAAGTACTTTATAAATATCTTGTTAATGTGCAAATGAAATCTTTTATGACACTTGTCTGTGATTTAAAAGGAAATAAAGTGGTATTTGCCGCTAGGCAAATAAAGTTGTTAATCAAAATATTTCCATTAGTGAGAAGTGAATATTTCACTCAGAGCCACCCACAGGCATCAGTAGCTGAGATTTATTCGCAGACATCTCAGACAGAAAGCTCACATTTATCTTCTTACATTGTATCCCATGGAGCTGATAAGAATTTTGTAGGGCACGTTCCCTGTGTGTGGATTTTTTGAGAGTCTGGCACGCCTCGGTATAAAACTTCACTCAGGCTGCGTGATGAAATCCAAACAGCTGGATTGGGGTGGAAACAGGGATGGAGACAAGAGAGGGGCTGCATCTTGCACCATGTGCTCTTGGGTTTTGAGGCTCCTG
Source organism: Hirundo rustica (assembly GCF_015227805.2). Lineage (NCBI taxonomy): Eukaryota > Metazoa > Chordata > Aves > Passeriformes > Hirundinidae > Hirundo > Hirundo rustica. The sequence continues at coordinate 1,642,198 of NC_053459.1, read as the reverse complement.
ATGAGAGGCACTGAAAGGCATCAGCACCAGCTGCCAGGGTTCTGTATCCCCACACAAATCCCAGTTTCTCTGTGCCTTCCTGAGATCCTCCTGTCCAATCCCCCATGCCAGGAGACACCTGGGGCAGGTGGTGGGTGATGGCTTGCATGTGGAGCACCTCGAGGAAAACCAAAAACTCCTTTTGGTTCTATTGATTTGTGTCAATTTCAGAAAAGGAACCCCAACAACCTCTCCCTTCAGATAAGGTCAGAGAGGATGAATGTCTTACTGATGTCTTCTAGATGGAAACCAGGCTGGTGTGATGCTGGGCATGGAAGGAGCACCCCGGAGGGATTTCCCGTTTTATAACCCTAGCAGAGGTCACAGGGAGCTGTGTGATGCTTGCTCTCCACATGGCTGCAATTCCTGCTGCAGTGGGGCACGGAGCTGCGCAGGGAGGAGCAGCTGCTTTTGGCCACTTCTCGGGTTTTTTCTCTGAAATTCAGGTGATTTTAGAGTCTTTTTGCCTTCTGCAAAGCCCTGAGCCAGGCGCAAGAAAGAGACGGAGTCTTCAGGTTCTGATTTTTCAAGGTTGTGCGCTTTGTTTATTGTTTCTTTTCTTACAATTCTCTGAGTGCCCAACTAAGGTCTGTGCAGCTGCTCGGGCATCTGGCGACTCCTCCCACACTGGGAGGTCGCTGCCTCTTATACTAATTGCTACATGTTCTTCATTTATCATTATTTGCCAATACCTATCACTTATACTAAACAGGTCATCTCTACTTTGACCCAATCTCCTTAAACTCCTTTGTGCCACCGTCACTGCAGAAAATGGAGTGAGGGAAGAAGAAAGAAGAAGCAGGAGACAACGCCCCACATCCTCCATCTTGCTCCCATCCATTTCCATACTAAACCCCCAAACTTACTGTTTTCTCATCCTGTGATAAGCTAAACTACTATCTTTCACACTCTTGTGGCCTGTAATTCATCTCTCAGTGTTGGAAGCCTTTCCCATGGACTGGGATCAAAGCCAATGTCCCTCTGGGCTCTGTGCCAGGGTCCCAGACCCCCCTGCCCAGGTCCCAGACCCCTCTGCCCAGGTTCCACACCTCCCTGCCCAGGTCTCAGACCCCCCTGCCCAGGTCCCAGACCCCCCTGCCCAGGTTCCACACCTCCCTGCCCAGGTCCCAGACCCCTCTGCCCAGGTTCCACACCTCCCTGCCCAGGTCCCAGACCCCTCTGCCCAGGTCTCTGACCCTCCAGGGCAACCAAAGAAATGCCCTGGACTCCAACAGCCACTGGCTTCAGCTTAAGCCCGTGGGGGGCTCCTGCTGCTGCCTGCTCCATCTGGGCAATGCTCCCTTCTCAGGTAAACTCTACCAGGTATCGCTCTCTCACTTGGAAGTGTTTTACCCTTTCCTTAAAAAAGAGAAAAGCTTGCAGTTTTCAGACCGCTGATGCCAGGGAATGGCTTCACGGGTAAGCAAGGAAAGGTTTCAATTTCCTAGCCAGCAGCAGGAAATTATTATTTTCATCCTATGGAGCCAGAAAGTTTGAAAATCCTCCCACTTCTGTAACTCTCCTTGAAGCATTTTTGCTTTCAAGTACAAGGCTCCCCCGGTCAGTCAATGAAACCTTAAATACTCATATTTGGCACACGTGTAGAAAACTTCTGCAAAACTAACCAAACCCAGCGACCTTGAAATGTTGCTGCAGCCCATCAGCAGATGGTGACTTGGCTGTGCCATGGAGCTGTGGCTGTGCCTGGCCTCAGATCTCCCTCTGGAGGTGGACAAAGCAAAGAGCTGTGTAAAAACAATCCTGATTAATGGTACTGTGGGCTTTTAGTTTAATTTGTCTTGATAACTTCCAGGAAAGCTAAGAGCACAAGTGTGGCCCGTGCTTGCCTTTGGTTTCGCCCATGGAGACTGGAAAGCCAGCCCAGGCTGCTCCTGGCTCAGGGGTAGGAGCAGCGATGCCCCTGCAGGAGTTTAGCACTGGGGTACTCTGGCTGTGCACTGGCCTGCTGGACACTGCCCTTTGCTTCTGGTTTGGTCAAAAATCAAAACCTCAGTTCTGCTGTGCAAGAATTTTGTTTTGAAAATCCTCACGATTTCTTTAGGTTTTTGTACAGAGAACAGCCATGAAAAATGTGCTTCCATAGCCTTCGTATTTTCTGCACTGGAAACTGAGTCTCTGCCTCTTCTAAAATGATCTTTTCTAGTTTCCTAGAATTTATTTTGCCTCTGTATCACACCTTCTATATGTTGAGTGAGTGGCCCATTGTACTGAGTTAGCAGGACCAAGGAGCTGGCAGCCCTGGCCCCATCTTGGTCTTACAATACTTTTTTTCTTCCTTCCCATGGGTGTTGATTTTTTACTGGCTAAGTTTCTTTGTGTTTTCTCCTGCAGAGAAGCACCTCAAGGTGGTGATTCAGCCTGCAGAAGTGATTAATTTGCCTTTTTAAGAATTTCACTGACCGTAATTGGGATTGTACACAGCCGTCCTCCCAGTGCAGGAGCAGAAACGCTCACAAACAGCGTTTGTGTGGTGTTGGATGCCACAGACACAGGGTGTGGATGGGTGACTGACGCCACAAAATCAGCACAGGTTTGCACAGAGGTCACTGCGGACACAGCAAATCCCTGGCTGATAGTGCTGACACCGTGCAGAAAGAACAGAGTCATCACTTCACTAGGAAAGCAAAAGTCGCGTTTTCAGCACTGGGTATGGAAACTGCTCAGTCACCTGCGGGACTGGAGAGCAGAGCTGGGAGGGACAGCCATGCAGCTCCCCCTGTGAAGAGCTCCTGAATCTCCAGGCTTACCTGGCTGTGTTTTCCAGTGGCTGACTCTGTTCTCTCTTGTCCTCTTGTGAAACCACCATACTATTTAGAGCTGGGAGAATTGACAGCAACACTGGTGGGACTAAGATGGTCCTTGAGAAATGTTGGAATATGGGAGATAAAGTGAAAAAAACCTCAACCAAACTGTGCATGTGCTGGCCTGAGCATGCACCTGAGCCCTGCGAGCAGAGCAGAGGCAGAAGTTCCTGAAGGGTGGCTGTGGTCAGCTGGGGGTTGGTCTCTTTCTTCAGGCAACAACAGACAGAACAAGAGGACACAGCCTCACGCTGCGACAAGGGAGATATAGGCTGGATATTAGGAAAAAGTTTTTCGCTGAAAGAGTGATAAAGTACTGGAATGGCTTGCCTGGGGAGGTGGTGGAATCACCATCCCTAGAAGTGTTTAAAAAAAGACTGGATGTGGCACTTGGTGTCATGGTCTAGTTGAGGTCTTAGAGATGGGTTGGACTCGATGATCTTGAAGGTCTCTTCCAACCTAAAAATTCTGTGATTCTGTGACTCTGGGGCAGCACAGGCACTCCTGGGCTGTGGCAGCAGCGGAGCACCTTCAGGCATCGCTGCCTGCTCATCAGAACGAGCCCAAGAGCTGTGAAATCAGAGATCCCACTTATGCTCTGCCCTGGAGAATTCATGGCTGGGGTTGTTTGAGTGTGTACTGAGGAGCCAGACTGTAACCTAATGGAGATGCAATCAAACTGCACAGCCTGTGCACTGAAGGTCAGGCTGATTCCTTCCGAAGAGGGTGTGAGAATTTCTGCTGCTCCCTGCCCATCAGCACATGCCCTGCTTTGTGACACTTCTGGCTTCTTTTTCTGCCAAGGTCGGGGTTAATAGCACGAGAGATGAAGTTTGGTCATAGTGTTTATTATTTCTTATCTTCTAACAGCCTCACAAGCCGTGAGCTCTAACTAGCAAGTTAGAAAATGGAGGGAAAACGGAGCACCTCGAACTCTTTCCTAGGTTATTTAAGTGCTAATCCCCCAATAATGAGGTGACACCTATATTATTTATAGTTTTGACCCAATAATGACCACCCAAGGCCTGAAATGCAGACCTTTTCACCCAGTTAGAAAAAGCTACCTGAAACCAAGAAGAAGAAGGTGAAAAAGGACTTAGACTTGGACAAAATCCTTCATCTTGCCCCATGTAATACTATATACTAAAATCTTACCACACACGCACAACCCCAGTGCCATCACTCAATTTTGGAAGCCTGTTCCATGGCCTCAAGTCAAATGTAGTACCTACCTGAGGGTCAGTGTCTTTTAGCACAGAAAGAGTGAAATCTTCAGCCTCCAGGGTTCCAACACTGCTTCTAAGAATTGATAAACATAGGTAGCTAAATTGGATGCTTCAGGGGAAACCTTCAACGCTTTGGGGTTGGGATTAGATGATCTTTAAGGTCCCATTCTATGATTCTATGATTATTGAGAATTTCCCTGAAGTTCTGAAACAGTGGGCAGTCATTCAGTGCTGGTTAAACAGTATTTCATCATCTGTCCTAATACTAATTAAAAATAGTTTTGCTTGGAGAGGAAATAAATGGCTGACATTCCCATACAGAAATGTTGCAAGAACAAGATATATTTGATTTTTAAGGAAGTTTTTTTCTATCGCTCCCAACATTCAAACCCTTGAATTATGCTTAAAAGCCGCTAAGCACAATCATAAAAGCTAGAAACTCGTTACTTGCATTCACAGTGAAGCTCTGGCTTTCTCAGGAGTCCCAAACATTCAGCGCCTTGCCAGGAAAAGGAGAGTGGGGAAAGCAAGCTGGCAGCTCTGTTCCATGTCTGTTGAAATGCCATCTGTGAGAGGAGAGCTCTGCTCCTGACAGACCTGGGGCTGTTCCCCCACAAAACAGAGAGGAAACACCTTGAGCTCAGCAGAGCAGTCTGCAGGGCAGCACAGGGACAGGTGGGGAAGAGCAAAGCTGGAGACTGAGGCAAAAAGCAGCTTCACTGCTGCTTTGTCGCTTGGAAACTTCTGCTTGCCAGATTCCCAGAGTGCTGCTCACCTGCACTGGGTCTGGTAAATTGATATATCATGAGGCTTGGCTTTATCACTGATGGCAAAAACCTGAATGCCTTTGTTTGAGTGAAAGAAAAACCTTTTGTAGTGCCCTCTGTGCAACACCAACTAAGCCCTGTCCCCACTGGTTGGGGCCCAGGTTTTTTCCTATGTGAAAGAGGACAATTAGAAACCCCTCTGATTTATATATAGGTGTGTGTGTGTGTGTATGTATACATATATCTGTGTATATATATATTTATGTATATTTCTGCATGCTTTGGGAGGGATGAGGGCGTATGAGGTGGGGGTGATGTTTTGTAAAAGACGTGACATGAAAAGGGTTTCTCAGTGCTCTGAAAGTCACAGAAAGCACAGCACATTTTGGTGGGTATTAGTTTCAAGGGCAGACACCCACAGTTATTCCCAAGGCTGGGAATCCTTGCTCAGGATTTCCAGGGCAGAATCCTGTCTGTGGGCTGTGGAGAGCCTTGCACCTTCCTTCCACAACCACAGCATTCCTGACTCTTGGTTCCTTGCCTGGGACTAAGTGTATCTTTATGGTTAATGGAACACCTTATGCACAGGAAGGAATAAAGCATCTGTTAGAAATTGCTTTTGCCTCCAACTACTGAATAATTTCAGCCAGAATTCCATCCTTCTTTTGCAGAAGAGGTGCTGGGCTGAAGGAGCTGAGCATCGAGTTTGGCTTCACTCAGGAGATGCTCTACTTTCCCTGCTTGAGGTTTCTGGGCTCCCCTGCACTGCCCTGTGCCCGCTCCTTGGCCAAGCAGAGATTGAAGAGCAGAGCTGTCTGTGACCTGCTGAGAGCTGCCCCCCTCTCTTCTGAGGGCATGTGGAAAGGCAAAGAAATCCCCAGCCACATCAGGACATTTGTAGCGCTCAACTTGACAACAGTCCACATAAATTATCGATTTTTCTGGTCAAACATTTCCTTCCCCCCTACCTTTTTCCTATGCTGTTTTCCCTTTTTCTCCCTGAGTTACTGACACACAGTTTGGGTTGCCCTGAGCATCTCCTTGCTTTTGGAAAGCTGTGGAGACCTCCACCTCCCTTGGCTGTGCTAGGGAAAGGGACAGATGACAAATGTGAGCATTCATGATGTACAAAATGTGCTCCAAATCCCAGTGATGCTTATGCCTCAGCTTCAAACCCAAATATAATACAGGGCATGTTCCTGTACCTGAATGAGTTGGGTTTGCACCAAAACATCCCAAGTTTGCCTGTTCATAGAAAGAGGACACCCACTGGTTTGGTGGGTCGTGGGCTCCTGGTGCTGCCCAGCTCTAGGAGCTGGCTCAACATTTGCCTCTGCAAATCATCTTTTCTTTTCCTGTAAATGAAGCCTGTGGAAAATCTCCTATGGTAAGTGAATGAACAAGAATGGTGCTGTGGAAATTTGGCCAAAAGCACTTAAAGCTGGCTGTGAGCAAAGGGAGGCAGCCTCAGGCTGGCAGGGGATCACACAACCCATGCAGGGACCATCCACTGCTGATGGGTCACTGGAAGCTGCTGCTTCCAGTATTAACACAGACCTCTGCCAAAGCTTACAGGGAGGTGAGAGCAGAGAGAGAAGAAATCCATTGCCATCTGCTGTGCTGATGTCTTTCACCTCTGCATCAGCAATTTTCCTCATTTCTGAGAGGGCTTGGAAGGTGCTAGAGGAGTCAGTGAGGGGCTTGTGGTGTGCAAGGGAGGAGCTCTCTGGCTCAGCTATCCTTTGAAGTGCTGGCAGCATCCTCTCACATCCACCTCTGCCTTCTCAAGGGTGAACCACAGGATTTAAGGTCAAAATTTAAATCTCAGTTCTGTCCCTCACTTGCTGTTATAAACATAGAGGGCAGTGAGGAGAGGTCCTGTAATCACTAAAGAGGGTTAATTTTTAATTTCAAACACCAGAACATTAAAATAATTCCTCCTGGTTGTTTGCAAAGGTTGGAGCCGCGAGCTGCTGGGGTTGCTGGTTGTAAGTGTGGCCTCATTCTTCTCAGCCCCTGAGCTCCCTGGAATACAGCCAGGGTGCTCCCAGGCCTGGGGGGTCCTGTGCAGGGGTGTCCTTTGGAATCAGGGATCTGCACAGCCCATCTGTCAGGGAGAATGGTTATGAAAACATCTCAGCACCGCTGATACTCACACTGGTTTGGTTCCTCTCCTTCTGCACCTTGCACTGATTCTTTAATCAGTAATGAGACTGTGTTCTTCTCGTTGAGAGTGGAACTCTGTTGGACCCCTGGAAGCTGAGAATTTCAGGCTTTCTGTGCTGACGGGCACTGACCCTCAAGCAAGCACTACATTTGATCTGAGGGCTTCTGGAGCTGAGTGACAGCGCTGGGATTGTGAGCGCGTGGTTTGAATGGAATTGTGTGATCTCACAGGGTGAAAAACTTAGGATTTAAGGTTTTAGTGTATAGTAATGTATCTAGAGAGTGAACAAGATGGAGGATTTGGGGCACTGGCTATGTTCTTCTTTCACCACCTCTTCATGGGTTTGGGTGGTTTTCTCTAATTGGGTGAAAAGGTCTGCACTGCGAACCTCTGGTGGTTGGTTATTGGGTTAAAAGTATAAATCATGTAGGTGTCACCTGGTTATTGGGTAATTAGTGCTTAAAAGACCGTGGAAGGAATTAGAGACAGAGCCATTTTCTACCTTGTTGGCTGGAACTCACAACCTGTGAGACTGTGCTATAGATAAGGATTAATCAACAACGGAGTCTGAACAAGGGAAAACTGCGTCTCCCGTGCTTCAATCCCGGCTCTGACACAAGACAAGAAGATAACAAAACCACAGAAGCCTTCTCAAGTGTTACCTGTGACACCCAGCAGAGTACCAGGAAGAGCCAGGGCAGGAGGGCAGGGGAGCTGAGCCTGCAGGACACGGCTGCTCCCTGCTGTCCCAAGGGAGAGAGCTCTGCAAGGCTCTGCTTCCCAAACCACCTGTGCTCAGACACTGCCCAGGGCGGGAGGTCCTGCGGAAAAATATTTGTGCTACAGGAAAAAAAAAATATAAATCACAGCTGCTTTGTTTTCAGCTAGAAAAATCCTGAAAGTGTTCATCAGGTCAGTGACTGCTGTTGGACAAATCGAGCTGTGGCACACCCAGCACGATTTGGAGAAGCTGAGGACGGGCAGTGCCCCTCGAAGCAAATCCTGCAGGAATCTCAGTATCCCAAAGAGGGGGAAGTGTTGCCTGTTGCTCCAGAGCCAGCACCTGAGCTCTGGCCCTCCTTGCACTTGTGCTTTGTATTCACATGATGATTAGGATTTTGGCTTTTATATTTCTCATGTATTTGTAATCCTGCAATTCTTCCATGTATAACTCTAAACTCCACACACAGTGTCAGCTGCTGCTTCCCCATTTTGGTCAGACACAACAATTCCTCTCCAGGCCTGGCAATCAAGGACACCTCACTGCCTCAGGCCCTGAGAGATAGAAACAAAAGTGAGTTGGGGGAGCAAACTTGGGGTAAATGACTTCATTACCTGAAGCTGTAATTGGAAGATTGGACCCCAATATGCAAATGGACCAAACTTATCAAAGTGTGAAAACTCATGACCTGTGGTCCATTTTTGGGTGTAGTCCCTGGGTGGGTTTGTCTGCCCTAAATGTACCTGAAGGCCCTTCAATAAAAAGAATTGCTTTTTATTCCCTTAATTTGGTCTGGCCTCTGTTTTTAGGTGCGCAGAAGGCATCACACCTTTGGTAGGTATCAGATCTCGCTCTGGGCACAGAGGAAGGAGCTCTTCCTGCAGCTCTGAGAGGAGGAACCTGCAGCAGGGACCAACCACGAGCATCTCGAAAGGACAGAGCTCCTGCTGCCGTCCGAGTGGGGAAATACAGGAACATCCCCACTGAATTTCCCAGCGCCTCTGAGGGTGTCCAGCGCCTCGCAGAAAATGGCTTCAATAACTAGAGATAACATGGTCGAGTGTGTCTTGACAAGGCAAAAAGGTTTCAATAAAAGAAGGAAACAATGCAAAAATAAAAGAACAAAGTTGTTCAGAGTGCAGGGACAAGTCTCACACAGCTGCTGCAACACCCCAAAAATGCTCTGAGAAGCCTCGTGCTCTCCCTGAAGTATTGGATGATTTAGGTGGGGTTTTTTTGGCAAACAGCCCAATAGAGAATAGCTACGTTTCTGAGGAGCAGGTAAATAGACCTGTCAGTGCTCTTGTCTTGGCACTGAGCCAGTTACTGTCAAGAGAGCAAAGAAACTTCTAGTGTTCACCCCTTGAATGGTTTCGGGGTGAATCTTACACCTTTCCCTACATGGAAACACCTGCTGGGGTGTGGGGTGCATTTCTACACATCCCTGCCGCATTTTCACCGGGATTGAGCTCAACAGAAGCCGGGAAAGCCATTTCCTTGGTTATCCTGTGTGTGGGTGGATTGATCTAAGGTGATTTCCCTCTTCAGTCGCTGACCTGCACGCTTCCTGCAGCTCTTCTGGGCTCAGCTGTCTCCAGGCTGATTTTCTCTTCCCTGGTGTGAGGTGTTCCAGTGTTAAAGCTGTCATGATTCCTGCCTTTGGGAATGTGTCTGTCTCACGTGCCTCAGTTCATGGGGCCTGTTATAAATAAAATCGACCAAATTTAAAGTATCAAAATTTAGAATTTTATTGTGAGACAAAATATCAGTCTCGGAAAGCCACAATTAAAAGGACAGCATCGAGCCCGGGATCGGTGCCGGGTGAACACGGATATCAGTCTCTGCCAGCCTGGTATCCCCCCAAGTTCACAATTTTTGGTCTCCAGCCACCCTTTTTTTATACACTAGATCGCGGAGTGAAGTCCGAGATTCTGACGTGATCCTTTCCGAGGTGTCTTCATTAATTGTGCAAGTCCCAGTATCGGGTGTCTGAATGGACCGGTAGGGTGGAACAATGCAGCTGATGGCCGAGCCCGGGTGTGTCGTGGATATGTTAATTTTCGACGGAGACGAGTAGAGATATCCATCTGAAGTGATTATCTTGGTCTCCGGACTTGTATCTCCGTTTTCCATTGTCCTTTGTATCTTTTCAGGGATTCCCGGCAGCAATAGTTTCAAGGCCCCCTCCCTGGTAATTCCAATCATACTTTCCTCGTGTCCCTCCTGTGCTTCCCAAGCTAAGGAAATTTTCCAATTTTGGTTTCTACATTTTACCTTTTCTTATGTTCGTTTGAGCACATCTTTGACATTCATATTTTATACAGTTCAACATTTACCTTTTATAATTTGATAACACGAATTAACTTTAGCACATATATTACAGGGCCCATTCCTGCTGCCCAGATTAATGCTGAGGGGCACTGAAATTGCCCTTTGCCCCTCCTGCCAGTGGAATTGCTGGAGAGCAGTGCTGTTCTCCCGTTTCTCCTGCCCGTGCTGCTGGAAGCTATTACCCCAGCATCAGAAAGGGCTGCACCTGCTAATTGACATTACAAAATTCACATGTAACACAGCAAATGCCTGCTCGCTGCACTTTCTTCTTTTCCATAACACATGAGGGACCAAGGGGGCAGAGGGCTGCTGGAAACCATGCCAAGGGCTTGGCTTTTCCTGCCTTGCCTGTGATGACTGCTCGAGGCTGATTTACCCTGACATGACTCAACCCAGGCGGAGAAAAGCAGAATATTGAGCCTCACACTGATCTGCTTGGATGAACACTGGTCAATAATTTGAAGGCAGACCCTGAGGTTTATTTGTCAAGGAGATAATAGAAGAGTAGGTGGTCTGTGAATTAAAGGGAAAAAAGCCCCAACCACACCGTAATAGAGTGTGGAATCGATAAAAAGCTGGAATCGATTATATTTGAGTTGTGACGAGTGGCGTGAGAGGACTCAGCCAGGCTTGTCAATGACTCTAACTGATGACTTTCTAACCCTTGTGCTCACAAAATGATTTCTCTGTTTCCAGCAAGCACTTCTAAGGTTGCACATGCTGACCACAGCTGTCCCAACCCCGGTCGCAGAATGGTTGTGTCCTGCAGGATTCATGGATTTTGCTGTGTTGCTCTCTTTCAGTGAGCTGCTCTTTCCAGCCAGAACCTGGGGTGCAGATCACGTTTGACCAGGAGGTTTGCTGGGGCATGCCTTTACTGGGCATCCTCACACACCACACCTGGGGCTGTGCCAAGTGCTGAGACACAGAGGGGCCAGGGAGAGCCCTTCGCTGTTCAGGGCATCCCCGAGCTCGTGGTGAGCCCGGTGCTGCCTGCCAAGTACCAGTGCTAGAAGAATTATTCTGAACTAGAAGAAATTGCAAACTACAGTTTCTTGGCAGCCCATTAGTTATTTGCTGTGATAAACGCCGATCACTTGTTTTAAAATTTTAAAAGTTTAATAGTAAATAAGATGGTTATAAAAATAGAATTAGAGTAAAAAATTTAACAGTTTTAGAGTTAGGACAATACAAGACAATAAAAACAAAGTTACAGACGTCTGGGTGCCTCTCCCGAGCTACAAGCTCTGAAGAAGGACCCCTGTTAACAAAAAATTATGTCTTAAAAGCAATAGCCTGTTGAATATTCATACAATTTATACATAATGCATAAATTCCATTCTAACTAAGAATTGTCTCTGGTTAGTATCACTTTTTTCCTTTAATCTCTATGGCGTCCATTAGGCTGAGAAAAGCAGGAGGAGCTGGTCTCTTCTGATAAGAAAGTAGTAAATTCTTTCTTCTTTGAAAGATTTATATTTTCCTGTGGTTGGTACATAAAAACTACATTTTAACTACAAAACTACATTTACCATACTATCAAAATATTAATACCACATTAACAATTAGCACAACATAACACATATAGTAAATATCTTGCGTAGAGCCATATAATATGCACTTTTCACAATCCTCCCTCTTTCTTTTTATAATTAATTTGGCTCGAGCAATATTCATTGTTTTCTAGCTTTCATTATTCGCTCATTTTTTTCACAAATCAATCTCGCTTCTTTGAAGGGGTCTTCTATATTATTTTGTTTCTTTAACACCATAATCCTTTGTGGTGGTGTTGTTGTAGGCAACTCTTGGTCCATGTTCACTAATTGCATGCCTTGTACTACACTGGTGATGAGCCGAATGAAACAGGGAATCAAACAAGGAAGAAATATTAGACCAGCTGTAGCGCATAAAAGGAAGAAGCCTAACTTTTTCCACCATTCTGCTCCTAATACATTATTCCACCAGCTAGTATTTAGCATTGATTCCTACTTTTGAACTGGTACGTGGGCAATTTTTCTGATATCATTGACTATGTCTAGGACGGCATCTCCATTGTCATCTATTTTTAAACAACAATCTGATGTATTGAATTTTCCACAAACACCCCCTTCTTCAGCTAACAAATAGTCTAAAGCCAACCTATTCTGATACACAGCCGCTCTTGTTTGGGTTTGTTGCTTTGATATTAATTCCATTGCCTGACCAGTTTTGTTCGTTATTATCTCTACAGCGGCCTGAAGCCTTATAATACGATTTAGCATATAAATTGGGGTTCGATATCCCCAACTCCCATCTTGTGCCCAGGTGGCTGGCCCATATGTTTCTAGTATGCGTTCAGGGGGCCATTCTTCATCTCCCCATTTTTGGAATCCTCCAATCAATTCTCTTTTGTTTCTCTTTAGATCCTCATAAACTGGTATCCCTAATTGATCTCCATCAGGTCCTGGTAAAAGAAAAAATCCTGGCTCTATAATTCCTAGCGTACAGCTCCCTTTCCACTGGGAGGGGAGTTTTGGGTATGCTCTTTTTCCACATATCCAAAATAAGCCATCTGGAGCTTTCCAATAGTTAAATTTTTGTTGATCTATATTCTCCCAAAATTTGGAAACTTCTGGGATGCCATAGTAAGGATTTTTACTTGTATCATTACATTGAAAAAGGTTTGTTTTGTTGTCATACTTACAATTCACTTTCTTTGCTTTTTCTTGGGTCCAATACACGGTTGGTGCTTCTGGGACCCACCATACAGAAGTTCCATTACTAACCTTATATCTTTTACAGGGTGTTTTTCCTACTTCATAGAGGAAGCTTTTCCCAGTGCGCCAGAGACATTCTTCCCCTATCACTGTTGAGCTTAAAATCCACCCTTCTGGTCTGTTTTCTCCACTTGTACTTGCTTGGTTCCATTTTAGAAGCTCAATTGGGCCTAAGCTGCTGCCTTTCCATGGCCACTCTTCTGACATCAAAGCCCCTCCACAGACCCAACAATTGGTTATGTTAAGTTCCTTACTTATTCTTTCTCCTAATTCTACAAACTGATTTTTACCCATCCTTGAGATATCTATTTCTTTCTCTAATTGCTGTTCAAGTTTTGTATACAAATCATTGATGGGAATTGGCACAGGCTTAGGTGGTTGTACTGACTTAGCCTTTTTGCTTATCAACTGCTTTTTTACTAAATCTGGTGCTTTTTTCCCTGTAATGTAGGTAAAACAAATCCACCTCTCCTCTTTTGGGCACTGACTTCCCATCCTGCTACCACTTGTTCCTAAGTTCTCTGCAATCCAGTACTTTTTCCCTTTATGTATGCAATTGCCCAATTTGGATGGGTTGTAACAGTGGCTGTTGACATGAGTGTGAGAAATGAAAAAAGAACCTCGGTGTCTTTCCATGTACAGCTTTTGGTAACATCTGTAACATGGCTTTGTCGATATCCCAAAAGGGAGAAGACAAAAATTGAGTGACAGAAAAAGGAGTAACAGAGGTCCAGTATGGCTTATACTCCCACCTCCCATGCCTATGGGGTTGCAACCCACAGCAGGTGTATTTGATCTTCTTGGTGGCGAATACAGAGGCCAATCTGGTCTTGCCCTCTATTTCCTTGTCACTTCCTCTTAGCTAATTTCCAGACAAATCGTTTTTGACACTCTTTAACTGTCGTTTCCCACTGTTCTTCAGGTATCTCCCATTCAACAGGCACTAATAATTCCCATCCACAAAACAAAGTTATTATTTCAGTTTCTTGGAATTCTATTTGGATAGGAGATCGATTTGGTCTTTGACACTTCCTGCAACGAGAACGTCGCTTGTGTGAACTACAATACCAATTCTTCCCACAATTTAAACATTTACATTTAACCCAGCTAGCATGTCTGGTATTTGGGTGGATCAAACAAGGTATTTGGTCTGCCACTGATGGAAGTTGCAACTCCTCTTCCTCCTTGTATAAATCACAGGCTAAGGCGTGAATACAAGAGTTCTCTGTCCGAAACAGTCCTGATCCTCCTGTTTGGAGTGGAAGTATTCCTCCCCAAGGAGGGTATCTGAGGCGTCTCAAAACTTGTCTAGACGGAACTTGAAACCACTGATATAAGCTTGGCCTTATCTCCCAATTAGGTGTGATCCTGGGTATGTTTCTTGGACCATTTGGGTCGTCCCAGTTCATTACCACCCAGTCCCCGTTTAAGAGTCAGTTTTGTATCACCCGGTTCAGATGTAATCGTCCACTCCTTAGGTTTATCCACAGGTCCTTTGATTCTGCTGGCGTGGATCCACCCTCGTTCCTTGGTCCGGATCGCGGCCTCGGTCATCAGCAATACCTGAAAAGGATCTTCCCATTGAGGAGTTAAAGATTGTTCTTTCCAGGTTTTTACTAGCACTCATTCCCCGGGATGAACATTATGGATTTTAAAATCTAAAGGTGTGGTTTGAGGGATTATTCCTTTTAACCGTAAGTTTTCTAGAGTTTTTTGCAATGGTGTTAACGTATTTTTTTTTAACGCTCATTTCCCCTACCTCATAGGTAGCATTTTCATGTTGGGTGGTTAAAAAGGGTAACCCAAACATCATTTCATAGGGTGACAATCCCAGGTCTGACCAGGGTTGTGTTCGGATCCTTAATAAGGCTAAAGGTAGGCATTGTACCCATGACATTTGGGTTTCAACCATTAATTTGGTCAAAGTTCTCTTTAAAGTCTGGTTTATCCTTTCTACACGACCAGAACTCCATGAGCTACCCCTTGTTCTACATTCACATACAGATGAAAGGGTTTTTTTTAGTGAAGGTAAGCTTAAAGCTGGTATTGAGGCTAATTTTAACTTTAATTTTTCTAATTTATCAGCATCTTCCTTGGTCCATTTTATATTATCCCCCTCTGTCAATTTTTCATACAAAAATTTTACTGCCTGTGTGTACTCCTCATAATCTACAATATCCCAACAATCTAAGTAGTTTTCTGATTTCCCTCTTTGAAGAGGGAGGTGGAAGGGATGGAATTCCTGCAATTCTCTCTGGACTGAGCTTTCGACTACCCTTACCTATCAAGTGTTCAAGATATTTTACTTCTAGTTCTACAAATTGCAGTTTCTCTTTTGATACTCTTAATCTTTTTTTTTCTCCCAGAAAATTTAAAAGCTTTATTGTAGCTTCTCTAACTTCAACTTCATCTTCCCCAGATAGTAGAAGATCATCCACATATTGGATAATTTGTATTCTAGGAGGAGTGGAGAAGGCTTGCACTATATATTTTTTATTTTTTTTTATTTTTTTTTTTTTCTAAAGCTTGCTCAAATAAGTTTGGAGATTCCGTGAACTCCTGCGGTAATTTCGTCTACCTGAGCAGTCGCTGTGGTTACTAAGGGAACGGAGCTCGGGGCTGCAAGGGGGGAAGGGAAGGGCATAGCGCCGAGGCTTGGTCCTCTAAGGGCGGAGCATAGGCGGGGTTTGCTGCCGGGACAGGAGGAGGGGGCAGTGTCGGGGGATGCCAGAGGGGAGCGTGGCCAGCTTGCATGGGGCTGGTGGCAGTTGAGTTAACGACTCCCGGCAGAGACAAAGGAGCGGCGGCAGCGCCCAGCGCAGCCGGCTTAGGCAGGGCAGCCGGGGATCGGGCAGTGGGGGAAGCGATTGGAGATAGGACGGCTGGGACCGACGGGCCCCCCCGGCCCGGTTGGGGCTGCAGCCCTAGACTACGCGTCAGGAGGGGCCCCCGGCACGGCCCCCAAGGCGGCTGCAGACCAGGCGGCTGGGGCAGACAAATTCACCGGCGGGGCCGGGGCTGGGGTGTATGCGGGGACCGGCACAGATGCCGCGGGCTGCGAACCGGCGCTCGGGACGGGAACCGGGGCAGGCGGGGCTGCCAGAGGCTGCGAGCCCGCGCTGGGGGCGGGCGGGGCTGAAGCGGGACCTGGGACAGGGGCTCGGCCGCGGACGGATAGAGCGGGAAAGGAGGGGGCAAAACTTGCAAAGGATCCCACTCTATTTTCTTCTTTTCTTCTTGTTCCCTTCCCTTTTCTTTCCCCTTTTTTCTTTTCTTGTTTCGTCTCGGGCGTTTCTGATACTTTAAAGATTTTTATTCTCCTAAAATCTCCTGTCTAACATGTGGCATATTCTCTTTCTTCAGGATTAAACGGTTCTTTTGAATTTACAAATATATTTAGAGCTTAACAGATCCAGTTCTCAAAAGAGCCATATCTTGGCCAATAAACGTGGTCAGATCTTATTTCCTTCTCTGCCCATTCTATCATGCAAAATTGTATCATCTTTACCTTTTCCTTTTTTTTTTTTTTTTTTTTACAAGGGTTTTTATCCCAGTTAGCTAACATAATGCCAAGAGGGCTATTTTGAGTTATTTCTGTTGGTAATTTTTTTTACACTCTTTTTTTCTTGCTTGTATCCAACTTACTGTTTTTCTGTCCTATTTTTCAAGATTTTATCTATTCGTCCCCCACCTCTGTTTTTCACTTTCTCTTACAACCTAAAGACCACTTCTATCTATGCATACACACAAAAATCCCTTCTATCACACACAAATACAATACACTTCCCTCTAAGGAGATATAACAGCCAACATTACATGTGCTTTCTTCCATCTACTCTTACTTCATTCCTTCTTCACTTTTATACACTCTTTCACACTCTTAGGACATAAAGCTTGTCGCCAGAGAATCGTGGCTCTGTGTGTCCTCCCCCTATAGCTGGGCCTCTGAGGAGGGCTCAGAATCTGGTCGCCCCAGGTGCCGATCCACTTATGAGGCTAATTTGCGTGTCACTTACACTTTACTGCCCCCCCCACTCCACACGCCAGGAGAAAAAGGGCTGAATTGCAGGTCACACACACGCTTTTCCACAGCCCCCCCACCCGCCCGGGGAAACTGAGGCCTATTCGCAGGTCACACACACACTTTGCCACAGCCCCCACCTGCCCGGGGAAACTGAGGCCTATTCGCAGGTCACACACACACTTTGCCACAGCCCCCACCTGCCCGGGGAAACTGAGGCCTATTCGCAGGTCACACACACACTTTGCCACAGCCCCCACCCGCCCGGGGAAACTGAGGCTTATTCGCAGGTCACACAACAAAACAACAACAAAACAACAACAAGGTACCTTTTACTTTTAAATCACCTATTACCATTTTAGGTGTTACTGGCCAGTCCCGGTGCTCTTGGATATCCCCTCAATCTAGCTGTGTTGTCCAACCCCAGATGCTCTTGGGCACTTTAGCCCTCAATCTAGCTGTGTTGTTCAACCCCAGATGCTCTTGGGCATAACCTCAATCCGGCAAAACCCTGGGTGCTCTTGGGATATTAATCCCTCAACCCAGCAGGTTTCAGTCCTGGATGCTCTTGGGCATTTACCCCTCAATCCAGCAGACTTTTTTGCTTCACCCTGGGTGCTCTTGGGATATTAATCCCTCAACCCAGCAGGTTTCAGTCCTGGATGCTCTTGGGCACTTACCCCTCAATCCAGCAGACTTTTTTGCTTCACCCTGGGTGCTCTTGGGATATTAATCCCTCAACCCAGCAGGTTTCAGTCCTGGATGCTCTTGGGCACTTACCCCTCAATCCAGCAGACTTTTTGCTTCACCCTGGGTGCTCTTGGGATATTAATCCCTCAACCCAGCAGGTTTCAGTCCTGGATGCTCTTGGGCACTTACCCCTCAATCCAGCAGACTTTTTGCTTCACCCTGGGTGCTCTTGGGATATTAATCCCTCAACCCAGCAGGTTTCAGTCTTGGATGCTCTTGGGCACTTACCCCTCAATCCAGCAGACTTTTTGCTTCACCCTGGGTGCTCTTGGGATATTAATCCCTCAACCCAGCAGGTTTCAGTCCTGGATGCTCTTGGGCACTTACCCCTCAATCCAGCAGACTTTTTGCTTCACCCTGGGTGCTCTTGGGATATTAATCCCTCAACCCAGCAGGTTTCAGTCCTGGATGCTCTTGGGCACTTACCCCTCAATCCAGCAGACTTTTGCTTCCTAGGGGTCCCACCCCTTTTTTAAAATTCAGTCCCAGTTTCCCTGGGGGGGTTCTCTCACTCTTCTTATCACTCGCTTCGTCTCTTTACTGGCCGTCTTTCTCGCGAAAGAACGGAAACGCAGCGTCAGAAACTCCGCACTCGCTTAGCAGGTCTGGGATAACCAGCTGCCTCTCATTCACACACATTCATCCCCCCCTTTAACCGCCCCTCCAAACCAATACTTACCTGTCCTTTGTCCTTGGGTCTTTGTCTTCGTGTACACTTTAGTCTTAGGGGCTAACTACCGCGGTTTTAGGGAATCTCTTCCCTTTCTTTGTTTTATTGTCTCCTCTTGTCCATTGATCGTAACCTGCATCTGCCGGTCACAGCAGGAGAACACAGAGCGAGGCTGCCAAACTGGGCAGGGCGCGCCGTCCTCACTCTGATTCCCCTAAGGCACCAGCAGTGAGGTGTTATAACCATCCTCTGCTACCATAATTGTGATAAACGCCGATCACTTGTTTTAAAATTTTAAAAGTTTAATAGTAAATAAGATGGTTATAAAAATAGAATTAGAGTAAAAAATTTAACAGTTTTAGAGTTAGGACAATACAAGACAATAAAAACAAAGTTACAGACGTCTGGGTGCCTCTCCCGAGCTACAAGCTCTGAAGAAGGACCCCTGTTAACAAAAAATTATGTCTTAAAAGCAATAGCCTGTTGAATATTCATACAATTTATACATAATGCATAAATTCCATTCTAACTAAGAATTGTCTCTGGTTAGTATCACTTTTTTCCTTTAATCTCTATGGCGTCCATTAGGCTGAGAAAAGCAGGAGGAGCTGGTCTCTTCTGATAAGAAAGTAGTAAATTCTTTCTTCTTTGAAAGATTTATATTTTCCTGTGGTTGGTACATAAAAACTACATTTTAACTACAAAACTACATTTACCATACTATCAAAATATTAATACCACATTAACAATTAGCACAACATAACACATATAGTAAATATCTTGCGTAGAGCCATATAATATGCACTTTTCACATTTGCAGTGCAGAGCTGTGTTTGAGAGGCCCCATGCACTGGTTCTGCTGGCTGCAGAGGGTTTGCAGAAGTTACAGACACCACCAAGCTTTTCAAACCAGCCAGGCTTTGGATGAGGATGAATCCAGGCTCCCTGCACTGCCCAGCTGCACGTCCCAGAGGGTTTGCCCTGCTGCAGGCAGCTCTGGAACAGGTCACCCTGACAGCCCCTGCCCCTGCTCTGGCTGCCAGGCCCTCCTGGGCACCGGGCTCCGCAGAGGAAGAGGCAGATTTGCTGTTCTGCTGCTCACAGCTTGCTCAGCCTGGCTGCCAGCTGCCTCCCAGGCTCTGCTTCACTTCTGGTATTTCCAAACCTCCACAAATTCTGATTCTGTCAATCTCCTGAAGTGGTCTGAGCCGAGGGATTACAGCCCCTCTGCTGGAGCATGGGTGCTGTGAGCTCCTCTGGAGCTGCACTCTCAGCTGCAGGGGCAGGGACCTGGGGCTCTGCACAAAACCAGGGCCATCCTAAAGCATCCCTGCTCTCTGCAGCAAACCCCAGCTGGCAGATTTCTGCCTTTCAGGGGTGGGACTGGACATGGGGGCACAGCCACCTCCTGCCATGCCCTGGGGCACGGGCACAGGGAATCAGGGATGAACCCCCTCACCCGGCTCTCTGCCAGGGCACACCTGCATCGTGCTCTTGCTTCCCCAGGAGAGCAGCTGCCTTCTTTTTGCTTCTGCCTGGGCCCTGCACAGTCCTTCACAGCAGAGCTATGAAACCTGGATCAAAGCAGAAAGACTTCTCAGAAATGAGATTACTAAGGCTAAAGCTTGGTGTGATTGGAATCCTAGATAGCCCTCATTTCCTAATGGTTGTCTTCAGAATTCAGATCTATTGTGAACAGTGTGCTGTAATACGTCCCAGCACTTGTGGTATTCATCTGAAATGGCTCAGAAAACCCCTTCCCTCTGGCCATTCCCTGCCAGCCTCAAACCTGACATGGGAGGAAAAACAGATCTGCTCTTAGTGGTGAAAATTTCCTTCAAGTTTAAGGAAAGAGTGGCCTTGAAGCCATGCAGTGGGAATGGGAGCCTGGACCGATTTCCAGGAGTTTAAGCATGCCTGTGTATCTCCAGTGATGACAATCAGGTCAGAATTCAGAGCATGAAAATACAAATGTCAAGCGAAAGGATACAACTTTTCATGCCAGGCTGAAACCAAATACCCCGATCTCCCAGCACAGCTTCACTCCTGTAAGTGGTGCAGATAATCTCAGTTACAGGCAGATATTCATGGCAGGAGCTGAAAGCATCATTAAAGGCTTACAGAGTATTACCTATAATTTAGGATCCACTAAAAACACAAATTCAGTCTTTTGTTCAGCTCCTTAAATATTAAGTTGGCATGTGGAGCTTATTTTGTTCATTTTTTTTTTCCCTCTCTCTCTCTCTCTTACACACACCAGGGATTTTGCTGCTTCTGCACCTTTCTGCCCTGGGGGATCCTGGGCAGCAGCACGAGCAGCTGGGAGCAGCCTGGGTCAGGAACAGGCTTGGCACTGGGGATGGGAGGCAGGAGAGAGGCTCTGAGGCTTCTGCACTGCACCTCCCCTCCCTCCCAGCCTCCCAAACGAGCCCAGCTGCATCCCCAGGACCATCCAGTCCTGACTTTCCCTCTTTGTGGAAAATCCCCTTCCTGAAAGGATAATTTAGAACCAGACGGAACAATTTCCGTATTATTTTCCCATGTTTTGGGATTTCTGCAGGAGCAGAGAGCACAGGAAAGACAGCTCCTGACCTTTAGAGCTGTCACCCATCTGACAGGGTGGGTAACAGCCCCTGCCACCCCCTGGCCCTCTCCCGTGCCCCTGTGGTCCCTGGTGGAGCAGTTCACTCCGCTGCAGGGATCCCACTGCTCACTGCATGCACACAGGGCTCTGCTAAAGCTGCTGAGCTCTGCTGCTGCTGCCTGAACTGCTGCTGTACCTCACCCTGCTCACTGTCTGCAGCTGTCCTGAACACAGACACCTCTCCTGGGCCCAAATGGACCATTGCATGTGATGTGAACACTCCCAGCCTTCAGTGCTGCTGCACAGGGGCAGCCGCAGCAGAAATCCATGTTCTCTTGGCACTGGAGAGGGCAGAGCCAGGAGAGCTTGTGGGGATCACTGACACATCAGCACACATTCCACAGGAAAGCAGGTTTGCTTGCTGATTCTTGCCCTTGGAGGAAGTTTGGAGAGGAAGAGCCTCTCTTGCAAGCAGGAGCTGCTCCAGGCCAGCTGCTGTGAGCACCTCGCAACAAGCAGCGCCTCTGAAACAGTACTGTTAGCTTTAAAAGATGGAACAGCACTGAAGCCCTGTGAAACCCAGCCCGTGGCTGCACTCAGGAGACTGGTCCGTGGTGGTGCAGGAGAAGCAGCTGTTCCCAGCAGAGGGTGACCAGAGAGGACTGAGCTGGCTTTTGTGGGGAATGAAAGGGATTTGTAACAGGACAATGGGCTGGGGGTGGACGAGGATTAGTTGAAACACCTCCACTGACTGAATTTGCTTTTGCCCAAAGTCCCTGAGCAATAATAAGCTTAAATTAAATGTTTACATCTGCAAATGTGGCTCTCACAGTGATCTTTATCCAACCCCCTCTTACCCTTCAGGTGCTCGCTGCACCGGGTGAGCCCAAGGCAGGTCTGATGGAGCTGGGGCCAAGCCTGGGGGGGCAGGGACCCAGTGTGCAGGTGTTTGGGGGGTGAATGATCCCTTTGTGCTGGGAGACAGTCCTTACCTCCACAGACTGGTCCCCAAGGAGGGGCTGCCACACTCACCAGTCCCTCCCAGCATCTCCGTGCCATGAGCAGCCAGTGCTGGTCCATCACTCCCTGGCACTCATGGCTAAAGGCAGATGTTCTTCACAAAGAAGGAAAAAGCTCTGCACTGGCATTCCCAGCTTCCTGATGGTTCCACTGGGGTAGCAGTATTTAAAGCTAATACTCCTTATCTTGGCAAAAAAGGCCCATGGTTATTTATGGACTGGCTTTGCTTTGTGTCCAGGGTGATCTGCTCAGTGTCACGGGTCTGTCTTACAGTCTGTTTTTGTAAAGTTACATCTTCCTGCTTCACCTGATCATGCCAGCAGCTTGGTTACATGTGACTGTTTTCTTAGCGGCCTTTTTTTGCAGGCTTCACTTTTCTGCTTGCAGAAGAGAAGCACTGATCTTCAGAAATCACAGCTCCCACACTCCGTGACCATGCAGCTGCGGGACCTGCTGATAATGCTCACCTCTCCACAGCATTCCTGCGGATATAAGTCCTAGGACCAATCTCCTCAAGGTAGGTAAATCTTTCCTAGTTTTAATTTGGGGTAATCTGAAGTATCTAGAGTGCTCTGGCAAACTTCCCTCATCTGCGATGCTGTCATAGGGACTTCTGATGCCTTAGGATTTTAGCTTTTATATTTTTCAAATCTTTTACTGCTTTAGGGCATAACTCTAAAACTCCACAGCCTGTCAGCTACTGTTCTGTTTTATTCGGACAAAAAAATCCCTCTAGGCCTGAGAACCAAGGACTCCTCACTGTCTCAGGCACTGAAAAGTATAAACAAAAGCGAATTAGGGAGAGCAAACTGCGGGTGAATGACACTTCATTACCTGAAGCGGTAATTGGAGCATTCACCCCTGAGATGTAAATGAACCAAACTCATAATTGTCTGAAAAACTCCTGACCATCATCCACCTTGGCTGTGGCCTCTGGCAGGCTCTGACTGCCCAAGGTGTATCTGTTGAAGGCCTTTAATAAACACCCACTTTATTCTCTTAATCTCGTCTATGCTCTGTTCTAGGGAGCCAGCCCAAGGCATCACTCCAGCTCTACGCACCTGGGAATGACTTTTAAAGCCCTGGTAGACTGGAGCCTGTCACCAGGACAGTCACAGGACAGGCAGTGTCCAGGGCTGGCAGCACATCTGGCAGCAGAGGAGTTCTAAAGGTGGAAAATGGTGATCCTTGGCTTCTGCCTGCTGTGGGGTCACAATCAAAAGGCAGCTGAGGAACCAGCTTACCTGTCTGACAGCACATACGGACAGACAATGATGGCAAAAGAGATTACGAGGCAAAAGATGAAAAGACAGATGATGTAGGAGGCGTTGTTGGCATCCTTGGAATGCCAGTTCACAGAGCAGGTTATCCCTGCTCCTTCTGGGCCACAGCTGCTCCAGCCAAAAAGCTGGGGAACAGTGCAGAGCAAGGAGTATGTCCAGGACAGGATGATGATGCCTGTCCGTGTTTTCCTGTAGCTGGTGGTGCCAGGCTCTGCTGCTCTCATCATGGTGCAGTAACGCTCTGTGCTGGCTTGAAGGCAAAACCAGCGAGAGACTCCAAGTCAGAAAAAACAATTTAATAGGAGAGGAAAAAAAAGTAAAATAAAATAAAACACATGCAATGGTACAAAAGATCACTGACAGAGTCAGAATACAACCTGAAACCGTGGTGGTAGCAGTCCAGATGAAGTGGTCTTGTTGAAGCAGTGTTCTTGCAGAAAGGTCTGGTAGCTCTTGTCCTCTGGGAATCCAGTGGGTAAGGCTGCCTGTGCTGTCCCAAGGCCCAGATTATATCCAGGTGGGAATGCTTGGCTCCTCCCCCTGGACGGAGCATCTCACAATGGACTGATGTCATTTTATCAGTTTTGTAATGGGTCCTTGATTGCCCATTAAACAGAGATAGCTCCTGGGGAGAGTTATCTATGAGTCATGCAGGAAGGCATTGATGGGCCATTAACAGAAGACAGTCTGGAGGGAGGGGGCACGGGAAACAGTGGTGCACAACTTAGTTTCAACATTTCATGTAGATGGTGATAGAATACATACTTTGGGCACATTTTACATTGTAACCTAGGACACGCTCGTAGGAAAGCACAGCCAGGGGGATGAGCAAGATGCTGCCTGTATCAAACCAGACACTTGGATCAGCAGACAATGGATGAAGGAAGGCTTGGCTCTGTCTCCCCAAAAAATGTTTCAAGCTATGGATGAGACTGAGGGCGCTGGCTTTGGGAACCAGGTTGGCAAGGACTGGGACTGGCGGTGTCCCCCTAGGAGCGAGAGGTGCTGAGAGCCTGACCTCACTCACCAAAAGCTGGGGGTGTTTAAATGTGTCCAGCCAAAGCCAGTCAATTATAAATGTTCATCAGTAATTAAGCACGTATGTCTGAATGGATGTGTGTGTGTGTGTGTGTGACCTGCAGCAAAATCCTGTCTTCTGCATCAGATTTGGTTCTTGCTGCTCTTATAAAAGACGAGATTAATATCGAGATTTGCCCAAAGTGTGGAGCTGATCTGGTGCTCCTCTGCCAGCTCTGAAGTGCAGCCTTCTGAACCCTTCCTGGGGAAGTGCAGCCCCACAGGGGAATTTTCCTAAGGATTTCGTGCTCCGCACGATGAAGAGATGTAGATTAAACCCATGCCCTGTGCCAGCAAGTGCCCTGGTGTGCCCATCTCAGGGGGCAGGCAGCTCCTGAGCCTTTACAGAGACAGTTATGGGTCTCCTGCAATTGGGGTACTGCCAGCAGACGCCAAAGGAGCAATAAACCCAGCAGCACCAAATCAAAGGTTTCTTTTGCGTGCAGAAATGCTGGAGGGGAGGTAGTTTCTGAAGCTGATATAAGAATTTGCAGTTTCCCTCCACACACACCTCCCAGGCTGCGTTGTGCTGGCAGGTACGAGGGGATGCTGCTGGATGCTGACACACTCCTGCTAAACTTTTCTTGCCAAGGAAAGGTTTTACGTGCACAAATTTGGCTTGTTACCCCATATAACTTCACGAGAGAAAGACATGGCAGCAAACATCCAAGCTGCAGGTGCTGCAAATATCTCTGTAGAGTGTGCATAAGCAGTGTCAGTGTCTCCCAAGTGTCTGTGTGAAGCCTGGATGCCAGGCTCAGCTGTGTTCCTGAGGTTGTTCAGGTCTGTAGTGATGGGCAGAGGGATGCTCTGCTGGTCAAGTCCCTGCTCCGTGTGGATGCTGGCTGGGGGAGAGACCAGCACCCACCGACGTGTGCCAGTGTCTGCAGTGGTACAGCAGTCTGGGAAAGATTGCCAGCACTGGGAAGCTTGAAAGCATGAGCTATTGTAATACATAACATGATATCTCCTGTAGCTGCTGTCCCCACCGCCCCCTTGCCTGCGCTGCCCTCCGTGTGCCCGGCTGGCAGGAGAGGACAGGCCTGGGGAAAGGCAGAGGAACACAGGGCTGCTCTTTTCTGCTGCCCTGTCCTGCCCAGTGCTGCCCACTCCTGCAGTGGATCTGGGCTCAGGGCTGGAAGCTGCCAGATTTGCGAGAAATCTCGTCTGTGGAGGCTCAGAGCTGCCCGTGCTGGGATGCGGCACTCAGGGACAGGGTTTAGCGGTGGGCCTGGCAGTGCTGCCTTAGTAATTGACCTCCAGGAGCTCCAAGGCCTTTTCTAACCTAAACGAGGCTGATCCTATGCGCCGTTTTCATCCCTTAAAGTTTGTGGAGCTCTTCTGCCGCCTCTGGAAACACTGTGGAGCCTGAATGAGGACTCACACTGAACGCCGCCTGGGGGCTTCTGGGCTTTTCCCAGCAAAAGAACGGCTGAAGCTGTGAGAGTTTCACCGCAGCCCTGTGTTCCCGGCGTGCCGGGTGTCCCGCTCCTCACGCACCGCCCGAGCTTCACCGCGCCCGCCGCTCTCCCGCCTGCGCGCACCCAGCGCACCGGCGGTGTGAGGCTGTGCGCCCGCTGCGGGGCTGGCCTGGGCCCTCCCTGTCCTCCCCGGAGCGGCTGGGGTTGTCCCCTCTTCTCCCCGGAGCTGTCGGGGTTATCCCCTCCTCTCCCCGGAGCTGCCCGGGGTCATCCCCTCCTCTCCCCGGAGCGGCCGGGGTTATCCCATCCTCTCCCCGGAGCTGCCGAGGTTATCCCATCCTCTCCCCGGACCTGCCGGGGTTATCCCATCCTCTCCCCGGACCTGCCGGGGTTATCCCCTCCTCTCCCCGGAGCGGCCGGGGTCATCCCATCCTCTCCCCGGAGCTGCCGAGGTTATCCCATCCTCTCCCCGGAGCTGCCGGGGTTATCCCATCCTCTCCCCGGACCTGCCGAGGTTATCCCATCCTCTCCCCGGAGCTGCCGAGGTTATCCCATCCTCTCCCCGGAGCTGCCGGGGTTATCCCCTCCTCTCCCCGGAGCGGCCGGGGTTATCCCATCCTCTCCCCGGACCTGCCGGGGTTATCCCATCCTCTCCCCGGACCTGCCGGGGTTATCCCATCCTCTCCCCGGACCTGCCGGGGTTATCCCATCCTCTCCCCGGACCTGCCGGGGTTATCCCATCCTCTCCCCGGACCTGCCGGGGTTATCCCATCCTCTCCCCGGACCTGCCGGGGTTATCCCATCCTCTCCCCGGAGCTGCCGGGGTTATCCCATCCTCTCCCCGGACCTGCCGGGGTTATCCCATCCTCTCCCCGGACCTGCCGGGGTTATCCCATCCTCTCCCCGGACCTGCCGAGGTTGTCCCGTCCCCTGCCCGGGGTTATCCGCTCCGGTCCCGCGGGCACAGCCGCGCCCCGCTCTCGCTGCCCTCAGCCCGGCTGGCACTAGCCGCAGAGGGCGGTGGCGAAGCCGTGCCAGGCGCAGGCGGTCCCCGGAGCGGCGGCGGCCCCCGCGGCCAGCCCAGCAGCAGGCTGATGGGGGAGCGCAGCGCCGGGAAGCGCCAGAGGAGCGCAGCACCGGCAGGTTTCCGCAGAAGCCCGGGCTGCCCGCGGCTCCCAGGCACACGGCGGCCGGCAGCCTCCCCGCGGGGCTCAGGCACAGCCGGCGCCGGCATCCCCGGGGCTCCGCGGAGAGACGGGCACCGCCGCGCCCGGGCTCGGGGAGCGGCAGAGCCGGGCCCGGCACCCCGGGGGATGGAGACCCCGAGGATGCGAGCTGGCTGCGGTGCGAGGGGCGCAGCGGCCGGGCGGAGGGGAGCGGTCGATGCAGGGCAGGAGCGCGGCGCTGGCAGTGCGCGGGCACCGCCCGGGAGATGTGTGAGCTCGGCTCGGCCCGGAGAGCTTCCAGAGTAAAGATCGCTGCGGGGAGAACGGGCTGAGCCAGACTTTCCTAGAGGGCAGGGAAGGTGAGGCTTGAACTGCCAGCCAGCTCCCGAGTAAAGGATTTCTTATCAGTTAAACCTAAGTTCTGGTCGTACCCCACCCTTCAGTAAGGAGAGCCCTCTCGGACATTTCAATGTTTTGATGTGCTGACCTAGAGGGAAAAACTCATCCCCCAGTGTTCTGCTCACAAGGGATTTTTTTTTCTCTGTGTTTGCAAATATGAAGTGAATTTGTCCAATTTCTTGCAGCTTGGTTGCTGTCAGTAATTAGTACTGAAAAGCAGAGTGAGAGGCCTGATAATCCCTCTCTTTTTTCCCCTTTTTTTCCGTTTTCTTATTAGTTGTTTTTTACGGAGAGGAGGCAGTTAAGAGTATTTCTGCTTGTAAGGACCTTCAGGTTGGGTTTGTTGTTGTTGTTTGGTTTGTGTGTTTGTTTTGGTCTTTTGTGGGGGGGGGGTTGTTTGTTTTGGGGGTTTGGGGGGTTGGGTTTTTTTGGCTTTTTTGTTTTGTTTTTTTGGGGGGGGGTTGTTGTTTGTTTCTTTGTTTGTGTTGTTGGGGTTTTTTGTTTGTTTGTTTGTTTGTTTTTTCTTGTTTGGTTTTGTGGGGTTTTTTTAACCAAACCCCTGCACTTTGGGAAAGCTGGCTGCTTCTTGCCTTTCATCAGCGCTGCTAAGAGAATGGACAGGGTCCAGCATGACGCTATTATTTATCAGCATTTCTGAAGAATGTAACTGGGCAGGTACCACAGGAGGTCGGACACCTGAAACTCTGCATTTAGATAAAAAATAAGGATGGAAAGCAGACCCTTCACCAACTCTGTTGCCCTCCTCTGGACATGCCCTTCAATGTCTTCCACGGAGTGAGAGGCCAGAGCTGGACACAGGATCTGAGGTGCCTCCATCCCTCTAGTTCCTCATGCCTGTCCAAGCTGTGGGCTGCCAGCTCTTCCAGGAGAATGCTGCGGCGTGTTTCAGACCGTTTACTGAAAATGTGTCAAGAATTCGTTTTGATAATGCAAAATGGCTTTGATCTGACTGTTTCATTTCAGTGAAAATCGTATCACTTACTGTTTGTCGTGGAAAAGGACTTGCCAGCTCATTTGGGGGAAAGGTGCTACAGTGCAGTGAAACCTGATTTTAAAGAGTTAAGATTTTAGCTAAGGGTTAGAAACAATTTATATTGATCAAGATGTAAGTTAGATTAGGAAATGGTAGGTTAATGATTATTAGATGCCCAAGCTAGAGCTAACTGTTATATTATGAGCTTGTTTATAGAAAAAGTGGAGTAAGTGAACCGTCATAAGAACAGATTGAAACCAGTAAGAACAATGGCCAGCACCTGGACTTGGTATCAATCAATCACGAAGCAGAGGACCTTGGACAGTGCCAGAGGGTCACAGAGACCTGATGAAGACTCTCCTGACTTCATCCTTTGAGACCACTGGCCTAATTCGAGAGAAGAATTGCACACACGTGAAGGACCGATAGCCTCATTTTAATACAGAGCGGGGATGGGAGGTGCTGGGGTTATGCACATGTATTGTAGGTAAGATCTTGGAAAATAAATAGAGAGCAAAGAGCCTTGTTCGGGGCGGCCACGCCTTTCGGAGATGACTCCCGTGCTGCCCGCCGGTGAATAAACATACCACTTTCTAACTAATTAGTTAGAGGGTCTTTGTCCGTGTCTATATCCGATTTCAATGATTCAGCAGCACGTCTGTCTCCTGGGAACTTGGCTGGAATTGCACAGCCGCTGGTGAAACTGGATTCTCCTCTGAAAAAGGAAAACAAAAGGAAGAAAAAAAAAAAAAAAAGAAAAAAAAAAAAAAAAAGAAAAAAAAGAGGAATGACCTAAACCCAAAGGTGGAATCTGAAGCGATTTAATCCCGTTTCCCTCAATTTTAGCAACGGCCACCAGATGGCCCAGGGCCGCTCGAGTAGGACGGGAGCGGGGTCCCTGGGGAGCGGCGGGTTTGCTTTGCTGGGCGCGTGGAAGCAAGCCGCGGGCACACCGTGAGCCCCGGCCTCGGGCCGTGGGTGACCCGCGGCACCGCCCGGGAGGAGGGGATCTCCGGATGAACGCCTCTCCTCGGGGGAGCTCCCCGGGGCCGGGCTGCGGCGGTTCCCTGCCGGCCGAGCTGCCGGTGCCGGCGGCCGCTGCCCGGCGCGGTGCCCGCAGCGGCGGCGGGGCGCAGCACGGGCAGTGCCCGGGGCACGGGCGGATGCCGGGCGGGATGCCGGACACCACGGCGGCAGCAGCGCCCCAGTGCCCGTGGCAAATGCCGGCAGCTTGGCTGCTGCGCTGGGTACCCGGCGTCGGCGTCCGGCCGGCATCCTAAGGCATCTCCCACGGAAATAGCTTGGAAATGGCTGGGAAGGGGCAGGAAACACACACGGGGAATTCCCTCTGGCTCGCACCACGCCGTGGGTTGTGCTCGCCTGTAAATCCCTCGTCCTGGCGTGGAAATCCCACCTATGGCGCTGAGGTAAACAGTGCTGCGGTGGCAAATTATCTCTTCTCTCTTACCAATGATAAGAGAAGTCATAATCCTCCTACAGGACTAATTACAGCCGGAGAAATTGTGGTAATGAAAAGAACTCCCTTTCCTAGCATTTGAAAAGTTACAATTTGCATGAACTAGGAGGCTTATGTGACTCGTGATTATCATTTTGTACGCAGCTCTCTCTGGTCCCATCTATTCTGATCTCAGTAAATCAGGGTGTAATTAACCACAGTGGATTAAATGTTGCAGGACAAAGACTGGAAAATTCGGTAGAAGCAAAATTCTGGTTGGTTTTGACTTAAAATAAACTTGGGTTATCTGTCATAAAGGATGTGACAGCTCTGCTTCCCACTGCCAGATCCTCTTGCTGCTCTCAGAAATCAGTGTAGTTCTTGTTTCGAGTTTTGGGGTTGTGTTTTTCATTTCTTCATTTCTTTGTTTGTTTGTTGGTTGGTTTTGTTGTTTGTTTGTTTGTTTGTTTTAATAAAGCTCTTTATAAATCATCACATCCTTGTAGGGCTGGTAGCGTGGTCCTCCATGCTGCCAGGGAAGGGGGTCTGGAGAGGAGGTCTAAGGGAACCTGGAAATTAAATATAATGGGCAACAAAACGTAAAAAATATTTTAATTTAGCACTGGGGGCAAATGGAAAGAAAAAAAGTCATCTTAAAGATAAAGTAAAATAAATTTATTTCTTGGGATGTTAAAGTCAGTAATGTCTGTATGAAAGACAGTCTGGTACAGAAACAGGGTGTTCCCTGTGCAAAAATCTCAAGAGCAATAAGGGAAGGCCTTTGGCTACTCGGAGTCCTCCCTGGCCTCTTCCCTCTCCCTGTGGCCCAGGCAGGTGAGTGCACAGCAGGTAAAGATCCTGGAGCAGAGCTGAAAGGCTACAGAGGTGGTGTGAAGCAGAACCTCTGCTCACAGCAGAGAGCAAATGATAATAATAATAATAATAATAATAATAATAATAAACGAAACAACCCAGGGGGAGAATAAGATTTAACTATTTTAACCTTTGAGACAAAATTTCTGAAGAGATGTGTCAGTGACCAATCTCCTAGGATACATTTCTCACAGCAGGGCATCCTCAGGATCCCTTTTGTAGCACAGCAAGACAGAGGAGCTGTGAGGCATAAGCATACAAACACTGCTTGCCCAGTGCTGAATCCCAAAAGAGGCTGCCAAAGAAGAAGGTAGATAATAAGCTGTGGAAACAAGGAAAAAGCTTAATGACTTTTTCTTGATCATTTTTTTCAAGGCCTATTAAGGCTCCTGGGATGTGCTAAAAGCCAGAGAGGTCCCTGTGCTCTGCACATTACAGACATTTCCAGATTTTTTTAATTTATTTTTTCCCAGAACTGAGCAAGGGCAAATGCAGGGGGAGTCTCTCAGCCATCGGAAGCTGCTCTGCTGCCACAGCTGTGGGTGCCCTGGTGCCCGAGAGTGGCACAGCTGGCTCCTGGCAGGATACTGCTTGGAGCTGGG
This sequence comes from Hirundo rustica, assembly GCF_015227805.2. NCBI lineage: Eukaryota > Metazoa > Chordata > Aves > Passeriformes > Hirundinidae > Hirundo > Hirundo rustica. The sequence goes on along the minus strand of NC_053459.1, from coordinate 1,611,053 downwards.
GGGGCTCTGCCTGTGCAGTGACTCCCTGAAAACCCTCCCAGCTGCCAGCTACACGAGGCATTTAGGGGGTTACCAGACCACCCACTCACCTCTCTGCCCTCCTGCCTGCAACACCCAGGAGAACAAGCTGAGCCAGCTGCCCCTGTCCCCTCTGAAGGGAGCACAAGTGCCACAGCACCTGTGGGGTAGGTGGTGAACAACCAGGGTGTCCTGGGGCACTCAGCTGCACAAGCCAGACCCTGAGAATAATTCTGGATGTACTGTTTTACTTTGTTTTATCCAGCTGCCAGGATAAAAATGCCCTCCAGCAGCTCTGTGTAAATGATGTCCCAGGTCCCTGCTGTCACCAGAGCAGCCTGAATTTGAGATGTCACCCTTGCTGCTCTCATGAATAAACAGCTCAAACAGTTGAAACAGAAGCCTGAATTACATCACAGCTTGGTGTTATTCATACCTGATTCTTGTGGTATCGAGGGGCCATCTTCCAGACAGATCTTAACACCACAAATGAGCCCGTTTCCTCTCTTTGGCTGCATTAAAAATCATTTCAGCATCATTTTTGCAGCCAAATTTAGCACTGATGTCAGCAGAGCCCTTTAACTGAAGGTACCAAAGCTGAGTTCAGCAGGGACACAGCCCAGCAGACACAGGGAGAGCTGCTGGGGCAGTGTTTTGGCTTACTGTGGTGATGCCAGTGTCTTCAAAACCAGCAGTTTCAAACCCCAAGTTGTTTCAGGAATTACTTTTACTGTGTAGACGGAGCAGCCTGGACCATGTTTAGGAGTTCAGGTGCTCCTGCACTGAACAGGAGCCTGCCTCCCTCCCAGGGATGGGATCTTTCTCTGGAGAGAGGCTTGAGGCCGTGAGAGCTGCAAATGTTCAAATGTCAAGAGGAAATATCGCTGTCACGAGGATCTGCCCACACCGTGCGGGGCTAATCTGGATTTTGGAGTGTAAACTCTTGCACTTACAAACGGTCTCATCTGGAAATGATGATACAAAGTTTAAAAATTACTTTTAGATGCCCGGTTCAGACACCATTTCCCCCTGACTATAACGCTCTGGTCACCTCGGGAATTACAGCATCCGGCAGGGTGATGAGAAAAATAGTATCTGCACTGGCAGAGCCACTGCAAATTGGCTGAGAGCAAAACTGATCAGTGTTTAGAGGAAAAGCAGCACAGTGGTCTGCAATCAGGAAAGCAAATCAAGCAGAGATTTCCTGAGACAAGAGGCTTACAGAGAAATTAATGTAACCGAATGGAAGAGAAAGGAGCAGCCGTGACTGGTTTCATTAAACACGTAAGCAAGATGAGCAAACAATTTCTTCCCTGCTCCCTGTTTCTTTCCCTGAGAGGAAACGTGGTTTTGCTTGGGTTTACTGGCCCTGAGTATTTCCAGCTGAGGATCTGTGTCTGTCTGGCTGATAAATTGTCTCTGTGGATGTGTGTTAGTGCGAGAGGGGCCAGAACACAGCCGTGAGAGGGCAGGAAGGTTTGGGGCAGGGGGGTGCTGGGGGTGCCCAGAGCCACCCCCCGTCCTCTCCCCAGTTCCTTCACTGCTCCAGCCCCTTGGCACAGGGGACAGGAAGGAAATTCCTCCCGTGGCTGGTGGGGATCTCCCTGAGCACACACAGGTGCACGAGGCTGAGGTGTGTGCCCACAGCCACGCAGGGTCTGCGTCCTCCTTCCTGCGCTGATGGAGGGACGGGGCACGGTCACAGGAGCGGTGCTCAGGCACCCCAGGTGCAAACAAACCAGCAGAGAACTCCATCACCTTGTAGCAAACTCGGAACTGCTTTCCAATTTAATGCAAGTCAGTTGTGGAAGGTTACCTCCTGTGCCTGTGGGGTTTTAAACCTGGGGGTCTAGGAGGCGAAAAATAAACGTCACATCTCATTTGTGTCGTACGCCTTCTGGTAATACCAGCAGAAGAGGCTGATTTTCCCCTGCCCTTTTCCTCCAGGGAGGAAAGGAGAACTGCCAGATGAGAGGTGTGATCTGTGTGTGGGACACACCGTGCTGTGCCGGTGAGCAGAGTGACCGACATCTCAGCTGAAATGCCAGAAAGGTGCAGATGCAGTGAAAGAAATGATGCACAAGCAATAGCCTGAAGCCGTAGGAGCAGCTCGGAGCAGCACACGTGTCCCCAGAGGTTCCTGCTCAGCGTCACCCCCGGGGTCACAGCCTGCATTAGAGCCTGGCTGGGGGCACTTCAGCGCCAGCAGCAGCAGCAGGTTCCTTCAGGAGCCTCAGGTGGGGCTCTCTGTGTGCAGCAGTGCTGACAGCCACAGCAGACGGAGCCTCCCAGCACGTAACCCAAAATGTTTTCTCTCAGGTGGGGAGCGCTGGTGTGCTGGGAGAGGGGCTCAGTGCTTTAACCCATCCCAGGGCTCTGGAAGCAGCTGCACAAATCGGTCACATCGCTGTGCCTCAGTGTTCTGCCGCACAAGCAGGTCAGGAGATGTCTGTGCTGCTTCTTAAGGACCAGCCTCCCACAGGAGGATTTTTCTTCTCCAAAACAACCAGTACTGCCATAAAGGAGTATTTTAAAGCATTGCAAGTATTTCTACCGTTGAAGCCAGGGAGAGGTGAAGGGCAAGGACCCAAATAAGGGTTAAAGGGGCTACTGTCACTATCGCAGCTACAAATCTTGGGCAGGTTTTTCTAGCACCAAGGGAAGCCCTGCCCTAGATAGGCACGAGAAGGTCCAGGGTTGTTTATGTGCAGGCTCAGGGGCTGTATCAGTGACAGCTGGAACCTGCATTGAGACCAAATTTGCACAAAAGAGCTGTGGGGAAATCTGCTGCCTTGCTGGAGCTGTGGAGATGAAGGCTATCACACAGGAGGGAAGTCATGGAGCAAAGCAGACACAGACCCGGGCACCAAATGAATTTGGCAGTTAAATGGGATCCAGCACAACTTTAGGGGTTCTCCTTTTCCCCTCCTCCGTGCTCCCTGATGCCCTGAGCTCACTGCTCTGCACAGCCCCTGCTTGCTCAGGGCTGGGAAGGGGAGCAGCCACCGCCACCACATGGGCTCTTTCTTGGCCAATTCTCCCACACAAATTTTGGGTTTTTTTTTATTTTCCAAGACAACAGGGATGTCTGGAAGTCTGGGGCCCATGGAAAGGCTGTGTTTGCTGGCAGAGCTGGCAGGGTTCTTGGGCAAAAGGGTGTCTGGCACAAGCCACAGGGCTGGAAGCATCATGCTACGTCGATTTCTTACCTTTGATGAGTGGTGGGATAACAGAGTGATTAACCAAGAGTGAAAAGCCTTGGTGTAAATAAGTGGCTCTCCGTGGGTGCACAGCTTCATGTTTTAACAGTGAGATGCTGAAAACCAAGATTTCCAAGCTTAAAATGAAATTCCAATGTCAGAGGCTGGAGCTGACCTCACCAAACCACGTTCTCCCTGCTTCCTGTCCGTGCAAGTGAGAGATGTGCACATCTCACAAAGGTGTTTTTCAGCCAGGTTCACCTTCTTTGCTCTTCTGTTTTCTTCTCTGAGCACAGTGTATCACCACAGCCCTGCAAAGGGGAAAGGTTACAATAGATATTTTTAATAGATGTTTATAGATATGCTTATATGCCTCCCTGGCCTGAAAAGCAAAGCAAACATGATCATCTTACTGTTTACTCTACAAGGCAGCCCTGCAAAGGTCACCACTCCACCCTATCACTGACACATTACGTTTTCTCCATCTGCACAGACCGATCTGTGGCTCACAGCCCCAGCAGGATGAGGTGGTGTCGTTGCCTTCAGTGCTGGTACTCCAATGGCACAATGGAGCGCTGATGCTCTGTAGCTTGCACAGGAAGGCAGAACCCACTTGTCATCGTTTGCTGCTTGCCCTCTGTTCCCAGTGCTTTGAAGCTATTGACAGATCTCTGGCAGGGAACAAGCTTTTAGCCACTTAACCCTTGCTGAGACATTGATCTTCACTGGGACAGGTGCTTGCAGTCTCGTGTGGTGTGAGAGAGGTAAACCCTGTGCCCAGGTCCTTCAGGACCCCTCCCCAAGCACTCTGTTCCAGGTTCCCACCTCCCCTGGGCTGCAGAGGAGCCCAGCCCCAGCCCTGCCAGGCAGCAGTGGCTGTGTGAAGGCAGTGCCCCTGCCATGCTGTGACACAGATACTTTATCAGCCACCATCACCGTGGTGCTAACCAGGCTGCCACGCTGAATTTTCCTTTCCTGTGCTGTTTTGTGGCCTTTCTTTGCATGGCTCATCTCTTCATCAGAAAAAAAAAAAAAAAAAAAAAAAGGTGGGTTTCTGATGTGCAGTAATGAAGAAGAAATCAAAATGTAACTCCTTGGCATGATAATTCTCTGCCAAACCTCCCTTTCCAGTCAGTTAGCTCATTTGCCTTCAGGAAATACTGAATAAAAAGGTGATTCTAAATCACGCTTCCTAAACTTCCATTTATTAAAGTTATTATTAAACTGCATTTCTAAATTTGTTTCAGTCTCAGGAAATGGAAACAGGTCTGATGTAACAGCGAATATTTGGTACAGACTCATCATCACCTTTCCAAATGAGGTGAGACTAACTCAACTCTAATTTATCACCTCTCCTTTGCCAGGTTATTTCTAGCTCTTAAATGCTGGGGTAATTTCTTTCTGAAAAGTAGATGTGTGTGGAGCACTCCCCCTCCCCACACCTCTGATGGCTTTCCTGCCTCCTGCAGCAAAAGTTTCCCAGTTTAAAAACCTCTGAGCTAAACTGCTCCTTTTCATCCACATTTATGAAAAACAAAATGGCCTGGGGCTTAGAAGGCAAGTGGAAAAATAATCAGGAGGAAGAAGGGTGACGAATCCAGTGAGTTTTAGGAATGCTTTTATTTCAGGAAACCAGCATACACACATTTCAGCCTAGTCTGTGCTAGTAATGCCTAGGAGACTGAGAGCAAAGAGCAGTTCTATAGGCAAAGTCCAAAAGCATAAGCAAAGGCCTCTAACACTCTTACATTGCAGGAGTGATGCTGAAAGTGCCTGTGTCCAAATGGAGACGATAACTACAGGCAAATTGCAGACTTCTAGGGAAAGCCAAGGATAAATTGATTTGCTCTCCTGGGACAAGGTCAGAGCGTGGGTTACAATTACCAGACCTACTTCCACTCTCCTCTGTTGATTCCCATTATCAAACCCCTTTTTTTTTTTTTTTTTTTTTTTTTTTTTTTTTTTTTTTTTTTTTTTTTTTTTTCTGATAGTCTTGTGGTTGAGGGAAAGTGATGAAAAAAAATCTGGTGGAGCTCTTGAAGCATTAGATGTCTCCACTCAAACACAGGGCACTCAGAAACAAAATGATTCTTAGAGAGGGAGAGAGAAAGGGAGTTTTTTGTCTCAGGAAATCAATGATAATGAGGCTGGATAGGCTGCAGTGCAGCCTGAAGAGCGCTGAGGATTTGGTCCAGGAAGGGCTGGTCGTACATAAAATAATTCAAACCAGAGGCACCCGTGGGATGTGTTTTTACAGCATTGTACAGGTGGGTATTGCTGCAGCCCACCCTGAATAAAGCATGGCTGGCTGTGCAAACACTGCCATCCTTAGCCCATCTTTGTTTTCCTCCTTCTTGGACACACAAACGTGAATTGTAAATAAATTAAACTTTGGATTTTGAATATTCATGCAGGTGAAACCCAAAGGATTGTGTAACAAAGTGGCATTTCAAACTGATTATATAGGAAAGAGATGTTCATGATTAAGGGAGGGGAAGGGGAAAAACCCCAGACCAAGTTTAAGGGAGTATTTTCTTTGCTGTCATGGAAAAGGTGGTACCTTCAGAGGTTCCCCAGGCTGGCTCGTGAAGGTTTACATCGTCCTGTGTAGGTGTTGCCCTGTTTCACCCCACACCCACACCCACTTTGTTTAGTCCTACCTAGTATACTGTACTTTAGCAGGACACAAACAGATGTAATCTGTACCAGTTTAGCATCTTCCAGCGCTGAGATTTGGCAGAAGACAGGTAAAAAATGCCAGGTGCTCAGGCAGACCCAGCATGAGCAGCCTTCTGCCTTCCATGGGGGAACGAATCCTTCTGCCAGGCTGCAGGCAGTGCCCCTGTCACAGCCTGGCCCCCAGTGCTGCTTGGCTGCCAGCATCCCAGAGCTCCTCTGCTGCCGTGTCTTTGTGTCCCCTGTGCAGCTCATCAGGCTGGGCACTTGGCCAGCCTGTGTCCTACTGTCCCACACCCATGGTCTCCTCTCCCCAGCCTCCTCACCCTCCTGGACTGCACCCCTCTTTGGGGCTCTTTCCTAGGTCACCACCTCCAAATCACTGGAGCTCCACAGGCTGAATTCCATCTCCTGACACTGGCACTTTTTACTCCCCACCGTCAGCTGCAGTCCCTGCAGGTTGTGGTGGCACCAAGCGATTTTCCACTGCTGCTCATCTCCTCGCCTCTCACAGCCAGGCCTGCACGTGAGCTGACACCCATGGCGTGCTCTTCCCTTCAAGCTGCTGTCCCCTCAAATGTCACCCTTCAGGAGAGGCAGGAAAGCACCCAGAGAACTGCAGGACCGTCCCTACGGTTGCTTCAGCTGAGGAGGAATGACTCCATGCCCCTGGACAGGCTGGGGCTGAGCCCCTGGAGAACAGCCTGGCAGAGAAGAACCTGGGCTCCAGGAGGAAATGAAGCTGATGGTAAGCCAGCAGCGTGCCACGGCAGCAGGGAGAGGTAACAGCAGCTGGGGCTGCTTGAGAATGAGCACTGCCAGCAGCTGAGGGGGGGTGAGTCCAGCCCTGGTGAGACTGCACAGTCTCACACTGTGTCCAGTGCTGAGCCCTCCAGGACAAGAAACACCTGGGCTCATCGGAGCAGGTGTAGAGAAAGGCCACAAAGGTGATTAAGGAACTGGAATATCTCTTGTATCAGGGGAGGCTGAAGGAGCTGGGACTATTCAGCCTGGAGAAGCGAAGTCTCTCAAGGATCTGATCCATGTGTATAAACACCCAGTGGTGGGGAGTAAACTTCTTTTTATGTTTAAACAGATTTTCCTATATGTCAGTTTGTGTCTTTTGCCTCCTGGCCTGTCCCTGACACTGCTGAGAGGGCAAGAGGCAAAAAGCCGACTGACATATAGGAAAATCTGTTAAAACATTAAAAAAGTTTAGTTTCAGAATGATCGAGCACTGGAACACGTTGCCCAGAGGATGTGTGGAGATATCCTTCAAACAGTTCAAAGCCAAACTGGACATGGCCTCAGGCAATGGCTCTGAGCAAAGGGCTGGTGGAAGCCTCAGGAGGTTCCTTCCAGCCTCAGCGATTGTGAACAAGGCCATCACCATGGGCTCAAACTCCAAAATAACCCCCAGCAGCAGCCTCTCTGGTGAAGGCAGCTGCAGCTACCACAGCTCACACCACCTTTGCCTTGTGGCTCTCTTCACACCGGTCCTTCCAGCCCTGAGCGCCTGCAGTGACCCTGCTGTCCCCCTTTCACACTGTGACCAGAGCCACTGCAGCATTTACGTCCCCATGCTCCCTGCCCCCTCCTCCACAGCACCTCACAAATGCCAGCTGCTACCCGAGGGTCTCATCAGCCTGCGGCTCAGAGATGTCTGCCCCGGCCCCTGCCTTGCCCACGGCTTGCTCCTCCCAGGCACACCCAGGCTTCAGAGGCCCGTTTGCCTCCCGGGGGCTGTGGTCAGCACGCACATCTCCGTGCTGATGGGATGGCTGCGAGCTGCAGAAGCCCTGTGGTGGAGCAGAGCAAGTGGGTCTTGTCTCCGGGATGCTTTCCCCTGCACGGCCTGGTCTGACAGCTGTGCTGCAGCGCTTCCTCTGCCTGGTGCCGCCCGGTGCCTCCCGAGCCAGGGACACGGGGCATCTCGCCATCCTGTGCTCGCCACGGCGGTGCCTGGCAGCATGAGCTCCAGCAAGCTGCTTCTCCTCTCTCGCAGCTCCCAGAGCCAGGAGAGCGCCCACGGTGCTGACTGGGGAGCAGCCAGCCACCAGGGCACCACTGCAACAAAGCAGTGCGACAGCTGGCAGCTACCAAGGCTGAGCGTGCAGTGAAAGGTCCCCACTGGCAGCTGATTACTGGCACCAATTAAACAGCCCATCACTGAGCCTTTTGGGGCTGCAGCTCTGCCTGCCCCTGCACTTCTGTCAGTGCAGAGTTTGTAAGTGGAGCTCTTTGCCTCCGGTGTGAGATGCCGGGGCCTCGCTTTAGTTCCCAGCTGAAGCTCTCCGATGGTTTGGAGAGCTGTCTCGAGCGGGGCTGCAGGCCAGAGCCCTAATGCTGGCCCCATCAGACCCTCCCCTGCTCCATCCGTGCCCCAGCCACCAAACCCAGCCCACGGCACCATCTGAGTGGAGGTTTTGAGGAGGGTTGGGGAGGCTTTCCTGCACTGCTTGCCAAGCTGCTCCGTGTGCCCACATCCATGCCCAGAGCTGTGCAAGAACAATTCAATTCTCAGGTGTACTTTTAGCTGCATGGGGGGATCCAGACCACCAGGCACCTTCCTGGATTTACTTAGCTTAGACTTCAGCACAGTATTTCACATCCCCAGTAGCTGAACACCTCTGTTAGCCACAGAAATTAGCCACCCTTGCAGAAACTGCAGAGCAGCGAGGCACCAGAGCTCACTGCAAGGTAGTGCCATCACTGATTTGGCCGGAAGGTTGGCATTCAAACCTGACTGATATGAAATCTGTTCCTATGCAGGAGGAGGAGGAGGAGGTGCCATGGAAGCCCTACAATAGCAGGGAGCCGTTGGTGCCAGGCACCTGCCCTGCACAGGCAGCCCGTGCCCGTCCTCCAGCCCCGCCCGCCCTGCCTCGGGTGGCACCTGCTGCTGACTGTGTCACATTAAATCTGCAGGTATCATCACTTTGTTTTCTCCTCTCTTGCTGGCTGTGAACTGCTGAGCAGGGTCCTGCTGTGCCTGGGGGGAGGCAGAGGAGGTTTTGAGCTTGGTTTCTGCAGGAGCCCGTGGGGTAGGTTGTGAGCCCTGAGCCTTTCAGTTCTTACTCCAAGGTATTCTCTGGGTACTTTACCTGGAATGTCACAGCAGCTGAGAACTGGAAGTTAATTCATCCCAACATGGGAAACATTAGGATTCTAACAATTTTTTATTATTCTTTTTTGTCTGAGAGAACCCCTTTCAGCATCGATCATCATCTATTCATCTATCATGGTTAGGGTGACCACAATAAAGTTTTCAAGGGATGCAATGATAAATGAGGCTGAAAGAACACAAGTTTCAAAAAAGAAGAGGAAAAAACTGCTGTGCCTTAGATCCCTGCATTTGAGAGAGGTGTGAACAACAGCAGTAATGTTGCAGATTTCTTTATGCTATTTGGAAGCAGAGAAGAAAAGCTCCTCACCTCAGTACCACGGCAGGGCCCTCACCTGGGTCTGCTCTGCCATGGGGACAGTTTGCCTGCTCAGTCTTTCTCTCCATGCTTCCCCCCAGCCCAGCTCCTGCCCCGGGCAGGCCAGCAGCACTGTGGGTACATTAAAACCTCTAGGAAGTACTGCCCTGCCCAGCTCTATTCTCACACCTGTGCTGCATCTTCATTGAATATTTGCTGACAGCCGCCCACTCCATTTGCAGGAATCTTGCTGACAGTCGTGGCTGTTGCCATGGCAGGTCTGAGGGCAGCTGATGCAGAAGATCCCGTGCTGTACCCGACTTCACTCCCCTTCTCCTTCTTGCTCTCCCTCTGCTCAGTTGCAGGTTCCTTCCCTTGCCCACCAGGGCTCCCCTGTCATCCTTAGCCATTTCACCCTCCATATTCATCCTTTATTTCACCCTCCATATTCACCCTTTATTTCACCCTCCATATTCATCCTTTATTTCACCCTCCATATTCACCCTTTATTTCCCCCTCCATATTCACCCTTCAGCCCTCAGTCCCTGCCCACTTTTGAGCTCTCTCCAGAAGGAAGGAGGAGGATTTTCCATGCAAGGCTCCCCTTTCAGTGCAGCTTCTTTCCCACTGGAAAAACACTGGAAGCAGCCACCACAGTGCTGCTGCAACATCCACTGTGCCTTCAGCCTCTCCCTTGCATCTCTTCCCCCTCTTGCTCTCTGTTCAGGGCCTGGCAGAAGCCTCCTGCTCTGTTGGGCGATTGAAGAGATGGGATCCCCATGGTTTGCATCAAAGAAACAGATTTTACTGAACACACTGCTGGTTTTTATACCTTCCAAGCATAACAACCATATCTATGTTTCTTAGTAACATTGCTTAGCTATGGCCTAGGACAGACTTGTACAGGTCTGCACTGTCTTGCACACAAATATACACATATGACTTGCCAGTCATACCCTGTCAGTGCTTTTCATCCTGCTTTAAACCCTCTCCTCACATCCTCCGTCCCCCTCCCAGCCTCTGGACTGCCTTGTGGCCTGCAGCGCTTGTGAGCCCTGCTGCTGGAACTGCATCGGGCCAGGCCTCCAGCTCCAAAGGCAGTGTTGGCCAGAGCCCTTTGATGCTGCAGAGCCCAGCGGTGTGGTTTGCCTGTGCTGCACCTCTGCAGAGGCTGCTGCGGGCACTGCACACCAGCATCACTGGAGGAAGCACAGACCAGCATTGCTGCAGGCACTGCACACCAGCATTGCTGTGGGCACTGCACACCAGCATCGCTGCAGACACTGCACACCAGCATCGCTGCAGACACTGCACACCAGCATTGCTGCAGACACTGCACACCAGCATTGCTGCAGACACTGCACACCAGCATTGCCACTGGCATTACACACCAGCATTGCTGTGGGCACTGCACACCAGCATTGCTGCAGGCACTGCACACCAGCATTGCTGCAGGCACTGCACACCAGCATTGCTGCAGACACTGCACACCAGCATTGCTGCGGGCACTGCACACCAGCATCGCTGCAGGCACTGCACACCAGCATTGCTGCAGGAAGCACAGACCAGCATTGCTGCAGGCACTGCACACCAGCATTGCTGCAGACACTGCACACCAGCATTGCTGTGGGCACTGCACACCAGCATTGCTGGAGACACTGCACACCAGCATTGCTGCAGACACTGCACACCAGCATTGCTGTGGGCACTGCACACCAGCATTGCTGCAGACACTGCACACCAGCATTGCTGGAGACACTGCACACCAGCATTGCTGCAGACACTGCACACCAGCATTGCTGCAGGCACTGCACACCAGCATTGCTGCAGACACTGCACACCAGCATTGCTGCGGGCACTACACACCAGCATAGCTGCAGACACTGCACACCAGCATTGCTGTGGGCACTGCACACCAGCATTGCTGCGGGCACTGCACACCAGCATTGCTGCAGACACTGCACACCAGCATTGCTGCAGACACTGCACACCAGCATTGCTGCAGGCACTGCACACCAGCATTGCCACTGGCACTGCACACCAGCATTGCTGCAGACACTGCACACCAGCATTGCTGCGGGCACTGCACACCAGCATTGCTGCAGACACTGCACACCAGCATTGCTGCAGGCACTGCACACCAGCATTGCTGCAGACACTGCACACCAGCATTGCTGCAGGCACTGCACACCAGCATTGCTGCAGGCACTGCACACCAGCATTGCTGCAGGCACTGCACACCAGCATTGCTGCAGGCACTGCACACCAGCATTGCTGCAGGCACTGCACACCAGCATTGCTGCGGGCACTGCACACCAGCATTGCTGCAGGAGGTGCACACCAGCATTGCCACTGGCACTGCACACCAGCATTGCTGCAGGAGGTGCACACCAGCATTGCCACTGGCACTGCACACCAGCATTGCTGCAGACACTGCACACCAGCATCGCTGCGGGCACTGCACACCAGCATTGCTGCAGGCACTGCACACCAGCATTGCTGCGGACACTGCACACCAGCATTGCTGCAGGCACTGCACACCAGCATTGCTGCGGGCACTGCACACCAGCATTGCTGCAGGCACTGCACACCAGCATTGCCACTGGCACTGCACACCAGCATTGCTGCGGGCACTGCACACCAGCATTGCTGTGGGCACTGCACACCAGCATCACTGCAGGCACTGCACACCAGCATTGCTGCAGACACTGCACACCAGCATCGCTGCGGGCACTGCACACCAGCATTGCTGCAGACACTGCACACCAGCATTGCTGCAGGCACTGCACACCAGCATCACTGCAGGCACTGCACACCAGCATTGCTGCGGGCACTGCACACCAGCATTGCTGCAGACGCTGCACACCAGCATTGCTGCAGGCACTGCACACCAGCATTGCTGCGGGCACTGCACACCAGCATCGCTGCAGGCACTGCACACCAGCATTGCTGCAGGCACTGCACACCAGCATTGCTGCAGGAAGTGCACACCAGCATTGCTGCGGGCACTGCACACCAGCATTGCTGCAGACACTGCACACCAGCATTGCTGCAGGCACTGCACACCAGCATTGCTGCAGACACTGCACACCAGCATCGCTGCAGGCACTGCACACCAGCATTGCTGCGGGCACTGCACACCAGCATTGCTGCAGACACTGCACACCAGCATCGCTGCAGGCACTGCACACCAACATCGCTGCAGGAAGCGCAGACCAGCATTGCTGCAGGCACTGCACACCAGCATTGCTGCAGGCACTGCACACCAGCATTGCTGCAGACACTGCACACCAGCATTGCTGCAGGCACTGCACACCAGCATTGCTGCAGGCACTGCACACCAGGATTGCTGCAGACACTGCACACCAGCATTGCTGCAGACACTGCACACCAGCATCGCTGCAGGAAGCGCAGACCAGCATTGCTGCAGGCACTGCACACCAGCATTGCTGCAGACACTGCACACCAGCATTGCTGCAGGCACTGCACACCAGCATTGCTGCAGGCACTGCACACCTGCATTGCTGTGGGCACTGCACACCAGCATCGCTGCAGACACTGCACACCAGCATTGCTGCGGGCACTGTAGAACAGCATTGCTGCAGGAAGTGCACACCAGCATCGCTGCAGACACTGCACACCAGCATCGCTGCGGGCACTGCACACCAGCATTGCTGTGGGCACTGCACACCAGCGTTGCTGCAGGAAGTGCACACCAGCATCGCTGCAGACACTGCACACCAGCATTGCTGCAGACACTGCACACCAGCATTGCTGTGGGCACTGCACACCAGCATTGCCACTGGCATTATACACCAGCATTGCTGCGGGCACTGCACGCCAGCATTGCCACTGGCATTGCAGACCAGGGCAGTGAAAAGAAACCTGGGCAGAGGTGCAGCTGTCAGAGCTCTGCCCCGCGCCATTCCCAGTGACCATAACCTGTGACAGTTCCCTGCAGCTGCTTTCCATAGCTCAGAGGGTTTTCCTCAGGGGTGTCCCCCTCCTCGCAGCTCCTCACTGAGCAGCAAGCCTCTGCTGGGAGACCCAGACCTGAGCATACAAGAACTGTGCAGTGACATCAGTGTCTCCTATTGCCCATGGCACTTACACTTCCCCCCAGCAAATGAATTGTGTATTTTTCAGTCACTTCAGAAATGAATTCTGATTTGCAGGCAGTGCCTTCACCAACTGGCCACAAGGTCTGCATTGCTGGTGGGGGCAAATAACTGCTCAACCAGGCAGACATGGTGCTCCTTCCCACATCTCTGGAGGCTACAGGATTTCACCAGATCCCTTCCCACTTCCCTCTCCTGTTAGAATGGTAAAACACTTTTTATACCAAAAGATTATTTTTTATGAAGTGTGTGTAGATGCAAGCAGAGGTGACAGATACTCAGAATCACCAGTTCAGAGAATTGTTCCACTTTGCACAGGATGGGCTCTGCTGAAAGATGATTTTTATCAACCCATGAACTCACTCTTTACGCAACTGGTACTCTTGCAAAAAATCTTGCAGCAAGTGTGACAGAGGATCAACAGCTACTCCTCATAACATGGATTTCTGAGGGCAGATTTCTAAGGGCAGATTTCAGATGCCTGCCTGGAGCAGGAGCCATCTAATCCAGCCCTTAACAGCAAGATGCTTGTTCTGCAGTGGTGTTCCCTCTTCCAGATGTGGCTTTCTGCTTTGCATCTGCAGACTCATACTCTCTCCTGGAACAAGTGGGCTTAAGATCAGCTTAATCCTTCCATCCCCCATTCCTCTCCTGGCAAGGTGAGGAGCAGCGTACCTCACTCGCTCCCTTAGGGTTTCGAGCATGACTTTGGGGGAGCAGGAATGCAGATTCAGCTGTTTTCCTCAGCTTGGAGAAGGAGTTCCAGGTTTACAAGGTGATGCAAAGGCTCAGAAACCTTCCCAGTTAGAGCCAGAGCATGAGGGTTTCTATCAAGTGACATCTGCTACACGCTCCCAGCCCTTCACCCCTGATCTGAATCCAAAACCAGTAGAACTGACAGAAGAGCTTTTGCTCATGGGTTGTGCTGGGCTTTAGTTTTGGTGGCTGCAATCCCTGCCTAGCTCAATACCAAGCTCAGGGTAATTTTACATCATCTACACAGCCTGGCTTAAGGAATTAATGTTCACGTTGTCACAGGAGGTGCCCATTACCTATGAGGGTTCTTCTAAGTGCCATGTTGCCTGCTCCCCTCACACACTTCAAGATCTCCCTATTTAATAAAGGCTGTCTGGCATATCCTATTGGAAGTGTGCCCTGAGACACTCACAAAGTGAGTGAATGTAAACAAGGCTTGACAAAGGATGACACAGGCTGACTGAGAAAGACAGCTCTGTAAAGCTCAAATTCATATTTTTAACAAAGGACATATGTACTTATATGTGGGGTTTTTTTACAGCTACAAAGAAGTCTTACCATGTCTTTTCCTATTTCAGGTCTCAGAACATCATACAACATCTGCAACTCAGAACAATGAATGTGTCCAACAACTGCAGCACCACAAATCCAGAACTGCATCGCCAGGTTCGCCTCATTGAATTCGCTCTGTATAACCTCATTTTCTTTTTTGGAGCACTATTCAATGTCCTTGCCTTCTGGGTGTTCTCCTGCAAGATGAAGAAGTGGACAGAAACCAGGGTATATGTAATGAATTTAGTCTTTGCAGATTTCTCTGTCATCTGCACCTTCCCTTCCATGGTTTGTTTGCTCTGGAATAAGTCAGCTGGAGGGGAGCTCTGCCAATTTACGGAGCCAAAGTATTTTATCAACATGTTAGTGAGCATCTAGGTCATTTCATTCATCTCCATTGACCAATATATTGCCATAAAGCACCCTCTGAAAGCCAGGACCTTCAGGTCGCCATCAAAGGCTGCCCTCCTGTGTGGGCTCCTGTGGGTCTTGGTGATAATCAGTGCCACCACCCAGCTCTGGCGGAGACACACACCTCTCTGCCTCCAGACCTACACCCCCATGCCTGCTGCTCTCAGCCTGCTGGCCATTTTCTTTGTTTTCACCCTCCCATTAGCAGTCTTGACCTTCTGCTCCACAGAAGTCATCAGGAACCTCAAGAAACATCTGAACACGAATTCACCGGAGGACAAATCAATCCAGAAAGCCATACGCATTATTTATGCAAATCTGATTGTATTTCTGATGTGTTTTCTGCCAGCCTACCTTGGGCTACTTGCCAGGTTCATCATGGAGAGCGTTGGAGCTACCTGTTTCCTGCTCTGTGTCATGAAGAACTTCTCCTCCGTGATGAGGCGCATCGCCACATCCAACTGCTGCCTCGACAGCGTCTGCTACTACTTTGTCACCAGGGAGTTCCATGAAGCCTTTCTTCAGACCAAAGCCAGCACTCAAAAAGCAGAGGGAACCCACCCCTTGCAGATACAGCCTTGCTAAAGGGAAAAAATGGGAACAAACCCCACCCCCCAACATGTACAACATAGAAAGGAAATACAGCTTCAGGGCTATTGAAATAAGTATAGCTCTTTTTCTCTAGCAAGCCTTCTCTTAGCTTTAGAAATTTATACTCTGTGCTTCTATTAAACAAACAGGTCACAGAGATGTGTAAAAGTGTGTATGTAACCACTTGTCGTTAATGTGCCTCTATCCCACCCTCCAGCACCTGCTTGTTACTCTTACAGGAAGACAGGTGAGCCATGTACCTCTTTTAGTTCCTTCTGCAGCTAAAACCTATTGATCCTTCTTGCCAACATGTACAAATGTATACATCTCATTTTACCTCACTGTGTATTTCAGGCTGTTTGCATTATTAAACGAATCCAATTTATATTTATCCCATTCCTCTGGAGGCTGGGTTGGGTGGCTGTTCAGTGGTCCTGGCATATTATTGAGTTCATGTCCCTACAAAACAGCCTAGGCTGTCCTGACCTCCTTCCCCTTCAACCCGACAGGTCAGACAGGTGTGAAGGAACTTACGGGATGCAAGCAGCACTTGTCCAAAGCCATAAAGGCACAAAGTGCAGATTTCAGAGCTGAGTCCTGCCAGCTCCCCTCCAGCAGCCCTGCTGAGCCCTAGCACAGAGGCACCTCCTCAGAGCAGCCATCCCTGCAGGGCTGCTCCTCCCTGTCACAGTACAGCTGGTCTGTAGCTGGACACATAAATCTGCCTGCAATAATAAAACCAATCTGGCTCTCCTAGTTAGTTAAACAAGTTCCTGGGTGAACAATGATGGGACAGATCTGAACTCAGGCAGGGACCCTCAGCCCACCCTGTTCAAGCCTAGATGCAGACACAGCACTGGCCAGAGATCTGGGCAGAGAGAGATCCCAGCCAATTGTCTATCTAAACCTGGGAAATTCAAACCTCCCAGAAAAAGGGCAGCCATAATAAACTCATTGCTGTTTGCTGAGGAGGCTCAGTGTGTTTGTGTTGTTTCTGTCTCTGACCAAGGACCCCACTAACACCTCCACACGCAGGAAAGCCTCCAGGCTGAAGCCCAGGGTCACCACAGCTCAGGCTCAGAGTATCCCCCCAGGTGAACCCAGCTGGGGCTGGCTATCCACAGCCTGCACACGCTGATACCCCTCACATTTCCATCAGGGAAGTGCATATTTCCATGAGTCAGCGGCCTAGAAATTCAGGGGAGACAGGAAGTAGAAAAATGCAGCTTTTTTCTCTTTCTGAATGCTAAAAAAAGCCCCAAAAGGCACTGAGCTGTGCCCCAGCATTGCTCAGAGTGTTTCACCAGACAGTGTGGGGGAGTCTTTCCTGCCCACAAACACAACTTCTCCTGTGGTCTACATCAGTCCTCAGTGAACATTCAACCAACACCCGATGTGCTGTTGTCACCTTTGAGAACTCCTGTGTTGGATTTGCATGGCCTGGTTTTTGGTAGCAGGGGGGTCACAGAGGTGGCTGCTGTGAGAAGCTGCTGAGAGCTTCCACCACGTCTGGCAGAGCCAATCCCTGATGGCTCTGAAGATGGATTTGCTGCAGGACAAGGCTGGGCCAGTCAGAGATGATGGTGATGCTTCAGTGATAACAGACTTAAGAAGAAACTCAAAACAATGAGGGACACAGCTTTTTCTAGCCAGAGAAGAGGGGGAGGTGAGAACAGGTGAGGGACACAACATGGAGACACCAAGGTCAGTGGAGAAGGAGGAGCAGGACGTGCTCCAAGGGCCAGAGGCAAGATCCCTCCACAGGCTGTGGTGAGACCATGGACAAGCAGCTGAGACCCTGCAGCCCATGGGGATCCACAGGGATGCAGAGATCCACCCACAGCCCATGGAGATCCACAGGGATGGAGAGATCCACCCACAGCCCCTGGGGATCCACAGGGATGCAGAGATCCACCCACAGCCCATGGGGATCCACAGGGATGCAGAGATCCACCCACAGCCCATGGGGATCCACAGGGATGCAGAGATCCACCCACAGCCCATGGGGATCCACAGGGGATGCAGAGATCCACCCACAGCCCATGGGGATCCATGGGGGATGCAGAGATCCACCCACAGCCCATGGGGATCCACAGGGGATGCAGAGATCCACCCACAGCCCATGGGGATCCACAGGGGATGCAGAGATCCACCCACAGCCCATGGGGATCCACAGGGGATGCAGAGATCCACCCACAGCCCATGGGGATCCACAGGGGATGCAGAGATCCACCCACAGCCCATGGGGATCCACAGGGGATGCAGAGATCCACCCACAGCCCATGGGAATCCATGGGGATGCAGAGATCCACCCACAGCCTGTGGGAATCCATGGGGATGCAGAGATCCACCCACAGCCCGTGGGGAGATGCCCATGCCAGAGCAGGTGATGCCTGGAGGAGGCTGTGACCCCGTGTTGGAGGCCAGTGGCCAGAGGGGCCCTGTTCCCAGGCTGGAGCAGCCGGTCCTTGGAGGGCTGCACCCCATGGGAAAAGCGACCCACACTGCAGCAGTTTGGGGAGGACTGTGAGCTTGTGCAAGCGACTCACATTGCAGGAATTTTTGGAGAACTGCTGCTCGTGAGAGTGGACCCACTCTGGAGAAGTTGATGTAGGTGTGTCTCCCATAGAAGGGACCCCAGTGCCTCACAGGGGGAGGACTCCTCTGCAGGAGCAGCAGAAGAAAATCTCGGGGATGAACTAACCAAAATCTCCATGTTCTGTCTCCCTGCACTGTCAGTGGGAAGGAGGGAGGGGTTGGGAGAAGAAAAGGTGTTTTAAGGGCTTACTTTATTTCTTATTATCCTTCTCTGAGTCTGTTAGTAATAAACTCACTTTCTATCTCTAAGATGCACCTGTTTTGCCATTGGAGTGTTTTCTCCCAGTCCTTTTCTCAGTTTAGGAAACCTTTGTTAAATTTTGCTCTCCTCTGCCCAGCTGTGTGAACTGCTCTCGTGGGTGCCTGGCATTTGGCCAGTGTCAAACCATGACAGCTCCAAAGACAAGAATTAATGGGACAAATCCTGAGGGAGTCAGTCTGGCTCCTGGCACACAGAAATGGGATTGCAACTGCTATAGCCTGTGGACAGCAAAACCCATCCAAATGTTCGTGAAATACCACCGGGGCACTCTGCTAACCATGTTCCTGAAGGTCCCAGCACCTCAGTGCCGCACTGCTGGGCAGTGAGTGTCATTACCTGGCTTCCCGGCGATGCTGATGGGCAGAGTTACACTCCTGGCTGCCGTGCAGAGGCTGAGCCAGCCCGTGACATCTGTCACCTCGCAGATGAGAGCAGCACCCTGTGTCCCTGGGATCCCTGTCACCGGGTGCACAAACACAGGCTGCCTTGCGGAAAGGTCCCTGTCCGTGCCCGGGGCACCTTCTGCCACCGCACCCGAGGCTGCACAGCCTGCCGGGCTCCCTGCGGAGCCTTCTGCTGCCAGAAGGGCCATTTGCAACCATTATGGCTTTTATTTCAGAAATTGGTTGGGGTTTTTTGTTTTTTTTTTCCCCCGCGACTGGAAAGATGAAATTTTGTAATTGCCGGGTTGTGCGAGGCGAGGGAGGGGAGCGCACTCTGGGTGGAAAAACTGACGGTGAAGCTTTGAGCTGCTGGGAGCGGGACAACAGAGGGCACCAGAGCCTCCAGCTCAAGAAAATCAGGGGATAAATGAAGCACTGGCGGGGCGCAAGGGTTCATTGCTGGTTCAGCACTGCCGGGCTGTGACAGCCCGCGGACAGCTGTGCCCTGC
Source organism: Hirundo rustica (assembly GCF_015227805.2). Lineage (NCBI taxonomy): Eukaryota > Metazoa > Chordata > Aves > Passeriformes > Hirundinidae > Hirundo > Hirundo rustica. The sequence goes on along the minus strand of NC_053459.1, from coordinate 1,591,557 downwards.
GCTGACACCTGCGGCCACCACGGATCTGCTCCCTGCCGAGGCACTGCGTGTCCTGCAGCCTCTCTGAGGACCCAGCCCACCTGCCGGCCTCACATGGAGCAGGTAAAGGCTTGTCCTTGTCCCCAGTGGTGCGTGGCAGCGCTCGGCCCTTCGGGGTGTGCTTTTCTCACCTGCTGCCAGCGCACGGCCCGGCCGGCGCCGGGAGCCCCGCTTCCCTGCTGCTTTCACAGCTCTTCTGCCTCTCTCGTTTGCTGCTTCATGCCGTTCAGGGGGGTCTTTGCCCCTCGCTGCAGTTTCCCATTAGTGCCTCCTCAGGTGTGGGGACACCTGGCCCCGGGCACACGGCCTTGGGAGCTGCCAGCAGCTCTGCTTGCGCGGGGGCTCGGGGGGCCGGGATGTCCGGCGCGGTGCGCTCAGCTGTGCCCCAGGGCAGCGGTACGCAGGCAGAGCGGCTTCTTCACTGCAAGGTGACCGCAACAGGCTACCAGGGAACAGCTGCAGCGCAGGCTGAAACCACAGAGTGGCCAAAACCTATGGGGATGAAAGCCCACAAGCATTAGGACATAGGTTGTAGTTAGTTCCTCCATTAATTCCACCCTAAAAATGACCGTACGCCTGTGGTTCAGTGTTGCCATACCAGTTCTGGTGCTAGAGCAGGTGTTATGCTTTCCTCTGGGGTTGCCAAATCTGTCTCCCAAGCTTGGACACCAAAAACAGTTCACTTACTTCACGCAATCATGTATTTTCACTGCAATTTACCTGTTGATGTTTAGAAGCTGCTGACTTATTAAGCAATGTATTGGTTAGATTGTAGGAATCTAGGCACTTTCCATGCCTGGCTCATTGTAAACGCTTCCTTTATGAGCTGCAGACAAAATCTGATTCATCCTTCTTGCTGGTGGTAAATGCCCTGAAATATTTAAAGGAAGAGCAGGAGATAGTTGAAGTTCTGGGATTCATGTTTTCTGCCCTAGCGAAATTTTGGCTTCCTACCTTTGAAGGCTGACATCAGACACATGTGCTCACTTTCCCTTCTTTCTCTGGAGACCTGTTATCCTCCAGGACTGCTTCTACCCCTGCTGAGACATTCCTCCCATGCAGAGGAATGGATCTGTGCTTGGGGGCACAAATCCTGCCCACAGCAGGCACCCAGCCAGCAGCCTGCAGCAGCATTCCCACTGCCCCTGGGAGCAAAACCGCTGGGCTGGAAGGGCTCAAGTCCTCAGGGTGTTCTCAGGTCTGGCAAGACCCAGAGCAAACCCATGGGGTAGCTTCAGCAGCAAAGCAAGAGCCATGGAGGGAAAATGGGGAATGCTGCCCTGGGCAAATGGGAATGCTGCTCTGGGCAAATGGGAATACTGCCCTGGGCAAATGGGAAATGCTGCCCATCTCTGGTGTGGGCTGCCCTAAAGCCCGTGGCTCAGACAACCACAGCAGAGGCAAAGGTAACAACAAAAATGATCATTCTGCTTTGCTATGACAGCCCGTGGCTCAGACAACCACAGCAGAGGCAAAGATAACAACAAAAATGATCATTCTGCTTTGCTATGACCCAAGGTGTTCATACCAGGGCTGGAGGGATGATGAGGCAGGCTTACCCCTGCAACAGCAGTAAGAGAGGGCTGTCCCGGTGGTTTTGTCACAGCTGGCAGTGAGTGACAGTGAAACTTTGATGGCTGAGGGACTGCTGGTGATGGTGAGCCACTGAACCCCTCCAGAAGCTGCCCACATGAGCAGTGCAGGGACACGAGGAGCTGCAGGGCCATGAGAGGGGAGGACAGCCACAGGACCCTGTCACTGAGCTCAGTCTCATGCCTGCACTCTTGCCTTGCAGAGACAGCCCAACGTGGACAACTGCACTGAGAGTGATCCACAGGGTAGAGTTGTGCTGATTCAGCTGGTTGTCTACATCCCAGTGCTCGCTCTGGGGATCCCACTGAACGCAGTTGCCTTCTGGGTCTTCTGCTGCAAACTCAAGAGGTGGACTGAGACCAAGGTGTACATGATCAACCTCATCGTGGCAGACAGCTTCCTGCTCTTCACCCTGCCTTTCCTGCTCTATTTTACCAAGTACAAACATCCCATAGACCAGCTGTGTTTAGCCATACAAAACATCTATTTTACAAACATGCCTATGAGCATCTATATCATCACCGTGATTGCGATTGATCGATACATTGCCATCAAGTTCCCTCTGAAAGCAAAGATTCTTCGATCCCCGCTGAAATCAGCTTCTATCTGTGGCTTTCTTTGGATAACAATGATAATGTATTCCAACTTGTATCCCATACTTCAGAGTAACTGGGATGGCTGTTGTTTTCGGAGACAATCTGTTCAACCTAGGTATTTCTCTTTATTCTACAGTATCGGTGGGTATTTTATTCCCTTGGGGATTGTGATTTTTTGCTCAGTACAAGTCATCAGTTGTCTAAAAAGGAAGATGGCCACAAGCCCTCATGAGACAAAACTATTCCAGAAGGCCGTGCACATTGTTTCTGTGAATCTGTGTGTGTTTGCTGTCTGTTTCTCACCTTTCCACATCTCACTGCTCTTGCGGTATGCAGTGGAAGTTGCTGGAGCTCATTCTCTGTTGCCGGGAGTTACAAACTATATTAAGATCTCTGCCTGCTTAGCAAATTGTAACTGCTGTCTGGATGCATTTTGCTATTATTTTGCAGCCAAGGAATTTCCAGAGTTTTCTTCTATGTTCCCCAAGTGTATATTTATGAGGTCCAAGATGAACCAAAGCGAGGAGTCACAGCCATCCTCAGATTAAGTGGTGGCATAAACAAGGTGTAGTGCATGGCAGGTGTTGAGTGCCACAATGCTGCTCAGTTTTGAGGCACAGGGAATGGAACCACCTACAGTGTTTGCAATCATTGTAGGTATAGGCATATGTACAAAAAGGGCCAAACCCCTCCAAAGGGTGTGATGATAACTTGAATTGCGTCCTGCTGTCCTCAGTGACTTGACTCCAGCTCTGACTACTGTCTTGTATGGTTGCATCGCAGCTCCAGGTGCCTTCTGGTGACAGCTTGTCTTGCTTGGCTTCATGGCCCTTCACTTCCAGTGTCTTCTGACTCGTAAGCCTCTAAAAAATTTCCTCCTGGGACTGCAAGCTCATATTCTGCACATGTAAACTGAGAGGCAATTAACTTCCTTAGTGACAACTGCCATAGAGTTCTCCATTAAATCTGTCACTGTGCAGTGACACGCATCCAGACCACAGTCTGAAACCACTGACTAGACCTTGAGCAAAGAAACACTCAAAGGACTGTTCCCAGCACGGAAAGTGTCCCATCTCCAAACATTAGATCCACATGCTTTGTGTCAATTCTTTGGCAGGCAACACGGTGGAAGCTGCAGTGAGCAACTGGGCCATAAAAACAAATGAAACTACTCAGATCCTTCAGCTGGTAATTCCTGTCCCAGTTTTGCTCACTGGGGTATTTTCTAGCACTCTGGCATTGCTGGTATTTTACTGCAAGCAGAGCAAGTAGCCTGTGTGTGTATGTGAGCCGTTTAACCACTGCACACTGTTGAGCCCTCATTCTGCCTTCTAAATTCTCTTTTCAAAGACAGGAAAAGATATGGGAGACAAATAGTGCCCGATCTTAACAACCATCTATTGCTTAAGGAGGCATGTGAGTGTTGTCACCCCTGTACCATCAACAAATATGCTGCAATTGACTACCCTCAGAAAGCAAGAGGCTTCTTGACAGACATCTCTTACAATCCAGGCAAGTGGTGTTCAGCGAGGAAAAACTCTTCTACTTCAGGAACAGCACAGAGGGCCTTAAAAAACAGTTTTGAACCTAGGATTCCCTTCTGAGACATTGCATCTCATTGCTTATAATGAAAGCCTGTTCCAAAAAGATTATTATTATTTTTATTATTTTGAAAAAAGCGATGAGGATTCATATCAACCTGTTAACCTACTGGTAACAACTCGCTTGTTTTCGCAGATTCAGTCATGCTCATGTTTTCTCCCAGTTAACATGGAGAACTTGTTCAATTTCCAAGGGGCTCCAAATAGGTCATCTACTCTGAAATACAGAACAGCTATGCTTTTACACATGTGGCTTCACATACAGGCCTCATAAGAGTTCCTTTTTCTCATTGTAAAGAGGAAATTAGCTGACTTCACAATCCCTGTCATCATTAAGGGGTTTTTTGCTGTTTCCAGTGAATGCTATGAAAACAAAAAAAAATCCATACTTTTGCAAGTAAAAATGAAGGTGTGTCATAGTAACATATCTATAAATAAATATTCATTTATTACCATTATACATCAGAGTCCTCTACTCTTAATGCTAAACCTATACTGGAGACTGGGAGAAAAGACTTTGCTACTGAGATATAAGATGTGCCTTACAGCAGGGTGTTTAACAGTGAAACCAAAAGATGAGCAAGGAACTTTCTGATTATCTGAAGATATATGTTCTACCTTGGAGAAAAATTATTATCTGGTTTATATGTCAACTTTAGGATGGGTTTCTTGCATCCTTCTTCAGTGAGCAAAGCCTCAGCTCCCTGAGTGCTCCCAGGAAATGGAACACATGAGTTATCAGACCCTGGGCCACAACAAGCTACTGGCCACCATCCAGCACTGCAATCACAATCCAGGAGGTTGGCGACACGCTTACCCCCAAATCCTTTCCATTTCCTAGCACAAGAGCCTGGGAAATGGTAGTGGGCACCAACCTCAGCTGCCAAAGTCCATCAGCTGCCCTGAACAGCAAGGCTGAACCAATGCATTTTACCAACATTTCTGCAAGATATAACTTTCCTGTGCCTTTAAAGAAAAGAATGCTAATTATGGTTTCTACTTCAGGCTTGAGAGAAAAACAAACAAACAAAAAACCAAAACACGACCCACAAGGAAAAGCCTACAAAGCAATTCAGAATCTTGCTTTCATGTGAGTGAATTAGTGAGTAAGTGAGCAGCAGATATAGCATTTTCAGCCCTCCTATGCATGGAAGGCAGGGGCTGGTGTAAAACAGGATTTTACTGTTGGGTGGCATTTGGGCAGACCTTAAACATGAGTTCCTACCAGAGGTTTGAGCTCCAGGGGCCTGAGGGACACACTGGGGAGCTGTGGGATGGGTACAGCTTTCAGGTGTTGGAGGCATCTTTGATTTGTTTCCTTGGCACAGCACAGCTGTTCCAGAGGTGGGCACTGCCCAGCAGCTCCACAAGCACTGAAGCAGCATCAGGGAGTTGGGAAGCACGGGATGTTCCATGCCCTGCCCAGTGTGTGCACACAGATACTCAGCTGCTCCCTGGTGCTGCTGATGCCTTAGGACTTTAGCTTTTAGGTTTTTCATATATTAATAATCCTGCAATTGTTTAGTGCATAACTCTAAACTCCACACGCAGTGTGAACTGCTCCTTCCCCATTTTGGTCAGACACAACAATTCCTCTGCACGCCTGGCAATCAAGGACACCTCACTGTCTCAGACCCCGAGAGATGGAAACAAAAGTGAGTTGGGGACAGCAACTTGGGGTAAATGACTTCATTACCTGAAGCTGTAACTGGAAGGTTAACCCCCAGTATGCAAATGAACCAAACTCATAATAGTGTGAAAACCTATGACCAGTGGTCAATTTTTGGGTGTAGCCCCTGTGTGGGCTTTGTCTGCCCTAAATGTACCTGAAGGCCCTTCAATAAATACAACTGCTTTTTATTCCTTTGGTTTTGTCTGGCCTCTGTTTTTTAGGCAGCCTCAAAAGGCATCACTGCAGGAGCATGGGGAGGGCTGCAGCACAGAGCCCTGACAGGGTTTTCTGTCACGAGCAATTCCCTGCAGTGCTGGGGAAGGGGAAAGGGGAAATAGCCCCAACAGCCAGGGGTGGTCACTGTGTGGGGTGGCTGCACTTAGCCTCAAACTGCCATTGACATGCCAAAAATAACACTGATACGTTTTGCTCTCAAGCTTACAGTTCTCTCTTGGTCAAGATCTGCTGTTGCGCCATCCTTGCACCATCCTTTCTTGCTGTGAGAAAGGCAAGAAACAAACCAAGGAACAAATGGGGCAGAGCTGGGTGCTCTAGGGCAGCCCGGAGTCCTGTGTCCCTCTCCCGTGTGTGGAGATGGTACCAGTACCCCTCCCACCGTGCCAGAGGCTCTGCCCCTCTCTTGAGTGCCAGCAGTTGCAGCCAGCAGGGCACAGGGATGCAGAGGAGATGGAGATGGAGATTTTCCCTGGCAGGGAAAGGAGGCAGGAGCCCATCAATCTGTGTGTCAGCAGGCCATACCAGTGGTTCTTTGGTTCTTTACCTTACAGAAATATTTTGTCCCGCTGGCTACTTTCACTAAGAAAATCACTTTTCCAGGCACAATGTAGTGGCTGCTGGTGTCAGTGCAAGGTCCTTTGGAGCTCGCTGCAGGCAGCACTGCAGCACACTGGTGCCTGTGCAGGCTGCAGTGCTGCTGGAATACCCTGGAATACCCTGCCCGAGAGCTGCCAGCAGGGAAGTGAGAACGCAGCACAAGTGCCACCTCCGCTGCGCCACGCGGTGACAGCACTCGCAGCACTGGGGCAGGCTGAGAGCTGCAGAGGCAGGGGAAATACCAAGTCATTGGTCCGTGGCAGGGGTGATAAAACCTCTGAGTGCATAGAGGGAGAGCACTGTGAGCAGCTGCAGACGAGGGTGGCTGATGGGGAGAAGAGGTGGAGAGAAGGATGGGGATCCTGAGGCTGCAGTGGCCAGGAATCAGGCACAGACTCAAGAGCCTCAGCAGGAGACATTAACTTCTCCACAGAGAGCACTTTAACCTAGCTTTGCCTACTGGTAGCTGTTGTTGAGTTTGCTTTGACACGTCCTGGTGAACCTGCTGCTCACAGCCAGCTGCCTTGTGCCTGGTGACATGGCTTCTCCCTCTCTTGAGACCTCACTCGGCTACTGAGACCCTCCTCTGGCAACCTCAGCACCAAACTGTGGAGGGGAAGCATCAAACTGGAGAGGGGCAATGAGCTGAGCCCCTCCAGGCACGATTTTGACTGCTCATGGTTCATTCCACTAGTGATTGCCTGGACATAGACAAGAAGAGAGTGTGAACAACATTTGAGGATGATGCAAAGTTTTCTATACAGGGGTGAAATTATCATAACCCAGAAGCTGGATGACTTTGAAAACTAAAGCACCAACAAGGACATAAAAATGTTGTTGGCTGGGGATCAATGAGCTAACTAACATGTGAGTAACTACTTGTAAGCATCCACCAAGGAGCAGCCCCAAGAAAGGCGAAAGCAGTCCCTGGAAAGTCAGAGGCATGTAATATATTCTGACTACACTGGCATGGAATTATTCTCAAGGGCTGGCTTGTGATGTGCAGACAGACAGTGCTCTGGAAGCTGCTCAGGAAGATGACCTGGAAAGTGGAAAGGGGAAATACAATTGCCCAGCACAGCAATTCAAGGTACTAATATCAGGACCTTTAAGCACGTTGATCTGAGCTTTTCTGGTAAAGAGGCTGCCATGGGGAGCCCAAAGCAGCCCCTGGGACACAGACGCCTGCAACCACAGAGCAGTCACAAAGCCAGCAGGTCACAGGGTCACAGTGCCACATTTTCTCAGAATTGCTGGCTGAGAAGAGCTATGGAATACAAGAGAACTACTATGATTCAGAGTGAAACGCTTTATGATAATCACAAAAGTGCCTGCAAACCACTGCCCTCACCTCTCCAACAGCTGCAGGACTGTTGGGGCTGTTCTGTCCCAGGGCTCAGGCAGTGTGACAAGAGAAGCCACTCCTGCTCCAATCCCAGCAGGGGTGGCACTCTGGAAGGCAGAGGGAAGACCTCAGGACCTTCCAGGGCAATGGGTCCCCTTCAAGCACAGTCTGTTGGGCGAGGAGTGTCAACAGACGCTGCCCAGTGAGACATCAGGCAACGGAAGGTAAAGCATCAGAAAAAACCCAAAGCTATTCCACCACCAGAGAAACTGCTGCAGGGATGCACGGCAGACAAGCCTTTCACCTCCCTGCAGGATTATTGCAGGCTCCTCAGTCGACAGGAGGTGGTACAAGCCACACCAATGGTGATGACAGAGGAAGCTCTGCCCTGTGTTCAGAAGGAGCGCGGGTGCTTGCTCGGCCGGCGTTGCTGCTCTCGCAGCCACCAGAAGTTGGTTATCAGAGGACCCCTTGCTGGTCATGTGCAAGGAGCACTGCTTGTCGTGCCTGCACAGCGCTCCACGGCTGGGCTGGAGGAACTCACTCTCTCCAAGGACAGCAAGCAGACAGGTAATTTCTCCTGGCTATTTACTGACACTGTTATTTGAATTCTGCAAGGCCTTTCCCCAGCCATGGTGGGCCCCCAGAATAGGCATGGAGAAAGAGAGGGCTGGAGCCAATGTATTTCCAAAGGTTCATTTTGATACTGACCACATCTGACATGTTTTGGGATGCTTAAGGGCTGTCTCAGCCTTTGCTCGATCTTTTCTAGGTCTCCGTGTTACAGTCTTCCCTTATATCTTATGGGCTCATAATGCATTTCTCATGTCTAGAGGACAGAGCTGCTGCAGGTATCTGCTGTACCATGTTCCCTCACCTCTTCAGAAGTCTCCTAGCATGATTCCTCTGCTGCATGATTTTCAAAGCTCACCAAGACAGATGTTCATAAATGCTGCAGCACTGCCTTACGGTTTGCTCACTGGGGATGCTTTTGAGAGCCATGAACCTTCTCCCATGGAGCCACGTTCCCTTGCAGGGAAAACCCAAAGACATGTCAGATATCCTGGGTCTTTTCTGTCCATGAACAATTGCACCCGGAGCGTGCTTCTGCATTAACTCCTCCAAAGCTGGAGGTCAAACAGCAATTTTGCCCTTAGATCCAAGGTGATAAAACCACCCACTAGACCAAACATAGCTCACGTCTTCCACATGGCAGCTGATCACATTCCTGCCATGGCACTGGTGAGGGGTTTTTTGTCTTGGAATTGTAGCAGTTTGCTGTAATATTTCTGAGATGAAGATAATCTTTGACAATCCTTGAAAGGCAGCGAGCAGATCCAGTACTCTGATTCTCAGTGCAGCCCTCTGAGTACAGAATTTGATGGCAGCTGAAACTAGTGAGAAATATACTAATAAGAGATACAGTAATAATCATTCGTATCACTAATGAGAAGTGATGCAGAGACATCTCAGGACTGAGGGAAAGGACAGCTGTCTTTTCTCTGCACATCTGGAACATTTTGAGTTCTGAGGGCACCAGCTGGCTTCCACTGAGCCCTGCTATAAGGGAAGGGATGAGAGCTGGGTTTAGGTACCCTCTTCCCGTTATCTAATGTTCGCAATGGCTCACATAACTGCTTGCTGAAGGATATCTGCTGCTGCCTGATACAAGTCTGAGCCAAAATAGGGGCCCAAGCCCTCTTTCCTGCCACTCTCCAGGAGCAGTACAGGACCCAGTACAGGACCCAGGGAGAATCTGAGTTTTTCTCTCCTTCACAACTGATCAGGCTTGTTTCCCTCTTCTTCCCACTAGGTACCCTGCACCAGGTTTTCATGGCTGGTAAAGTCCTGAACTCTCTCAATTAGAATTGATCACTGATTCAGTCCAGAACCTCCCCCGTAAAAGGCTTCATTTGCTTTTGCAGGAACTGTACGTTTTGATAGTCCCAAAATGAACAGCAGCAGTTGCAATATCACAGCCTATGAAACATTTTCACTTATCCAACTGTGTGTTTACATCCCAGTTATGATTTTGGGCATTGTGCTGAACGTGTTGGCGCTGTGGGTGTTCTGTGGCAAACTCGGCCAATGGACAGAAACCAGAGTATACATGGTCAACCTGGCTGTGGCTGACTGCTTGCTGCTCTTCACCTTGCCGTTTAAAATCCTGTCCCAATTCCAGCAGCTGAAGGTAGACGGGTGGTGCCTGGTTCTGGAAGGTGGCTATTTCATAAACCGCTTTATGAGCATTGGCATCATCACCAGCATCGCTGCTGATAGGTACCTCGCAATCAAGTACCCTTTGAGATCCAAGGCGCTGAGGTCGCCGCTGAAGGCAGCTTTTGCCTCTGGATTCCTTTGGATAGTCATCATCTGTGGGACTTCCCTCATTAAAAGTTTTGAGGACCGGAGAGAAGATGATTTCTGCTTCGAAAAGTCTTCTGCAACCCCCTCGGTGATCACACTGTGTGCCACTATTATCGGGTTTTTCATACCACTGCTCATCTTGAGTTACTGCTCCATACAAACCATTGCAGAGCTCAGGAGAAGGAAGAACGAAAACTGTCACAGTGAAAAGCTAACCAGGAAAGCTTCCTACATTGTGTCTGCAAACATGGCTGTGTTCATCATATGCTTTTTACCTCTTTACCTCGGGCATCTCCTCCGCTTCATCCTGGACTCCAGCAGCTCCGACTGCTCGGTGATACAGAGCATTAACGACTTTGTTCACTTCGCCTCCGTCCTCGCCAACACAAACTGCTGCCTGGATGCCATTTGTTACTACTTTGTCAACAAGGAATTCAAGGAAGCATCTTCCAAGCTAGCAAAGTCCAAATCTGAGGGCAGTGAAGAAGCTGAAATTTAGCTCCCACACAATACACATTAACGCAGAATACATACAGCACACATTTTACATTTGCTGTGTTCGACTGGGACTCACTGGCAGGGTTTCCTGCTTGCTTTTTATAAGTAGTGGGATGGAGGGACATTCTGTTATTGGGAAACATTCAGATACATGATTCAGCTCTGAATCAGACAACCACAGCAGCCCAGATCCTGGTCTAATGATCTAGATTGCCGCTGACAATTCTCTGCCTTAACACAAATTTGCATAAAATGATCGATTTCCCCTGCCAAAAATCCCCTGTCTTTTATTTTCCCACAAAACTCAAAAGAAGCACAGGCAGTGGTAAAGGACTGGGTTTTGTCTCTCATCCCCACTTTGGATCAGTGTTTGTGCAGCTGTGACAAAGAAATAGGCTATTCCAAATATCAACAAATTTAAAAAAAAAAAAAAAAAAAATCAGAGTGAAACCATGCAGAGAAAGAAAAGACAGTGTTTCTATAAGTCACAAACATACTAGTTTTTAGTTGCTAATAACTCACAATCCCATAACAGGCATGTTTAACTTGCTTTAAAGAGCTACAACATGGTCATCATTACAAGGTCAGAAGAAATTGCAATTGCTTGTACTGGGGAAAAAAATGTTTACTGGGGAAAACATCAAAAACATTTGAGTCAAATGGCATTAAAATTAAAGGAGTTGGTGCAGGGTAGTGGGAACAAGGATTTTGTATTAGGACTATTCAACCTTATAAAGTAAAGTATTGTCTAAAGAAAGTGGTGGCAAATTCTGCTGTTCCAAAGAAACCAACCTAAATAAAGTTGTGTCGCTAGCGTGGAATTCAGATTCTTAATGAGTAAAATGGAAAAGGTGGGAGATGGGGGGGTAGAGGACCTGCTGTGCTGTCTGTCCAGGAGGGACAGCTCCCTGTTGTCCAAGCCAGGGACACTGGGTATGAGCTCCAGGTGGGACTGGGGTTTTCTAAGGCAGAACAGAGTGTCCCACCCTGAGATGATTGCACCACAAACACCTAACTAGGTGAAATCACTCGACAGCTTCAGACCACACGCACAGCTCCACTCACACCTCCCAACCCCAGGCTAGGCTGCTGCATTTGTTTGGGTTTAGGGCAAATTTGGGGGGAAACTTCCAAAGGTGTTTTTCTAGAAAGCAGATTTAAATGGCCCTTTTCCCAATTGGTTCAGGAAAAGATTTCTTTGGAGAAAAGTGGAAAAAAACAGTTTATTTAACAAGCAAAGTATTCACAAGTATGAAAAAATTAATAATATTATACAATAAAATTTCTCACTGTTTTGAAGAGATGGCAAATTCAAAAGGTCTTTTTTGTGGGGTGTAGCTCAGCTAGCTTAGTCTTTTATCAGTCTCTCTTGAGCTGGAAAACGCTGTGTTGGAAAATGCCCCTGGTGGGCCACAGTTGTGAGCTCCTGGTGGTTTTTTGGGTTTTCAGTCCAGAGCAAGGCTGATCAGTTTCAGGAAAAAGAGAAGTCACAGTCTGGGGAACTTCTCTGCTTCAGTCAGCTAAAAACACCTAACTAAAAAGCAAAGGAGAGTCCCTTCTTTCTGTCTGTGCTGCAGACAATACAGTCCATGAGACAAAACGTCGGGGAGCAAGTGCAGTTTCTGAAAACAAACGACACGCTTTTTTAATTCCACCTCACTTTTGGAACCAGTCTTAGAGGTACAGAACTTAATATCCAGCATAAACAGATGATTGGGGACACAAGCATCATACAGTCACCCTAGGACAGCTACCAGCCACCTGCACGTGCTGGACCCAACCCTGCTGCCACAAAAATATCCTGGTAGGTCCTAAACCCAGCCCTGCCTTTGTGTCTCCTCCTATTCAAGGCAACGCCAAAAGGAGGAAGCCCCTGCTGCCGACAGTGGTGGAGCAGAGCCCTCCCTCCATCCGCCTGGGCAGTGGCTGTTGTGCTGCACAAGCAGCAGTAAAACCCTGCCAGCTTCCCGAGGGGATGCAGGCTTCTCAGGATGATTGCAGAGATTCAGATAGAAATGGGGACATCTGCTCTGTAATCACCAAAGTCTGAAACCAGGATCTTTCCTTTGCTTACTACACAGTGGGGAGGGAAAGGAGAGGCTCTGGCTGCAAAGACATCTTTAGGAGGTTGGTTTATCTCCCCTTTTCTACACTTGCATTTTCTTTGAAAGCAGTGACGAGGGGTGCTGTGCACACAGAGGTGTATTATCTGCTCCTGGCCCAGATCAAGGGTCACACCCTGCTTCCCCAGCCCTGTTGATGGATTTCCTGCATCGCTGAATAACATCTGCACCTCTGTGATCTGATGGATTGTTCCCCAGTAAAGCTCAAGCGATCTTTACTATTCTCTCCCCAGTACAGGATTTGTGGGGTGGGAGCACGGTGATTTGAGAGATCACCTGATTGCCAGGGTGTTTTCTCTGTACCTCTTCCGAGGCAAAAGCTCTGCACAAACTGCTGTTTAAGATGGGCAAGGAAAAAACCACTTCTACTCCACTAACCACTAATAAAAGGGTGGGGAAGATACAAAGCAGCCAGTAAACAAAGCATTTCCGAGCACGCTCTGCTAACCCACCTGATTTCTAGTAACGCCTCTTCCTCTGGCACCATTCGCCCAGAGACACACCATGAGTGCCTGGCCTGAGGCAGCCAAGCTTCCTCCCCACAGAAACCTCACAGCAGAGCCTCTGAAATTTCTGTTCTTCACCATTCAGGCTGGCCAGTCGGGGATTCAAGGGTGCCGGGACTGAAATTTGCGGCACAAGGAGCAAGAAACGCCCTCAAGTTCCCCAGCTAGAAAACTGGTTTTTACTGTTCTGTTTATTCACTGTCTTTTGCTTTTCCCATCTGGAGCTTTCAGTTTGATTTAGTAGAAAGAGTGTCCACTAAATTCATGACCTACCTGGCCAAGCTTTGTCACCCATACAGAGAAGAGGTAAGAGAAGAATTAAGCAGTGAGGAGGCAGCAGTGATATACAGGTATTTCTGGTGGGTTCAGCAACCTCTGGGAGCCAAGGGGGGATCCAAGCACCTGCCAACAAAATACTGATTCTTCCACTACTGCCTGGAAGTCAGACCATAACTATCCAGGCAGTGCAGGCCTTGCCTGGCTTGCTTTTATCTTGCTGCAAAAACCCCTCCCCACATTTGCCAGCTTTCGAGTATGAGCAGTTTAACCTCCACAGCATAGGATGCACTCTGCCTTTCAGACTTCCCAGATTTCTCTGGAGCTGTGTCTGGACAACGCCAACATTGTGCTTGCCAGGTGAGGAAGGCACGGGTGTGAGAAGGGCTGGGACCTCCACCTACCCCTCAGGCAGGGTGAACAGGCACCTCCCAAGCTGCCCAACTTCATCCTGCCCTGGTCAGGCCACGCTCTGCTCCCGGCAGCCGAGGACACAGGCAGCACAAACATCTTGCACCAGCAGCTCCTACATTACAGTGCTTCTGCGATTCTGAGAATTGATGGCAGAGCTGGATGCAGCCAGTGTCACAGCTGGCAGAAGCACCGAGTGGATGTGTTCCAAAAGCTGGTGGAAGTAGAGCAGCTGCAGCACGGGAGGAGGCTGCACAGGCAGAACACACACACACAGTGCAGGTACACATCCAAACCTCCCTCTGACTTTCATGTTGGTGCCTACAGAGGTGTGATAACGTCTCACACCAGATTGCTTGCTTGAGGCTTTCCATTTGCTTCTGTTGTCACATGTTAACAACGAACTCTGCTGCCAGCTAGGGCGGCTGACTGAAAAATGAGAGTTCAGCTGAATGTCAGATGTGGGGGGAAAGTGTGAAAACTGCTACCAAAAAGCTGTGACATACTTCAAAAATGTTTTTACTGAAGACAGAGAGAACGCTGCTGGGGAAGTGAAAATTGGGGTGGCTCATTACTGTTAGCCTGAAGTAGAAGCAATCTCTCAGTTTCTGAATGAAGGCTCAGGCACATCACCAGGTCACTCTAAGGGGATGAGCTGTCCCGTGTGAGCAGTGCCTGCACCAGCCAGGAACAGTGTCTGACACCATGCACTCCTCATTCCTCAACATGCTAAAAAGCTGCAGTGTCTGCAACCCTGTCCTTCAGAAATCCTGGCAGTGGTCTGGCAGTGGTCTGCCAGCAGCTTTTCTTTACTAAATTCAAAATCCCATTTCTGCCTGCTAACATTTTTCTACCAAGGTGAGCGCTCTTTAATTCTACCTTTCTGGCCCTTGTCTCTCCAGCCAGGCTCCCTGCTTTGGTTCAGTAAAAATCTGGCACAGATATTTCAGGCCTGATTTCCATCACTTACAAAATTGGAAGAGCAACTCTGTAAGTCTTTAGCCCCTGGCGGGTAGCACAGCCCACAGTTAAACCCTTGCTCTGTTGCTGTATAAAAACAGGCTCCAAAAGCCCCGTGTTTCCCCCAAAAGTCATATTGCACTGCCTGGGGACCAGCTGCTCTCAGTGAACACAGACTCTGCACCGTGTCCCCACCACACCGTCCTGCACAGCCCACAGGGCTCACACAGCTCCTCTGCACTGCTGCATCCATTTCATGCCTTCCTTGTGTTTATACTTGTGCCTGTCACAAAAGGGTGTTTATGACCAGTTTTTCCTGAGAAGAGCCCTTCATGGCAGAAGGAAAGGAGCTGCCTGATCTGATCTGGTTCCGTGGCAGAGAGGCAGCAAGGGGCATTTTCTCACCAGCCAGAGCGGGCAGAAAGTGATCTTGGGGCAGGAAGGAGGAGATTCTTGTTTAAACTGTAATTTGACAGTAACATCTTTTACTGCTGCTCACTTCCTTTCCTTGCTAATAATTCTGCTAAAAGGAAGAATACAGCTGATGCACCACTAACCTTTCTACTCCCCAAATGACAACTGAGCAATAATGGAGAATTAAGTTCTTTATTTAACCACGCTGAGGCTGCTTCCTGTCACCTTCTGGACACTTACCATGCCAGGCTGGAGTGGCCTGGGCTGCTCCCTGTCCCCTCTGCCGGCCCAGGGGCCAGAGAGGAGCACACCCACCCCTGCATCTTTGCTCTCTGCAGTTACAGGGATTCATCTCCAATCATGGTTACATTCACAGTGCTATCGTGATTTTAGAGAGGGAGTGGGTTTGGCTTTGGTTGTGCTTTGAGAGAAACAGAACTTTGAAACGTGTTAAAGGTGAAATAAACTGGGCAATAATAAAAGATAAATGCCTTTAATAACATGACTGGAATTCTTTCTTTTGCTGTTCGGCTGGACTCAAATGGTGAGCTGTGACCCTTTGGGAAGAGCAGATGATGTTTTTGACAGGCAGGGAGCAGCAAGGGATGATCTCATCTCCTGACTCCTGGGGGGGTGGATGGTCTGCGGTGGTCCCAGCTCAATACAACAACAAATGCAACAAAACTGCTCCAGATAAACGCATTTGGGGCTTGGTGGGCATTTTCGTTTGTTTTTTAAGATTCTTCTGTTCTCACTTCTCATATCAGGGACCTCAGATCTATTTCGGTCACAGCAGGAAATTTTCAGTAGAGGCAGAGCCTTTACCAACTCCCTTGCTAGGCAAAGCACAGTGTAGGAAATGGAAGCCCTGCAATGAGCTCCCCTGTTTTCAGATGCTCAGCTCCTGCTGGGCTGCCCAAGGAAAGATCACCTGGACACCCACTGCCTTTCCCCAGTGAAAGGGGAGTGGGTCCCACCACTCATCAGCATTCCCCACCGGTGAAAGGAAGAAAGAAAGAAAGAAAGAAAGAAAGAAAGAAAGAAAGAAAGAAAGAAAGAAAGAAATAAAGAAAGAAAGAAAGGAAGAAAGGAAGAAAGAAAGGAAGAAAGGAAGAAAGGAAGAAAGAAAGGAAGAAAGGAAGAAAGAAAGAAAGAAAGAAAGAAGAGAAAGAAGAGAAAGAAGAGAAAGAAGAGAAAGAAGAGCGAAAGAAAAGAAAAGAAAAGAAAAGTGAGAGAGAGAGAAAAGAAGAAAAGATCTCCCACAAAGATGTGGGCATAGCAGATAAATCACTCTGTTTTGAAACAGTAAAGGTTTCCCAGAATTTGCATATAAAGACTCACTCCAGGTTTGGACTGTGCTGCTGGTGACAATCTACATGATCATTGTGAAGCAAATTTCAAGTGAAAACACTGAAACCAATTATGAAATCCAACACATTTCTGGTTGCTTTGGTTTTTTTTACTCACTTTACATGGGCTTTTGTTTGCCAAAAAATGCCAGTCTGACTTATTTTCACTGGTGTATTTCAACCCTTTCCTCTTCCTCATAAACACACATCCTCATTTCTCCCTTTACCCTCCCTTGAAACATTTTCCCATTTAACATTTTAATATCTTTATTTTCCTGGTAAAAGTGATGCAAGGAGGGCTTGACCTTTTGCTTTCACATGGGGCTGTGTTAGCTGGAGGTTAGAGTGTGAGTCACTTCTGCCCCAAGGTTCTTCAGTTTCCATCTGCACAGAGGCACAGCACGTCAGATGGCGCGCCCACAGAAGAAAGAAATCACAAAAGCTGATTTTTGTGCAGTTCAAACTTGCCCTCTAGTGCTGGCAAAGGCCCTGACAGTGCAAATGTTCCAGCTGGTGTCAGAGGAGGGACACGGGACACACAGCTCCCTGGTGCAGCACACACACTTTGTCCCTTGCTTTTGGCTCTCATGGTACTGGTCTGCACGGGCTGTCCCCATGTCCTAGGGTAACTTTATGATTCTTGTATCCCCAATCGTCTGTTCTGTTTGTGCTGTATATTGAGTCCTGTGCCTTTAAGACTGGTTCTAAGAGCAAGAAGAAGCGAGGAGTTTGTTTTGACAAAACTGCCCGACTCCTCCACATTCTTCTGCGGACAGCGTGTTCGGCGGAGGCTTGGAGAGACGGCAGGACAGAGATCTTTTTCTTTGCTTTTAGTTAGTTTCAGCTAGCTAGGGCAGAGAATTTCCCTGGACTGTTTTTTTCCTTTTTCTTGGAACTGTTTAAACCTGCTCTGGACTGAAAACCCAGGGGAGCACTGGGGGCTGCACCTGCGGCCCACCGGGGCCTGGACCTCGGCATTTTCCAGTAGCGCCGGAGGGACTGGGACTGAGGAGAGACTGAGAGAGAGCTGAGCTACACCCACGGCAAGGACTTTCTCAATTTGCCATCTCACTTCAGAAGGAGAGGTTTTATTGTTTCATGCTATTCATTCTTTATACTTGTATGCACTTCATTTGTTTAGTAAAATAGTTTTTTCCACTTTTCTCCAAAGAGGGTTTTGTTTTTTTCCGGTTGGAGGGAGGGGCCACGTGGGCTTGCTTCCTTAGAGGGATCCTATACAGGGGTTTTCTCCCAAATTTGTCCCAAACCAGGACACCCCAGCACAGGCACTGGCCTGGCCTCTCCTCCTGTGTGGTTCATTCCTGATCTGCAGCCACCCCACGAACCTTTCCTCCATTTAAGGATGCATAGGGAAGCTCTGGTAGACTTCCAGGCTCATCCCTGATGCAATAAATGCCCTCACTTGGCTCCAGGTGTGGATTTAGCTCCCTTTCCTCCTCCAGACTGTGGCATGGGAATCACCCAACCCAGTTCTGGCCACTTTTCATGCCCAGCCAGTCCCAGGATCCTGCTGCAACTGGAAACTCTTTTTGCCTTATGTTGCTGTGACAGAGGAGACAAATGGAGGTATAAGGTCCAAAGGAAAATCAAATTTTCAGTGTTGTTTCAGTGATGACACTTTCTAGAGAGCAAACTGTGCAGCAGTTTTGTCTTTCGGAGGTTTTCCTTCCTTTCTTAGATTATGTAACCTAAAAATGTGTATTCTATTTCATCTGTTGAAAGCTGTTTTTTGGGAGATGTGTTATCCTCCTTACTCCAGGGGGGACGGGGGCGGATGCCTTCTGATGATGGCCCAGCCATTAAAACCACGTGGGGCAGTGTTTCTTATCTCTTTCACCACCCCTGCATCCTCCAGGGGGGCATCTTCTGATAATGGGCCATTAGGGCCCACCAGTGACATGACACATTCCATCATCCCATTGGGAGATGCTCCAAACAGTGGGGGAGGAACCAGCTGTTCCCAGCTAGATAAAAACTGGGACCAAAGGACACAAAGTATCCTGTTTTTCCACTGAATTCCTGGAGGAAGACTGGACCCATCTCACCACCACTGGACTTTCTACAGGAACATCTCTACTCCACAGAACCACATCTGTTACTCCAGGACGATTTATTTAAACTGCTTCCAACACCCTGACCACCAGGGTGCTGGGTCGTATCCCTGACTCTGTCAGGGCTTCTTCCAGGATCTTTGTTTGCTTCCTTACTTGTTTTGTTGTTGGTGGTTTTTTTGTTTGTTTGTTTGGTTGGTTGGGGTTTTTTTGTTTTGTTTTGTTTTGTTTTTGGTACTACTACATTTGTATTTTTCTATTTTTTAAATATTCCTAGTAAAGACCTGTTACTCCTATTCCCATATCTTTGCCTGAAAGCCCCTAATTGCAAAATTACAATAATTTAGAGGGAAGGGGGGTTACAATCTCCATTCCAAAAGAGGCTCTAGTTTTCCCTAGCAGACAACTGTCTTTCAAAACCAAGACACTTCCTCAGGTTGTTGTGTTTCATCACAATTCCGTGCTTGCCACAGTCGCCCAATGTCACCACATTGCCTGCAAACACTCCCATGGGATCCAGCTGCTCAGCAAAACCACCCTGCCTCCTCTGCCTCCAGCTGCAGAAACAGCAGCTTCCCCTCCCCTGGGAAAAGCTCGACATGACCAGGATGAGGAAATGAAAGAGGACAGGCAACCATGGAGGAGGGAGGGAGGTTCCCATGACTGCAGGGCAAATTTAATTCAGTAGTCCTGTGATATTCCCAACCCAGCCTGAAGATACCCAGTGCAGTTCCCAGTGAGGCAGCACGTGCACCACAAGAATTTCCATAAAAGCAAGTGAAAGAAAGAGAAAGAAAACAAAAACTAACCCCAAAAAACTCACCTAAGAAACAAAAACCAAAACAACAAAAAACCAAAAAAAATCTCAACAACAAGAAAGCCGATCAATTGGCTATAGAAAAGGTGAGTCTTGACAAATTCTTGGGTGTGCAGAGATATGGCCACTACACAGGGAAATAAGAGGTTCCTTAGAAAACTACTGCTATTTCCATCAGCCATTTGGACTTGCCCTTTCCAAGCCTGGGGGATCTTTTTTCCCTTTTATTATCATCATCTTCATCCTCTTTAAATGATCCCAAGAAGCAGCTCAGTCTTTGCAGCACTCAGAGACAGGTTTTGGTGGCCACAACTGGTTGCTGCTACTGAGTTATCCTAACCAGTGCTAAGCATCCTGCCCCAGCATGGATCAGTCATCCAAGCCCAGGGCATTTTTGGTGCGCTATCTACTACAACAAAATTTATCTGATAGAAAGCCAAAAAAACACTAAAAGCAAGTAAGCAAGAAAACAAACAAAAGCTAAAAAAAAAACCACCAAACCCAACCAAACAAACAACTTTTCTGCAAGAAGAACATAATTTTATCTGTCTCCTTGGCACTGTCTCATGCTCCTTTCCCTTTCCTTTTTTAAGAATAACCATTCCTAACCTAAGGCCAAGACGAAACGGTCAGAATGTATTTATTACAAACAGGACCAACAAATTCCAGAATCTTTCCAGGCTGCTCTGTGTACCTCCAGCCCAGCTGTCACACTGGATGTGTGACGTGCTGACAGCCTGAATCTGCCAAGGCAGGAATCGAAACCACAGGAGGAGGACATTTCTTTTCACCAGTGAGCTTGAGTTGTGCAAGCCCCGTTCTCCCTGCAGCAGGTTTCGCTGCCCGTGCTCCAGGTGCCCCCCTGGTGCTGCAGGTTGTGGCACTGCTGTAAGACAGGGACAGAGTGAAGGATAAGCAGCAGCAGCAAGCATTGTAAACACCTGGCAAACAGCAGCATTGTGGCATGCAAGGTAAAAACACGCTTTCTCTTCTCAACAGAGTGAATTCGGTGCCAGAGCTCTTCCTCAGGCCTGTGGTCACCCTCGTGTCATTAAAGATGTTTCCAAGCAATGCTGATACAGGTGGTTGGGGCCTCATGAAAATCCACTGTTTTCTCTAAAGCATTTACAGCTAATTCTGGTGCAACCTCACCCACCTTCCCAGTGACAGCAAAGAGCAGTCTAACCTCTCCCAGGGCAGGGCCAGTGGGGTTTCACAAGGCCATTAATCACCCTCTGCTCAAGTGGGCACTGGGAATTCTTGGTGAAGTCCCTTTGATGAAACAGCCCTCAGCTAAAGAGGAGAAAAGCAATGAGAGAGGAAGGTGAGTGGCTGCTAAAGCCCAACCAGCAATCCTCCTCCTCACATGGAGCAGTGATTATTCAGAGTCTGTCCCTCCAACCCATCCGTGTAGGAGTGAAACACCCAGCAGGGCAAAGTCCCCAAGGGCCAGGTCCTTCTTTCTGCATCAGCATCCCCCACTAACCTATTTTATTACCAAGCTCCACAGACTAATTACCAGCCACCAACCTGCAAAATGCAGGAGGAACCACCTTTCAACCTTCTTCACCTGACCTTTTTCTTCTCTACCTTTTGCCAGAGTAACCTGCCTCTGACCAACAAAGCCTAAGCCACCAAATGGTTTGTTTCCAGCGCATCTGGCTCAAAAAATGACACAGGTGAGGCACTCAGGCTCTTAGGACAACCCTGATTTGTGCCACAAGAATTAACGCAATCCATCCTGGAGAGAGCTGACCAGCCAGCACACATTCAGGGCTTCTCTCTGCACTCTCTGGAGTCCACTGAAATTCAAAAGTGATCATGTCAGGCTGATATTTTAGAACCCAAAACTTCTGTCCATCAAGATTTTTTCTTTAAATCTTAGCTTTTCTTTGTTTAAAAAACAAAACAAAACAAACAAAAAAAAATACCACCAAAAACAAAACACACAAAAGTTTGCACTGATTATGTGTTAGTTTCCGCCACTCTAGCTGTAGTTCATTCAAGAGGTTTTAATCTGTTTGAGGTTTTTTCACTTTCCTGCAAATTGCTTTTTTGAGTGCTTTTATGTTATGTGGCTTTTCTCTGCAGTCTATTTATAGGAATACACCTGTGCTAAAGGGAAGAGAACTTTCCAGCCTTTCAAGTAAATGTCTAGCACTCAGTTTGAAGTGCAAAGCTGGAAGATTATCAATGTAAGTGGTATGATTATATGCAAATGAAGTGCAGCTTTTATTTCCAAAGCCTCTCTTGTCATACTTGTGTGTGAAGACACTGGGCTATGCCAGGCAGTCAGAACAAAGCCATATCGACTCAGCTAGACTAACATTACATAGCAGAAGGAATTAAGGATCTCATCACCATCAGGCTCCAGCACCACAGCCTCTCTGCACACAAAGGAGGATGAGTTCCACTCTCAAAGAAACAAGCTGGAGTGGTTTGGTTTTTCCCCTGGGGAGCAAGCTGGGCTGGCACACTGCAGCATCCCCACCTTCTGCAGCATCCAGGACCCTGAGAGCAGGATGGGTTGGTTATATTTTAAATATTAATCATATGCTGATAGCAAAGGCAGATACCCTGCAGGCATAGGGGAAACCAGCTACAGCTGATTGAACCTGCCCCCATTACTGTTCTCTTCAGATGCCAGATTCAAGGGTGGCCAATTTTCTTCGAGGCAAAGACCACTTCTGCAGTGGAATACATAAGGAAGTTTGCTCAGTAGCCCTTTCCAAAGGAGGACAGACAAAGCCATGTCTTCACAATGGGACATTTTCCTCAGCAGCATAAAACAAAATTCTCTCTCTCAAAGGTCTTGAAGGCTGACTATCTTACTGAAATAAAAAGTGTTCAGCCAGGACAGATTAAGAGAGATGAGGACAAAATGAAGCTCATAAATTAGCCCACATGTGCAATGAGTCAACTGAGTAATTATGATATCAATGCTTACACAAATACATACACGTGTATTTTTTCATATATATGCATGGGGAGAGAGGGCACCACACCGAGGAAAGGTCAAGTTCCACTCTGATGCCTCTTGTCTAACCCATGTGATGCCTTTTCTTTGGTCTTAAAATTAAGAGCCAGACATGGTTAAGGGATAAAGGGTTTTTATCTGAGTATTTAATGAGGATCCTTAGGGTGCAACACTTTGCCAAGGTGGAGCATGCTGAAACGCACACACTTCATAGATCACATATACAATTTTATAGACCTTACAAATTAGCATATCTAGCAAAGATACCGTAATGAGAGGCTTGAATCAGTAGGGGGATATTCCTCCATGCCCAAGTATTCTTCCCTGGATGGGCCTGATTCTAGCTGAGAGGATGTATTTCAGGGGGACCTTGGTTTCCCAAGATAGTGTAGCGCTTTCCAGCCTCCAACTGTGAGGCCTTTAGGATGTTTGTTCTTCCGGCCTAACAGAATACCAGGACTGTGCTAAGTTACCAGGCTTAAGGAATTACAAGTTTGCATGCTGTAGAGTACTGAGAATACATAAAAGGTATATAAAAGAAAAGGCAAAAAGTC
Organism: Hirundo rustica; assembly: GCF_015227805.2. NCBI lineage: Eukaryota > Metazoa > Chordata > Aves > Passeriformes > Hirundinidae > Hirundo > Hirundo rustica. The sequence continues at coordinate 1,568,553 of NC_053459.1, read as the reverse complement.
ATCATGGCATCACATGGACATGAAGTACCCAAAGATGGCACTGTCGAGCAGCAGTTCCCCCGCGAGCGCCGGCACCACTCAAAACTGAGATGCAGAGATCCCTCCCAGCATTTTCTTGAACGATTTTTCTCTCTTTCTCAGCCACACTCACTGCATCTCCAGGACAAATCACTCAATGGGTCAAATTGGGACTTTGGTGGGACCTGTCTGGACACTTGGGACAGCAGTGATGTTGACAGCAGATCTCATACTCTCAGGTCTCAGCGCCAGGTTAGGGGACACAGGCTGGGGACATCAGTAGAAGCACACCCTGGCATCACCACACACCACTTGGGTGGTGATGGAGGACCACTGTCTGCCACCATCTGCAGAAACCCTAAGGAAAACCAAGCCAGGCAAAGAGGAGAACTGTGGGTGTGGTGACTGCCATCCCCAGGTGAGACAAAACCAGCCTGAGAAACAGCCCTCAGGTGGAAGCTCAAACAGCCTCATCTGTGGGACAGGAACCCTTTTGGCCATGCTGTGAGGGATCAGAACTGGTCCCACTTCTCTGCAGTCGTTTGAGACCTGCTTTGAGAGGCACCTTACTGGTGCACTTCTCTTAAAACACCTAAATGTGTTTGGCAGCACATGAGCTAAAATGGGAAAGGCCCTGAGTGCAAAGATGACTTGCAAAAGGGAACATCTCAGGTGTGGAAAATGTTCCTTTTAAGGCAATCCGTAATCTTCATTCAGCAGTTATCCATTGCAGTTATAGGCTTGAGTGAGTAGGGCTTCCTTTTCAGAAAAGCCAGTCCCTACACTGAGGGGTAGGGGTGGATGGGGTGGATGAGGAAAAGCTGGAGGAAATGGAAAAAATGTACTTTCCATACAAGTCAGCTCCTTTTCAAAGCAAGCCATTCAACGGAATTGAGTCTTTCAGAAAGTTGTAGCATCAAGAGTGCAAAAACCTTGAAGATGAGGTAGCTCCCACCCCTGGTGCCGGGCTGTCTGGGGAAAGTACAGAAATGACTGTGCAAGGCACAACTGCACAGACTGTGCCCTGCAGCTGCTGCTCCTTTCCTGCATTGGCATCCCTCTGTGCCACCCTGCAGTGATGGCTGTTCACTGGTACTGATGGTCAGTGCTCAGGTAGTTCATGGTGGAATGAAAATGCAAAGGAATTTATTTTCATTTTGTGTTTCATTACCCTAATGCACTGCAAAGGCTGAGAAGAAAATGTTTTCTGTGGGAAAAAATCTAGATAGCATCATTATCAGAGTTTATATGGTGAAGATGGGTGAGCATTACACAACTCTGATCCGACCACTGCCTGTGTCATGAAAAATAATAGCGTGCATAACCACACACTGGCACTGGAGTGGTGAAGCAGAGCAGATGAATGTCCTATTTAACTGCTCCCACAGAAGCCTGAGTGCTCAGGAGGTCTACCAGGAGCTGTGTGGGCTTCTGCACAGGTGATGGATTTGTATCCATATCACTCCTAACCACTAGTTCCTTCTACTGGTTTATTGTGAAATTAGCTGGCAGTTTCATTCTAAGCTTGGGTTTGTGCACACCTCCCGTTTCCCCTGGCAGTGCCACAGCTCAGTGAGCAGGACATCTTCACCAGCACCAGCCCAGCTCTGCTGAGCAACCACAGAGCCCCAGACCTGCCAGCTGGCACAGGTGTCTGTGCTGGTGACCCTCGGCGGGCAGTCTGCAAAGCTCTGCGTCTATTCTTACACAGTTTCACTAAAACTGAACTTGCAGCTTGACTGACTGCTCCTTCCTACAAATACCCAAGAAAAGTTTCTAGCCTATTGCTAAGCCCCCCAAGCAGAATTGCTTTGGCCACACACAAGCTATGCTGTCTCTGCCTAGAGGAGGAATGGAGTGGCCATGAAGCACATGTCCTCACTGGCACCTGGCTGGCACAGGCCATGTCTAACTGACATTTTTTCCTCTGGAAGACCAAACTGAACTGTGGAAAATGAGATCCTCACCTGTGGGCTGTGGGTGTCTGAAGTTACTGAGGAGATGGCTTGGTGTTCTCATGGAGAACTTCTGAGTCAGACACAGCTGAAGATATTCTGGACTTGAAAGTGTCAATCCCACGATTTTACTCACTCAACCAGATCAGGGCGAGACTTGCTGCTCACCAGACTGCCCAGTTCCTTACCTCTCATCACACAACCCTGACAAGTCTTTGTAAGGTTTTGCAAATGTAGAAATAAACCTACAGCCATAGCTGGCCAACCCCAAAAAAAACTATACTTGTTGCTCCAGTCTGGGCTGCCTTTAAGTCTGTAGTGGTGTCACGTTTACCAGATTTTCATTGCTAAATTCAGTGTAGTGGTTTTTGTGCTTCCTCTTTTTCTGCGGGAAAGAGAAAAGGAGAAAAGCAAAGCAGGCTTAAATTTAAAAATGAACAAATAGTTTTATTAACACACACTAAAAGAATGGAAAAAGAAAGTTGGGGGGAAAAAATGAAAAAAAACAGAATGAAACTCTGAAAACACTCTTCCCTCCCCTTACAAACTGTTAACTTTCCTACAAAACAACATAAAGAGACAAAACTTGTAATTTTTAATCAGTTTCACTATTTGAAAATAGTCTTTTATTAATTCTTTAGGAGAAGAGTCTCTCTTAGAGTTATGGAACTCACTGACAACCTAGAACAGTTCTCTTGTGGGTTTTAAACTGTCACAAAAACAACCGCCCAGAGAAACCTGCCTTTGTGACCCTCCCAGGAGCAGTTTCCCAAGCTGCTGATGGGTCATGGGTCTTAGACTTCTGCATACTGGGGTGTCACCTTTTAAAGATGAATAACTCCAAAGCAAAGGATTCTTCATCTCAAGGCACAGAGATATCTTCTCACTTCTTCACTGGCACAGAGGGTTTCTTATCTCTATCTCTATCTCTGTTCAAGTACCTTATAGCATTAATATCTCTTAGCTCACCACAAACACCTTTGCTCAAATCCACACACAAATCTAAACAATCATCTCCCCAAATGCTAATCTTTCCTATGATTTAAAGGGAGAATCAAAATATAAAGTTCATTTCTATGGCTTAATAAGGATGGAATGACAACCTCCTCAACCCCTTGTCCCAATAGTCTTTTCACTCTCGCTCTACTGACTTCATGCTGGTTTTGCTTTATGTTCACTCTGTCTCTTTCTTTTCTCTCTCAGGGAAGGGAAGCTTCATGTTTTGGAAGCTTCATGTTGCCAGGAAAGGGTCAAATCTGCCCAGAGTCTTTTTCTCTCTCGCTGCAGATCATGGTGTTAGATGTTCAAGACCGAGCAGCTGAAAGGTGGAGGAGGGAAGAACTCACACAGAAACATCAGAGATCAGAGCACCCGGGCAGTCCAGAAACAAAAAAAAACCCAGGCAGGATTAGAAATGCCTTTTTGGTCCACCCCTCGGTGTAAATCGGCCAGCCTCGTCCTAAACGGGTCCCATAGCTCCCATCAGGGTCCGGCTGGCAGAGCCTGCCCAGCTCCCCTTGCTGGCAGCAGATGGGGCCCGGAGGCACAGCCCGGCCAGGGCCGCTCCTCTGGGCACGGCTCAGCCCAGCCCCGGCCACCTGGCTGCCCTGTGAGGTTACCTGTCTCTCTCCGGCCAAAGGGAAAGAGGCTGACCTGCAGGAAATCAAGGGATTTTATACGGTACTTCCCAAAGTTGTAGCCGACATTTTTCAGTGGTCAAAACAGATGCCAATATTCCATCTAATCCTCTGATAGGTCCCTGTCCTTTCTAAAGCAATTCCTGGGTCCTGACCTGGAAAATCATTCCACATTCCTCCATGACTAAAAAACTAAACTGTACTAACCCGTGACAAAGTCTTTGCCTCATCTTGAAGAGGCTGAGTGTGGCTGTTCCCTACAAAATACAACAATTCCCAGGTTTTCCGGTTTCAAGTTTTGCAGTCTCCTGAACTCTAAAAACTGGCTCCATGAGGAAAAAACACAACTTCTGATCTATTCAAAGCTCCCAGCTGCATAGTTAAGATAGCTCAATGATTGCCAGGCTTTGACTGCTTATGAAGATGAGGAAGAGCGTACTGAGCAACCCAAAGGGCACTAGTGTGGAGTTAAAGGTTTCCAGAAAAACAAAACACCAACAAAACACCAACCCAAGTGCAAAGAATAATTTTTAAGCCATCAGTGAAAATTAAGCTTGTTTTTCCTCTCGTTCTTTATACAGAAATAGCATCACAGTACATCCTCAGGTAGGTGGGAGCGTCAGGAGTTCTTGGCAGAGTTTTCCTTTCCAGGGTTTTTCTGCTGTTCAGCTGGACTTAGATAAAGTTTCCAGGCTCTCAGCTCGTAAAAAAAGGCAGCAAATCCCTTTGGGGTGAGCAGTCTGTGGTACCCTGCTCAGAACAAGACTTGTTGGCTTAACTCACAATGGCCATCCAGTCATTGAAACATTCAAAAACACACCAAAATATCAGAAACCATTCACAGCACAGCATAAAAGACACCTTAGAGTCAGGTGTCTGAGTTCATTAGCTTTCTAATTCCCCACTGCATGCAGCACTCTTCACAAGGACAAGGACAGTTTGTTACTCACCTCCTAGTTCCCTGCTGAGCAATGTCTTTTTCTGACTCGTTTTACTCTGGATAATTAAGTCTTGTTATCTGAGATGATATTTTACAGCTGTCTGGGTGGACAAATCACACATTCATTCCGAATGGCCCTGAAACACATTGGACCCTTCTGCTGAATTTTGTTTAATTGGCATTTGAGCATCCTAGATCTGAGGCCCTACTCATTCCATTCTGGCCATTAAGGACAAGCAAACACATAACTTAGACATTTGTGAAAGCTGGACCTCAAAGCTGCTATGATGTATTTTCCACTTAAGAAGAGCAGAAGAATTCATTCTGGTATAATGCAAACGAGTGTGGTTTTGCACATGAGCATGTTTCCTCCGAAAGAGATTTTGATTCCTTGAAAATGGCAAATGCCTGACTTAGTAAGAGCAGCATTTACGGCATCAAGAGGATAAAAAGAAGAGAAAGTTCAGCAAACTTAAAAAAACAAAAAAAAAACCCTAAAACAAACAACAACAACAACAACAACAACAACAAAACAAAAAATTAAAAAACCCTACTCGTCTTTGCCATAAACACTGTGAATTTCTTGGTCATACACTTCCTTTCAGTTGGATTATGGTTCTTCCAGCCACTATTCATTTGCTAACTGGAACACAACACTGGAAAACAGATTCCGTTGTTAAGTTTCCTGTCTCTAGGTAGCACAAAAAATACACACCCAGTGCATTTTAAGGGTTAATTTAAAAAAAACCTGAAAGCCTTCTCCTTCCCATTGAAAAAAGAGAGCCATGCAGCCACCTGGGTCCCCAAAATACAGCATTTATCAAGCAGCAGTGCTGGGTGATAGAGGCAGTGGAGCACAAAGGACTCACTGAAATAGTTCCTGTTGAGCATATTCATGTATAGCACCTGAGAAACTTCAAAAGCAATCATCAGGGACAGGGGAAACAAGCCCTAATTTCTCAGCCAATAATGTATCTGCCAGCCTGGGACTGAGTCATTCAGAACTTGCCCTCATTAAATATCCTCTAGATGGAAATTTTCCTCATTTAAGCCAGAAAGGCCAACCTGCAAAAAGGTGATTTATGTATACACCAATAAATTACTTGCTCACCTACGGGTGGTGAACCCAAATGTATCACAAAACACTGCCAGCTTAGCAAACACGCAGTTGATGTATACAGGAATGCTGATTTTTTTTGTCTAGGTCTGATGCATCAAGTGACACTCAGTGGGAAGTTCACAGAGCCACAAGGAATGAAGCTAGTGCTGAGAGTGAAGGCAGCACAAAGTATTAAAATTCAGTTTTAGGCTAAGTCTGGAGGATGCCTGAGGTGAAATTAAAGAAGCAACCCCATTTCAGCTGCAACACGGCACAGATTAACTTGTTCAAAAGTCACTCGGAATCGTAGGATGTTGTCTTTCTGCTAATACTTAGTTGCACTCTTAAGTTTCTTTCTGTGACTCCAGATTTATTTCAGTCTGTTGCTGAGTTGGAGGTAGACCACAGTGCTGAGAAGACAGAAGTCGCAAAGCCCTTGAAACTTCCCAAATCCAGAATGTGTTTCCCAAATGCTATGAATCATATTGCCTTCATTTCCTCTGACACACAATTTTCTGAGGAGGTTTAGCTAAACTTTGTTTGGGGTTCTGCTTTTTTTTCTTTTTCAAAAAAGGTTTTTTTCTTCTCCTACTCCTGTGATACAAATTCTGATGCTACTTTTTCTCCAGAAAGATGAAATTACCTCCAAAGCCAGGTTGCAATCTGAAAGCTGTCACTCTGAGCTGGGTTTCTTCCTGCATTTTTCTGCAAAGGGTTGCAGTGTGTGCACGTCAGGAGAGGGGCTGTCAGCACTAGTGAGTGAGTTTCACACTTCAGCCAGAGAAGTTCCAGAAAGCCTTGGAAGCTCATCTCAAGAAATGTGTTTTGGCTGCTGTGTGTCTGACGTGGAAGGTCCTCATTTCCTGCCCCATGGACCCCAGTCCTCTTACAGATAAATATTTTTTTGTCAGCTTGCAGTTAGGATCCACACACCTGAGCTGGCTAAAACTGGCACATACCCCTTAAATAGTTCAACAGCTGCATGTGTGGAAGGAGCTGTCCCTCTCAGAAGCCTCTGAGTGCTTCACTCCTGATCTCCAGTATGCAAATGGAGCAGAAACTGGGGGAAGAAACCCTATTTTTATTACAACCTTCCCTACAACTTTCCACTTTCCAGCTCCTTCCCGGCTCAAGGAATAACTGGAAATTTGGAGGTAGCCACCACAAGCTCACAAAAGCTCTCACCTCCATCACACCAGGTAAAGGCCAGGCTGAAGCCCCCGACTTCAGAGAGGAATTGCTCCCCAATTTGGGGGGAATTGCTCCTGTTTTGACTACTGACTGGAAACAGCTGAGGATTCAAATCTTTACACTTTTTCCACCTTCACTTGCTTATATAAGTAGGCACAGAATGTATTTTGAGACAGGAAAAAAAAAAAAAAAAAAAAGAAAAAGAAAAGAAAAGAAGAAGGAGGGAAAAAAAAAAAAAAAAAAAAAAAAAAAAAAAAAAAAAAGAAGGATGTGGTTGGTTATGCCACTTAGAAAACTGGTAAGGCGCAGTCTGTAAGAAAATCCTTTCATGCTCTGTAGAACACCCTGGACTGAAGCAGTGCTACTGATCTACTTACTGGCGTTCAGGTAAAATTATTCTTATTTTAGTTATTGACTTTTATTTTTACAACAACTTAATAGCAGCATTGATTGTAGACACTGTTTTTAAGCTGGTTAGATGACTGTCATTTTTAAAGTTCAAACAATTAAGATCAAACATAGTATTGTTTAGCTTAGAACAGAAAGATTACTGCTTTTGTGATAAATATAAATTTATTCTGTTGTAATCAAAATACTTAGAAAAAAAATGGTAAGAAATTATCCAGCTACAGATGAAATATATGGCAGGAATGGGACCTGCTGCTCATCGTTGCACTGAGCCATCTTACTCTTCTCCAGTACATCCACAAGAGAATCACTTATATCTAACCTGAATAATGTTCTAGGAAATAGATATAAACAAAGGATGTTTTTGCTAATGATGCTTTCATGAATAAGAATACCCTTAGTGTAACACCTCTAATCTGTGCTCTCATACAGATTTGTGTGAATCCCAGCTAGAGCCAGATGAACTCGGACCAAGCTGCAAAGAGGAAACCATTCATGAATTCTGCTGTACTGCAAAAAAACCCTAATGAAGCTATTACTATAAAACCTTGCTGTTTTACAGTCAACCTGTTCTGACCATTTCCTAGGTCAGACCACCTTTGCTGCTCACTGAACCACAAGGTCCTGTGATGGGGAAACTCAATTGATGTTTAATGAGTCCAGAGGAAGTGGAAAATCCTCAGCAGGAGAAGCTGAGAACAAATGGAGCAGCGATGACGCAGAGGGTGGACCAGCTAAGACACACTCTCTTCAGTGCTGTTAATTACAGGTTCTTATATTATCTTTTGGTTTCTAGGTGTTGTCTGAAACAACCCTAAAGCCACAGGATATTCCTTCCAAAAACCTGTTGAGAACAGAGAAATTTTCCTCAGAGGACTGGAAAAGAGCAAACAAGGTGCCTCTCTTAAGAAAGTGGAAAGGAAGGAGTTGGAAAATCTGGATCTGTAATCCTGGCTTTAGTATTTGAAAGAAATATTGGAATCACCTACCAAAGAATCTGTTTGCAAGCATGCAGAACTCAAGTCAGTGGTAAGTAAAAATCTGCACAGATTAATCTGAGAATGACTGAAATAGGAGTAATTTGACTTCCTCTGTGACTCTGTCAGCAAAGGGAGATGGAGGTGCAGGAGGGGGAAACAGGCTTCACACACTACATCTAAAGAAATTCTCATAAGCAAAGGAGGCATGAGCAGTATGAAATCTCTGTATGATTAGTGAGTACACACCAAGATTCTAATCAGTGTCTGCTCTATAGGAAAAATGTCTCTGGTACAGTTCAGTATCTTTCAGGATGAGTATTATCAGTATTTTTACTAAGAATTTGGGCAATGCAGTAAAGATGATGCTTATGAAAAGACTGCAAGGTTACTTGTCAATGAAAATGCTCAAGTGAATACTGAGCAAACATTGCTTAGTCCAGAACAACTGCAAAAAATTCTTGTGGATTACTCAAGATGTGAATTTTAAATTTGAGACACTAAAATGATAAAAAACCACCATGTTCTTTGACAATCAGGCAATTATCAATTTAAAGGCTCTTTTCTTGAAATTAATAATTTTCTGGAGTAATGCTACATGTAATTTGAATTCTACCAATGAATTCTAAAGAAAAGGCATTCAGTGAGCTGGGGATACAAGAAAAGCAGCACCAAACCTCAGACTTTTAAGAGTCATCATGCACAATTTTCTGATGCATTTACAAAGTACACGAAGTGCTGGATTGACAGGTGTTGTCACTACCCCAAAATGTTTCGTGTCACCTGATTTTTTTCCCCAGGTAGACAGATGGGTGCCCTTGGTCACAGGACACCCATGCTCACACTCGAGCTCGTGCTCCCATGTCTCCTTCCCTGTCCTGCCCCTTGGTGACAGCAGCATCTGCCCAGCGTGATCCCTTGTACACACGGCACCAACCCAGCTCCGTGTTTTGTGTGATTTTCTCACTTCTCACATACCACAGACATGTGATTTCCTAAGCAGCTGCTGCACATTGCTGGCTCAATATTGATTTAACCTCATCTTGATGACCAAACCAAGGTTTTCTCTTTGCTCTCGTTTTGGACAGATAAATCCACTGATAACATCCAGCTTTCCTAAGGTGACAACGCCGTGAGAGCCCAGCTCCCGTGGCTCTGTCCAGTTCTCTGCAGGTGGCAGTGGCACCCAGCTCCTCCCCAGAGGCCACCCTCACTCCTACAGTGGGGTCGCACAGCCAGGACAGTCTCAGTGGTGTGCATCCCTTAGTAACCCCCACCCAGTCTGTCTTAGGTCCTCATCAGCTTCCAGGCAACCATTTCCCTACCTACTAAACAGCCCTTGCTCTAAACCCTCTTTTTTCTAGTGTTATTCACTTGTTTCTAGGACACTTTGCTGAAATATAAGTGTCTAAAATCCTCAGCCTTTCCCTCAGGTACTTCATCAAAGATAAGGGTCTGGTAAGAGCTCTCAAATACTTATTTAGCAGTTTTCTTTAAAAATCTGTGAAGCTTAGACTCAACAATTACAGAATTGCTTTAATCACATTTGACATTCTTTCCTTCAACAGATAAATTAGATGGAACCTTTTCCAGCCGCACTAATAACATCCATACTTCATAACAAGTACTGGGCTGGACCTTCAGCTTTATGTGCCTGTTCTTTCTGTAGTCTGAGCAGGAAAATAACTGTTTCACTAATAGGAACATGTTAATCTCTGAGTGCATTCTGTGTTCAGATACAGTTATTTCCATTATCACTCACTGATTCCTACACACCATCCCACCTCTGACCTCCAGCACAATGTCAGCATTCCTGTGAAATTAGTGGTATAAGAGTTGGAAAAATGCAAGGCTATCTCCTCAGCTGTTCTCAGCTTCTCTAATTCTTTTAAAATATTTTATTTCAGCCATGCAAAGAAAAAAAAAATCTTTCAATAGTTGGTTTTCGTTTCTTTAGCAAAGTTTAGCTCCATTTGGCAGTGCTTAAGAGATGTCAGTTTTCATCCTCCAAAGCAAAGATTCTCCTCTTGATCAAAGTCTTCTTAAAACATCTTCACTTACTCCTAAAATTTCTTTTGAGCTACTTGGTTGGCTGAACTGAGCTGGGAACTTCAACTACCAATTTCTTATGCTTTATTAGGGCTTCTTGTGGTTTTGATTTAAAGAGGTTATAAAAAGCACTTTTAAAGCATAGTTTGTTAAAGCATATGTATATTTTTAAGAACAGTGATAAAATTCAAGACAAATTAATTTCTTTAAGAATTGCATTATGAAGATGTCATGGCTTCCACTTGCTGATTTTTGCTGGATTATCTAAAATAACCACTTAAAATTTGAAGTGCAACCCCCAAATTTAAACAATGCTGAAAATTAGGCTAAAGTGCAAAAAACACGCTTACTCATTTTGCACCTAGATAAAAGATCAGTCTTCTTAAGTTGACCTTTTAAAATACTGCTTTGGATATATGAACTGGATAAAACTAAAATATCGTATAAACGCGGGTACAGTAAAAACACATCAGCAAAAGCTACTGATGGGAGCATGGGGATTCAGATATAAGAGTAAAATCCCAGCTATCAGATCAATATACCTTAATATGAAATGATAATTTCATTCATTTCTGCGTGGCATCAAAACTAAGCATAAGTGTTAGGGAAACTTCAGCAGATGTACAAATTATTAAAGATAACCAGTCATCTTTGGAGTTTTTGAAAAAATGTGTTAGAATGAGTCAGTCTCTTCAATATCTGAATGGGATTATTTTACATAGGATGGTAATCAGTGGGTGCTGACTACTTTCCCCTGAGAATCAAACTCCCTTGTAACATATCAAGTCAGTCAAATTAGAAATAGAAAGCTCTGTGCTTGAAAGGTTTCTCTTTCCATAATAGACAAAGGCTGATCGAGCATCCAGCTCAAGACCAAAAAAATGGAGAATTGTGTTTGCAAGTATCTTGGTTTGGCTTTCTTATGGCATTGACTTTGAGTCTTACGCATTTCCAACCCTCTCTCTTTGTCATTTCAGGGATGAAATGACCAACAACAGCGAGGATTGCAATTTTACAGCCATCGACAGCCTGGCATGGACCGTGCAGCTAGGGATCTCCATCCCCACCTTCATTCTTGGGCTGATTCTCAACATCCTGGCCCTGTTTGTGTTCTGCTGCTTCTGGAGAAAGCAGACCAAGACCTCTGTGTACATGATCAGTCTGGTCCTGGCAGACGTCCTGCTGCTCCTCTCCCTGCCACCAAAGCTGTACTACTCCGTCACCACAGCGCCTGGGCTGCTGTGTTCCTTCATACAGGCTCCTTACTTCGTCAACACCTACACCAGCATCTTCATCATCGTCTGCATCACTGTGGACAGGTACATCTGCATAAAGCACCCCTTTGAAGGTCGAGCTAACCAATCCCCCAGGTGGGCGGTCTTCATTTGCTGCTTCGTCTGGGCAGTAGCTTGGATCTGCAGCATCCCAATTTATGTGTTTCACAAGAAGGAACATATTAAATGCTTTCACAACATGTCGGACCAGACATGGAGTGTCCCCTTCATCGTTTCTGTGGAAATATTTGGGTTTCTGATCCCGCTTGCAGTGATGGTTTTCTGCTCTGCTCAAACCATCTGGATCCTTCTGAATCACAAAACTCATGCCAAAAAGAATGTAGAAGAAAGCGGCTCCTTGCGAATAATCGTCATCAATCTCGTGGTGTTTTTGGTGTGCTTCACACCCGTCCACCTTGGGATCTGCCTGCAGTGCCTGGTGAGGCAGCACGTGATCGTGGGCTGCAGAATGAAGCAGACCATCAGCCTGTTCCTCCAGGTGTCCATGACATTTGCCAACCTGAACTGCTGCCTCGATGCCATCTTCTACTATTTTGCTGCGAAGGAATTCTGTAAGAAAGCACAGCTGAAAAGGGTCATCGAGCTGTGTCCTGTCTTTAAGCCCTGTGCCATGTGATGGAACTGCCAGCAGTGGGAGAATGCCCCTTGCCAGGACACTGACAGTGTTATGCCTCACATGGCAGGGACAGGGCCATAGGGAGAAGGACAATGTTTTTTCAGTGAACGCAAATCTGTTCCGTATTTTTCTTCTCTTTGATGAAAGATGAAGGAGGAAAAAGTTAGATTAAGGAACCAGCATTAGCAAAGTGACAGACTGACACCAAAAGAAGCATTAGCCTTGACAGTACCTACAAAATGTGAAAAGCTTGCCAGAGGAAAACTAACCAGATCATGGGAATGTCTTCTAACATAGCTTTTGTCATAGCTGCACCAGTTTTTCCTCTTATATATGTGATCAGAAAGGTGTTGCTAAGAGCAAGTACAGAATTAACTATTCATAACTTTTCTGGCTTAGAAGGTATCTTGGCAGTTAGAAAGCAGTATCCAGCCAGAAGTCTGACTCTGCAGAAGGTTGGAGCTCCTCTGCTTTGGGCAGCTTGGCCAGCCTGGGCCAGCAGTGAATCCTCCCTCCTGGAAACATCATAGACTCAGGGGTCTTATGAGGGACAGCAGTTTTTGCTCTTTCATGGAGGACATGCTGCCCAGAATAGAAATCCAAAGGACTACCTCAGGTACCAACCATTCCTGATTACTGTGCTGAGGAATCATCGTGGCTTTCTCCTGCGATTTTAAGACAGGTTTTGCCCATCTAAATCAAAACAGCTCATTCAAATATAAGGCTTAGAGAAAGACTGAATGTGTTGAACTGTGTTTCTACATCAGTGCATTTCTATCAAAGATATAACACATGTATGAAATTTCTTCTGCCTGTCTTCTCATTCCTCCTTGGAGCAGGGGAATTAAGAAAGCAAGCCCTGCGTCACAGAAGTTTGGGGACGGATTGATATTCTCCTCTCTCCCAGCTGGAAGACTGCACCAGCTCTATCCAGCTCATTCCTTAGGGAAGTCCTTCTAGCCTGTACTGTACACTTCTCTAAAGATCTCTGGGCTTGTCTAAACCCTTCAGGTCAGCACTTCTGGGTTGTCATCGCCCTGATGCCATTTGCAGGTTTGGCTCTGACACCAACCTAAAAATTCCTATGTTGTGATTTAAGCCAAGCATTTCTTGAATCCTTATCTGGGCATGGTTGGTGCTCATAACCAGAAACACTTTTGCAAAAAGAAATCATATTCTTTGCCTTTCTCAAACAGCTGTGAAAATAGTCTAAGACTGCTGGTAGTCAAGTTTCTGGGGCAGGTATTCCCTTTAGTCAAAATGTGAAAAGAAATTACCTTCTCTCTGTTGCAAATTCAAAAGAAAGGGATCCAGTTTTGAGAATATAATTTGCTGTCCCTCAATTCCCACAGAAATGATTGACTGTGCAAGTAGGCAGCTGCACATATCTTATAGTGGGCCTAATATGAACATTTTAAAACTTGTTAGTACTAAAGCTATGATCCACAGCTGAGGTGAAGAAATATTTTTATCATCATCTTCGCTGCTTTGTGTAAAGGAGCAAGAGGAAGAACTTCCCAAAAGAGTAGATTTTCTAAACATTATTTGTTACTGCCTTGAGCACTCAGAAACTTAACAGATTTTCAATATGGATTAAGCTTTCTTCTTTGCACCTTTCATATGACTTTGCTTACAAAATGTGTGTGTGGGGAAAGATGATGTTTTACTAAATGAACTGTGCACATGAAGTGTATGATTTGTAAATAACATTTTAATTTCCCAATCTGACAGCAGGATGTAATTCTCCTCTACCTGCACTAGCTGCCTAAAAATTACTTGGCAGCAGCAACTGTGACCCATCACACAGGGCTGGTATTATTAAAGTTAGGGCTAATTAAGCTGCAATAATGGCAGTGGTGGGAGCCACCGTGAGCCACTGCTGTCAGGACTCAATCTGCTCCTGGCTGCAAACCCAGACTACAAAATTTGGAAGTTAATCTGGACTGTTTTCTTCCCATTTATTGCCACCAGTGCCACTTCTTTGTTGGCCTAAAGCATTTTAATGTTTAATTTCATTTGTCTAGATTTTGCCTGCTGTGTAAGTAAATGAGAACAGACTCACTAAGCATGCTTAAAATTTGAGAAATGAAATGAAATTAAAATGAAATTAAGAGAAAGAAGGAAGAAAGCTAAGCTGTGTTGATTTTACAGCCTATTACAGTAGTCCTATTTTTTAGCATGTAAAAGCACAGGTCTTTTCAGCTAGAAGGTATTACTTTCAATTCACTGCTTTTCAGGATGAACTTACATTCAAATAATACACTTAAGTCTTGTCTTTGACCTGCAGCTAAGAATACAGTTCTTTCTAAACCAGGATTATACAGGCTCCTCTAGGAAATCCACTGTTAACTCTGGAGCATCTCCAGTTGTATTTTTATACCAGGACAAGGTGATAAAAATCCTTCTGCAGCTTGAGAAGATACACTGCAATTCTGATGATGAATAAAACTGAAAAGCATTTGACATTTTAAAAACCCAGACCTTTCTGAGCTGATACACAGGTTCAGTGCAACAGAAATGGTTTCTTCTCTCTTGATGTTTTCTTAAAGCACAGAAAAGTGATGGAGACCTGAATGTGAACCCCTCACATGCTGAGGTCTCCTCCCACTGCCTCAGTTGTACTATAAAGTCAAAGAAGCACTGTCTCAGTGGAAAAAAAAAAAATTAAAAAAATCAAGTGCTAACCAGAAACACCAAAAACAATGCCTTCAAAAATTACATTTTCAGTTCTGCCCTCTTCTGTGAGTTGAACAAAACCACAATTGCACAAGTAACCACGGAGTTTACAGAGGTGCTGTGTTTAACATTAATTTTCCTGGATGTTCTGGACTCTTTCAGGCCACAGGTGAGAATATTCACAAAACAAATTTTATTTTTTATCCAATTAAACTTCTCCAACAGGGCCTTCGGGTCTTCACAACATAGAAGAGAGCTGATTTTCCTTGAGGGCATTTTTATCAATGGCAGATTAGTCCATCATTCTACGATTAGCATTTGTTCTACCATCAGTGTGATTCCCCATATTTTATAGACTCACATAACTGAAAGACAGAATAGCATAAAAGTAGTTTGGACAAAAGGGAAAAAACCCAACCCCCAATTAAAACAAGCAAACAAAAACTCCCAGCAGACAAAACCACGCAGTATTTGTTCCCCAAACTCCTTTTCTGTCCCTTTGCTTGGTGGTTTATATCATCTTCATTTCCTGCTTGAGCACAGAGCTCAGTGACACTCCACTAATTCCTAATGCTACAAAAGCACCATCAAAACAGTGCTGGACTTTTCAAAAAGTCCTATTGGCCAAGAAGTCCCTTCTGAAAGATTTTCAAGAACAACATCAAAAAAAAGAAATTCAACTGGTTTAATAGCAAGTTGAGGATCTACTATATGAACTTTTTCTAGCCTTCATCATAGTGCTTTTATGATGCATGATTAATGAAGGCACCAAAGGGAGTGCCCAAGCCTAAGTCCAAGCTCTGTCAGCCTCACAAGGGCTCACAGATGGGCATGGGCCCCGTAGAGCCAGTCCTACGTCTTTTCGCTATGATTAAATACATTAGTTAAAAATATAAACCAGACAGTTTTCCATGTGAGGATGAGCAACCACAAAGAAAGGCTAATAAATGTCACTCTAGTAGTTTGTCATATCAAGTAACTTCAAGTGTTCAGGAAACTTCCCACTGAGGAGAGCAGCCATCTCCTTGCTCAAGGCAGCCTCTAGATCATAACAACAAGCTGAAACGGGCTGGAAGACTGAAATTCATCTTCAAACAGACATCACACCAAACCTCACAGTGGTATTTCACTCAGGGGTTATTCTGCAACACCACAGCTTAGCCTGCCTCAAACAAGAGACAAACCAAGGCTACTCAAAGGTGTAGACTTCTGCATGCCCCACCAAAGTGGTTTTGCTGAGGTTTCCCGCTCACATTCAGAATATTTTCCACTTTAGGCCAACTGCTTTCTCTGAGTCTTGGGCACACTCTCCACCCTTCCATGCAAACACAAGGACAGGAGCTGTGCAGAGGCAGTGTCCTCTGAGGAACTGGGGATTCCAGCAGGGGAAAACAGAGGCCACCCATCTCCTGAGGAGATTGTCACCTGCCCTAGGAGCCTGCAGGGACCTGCTCAGCACCACAGTGGCAAATGGCAGTAGCTTGAACAATCCCTTTGTGGAGCCAGGGGGACAGAGAGACTTTGGCTGCCGCACCCCAAAAGGTTTCCCAAGGACTTCTCAAGGAACAGTCCTCACAAAGAGGGGCAGAAATGTGCTTGCCCAGAGGAAACTGAAAAGAAACCTGCCTGTTACTTACACAGCAGTACAAAGGGGAGAGCTGGCTTGGCTGGGTTTCAGATTGGTGGGCTTGCTAAACATGTGGGGAAACACAAACTCCACACAGACTCTTACGGCTGCGCTCCTGGCACTGCCAAAATGGGAGAACAGCCTGGAGAGAGCAGCCAAAGGCTCAGTTACCAAAAGGGGCAGCAACTTCTCTTGACCTTCAGCTGCCGTGCGTGCAGGAGGAAGGAAGGCCAGAGGAAGAGGAGCAGAGGACGCCGCAGCAGAGCGGTTTCACAGAGGGTGAGCTGAGCCTGCTGTCAGGGAAAGCATCTGCTGGGGCAGTCCGAGGCGGCTGCAGTCCAAAGACACAAATCTGCTCCCAGAAAAAAAATCACAAGAAGCACAGAAAACCCCTCTTTGACCCCTCTTCTTGCTCAAGGCAAGATTTTGGGTGTCTCCCCAGAGGTGTCCCCAAGCTGCTGTGTGTGTACCTGCCCTGTACCCTTTGCCACTGCATCTCGCACTGTGGCTTTCTTCAGCTGCTTTTGTAAACTCCTTTTGTAAACAGCTAAAAATATTTCTTCTATAAAGGTGTGTGGTAAACAGAAGAAACCAAAACCAAAACAAAAACCCAGCTCTTTTTTTTGTTATGTAGCATTAGACTATGGAAAACATTAGGTGAAGGCTCTCGTGCTGCTCCTGAACACATAATTAAATGATTTTGTGTTGTCAAGAAAGCTATTTGCATTGGAAAATCACTCCTAGGAACTGATTGCCACAAAATGGCACTATGTCATGAGCATTGACAGTTCTGTAACCTCAGTGTTAGCTTGAAAACTCCAGAGAAATCAAACTCACCCCTTCCGCATGGATACATCAGGCTCACGTGAGCAATCCTCTATCTTTTTAACATCAGGCCAACACAGACACTGAAGCAAGTGTTAGCGCTGAAGCACACCTGGGAAGACTAAGAGCAGTGGTATTTCTCTAGTGCCTTTCATCTGAGGAAGTCAGAATGACTGAAAGCAAGTGACACGATCCCCCGCTGCACAGACGGCACTCTGGCTACTGCCGCAAACGTGGGAAGCAAAAAGCTGAACCAGCTGGGCAGTAGCCAAGCAGCTGGTGTAGTTCAGGCCCTGCAAGGTCATTCTGTGTTCCTGGAGTGGCACAGTTTGTTGCCTTTGGCCCTGTCAAAAGTGTTGTTTTCATTTATTCCGTTTTGAAATGTATAAAAAAAAAGAAATGCTGGCAGTACTCACTGCAGCATACGGCATGACAGAGGGCTCACCAGAGCCAAATTCATGCTGGACCTGTGGATTTTTAATTCATTCTTTTTTTAATCACCGTCATTTCTGTCTCACCAAGAGGTCTTAGCATTGGCACTGCTTTCTCCAGCACCCGCTGTTCCAAGGTGAGGACTCATCCTGCCAGGAATGAACTCAAAAACCAAGTCAGACTTACTGTACATCTATAAAGGGGCACCAGGACGACATCCACATTGTCCCATTTACACCACCTGACACCCTTCACTGCACAAAAACCCCTCACTCAGCATCTGGCAGCCTTTCCACACCATGTCCTTTGTACACACTGCCTGGACTGAGGATCACAGTGCTCACCTGTTTAAAGCAGGAAAGGCAGCGCTGTGGGAGGCAGGGCATGCTTGCAGACCTCATGACAAATCTCAAAGCTGGCCCATGATGCAGGTGTCTTGAAACAAACACATCCTGCTATTTATCTTCTTCTCACCCCAGCTCAGTGCTTCTGCAAGTCTTCCATTAGCCAGGTTTTCAAGCCCCAGTTCTAGACATACATGCAGTGCCAGCTTCCTCTGGGGCAAGGAGTGTCCCAGAGGCATGAGAAATGAGATTTCCCGTGAGATATGCCATCCATGCAGTCACCTTGCAGTCTGCTCCATGGCACCCAACTCGTGCCCAGAGGTGCTGCCCAGGGCAGGCAGCTGCTGCTGAGCCATTACGTCTGGGGAAGATTTGAAAAATCATTTGGTTTTCCCCCACTTACTGAAGCACAGCAGCTTCAAGGACAGCTGGATTTCCACGTTAAAAGAATTAGGGGTAAATGCCTTATTTTGTTCTCATTAAGGTTGTAGTCTACTCATTCCATTTTCGTATTTCTGACACATGGAAAATCACACCTGAGAGACATTGTTCCACAGTTAATCTTCGTTCCAACCAAGATGGAATTTAGCCAGTTCAGTGCATGCCTGAAGTCCAGTTGTATTTCTGGCAACTGCAAACACCACTGATGCCCACGATCACCACATCAAGACCCTAATCCAAACCCACTGTTTTCCCTTTTTAAAAATGTGACTGCAGGTAAACTCATGAGAAATTCCTGTGACAGCTCTCAGAGAGAACAGAGAAACTCTGCAGGTTGTCTGGTCCTATGAGCTATATATAAAAAATGTATATATTTTATCTTTTGTGCAAGGCGCTGAAATGAAACTCGAGTTTCATTTTGGCACAGCAGCCCCAGCGCTCAGTGCCCCTCTCCAGCTTCCCAGAGGTGCTCTCAGAACTCTGTTTCAGAGCTGCATTTTGCCACACTGTGAAGAGTGGAAACAACGGCTCCCACCTCAAGCAATGCCCAATCTTGCAGTGTCAAATACAGAAGTAACTGAGGGTCCCTTAGCAGCCCCTGAAGAGCTTCTGGCATCTCCAGCTAGAAATTCAACATTTAACTTCTGGCTTGCCCTCAACAAGGAGCAGTCTGTCCTCCCCAAGGACAGCACGGTGCTTGGACATCTGGGCTCTCAGATCAGCTCTCTGTGGACTCGGGTATCTGTATCCTGTAGGTGAAATCATACAGATGCTTATTAATTGTCTCTGCCACCCCAATCAACTCATTACTGAAAAAGATGCAGCTGATAATTATGCCAGATGCTAGCTGCGCTCTGGAAAGGAGACCACACATGACTGCCCTCGTAGGCTAATGAGAGTTCAAACAACCATTAGTATCTGTATCAATCTACTAATTGCCTGATGATACGGGGGAAAAAATGAAGATTTTGGTGTTTTTCTGATACCTTTGATCTGTTTATTTGCTATGTTACTATGGTTCATTTCCCCTTCACTCAGGTTGACACTGGCTGGGTAATTTTTCTCAGCACTTTATAGAATCATACAAAAAAAGGGAAGAATATGCCATTTCTTTTAAAAGATGCTAATGCCTCCACTGTGAACCTTTGACAGACAGTGCCTTTCTTTTGCTGCTGCACCAAGTCTTACCCAAAGGCAAGCAATCCCAACCCAGTGAAAGCAAGACTTGCTTCAGTTTCTACAGCAGTTGAAAAAGTTACTGAAACACTTCAAAATAATCAAAATAACTGCACCGAATTCTTGCAGATCTTTGTCCTTCTTTTTCCACTGCATTGAATTTTCTTAGGTGTGCCCAGCATGTAGCAGTTCCAGTAAAACCAAGATCTCTGCATGTCTCCAGCTCTCTCCTTCTCATGTACTGAGACCACACTGCAAAGCTGGGCCCTGTGACATAATTGCCTTGAAACCATAGATCCCTTGGCAGCGTAAAATACTGAAACCTGAACTGTGGTGTGATTCTTTTAGGGTTTTTTGTTGTTTCTTTTTCAGTGTAACAACAAACCGTAAGTGTAATAAAGACAGTAAAATTGTTCGAAAAAGTATCACCTTTAAAACCTGATTCTCTTCAGGCTTTAGTAGTAAAAACACAAAGATATCGTGAGAATTAAATCTTTCTCTTGAAAGTAGACAGTATGATTCGTTTTGAGTCACAAACTTCTCTAAATTACTCCAAACCACATTTGCTGAATTTACACAGTGAAACCTTCTGTTCTTTGTTCTCTTTTGACTTCCAGTGCTAGAAATTCAGCTGGGGGAATTCAGCTGGACCATCTCTCATTTATATATCTCTGTCAAACAAATTCTATGCCAGCTAAAGTCCCCGTTTTACAGGTGCTTTCTGGCAACACACAGACAGAAGAAGAGACCAAAGGTGATGTCACAGCCATAGTCTCCCCAGCAAGGATGCTGAGTGTGAAAACAAGCACATGCTCCCTTTCCATGCTCATTCTGGAATGCAAATGCCCGCTCTCTCTTACACCATTACTCATGTAGGGCTCAGCCTGATGCTTTAAGTATCATCACTCACAGATTTCAGCCCAGCTCAGTGGGAATTGCCTCTGTGTTGGCTCAATACTGCAGGCAGGAGAAAAAGAGAAGCAAAAATAAAGAAAAATATTCTGCTGTCTCCTAGCTGCACCGAGTACCATCATATAAAAATATGTTCAGGGCGATTTTTAGGACAGAATTCACTACCACCACTTCCAGCCTCACTCCAGCAGACCAAAGAGTGAGAGTTCTCCCCTTTAGAAAGCTGACAAGATTGAACATAAAATTTTTCAACAAAGAACACACATTATGCACTCTCTTCCAGCTTGCCTCCACCCTTCTCTCCCTGAAACACCCTTGGTCACACAAACCATGGTTTGGTTTTTCCGTCACCCACGTTTAAGCTGCTGTCTCTTATTTTCTGCTGCATTCTTCCTACAGTTTGACCCTTGTAAAAATCCAGAAGTATCACCAGATAAATCTTTCATCCTGTTTGCACCCAGTTCACCCACTGATAGAAATATTTTTCAATGGCAACACCAAATACCTTAAAAATTAATTAGAGCTCCGTGTGGCTGATTCCATCATCAAACTCTGCCAATGTCAGAGTTCCACCCACACCAAGGTCTCACCATTATTAGTCTGGTCTCTGAGACCTTGCTTTTTCAGTTGTCACTGTAAAAGGAGCAGTCAGATGTTTTCTCAGTTCCTCTGACTGGAAAGAGAAGAGGGCACCCATGAGCTTCAGTAAGATCTGTAAATGCCAAAAGGTCGGAGATACATTACCAAGAGGCACTTCAGTTTTAAAATAATTTCAGGCTATTATTTCTAAAGCAGTTGGGTTTTTTTAAGAGTGGGTGTCTGAAGGGTTGAGCTTTTTCTTACTGTAACTAGAATTCAGAAACCAAAAGTGTAGCTCAAAGATCTACAAACCCCATCTACCAAGAGTAAAGGTAAAACTCAGCTTTTTTAACCATCCGGACATGAAGTCACAGCCAAATTTTAGTCATTGCAATTAACTGGACAAGTCCTTTTGGGCAGGCTGTCAGCAGATGTGGGGCTGCACCTAGGAGCTCCAGTGACCATCCCCTTCCCACAGGGTGCATCCTGCTGGGCCTGGGCCTGGGGAGCAGCGTGGGGAGCCTGGGCAGGTCTGCAGGGATGCAGCCAGAGCTTTGAAGATGAGGAAGATGTTGCAGAGCCCTTTGGGCCATGACAGCGACACTCACGGCTGAGCTGTGGTCTTTTTAAACATGCCTCCCTTTAAACCTAATAGCAGGATGTTATGAATCATCAGGTGCTGACATTTCTTCAAATATTTAAAGATTTTAACTCCACTCTGTCATGTGGTTGCCCATTCCTCTAATACAACCATACACACACTGCATTGACAAAGACCTGGCACACAACTTCAAACTAATCCCTTTGAAAAGGTCAGAAAGTCAGGAAAATGCATATTGGAAAGCAATATTAATAAACCATTCTCTGTTCCCCATCACCACAGGCAGCTGAGGACCAGGACATACTGGTAGTGATCCAGAGCACTTTCAGTCTCTCAGCAAGTCCAAATTTTGGGCTGGTTCTGCTCTTCAATAACATCTTTAATTTTCCAAGTGGCTGTACCATCTAACATACCAAATACATCACAATCCTTCTCCAGGTCCTAAAATAATAGCAATTAATTTTAACATTCTGGGCAACATGTTTTTGTCCCTGACCATGGCCTTGGCTGAAATTCAAACCCTCTTCCATTCCTGAACTTCACACCTACATTTTGGCTCCTCAACGTTACCTTTGAGTTCTCAAAACTGGCTTGTGGCTCACTTGTTTGAACGGTTCCTTACAAAACTTTCCACTTTGCTTGTTGTCTTGCCTCCACCTAAAGCAGGCGGTTATCCACAGGCAGGGAAAGGAGAGCCATGCCTGTGACACCCACAGCGGTCACTCTGAGCAGCCATCCCCCTCCTGCCCTGCAGATCCTCTGTCCTCTTTCACTTCGTGTTCTCACCCTCGCTGGCAGTCACCTGTCCACAGAGCTCCTTTCCAGATTTGGTGCTTGCCAGCAAGCCACAGCTGGGACTCTTCTGAGAATCTGCCCCAGATTTCCCTCAGCAGTGAGAAAAAGCTGCTTTTTCCTGTACACTGAAAGCTGTGGGATTGAGTCACTTTTCTTCTCAGGTCAGAGAGCTGAGACCTGAAGATCTCGTGTACATCTGGAGCTGGACCTTAGCTTAACATGGTGCTAAGTTAAAGGTGAAGAACTGGGGGTAATGAAATGACCGACATGCAACACGAAGAGAACACGAACATGAAAGCCCTGCCTGGGTTTCCTTCTGGCTGAGAGCTTCACTGCACAGCACCCAGACCCTTTGGTTTGCCTTCAGCAGTAGTCAGTCTCCTGACCCTTGGAGAAGACAGACCCGTATTAAACAAAACACCTTTAAACCCTGAGGGCACCTTAAAACTAGCCCGTCACCACAGGCAGAGAGATTTCTGAAGTGGAGATCACCCATCTCTGAGCATGGCTCACCAGGAGGAGGCATTGAGGCTCCACAGAGGCAGAGCCCCTTTTCTGCTGGATCCCCTGGATCCCCTGGCTACTGGGATGAGGCTGAAGGCAAGCTGGGCTTCCTCAGTGCCTGTGCAGCACAGCGCTGCTGGACCCGGCTGTGAAAACTCACCGGGATGCAACCCAAACCCCAGCACTCACACTCGCTTTGTGGTACCAGTGTGTACAATAAAAATTGTGTTGGTGTGTGCAGCATCAAGCTAACAGATTTAACAGCATCACACACCTTTTTTCCTCCCCTACCTTGTTGCTCACATGTTGTTAAGACCTGGCTAAGAATCTCTGTCCTGCTGAGTAGCAGCTGCTCCTACCACGAGTCCCTTGGATGTTGGTGTGGGAGGTGCCATTGAGCAGAAGAGTAATAAGCCATAATTATAAAGTGCATCCATATGTTTGGGGGAGAATTCCAATCAAATTAACATGTGTGGGGTTCCCTCCAAACATGCATCTTCTTCTCAATCCAGACTCATAAGAGCTCTCCTATACAAAAATGGTCAGTATTTCTTAGTTCGATAAACAAGGTCAGGTTAAAAAGAAGAAAACAAGTACAAAAAATAGTTACTCTTTTTAACTACTCGAGAGGAACAAATTTTAAACCAGCAGTTACAGTTTCAGGCAGAGATTTGGCTGAAAAGTGGCAGGCTTAATAAAGTGCAGTTCTAGAAGTTTGGATTCATTTTCATCTCAAATTTGATCTGACTTTTCACAAGTTTATGAGATCAGAAAGAATGGAATAAACAATATTCTGGATGCTGGAACAATTTACTCCAAAGAACCAGGTGTCAACACTGAAAAACATGAACCAAGCATCATCTCTGGAAAAGCCAGATTACAGTAAGACCATTAAAAAATAAAGATTTTGTAGTTAAAGAAAAATATACTCTAACACTTTCTCCCTCTCCCCACATAATTTAGATCACAAGCCAGACTGCTAAATCAGCATCAGTGTTATAGCCCTATTTAGTATTGCTTCAGTGGTTGTGGTTATTTACAAAAAAATGCTCAAGACCAGAGAAATTTTTATGCTAAAATATTTAAATACTTGACTTTAGAAACCCTTACCAGGAAAACAACAGGAAAAGGATGTGGCCTGATAAATGCTTCTAACATCTTCATCAGTGTCATATATTTATTCATATGAGTTGGATTTCACTGAAAATTAATAAGTGGGAGCAGTCAGAAGTGCAGGTGTGTCACAATACCAAATGAGCAGCTATCAAGCTTCATTTTCAGGAAGGAAGATGACGTTTTCTAACTCACAATGGATGTTGTCCACTAAAACCCTTTAAACCTAACACTGAAGGGGCATTGTAAAAAGGCAGAGAGCGGTGTAGGCTCAGTCTGTGCACACCAGCCCTCTGAGGGAAGCAAAGCAGGAGGAAGAGGAGGGGGGAGATGGCACGAGGGAGAGGGCAGGAGCAGCAGGGTGAGGGCAGGAGCAGCAGCTCTCCCTTCTTTTCGTTGAAATCCAGAGTTTGGGGTTTTTTGTGGAGCCACTGGGCCCCTTTCTGTGGGGACCACATCTCTAACTCTGCACACGCAGATAGCATCCTGTAGATAAAGAGGCTGGCATGAAGCTCTCCCTGCCCCACTTCACACAGCCTCACCCCAACTGAAATGGCATTGAAATTAATCACAAAGGCGGAAAGATTCAAATTAATTGGGTGATTACATACGTACGAAACATGAAAGGAAATAAGACCTCATTTAATATTTCTTTTGTTTGTTACTACATACTATCAACACAGTTTCAACACTTACCACCCGAGAGTAGTTAATTCAGAATAGGAAAGGGCAGACAGACAAGTTTTTTTGGAGGAATGTAGGACTTCTAGAAGGGCGTGAACATCCAGCCGTAATTGATGCAATGTTGTCCCTCCTGGGTGGCAGACAGAGCTGAGCCCCAGGAAGAAGCAGGCGAAAAATTGTGTTGGTCTTGGCTATCTGGATCTGGGAAACTGCACTCCATTGCAGGTGTGTTGTACAATCTTTGGAAAATCCTTCTTACTATCTCTGCTTTGATTTCCCACACATAAATTGGAAAAAATAAACCCAAACCCTTCCTGTGCCAGCAGGACAAGACCAGAACAGGTACGTTGAGGACAAAAAACCCAACACTGGCTGTGCCCAGCAGGCAAAGCCTGTCATAGTGCATTGAGATGTCCTGTGCAGAAATTTAAATCACCCTAAAAGTGGTTTGTCCAGACACAAACACCACACCTCATCAGCACAGCATTCAGCAGGGACAGCATTTGATAAACAGGTTGTAATGTTAGCAAAGCACCAAACAGATGTGTCCAACTATGCACACAAAAGGAGGAAAGAGATTTTCATTAGCAGCCAGCTCCTCTGTGTGCTCTACCTCTGGTGATAAAACATTCAATTTTACTAGTATGTCATGATATCATAAATACATGCATTGCTGCTGACCTGTTAACACAAAATAGACTGTGAGTTGATGTTTGGCACAATGGTACATGCAGTTTACATAATGAAGCAATAGAGCAGAACACAGAGAAAGCAAAATGAATTCAAGTAAAACCATTTTTTTTTAAAGTTTCCCTTCCCCCCCCCCCCCCCCCCCCCAGCAGGTCTTTTGCAAACCTACAATTTTGTAAGAATATTTTCTTTGAGGAATATCTTATCTATAGAAATTCAGGAAAATATAGGTTTGTCAGCTTCTCACTACTGTCATTTCATTCCTAACTACTAACTAATTAATCTCTTTCTTAATGCTGATTTTCTAAACTTGGAGGTTTGCTGTCATTCAATTTGTGCTACCATAGGAACACTGGAAACCATGATTCAGCTGCCAACCTGAGTTTTTCTCTTCACACAGTTTTTAACTCTTCACCGACAATCCACTGCTGGCTCCAATCACTTGACCCACTCGAGACACACTTTTTCTCTTGCCTAAAATGCCTCTTGGGTTCTTCTTCCATTCTTTATTTTCTTGTAATGAAATGACATTTAATGACCTTCCCTCCCTGCTGTAAATACATCTGGCAGTTTCTCACAGACACGCTGTGCCATTACACACCCAGAAACAAGGCAAGGAAAACTGACTTTTCCCGTTAAGAAGAAACAGAACCATGAGATGTGGGGTCTGATTGAGACTCTTGTGGTCACCACAGGGTGCATGCAGTACCTCAGCCAACCAAGCAGCACAATTTTGGCTCAAAATCGAGTGGAAGTGCCTTTTGGAAAGGAGGTCCATTTGTGCAGTTTTTTTCCTAGAGCTGTATATGCAATTCACAACTGTGAAAAGTAAAATGAGATCTTGATCATCTTCAGTAACTGATTTATTTTTTTTTTTTCCCACCTTGCAGAATTCCAGCCGAAGCGCCTGTCTGATCTTGCCAGGTCTGCCATCTGATTTGGAAGTTGCCGTGATCTCTCAGGAAATACTAGATTTGCAAAAATGCTGTCTCAAGCCTTTCAAAGGTAATGATAATTTGAAGACCAGTGTAGCTAATGGTTTAAGTAGGAAAAAAATACCTTAGAAGTGTCAAAATGACTCAGTCAGTAGGCAGAAGGGACGCATGGGCTGTGATGTGTTATGCAGGGGTGCACGAGCCTCACTTGAACGCCTGCTCTGCGGAGCCAGAGAACAACTGAAAGTGCAAAATCTGCAACATCAGAGACAGATCTCCAGCAGTTTAAAAATTTCAGCACTCTCAGGGCACTGAGATGGAAAATATCTAGCCTGCTGCTCTGGACTCAGAAGTCCCGCAGGAGCATCCTCAGCTGATTTCTCTGCGGAAACCGAGATACGTCTCTCCAAAACCACTGGATCCGTTCAACACTGAACAGTCACGGCTCAAAGAGCCATTGCCGCTCACCTGCTCTCCCGAGCAGCAGATCCAGCTCCTCCAGCACCGAAGGGACCCTCGCTCCCCGGGGCACTCTTGCACAGCCAGGGCTGGCCGGTGCCCCCCTCGCTCTTTCGGCGGGCACCGAACGTCAGCGCCCGCGGTCAGAGCGCGGATTCGGCACAGCGGCTTCCCGGCCCTGGCCCTCGGCCCCACCGGCCGCACGCACTCAGTCCCTGCGGCCACTTCCTCCACAGAAAAGCTTCATTTCTGCTGTTCCCGTGCTTTGGTCTTCTCCCCTAACCATCAGAGCTTTTGGCTCTCCCTTGCTCGCCATTCCAGGGTGAGGATGCCGGGACAAACAGAGCCGGCGAGGACAAGAATCTGAGCGCTGGGCTGGTGAGGACAGGTCGGGATAAACTGAGCCACACAAAAAGCTGTTCTCCCCGGTGACACACCACAGACACACGGCAGGGCTGAAGCCGAGTTCCTCGTTTCTCCTGTAGCCACGAGATGGAGCAACTCAGTTACAAACAGTTCCACAGAGCCACCGGGTGAAGGTGATGGGACATTTCATCCCACTTTCTGCTCACCCAGAGGCTGCAGGCAGTTTTGGATCACAGCAGCGGATGCTCTCTCTTCTCAAGCAGGGCAAATACTTTTCTCACTGGTTAGGCTATGATTTAAATCGGTAAAAAACCTCATCATGTCTTCACTGCACAGCCCCGTGTGGTTACTGACATGTCATAAACTGGAAGGCTGAGAGCAGCATCAGCCCCATGCTGACGCCGTTCCCAAGAGCCAGGACTGACAGCAGGAGAGCCAGGACTTCGGCTGGCACAGGCCAGCGCTGCAAGGAGAAGGTTGGCCTTAAGGACAAGCACATGGAATCAGCAGAACTTCACTGGCTGCCCCTGAGGGATGTGTGTGTATCCTGAAGGTGAGACGAGTGCCTGAAGGTGAGGTCTGTGTGGCAGCAGTGGTATGGCAAAGTCCTCAATACCAACAAAGCAATGCGTGTGAAGCAGCTCCTGCATCAGGAAACAGGCACAAGATGATGCATTCAGCACCTGAAATAACGTGGAACAGGAGGCTCTGCATACACTGGTGGTGTTGGTGACACACACAGAAGTGTCAAGGACAGAGGAGAATGTGTAGAGATGGCCCCCTTCTCCCAAGTCTCCAAGAAAAGGGACCCAAACTTGGACCTGGGGACTTTGTGAAGAGACACATCCCAACAGCACAGAGTAGAGCCTGTGTTGAGAACAGAAAGGTTCCTTGCTGCCCACTGCTTTCTCCCCCCTGCATCCCAAGTAAGCTGTTAAGGAACAGTGTGAGAGTCCTTCAAGGGCTGTCCCAACCTTTCCATTGTGCTGCTTACTCAGATTCATTTCACCCTCTCCATCAGCCCTCAGCGACACACTTTTTCATCCATTCCAGTTTGAAGAGAGAGGAGCCTTCACACCTTGCCCCAAGTGCATTTGTACCCCTGAGCATGCCTTCCTGGCCATTTCTTCTCTAAAAAAACCCACAAGGATTCTGCTGGAAAAAAAGCAGATCACTCACTGGTCGTGGCTAAACTAACCCTGACACTGCTGCTTCCTCATCCTGCCTTTCCCAGAGCATCTCTCTCCAGATGTGGAGTCTCACGGGGCTCTGTGCAGCTCGGGGACACCTCGCCCAGGCACACCTGGTTCAGGACAGCCTCCAGCAAGGTGGGCAGTGCTCACATGGCTCAGAACATGAGGGTCAAAGAGAAAATGAGACAGAAGAAAAAGCACCAAGCGTGTGAGGGGAAAATGTTGAGTGGGAAGACAGAGCACCCGCTCTGAGCGTTGGTGGCAGTTTCAGAAGTGGCATCTGCAAACCCCAGAGGGGGCAGGAGCACTGAGAGCGCTCTGGCACATCCGTGCTGATGGCAGCCCTGCTGCCCACCACCCAGGCCCACGTCTCTCTCCGCGGTGGTGGTGCCTGCCTGTGCCGTGTGTGGGGATTTGTTCACATCCATGGTCACAAGACCACCACAGGATACACAGAAGTGAAACCTAGCTAAAAATGAGATATGGTGCTATTCATTCAAACTTGTATTGGGTTTTTTCCTTTGGAGGTGTTTTTTTTTTTTGTTCCTTAAATAGAGTAATTTAAACTAAAATACCATGGGAGAGCCCCTAAGGGACTATTTCTTCTCTCATCACCCATCCCTCATCTCTTTCACAGAGATAGAATTTTAATTCAGCCAGTATAATCCTCAGTTTTGAAATTTAAGTTGTGTGCAGAAGACCAAGCAAAACTACATCTGTGGCCTTTCTTTCCGTTTTTGGAAAGAGCACTGCAAACATACATACAATGGCCAAAAAAACCCACTTTTTTCCCCTTCCTACCTGTACAAAATCATTGCCAGATACTCTCCATGGGTATATTCCCTGCTCCCTAGGAGTATCAACAGATGTAAGAGTAAACCTTGACTCTTTTGAAACACCAAGTGAATACCAGATGACCAGCTGAAAATCAGCAATATCTTTTTCGTTTCTGATATCATTAAAAGTAAGGGAAACAATGACAGGATTTAGCTCAAAGCACATTTTGACAACTAACACTCTACCCATGGAGTAGATCAATAAAATCCTGTATTGGACAAAACCAAAAAAAAACCCCAAAACAAGCAAACAAACAAATTTAAAAACCCCCAAAACAAAGTCTGTAGAGGCAGAATTTCTGTTACCAGAACCTCATTTTAAAGGGTGACTCATGGAGATGTGAGTCCCACAGAGCCATGTATTTACGTCCTTAAATGAGCTGTGTGACATCCTACGTACATAGTGCCTGCACGCAGACACAGCGTGGGGAGGCCAATGCTGTCATGGAAATCTGTGATGAAACAAAAAGCAGCAGCACTTGGTGCTTTCTGACATTCTGACCAGCAGCTGCTTTGCATGCAGCAGACTCCGCTGCCTTAAAAGAAAACACAAGGCCACAGAGTTCCACAAGCTGAGAAGGAGAAAAAGTCAACAACTAGAGCACAAGGCAGCCCAAAGGTAAGATGACAAGAGATATTTTACTATAGCAAAACCTTGCCTTAAAAGCTTTTCTCTGGTCACGAGATCCAGAAACTAATTAAGTATTACATAACTTGCATTGCTTACAGCCTAGCTAACTTTTTTTAATGACTGAACAAAACTGCCCTTTGAATTTATGCTTTATATAATATTTTTTGTGTTTTTTATTTAAATAAACCTGCACTACAGACCCTAGTCTGAAATATCTTTTAAACATAGCAAGAATTTTCTTAGTTAATCATCTCTGACCCAACACAGATGAGAGGCTAAAATCCTATTTCTCTTGACCTAGAATTTCCTAGATACATTATCAAACAAATTAAAAACAAGACTGAAGAAAAAGGAAAGTAGTAATGAAATCTCCTACAGAGACATTGAAGTAAAGAACTTTTAGTATTTATTACTTTTCAGAAATTCCTTAATTTCCTCCCTTTGGCTCTCAGTGATGGGCTCCCTCCCAGCATCAGATTCACAGTGCTTCACGTTGCTTTTCTTACTTCTAAGCCAGCAAGTTACAGAATCTCATTTACCTGCCCTTACTTTGTCCTTAAGGAGCAAAGAACTAAATTTCCTTTTTGCTGATCTTAATCTCACTCAAAGAGATCTTAATCTCCCAAACCACAGTAAGGGAGAGTTTATCTGTGAAATACTCAGGGGGGTGATTTGATCTGCAGGACAGAAACTTTGACTGCTCAGTTGACAAATCTAAAACAGAACAGCGTCAAAATCAGCAACTTGTGTAGGAAAGACACTGGTTTGAAGTGAAAACTAGAGAACAGCAGAAAGCCTTTTCTGTGTGCTGATGGAAAGATCCCTGACAGACTTTATTTACAGGTTCCATTTCCTGTTATGGAACTGGCTGGAGGAAAGGATCAGGTATTCCAGGGTATTTGCATTTTTAAGTGACTACAGCACTGCAGAAACCAATGAGCACTTTCCTAGTCCTTATCAGGAGAGTCTGAGGGCAGGATCAAGCCAGAACCCTTCCTCTAAAGAAGATAATTACTTTGTGACCCCAGCTCACAGAGTGCCTGCCTCGACACTTTTAGTCCCCTCTCTGCAGAGGAGAATCCAGCTGCATGTTTCCTGTAACTCCTGTCTCTGCCGTGGTAAGTCTGGCTGATTTAGACAAAATCTCATCCTTCTACTAAAGACTTAACCTCTGCTAGAAATAGCCTATTGGAAGCTTCCTGCCTGCAGCTTTTAGACGGCTTTTACAAGGGCCAGTGGTACTCCCAGTCCTCCCTCTTTGTGCAGGAGTGGTGGGAGAGTGTGCAGGATGGCAGTGACTGTACGGGATCTTCACATTAATAAATGTGTGGGGACCTTTATGTTCTTGGCACTCTGAGATCTCTTATGATGCAGGAAACCGGATCCACATAATTATTTCCACCCTTGCGATCCAAGAAGCCCTAAAATCAGGGCCTGCTACCTTGGTTCTGGAGAGATTGAATTCTCCAAGAGGATGGTACAGTCACATACTCTGTCCAGCCTAAATTACAAGACAGCACAGAGTGGGGTTACAGGTAACAGTGCAAGTGAGGCTTGGACAGCAGGAAGCCCTCTTCCCCCTTGAGGTATAAACTTGCCCCAAAATCATTGGCACTGAGCAGTTTCATGTTACTGGGAGCTGCAATTAAGCACACAGCAGTCCAAGAGAGTGGACACACAGAGACCTTATTAGTCTTTGTTCTATATCTTCTATGTGATCTTCATCCTTCCTTGTGGTGATTTTCTTCTCTTCCAGCATACCTGGAGATATGAATGACACCCATGACAAGGGCAATATCAGTGCTACCGTGGAATTGTTCCAGCTCATCGTGTACACCCCCACTTTTATCCTGGGATTGCTGTTCAACATAATGGCTCTGTCCTTCCTGTTTTTTAAGGTTAAAAAGCTGTCAGAATCTACAGTCTACATGATAGCCCTTATATT
Organism: Hirundo rustica; assembly: GCF_015227805.2. NCBI lineage: Eukaryota > Metazoa > Chordata > Aves > Passeriformes > Hirundinidae > Hirundo > Hirundo rustica. The sequence goes on along the minus strand of NC_053459.1, from coordinate 1,536,604 downwards.
CCTGGATACTTTGCTGTTGTTTACTCTTCCTTTTAAAATCATTTCCTACCACCTTCAGGACAGCTGGAACTTGGGGTCTGTGTTTTGCTCCACCTTGGAGAGTCTTTACTTTGTGAACATGTATGGCAGCATCCTCATCTCCCTGTGCATCTGTGTGGACCGGTACATCGCTATCCAGTACCCTTTCGCGGCCCTCACCCTCAGGTCCATCAAGAAAGCTGCCATGGTCTGTGCTCTCATCTGCCTGGGCACCTCCGTGGGGACAGTCTCTACTTTCCAACTGCATGGAAAGGGCCACAACATCTCGTCCTGCTTCCATAACTTCTCCAAGAGCACGTGGGAGAACGCAGGCCTGTTCAGCACCTTGCAGATCATCTTTTTCGGCAGCATGGCAGCCATGACTTTCTGCACTGCCCAGACTGTCCGGTGCCTGAGAAGGCACAGAAACCCCGAAAACCCCCAAACACACAGCACCAGAGCAGAGAGGATCGTGGTGACAAACCTGGTCGCCTTTTTGGTGTGTTTCACACCTTACCACGTGGCATACTTCGTGTACTTCTTGGTGAAGAACAACATTGTCCACATTTCTTTTCAACAAGTGCTACGAGACACTGTTCAGGTGACCCTTTGCTGGGCAAACCTGAACTGCTGTCTTGATGGGGTGTGTTATTATTTTGTTTTAAAGGAGTCCTTGGAAGACACATTGCAAAACAGTGAAAAAAGAGCCACGCAAAAGCCTTGATTTATGTACTGCATGTTCATTACTTGGGATGATGTGTGGAGAGGTTTTAGTGGAAAGTACAGGGTTCTGAACTTCTTAACTAAGCAGTTTGCTTTAAATACTCACAGCTGAAAATATTTCCTAAAAACCAGAACTAAGTCCATTTCTAGAAGACTGTTCCTAACTTTTTTAATAATGTCTCCTGTTATTTATGGGTAAAAAAAAAAAAAACCAAAACAATTATTCATATAAATCTGATGCATATTTCTTTGGTTAAGATTCTTCTTTACTTTGAAAAGAAAAGAATGTTCACTTATATGTGGTAGCATATTTCAGCTTCCCTGTCCACACTGTATCCGCAAACATTCCTCAAAACTTTAGTCACTGCAGTAGGACTTGGCCTGTTAAGAAACAAAAACTTGAAGTTCATGGTAAAAAGCTTCAGATGAAATTTTGCCTCCCCTCTCCTGGTCCTGTACGCTTGTCTTCACATACATACACCTGTCAGGTTTAGACTTGCACGTGCTTTAAAAAAAAAAAAATAATGATAGTAACTCTAAATGCAAAGGCAGTTTTAGGTTCACATGGGTATAGCAAGATCTCCACGTCGTTCCTCCACTCCTTGACTTGCTCTGCAAGGTGCAGTACTTCTTTTAGTGACAGCTGCTGTGACTACCTCATCACACAACTAACTACAGCTGCCACTGGCCCAAATCTCCACACTGCACACACCAATCGACTCCCCCAGTTCCAGGCTTCCTCACCAGCTCCTCTCCTGCCTGCAGGCTTTTCACATCTGTTCCTTCCTGATTGGTTACAAACACAGTTTCGTGAACATAGCCAAAACAAACAAGAGCATGAAATAAAATCCCCTAGTCCAATGTAGTGGCAAACACATGAACCTGAAGGAACAAACCCCACCTCATGGGGGGATAAGATAAGAGCAGCCCTGATCCCCAAAGCAGTAGCCAGAAACACACAGAACCCTGGGGGAAAGCAACCTTTTGGACCTCAGAGCGAGCTGAGCGCTACCATTCCCCAAACAAACAAGGCAATAAAAAATAATCAAGCAGCGAGAGCCTAACATGCCAGTCAGTTACTTCTTATCAGTGCTCACAGGCGCAGATAAACCCAAAGACAACCGGGATCCAGCCTGCAGAGAGGCAGCCCACTGCTCTGGGCCACCCCCAGTGCCACCTGCAACACCGTCCCAGCCATCAGCCGCCACCTTCCTGAGGGATGATGCTGATTTAGCATTCAAAGCCAAGGAGTTTTCATATTCATGCCAAGCTAGATCCTTGCAATACCTCTTCGAGGCAGGGATACTAATCCCAGCCTTTGAACTGTGTCTTTTCCACACACTTTTGACAACGATAATGCGCAAACTGTGTATTGATTTCTCCCCTGAGCTGGAGGTTTACATGTCTGTCAAAGTGAATGTTTTTGAAGTGAATCTGGGTATGAGATTGTACCAAAAAAATCCAGTTCCGGCTGGGAACACTGACCCCACACAGACCTAGGTATGTACTGCTGCTGACAGAGTCCTTTCGGTGTTCAGGCAATGAATTGTGCTTCTGAGAGGATTTTGACTATGTATTTACCTTATGTCCTGGTTATGAAAAAGTGCCTGAAAATAAAATTCACCAGGATGTTCCAGCAAGAATTCCCTCCCCATAGCAATGGCCATTTCCACTGATTCCCTCAGTAACTTCAGAATATCTGACTGAATATCCCTGCTAGCAGACAGGGAAATCCTCATCCTCACAACTTACCTCCTAACTAACTGCACTTCAGGAGACACAAGGCTTTTACCATTGCAACTTCAGGCTCCTTTTGGTAAAAGAGTTAACAAATCATAGAAGAAAATAGTGCTGAGGCAGAAGAGTTATTTTACATCCCAAAGCAGTAGGCCATGCCAAGAGGGCCTCAGGTTTAACTGACAGTGCCTGAACAGAGGGAACAGGGATTGCGTCAGGACCTCGGGAGGCAGAAAATGCCAAAGTGTATGAGAAAACTGGTCTCAATTGCTCTTTTGTAGCCTGAAGCAGCTCCATTATTTTCACTGACGTGACTTTGGGCTTACTGCAATAACTGAGACTAGAAGCTCACCTGTAGTTTTATGCTTCCTCTGTTGCTCAGCTTTTTCTGAATACACCCGTTCTTTGTTTTGTTACCCTGCTGTCCTTGGTCCCACAGATCATAAAGTAACTTGCACTGTAATTTAATTTAGAGTGTTGCTAGACAGCAGGGAGTTGAACATCAAATTTGGGATTTTTTGGCTTCTAGGCTACCTTCCTCAGCAATAACATACTGCTTAGAAGGGTCTGGGATGTTGACCAGATTAAGCATTGCTAACACTGTACAAAGGACAAGTTAAAAATGCTTGAGGCATTTAGTCTTCTCCTGAGCATTTCTTCTCCTCTGTGTTTCTCCAGTGATTCTGGCCACTGATTTTTCTAGAAACAAACAGGCTGAGGTGTGGAACAGAAAGTACCTGTCCACAGAGAGGGTATAGCCAAGCACGGTCTGAGCTCCCTGCCTCTCCACATGGCCTGTAGTGCGTCTGCCAGCTCTAAGAGAGCACAAAGATCAGGCCACAGTAATGACCTTCATTCTGCATTCCTAGGAAAAATTAGAATTTTGTAAAGGCAACACTTTCTACTCAGAAGTTTCCTGCTGGATCTTACTGTTTCTGGGCCTCTGAACATTCACTGTCCAGGTCAAATGTAGTGTTGTCTGATCCCTTCTTTGCTCAGGTGGGTAACTGCAGCAGCTTGCTCATTGGCAGGCATTTATATCTAAACCATGACATGGGGTATTACCAAGACACTATTAAAAAATGTAGAGTGCTAAGAAATAAAAGGAAAAAAAAAATCTGAAAACCTGAAATTCATATGAAGAAGAAGAAAGCAAACCCAAGGATTTGTTTGGAAGCCATTTGCCCACAAGAATCAAGGACTGATTCCTAACACATACAGTTCGTAGCTTAAAATCATTTGTTTATTCCAAGAAAATGCAGTGGGGGCTAGAGAGCTGCTATAGAGCATGTCTTCTACTTGAACTTGGGTAGTGAAAGGCAAAAGGTTTGAAGCAGCACTGAAACCACAGTGGGTCAAGGGAGCTGATGAAGCTGCTCTGCTGGGGAGCTTCACTCTTTGGGCCGAGGAAGGCATTTCAATGGAGAAGCCTTTCAAAAATGCACCCTGAGGCTGCCAGATTTCTTGCCAAGTGTTGCAGACATTCAAGCCTGTATCCTGTTCACATAAGCAATTTTCCCACTCACTTCTTTGCAGGTTTCACTGAGAGACTGGGCATGTGCTTCAGCAGCAAATGCTCTATTCCCTGCAGCCTCACTCACCTGGGAAAATAGTGAGGCTCAGACTTAGATTAACTCTGCACAACTGTCCTTTGCTTTCCAAATTTCTTTTCTTCTAGTACAACTGTTGTTTTATGTGTCAGGCTCAGGAAGTATCTCTTTGGCTTGGGAAAGAATAAAAGGTTTAAAAGAAAACATCACCAATTACAATTACAAATAACCATGGAAATCCCAACCAAAGCATTCATCTCCCATATGGAAACAGTATTTGTACCAGGCATGCAGAAAATTCTACTGAGTTTTCACTATTTTGGGAATAAAAATGTAAAAAAATCCACTTTATATATTTTATAAAAGATGTTCACGTACAATGAATGGAGAAAAGTATTTACCATGAACAATATCACATCTGTGATCAGTCATAATAAAAAAAAAGCTTCAGACAAGTAATTCTCAACAGAAATAAAAACGGTTTTATAGAGATTTTCTTATGCTTCACTTCTCTCAAAATGTTTTTGCATTTTTACTGCTGCTAAAATGAGTTAAAATTGCCCTTTGTTCTCTCTGCAGGACAGCAACATGATCTAGAGATGCATTTGTAGCAGTGTAGATGCTAGGCAGAAGCCCTCTGAAAAATGAAATAGTCAATTTTGCCATGAAAGTGAAGCGCTGCAGGTATGCAGAAGCAGAAATCACACCCCAGCTCCATTCACAGCTATTTCCCCGCAGAGCAAAGCTGTTTGCACGCTCTTTCCATCTGCTGCATTTACTGGTGGAAGTCTCACAAAGAGGTAAAAATGTCCTAAGTGGATCCATAAAGTGGAGAATTCCCACGGCTGACCTTGGTGTGCCAGGGACACGCAGATGTGGCTCCGCTTTTGGAGGGAGGATGCTGATCTCACACTGACCTGTGCCATCTGCTCCTCAATTTGCAGCTGGCCAGCGCAAAGCCACAATGCAATCAGGTGCTCCAGCTTGCCTTATTCATCCCTGTCCTCATCTTTCCTTCCCTTTCACAAGCCTCTGCCTTCAGCTTTTTGGAGACACTGAACCCTTTAGCAAAGCTGACATTTCTTCCTCAGTTGGGTTTCTTGCTACTGAGAGAGGTCTACCATAGCAACAAACTAATGAATCGGTGTCTTTAACTACTGGGAAATGCAGAAGATGCCTACAACCTCCTTCATTTTGTGTATTCTTATTATTCTGGTTTTATACACTGTCACTCCAGAAGAATGGCATTTACCATGTTTTCTAATGTTGCTGTGGGACAGTGTTAAAATGAAAGATCTATGAGGAATCAGAAATGTGTCCCTGGAAGAAGAGCTGAATCAGTGCCATTTGCAGACATCAAATGATGTAAAACCTCACATCTGCTGTATGCTACAGATTCTTATTAATCCTTCTCTCTATTCCAAGACAAAAAGGGCATTAGACTGGGACTGCGTTTGAGAGCAAGCATCAGCAGTTTAGAGCAACAAACACTGGTGGGCAATTGGAAATCCAAAACTAAGCATTACAAATCCAGGAAATCCAATTTAGATTACACTTTGGAGTACACCACAAGAATCCCAACCATTCCTGGGTAAGTATTAACTTTGTGACTACAATCAAAGCCACCTCCCAGAGCCCAGCATTTAACCTGGGCCTACTCGTGCTGCCGTCACTACTGAGACAGGGAAGGATACTGTCTGACACAGCTTTTATCAGTTTAAAGAAAAGCTTAGGCAAGAAAACACAAGAAGTTGCAGACAGCAGAGACCTGATTGACTTCATTCGTACTGATAGCAAGTGGTGTGACTTGAAAAAGTTGTAGCTGAAAGGGGGCACAAAAAAAGGATTGTGACTTTTGCCAAACCCAGCTCAGCACAACAGTAAAAGCCCTGAAGGTAGGTTTGTTTCCCTCATGCAGTCAAAATAACTTGGTATTAATAACAAACATGCTATTTAGACCTTTTATTTTGAGCAGTGAGAAGACAAAAGGAAGCCTGAGGGATAGAACACTGTTTCACTCTGAGCTGCTGCTCCTGCCTGTGACTGCACAAGGACCTTGGGGTGGGACCCCGCTGTGTTACGAGGAGTGTTTGTTCCCTTTTAAGCTGCTCTGTGGTATCCCACCTAACCTCCAAGAAGAGATGGGCTATTTTTGATCCATCGCACTTCTGCCCATCTCTCACGGCAAGAATCACGTAAAAGGAGACAGATAACCCCTAATTCAAACCCACAGCCCAACACATATTGCCTTATGATTACTCAGAAAAACCACATGTAGGCCATCAGGAAAGGGAGGAGGTAAAACAAGGCCATGGACACATTTGCATTTGTAACCCACTCCATGCTATAATGGTAAGAAAAAGCTCAACATGACACTCAGCAGCAATAGTGAGACCTTTAATGCCCCTCTCCTTTGCAACACAAAATACTGAGGCTGGAGTGTTACCTTGGTATGGAAAAACCAAGCAGAAACCAAGCAGTATCACTGATTCTTAGCCCAGGATTCATTGCTGCACACAATCACACCATTCAGATAATTTTTATGCTCCATGTTATTATGGGTTATTGCTCTCTCAAATTAGCCTGTGTCATTTGCCTTGGGATGCCCACGTACACCTGTCACAAAACATCTTTAGAAGATGTCCCAAATCCCTCTCCCACTTTTTGCCCATCAAAAATCCAATCCTGTGGGTAAATACACCCATTCTAACTATCAGGCTATCAGATTGTTTAATTTGAACACCACAGCAGCTGGATTCCCATACTGAAAACTATTTTGTTTGCATTAGATGAAGCATTTGTTTATCTAGGACTCCACTGCATGTGTTCAAGAATCTTATTCCAAACATTCTCCCTCGTCACATTACAGGTTTGCAATCCAGGTCCCAGCTCATGTCCTTTAAACACAGATGCAAAGAGAATCATGTCGGTCACAATCTCTTATCAAAGTTTTGGTAAAATTGTTCAGGATAAACAATATTATTTTCTTGGTTATATACAAAATGTCAAAAGAGCAAAGCTTGAATGTCTTTCTGTCAGAGAGCCAAGAGGAAGGAAGGACTTTACTGGTCAGCTCAGGGACACCTGGAAGTCCTGTGATGTTTTGAGTGTTGATGAAGACAGCACAAAGAACCATCAGGCAAGTTTCTCCAATCAAACAAGATGAAGCAGCAGCACCACAAGCCAACTGCAAGTGACAAACCAGCCACGGAGCCGCACTGCCGGTGGCTCACTGGAACAAAGGGGCAGCAGATCAGGCGCCTGCAGCTCCAGGATTCTCAGCCCCCAGAAGAAGAATGGGGTTTCAAACACAGCTGGAAACAACACATGAAAATTTAATTTCTTTAACAACTACATTTGGCCCTTGGAGGACTCTGGGGAAATTCCTGTCAGAAGGGTATAACTTCCACTGATAGAACTTAAAAATTGTGCACCCCACTCTCTATTACAACCACGTTTGCTCAACCTCTGCAGCATACTTAATCCACCTGAGGTGAGAAACCCTTTTCTATATCACTGTCAGATGCTATGGAAATGAGCCCAGTATCCCAGAGGATTAGAGTCTGGGGGATCCGAGTTAATTGCACTCTCTGTACAGACTCAGGCTCCAATGGTCAGTGTCCAAATAAGGAATAAGTAGCAGGGATGGATGAGCTCTTCAGAAACAAAAGGTCCCATTTTCATGCAAATAGCATTCACTAGGAAGAACAATGAAGGAGAAGTAAAGAAAAGTCAGACAAAGCAACAGAATCCTTATGGTCTGAAGGTTTTTAGGAGGTATCAGCTGCTCCTTAAACTATTAACAAAATTTCTGAGGGTTTTTGTATTTGCTTTTGCATCCCTGGGTGAGAGTTGACAGATGCAACCAAAAGCACGTGTCCAATTTGCTTTGTTTTTGTCACCTAGGTCCTATTCACCCTCAGATGGGAACAGATTTCAACATCTGTTACCAAACTTCTGAAGTAGAAAGAATTTTTAAAAAAGGAGGAAAGAAAAATGCTGTAAAAAGCAGAAGGATGGCAGTGCCAACAGCTCTCTGTGGCAGGTGCCCTCTGTGAAAGGGGCTCCTTCGGAAGATCTTGGCAGCAGCACCCTGAGCCCAAGGTGAGTGAGTGCCAGGAAAGGGGGCAGTGGGAGACAAGGGGGGGGCTATGGGAGCCCCTCAGCACAGGCACAGAGAGCTGACAATCAGTGGGACAGCAAGGGGTGACACTTGCAGCACTGGGAAAAACTCCAGTCTTCAATTGCCAAAGAGGGAAAGTGCCAGGAAAATGTATATACAGTGATACTTCTTAGAATAAATTATGATAAATCATGTATTGCTTTGCAAATTTTTCCATGCTAAGCCCTGGTGACAGAAGACACTTTTTTTGTTGGTTGGTTGGTTTGTTGTTGTTTTCTTGTTCCACTGCCACCAGAGCACACCAAGAGCACATCACATCCAACACATGAAGGGCTCACTGCTCCCCAGCATTTGACTCCAACCATGCCAGTCACCTTTACCACATTTTTGAAATGACAAAGCAATTACAATGCCACCCTTCATGGTGCCACATATCCCTGAGTGCAATCTGCAGCCTCAGCCCTTTCTCCTCCCCTCTCCTGCCACCACGGTGTGACAACCCACCCTTAATGTGAAAAGTGCATATTATATGGCTCTACGCAAGATGTTTACTATATGTATTATGTTGTATTGATTTTTAATATTGTATTGATGTTTTGATAGTATTGTAAATATACTTTTGTAGTTAAAGTGTAGTTTTTGTGTGCCAACCACAGGAAAACATAAATCTTTCAGAGAAAAAAAGAATTTCCTACTTTCTTATCAGAAGAGACCAACTCCTCCGGCCTCTCTCAGCCTTGAGGATGCCACAGAGATTAAAGGAAAAAAAGTGATACTAACCAGAGACGGTTCTTTGTTTGAATGGAGTTTATGCATCATGTATGAAATATATGAATATTCAACAGGCTATTGCTTTTAAGAGATAATCCTTTGTTAACAGGGGTCCTTCTTAGAAGCTTTTTGCTTGGGGAGGCACCCAGACGTCTGTAACTTTGTTTTTTATTGTCTCATATTGTTCTAACTCTAATTGTGCAATTTTTTACTCTAATTCTATTTTTATAACCATCTTATTTACTATTAAACTTTTAAAATTTTAAAAACAAGTGATTGGCATTTTTCACACTTAAGGTGCAACCTTCCCCTTAAGGGTGGGTCATCACACACAGATGGTTTGTTTGGTTTGAAAAAAAGAAAAAAAAAAATTAAAAAACCAACAAAACACCACCCTCTAATACTTCCCTAAATACACCACCACATCCAGGATTCCATCTCCACAACGTGTCCCAGGTTCCTGTTCTGCAATGACCCGGGAGCCCAGGGGACTGTGAGGGCACTCCCAGCTGTGCCTCAACGCATTAGCACGAGGTTTTATATCTAACACAGACAGCAAAGGATATTTAACATCTTTCTCCTCAAAGCCATTTGTCAAATTCAGAAACGGTTTTGGTCAGAAAAGCAGTATTACTTCTAAACACCACCTGTGCCCAGGGAGGATTTTGCACAGAAACACAGCTGCGGAGTCAAAGTGCTGCCTCCTGGCCCCGCATCTCTGTGAGGGAAATCCACGGGTTTGGACATTAAAATATTGATTTAAGCTTTTGACACTTCCTGTGTGTTTGGGTGAGTGCCAGGACACAGCCCCCGTGTGAGGGGGAGGGAGGGCAGGCAGGTCCCGGCCCGCTCCTGCCCCTCTCAGCATTGCCACCACCCAGCCCCTCCATTGCCCTGCTGGGGCCAGTGGCAGCAGCATGGCCACGAAACCTGCCATGAGGGGTCCACTGATGAGGTAACAACATGATAATTCCAGCAGGAACCCTGCAACACGCTCTGGCACAGGTACCGGGCAGCCCTCGGCCCCCTGGCTGAGGAGGCCTGGAGCCACCATGGCGGCAGTCACCACGGCCTCAGGAGCAGGCAGCATGATGCCTTAAGATTTTAGCCTTTATATTTTTCAAATCCTGTGCTGCATTAGTGCATAACTCTATACTTCATAAAAAGTGTTAACTGCTGTCTTCACACTTCAGTGAGACAAAACAATTCCTCTGGGCCTGGAACTCAAGGACACCCTACAGCTTCAGGCCCTGAAAAGTAAAAACAAAAGTGAATTGGGGTGGAGTGAACTGGGGGTAAATGACTTCATTACCTGAAGCTGTAATTGGAGAATTAACCCCTGATATGTAAATGGACCAAACTCATAATTGTTGGAAAAACTCATGACCACCTTGCGAGTAGCCTCTGGGAGGCTCTGACTGCCCGAGGTGTATCTATTGAAGGCTTTTAATAAATTCCCATTTTATTCTCTTAAGTGTGTCCAGCCTCTCTTCTAGGGAGCCACCCCAAGGCATCAAGCAGATACAGAACCTTCCCCTCACCTGGAAAACCACTCTTTTGACCACGCAAGTGGATGTAAGCAGTGCCAGGATACCCCACTGTACCCCAGCTGTGTGGGGCTAAGATTACCCTGCCCACACGTATCACAGCACACAACTGAATGTGCTGACACACAAATATTAGAAGGCCTTAATCAGCTTTACAGCTCCTGCAAACAGTCCTACACAATGCTGCCCTTCCAGCAGTCAGAGTGTAAGAATGGTGGTTGTTAATGAAAAATCGAAAAATTGAAAGAGGCAAACTGAAGATATAAAGCCCCACCAGCTCTTTGTATGGACGAGCACAGCACACTGCTCTGGCAGGGGTAGCGCTTCAGGAACAGCTACACTGATGAACTCAAATTGTCAAGGAGATTAATACCAAATATTTACCTTTTAGTGCAATTAAGCAACTTCATCAAAAGCACTGAATGAAAGCAGAGTGCATTTCCTTTGCAAACCTTAATAGATAATTGTCATGCTTTCTTCCTCCCACTTGACATTTCAGCCAGCCATTTGATATTTGGGAGTTTCTTTTATAAAGGCAACTCGGTTTGAGTTTGCTTATTGTCGGCTCACGCATTTCATGGGCTAACACTGAAATACTGGGTCAGGGGGAAAGAGCAAGCATTTCTATCCATGGCATCTTAATTGAAACTTTTTTAAAAGCTGTTATAAAGCACAGAAAGAAATGGTCCAAAAGGCTTATTGCAAACCTGCTTCATGCTTCAGAGGAGCTCAAACTACGTTGCAACTGTCTGTACTTCTGCAGTATTCATTTTTCTTGGAAAGGGGGATGAGTGTCAGTTCTAAGCACTTCCTTTCCAAATGCAGCAAAATGCTTCTCAAAGCACTTTGATCAGGCAATTCTTTTTCCCCAGGCTGCTGCCACCAAGAGAGGAGCCCCTCCTTGCAGTGCCAGGGGCCTGGACGTCTTCAACTGAATGAAAAACATAGACCAAAATAGGGCAGCAGACAGAATACGCTTAATTGGCCCTCATTTCCTTCCCAAATCCTGAGCTCAAGCCAAGGCAAGACTGACAGCTGTGACCCTTCAACCAGGCAGCTGTCCCCAAAATACAGCTAAGAGCTTGATAAGGACCTACTTAGGGCAGTGTCTGCAGCTAGCACGCCAGGAAGGTAGCACAGACAGCCAAGGCTCGGTGTTCATGTGCCCCAGAACGGCTGCCATTCTCCTGGTCATCAAAACAGCTCCCTTCCTCCCACATTTCCCCCTAACCTGGGGGACAGTTTCATAACCACCCTGCCCACAAAGGGAAACACAGCAAGTTTAAACTGTTCCTGCCAGGGGTGGGGTGAGAAATCACCTGTTTGCTATTCCCAGCCACATTCATTGCCTGCCATTCATTGTCTGCCACATTCACGCCACAGGTGCTGCGTGTGGTGCCATGGGACTTTTCCAACATTGCTCAATAACTGGGCATGCTGTTGGTTTTTAAGGATGATGTTGTGTTAGCCTCTTACACCTCAGTGAGCAGCCTCAGAGACAGCTGCTGCAGCCCTTCAGGGTGTGTGCCCCATGACAAATGTGTGCAGACTGTGCCACAGCAAAGGGCCATCTGGGATATGTATGAAGCTCCTTACAATCCAGGGACTCTTCAGCAGCACTGGAGAAGGCCAGGGATGGGGAGTGCTTTCAGAAATTTGGAGTCAGAATCTAACACAACACACTGAGCCTTCCCCCTGCTCCCTGTCCCCACTGCTGGTCTGACAGCCCTATCTCACTCCAAGGTCTTGCTGAAGCCATTACAAACCCAAAGCAATCATCTGCACAACCTGTGACGGGAACATGGGGCTGCCAGCCCACACAGCCTCCCCTGCTTCCCTCCCCAGGAGCTGGGGCTGCAGATGGCCGTGCAAATCCAGCCTGTAGATGTGGGTGTCTGTGCATGGTTTATTCCATCCTGGCCCCTTTTTTTTCTTTTTTTTTTTTTTTTCCTGGATGTTTATGCAGTGACCTCCAGTGCTTATTCTTAGCTTGTTTAACAACAATAAAGCAGTTTACTAGGCTGCTCCCAAATATTTGATGTACAAAATTACCAGTCAAATTTGGAGACCAATCTGAACTCAGTCAAGTCATAAAATGCTGTCTCATGTTACTACTTTCAGCCCTTAAAACCCAAACCCACAGCTGTGTCAGATCCAAGCCTTTCTCTAAAGGGTAACTGCATTGGCCTGTATTTTCCTACACAACCCCCAGAGACCATAAACATGGTGCTGCTGGTTTAATTGCCACAAAGGCTCCTGTACATTCAAAACCACTGAGCTGTAAATCCTTCCTTTCCCAAATCCAGCTTGCCAAATTTCTTTGTGCATTGCAAAGCCACTGCCCACTGCCCACAGGTGCTTCCCAGGCCTCCTCAGACCCAGGCACGCTGCAGGAGAAGGTACCTAAGGGCCAGGGCCAGGCTGCAGCTCCCAAAACCTCTGCAGAATGTATTGCACTGACGACACTGCTGACACTGGGGCATTTTCAGATGGCAGCTCTGGATATCCACAGTACCAGGGCAAGTCAGCTTACAGCTGCTTCTTTGAGTTTTACTTGCAACAATTTTTGGAGAAGGGAGAATGACTTAGAGGATTGACTGTCGTTCAGGCAGCAGCAACCACAAAATGACCATCTGATAAGGGGGAGAAATGAGATAGGGCCTGATCCAAAGCCTTTCCTGTTACTTCGGGGAGAACAAGTTACTACATGAATAACAAAGTGGGGAACAAAGTGACATTTAGAGAAGTCTCTTGAAAAGAAAGCAAGTTTTAATTTCAGAGGTTTTCTTCAACATAAAGTTGTCTTCTTTTTGGAAACTTCTTTCCAAAGAAATAAGTTCTTCTTTCAGTCATACCAGGAGAATATTCAACCATTGCATAATGTGATTTCAATTCAAATACAGATCTGAAAGTTCAAGTACTAAATTACATACTTGGCCTTTTCACATTAATTAATCCAAATGAATAGAGTAACACACTGGCTTTCACTGGAGAACATCTTTGTGCTAGTTAGAACAGTTAATTAGAGCTGGCACAAACACCTTCCGTATCCAGCTTGAATAATTATATTCCCAGAACAAATTTTCTCAGCAAACTTGAGGAAACAGCTGATTCTTGATTCTTCAGCCCACCCACTTCTTCAAAGCTTTTAATGAGAGAGAAGGAGTTAATTGGTAATTGATGAGCCGCCCCTCTGCTCTTCCTGCCCAATGTACCAGCTCTGATGTGAGCTGCCAACACCAGAGGTGGCCAAGCCTGTACAATCAGTCCTGGTGCCAAGGCTGCCTTGCACATTGTGTCACCTCTGCAGCACCGTCCTGCTGCCTCCAGCAGCACATCAGTCACAGCCAGTGACAGATAGGCTCAGGGCAGGGGCTGAGGCTCTGGGACGTGCTGCACCACTCAGGTCTGCTCCAGATCTTCTCCTGAACTGGGGCCTGTGGGGAGAGCTCGGCCATGTGAGGACCCAATTGTGAGCCGTGAGCACCTCTTGGAAAAGGGAACAATACAGGAAAGGAGATGAGGGGGAAGGTCACAGTGATCAACTGAAACTGCTGTGGAGGTAACTCCAACCTAAATCAAGAAATTTTTCTTCCATTTAATAGAGATCAAAAGCAGGAGCCACACAGGGACGCCCATTTCTGCTCAGCACCTACCACCTTACCTGCAGACACAGCAAGTCAGAGCTAGCTGTGCTCCTGAGGAAGCAGAGAAACACAACAAGGAGTCGTGCACGCAGCAGCCAGAAAAAGCAACAGCCAGTATCACCCTGTCCTAAAGCCAGTCTTGTGTTAAAAAATGCCAGTCACTAGAAGGATCTGACACACAAACTAGATGCATTATCTAACTTAAGAGACTCAGGTATGCAGGAATTCCTCAGCTGAGCAAAGGCATCCTCAAGAGATGTCCTTACTCTCCAGAAACAAAGACTCCTAAATTAAGTATGACAAGTTGGATTGTCCAAATATTGCTTCAAGCTCCAGCTCACTTCCCAGTCTCATAGGGCCCTGCTGGCAAGTAAGGCTGGACGCTGTTTGCAGACATTTTGGTCAACACAAATGTTTCTTTTAACACCAAATGAACAGTGTTTCATCTATTCACATTACTTCACCATTTTAATTCAGCATTTTTGGATAAAAATTGTTTCAAAACAAGAAAAAAAATTGAATTACCAAAATGTTAAAACAATTACTTTAGCTTAATATCAGGAAGTTTAGCTGCTTTCACCCCTTTTTATGCTATAACGTTGGTTTGTGGTTTTTTTTAGCTATAAATATTCACTAAAGCTCAACCCATATGTGTTGGAGACTCTGTTCCCTCACACTGCTTTTTGCTCATTTAATCCAGAAGACATTCCTTGCAACAGAGCTGCAGCACCTCAATGATTTCACTGGGACATCAGGAATTGTACTTGCCAAAAGAGCAAGAAACCTGTGACCTGGGAAGTTATTTTTGTTGATCACTGTCTTGGGTTGCAATATGTAACCAAAAATGTGTATTCTATTTTTCATCTGTTAAAGCTGGTTAGGGAGGTGTTTTCTTTATCTCTTGTATAATCCATTCCTCATAACTCTGGGGGGCAGGGGCCGGGTGCCTTCTGTTAATGGCCAGCTGTTAAACCATGTGGGGCAGTGTGCTTTATCCCTTCCAGGACCCATCCTCCCTGCAGGGGATATCTGCTGTTCATGGGCCATCGAGGCTCACTGCATGGCTGATACAATCACAGCATGCCTTTAGGAGATGCTCCACCCAGGGGGAGGAGCCAAGCATTCCTACCTGGATAAAACCTGACAGTCAGAAACACCAGAGCAGCCTGTTTGCCCTGGATTCCAGAGGAAAACCAAACCCATCTCACCATCACTGCACTCTTCTACAGGATCATCCAACAGAACCACATCTGTCACTCTAGGAGGACTTACGTGGACTACTCCCAACACCCTGACCAACAGGGTGTCAGGTCATATTCTGACTCTGCCAGGGTTTCTAGGATTTTTTGTTTGTTTGCTTTACTACACTTCTATTTTTAATATTCCTAGCAAAGAATAAATATTCCTATTCCCATATCTTTGCCTGAAAGACCCTAATTGCAAAGTCTTAATAATTTGGACGGAGGGGGCTTACATTTCCCATTCCAAGGGAAGCTCCAGCTTTCCCTGGCAGACACCTGTCTTTCCAAACCTAGACAATTGCATAGCTGTCCAAACACACCTTTTTTCTCTCTGGGAAGCTGAGGCAGCATCCACAGTACTTGTTCTTATAACATTCTGGGTGGAATTCAGAACAAGAGCAGCAAAATGCTTTGGGAACAACTTGCACATCCTAAGGCACTTACATGAGCATGTATAGGAGAAAGAACAGGCTTTCAGTAGCTTGGAATCACAATAGACCAGAGAGCTGTTCCTGTTGGGCTCCTTTCTGGAGCACCCATGTGGTCCATCATGGCCTGAATACTCCTTGTCCCAAGGCTGCAGAGATCCCAAAGGGCTGCACATCATGGGATGGGACAGGACTGTAAATGCAACTGCAGAGAGCTTGTAAGAAAAAAGTCATTTATGTTTTTCAGGAGACGCTGAGAGGCATCACCCTTTGACTGCTAAGTTAATAGGTTTCCAGCAGTTTTATTTAAAAACAAAAAACAAAACAAAGCCAAAGAAAAACAAAAAAAAAAACAAACCCAAACACCCACAAAAAACCAACCAAACAAAAAAACCAATCCCCCAAAAAACCACCCCTGAGCTTGGAAGTGGAAGCTCCTAGAGTTAGATCAACTTTGACTTACTTTGCACTGTCTGGCAGAGCTTAACTGCCTGAGCCATGCTGCAATATGCAGGTATTAGAAGATAAATTATATTAGACACCAGCCATTATCACAGTGACCCATATTTTAGGGTTTCAACTGCATCTCTGCCAGTCTTCCTTGAGCAGGTTTTATTGCCAAGCTTTTATATGTGCCACTGTTCAATCAAATAAAGTAGCCTACCGCCAGAGTGTGAGCAAGATTAGGAAGTAGAACTGACTTGTTTAAGTTCTCCTAAGAGCAAGGGGCAACAAATACAACCTCAGAAAATGAAAAACTGGCCCAAGAGGGAAATTTTGAAAATGCAAATTTTCACAATCTCGTTTTCTTTGCAGTGGACGAATCTTAGTTGGCTGACTCACTGCTAACTGGATTTACTGGAACGCATCAATCACATTCTTAATATCAGCATTTCAGCCTTCAAAAGGCATATCTGAAATGTTCAGGTTTCCCACAGAAGAGTGCAGAGTTGCTTCCCCAGCCCAGAGCTGATGGAATAGGAGCGCAGTCAGGCAGAGCTGGCTGGGCCAGCCTGGGAGAAGAGGCTTTGGCAAACACAGTTACTGTAAAGTGCAGCTCCTTTCAGAAGCCCAGTGATGGAAAGAGCACGCATATACTGAAGAGTTAAATGCAAAATGCAGCAAAAATGTCTGTAATGAGCAAAGCGTGAACTTCCTCCCTGACTGACCACAGACTAACTGTAGAAAGAGGAACAGTAAAATTCAGGAAAAATATTCTGACACTTCTCTACCAGGATGAAACAGGGGGAGAAAGCCTGGGAGGGCACCAAGGGACCTCCTTTACTGTGTGTAGTGAGGAAAGGAAAAACCCCAAAGGCCAGCCCTGCAGAGCCAGCCAGAAGGCAACTGCAGGCTTAGGTCACACTGGACACATTTCTGTGTAGAGATCCAGCAGCTGGAGAAGGAAGACTGAGCAAAAAAATCTAATGCCCATGAGCCACCCAAGCAGCAGAGGTATCTGGCTGCTTCACAGACCTCAGCTGGGCAACTTCCCCACACGGGTTCCCCTTGGGTGTCCTAGGGGTGTGCAAGGAGAGGGGAAGGGGCTCCAGAGTCTCCAGGCATGGGCAGCTCCCCAGTGGGTCAGCCACATCCCCACAGCTCTCCCATCACCTTGGGAAAGGGCTCCCCACTGCAGCATCCTCCCACTGCCCAGCTCCTCCACCCCACTGCGCTGGATCCTTCAGCTGCTGCCTCCCATCAGCACCAGCTTTGTGGAGGGCACGTGCTTCCCATTCCAAACAAACACACACTTCACAGATCAGAGGTAAAAGACTTTATTATCTCATGGGTTTTTTCCTAAGAAGTTAAGATTCCCACCAGACAAAATATACAAAGCATCTTATGTTTTCTTTCTAGACAACTGCATTCTCATCCTATGGAACAGCGACCACATTAGTTAACCCCAAAGAACCAAGGTTTGTCCTTACAGCTGCGGGATTGCACAGTTAGCACATCCAAAGACCAGTTAAATCATGCAGAACCAGAGGGGAGGGCAAGAGGCCTGTATGGTCACCTGAGTGCAGGCTCAGGCTTCTAGAAATTAAGAGAAACACAGGGCTTAAATTTACCAGTTACTTCCATCAAGTGAACCAATTCTCTGACCCGCTTCTTGTCATCCTCTTGGCAATTAAAGGCCAGGGCTAGCAGCAGGTTATTGCTGGGAAAACACAATGTTAGAAAGTAAATACCCATCTGGCAGTGGGAAACTTTCCACACCAACCTGCAAGAAGTGCACATAATTCTTCATTTTACATCAAGCTTAAAGCAGAATTAAACCGAAGTATCCTCCTCTACTTGACAGAAATTCATGTTTATAGCTATGTTTATATAAAATAATAAATACTCAGCCTCTAAGGACATACTAATTCCTATTGCATTACATGACCATCCTGAGATCCTGTTTTGTTTTCACATAATTAACTCATAGAATTAGCATTCAAAAGTTTAAAATATATTAACTTCACTTTTTGGTTCTGCTGAGTTAATGATTGTACTTTCATTTACTTTATCCTTCCTCTTCCAAAACAACAAGCTCATTTCAACAGATGGTGAACAACTCCAGATTTGCTGGAAACCAATTAACACGAATGTGCCAAGTTGAAACTCACCCGATTCTTTCAAGCCAAAAAACTGCCTGCATTTCAAGAACCTAATTAGTTTTAACTATATTTATGGAACAGAGGAAAGAATATTTAATTACTCTGCAATTCTTCTATCTGATGATCAATAGAAATGCAGTTTTGTTCAAACAATTTCTCTGCAGTGTATTGATCAGCTGAATCTTGCCTTGTAGGAGTATCTGTACTCCACTGGAGCTGGCAGAAAATGTGATACACAGCTGGATTACAGTGATTACTATCAAAACAGCTTTCACTGGAGGAGCTACACAAGAATACACACTGTTAAAAGATTTGAAAAAGCTGCTTCTTCACTTGCCAGTAACTACCAGTTCTGCTGCTGATACCACCTTCCCTCTGCTGAGCTCTCAAACTGCCCTGTCTGTAGCCTCACAACTATTCTTTCCTAAGTGCACCTGGTTTAGGACATTACATCAGCACCAAAATGGAAATCCTCCTCTTGTGCATACTTGTGCATACACCTTCTGTCCCAGAGCCAAGGCAGCCTCAAAGCAATATCCCAGCCTGAAATTGCTCAGCCAGGAAAAGAGCACCTATTTCCAGCATTCCTATTTCTCAGTCATCCCTTCTACCCAAACCTGCTCCCAAAAGAGATTTCCATCCCGTGGTGTGGAATAAACTGCATCTACCCCCAGTCATCTTTGAGCACTGTGTAAATTTAAGCCCAGCAAATGTCTTGGGTAGGTAGCAGGGAAGAAGAGGCCACAAAGGACCCCAGAGGTTAGAGCTGCACAAGCTGGGGGGAGTATAAAAAGTAGCCAGATTACCATGTCTAAAGAGAGGGTTGAGAGCACGTGTGCGCGTGTGTGTGCAAGCAAAGCTGAGGAAGGTTACATCTGCAGAGTGCCTTCACGACTTTTGGCAGATAACAGTTTCAACCACAAAAGTGTTCTCAAAGTGACGAATACGATGACAGTTTCCAGCCTCACGTCGACTGATACCTGGTGATTTAAAGAGAGGAGAGAGGTGAATCAACAAATGATAATCTGTAAGAACCAAAGCAAGGAGGGGAAGGAAAGCAGATGAGATGCAACTTCTGAACACTGAAATGCGGGGAAACACAGCCCATATGGAAAGCAGCGTTATCTGGTCTTTGGAAGAATTAATAATCTTCTCTAGGATATAGTCCTGCAGTAAGAGCTGCCATGGGCTGAAGGAGTCACCTGAAAACAGCTGGTTTCAGCTGACAATATCTCAGTCTTATCTCAGGGACCAAAAAGCCTCAAGAAATGAGCAGAAGTCACGGGCTGGTAAAGACCACAGTCCAGGATGCAGCCAAGAAGTGTTTAAGATAGCCACTTCCTCTCCTGCTGTTTGTATCCCTCTGTGCCTGATCCTGCTGTGGCCCCAGCCTTGGGTAATGCTTCCCCTTGGGTAATACTTCCCCATGCCCTTCAAATGCAGGTCCTCAGCTCTGGGCAGCTCTGCTGGCAGTTCCTCCCTCCTCACAGCAAACCCATGGTGCCCCAATGACAAGCAGAACTGTGCCAGGGCTCCATGGGAGGAACAAACAGTGAATGCCAGCAGCTCCTCCACGTCAGTGCAGCTCCCACTGGGAAAGCACCATCAGCTACAGCCATGGAGACCTCTGCACCCTGCAGCTTCCCCTGAGATCCAAACCCAGCTGACTGTAGGACCACGAGCCAGGTGAGCCTTTAAGTATACCTTAAAAGCAAATTAATACAAATACTGGTATTTAAGAGTATTTTGCAGCAATGTTACCATTTCAGTATAAGGTACATATTGCTGATTTCCATGAAATCATTTTTACACACTCCAATGTTCCCTCTTCACAACATTTTCCATACTATTAGAAACTTAATTAATTAAAGGCAATTTGCAGATCTAATCTGTTCTGAATAGCTGCCACTGAATTGGGTGCCTTCATTAGGGAAATTTTCCAAACAGTTCCCAACAGCATTGCTATTAGCTCAGTCCCAGGAGCCCACGGTAAATGAATTGCTGGCTCCTGAAACCATTTTTGCAAAGTTTTTAGGCTGATGGACGGCACAAACACAGCAGTCAGCACCCACTTGCAGCAGCATCCTGAAGCTGGGTTTCAATCACCTGGATGGGAAATACCTCAAGGGAAACCCCAGAGGGAAACCCAGCTCTGGCCATTAAGAGGCCAGCATGGCTGCACCAGCCACAGGGGGCTGTGATGCGTGAGGAGGATGAGGCTGGGCTGTGAAGGATGAGGAGGATGGGGCAGGGCTGTGATGTAGGTGAAGAGGATGAGGCAGGTCTGTGATGCAGGGTGAGGAGGATGAGGCAGGTCTGTGATGCAGGTGAGGAGGAAGGGGCAGGTCTGTGATGCAGGGTGAGGAGGATGAGGCAGGTCTGTGATGCAGGGTGAGGAGGATGAGGCAGGGCTCTGATGTAGGTGAGAAGGATGAGGCAGGGCTCTGATGTAGGTGAGGAGTATGGGGCAGGGCTCTGATGTAGGTGAGGAGGATGGGGCAGGGCTCTGATGTAGGTGAGAAGGATGAGGCAGGGCTCTGATGTAGGTGAGGAGTATGGGGCAGGGCTGTGGGGCAGGGTGAGGAGGTTGAGGCAGGGCTGTGATGCAGGTGAGGAGGATGAGGCAGGGCTCTGATGTAGGTGAGGAGGATGAGGCAGGGCTCTGATGTAGGTGAGGAGGATGAGGCAGGGCTCTGATGTAGGTGAGAAGGATGAGGCAGGGCTCTGATGTAGGTGAAGAGGATGAGGCAGGGCTCTGATGTAGGTGAAGAGGATGAGGCAGGGCTGTGATGTAGGTGAGGAGGATGAGGCAGGGCTGTGGTGCAGGGTGAGGAGGTTGAGGCAGGGCTGTGATGTAGGTGAGGAAGATGAGGCAGGGCTGTGATGCAGGTGAGGAGGATGGGGCAGGGCTGTGGGGCAGGGTGAGCAGCTGATGTGTGGTGAGGAGCACGCAGCAGGGCTCTCACGTCGGCGGGCGCCGCGCCGCCGCAGCCGGTACGTCTCCTTGCCACTGCACAGGCGGTAGATGAAGGAGCCCAGCTGCTCCATGTCACTGACGTGCTCCGTGGCAATCATCTCCTCCTGGATTATGTACGTCTGAGGCAGGTATGTCCCCTTCTGAAACGACAGAGTTTCCACCAAAATAAGGCACAAACACTGCCACAATCTCCACCCTGAATGTAATGGTTTCACACAGAGCACCACGGACAACCAAACTGCAGAAAATTCAGTCACTGTTGGAAGGCTCAAGCTCCACTTAATGAGGCCAGCTAACATGTGTCCTTGTCCTTGCAGGAAACTGTCCCTTGCTGCTAGCACAGTGCACACAAACCAGATTAGATCCAAAAATGAAATGTTCACATAAGTGGTGAAGTCAGTGTAGGATCAACCCTGTTATAAACTGACCCAAATTTTAGAGCAGGATGCCCAAAACTGTAACTCTGAGAGTACAACAAACCCATCTGGAGCGAAATAAAAGCATAACCAAACTCCAGGAACTCCACTGAAATAGGCATTCTACATTTACTTCAAAAGGCTAAACCCAAAACCACCAGCCCAGCTCAGATTCCAACATTCCCCTCTCCTCTCTGGTCCATTCAGCACAGCCACAGTGATGTCCTGCTCTTACTGCCCACAGGAAGGGGGACTAGAGATGGGCCTAGGGCACCACATTCAGAGAAGAACTGAGCTCTCCACACACCTTCATTGCCCCAGGAACGTCTGGGGCAGGGACATCCCTGCTGTTGGGGTAGAGGCCACTATGAAGACCAGGGTGATGAGTGAGGTGTCTTGGCAGAAAGCTACCAAGGGATGGAAAAAATGGGGCTTCTATGTGCCCCCCAGAGATGGAGGTCACGTCTTTCCCTGCAGGAAAGAGTTCAGCTCAGCACTGGAGACTTTCTGCAAGCTCATTCCCAGGTGGCATCTTTCATGTTTGGACATCACTGTAGCAACAAACAGCAGTGTAAGAAGTGCAGCTTAGGTTGGGGGGCACTTGTGAGTGGATGCTAACTAGATCATGAAGCAAAGAATCACCTCTTCCTTAAGAAGAGTTACTGTCAGACCCTGGGGCCAAGGTAAGCATAAGCAAGGTGAAAAGCAAGCAACAGCAGCACTGTTTCAAATATCACCTCTTCTGTTTCCCAGGACTGGTTATCTCCACGGAGACATACCTGGAAACACACTACCTTAACTCACTGCTGTGCTGCTGGGCTGGCACAGCCAGCTGGATCAATAAGGCTGTCCTCTAACACTGCAGGATTAGACAATTAGTGCCAGTTTGTACTGCACTAACACAACAGTTCTGCAAGAAATGCTGTTATTGATTCTCAGGGGGAGAAGGGAGGGGGGCCGTGAGCTACGAGCAGTTCCTGGCAGGGGCTGTCAAGGTGACAGCCAGGGCTGGGGCTCAGGATGTGCTGTACCCTTGGCCTGGAGGAGAGGGCTCAGAGACAGACATGAGCACACAAGCCAGTTTCTTCACCATCTCAGACTGAAACAGCTGTGGCAGGTGAAGGGGGAATCACCACTCCTCCATGGCAGGACCGTGCAACAAGGACAATACCTTCAAGTCTCTGCCAAGAACTTTCAGCAAGCTAAAGCTCTGAGCATCTTGTGTTCTGCAAGAGATGTGGACCATCCATCATTTAACTGGGTCACCTCCAGTCTGCTGCTGCTGCATAGGGGGAGCATCCCTCCATCCTTTTATGTCAGACACTGATGCAGGCCTGGTCACTGAACTGCCACACCTGTACAGAATAAAGCCTGAAAGAAGCAGGTGCAGGGCATGTGGCAGCCACTCTGCAAAGGGGCACCCTGGCACCAGGCTGGCTGGGAGGACAGAGCAAAGGAGGTTCCCCAGCTCCCTGTGCTGCCCCAGTCTGCTGGAGCAAACCACTAGTGTTATTTGCTGGACTGTGATTAGATTCTAAAAACAGGACTGCAGTCACTGAACAGGTCCAAAACTAAACTTTCTGCTGGGCATTAGTCTCATTCATTAGGGACTTGACTGTATTCAGAGATGCAGAGAAAGCAAAAGTCTCCAAGTCCAAGGACCAACAAAGCTCACTCAGAATCCAAAAAGCAGCACTTTTGAGCAGTGGGGAAAGTCATGAGGTCATAAAGATCCTCCCTGCAGCAGGAAGAAACTTGAGCTTTCTGCCTGACCAGCGAAGCGCCCCCCATACATGGGGCCATGAAGGTCCCAGGCCCACAGGATCACAACTAATTCAGCTGGGAAAGGACCTCAGGACTTTATCCCAACTGGTCCTGAAAACCTTCAAGAATTTCAAGGAGGCTACACAACCTCCCTGGGCACCCTGTTCCACTGCTTCACTGTCCTCATTAGTGAAAATCTTTTTCTGAGCCGAAAACCAAGATAACCACTTTAAAACAATGTCTCTAAGGTACAGGTTAAAGTCTCCACAGACAGACTGGACACTGCTGGACACCCATCTCAATAATCCAGAGGTTATTTAAACCCACACCTGCTTTGGGCTCTTCACACACATAAGACCACTTTATTGTAATGTATTATCCCTTTTTTAAATTCAATTACAATGCATAATTTTCACTGACCGTGAGTTTATATCTGTAATTTCAAGATGTGATTGCCACTCCCAATCTCTCAGTTGTTTTCTCTCAGCTTGTGCAATCCTGCCTTTTCCGTTTCCCTCTGCCCCAAGGACTGGTCACCTGCCATGGTCAGAAGCTGTGACAGGCCTGGAGCGAGTTGTAAGTAAATGTGTGTTATACCCCAGCGGGGTTCCCAGCACATTTGCCAAACAGTCACAGTGCATGGAATTGTGAGGACTGCTAGGAAAAAAAAGGGGAGTTTGACAGGGACTGGAGATCAGGCATCTCTCCAGGTATAACTGTTTGTCACTGAGCTTAACTGCTGCAAATTCACCACACTGCACATAGCAGGAAGTGAGCAAAGGGAATGTAAGAAAGCGTAAGAATTAGATTGTCTTTTTTTCCCTTTTCTTTTAAACAGACCCACACAGGAGTGATGAAAGACCCAGGTTCAGTGCTTTGATTTATCTGCAGAACACTGAGACAGATATATACTTTTTGCGGTCTGAAAAATCCTGTGCTTTTTTCCTGCTGAGATTAAATAGTATTCTATTTTAAGATGGCTGCTTTCAGCAACACTGGCTTCTGAACTGAACAAAATTGCTGGTACTAAACCAAATTAATGCCGGCTGTGAGCACAACTGCATGAGCCCAAGCCTGGTGCTGCAGCCCAGCAGGGAGGGCAGCAGAGATTCCCCCTCAAGAAGGTGAGTGCTGAAGGCCACCTGTTCCTCCCCAAGGGACACTGAGAGCTCTGCAATGGGCAAACCATGGTGCAAACCACATGAGGGTGAAAGGAAGGATTTTTTTCTTTTTTTCCATTGATTCCTACTATCAGTAAACACCAAAGGGAAAAGAATCTGCTGCTTCTCTGTGTCTCCCTGGTCAGGTTGATCATCATACCAGCCTTACTGTGCTGTCTGCACAATCACTATTTCAGCTAAACCTGCTGAAGCCTTAACTCTACATGAAGACTCAGGGCCAAAGCTTCCTTGCCCAGACAGCAGTTTTGATTTCCCAGGAGCTGCCGCCCGGCACCCCGGAGCCAGCTCAAGGAAAGCATGCAGAACAAGCATGGCTGCAGCTGTACCTTCACGTTGACCAGCAGCTCCCAGAGGTTGCGAGGAGGCATCACGATGGTGGTGTTCAGCTCGATGACGTAGCACTTGTCCAGCGTTATGTCATGGTACGCTGTCAGACCCTGCGTTCCAAGCACAGCAATTACACACCTGAACCCTCTGCAGTGAACTGTGACTGGCAAAATGGGTGAGAAGAGGGAATTCAGGGAAGACAGGAAACTGCGTTAAACAAACCGCGCTACCAAACAAGCAGAAAGGGTTGGAGAAACCCAGAGAGGGCCTTGGGCAGGAGGACAGCTCAGGAATAGACCATGTGACAAGAGCTGATGCACCCAGCTCAGCTCCACGCCGTGCCCCCAAAGGCCCCAGGAGCTCCTTACTCGCTGGAAATCATGGATGATGTCCGCAGGGTCGCTCCCTCCAAACTGGGGCAC
Source organism: Hirundo rustica (assembly GCF_015227805.2). Taxonomy (NCBI): domain Eukaryota; kingdom Metazoa; phylum Chordata; class Aves; order Passeriformes; family Hirundinidae; genus Hirundo; species Hirundo rustica. The sequence continues at coordinate 1,511,129 of NC_053459.1, read as the reverse complement.
TGGGACATTGATTTGCTCGTAGTTCTCTTCAATGTAGATCTTGACATCTTCATGCAGCTCCAGCTGCCCTTTGAAGGGCGAGTACAGCGAGTCCTCGTACAGGACGCCGCAGTGGAACACGCTCTCACGGGGAAGCTGTGGGGACACATCCAGGCAGCGGTACAACACACACACCCCCAACAGCTACGGCAAACATGGGCAGGAATGTACCCTGCTGGGTAAAACATTCATCAGACGCTTGAAGATATTTTAAGATCAATCTTTTGACCAGAGAACATTCTTGGTGAACCTAGTGCAAACTACTCTTGGGAAATGATCACATCCCACTTCATGCTAGCCAGGTCCAAAGGGAATAAAGAATTCCCTGCCAGCATTCACGAGGAGTAATTCAGAAAGGCAGACTGAAGTGCCTGCAAGCCCTTGCATTTCCTCACCAGGCTGTTCACACCCCTCCACAGCCATGGCTTCCAGTAATTGCATTTCTCTACAGGAGGCACAGAAGCTTGGGCTGAAGAGCATCGTTTCTAGATGCCCTTGTAGCCTGGAGTGGCAAATGCAGCAAAACAAAGTGGATTCCCCTCACAGCAAAATGGGAGCTGCTACCCTCTGAGTAACCTGGGAGGTGTCCCTGCCAAGGTCTCCCTCAGGGCCAGGGCTGCTTCTCCTAGGGAAGTGTCTCCACCAAAAGCCTTGTGACAGGTACCCTAATCTGGGAAAGAGCTGTGAGTGAGGAGGGAGCAGCCCTAGGGCTGTCACAGCGTTTCCAGGTCAGGTGTAAATGACAGCAGGTAATAAAGCACTGATGATTCTTGAAACAAAGACTGCAAATTAGTTTGACAGCAAGGAAATTTATGGACCAAAGAAGTATATAAAAAGACTCTTCTGCTGAGTGGATAAGTACTGGCTGCAGAGAAGGGAGCAGCAGCTCTGGGAGAACTTCACTAACGGCCACTCCACAGAACAACAAGGGCTCTGGTGCAAATCAGTGCTGGGGGGTTTCTTGGCTAAACACTCAGCAAGCCAGAGCTCAGCAGTTTCCTCCTTAGAAAGCAGCTCTGCCCTGTCTCATTCCCTGTGTTCTGACCCTCCACAGTGCTGCCAGCTCAGTGCCTTGGCCAGGCCAGGCCAGGCTTTGCAAAGATTAGGTGGAAGAAAAGGTGCTGAATTTAATGGAGTTTGAGAGCTCACTTTCTACATCATCTCCCACTTAGTTCTTACATCTCTGCTTGCCTTATTAATAGCAGCACCTATTTTTATCACACCTACAGAGTTTTTCTGTTCTAGAGCCTACAAAACCTGCTGCAAAAACCCGCTCCCTTCCCTCTACCTTCCTGTTCTCTCCAGGCTTGGTCTCCCCTCACAAGGCATGCTTTCAGACTGCTGTACCCTGGACAGCAGTGATGTGGGGTTTAAAAGGTACAACCAGAATATTTTTATGCAGTTACAAAGAAAGTGAAACAAAGCCATAAGGCAAGGGGAGGGTTTCTGGAATGCTCTCCCTGGCATTGGGGATGAAGGGCAGCCTGAGCAGACCACTTAAGAAATGCCTCATCTACAGTGCCCAGCAGCCTGGCTCCTGAGTTATCCCAGCGCAGGGCAACAAAAACCAGCAGCACCTCTCTCAAAGGTGGTCTGGCTGCTCGGGCTGATGGAGCCAGAAGTGCATCCCAAGTCACTCCTACCTGGGTGATGAAGAAGTATCTGTACACGTACATCGATGCAAAGACCAGCCCCAGCAGCAGCACGAGGAGGCCCATGGTCAGGTAGCACACCCCGCTGAGCGAGCGGCGGCCCTGCGCCGCGGGGACCGGCTCCTCCTGAGGGACACAACCACAGCACCATCAGCCGCTGCTGCAGGGCACCAGCACCCTGCTCTTCCACCCACAGGGTGCTCCAGAGCACCAGCAACCTCCTGTTCCACCCAAAGGGTGCTCCAGGGCACCAGCAACCTCCTGTTCCACCCAAAGGGTGCTCCAGGGCACCAGCACCCTGCTGTTCCATCCACAGCGTGCTCCAGGGCACCAGCACCCCACTGTTCCACCCAAAGGGTGCTCCAGGGCACCAGCACCCTGCTGTTCCACCCACAGGGTGCTCCAGAGCACCAGCAACCTCCTGTTCCACCCACAGGGTGCTCCAGGGCACCAGCAACCTCCTGTTCCACCCACAGCGTGCTCCAGGGCACCAGCACCCCACTGTTCCACCCAAAGGGTGCTCCAGGGCACCAGCACCCTGCTGTTCCACCCACAGCGTGCTCCAGGGCACCAGCACCCCACTGTTCCACCCAAAGGGTGCTCCAGGGCACCAGCAACCTCCTGTTCCACCCAAAGGGTGCTCCAGGGCACCAGCAACCCTGCTGTTCCATCCACAGCGTGCTCCAGGGCACCAGCACCCCACTGTTCCACCCAAAGGGTGCTCCAGGGCACCAGCAACCTCCTGTTCCACCCAAAGGGTGCTCCAGGGCACCAGCACCCTGCTGTTCCATCCACAGCGTGCTCCAGAGTACCAGCACCCCACTGTTCCACCCAGAGGGTGCTCCAGGGCACCAACACCCCACTGTTCCACCCAAAGAGTGCTCCAGGGCACCAGCACCCTGCTGCTCCACCCAAAGGGTGCTCCAGAGCACCAGCAGCCTCTCTTCCACCCAAAGAGGTGGTGCTGTGCAATGAACAAGGCAGGCACTGCCCTGCAAAGCTACTTCACACCTGGCAGCAGTAGAATATTTCTTGGGCATTTTGCCTCCCTTACCCCAGACACATAAACTGACATATATATATATACATATGTATTTATATGTATTGAAAAAAAAAAAGGTGTGTATGTGTGTGTGTGTGTGTGTGTGTGTGTGTGTGTGAACATACACAGATATGTATCATCAGCTTCCCACCAACTGTTCAGTACAAAGACAAGCTTTGTTTCAGTGGGCAATAAAGACTGACCAAAAATAAAAAAATAAAACCAGGAACTAAGAGTTTCTGGCTACTGAATGTAACAGCATTTATGTATTTATAATCAAATTTTTTGTTGAAATTCTGCAACTCATTGGAAATTTTAGTGATGGGAATTACTGGTCCTAGAGGGGAACCTCCTGACCCTGATGGGATGAGCTGACACAAACAGATGCGCTGATCTCAACTTCATTTTCAAGCACATTGCAGCACAGCTCCCAGGAAAATGGACAGAGCACCAAAAGAAAACATACCTGTCCTTTTCAGAGTGCTGCCCAATCTATACAGACAGTAGCCAGCTCACCTTGTCATAGCCCTGAAAACAGAGGGCAGTGCAAAGGCAGGGTTACCTCCTGGAGACAGCTCATCCCAACCTATGATGCTCTTGTTTTTACTACCAAAATAAACCTCCAAAATGTTAAGCAGGATGATGTAAGGCCTTTCAGAAGCAGATGAAAGAAGCTGGGTCAGAGATACCCCAGTTTCCACACAGAAGAGCTGAAAGCTGCCCTCAGCTGAGCAGGCAGGCAGGGAGAGAGGCACCAGGGAGGGCTCTTGCAGATTAACTCCCTCCGTGCAGTTTGTGGTATGATGTGTTTGACTACACAGACACTCTCTCCACAGCCACTTGGAGACTGCTACAAACGGGAGGAACAGACTGAAAAGCAAGCATCAGCCTCTCACTTCTAAGAGGAAGAGATGTTTCTCCAGGGTAACATGGCCAAGACCCACAGCGTGGTGCCAGTGCTGAAGCCGCAATGGGAGAGGCCCCTGGGCCCCTGCCCCTCTCTGGCGGCACCAGACCAGCTCTGCCCAGCCCAGCTGGCAGCAAACACCTCTTTCCCCTTTCCCTACCGTGGAGCAGCAGTTCAGTGCCAGGCTTGGAGGCATCATTCCTGTCCCAGACTAGGACGGCCCAGCATCACTGAGGCAGGGGGGGGATTCACCTGAGCTCCACCGAGATGCAGGAACAGTGGCAGAGCCAGGAGCCTGCAGCCCCTCTCCTACCCGCTCCACCCCCAGCCAACGGGGACTCCTATAGATACTGACTTTTTTTATTCCTAGCCACATTCAGCCTGATAACTGCCAAGACCAAATTGCTTTGGGAGAGCTACAATTCCAGCACACCTCCAGGAGAAATTAATCTACATTTATTTCTCCTTCATCCCAGCTGCTGAAAGACCCACAGCACCTCGATTCACCGCCCGCTCCCTGCACTGAAGGATCACTGTAATCAGTTTGCTGCTGCTCCTCCAGCAAAAAAAAGGGATGAGCAAGCTGAAAAATATCACCTTTTTCCTCTCCTTCTGCACACAATGGGCAGCAACTCTGACAAGCCACAAAGAACAGGAAAAAAAAAAAAAGAAACAAAAAATCACATTACTGGAGGAAGTTTAAAGGCTCTCTGACATGAACCACTAGGACGAGAAAGTCGTGCTGGATGTCAAGTGTTTCACAAAAACAGCTTTCACCAGATACTTGTCATCACAGAAAGAGCACAGACAGTAGGGGTGAAGAGGAAGGAGAAGATCTCCTGACACTGAAGCAAGGCTGAGAAGATGTTTAGTGCTCTGCAAGTGAACCATATCCAAAAGATGCTGGGTTGCTGTGGCGGTTAATGCACTGCAGCTCCTGCCAGTGCTGACTCCAGGGAGGGCTTGGAGAGAGGCTTCATGAGGACACAGCAACTCAAAGGGCAAAAAAAAAAAACTCCCACTAAAAGAAAAGCTGTGTTTGAAGAATGGTAGGGAGGGGAAATAAGCCCTCAATGTTTGCTACTTGCTAGGGCAGCTCTGTCTTCTCTGCATGACCAAAGACACCGTGAGACATCCCACCTCTCGCTGCCAAAGGTGAGTTCTGCTCCCTAAAAAACACTTCTGGCTCCAGGAAAAGTGCCTGAGCCTTGAGTAGTGGGAGAAGGTGGGAGAAGCAAAGCAGAGCTTTGCTCTGAAAGGAGTTATTAAACAAACCCCCAAATTCTGAGGGAGGAAAGGAAAAAATCAACAGCAACCATTCTGATGGAGCAGCAATTTAGGCAGTGAGGTTAAAAATGCAGCCAGCTAGGCCAGGGGGAACAGTTACCACAATCCTGCAAAATGTTGCATAAAAATCACCTGAAAAAACCTGACTAAAAATGTGTCCATCCCTCAGCCCAGCAGATGGAAAGGCCACCAGCCTTTATCACTGTGAATAAATGAGAATTTAAAAGCAGCTACATCAGTCTGCACCTCAGCTTGGGGCTGGAGGCGTCCCCAGCGCTGAGAGCCCACGGATGGAACAGTGCACAGCCTGCTCTAACACCTCTTCACCCAGGATAACCAATCTGCAGCAGCCTGGAAAAATCCAAGAAGCTTGCTCCACAGGCTGCTGCCCTGCTTGTGCCACTACTCACCTCCTTTCCCACAGGACCCCCACTCCCTCCAGTAGAATTGTTTACAAACAGGGTATTCTAAAAACCAGAATATCCATCACAGCTGATTTTCATCTCTTCTTGACTAGGAATGCCAGCCTCCCCAGCAAGGGGAGAATCAGACTTGGCAGCAGGGTTTTTCTGAAGAGCAGTTCATACCTTCAAGGTGTGCATTTCCAAAGGACAAAAATCAAAATATGACACACAAAAATGCTGTACATTCACCAGATGTTTAACAATATTCTAGAGAATTCGTTAATCAGACACACTGCTTGCAACAAGCCATCCTATTAATTTTCTGCCTTGATCAAGCTTGGGGTTTTTTTGGCCAAGAGGAATGGGAAAGGTCAGGGTCAAAACCATCCTGGGGCATAGGCAAGGGTAGGTATTTCAGATGAGTAAATGGGCTCTCATCTTGTCATTGTTTTAAACACAATATTCCAAGAGCTGGACATATTTTATGTAAAAATGAACATAAGACCCTTCCTCCCCTCCCTGGGCTGAGCAGAGGACAAACATTCATTTGCTTCTCCATAAAAGGACAGAAGGAAAAGCAAGAGCAGTGGCAGAAGGGCAGCATGTCCACAGTCAAGGCACTGCAGATGTGCATGTGGGGAGGATGCAGACACATCCACAGCTCTGCAGAGCACCCCACTGCCACTCACACAACGATCCCTTCTGTGCTCCACTTTCCTTGGCACTTTGTGAGCCTACAGAAAGGGCTGGGCCAGCTCCCTTTCCAGTGGAGCACTTCAGAACAGCCAGTGGCTGGAGTTCCTTACGCTCTGCAACACAAAGGGAAGCCAGGGCTCGCTCTTCCCGTGCATGGACAGCGCAGGGAAAAGCACCCACCTGTCACAAAGAGCACCTGCACATCTTGGGGTTTTTCCTGGCATTGTCCTGCTAATCCTTCATTCCGCTGGGAAGAGTCAGAGGCAGCTCCATGCAAGCTGAGCTCCCAGACATGCTGACTCTGCTCCAGTGTGCAAGCACGATTGCTTTCAGACACTCAACAGCGCCCAGCAGCAGACAGGATATTGGAATATAAAAAGGAATTTCTTTCCTTGGATAAAACAGGCTCTTCACTATGACTCAGTGCCCTGCCAGCTCATGGGGCCAGCAAAGGAACAGAGCACAGGCAGAAAACACCCAGATGGAGGCACAATACAGACCCACAGGGTAGAGGAGGCTTGAAAGAAGCCTGAGGGGTGGGGAAAAGTCCTAATTCAGTCTTTGTGGATTTTCTCTGGAATTTCAGGTCTTGCTGAGGACATGATGAAAATGGCTGGTGTCCTGTTATCCCTGTTTGGTACTGAATGGTTAAGGAACAGTTCTCCTACAAGGGGGTGGTGGACAGAAGCCTGGCTGGACACAAAGTCTGGTCCAAGGTTTGGAAAGCAAGTTCAAAGGCCACAGTGAGTCAGAGCAGGGAAACCTCCCAAGCACCTGTGATTGAGCCCATCTCCCCAGCTTCACAGCCCTGAGCCTTTGGACACTGCACTGGAGGAGCTGTTCACAAGAACCATACCTGGTGAGATGCTGCCTTTGGAATTTCTCATTAATACAGGAGAAAGTTATAAAAATAGAAATGTGACATTATCGCTCCTTCATCACCCATGTCTTGCTGAAGATGACAGAAGTGAAAAAATTCAAGTTATTGTGTCAGGCCTTGATCCCTTCCTGAGTTACACATTGCCTCAGCAGAGATGGGCTCAGCTCACGGCCCTTTTCTGCCACTTCAGCTTTGGAAACAGCTGAGTCCTCCACAAATCCTTTTTCCTGCATTTCTGAAACACATGGGTTTAAAATCTTTCATTTTAGGTGCAGCAGGGCCTGACAAACAGGAGACAGAGATTGGCAAGTGTCTAAATATACACATCCAACAGGAAAAGAAGAGTGGGGTGACTAAAAATAGTAGATGTGATTTTGATGACTGACAAGTGAGAAGAGAAATGCAATGCAAAGGGATGCAGTTTGGAGAGCAGTGCCATCTAAAATATGTTATCGCTCTCTGGGACACTGCTCAATGGAGCAGCAAACTGAACTCTCAATGTTTGATGCACTGATCTAACTGCAGATGCTGCCAGAGCTTCCTCAAAGGATGCAGGCTCCAAACTTCAGAAACCCTCATCAGAACAATCTAACTTACCTTGCTGTTCACTCATTTCTGGTAGCCAAAGGCCAATATGGACTATAGGAATAGAAAAAAAATCAGTTCAATATCGTACCTCCAGCACCTCAAGTCCTAGGCTCAGAGCAAAACCAAAACATAAGGCCTTGCAATGGTGGCACCTCTGCTGACTTCAAGTGCAAAAACCCCATGGGTGATTGCTGGAAAAGAGCAGCGCTGCCACTTAGAGCAGGTGTAAGCTGGAAGGGCCTGACCTTTCCTCTGATGGGATGGCTTAGCTTTGAGTGCTCCCTCTTGGGAAAGTGAACCCCATGCCTGTACCAGGAGCCTGCTCTTTCTGCACGTGAAGCAAAGCCCTCCTGTCCACCCACCCACTGCCAGCACCCCTACTACCCGCAGCTGCTGGGCGCTGCTGGCACTCACTGCTGCTCCCCTGCTCCAGGAAAAGCACTGGGGAGTTTGTGGGATAAGCTTTAAGGAAAAGAAATCCTGAGCTGCCTCCCAAAGACAACCATGTCTGTACTCAGGAATTCCAACACGGGGGAGCTCAGCAGTGGAGAGCCCCCAGGGATGGCCAGAGCAAGCTGGGTGGGCAGGCAGGCTCCAGACTGGAGCCCCTGCCAAGCTCTGCAGAAGGGACGTGAGACTACACACAGGAAAAAGGCAGACAAAGGAAGACAGGGAGAGGGAGAGGAACAGAGAGATAAATTATCACAGAAAGGCATCCTGGCACACATCAAAGCAGCCCCGACACTCCAAAGAAGGCTCCTGTGCCAGATGAACAAAAAATGGGTCCTGTCCTCAAGAGCAGTTATGCCTGAAGAGAGGAGAGGAAGCAAAATGAGAACACCAGGTGAGCCCATGGGGGAAGACTGCCTGAGGAACTGTCCGGGCTGAGAGGGGTCAAAGCTGTGCGCTAGCAAAGAGAGGAACCCACACATGGAAGGAGAGTCCTTCCAGGCTGAAGGGAGTTTCTGATGCTCTAGGTCAGAAATGGAAACATGCGCATGCAGACAGAGAGGAAAACACATACACATATATATAATATAATATATATATATGGCACACAGTTTCCAAGGCAACCAAAGTCCCTGCTCACAGTCCTTGAGCAGTGCTTGCACTGGCCACCCAACAGCATGTCCACAGAGAACACAACTGATGACTTTTGGGCACAAAGATGCCTGGAAGCAAAAAAAAAAAAAAAACCAACCCAAAAGTAAGCCTGTAATTAAGAGACTATCACAGCTGAAGGCAAAAAAGTTGCAATAAATTAATCTAATCACACCTTTGAGTGACACTACAGCACGTGACTAGCAACAAAACCACCTGCCTCAGGAGTCACTTCACAGTGCTGGAAATTAGAATATCGAAAACAACCACTGCCTAATTAAAACCCCCAGCTTTGTTGCTATATGACAAAGACAGCAGGATGTTAAAAATGCAGCCTAGCATGTGGGAGCTCCCAAGCGCTCAGTGTTCATATTTTCCTTCTCCCTCATCAGCAAGAGAGATATAAAACCCCATTTTTTTTCTCCTTTTTCCATCCCCTTCTGGAACTAAGGGGCTGTTTCTCCTCCCTCTTTGCACAGGGGTGAGGAATTAATTTCAATTTTTTTTTAATTTTGTTTTTTTGGCAGAGGTACAACAACTTCCAGCTGGAATGATTCCAGCCTCCCTCTCCTTTTTCCCAGGAGTACAACCATTCAGAGCATTAGCAGAGCCAACAAAGCCCCTGCTAAAAACAAGGCTGTTCTTACCACGCTCACAGCTGAAGCCCCAAGCATCATGTTGAACAGAGAGGCAGGCAGAGAGAAAATAAACAGCTGTGACAAAGTGGTAAAAAATATCCCAGCCTGGGCATTTAACAGCCTGACTGCCAAAATACTGATTCTGATAAACACAGCCTGATTTCCAGGCCACTCACTGCAATGATGGGGAAAATCAGTCCCTGCCATGGAGCAGCTCCAACACCACAGCTAAAAGTTCTGGAGCACCTGGGCAGACCTCACCTGGGAGAGGGATGAAGCCAGCACAGCCACGTGAAGGCCATGGGCTGTTTAGGGGTTTTTTACAAAAGACTCCCTGAAGTGGGAGGTGGCATTAAAAGAACTTATTAAAAGGAATTTTCCCCAGGAGAAGAATGGAGGTTAAGCTTTGGCACTGGGTCTCAAAACCTCTCTAGAGCAATGAAAGGCAAAAGGCAGCACAAGCAAGAGCGAAGCAGAGCAGCTGCTCTGGGAATAGGGGAAGCTCTTAAACTGAGAGGCTGGCAAATTTAAAGAGAGCCTTGACTCAAAGGTAAAGACATATGCAGGTGGGCAGACACCTGACTCCTTAGAAGACCTCTCATAAATGCCAAAAATATTGAAGAACACTGCGAAACTGAGGTAAGGAACTGCCAACAGCTTTCAGCTTGCTCTTGGTTTAGCTGAGTCTTCCTTCTCCTCCCGGGTGAAGGGAAGAGAAGCTGCCACCAAAACCAGTCTGATTCTACCATCATGCACGGCTTGGAAGAAGCAAGCCACGAGCCTGGGTCCCCACCAAAGGGCTGAGCTGTCGCTCAGGACACACACCCCTTTTCCCAGACTGCAGTTGTACAAACTGCTCCCACCTACCAAGCCAGGCAAGTGGCCCTGGGCACAAGCCAAGAGACAGAGGCTGATTTTGCAAGAGGTGTGAAGGATTGAGTGCTGTGGCAACACCCAGATCAAAGCAGAAAATGTGACAGGGAAAAGACACATCAAAAGGTTTCACACAATTTCACCTGAAGTTCTTCACCTCTAGTGATGGCTTTGGATGCTAATGAAGCCCCAGAGCAGAGCAGAGCTGGGCCCAGGACTCACCTGGACACTGCCACTGGGCTCTCACACTGCTTCCCCCAGTAAGTTCCATGTCTGGAGAGCTTTTGGGTGTGCACAATTTAAAGTCACAGCACCCACCTTAGAGTTTGCACAGCAAAGGCAAGTAGAGATGGTCAAATCAAGCCATTCTGGATCCCACCAAGAGCAAGCCAAGCACTGCTGATCTGGCTATGGGAAATGAAGCCAGCTCTGTCCCTCCTCACTCTTCCTCTAGATGTGACTGATTCCCAAAAAGCCGGAAGAAAGGACACTGCCATGCCCAAGATGCCCAAGAACGCCCAAAGTCCTGCATTCTGCTGGCCCTGCAGAGCAGAGGGGCAGTCACAGCCAGAAACTTGCACCGATCACTCTGAGCAGAGGGGCAGAGTCCAGCTTCTCCTGAGGGCAAGTTCAGTCATGTTCAAGGAACCAGACTTCAGGTTACAGCAACTGCTTCTTCCCTGAAACTCAGGACTTGCACAGTGTCACACCATAAACTGAAGTCACTGCTCCCTTCTGGAACACTGACAGCTATTATCTCTTCTCCCAGCAACAGCATAGAAAAACTCTAACAGTCAATCCTACACTTGAAAATTCACCGCAAAGAAAAGGTGTCTAGTTTAACAGCAAGAGAGAGGAGGCAAATTTACCCTTCTCTTTGTTGCTCAAACTGACTTCAAAGATGGGGCATGGCACCAAGGAAGACAACTCTGAAAAGCAAGTGCAGAGAGATGAGCGAAAAACCCCTCACACTGTCCTCCCTCAAACGGTAACACTGGCATTAAAAAAAACCCCAAAAACATTCCCAGGTTCTCATATATCATTTCGGAAGAAAATACATTTCTACAAGTGAAAACACCTTTTCCATCTCCTGTAAACCTCATCATGAGCAAACATTTGGTAGCACAAAATCAGGAACTTGTGCAGAGAGGTGCACAAGGACATCTCAACTGCCATCTCTTCAGACCTGGCTGCAGCGCTCTGCTGGATGCAGCTCCCTTCCTCTGGGCTTCTGTCCCATACTTACTTTTGGTTTATTTGTGCCCTTTGAAACTCTTCTTTTCAAAGGTATTTCTTGGTTTTCTGTGTTTTGCAAGAAAAAAAAAAAAAAAATCTCACCAAAACCACTGTGCTCAAAGCGGGTAAATGCAACAGGCTCTTCCCAGGTGAAAAGCTCCTCCATGCAAAGCTGGGCTGGTTCCAGCTCTCCCCCAGCTCTGGGAGAACACACACCTCTAGACAGATATTTCCAGTTCCTCTGTCTCCAGCTCCTCAGTCTACATCACTTTGGTGAAAGACAGCTACATGTTTCAGAATTTGGTTGCATTTATAATACTTCTAGCTTGGAATAGACACTCTCTATCCTAATCCCTCTACCACTTTTAGCCAGATCCTTTGTCATGCTCAGCTGGCATATCAAATATTCATGTCTGGAGTCCAATAAAACACTGAAGACTACTATTTCATTAGAGCGGATTCTGCAAGGGTCCAGAGACCTTTTTTTTTTTTCCCAATTCAGACCTTTACCTTTGCTTCCAAGGCATCCCCAAACCACAGAGAACCAAAACCAAATGACAGTGCTTCGCTTTAAGCTGACAACTCCATACAGGCCACAAAAAGGAGTCATCACTTCAGCCCATGTGGTTATAAGAGGGTTGGGCAAAGACCAGGAATAACCTTCTGTTACAGTAGGCACGTTCTCAAAATTGGGATCTACCATATTCAGCTCCCTAAGCCTGAACATGATGAGAGCCCCCACAGCTTGAGAGCCTCAAGCCTGGACTCAAGCCTGCAAACATGTCAATAAGCACAATCAATCCACACTGCCAGCAAGTTTTCACTTCCTCTCTCTGAATTTACAGCTTGCTTTGTGAAAATCCTTTTTAGAAGACTCTTCCTCATATCCCCTTCCCTCACCATCTGTCTCCCACCTCACAACATTCTGCAAAGTCACTCACAAAACCCAATATTGCACTGGACTGGCAGAGTCCACAGGCTGGTGTGACTCTGCTTTAAGTGCCCAAAGAGCCACTGCTCCTCCACCTGCGCCGTGAGCTGGAACCCAGCTCTGGAGCATCACTGCTCAAGTGATGCACCAAACCCCTGGGAGAGCCAGAAGTGGCATTGCTGTCCTGCTGCCACCATGCAGCACTGATCCTCTTGGACTTGCTTGGGCAAATGCAAAGCATTCCCAGCTCACCATGCCCAGCTGAGTATCAGGACAGGCAGGAGAGCAGGGACATAGCACCAGCCCCAGCAGCGGGGCACTACCTGCCTGCTTAAGAGCTCCTCATCCACAGCAGACTTGCTCCTCACTGGGGAGATGTGCAGTCACAGGGAACAGAGCTTCCTGGGCACCAGAGGGGCCCTCAGGGAACCTGCTCCTTGCGTGTTTCCAGGCTCTGCCCCACTGTTTCTGCCAAACAGGGCAACCACGCTGGGTGTCAGAGCTGTGGCAACAAGGAGGAGGCTGGGGCAGCTCAGCCATCAGCCAGGAGCTGAGGCACCCACCAGACAGAGGTCCTGGGGTGCAGCTACAGAGACCACACAGACACGGCAGGGTTGGATGGACCCAGAACTTCTCCACACAACCAGGAAGGGTGTGATCCAAAGACCACTGAGTCTTGTCAAGACTTTGGGAATGCAGATGGGATGAAAGGCACAAAATCAAAGCCTGGTATTACTGCAACCAGCCAAGAGCAAAACATCGGTCACACCCTGCAGACAGCATTGTGTGCACCCTGGAAAGCCCCTCGCAGCCCCCGGGCCCGTGAGCCACTGCCCAGGTGCTTCCAGCAGGCTCACCAGGCCTGTGGATATGGAGAGAGCTCTCCCAGTCCTGCATGGCCTGTAAAGCCCTCCTCTCTCATCAGCCAGAGCTGAGCAAACACTGCCCTGCCTTCCATGCTCATCCTTCCGGAGACAAACAGGAGCTGTTTCCTTTCCCAGAGGCAGGACAACAGGTTTCTGTGAAAGCAGCCCCTGGATCACACAGATGTGTTCCCACTGCCTGCAACCCCCTCCATCCCCAGACAGCAGCCTGTGCTGCAGTGTTGGCTGTAAGGCACAAATCCCCCAGGCAGCAGCACCTCCTGGGCACAGCCCTTGACCAGGGGCAGCCAAAGTCCACTCGGGATAGAGAGAGGGCTGACAGGTGCTTCTGCCCTCCAGTACTTTCATCTACACCAGGTGAGGCAGAGGATTTTAATGAAACCCCTTCTCCTCTGGCTCTTGTGCTGTCTCTGCCAAATAATGCACAAGGGATTAAAAAAAAGGCACAAAACCCCAAAAAACCCAACCCACATTTTGATTAGAGAGCTCCAGCCACCAGTTTTATTTGGTTCCTGTGGATTTCAACATCCATCACAATCACAAGGAGTGTGTTTCCCTGAGCAGTTAAAGACACAGCCTGTGTATTTGTTTCCATTTCAGACTGTAACTGAAGTTCAATTAAAAACTCACTGAATACTATTTTGCATCTGAAAAAATATTTTCCAGTGAACCCAACAGATTATTTTACTGGCTGCATAACCTCAAGCTGCCTTCTTCTCAAGGCTGCTACATCTCCACAGTTCCTACTAATGAGGAGGCTGTTTCTTCTATAAGCTGTTAAAGTCTTGCAACAGTCTCAAGACTATGTGGATATTTCTGACAGGAGTTTAAATTGCATATTCTTCCCGATTCAAGCCAAGCTGTGCAGGGGAGAAACAAAGCTCAGCACATGCAAGCTTGCTGTCATGACTCCTCACCTACTACTTTTCAGGACACATTAGCATCACAGACATCTTCCTGCCTGCCGCATCTTTGCATTCACCGAGCACCTGCCAAAATTCACAGGCTGCGGAAGCTGCCGCTGAATCATTTCCCAGCTCTGGCTCCTATCACTGGGATTGAAGTTATGAGATCAAAGAGGAAAGGAATGCAGAGCATCTTGTTTGCATGTCACCAATGCCATTTTGCTGCGAGGCAGCTAGAGAAAGACATACACAGACAAATTATTGGCAGCAGGAGCGCGAGTATGGCAAGAAAGCCTGGCTACTGAAAGACCAACGCCACAAGTTGGGTGTTTTACAAAGGTAAAGGTCCAGCTAAGCCCAAGCACACCAAAGAATCCACTGGCATAGTCTGAAAAACAGCATCAGGAAAAGGCCACCTGATGTCAGTGGATGTGCTGCTCCCTAGATGTCTTCATGCTGCACAGACTCACTGTAACACACTCCTGCCCTTATTTCATGGGTCTCATGTTGATGTTTGTTCTTACATGCCTGTCTAATGGAATCAAGAGACTCTTGAAGAGTCTTTGTTCTAAATTCATGTTTTTAAGTTCCTCTGTAGCTCACAAAGGTGGGCTTAAAAGAACACCACCATGCCTCCCAGGAGTCAGAGAAAGGCCCAAGGCAAAGTAAAAACACAAAATTTATTATTTGCTACCTAAGCCAATTTCACACATCTGGCAGGACCTGAATCAGAATAATTTTGATTGCTGGGATCTGGCAGCACTAATGATAAAAATAAGCTTCTGTTACTTTATTACTTTTTAAACTCCTTTTCTTACAGTGTACATGAGAAATAGATGGATCCTGCCTGACCTCATGCAGGATCAACAGAAGAACTGAGTTTCTGGCTGTAGAAAGCTGGTTCAATGGCAGGATGACCTGAAGTCCAGCGTGATAGTCAGCTTCCAGGGTTGGACATCAGAGGCAGGAAGAAAACTAGCACCTTAGTTTGTAATTAGGGAATACGATCAGGAAATCACTGAGAGGTCACAGCCAGCCACGTTGCCCCAGGTCTCTGCAGAACTCCTTGGTGTCAGATTAACACATGCAAACGCGACAGAGTGAGTACAGACAGACCCTGGCAGCACAGTGAAGAACAGCCGAGCACATTGTGTGTGATGGGAGAGATCATCATGGTGTGACTCCCTGAACTCTGCAGAACACAGCAGTCTCCTGAAGCCTCTGCTGCAAGGCACTTCTCCAGGGCAATTCCCACTTGTTTGGCGAGGTACACGAGGAGGAACACTCTGCAATGCTTCAGGAACAGAGCAGAACCACAGCTCCTGCATCGTTTTTTGAGTCAGAGAGATACTAGGGTTCAATAAATGATCAGACCACACGCACGGGCTAGGGATTTGTGAGGAATACAGAAATGCCATTTAGGACTTCTCCTCTGAAATGGAAGTGCTGTAATAAGGCCGTGGGTCAGGCCCAGCTCAGGACAACATCCTCACACTGCACAGTGTGGAATTCACCCAGCAGGTCCATCCTCGCAGCAGGGCTGGCAAGTGGGGTTCTCCAGCACCAGAGACTTCAGAAACACCCAACTGCTGCCAAACACAGCGGTGCCTTGCTCACTGTCCGTACTGGAGAGGGGCACTGGCCGTACCACCCCTGGCACTTGCCCAGCACTGCCCGACAGGGCCTGGCCACGGCTCACACCTTCCGCGAGCCACCCACCCCAGCCCCTGCTTTGTATCTGCTGTGCATGCTCCAGTGCCCTCGTTCCTCTTGTGCCTGGAGGGATCCCAACCCCTGCAGGCATGAGCACTTGTCCCCCTCTCCTATCCATCACCTGAAGGCAGCAGAGCAACTCCAAAGCAAAGCATCTAGAGCTGTGAGCTCTTAGCCCCTCGCTTCTCATCTTGCTCCAGTACCATCTGTTTTCCTCCTCTTCCCTCTTCCCCATGCCAACCCGAAGCCTTCAGAGATGCTCGGGTTTGAAATTCACCCACGTATGACCAATCCAAAATTACATTCCCGCAGGCTAAACCACCCAAAGGGATGAGTTCTGCTGGACATTCATTCCCGCGCCCAGGGACGGCTCCTCGAGCCACGGCGCCACTGCCCTGCCCCATCCCCGCCCCGCTTCTCTAAACTTCGGGTGCCCAGCAAGTCCCCGAAGCCGCCGGTAATGCCGGACACTTCTGCCGGTGCCCGTCCGAAGCCGCGCCACACCACCCGCAACCCTCGTCCCTTGCCGCCCCTCGCCCCCTCTCCACTCACGGCGCCCGGGGGCAGCAGCACGGCGCCCGCCACCCCATCGCCCCCCGCCGCCTTCTCTTTCTCCTTGTCCGGCTTGAGCGCCGCGGGCGGCTGCTGGACGCCGATCTTCACCATGGCCCCGCTCCGCCGCCGCCGTCGGCCCCGGCACCGCCCCGGGGAGGGGCCGCGCCGCACCGCCCTCAGCGCACCGGGCCCCTCACGGGCACCGGCCGGGCACCGCGCCCTCAGAGCCCCCCACGGGCACCGGCCGGGCACCGCGCCCTCAGAGCCCCCCACGGGCCCCGGGCAGGCACCGCGCCCTCAGAGCCCCCCACGGGCCCCGGGCAGGCACCGCGCCCTCAGAGCCCCCCACGGGCCCCGGGCAGGCACCGTGCCCTCAGAGCTCCCCACGGGCACCGGCCGGGCACCGCGCCCTCAGAGCCCCCCACGGGCACCGGGCAGGCACCGCGCCCTCAGAGCCCCCCACGGGCCCCGGGCGGGCACCGCGCCCTCAGAGCCCCCCACGGGCACCGGGCAGGCACCGCGCCCTCAGAGCCCCCCACGGGCCCCGGGCGGGCACCGCGCCCTCAGAGCCCCCCACGGGCACTGGGCGGACCCCGTGCTCTCAGAGCCCCCCACGGGCAGGCCCCACGCCCTCAGAGCCCCCCATGGGCACCAGGACCTGGCTGCCTGCAGCACCCTTCAGCCCGCTTTGACCGGCTGGGCCGCGAGACACAGAGGGGGTGCAGCGGCACACCCACGATCCTGGGGTACAGCACGGTCAGTACTGCCCGTGGCACTGCTGACATCGGGTCAGCAAAGGGGAAACAACAGAACAAACCGAAGTTGAACAGCCCCCGACCCTGAAGAGGCATCGGCCTGCAGCAGATGTACACAGAGAGCAGGGGTACTCTGGGGGAAGCTGCGAGAAGGCAGCCGCTCTTCGCCTGGAGGCCATGGAACAGAACCCTTCGGGGAACAGAGCACTTGGGTGGCCTTTCCCCCAGGATCAGCTCTGGGCAGCACAACACGTGGATTACCTTCATCGTGGGTACAGTGATCCAGAAAGTGCCCTGTCTCCCAGAAGCAGTGTGGCATGCAGAAGAGAATTTGGGGGAGGATTGGGTTGTTTTTGTGTCACCCGATGATGGCTGGGGAGCAGCAGGTAGCACAGAAAGGAGAACACATGTTGACAGTTTTGTTAAGTAACAAAATGGAAAAAAACCAAACAAACTATTAACAAAACCCTCTCTGCCAGCCACAGGTAATAAGGAAAGTAGGACATTGCCAGTGGATAAACACAGTGCTAGCCTTACATTGATTTGGTCCACTTAAACAGTATATATCAGAATAAAGTTGTTATGAGCATTTTCTTGTGATCCAGAGAGGTTCATTATGTACTGAGTGCTTTACATCGTGTTTCGAACTAACCCATTGATAAATTAGTACTAAATTTTATTTGTAAAAGGCATCTTTGGCAAGGATTCAACATTGACTCACAACAACAAATTGCTCATAGTGCTGACTGACATTGTTCAATATTTGGAGCTGTTTGGTCCTCCCAGCATCCCACTCTGCGGGTAACACGGGATGGCAAGTTTTAGCTCACACAGAGATAAGGGCTGCATTTCCACAACAGCCTCTAATTTCAGGAGCTCAAACTGAGACAAGATGGTCCTGAGTTTATGGAAATGGGAGTTTACAGCCATATCCAAACATCTTACACACAACATGCAAACCGGGAGACAGCCCACCAGGGTCTTCCCTGACTAGAGCTGTAAGGCAAATGCTAACTCTTCTAATAGAGTTCATCCTGTATCACATGTAGCCTTTGAGCAAGGACATTACCAGAACAGAGCAGAAATCCCCTTGTGTCCCTCTCAATCCACCAGACCATCCTGCTGCCCAGACTGGGCCCTGCCCTGTCCTTTTTCTCGGTAGTTTAGCTCACTCTTCCTCAGGGACAGCCCTGTGTGACAATAGCTGTGTTACTTCCTCTCCTTCAGCCCAATGGTTCACTGGGCAGCTCTTGTCACAGAGGAGAAACCCCAAGCCAGGATAAAGCTGAGGAAAAGTGATTACAAAGTCTTATATCTTATAAAGCCAGAGAAAGCTTGACACTAAAATCTTCAGTTTAAAGGCAGAAGTTAAAGAAAAGGTTTGTTCTTTCCATTTATGTCTAATGTGACCCTGGCCCCCCACCCCCAGTCAGTCAGTCAGTGGGATTGGTGGGACAATTCTGCAGCCAGGAGAGTAAAGATTCCTCTTCTAGTATTTAGGTCATTTGTGACAGATACTGAGAGAAATAGGCACAAGGCTCTTGATGTTCACCAGGGCTCCTCACAGAACTGTCTATTCATTTTCTCAGAGGCAAACAAATGGAAAGGTAGCATCACACCATTGCCAAGCCAGCAACGCAGCACCGGGCAGCAGTGAGAGTGCGACTCTGCCCTTTCTTGCATCAGGTCAACTGCTGAATCAGCCTGGGTCATCTCCAGAGCACAGCTGATTTCCTGTTTCACGTGGGGAGAAGTATGGATCAAATAAGTGAGACTGACATTGGAGTGTAGGTTTTGGCGTGTCCCCTGTCCACAGCAGGGGCCAACCTGGCAGGAAACCTCACCTGGCAGCCAGTGCCCTCCCTGCAGGCTCTGCACCTCATGCCCAGCACAGCCTGTGCAGCACGAACCGGCCCCCAGAAGGACACCCACGGCAGGAACCATTTCTGGGGAGGTCACAGAACCTGCAGGATACTGTTAATGTTCACGCGTTCTTTAAAATTATTTTCTCTTTTATACGTGGTAATATGCACAAGTGCCTCAAACAATCTTTGAGTTTGCAGTATTTGTGAACATAGTTGGAATACTGGAATATTACTTCTGTTGTACCATAAAAAAACTGCAGGACTGACAAGGAAGGCACGTTATTCTCAGCATAACAATGAACCTAAAACAAGTAAAGGAAAATGACAAAATAATTATAAAATGGGTCAACATTAAGGGTGTAAACCATTAAGCATCTCTACTTATTTAGCATTTCAAGACTGTGCCTCAGTCAGAGCCACAGGGTTCTGTGGCATCTCCGGATTTCAATTACATCCCTGGATAAATGGCTTTGCAAGCATTAAGAAAAATCACCCAAGTTATCACAGGCCAAGTTGCAGACTAAAGGATTTCTCAGTAAGATATCTCCAGCTCCAGGCCCTTCAGTCAGAGGCGCAGAGGATAAACACTGACAATGAACTCAACATTTCTAACACAGCTTAAAACCACGTCTCTTGCCCTGCAGTGGAGAAGTGACATGCTGCTTACAGAACATCTCGCTCCTATCTGCTATCTTTTCTATTTTTAAGCAACCAGGTTTCTATTTAAAACTGCCACCTTACCGACTTCCTTAAAGCCATCTGCTGGTTTATTAGTCTCTGACAACAAAGTTTCCCTCACTGAAGTAATTAAGTGGAATCCCAGGACAATTTAGTTGACTGACCTTTCATTAAGAATAGCAGCGTGATAGCACTTCTCAAGTAATGAAGAAGTTGGACCTTTATGAACCTTTGTTAAACTGTCCTCTACCTTGCCACTTCTCACTTTTCAAAAAAGCACTTACGTAAAAAAACCCCAAACAAAGCAAAGAGGGAGCACAAGGCAACTGCTTTAATATATTCTGAGCCAACCAAAATGTCTTTGTCATGTACTGATCTGCATCTATCTGAGGTCTGCCTGGTGTCTCAGCTGTCATCCCTCACTGTATCAGACTGGAAGGAAATGAGAATTTTAGAGTCCTTAAATCATTCTGCTTTTCTACTTCTAATAAGGGCTTGCACTAGAGAGTGTGCCTAAAAATGAACAGAACTCTGCAACGTGCTGAAAATACACTTTTATTTTTTTCTTCTTATGCTTCCTCAACTAAACAAAGAGACACGTTGAGCTAAAAAAAAAAAAAAAAAAAGAAACTGTTAAAAAAATCATAATTACTCTCAAAGGAACAGACCACAAACACAGAGGATGTACTCATGGTTTTTGCTATTCTTTACACAATCTGCTTCTAATTGCCACGCATAATTGCATAAGGTGAAGCAATTACCTGTAGCCAAAGGTAGAGAATCAATCCAGTGGTTTCCATGGAAAGTTACAGCTTTCATCTGCAGCTGAACTGAGCTGAATTTCTTGTCGCTCCTGGGTACCTGCCACACCAGCTGGGGCAATGTGTCAATCCCTGGTACACCTATCAGGAACCACATCCTTTGTTCCTTCTTTTCTCTTCTTTAAAAAATAAAAAACCCTGATGGTTCAGCAGCAGCAGGAAGCCTTGGGCTACATATGAGGGTAAATGGAAAACTATTACCATTATGTACTTTAAAAATAAAAAGAGAGTAATTTTCTCCTAATAGTAGAAATTATCCTGGATTAGTCCCCTCCTGGAAACTAGCAAACCCCACGTATCTTGGTTTTCTCTCTTTTAAAAACTCTGGTATAGAAAAGGCCAACACTTGGTATCCTTCAGTCAGCAGCTGAAAAAAAGTATTCACATTTCAAAAGGTGTGCACAGACCAAATGCACAATGGCTTTGACCTGACCAATGTTGAGTTAACCACTGGTGGCAGGACTGCTGAAAGCCGGAGACAGGGGCTTGTTAACATTTGGTTGCCTTTTGTGGCACTAAAACACCTTCACATGATGTGCCAAAAAAGTAGGGAGGCATGGTGAGAACAGGAAGGGAAAATGTGGCTTGGAAAAGCAGCCAAAATACCCAAGCTTGATTTCTATGTCATGGGATAAGCAGGGAGCATACCCAAGGCAGCAAACTTATCAGGACTGTTGTATAGTTTATACTCTTTATGATTTAGAGGGAGATTTTCCACAGAAGTATCCACAATTTACCTGGAAACTTGTTTGGGGTTCCACGAATCAAAATACTTCAATTTATATAGTTTCTGGAACCAGCAGGGAGGACATTTGAGTTGGTGGGGAAGCACGAGTGAAAAGAACAGGATACAAGTTTAAAAGCCAAGAAAGCCCAGGAAGTGGGAAGGGCCCTATTTCCTACCTTTATATATGAATGTAAATGTTAAAACACAGCTTAGGCACAAGGGGAGAAAGGGAATGTAGGGGAGATGCTGGTTTAGGATAAAAGAGTGGGGCTAGATTTAAGTAGCTGGAGGAGAAAGTGTGAGGGTGTGAGGTCTCTGCCCCATGGAATTCAGCTGCATTCGTGCCTCATTCCCCGAGAGCCCCAGCGAGGGACAGAGCCCCAGGTAGGAGAGATGTAACCTGAGCTCTCCCTGCCCCTTTCCCTTCAGTCACCTCATTTCTAGTTCTGCACTCAAGATCTAGAAATGGGCTTTTGCTGTAGCTGCACCAGCTCTGGGCTTTTTGCTGTACCTGTACCAACCCTGAAATACTCTTCTCATCTGACACTGAGAGAAGCCAAAGGATGTGGAAAACCACAGCCTGAAGCAAAGCCCCCATCCTGCCTGCCAGGGGCCTGCAGACCAGAAGTGTGGGAGGGGATCTGGGGACGCTGGCTTGCGCTCTCCTTACCATAAGGACTATCATCTCAGGTCATTAGGCCTGGAAAAACCCATCTTCTGGCAAGTGCAGGCAAGTGTCCCCTCACCATGAGCTCTGCCACAGCAGTGTGTGAACCAAGAGAATCATTGTGGGAGGCTGCTTAGTGCAGAGGCAGCACAGTACCAGCCTCAGATGTGGGGAGTGAAGCACCACTGACTCCAGTTTCTGTGGTGTCGCGTGCCGGGCCCCAAGAAAATGTGCCTGCAATTACAGTTCTGAGCACAATGCATGTTTTAGTCACCTGCAGAAAAGCCAGGGAGTTTGAGGAGCTATTAGCTTACACCAGCAGCCCCCAGTTTTCACCAGGTCATGCCCATCCACCATACAAGTAACCTACTGTGAGCAAAGGGCCCACCTTTTCCTTATTTCTCAGTGTACCTCTTCTCCAACAGGGACTATTTACAAGTGTATGAAGTGACAGGACATGGGGTAATGGCTTCAAACAGACCAAGGGCAAGTTTAGAGTAGGTATTAGGAAGAAATTTTTACTGTGAGGATGATAAGGCATTGGAACAGATTCCTCAGAGGAACTCTGGACAACCCATCCCTGGCAGGGTTTAAGGCCGGTTGGATGAAGCTGTAGTCCAGTGGAAGGTGTCCCTGCCATGGCAAGGGGGGTGGAACAAGATGATGTCTAAGGTCCCTTCCAACTCACATCACCCTATGATTCAGGATTTGTTAAGAGTGAGTGACCACACTCAGCCTGAATAAAATGCTTTCTGGCAAGAGCAGAACACACGGAAGGGAAAGGAACATGGCACTGGAAAATAGCTCCAATTCTCCAGCAGAGTTTAGGCTGGGAAGGAGGAAAGAAAGAGTCATCTCTTGCCAGCAGTTTGACTGCTGAAGAACTGCTTTGAAAGCTCAGATGTACTAACTGTGGTGTTCCATGACAGCCACATCCACTGAGTGAGTCTGCCATCTCTTAATCAACGAACATCTCAGGATTTTATCTTACACTCCTAGAGAACTATCATTACCTTGAACCCAAGAGGGATGAAGTAACACAGGACAGTGTAACAATACTAATAATCCTTAGGAGATAGAGACTGTCATGTCAACCAGGTGCAGGACAGTGAAAGGAAGCACCTGAATTTTCTCTGCCCTCTTTCACTTCTTCTGTCTCTGTTGAAATTTCTGTGTGATGCCCCATCATTGCCCAAAATATGTGCTCAGCAGGCACTCTCCTGCTTGTTCTGGTTCCTTACATTTGGTACTTCAGTGCCTTGCCTGAAAATACACACCAAGAAGATGAGAGAAAACAAGAACAAACCCACAGCCAGCATGTTAAACAGAGGTGCAGACTGAAGTGTGCGAGGCAAACACCTGCTTGGACGCCCTTAACTTTGACTTCTTTGGGAGAGTGACTCAGTGAACAATTCTTTTATTCAGACACCTGATGTGTCACACCCAAAGCTGCTACAGATGAGGTCAAGGGAAAGAACCTGCCAACCCTTCAGCAACATGTGACATCCTGTAATACCCCTAACTCAGTTAATACCCAACAAAATCTTAGTATTGCATGGCTGATGAAGAGTTTGCAGCAAGAGATAGAACCACTCCTGTTTACAGCATCAGCATGTTACACAAATTCAAGCAAGCTTGGAATCAGCAACTGGCACTATTTGTCTAACCTTGCTATGTAAGAATCCTCTGCTTCGCAGCCCAAATGAAATAAAAGCCAAAGCAAGCAAATTAACTACATCCAGCAATTGCCATGCTCCTGTTCAGAAGGTCCTGGGGACAAGGGAATGAAGATGATATCTGTGATGATGTTCAATGATGTTGTTTCCTTGAAAACTGGCATGTGACCTGGAGGAAACTTGACCACTGATTCGAAGAGGCTCGTGGGGTCAGCTGGACTCCAGCACATTTAGAAGTCAATAGTGCCAATGGAAAAGCAATGAAAAATATACTTGGATTAGTTCTAATGCAGCTGATTACATGGGCCCAATATTCACACAGCTCAAACAAGCTCCGTACAGTCTCTTCTTGTCCCCTACACTGCTTGACACCTTTCTGCCCATGAATGAGAGCCAAACCAGAAGTAGATGCCTCAGTTCACCAGTGAATGCCCAAAGTACACCACAGTCATTCTCTAGCCACCCTCTCTTTGGAGCATAGGAATAGCAAATCCAGTTGCCTTCATGCACAGAGCTTTCTTTAAAGGCAGCTTCCATTGCCCTGTGTTTTTATCTTCAAGGCCTACCAAACTGTATCCCTGCCCACGAACCACCCCTGTTCTTGGGACTGTGAATTCTGCTTCCATCTCACACATGAGAAACCATCAGCTGGCAGATCACATGCACACAGCTTGTACCTGTTCTGCCAGCAAAGATGCTGGTCTGTAGAGCAGTTAAGTCCTGTCATTGTCCAGAGGCAGTATTTTCAGGTTGATATTACAGCTGGAGTGCCACGAACATATATTCCTCTCATGCTTTTTCTAAACACCCAACACAGCTGCACCAACAGCTGCACAGTTGGTTGTGCCAAGGGCAGGCAAAGCAGTTTCTGTACTTTAGGGTGGGACACCAGAACACTCTCCTGAATGTTTCAAGCGGGACTGGGGTTACTCTTTGGGGTATTGCCACAAATTGGCTTCTAAGAAATGGGCTGCTCTATGCTGTGGTTCCCTATTTATACTGAGATTTGTCTTGGTGTAGTCCTGGGGTGCACATGTTGACCCTGCTCTGCCTTCGTGGTAAACCTGCAGTGCCCTGTGTGAGACAGAAAGTTGGCAGTCTCATTTTCAATCACTTGTGGGTTTGATTTCATCAGTGTTTTTCCAGATTTTTATTTATGCCTTGTAAAATTTTCCAGAAAGCAGAAAATCTGTTCAGTCAGGTCACATTGTGAAGGATATGCCAGTTTGTCCCTCCACAAGTCATCATGACATATTCCCATCCTGCTCTGCCAAGAGGAACTTAAAAAATCTCTTGATTTAAGGAACTAAAAATATATAGGAATTAAATATATATAATAAATATAAAATTTTAATTCCTACATATAAAAATATATAGGAATCAAAAAATCTCCTACTACCAATATTGTCCAAGTGGAAAAGATAACACACTGTGGGACTCCTGAAAACACACAGCCAACTCTTCTGTAGTGATCCAAAAAACCCCCATATTCTTATGAGCTGCTCTCCTGCTCTGTTCCCTGGTGACTGCTGACCCATCTTTCACAGATCTCAGTAAGACACCCCAGAATGTGCTGCTGTATGAACCCATGAAAATCTCCCACCCAGCAGCATATCAGGTGGATCCCTGGATAAACACACTATTCATGAGCTGAAAGCACTGTATGGATTAAAATCCCTTCTTTTCTGGGTCAAGAGAGACACTGCAGTGCCCCAAAATACACCACAAGCCATAGACAGAATATCCAGGATCCAGACATGACCCTGGCACAGTGCATGGCTGCAGGTTTGCATGATGGCACACGAATATGAGCAGTCCACATGGATGCCTAGGATTTATATCTTGAATTGACTCTACCTCCTCTAAAACATCATCTTCCACAGGATGGGTCTAAGAGGCAAGACTTCGGAAGGTAAAAAGCAACAGCATGTTTTTTTTCCAAACTCCTCTGTCAACGTTCAATGTTTGGGCATAAGCATCCTGTGTTTTCCAGGACAAAATTTCAAGGAAAAAACAGAGAATAAAGCCTATACTCCAAAATCTCATCTTACAACTCACGTAAGAATTTTAAAAGAGCAAAAGACAGGGCAACAGCACCTGGAAACAATCAGATTTGTAAAAATTCGTATTTGATGAGCAATGCAGCCTGCAGGTTACTATAGCAGCCAGATCCATCACCTAGGTGACCAAGCACCGGTGATATCAACATTAACCTATCCCTACACACAACCTCACACTGTGCACATTATCAGCCTTCCATTTCTTGTAGGTTTCTCTCCATACCAACAGATGGACAGTAACAGAGCATATGGACAGTCTCCAGGAGGGGTGAGCTCTCCTCACAGCACCAGCCTGCCTTGCTGAGGATTATTTCCGACAGCACCACCTGTGGAAGTGCTGGGCACTTGAGGCAACCAACATGTGTAACCCGATTTACTTACCAGAATAATAAGTAGCAACTTGCCTGAAAGCTCTTTGGAAAAGCTTCTGATGGCCAAAGAGTCCACTTAACACAGCAGAGGGTCTGAAGCATAAATCCACACAAAACAGAGAGAATGTCTTGAGGCATTGGCAAGGTCTTCCCCCAAGGAACCATTACTTTTGAGAAGCCAAACTTTCAACAAGGAATACCAAATCCAGTAAATTCCCCAATCAATACCATACTTATTCCATGGGATTGATCTGTTCCAAATAAGGTCAAATAAGATGTTTCTCTAATGTTTCACTGATGCAGTTTAACTCTGGATATCTGAGGAACACTCCTGAGTAAAGACGTGTTAGTTTACAACCAAGCAACATATTCTGATTACAGGGCCAGATTCAACTCCAGACTCCTGGAAAATACTGACTTTTTTGTAACAGTGTTACAGAATTGGTAACTTCTGTAATCTAAAGGGATTTTGGTTGCTTGGGCTAAAGGAAATTAATGGAATTTAAATTTTCTTCCCCCCTCCCTCCTCTTTTGTTAAAGGCTGCCTTTATATCCCATCGAGAAATTAACTGAGACAGAAATCTCTTTTCCTGCACTTGGATAAATAGGGATGACTCATTATTTTCCCAATTTGCTTTAAATATCCTGTCATCCTTGCGGTTTGCTTTGTTCAGCTATTCTCTCAGCTTCATATGGCACCTGCTGTAATGACACAGGAAGCCCTCTGTGGTTCTTCTGCCCTTTCAGTGCATCCCCTTATCAACAGAGCGCTCTGACCTTTACACATCCCCCACTTTACCTACCCAGCTGACACTTACAACCCCCCAAGACAGCCTTTCTTTGATCACCACCTCCTAGACAGCAGGAGATTACATTATCTCGTCAGAGCCAAAAAGCATGTCATACCTTTCCAAGCCTTTACCCCCACTGAAGCACACTCAGGTTTGCAGCTGCAGTTGAAATTTTCGAAGTAGACCGAGCTGTTACAGCTTCATCGACACTTCAGGAGGTGGGAAAACTTCTTCGAATTTATTAGTTTGAAACCCAATTGTTTGCTTCCTTGTCTTCCCTCCATCTTTCACTGCCTGTGGCCCCCTGCTCCTTGTGCTCAGTAAAGACAGTGGTGTCTCTTACCTGCTTATCCATGCACAGGTTGAGTAAAGAACATTAGAAGCCAAGCCCTTTGTAATCCTGGAGAACAAAAGAATAACTGTCTTTCTGATAAAGCCATTTTTCTTGTCTGTCTCTCACTGGCTGATGATGGGATAACATCAGCAAAAGAAAACAAGATCAAAGTCATATTGCTGGATCTGAGAAGATAAAAGAAAAAATTTAGAAAGAAAGGAACCTTGGGCAGGTGAGAAAAATAAGAAACACATTTCTGCAGCAAAGAATATTTTACTCTGAGGCTAGACAAGGGCAGAAGATTCTGGGAAAACAGGGTCTCTCTGTCCCAGGGAAGACATCTACTGAGGCCTGAAAGATTCAACCTCAACACAGAGAACACTTGAGCAGTGGAAAACAAAAAAATAGGAGCATGGAAATGAATAAATTTTTTTTGTAAGCTGAGAACTGTACATTCTTTGTTGTTGACAATTGCAGCTTGAATTTTGCAGAGCTTCTATATTTGCTTGTTTCCCTCATGAAAACACCCTTCAGAGAGGTGACACCCAGGAGCACCCAAGGGCTCCCACCCTGTCCCTGCAGAGGCTGGAGCTGCCTGGGTGCTGAGGTTCAGCCCTGGTACAAGGACATCCCTTGGCTCCTTGTGTGAGCAGCACAGCCCTGCCTTGATCTGCTCACGTCAGGTGGGGAACAGTGTGACCTGGAAACTTTCAGAGGGACTAGCAAGGTGAACAGAACACATGGATGTAGTCAACTGCTCAAGAAGCTCTCAGTGTTTTTTGTCTGTGAATTATATGAAATAATGTTTAGTTATTTCATATCCCTAACAGTCCTCCTCAGAGGATCGGATATCCAAGGTCAGCACGCCTTTCAGAACAACTGGGTATCTTTAATGAATAACTCCACTTTAACCAGTGAATTTAATGAAAATGCATCCCTACACTGCAGAAAATATCCAGCCCTTGTGACATTATGCAACAGTGCACTCAGTGTAGAGATACAAGATAAACAAGGAACACTCCAAGCTTGCGAATCATCCTGCATGACTTAACTTCCTGTTACTCTTTACCTTTTTTCTTTCTCAATTCCTATTTATACTTATATCTTTAGAAAAGATAACAGGCTAAGTGAACACTGCAGAACTGCCAACAGCTGCTCAGGTGGAAATCTTGCCATTATGAGGTTGCAACCGTGCTCAAACAAAACTTCCTTCATGAAACATCTTGTCTGTTTTTCCTACAGGAGCAATGAAACACCCAGTGTTTCCAACTCCATGCCTCTGAGAAACAAAATGTGTCCTAAATGCTGAAATCCCATTTTGACTTTCATTTTTATCACTCTCAAAACCAGGACTGCAACAGGAAAAGGCAGCAGGATTTTGTCTGTTGTTGCAAAGTGCAAAGAGCAGCTCAAGATGGCACCTGAGAGGTAGGAAACTAGAGCTTTGTACTTTATATAATAACAAACAAGAGAAACGTTATTCGTCTGTTTCTTTGTGGGGAAGGCTCACAGTAGAGAAAACCCAAAAAACCAGGAGAGAACTGCTTGAAGAGATCAAGAAAGGAGACCTTCAAAGGAAGGGGGCAAAGAACCTTTGGATTACTTTCTTTCCTTCCCTTTTTATAATGCATAGAGGACATGAAAGAGGCTTCTCAGTAGTTCTTATTCTAAAAGGATTTTTTGTTGTTGTTCCTGCTTCTCTTTTACATTAAAAATTCAAGTCTTGCCTTGAATAGAAGGCTCTGAGGCAAACAGCATCAAAGACATGCACAAGTCAGGATCAAGTACATTGGTAAGGACATTTGGTTAGTGCCCATCTTGCACTGGATTCTTAAGGCTGCAGATAAAAGTCAACAAATTTGAACATTCTAAAACCAAACCAAATTTAGTTCAGCTGCAACCAAGACTTTTAGAATAGTAAAAAATTAACATCTTTAAATTACTAGTGGTTTAACTGAAAAAAAAAAAAAAATATGTACCCCAAAAATTCACGGTTGTGTTTGGGAAGGAAAAACCTTCCAAAAAAAAACTCAAAGTGAAATTAGTGATAAATAAAATGCCTTTTCATTGCCTTTGTGTCATGGTGAATAGGGTCTAAGTTACCTTTGAAACAGACTTGTATCCCACACCCTTTTTCTGCTGAAGGGAAAAATACTTTCTCAGCCAGCTGGTCTCTTTTCTGAGTAGGACAGCAGCACCAGAGCTGTTGGAGAAGGGCTGGAGACTATTTCTTGTGCAACAACAGAACAAAGTTCAAGTCTGCTGTACCTACAAAATGCCAGATAATTTTCTCCACTGCTTGGAAGAGCAGCAAACCTCTCAGACCATAAAGCATCTTCTTGCAACACGAACATGTTGGATTTGGAAGTCAGCAAGAGGAAGCAGAGATAGTGCATCTGAAGACATTTTCCCAGTTTTTTCTCAGGGTAGATCTGAAATTTCAAAGCTGACATGTTATTGTAACACTTTTTCCCTGTTCTGCATATGTGGTTTTGGTGGATTGCCTACTGAATATTGAGTTTGGGATGCTGAGAGCCTGCTCGTGTTCTCAGATTCCTGTGGCTATGTTGCCCTAGTCAGAATTAAATGATACATTACACCCTGAGTCACCCTCTGCTAATGCCTGCTAGATGTTTTCTGGCATCAGGGTTTAGAATTGGAGCTCATTGGAAATTTTCCATAAGGGAGATTTTCTGTTTCTGAGAAAATAGGAATTTTCCATGAGAGAAAAAAAGGTGGTTTCTGCCAAAAAAAATTGAAAAGGTTTGTTTGTAAAGAGGATCAAAAGATAGTATTTCATTTTGAATTGACTTGGACTAACCAAACTGCGCAATGCCCCAGATCATCCACGTGAAATTTGGATACTTTCTGATGGAGACAGTCCAGCCAGAGCCCAGCCTCAGACAAAGCAGGGGCCGTGACTACAATTTGCAGATGGCCCAGTGTGACTGCTCATTCCTGACAGCCACAAGTGTCACACGAGCCCAGTGGGCAGGGCAGGGCTGGGGGTCACCAATCCCCCAGGAATACAGCAGTTACAGCAGCCCCATGCAGGGATCTCCAGCAGCAGGACACAGACCCAGACAGGTTTTCCAGCGAGGGAGGATGCACTTCCCCATAATCCCCAGGTGCTTTCTGAGCTACCATTTCCACCTCCATATCCTTTCCTCTCTGCTGGAACCACGTCCTCCACTTTTCCATTTCTGTCCCCTATCAGCTCCCATTCTCGTTTCCTCGCCCTCCCATCCCAGGTGCCACTCCACACTGCCCCACCTGCTGCTGCTGCCCCTCAGCAGCTCCACACTGGCACTGGACCCACTGGAGCTGTCTCCTCCTCCCCACCCGCCTCCCCTCACCCCACAGAGGCACAAACTCGACCAATGCCAAGCTCCAGGGGCCACCTCCATGCTGCTTCCCAGCAGGAACATGAATGGGAGACAAATCCATTGATGCTCTCCACTCCTTTGCCCCTTCAGCAGAAGCTTCTCCTATGGCTGAAAATGCTCCCAAAGCTTGGTGCTGAGCTCCTTTTTGTTTTAAAAACAAAAACCACACCACCTCTCATACTTGTCCACAAGGAGGCCCCTCCTCTGACCTCCCAGTACTCCTCAGGAATGCCCTGAGATCTGGACTGTCATGCCAGCAGTAATCTTTTTTTCCTGTTTCAGTGGGCTCTGGCTCAGGCTACAATATGCAGATAAGCACCAAGGAAACCAGATCCCAATCCTGAAACCGATGTCACCATGCACAACCAGTGCACGGCCCAGATCTGGTTCTGTGACTTTGCTGCTGCAGGGGCAAAAAGAAATGGAAAACTGCCCACTTTGGAGCCTTCTCTGAAGTGTGGAGAACCTCAGATCAGAGCTACCAGTACTCTGTCTGGGTAGAGAACTTCTCACTTATGTTCTGCCTCCAGAAGTTAAAGGCCACACAGTAAGATAAGGACATTCAAATTAATATATTCTGGCTGTCACTAGACTTTTGTCCCTTGTTCTATGAAGTTCTTTCTTCATTCCCCTCCAAATAAAGCAAAACCTCCCTGTACCATGGATGTAACCTGTAGACACTGCAGACCTCTCAGAAGCAGACCACTCCTGTCCAGAAGTTCAGCAGCTACAGGAAGGACCTGAAGGAAGCAGAGTTTAAGGCTGGAGAGGTGTGGACACGGCACAAAAACGGTTTCTATCAAGCAGCAGGTAACAGTGGCACAGCTATCATCCCTCAGTGCCCTCCAGGAGAGGCTGCAGGGAACAGTTTTTGTGTCAGGCCACGAAGCCACTGTTTGGGTAACTTTTGGAGCTCATTTGTCCCTCTGTTGTACCAACTCAAATGCTGATGGATTTGCAATTGCCTTTTCTCTCCCTGAGAGTGCTGATGAACCAGGCAGACAGCGCTGCAGGGAAGCAGGGACTGGCTGACTGCGAGGGAAACTCCAGGGGTCAGTCTGAACAGGGTGACGAGGGGCAGAGGCCACTCTGACACCTGCCACCCCTGGTGGCAGCACAGCACATCCAAGAGCTGCAGCAGAGAGTCTTTTAGAACTAATGGACTGAGAGAGTAAGAACCAAAGATCTGATCTCTGCTGCTCACCGTGTCACAGGGTGACACTGGCAGTGTCTGACCCTGCCAGCTAGCCTGAGGTCAGGGGGAGTGTCCCAGGCACCCCCCTACAGCCCAGAAGGGACAGGGCAGATTGCAAATCTCACTGACACAGCCCATCCCTGCCACCAGAAAACCCAAAGCTGAGTGTTCATACAAACAGGACAGCATTTTGAAAGCAGAGGTTTCTAAAGCACTGGCTGCTGTATCAATCTGTTCTCAGCTGCAGGTACTGAGTGCCCCACACAGCTGCGTGTGGGTGCTGAGAGCACCTGGCTTCCCAACACTGCCTGGCCACCAATCACACACCAAACCTGTGGCCTCTCAAAGCAAGGGTCACTCTGGTCAAACTGAGCTACTGCTGCTCCCATCCCACCCCACATCCCCAGAGAGGCCTCATGTGCCAGACAGTGCTGAGTACAATGCAGTACCTGTGATCCACTCTCACTCTGTTCTCTATTTTCTGATAGTGTACAAGTAGTGTTTCCTACAGGAAATCATGTTACTTGCAGCAATGATACTGGATGATAAACTCTTTACACCCAGAATAGAAATGATCAGACAAATGACTGCAGTCCTTACATGCAATTACAGAATACACAGAGGCCCTTGAAAAATGAGCTGAAAAGGCAACTGGCAGAAATCAGAAGGGAAGGGTAAGAGTGAAAGATGTGATTTGCTGAGAGGATTGGGATTTTTTAAGAGTAGAATCAGACTCAGAAAGAGACAGATTAACTAACAGAAAACAGAAGGGCAGAAAATATCCTTTATGGACTTGCAAGTTCAGAAGCAAGGAGTGGGAGCAGCAAAAGCGATAAAGAAGATTTAAACCGTCTTACATGGCCAGAGCAGAAACAGCTCACGGGGCTGAGCACACTCAGTTACCTGAGTCACAAAGCTGCTGTTCATTGCTCTGCTGTGTCACCAACAGCTCTGCTGCAGAACTGCATCTCCTCTCAACCTGGGCTTCACTGCCCTATCCTGCTCCAGGCTCCTCTTCCTGGAGGTTTTAAGCTAATCTGTGGGACGAGCAAGAGTCATCAGGTCAGCCAGGAGCCTGCAGAAAGCTGCCTCCACAGCAAGGGGCAGCTGGAGCAGCAGCAGAGCCAACATTCTCCTCCTGGGGGCTGGCAGAGCCTCCACAGCTGGTGGGAATGAGCCAAAACCACAGGCCACACAATAATGTGGCACCTGGGCTCTCACCTGCCTGACAGGTATTGTTCAGAACTGGACTAGGGTTTACTGCTCATTGTGAAGAACCATCAGGCAACACATTATCTATTTCTAGGGTTTGCACACCTTTATTAGTAAAATAAGACTTTCTTTTTGAAACTGGATGTCTAAGATAGACAATAACTCACTGTAGGTATGAATTTAGTCCACTTGAATATTCCCATATGAACCTTACACCAGAGCACCCCACAACAGTGACACCAACTGTGCACTGCAGTCATGTGTTACTAATTACCAACCTGCCATGTACACTCAAGGGAAACTGAATTTACATCAGTCAAGGCTAACAGAAAAAACATTGCTCAGAAGGAACATTCAGCTAAAACTCATAACTTAATGCTCTCTTAAAAGTTTCCGCACAAAAATTTAAACTATCCCAATATTAGTTTTTAGGTTATTCTTGTATCAAAGCCATAAAGAGAAAACCTTTTAAAGTTGCACAGCAGCAGTAAGGAATGACTTGTGTAGTATTCTTATATTTCAATTTTTGTCACTGTGTCTCTCCCACCTGCAGGTTTCAACCAAAACTTGGTGAACACACAAGAGAAAGACTGGCATTAGAAATGTGAGAGCTGGGTTCCTGCTTCCCAAATAACATCAAGAAGCAAGAACACTTTCAGCATCTGCCCATTGTAGCTTTTTCACATCTTGGTCCTTGTCAAGCACCTGTTTTTATATTAGATAAACTCTAATTCCAAGCCTGTGTGCAGCATATTACATATATGACATTCTGATGGCCTAGAACCTAGTATGGCAAGAAAAATCACCTTTTAAATTACATAATAGATACTTTCAAGCTATTCACAAGCTCCAGTGAACTCATCTTGTACTCAACTTACACGTCAAGTCTGTAAGTAATCCTGCTATGTGTGCTTTACCTGTGCTTTTTTCCTTCTAGAACACCCCTCTGATATGACTTACAGCCAAGACTCAGCCCTAACCTATAGATCTGTGTGTTGTAAGGGCTCCTCAAACCTGCAGCGTGTGCAGCATCCCCAACTTCAGCCCAAAGAACAGCCTGAGGAAACAGAAACACTGCTCTGCCCATGCACTTTTTGGGTTTGAGAGATTGTTCTCCTACTTCAAAACACAATTTCTAGGGAAAAGCTTGTTTTATAAAAGGAGTATTGTAAATCCTTAAATGCCATTTTCACATAATTTGGGTATTAGCTGGCATGACCCAGCACTCTGTAATTCCAGAGATGGAAGGTGAGGAAATTCAGCAGCTGCAATCTGAAGCTTTATAGCCAGGTGAACCTTTGCACCTTTTAGTCTCTCCAGACTGTATCTCTCAATCTGACACTTTCAATTCCATACAACCTGGAGATGCTGTTAAAGACCTGAGGCCAAAAGCTTGGCTGGCTCTCACACCAGTTATTTAAACACTGTTCAACGCTGCATGCCTTATTTAGATGCTCTGAATTATAGTTACAAAGGCTCATTTATTAATGTTACAATATACAACATTCTTAAACTTAAAACAGATCTAAGAAACCTATACAGCTTTAATTCTTGTTTTATGCTCAAATAAATGCAAACCAAATCCTTCCTTCAAGTCTGTGAATAACACTAAGTGTATTAAATTCAGTTCAACATCTTTTCATTGTAGAACCTTGGTAAGCAACATTCACATTTTTATTACCCCGAGTTTCTCCTTGGTGGGATGTGAGGCACATTCCCAAAGGCTGTCACAAGAGGAAGAAAAAGCTCTTAATGGGATCCTCCATGACAGCTCAGTACAAGGAATTTGCTAGGGAAGAAATGGAGAAACACCTACTGATGATTTAATTTTAGGCAAGGAGAACAACTGCAGTCATTTATCTTGTTTTTTCCAAACGTATCCACTCCCACTAAAGCATACCTAAATTGTATCTTTATATTCCTGCACACTGTTTATGCTCCTTCATTCTAAGCATGCCCTCTTGATAAATTCTGCAGTTTTGCCAACATTAGAACACCTAAGGCCAATGTCACCCAGGTGATATCACCTCCAGCCATGGGACACCCTCCCTTGGAGGACATAATCCTGCATAATGGAATTACACAGCCCCACCACAACAAAGCTGGAAAACTCTCCTGCAGTGGAAAATCTTTAGCCTTAAGGGTCCCTTTATGGAGAGTGTCAGTTCTGAGCAATGAAACAAAATATCCTTACTTGCGCAAATCACAATCTGCAGTAGGAGCCCTCTAAAAAAGAGCTTGCCTTTATTTTTTGTTGTGAATACACTCACCAAAAATCTATGTTGGCTGTATAACTTGGGATTTTGTGGTGGCATTTTTTTTAAACAGAGGTGCATCAACAGGTATTTCAAAATAGGAAACAACACAGGGTCATAGGATGGTCTGGGCTGGAAGGGACTTTAAAGATCATCTCATTCCAGCCCCCCACATGGGCAGGGACACCTTCCATTAGTCCAGGTTGCTCAAGGCCCCATCCAGGGATGGGACATCCACAACTTCTCAGGGCAACCTGTTCCTCTGCCTCACCACCCTTACAGTAAAAGATTTCCTCCTACCATGGAATCCAAACCTGCCCTCTCTCAGTTTAAAGCTATTCCCCTTTGCAGCAGTCTCTCTCCATCATTCTTACCTCATGAAATAGCTGATTTCCTTCAAAGAATACAATATATTGATGCATGCCACTGCTCCCTCCTTTCAGCTTTTTCCCAGGCTGTGATTTTTCAGTTTTGACCTGCCTCTAGACAAGTGGGATTTAAACTGGATCTGCCCTGGTACACCTGTAAACATAGATGATATATGCCAGAAACAACTCTTCACAAATTCAGTGTGCTCAGATTAAGCTGAATACTGATTTAAAGAGATAACATGTAAAAGAACAAGGTAATGTTTTCCTCATTATGACATTAACCATCACCTTGAATTGCAATGTGCTGGAAAGCTAAAAGAAACAGCACTTAAATCTGCCTGACAAAGGCCAAAACCTTTGGAGAAAAGAATCCAGATGTATCATGAGAAATAACCACAGAGGTGACAGAAAATACAGGCACTGCACCCAAAGAGATGGCACCAGTGAACAGACAGGGAAATAATTCAAC
Organism: Hirundo rustica; assembly: GCF_015227805.2. Classification (NCBI taxonomy): domain Eukaryota; kingdom Metazoa; phylum Chordata; class Aves; order Passeriformes; family Hirundinidae; genus Hirundo; species Hirundo rustica. Next base: position 1,475,165 of record NC_053459.1, on the reverse strand, counting down.
ACAGCAACCAGCAAAAGTCTAAAACAAAGAGGAGAAGAAGCAAAAGGAAAGCTGAAGTTGCCTGCTGGGAATGACCTGGCGGGCCATGAACAGAGGGAGACTTACTGAAAGCAGCTTTGTCCACAAGCTGATCCCATGGCTCCAAAGGCAGCTCCTGCTGGGGTTCCTGGAGGTGGCAGCTCAGAAGGCAGGTCCTGCTGATCAGCTCTGTGGGGAAGGCAGATTTTAAGAAGTCAGGCCAACACCTCCTTGCATTTTGTGCGCCTCCTCCCACCAGGGCTGTTTCAAACACCTTGTCAAGCGCCCGATTTGTCCACTCAATTAAAATCTGCCATTTGTCTGACTACCAGTACAGATGACTCCTTCCCCCTGTAATCTGTGATCTTCCTGAGTTACAGAAATGCCACTTTCTACAGAGGCTCAGGCACGTGTGCTCTCTAGTGGGAGCTGTCAAAGACCAAGTATTCCTGACTGCAAAGTAATTATGCTCCTGAAGGACAACTTTTTGATCAATCATGTTGCTGAACAAAACCATCTGCAGAATCTGCATCAAGAGCTCCTGCATGCTGTTTAAAACACAACACTCTCCTGATGTTTGCCAGGACCCCATCAGCTGGGCTGTTACCTGTGACAGCAGCTCCAGAGGCAGCGAGGAGACCCCGGTGACCAATTACAGACTCAGCTCCTGAAAATCAGAGAGAAGTGAAGGGGCAAAAATTCATCAACCAACCCTATCAGATCTCATCTCCAGCCACAATGCAGGAAATAGCATCTCCTCTTTGCCCTTGGTCATGCCAAAAAGAAACACAATCAGCAACAATAATAATAATAATACAACAAGGCAAGGGAGCCTACCAACAATTAGTTAAAATTGATTGCATCTTTAATTTGCCCTTTGTCTTAGTTCTTTTAAAATGTTTGTGCAAGCCGGAGTTTTTCATGATTTAAAAGGATTTCATATTTAAGAGGGAGAAAACTGAGCCATTCTAAGGCAATAAGGGAGACCTGACACACATCCACAAGAAACTGATCCTCTTCAGTAACACAGTAAAGAACACACATTTTTCTTCAAAATTTTATTTTCATTTAATTTATGGGGCCAGCCAGATTTTTTGGATACGAAATGCATTTTCCTCAGGAGAAATGAAATGCTACCACGGAAGTAGAATTACAATTGTATACATCTCTTGTAAAGAAAAGAAAAGAAAGAAAGAAAAAAAAAAAACAAAGGAAAGAAAGAAAGAAAAAAAAAAAAAGCCAAACAAAATACCGCTTGCATTTAAATATGTTTTAGTAACACCCTTAAGCCTTCAAGCAGATAAGAAACCACTTCCAGAACAAGTTTTTTTTAATATGAACAGCACATTGAAGGAGCTTTAATTTAAATACAACTTCTTTTCAAAAGCCGACATTCAAATGTTTCCACATATTAAAAAAGTCACCATAGCCATTGATTCCGAGGCCTAATATAGAGAAACCTCTATCCCAGTCCAAATGTTTTCACTTCTTTACACATAGAAATCTTTAGCACGTCTACATCTTTCTAAAGAGGAAGCCTTACGTGTTATGGTGAGTAACTTGGCAAATAATGTTTTCCTCCGCTACGCTATGATAAACCAAAATATAACAGACTGTTGGTGCTGAACGACACCACCACCTCAGTGCCAGCGCGGCCTGGCATCTCCGGGAAGAGTCAGCTACCTTCTTTCCTATAAGCAAAATCATTCTCTTTGCAAAGGACACGTTAAGAACCCTTAAAAGACCAATTTTAACGTTAAGAGCAGTTTTAAACAACCAAGTGACAACACTGAATTCTCTGGCGCTTTCGGATTTCCCTTGTGAAGGTTTTCAGATCAGCGCAAACGCCGCTGACTGCGAAATATTTCAAAGGGGAAGAGGACGGGAAGCAACAAACGTTTTCTGTAGCGTTCGCAAACATTCGGTCCTGCAGAATTGGAACTTTCAGACCCCCAATCCACAAGTTTTTGCTTGGTTGTGATCTCAGCGTTACTATATGATGGCTAGATACAATCTTAATAACATCATTTAGCTGCATTTAGTAGATTCCTTTTGTATGGTCACAGTAACAAAAACATGGGGCAAAATCAGTTGGGTTTTGTGTTTTTATAAAAACTGATAGTTTGCAGCGTTAAAGAACAAAATCAACAAAAAGTCAGATCATTTTGTTATCCTAGGACACCTATGAAGTTGTTTCTTGAGGTGGGAGGGAATTAAGTCACTCACACAACTACCATACGGAGTTATTTCCTGTAAGAACTGACGCACTGCAGGCTCCCCAGAAATCAGAGGAATCGATATTAATTCAGCATAATCCTTCCCATTTGCAGAGCTGGTGAGCACAATGCTGGTTTAATTAAATAAGGCCAATATTATCTGGTAAGAACGGAGCAGAAAGGGTTCCAGTTCTCTGTTTCAGCCTACCCTAATTGATGGCACCTCATTAGATAAGTGAATACAAAGAATTTGTTTGGGTTTGGGTTTTTGTTTCCTTTTAAATGCTGCAGTACTTAAGATCGTTAAATCAGCATTTCCATGCGATCTGAAGTATTCAATTACATATGAGCATTCATTTTGCAAAACTCAATATTAGGTAATAGTTACAGACTAATACAATAACATTCCTCTGCTGTACAAATTAAATCATATTTTAAAGAAATGAGCAGCCTAGGAGTTATATACAAAAGAAACCAGCAAGCATTGTTGAAATGAAATGCAAAATGTCACTGCTAGGTCTACGGTCTGAAATACCTTTAAAGTAAAATTAACAAAACCCCTCAGAACATATTTCCAAGTTTACAAGTCAAGTCTCAGAAAAATCAAATCATGTCGAAAAAAAAAAAAATCTATAAAGCAGTGAAAGGCATATATACATTTTCCTTATGAACCTTGAGATTTCACTCTTTTAAAAGTTGCTAAGTTTCAATATCAGTTTATTTGCAAGACAACTGTTTATCCCAATAAGCTCACATCTTAGATACATTTCCCCTTTGATTACAAATAAAGCACTGCACATTTTTTTTGTTTTTAAATCAAGGCATATAATCTTATACTATGGTGCCAGGTATGCACAGGTCACATTGTGCTCATTATCTCAAACAAGGTAAGTGCAAACATACAGATTTATTCAGATTTGCAAGCATGCAACCTGTTACTTAACTACATGAATACCTTCTCTCCTAGACCAAACTAGTATCTATATGTTTGCTTTCACGAACCTAGAATCTTTCTTTTCAGGACTCCTAAAACAAGCAGTGTCTTTGAATTCTGAAATGACACAAATATCAAGAAAGTCCACATTGTGCAAGAAAGCAGCAGCTATGTTTCTCAACTTGGACTAAAAATGAAAAGAGAAAAACAAAAACCGTTCACTGAACAGCAGATTAGCAGTAATGTTCCTCATGAATCGATAAGAGTGCCTGATGCTGAATATCTAACAGCAAATGCTGAATTTGGGTTTAATATTTTAAAGGTTTATTGAAGTTTAAGCTTCTTGCTGCGCTGGTCTCTTCAAATCCCTGATCTGTTTAACTAAATAGGTCTTCTCATCATTAAATTGTTCATCCTCGGTCCTGTCATTCTGAAACTTGCTGAGGAACTCAATAAGTTTGGTCTGGTTCTTTAGAAGGATGTCTAATATAGGCTGTGTCTTGTTAGGATTGGCTACAAACACCTGCAAGAAAATAAAAAGGCATTGAGCACAACAGCAAGAAACAGAAGGTTAAGTTAAAAAAAAAATTATCTAACAAAATACTGATGATGATTAATTAAAACTATGTTTTAATTATTCTAGTATGCCATAGAAAAGAATAGCGGGGTAAATGCTAGTTTTTAATTATTTTTTTTTTTAAAATCAGGACATAAGCTGAACAGTAGTACCCAAGTCAGTTTAGTCTGTGGGAGGTGACCAGCCACAACAGCCTCTGCAGAAACCACTGAAGACACTTTATGGTTAAATTCTATAGCAAATTTATGGTTTTGTATCGTGTGCAGCATCTGATGGGTATCTCACACTTCACTGGAAAGTTTCAGACCTCAAGTTCTAACTCTTAGCTGCCTGTCTGCTGCAAAGTCAGAAGCCATCTGTTATAATATGCTCCAATTAACAATTCAGGTGACCTGACTGAAATACTGCTGTCCTTCAGACACCACTTTTGTACCCCATGAGTTTATATGGAATCACACATCCCTCCTTATCTTACTGCATTTAATTCCAAAAGTTTTTAAGAGACATTATCCTGACAATCACATGGAAGTCCCTAAGTGGTTTCTGAACAGTTTTCAAAGGACAACCAAGATATCTGTTTGTACAGATGGATCATAATAAAGCAAACATCAGTGCTCCCTTTATTTAATCACTTAGCAGACATTAAGATAAGCTCCATCTAGGCTCAGCTAAGCAGTTTAGTCAATTAAACAGTGTCTGCTCAGATTCATTCTTTTCATGGTGGGGTTTTGTAACATACCTTGAACACATGGAAGGCCTCAAACTGAATGTTACGACTCTTGTCTCGTAGAAGGTTCATCATTAGTTTGAGATTTTCAGGTTTACTGATGTACTTTGTCATAATTGTGAAGTTGTGTCTGTCCAGTAACAATTCACCAAGAAGCTGAAGGTAGAAAAGAAGCCCAAATGAAAAAATTACAAATGAAAAAACACTGGACATAAAAATCAACTTGTTCATAAAAGCTTCCAAACCCCCTGAAGTGGTGTGGTGCTCTGTGAATGCAGAACCAGTGGTCAGTAGATAAAGTAAGAGCAGAACTAAGTGCCCTAAATTTCAAAGTGCAGGTACATTTTCCCCCTTATTTCAACAAGACAGTTTCTCCTTTTCCTCAGAAAGTGAAAAATCACACTTGTTCCCCCTTGTTACGAATTGGAAAAGAAAGAGAAGTCTTTCATTTTTTCTCCCATGACTTCATTTTTTTTTTCACTTATACAGAAGCTATTCAGCATAGAAAGAATGTCTTAAAAAAAAAAAAACAACCCACAAAAACTCAATAAAACAGGTTAGTGCATCAAATAAAATTATTGACATTTCTTTTGCTACCTAAAGGGTTTAAAAGGATTTTCCCCACAAGGATCACCTTTGCTCCAAGCTCTGTAATACATTTATGTTCACTATTTCTTACCTACTTGAATGTAAGATCAGTACTGCTTTAGGTACATCACATAGATCTTTGTTAAATTATTTAAATGTAACAAGACTTGTTGAAGGGGAAAAAAATCAACAAAAATAAAGAAACCTGAAGAGCCATTTCTTCATAGGGAGAGAAATTACGTTCGTCTGTGATGGACACCAAATAATGTATGAACTTGACTAAAAAAAAGTAGCAGATGCCAAGAACTAAAATGTATGGAGAATTAAAATAAATATTATTCAAGGCTGTTACAGAAGCCATTTCAAATAAAATTAACTCACCTTGAAAATAAAGGGAATCTCTTTGCATTTAAGAAGAAAATAAAATTGCCTTACCTTAAGTGACTGTCTCTTTGTCACATAATTTTCTGAATGAAGTAACTTCTCATATTCACTGAAGAACTAAACACAGAATAAAGAGAAGGGTTAGGACTTTTTCAATTGTCATAGGTATCTTCTTCCAAATTATTGCAACAAAGTGGAGGAGATGCAAATCCCCAACAAAACAAACTAAATCTGAAATCTCAGCAGATTCCTGTAAATCACTACATTGTCACTGCTTACACTTTTAAAGCATATACAAAGTTAAACATTGAGTAAGCTTTAAAAACTATCTATTTACTCTTTCAAGAGACTTTAATGTTTAGATTAGGGGTAGTAGAAGGAGTTTCCTCATTATTTCTTACAGAAATGGGCTGCCCCAGCCCTGAAGTGTCCAAGGCCAGGCTGGAAGGGGCTGTGAGCCATCTGCTGCTGGCACCCCGGGCAGAGGGCTGGGATGAAGGGATGCTCTGCTCCCCAGTTTCCAGAGTGCCAGGGATGCCCTGCACAGCACGGCACGGGCTCCCTCTGGAGGAGAAGCCAGGCCCGCCTCCCACAGGACCACATTCAGGGTAAGACTTGGACGTCTTGCACTCGCCAGATCCAACTCGTTTGGAAATTTGTGCAGGGTTTTAACAAAGGCCAAATCGACCAACTGCACTTGCCATTCAGTGAGTCAAAATGTGATGACATCGCTGAGTCAGGTAGGACTAAAATAAACATTACCTTGCATATTCTTTAGTTTTTTAATATTGTCAAGTTTTACTATTTATGAGTAGTCTGTTTCATAGCTGTAACACTGTTAAATACAGTTTCACTGTCACTTTTTTTCAGAAATAAATCAATCAAAATCTTTTAATGTTTCAGATACGGTATCACAGCAAGAAAAAACTTTGCTCTGAAGTAGATAGGAGGTCAGCTAAGTATCAACCCTACACAGCTCATTTCTCAGAGCCTTTTAATTGGTTCCCAAACAGCACCTAAAGCGTTATTCAGTAGATATTTCAGGGCAAAAGCAAGCGCTCAGAAAGGGAATAATAATTTCTGTCTCCTGTTTAAAACTGAGTCACTCAGAGCAGATATTTGTGATTTAGTGAACACGCCTGGAGACAAACCTTTAAGAAATCAATGTGATTCCAAATTCGTTTGTTGGTTGTTTTTTTGTTTGGTTGTCTTTTTTAATTGCCTGGGAAGTCTGGGAGTTTTAACCAGAGTAAGATTTAAACGCTTAAATATCTTTGTGGAACTGGTTCTGAATAATGTGTTGAAAGGCAAAAGGACTGAAGTCATGTTGCTGAAAACGTTGGGATAACTAAAACTCTCTAACAGTATTTGTTTTAGCATTAGGGGGTGAAACTGAACCCCAAGTTCAGTTGATTTAACATTGTGTGGAAATCCCCGAAATCAGAGCTAAACAACTGTCATAGTTTTAATTTTAAACATAAAAAACCATAAAGAACAACAGGATGAAGTCAGTAAAGCAAGAGTGAAAAGCCTATTAGGACAGAGGGTTGAGGAGTTGGTTGTTCTATTCGTACTTAAGCCATGGAAATGAACTCTATATTTAGGTCATTCCTTTAAATCATGGGAAAGATATGCATTTGGGGAGATGATTGTTTTAATTTGTGTGTAGATTTAAGCAAAAGTGTTTGTGATGAACTAAGTAATATCCTATAAGATGCTTGAACAGAGATGAAGATGAGAAGCCCCCTGCGCCAGTGAAGAAGTGAGAAGATATCTTTGTGCCTTGAGGTGAAGAATCCTTTGCTTTGGAGTTATTCATCTTTAAAAGGTGACACCCCAGTATGCAGAAGTCTAAGACCCATGACCCATCAGCAGCTTGGGAAACTGCTCCTGGGAGGGTCACAAAGGCAGGTTTCTCCGGGCGGTTGTTTTTGTGACAGTTTAAAACCCACAAGAGAACTGTTCTAAGTTGTCAGTGGGATCCATGACTCTAAGAGAGACTCTTCTCCTAAAGAATTAATAAAAGACTATTTTCAAATAGTGAAACTGATTAAAAATTACAAGTTTTGTCTCTTTATGTTGTTTTGTAAGAAAGTGAACAGTTTGTAAGGGGAAGGAAAAGTGTTTTTGAAGTTTCATGCCATTTTAGTTTTTTTCCAACTTTCTTTTTTTCTATTCTTTTAGTGTATGTTAATAAGCTATTTGTTAATTTTAAAGTTGAGCCTGCTTTGTTTTTCTCCTAGTCTCTCTCCCACAAAAAGAGTAAGTACCAAGACCAAAATTTAGTAAACATGAAACCACTACAACAAGGAATAAAACCACTAACTTCTAGAGCTCTAAATACGAAAAGGTGTCTGCTCACCCTATCGTAATGTTGTTCCAAAAATTCTGCACTTAACAACTTGTGTCTTGTAAGCAAATCCTGTAAAAAAGCACAAACCCAGTACCATCACTGTAAGGATTTAAACAGTATGAAGACATTCTCACACACATAAGACATTTAATCCAAAATTCTGCTACATTAAACACACCAATTTAGGACATAAATGCAGTTACCTGGACACTGCTCAGGATCACGGCCTCACTGAGGAAAGATCTGGGATGAGTTACTTTAATTCACAGAGAAACAGCCTGTGAAATTATGACTGAAGAGTGCTACTAATAGATCAAGGCTACGCTCTGCACACAGCTACATACCAGTGAGGTTAACACCCACCATTTAATATTGATTAATATTATGCTTATTGTCCCCAGAACTCATTGTTTTAGGAACAACAAAAAAAAAAATCGGACCACAAAACATTTCCCCAGACAAAGCAACAGCATCAAATATCCTCAGGAAGAGCTGCAGACACAGATTTACAGCCCCTGGCATGGGAGTACACCTGCATTCAGGAAATGCATGGTACAGCTCACTCTCCAGAGCAAGATTTTGGGGAGCAAATATAAAATATGTATTTACAGGTGTGGCTTGCATTCTGAGGAATAAGGAAGAACAGTGTCCAGCTTACCCATGTGCATCACACCTGTTCTCTTCCCCTCTCCCAAGGCTTGTTTTGCCAAGAACATCACACACAGCAGTGGGTTCACAAAGCAGAGAAGTACAGAAGGAACAATTCCAAGGTCGTGAGGAAATTACCTTGAAGGTGGCAAATGCATCAGAAGCGATGTCAAACGTTGACATTTCCACGTATCTGAAGAAGTCATAGAATTGCTCTGACCACAAGATGATTTTAGCTAGTGGCTCATGCCGGATGCATTCTCTAAGCATTATCCCACAATTTAGAGCAATTTCTGGAGATTCGTACCTATTAAAAAAAAAAAAGCAAAGATTCTTTATAAATTTATAAACTTTCACAAATTAGCACTGCAGCACCACATTGCTAAGTACAGTGTTCGGTACTATCAAGTAAACAAACCATAAAAATTACAGGTACTTATTCCTGCATTAAACTCCATTTTTAAATATTGCTACAAAATACTGCTGAAATAGTTACCAGTTACAGTCATAGCCAATTCAAAGGACTTTCACAAACTGGGAAACAAGACTAAATAAAAACACTTTCTTTGCTCTCAAAATCAGTTTTCTTGGTCCGTATTGGTGGGATTGCAGACATCTGGAAAAGCAGTAAATGATTTGCCTTGGAAGCTGCTCGCTTAAACATGACAAAAAATTTCCATAAAACTTTCCACATGAGCATGAGGGGTTAAAAATACTGGACATAAATTCAGATCTCCTCTCTCATTTAAGCATTTTTCAGCATCACTGGCTGCGCTGCACATCAGGGGGTTCCAGCTTCTGGAGCAGCCACAGCCCCTCATATGCCTTCCTGCCTTACACCTCCAGAATCCTCCCTCCTAAACCAGTGGAAGTTAACTGAAATTCCCCAAAATTTCAGGAGAAAAGTATCGTTGTGCATACTGAGCATTAACTATATTACCCTACAAAAAACCTGAAATCATTTTCATTAAATCCAGCAAGAGTCTCCCCTTCAACCTGTCGTGGAGAGTTGAAATCTACTGAACTGTTTGAAATTCATGCCACAGTTTAAATTTACATAGATTTGTCTCAGTTGGATACCAGATGTAACATGTAAGTTGCTAAATGTCCGTTTCAAACATCCTGACTCATAAATTTGAGTTTCAATAACCCCTGTGAGAATAAAGCTCTCTGAAGGGTGACAACACAGACTGAAATTGAGCACCAATGTGCTGCAGCCCTCATTCAACCACTTACCAATGAGACCACGCTGAAAAAGCAGTTTTAGCTCTCTGCACCTCAAATATCTCTGCCTTCTTTTGTAAATTATTTTGAAGAAGCACTGAATCAATAATACTTTTTGCATTATGCCACAATTAATATTTTTTGTCCCTCTAACATTTAAATGGCATTACAGGCAAATAATGCTATGAACAGGCAAATATCCCACTGAGATGAGTGGTCCTTTCATACACCCTTGAGTTATCCCAGTAGGTGGAATAAGTACTCCTCAACTACAGCAAGCTTACCCAGCAGCTGTAGCCAGAATTATAAAAAGCTGTATTTCTTTTAACTGTTTATTAATGTTTGATGAGCTTACCTGTCCCAAAATAACACAGTGGAATTGCAATCCTCAGAACTTTCTTAATTAATGTTACTAGAAATGCCAAGCAATTATTTTCTGCTTTCACATTTGAGAGCTGCAGGTCTACGTGTATTCAGTATGGCATGACCCTCCAATATCCAGCACATCAGATATTAAAAGAAGAGAGGAAGAAACAGTTGTCTGGCATGCACAATATGCCTCAAATCATCCTTTTTTAGTCAGGTTTGAGTTGGTGTGTTTATGTCAATACAGCCATATAAATCACTATGAGTAAGAAGTCTAAGATAGGCCAGCAAACTGGAAATTACTGTGGTTACAAGGAAAAAGAACAGCCTTCAACTCCTGATAAGTAAGTTCACATAAGAATAGTTTAAAAAGGCTCACATAGTATACTGAAAGGAAGACATCAGCCCAGTCAGAGTATTTCAGAGTACTAACAGTTCTCAATTTTCAGTTATATTTCATGCAAAAATAGATGGTTGGTGTTCTATTTCCTAAATTTTCCTTTACTTAGGGGAATTACAGACCCCAAAACCAAGGAAAAAGAAAATAAAACCAAGCATGTTGCAAAGGAAGAACATGTCAGAACTCACCACTTTTCCACACATTTAAAAAGCCCTTATTTTATGTAAAATTGTATTTATGCCTCAGAGTGCACATACCCTTTTAATAGCATGAATAAGATATTCTGTTGAGTGCAGATGTATTCAACTGTGGGAGTTCTTGTACCAATTTGTCTTCTGAGAATGTTGTTGAAAATTTGCGCAACATCTTTCTTGCCCTGTCAAAAACAGCAGCAGTTAAACACAGAATATTGAAGTCCACAAACAAGTTAACAATTAAACATTCTCATCACTTCATGCAGCTGTACTGGGGGTTCCTCCATGCTCTGATCTTGAAGAGATTCAATATTCCCTTTCTTTATGCCCATTTCAAATATGCCAAAGCACTCAAAACATGATACCAACACTGCAGCCACATCAGGGGGAATTTACATTCAGAACTAAAGCCAGTTGATGTTTCATCAGGTATTTCTATGTAGCATCAATCTCCTGGGCTTATTTGATATTTGATTTTGCTAAAAGTGTAACAGTTTTTAACTGTGCTCTTGCCTGGAAGCGTATTTCTTCAACATTCCATTATCCTCTCCCCTTGTCTAGGGACACACAATGCCACCGTTAAGAGTGTGCAGAGCATTTCCAACTGCAGCGTTAACATCCAGCTTAGAACTGCAACTTATGAAAGTGGAATAAATAAATGAATGAATAATACACACAGAAATCATCCACTGACCTAAAATGCAAGTCTCACATTTTTCAAGGCACGAAAGAAGTAAAAGTAAGACCAGGATGCTGGAATTCAGCACACATTACACAGAAAAAAATGCACAAGCATAGCACCAGACAGTGTAAAAGGAACTGGAAATGTTCTTTGTTGAATAAATACACATCTCCTGTTTATTTCTTCTGTCAGACCACAGCTGAAGATGACAAGCTGGTACAGACATCTAAGAAAAAGCTGATTATAAACATAAGCACTTTTCACTGTCATCCACATGCACCATTTAAAAGCCAGATTTCTGCAATTAACTGTCCATTCTGGACTGCACAAAGACACCTTCAGGATTATGTGCTATCAGATCTATTCCAGAAAAAGACCAGCCAGCTTGTACTAAGCTTAGACCTGCAAATAAAGGCCTGCTAAGCAACTCCACCTACAGGTTCCCTGAATGTTCTACACCCAGCCTAGATGTATATAATGTTTCTTGACAAGCTCTAGCTGCGCTGTAAATCTCCTGAGTAACACCAGGAAGCTTTTGAGAAAAATGTAGGGCGTATTTAACAAGCAAGAATTTTAAAAACAACATCAATTATTTAAAATTCTTTCTGTTTTCTAATCAGTTTAAAAAAGACTGCCTGAGAAAAAAAAAAGAAATGTTTATGAAAACGTAGGAGGACTGGAGTTTTACAAATGGCATGTTTGTGAATTACCACAGACACTTTTGCCGGAGTGTTGTTTTCGGCATAGAAGAGATTGTTTGTAAATGCTTGTTTTCTCAATTACAATTCCATTGAAAGCCAGCCCAAAGCAACACCAGAACTCTTTGTTCTGACATGAGTAGAGCAGTGTTCGCAGGAATTGCTTTAGTGAAACTCCACATAATATCATCATCGAGTCCCATTCACCAGCGCCGTGCCGGTCACGGCGTTAGCCTCGGAGTCCCCGGCAAGAACAGCTTTTCCTAATCACCCCATCCCTGAGCTGCCCGTGGCACACAGCAACCCACAGCCAGGTTGGGTCACTTTTTTGTCCCTTGCCAAGTGACCTCACGGCCCAACAGCAGCCAGCAGCCCCCGAGCCAGTGCCAACTGTCACGACGGCCGGAGGTGAGAGGGACACTGTGCTTGCATTGTCTTCTCAGCACAAGGAGACAGCTCCCCTGGGCAAAAGGCAGTTTTGTTTTGGAGTTTTTTTTTTTGAAGTCTTCATTAGAAAATTCCAAAATAACAGAATAAAAAGCACAGTTTCTCCAGGGATACCATCTCTTTCAGTGCAAACCAGCAAGAAGATAGCTGGTAAGTGTTAAGACTGGGAAGGAGATGGTTGTGTTGACTGCTTTATTGGAAAGCAAGCCTCCAGGGAAGGGCAACACTAAACCGGTCTGGGCAGAAGGCAAGGGCTGGACAATTACAGTTTTCTTCATTAAAACATCAAATTTGTTATTTTTTTTTTAGTTTTTATTTCTTAATGGCTTGTTCTTACCATAGCAATTTAGATTCAAGTATATTTGAGACAGTTAAAGAGTCACAATGAACAGTCCCTGTCTACTAATAAGCTGCCTATTCCTGCTCTATAAGGAAACTTTCTTCAGAAGTGAGACTGATACAAAAAAAAAAGTTTAGTTCGTCACTAAATAACCTCCAGCTGTGGTGGGAAGCCAGAAAGAAAAAATTCTAGACCCTTCGAGTTTAAAAACCACCAGAAAATCAAATATGTATTTCCATCAGTAATGGAAAAATGCAGTAAACCCACCACAAGCATTTGGGATATCAAAGGCAACATCTGATTGGCTCTGTAAGAGCTGGGAAGCTGGAGCACATCTGCAGCACAGGTGTGTTGACATTAATTCTAGGTAACAACAATAGCTGGACAGCCTGCCAGCTCCCACCCATAACAGCAGACACGGTCCAGCCTAGAAAGTGAATGACTTGTGCTCCCTCCAAGGGAAACCATCACATCCTTGTGAAACAAAGCAGCAGAAGAGCCACAGGCAGGAAACAACTCACAATCTTTCCATGTCCTCCTAGAATAAAAAGCACGGCTCTCCTTAATGAGAGCAAGCCTGTGCAAATTGTTATCATTCTTCATTACCATGAGATAATGAAAGTTTCCTTTGCTAATAACTGGGCTGAGTAAACACCACTCTGATACCAATCTAGAGATCAGCAGAATCCAGATGACGTTTCATGGTTTCCTTTCTTCAGCAATTAAAGGCCATCCCATTTCAGCATTCCCTCTCAGCTTTCCCAGGTTTCCTTGCTTATTTAACAACCTGAATGTTTTCTGCATGGTATAAACACTTGTGTGGGTAGGGAAAAAAATACCACTGTATTACAATTAAACACAATCAGAGGGAGTTGGGGTGGGGTGGAGGGGAGAGAAGAAAGAACAGGGAAGAAAGCCATTGTTTTTGGAATGTCAAACCACAATAGGACTTTAAACTGTTGTGTTTGTATGGTGAGCAACTTGTTTATGAACAATGCCATTTTTAAGCAATCTTAAGTGGGATGATGTTTCTGGTCGAGGATGTGGAATGAGATACACGGGTTTGGCTCCTTTCCTAGACAACCACACGCTTCTTGTGAGACCTCAGGGAAAAGAGAAAAATCCAACTGTAGTGCAACGCCTCATAACTTATATAGGATTTTTCTCTATGGTGCTGGAAAGGTAAGTTATTCCATGTGATGTGGTGACAAATGCTACAGAGGCTTGCAGAGAGATACCTTTAAATATAAGTAAGTATTGCTATTTTGAATTGATCAACAAAAACTTGGGTTTGGTTTTTAATAAACACAAAAAAAGATGAGGAAAAGCAAAAAGGTCGCAAACCTTGTTTCTAAAAGGAGAGAGAAATACTGGACTATTAATAAAACTAACAGCTTTAAATTACATATTTAAACTTCTTCATAAGTGTTACAATAATTCTATTACTTTTCCTAGTAATTTGATGTAGCAAGATGAACAGATAGATACATCTTGTAGTATTAAGGTTTATGTTCACTACCAGATTACTACTAAGAGATTAACCCTTCTGTGTACACAACAATTCAGAATTATTCCATAATTTTAACAGAACTGTACCACCAGATTAGAGGTTTATCTACTTCAAATTTGTGTTGTTTATATGCCTAAAAATCACAGATTTCATTTTCTACAGCTGCTCAATCTAGATGCAGTTTGGAAGAGCAAGTTCTCTTTCTAATGGATGTATCATAACCACAAAATAAAAGCCAAAGACTGAAACATCTTAATCAATTAAAGTGGTAGGAATTCAGATGTTTATTTTAACATAGAAAACATGAGAAATGTCAAACCTCCTTTCTTACCTCAAAATCAATGAGCTGCAAGTCAGCTACTAGGGTACTAAGAAGACCACTGTTGTACAGCTCCTGAGCAAGCTGTGCCACAGCTTCTGTTTGGGGTTCTTTTTCATTGGTGCCATACAAGATTTCTTTCATGGCAACAAGGTTTTTTGAGACCTCCTCCGTCGCCTAAATAAAGTGAGAAAACAATACAGTCAGAGCACAATGTCATTTGTCTTTCTAACTGCACACTCCTTTATTCGTAATGTCTGCAAACTTCCTTTGGGGGGAATAATCGGGACATTTCAGACTGGCAAAAAAACCCCAATGGATATTCTTTCTGCAAGTAAGACTGTTATGAGTCTGGTATTAAAAAAACAAAACAAAACAAACAATAAAAAACAGAGGCAAGACATACACAGTTTAGTGACCAAAGGTAAAAATCTCTTCCTTTTTACTGCCTTTTAACTTCCCACTCAAAAATGCCCTAAAGAACAGCAATAGGATGAAAAGAATCTGAGAATATTTCCATTCTGTAAAACAGTTGTGAGGGATCAGACTGGAAAACATGACATGGAGCCTCATGCCTAATGAACTGCTCAGAGAGACCAAATGTATCCCTCCTGCAGATTTTGCACACATCAGGTTTTGCCAAATACTAGGCTCCCATTCCCGTTACTGTGGGTCAAGTCTTTCCAACAACCACAACCTCAAGGAGAACCAACTTTAATTTTCAGGTTATCTCAGCACACAAGAACCTCGCCAACAGACCCAGAAAGAGAGACACTCTAAAGGACACAACTGAAGGTCTAAAATCCTTCCCTGCTTCAAGTCCACTTTACAGAAGACAGACAGGTCTGACTTGTCACTCGTGAGGAATTCTTAAGTTGCTGTGATGAGCTGGAGCAGCATTTAGCAGTGGATACACAGTTATGTCACAAGTAAAACTAAATAAATATAAATCAACAAGAATACTTCTCAACACCCACTCTTGAATCTTAAAACATAGTTGTATTGGACCAGAAAATATATGTTTACTGAGCTTGGGGGCAAAATGCTGAAAATTATCATCATAAATAACTGGTTTAATTATAATGGCTCTTCACATGCCTAAAAAGTCTGAATGGTTTGTAAGTGCACTGGTTTTTAGTAATTAGATGAACCTGCCAACAAAGTATGCATACACTTTAATGTAAAGTATTTATGATTGATAGCTCGTGGAAAATTAATAAAGTGATAAAATTATCACTTTCTGGATATTGCCAGCCTTATAAAGGGCACGTAAAAAGATTTCTCATTCGCGCTTTTTATCCGGAGAGGTTTAAAATCAGCATGACCCATGTGCTATTCAAGCTAAAGCCACTCCAGCTTTGCCAGGTATGCAAGCAAGGATTCCATGACCTTTAAGGAGGCTCCATATCATTTTTAGCTCCTCCACAACTTTCCACTCCCTGCTGCCTCCCTCTTCCTGCTAACTTCAGTTCCTAGTCCCAGTTGTCTCCTCCTCAATCGAAATTCCAAAGGATTTTCTGTGCAGTGTTAGTCAGACAGCAAGAAGCAGGTGCTCGGTAAGACTACTTTGATTTCACACCAGCTCCTGAAGATGTGAAATGGAAACACCAGCTCACCATACTGAAGCAGAATTACACCACACAATTGTTCTCTGAAATTCAGAAGAAACAGCTCTTTCAGAGGAGAAGAGGAACATCTGTCACACATGGAGATACAAAGAGATATCTCTGATGTATGGCTACCAAAGGAAGAGGAAGCAAAGTCTGTCCCTGCACACTAATGTAGAAAGCAAGATGAAAGAGGAAGAGAGGCAGCTCAAGTAAGTGCCTATTTCAGCTAAAATGATGGCAGTATTGAGGGCATGCCTGTGATTATAAATGCGAGTGGAGAATTTGTCCTACCAAAACCCCAGGAAAGAGAACAAGCCTCCCAACCCCAAAACTTTAATAACTGCACTTGAGGCCTCTCCCTCACCACCAGCCCAAGACAGACACCAGTAATGGAAGCGCTTGCAAAGCAGGCAGAAAATAATGCAGTATTTCCAAACACTGAGGGCTTTAAAAAACCAAAAAACCTTCCAGCCCAACGTGACCATACAGCTTGGGAACTTCCATAGGAGACAGCAGGACTTCAGTGCTCTTCACAACTGCCAAGACCACCTGAACGTGCTTCACTGGAACTTGGCTTGGCATGCAGCTTTAGTGGGAAGTAGTAGCTAGAGACACAGAATCACTGAATCACTGAGGCTGGAAAAGACTCTTAAGCTCGAGGCTGCCGCTAAACCACATCCCCAAGCAGCAGCACAGCTCAGGCTGGAGGGTACCTCAGGAAGCCACCAGGATGCAGCCACCTGCAGCGGCAGGGCCGCCTCAGTCCTGCCAAGCTGAGCAGGCTGATGGCCAGCCGTGCTCCAGCAGCTCCCTGGATGGACACTCCACTCCTCTCCTGGAAACCTGTACCAGTGTCTGACCACCTGCAGCACCAAAGCATCTGCCTTGCTTCGCTCCAGCTATCATTTCTGGGTATCTGCTGGATATAGAAGTAAGAGATTTTTTTTCTGGAACTGTTCTATCAATAACCAATGTCTTTTGATGCACACTACACTTTTGTGAAATATAACGTCCTTATACTTCTTCTCCTCTGCTCTAAAGTTCAACATCAAAAGGACTAGAAATAAACTCTGACAAATTTCTAGAACCTCCTTACTCTTGTATATTCTATGAACTCTCAAACATATTCCAAATACAAGATGTACAGACCTATTTTTTGCAATTTCAGATGCAGAACGGAATTTACATAGTTACACTGAGAAATATAATGCTACATTAAATACTGGTGTGGAAAGCCAAATAAAAAAAAGCTGCTAAAAACAAATAAAATCAAGAAAGATAAGACAAGGCTGGCTAGCATTACTTGCAAGATTTTCTAAGATACTGAGATCTAAATTGCCTAATGCACTGCCTTCTTTTAAATGGGGAGAAAATATCTCCACAGATAAAGATGAAAATGAAGTTCATCCAAAAACACATGATGAAAAGTGGAACTAACAATCAGATGCCATATGTATAAATACATAAAATATATTCCAGTACAATATATGACCAGGATGTATTTTATATATACAGAATATCTATACTCTCTCTATATATTATAGTCTCTAAGTATATATTTTATATGTTAAAATTTATATTTTTAAGTACTAACATCTGTATTTATATTCTCTCAACACTTAAGGAGGAGCAACCTGAATTTTAGAGAAAAATTTCATAGCAAGTCATATTTCAAATTCAATGGTGCCAGAACATCAGTACCATCTGAGGACAAGCCACAGTACTAAAGTTAAATGTAAAGCAAGGAAAATAAAGGAAGTGCTTACTTCTCTATGTTTATGAAAGACAGGAAGATACTATTTAAAACTAAAAGCAGACACCATGAAGTCACACATATGATTGTTACACCAGAATAGCTGCACATCCTTATAGCTATGATTTATCCCAGTCTCTGGAAAGATCAGTAAAATACCCTACAATTTAGTATTTCCTTAAATGGTAAGCAGTGCAAACCCCAAATCTAGAGTTGTAGAGCTGCATTATTTGGGGTTTATGAACAGCAGAAAAAGATAAAGAACACATGGCCAGTCCTGAAATATTTCCAGTGAGCTTGGCAGTCTCCAGGCCTATGGAACCCTGGTGGCTGGGGGTTCTCTACACAAGGATAATGCAGTTACAGAAACTGCACTATTAATAAAAACATCCAGCAAAAAGATAAACCAGATATAGCTTTGAGCCTCTACTGGGTGCATAATTTTACTAATCCAGAGCAGTATCGATCACAAGTAAAAAGCATCATTTTAATAACTACTTAAATTGGCTGAACTTCAAAATGCTTACACAAACATACAATTCCATAAATGTATTAGTAACTACATCAGTGCAGTAGTACATTTAAAAGCCAAAAAGGATTGCATGATTTTCCATAAGCATTCAGCACGGAGACAGCACAGAAGAGCTAAGTTCAATTAGAACAGAAGCATGTCCTCTCACCTGCTACTTCCTGAAGAAGCCTCATCTTTACCCCTTGAGTAACAGCCCTACACTGAAGCCCAGGCAGATAACTTAACCTTTAGCCTTCTTTCAGCCACAGATTAATTGTACACACATGCGTAACAAAGCTAAGATTTTACTGCTTTCTGAATGACAGCATTAGCTCCCTGCATGAAATCTGACCTATGGCAACATGGCACAGCATCAGCCTGCGACTGCTGAGCCAGGCAGCTCTTGGTGCTGCCCCATGACTCAAGGTGCTGCCATCACACACAGCTGGGACCCAAAGGAGAGAGGCCAACCCTGCCTGCAAGGGCCAACCTGCCTGGGAGAACAGCGGGGCTCCACCAACCCCCAGCAGCCCAGACCAGGTTAACCCAAGGTCAGAGGGTAGCAAAGAACAACTTGACTGCATGAGTAAATATTTACCTGCACGCCAGTAAATGTGTGCCACACACCAAGGGAACTGTAGTGTGAAAAAAATGCTGGGATCAGTCAAGGAGGAGGAAGAGATGTGGATAAAGAGTAACTAATGGGTTAGATGAAGGGTAGGTCCTGCTTATAGGAAAGGAGGTTAACATTCCCTTCCCTTTAGCCTCCCTTTCTGAGAAAGCACAAGCAATGGAGAACAAATAGCATAAATGATGAACACATTTCAGTTATAAAGCACCTGAATCTCATTTCCCTTCCAAAACACTGACAGACAGCAAGCCCAACCTCTGTGCTAAACACAGCACTGCAGCCAGCAAGTACCAGAGCAGGGGCACACAAGGAAGGGGAGCAGTGAGCCACAGCCCAGCTCCCCAGCGAGCACCACACACTTAGAGGACATTTCAAGTGACCTGGAGAACTACCTGGTTAATTTTTCTCCAGTCTTCACAGAGCTCAAAAGGTAGATTAACATGTAACTAGGATACACCTGAATTTCAGATTTTTGGTTATAAAACAAATCTTCTGGTATTGCAGGGCAAAAAGTTTCATAATTGAACAAGACATTACTATTAGTTTACATCTTTTACTTTGAAGAATATCTTCCATTTTGAGTATAAATAATGGACAGGAACACACACTGTCCAAGACTTAAAAATCTTTATTATCTCCTTTGATTTTTTTGTTTCCGCTCACAAAACATTGTCTTAAAACATTGTTTAAAAAATGGTTTTAAATTTCAGCCTAAGACCTGAAAAAAATGAGGAATTCTGTTCAAGCATAATTACACTAATAACTTCCCAGGAAAATTATTTGTCTAATTTTCTTATAAATCTGTATTTCCAACTATGCAATAAAATATGCAATAAAATTGTTAAAGAGCATTCTCCATGTAGTAGCAAACTCAGTATTGCAAGAAACAAAATAGTCTAAGTAGGCAGCCCCTTAACCCAAATGGTACTTTTATAACCAACAGTGAGTATTTAGCATGCTGACCCAGCACTGAAATGACATCGTTGATAAGTGACAGGTGACAAAAGCATACCCCTGGATTAAACAGCAACAATGCCAAAATTACTGAGACAAACCGTATTTTATACACATCTAAGCACTAATAAAATGAAGTCATAAAAATAAGAACAATTTTTGCATCCATCTCCCTTTTAGTATCAAGCAGCAATTTTCGTGCTTCATGTGAAATGAGTTTTCCTATTTTTGTTCTACTACTAGCCACAGAACTCACCCTGCCACCAGCACAGAATTCTTCCCCAAAGGAGGCTGAAAAGTTACATTACAGAAAGGATCATCATAATAAAAGGGACAATGAAAGAGAAAAAGATGCCTAAATATGGGCATGAAGAAATGTTAGTTCTTTTCTAATAAAGGCTACTGCTCAGACCCCGTCTTTTAACTCCAAAGTCACTCCAGTCATTTCTACAGACTTGGACGGGAAGAAGGCACAAAATTCAGGGTGTCTACTCAGAGCTGTGCCCTCAAAGATCTGATGCCTGGTTCATAAGATATTGAAGAATTTTCTCAATCAAATCAGCAAATCATTTGAGCTACACAATCACAACAGGGGTCACCTTCCTGAAGTCTTGGCTTGCCAAGGAAACAATTCCTGATGAACTTCTGCATGGAGATGTGGACACTGGCAGTGTGAGCGTTCAGATTCATCAGCTCCTCTGTGATTAGCAAAGATGACAGGGAACAGCACTACCACACCCTGGCTTGTTCCCCTGGATGTCAGGATTTAGCCTTCCTCACACTTACCCTACTGAACATGTGCTGCCTTTGCTCCGCGAGCACAATGTGATACCCTCTGTATGACACAGGAAAAGCCACTCCACAGCGTTAGCAAATTACTTGGCAGAGCAGGAACCTCACGTAAATGAGGGCTTTCAAAAGATGGAGGTGTGGAGCTAAATGCCAGCAAGAAGAAATGGTACATAGCAGCCTTCAGCTACAGCATCAGAAACACAGGCACATGCTCCAGTACACAGCTACACACAATGGGCTGAGCTGCTCCAGTCCCCATCAGGGGTCCAAGCAATAGGAAAGACCACAAAAAGAGCACAGATTTTAAGATCAGACCACATCTCCAGGTACTAATAATGAGGTCAAGATACAGGAAGCAGTGCCAAGTCTCATCAGAGACTCTCCAGAATGCACCTCTCCCTTCTCTCCTGATGGAAGGCTCCTTCAGAGAAAGAAGAAAAGCAGCAGCAAATGAAAATCCTTCCAGCCTTCAAACAAGGCTGCATAACAGAATGTAACATTTTTCTCTCCAATAGGAGAGGGAACCACCATGGTACACTGCAAGATACCTGGAACATACCAGTAGAAGTAGTAGTGTAGAAGTGCCAAATCTAGGTAAAACTAATGTAGAGGAGCTGGTAACACTCTGCTGAAAAATATAGGTGAACAGGAAAAGATTGTCACTAACTCTTATATGGGACTGTGGATGCCAAGACTGACACATAATAGTTCAACAACGCTGGGAGAGGCCTCAAGGAGGGTGCTTATCTAAACCTCTGCCACACAATTCACTCGGTGGAATGCAGCTGCACACAGGCTGAACTTTGAGGTCGGTTCCTGTAAAGCTGTAAAATCAAGAGTGCCAGCTGAGAAGTAAATGACTGTGGACAGGTACAGAGCCTGAAGTAGCAAGACATCCATCTAAAGGAAACTGCACTAGCACAGGAACTTCTCACATCTTACTGTGGGCTGAAGAAGAGGCAGGAAAGCCAAAATCCATTCTCTATCCATGAAGACACAAAGTTCTTCAGCTTCAGTAAGGGACACTCTGCTCTGTAAAGATTTGCATGGACAAGCAGAGGAGAACTACTTGTGCAGTAGTGAAGGCACTGTGGTGGTCACAAGCACCAGAACATTGTACAGCTGTGAGCTTCTTATTAAAAGAATGCAATGTCCTACAGTTCCAAATCATTTGAAATATCATTATCAGCTGCCAGTGGCTTAAGCCAGCCAACCAACAGGACACACACCTGGTTCAAAGGTACATAAGTTACCCTTTATCAGAGTATAAACCACCAAAATAATTCCTAATCGATTCCATTTCAGTAGCTGTAATTTCCCCCTTGCCCCACTTTCAAATACAGTTTAGCAACTGGAATATCACCACTGTACCTTTTCTGCCTTTTTGTCAGAGATGTCTTGCTTTTCTAGAACGGCCATGCTCTCCTTCAGGTTTTTCACGATGTCTGCAGGAGACTTGTGGGACTTGCCAAAGGGGAATGGCATGATTGCAAACCACAAGGTCTTCCTTCTATGGCTCCTGCTTCACCTGGAAAAGGAAGAGAAAGAAAGTACATCAAAAATAGAAACCTGAGCTCTGCGTAACAACACACACAAAGATCTAGAGTAGCAAAGGCATTCACACATGGAACAGAGATCCCTGACAGGTGAACTGGAGATTACCGTGACAAAGTTAAATTCTTGTACTCCTATTTCTTTTAAAACACAAGATACATAATCAAAGAACTCACATTAAGATCATCATCTTGTGCTTCAGGAGCAAATTAAAGAGTACATTAATATTATCCAAAGCCACATACTGCACACATGCCCCATAATGGGCAGGACTTAGAAGAATCAATTATCCCAGTTAATGCTGTCAAGCAAAATGCTTTCTCACATGAGCTGTTTGACACACATCTCCTCGTGTCTCAGGGCTCTGCAATGACTGCCCAGGTACATGATTTTACCCAGATTCATTCCATAATGAATTTAGGGTCTGCTTTGTGTTTGCAAAGTCTGCACCTTAGTGCAGGACCTACAAACACAAAGCAGGAGAGGTTACAGACAGCAACCTCCTCCTGTCAGGACACCTGGCATGTCCTGGCATTTTTGTATCCGTAATAACACTGAAATAGTCTCACTCTCACACATTTTATGGGAAAAAAAATTTGACACCTAGCAGGGATACATGCAGCCCTTGAAAACATTAAAACCAACACGTGATGTGTATCTTTCTCAAAAAGATAAAATGTGTCTTACAGGACAAAGTTTCCTTCCCTACAAGTATCTGGCTCTTGAATACAAATACATTTACTCTTCTGTATATTTACAGGTATTTACTTTTACACACACACACACACACATAGATATACTCTCTTCTGTGTACAAAACAGAAAAGTACTACTGGAATAAGTGAGTGTACTGAAGCTTTTGTTACTAAACACGTACACCCACATTTAAACAATAATAAAACCTTCTAAGTGAGTTCCATAAAGCATACTTCTACAACTCTGATCTAGACAGAAAAGAACAGGAAATCCTCAATTAAAAATGCTGACAGTGCTACTTCTGCTAGACACAAAAGACAGCTGAAGCTGGCAGAGCAGAGC
Source organism: Hirundo rustica (assembly GCF_015227805.2). Taxonomy (NCBI): domain Eukaryota; kingdom Metazoa; phylum Chordata; class Aves; order Passeriformes; family Hirundinidae; genus Hirundo; species Hirundo rustica. The sequence goes on along the minus strand of NC_053459.1, from coordinate 1,451,698 downwards.
CTGCACTGTCATTCCAAAGAAGGGGTATTACCCTGAAAGTTGAATTTCTATTTCCTTGCAGTGTCTGTGTAGTGAATAACAAGTCAATTCTAACCAGTACATGTTAAAGTTTCTTATCTGACACGATGCACTTTGCTCCTTGATTAAAATACCAGCTCATCCATCAGGAACTCTAAAACATTACTTCTGATCTTATTCAACAGTTTTGATCAGGATGAAAAATCCCAATGTAATGCTATTTTTGAGTAATTTTTATTTTTAAAACAAGTAAGTTCAGCTGGCCCAAGGGCAACAATTTAAAGGGTACTAACAGAAGAACTTGGATCTTTAGCCAAGTCAATTTCCATAAATAGAGATTTCAGGTGAGCAGTTACAGAGATCATACGTTCACTGTTCCATGCCTGCAATTGACTTAACAAAGCATAAGGTAGGTAATTTTTAATTAGATTGCTTCCAGATAAAAGTATCAGCAGGAAGGTTGAAACAAGACCTTCCAGCAGCCATTTCCATTCTTTAACAGATCACAAGGACTTTCTGTTGCATTTATTTTGTAGTATGCGTCATTACAGTAATCTCCCATTCACAATCTGCACAAAGAAGGGGGTGCAACACTCAAATTACAAATGCAGGAGATAAAAAGAGATCAAAAAGTGCCCACAGGTCATGCCTTTGACAAGAGAATTTTATGCCTCAAATTTTATCACATCTAGTGGAACAGAAACCTACAGCTAAGAAGAGCACCACTACTGACTGTTATATAATGAAAATACAATGGCATTTAAAACAATAAGGAAACTTTTGATATTTTCACACAGGATTTTTTTTTCCTAGAAAGAGACAGTGTGAAAATAAGCACAGTTTCCCCACGACATAGATGACATACCTCGAGCACCGCAGCAACATTTAAAATGTTCTCTTTATCTCTCCCTTTGATTACTACCTCTGCCAAATTATGATGGGCCCTGAAAATAAATCCGGATTCTTTCATGTTTGCATATCATCACTGATAATAACAGTATGTAACAACCACTCTGCCCATTCATTCTGGAAGATGTAAAAGAGAAGGACTGGCTCAAGAAATGGTCAGTCTTAATTCCTTGGATTATGCATTAAAACAGAAGCCCACTAGGAATCAAAACAGCTGAGAGAATAAAAACACACAGAACCACAAAATCTGGTATGATAGCAATATACAAAGAAAATAAATCAAAGAAAACTGCTCTGCACACTCATTTTCTGGATCGGAACCATGCCACTTTCTAAAGTCTAAAAGACATCATGGACAATACAAAACCTATGGAAATACAGGATAAACAGCTGTCCTCATGTGTGCCCAAGGTCTGGGTCTGCAAAATTTGATTTGCCTCCAGACAGTGCCTAATTTTATCTTTAAATTAACAATAGCTTTGATTTATTCCTGAAACCTTCCAGGTTCTGTGTAAATCAGGTACGCATACGTGCAAACTCAAGTCATACACAAGCTTCGCTCTATGTACTAGCATATCTAGTAGAAAATAATCATTTAATAACAGCTCACTAGCATATATTCATATTAAAATTTTCTCCCAATCCAGATAAGTTCCTGTATGAACCTCTCATAAGGAATTTAGAAAAATCAGGAACTAAGAAGGAAATCTACATCCTTGATTACTGAAGGTGACATTTTGCTTCAAGGTGGGGTTTTTTGGTTGGTTTTTTTGAGTTCTTTTGTTTGTTTTTTGTTTGTTTGTTTTTTGTTTTGGTTTTTTTTTAATTATATAATATGGAGTAAATGCACTGCTTATGCCATTTCAGTTTTATTACTGAAAGGAATGCAGTGGCACTGCTGGGAACATCATCTGGGGCCTCAAGACTGAAGATCACACAAACCCTGAAGCAAAATTCTGTTCCTGAAAAACCTGTGCCACATCCTGCCAAAAAAAAAAAAAAAAGGCAGGAGCAGTGCTTTGTCTCTCAAAGCTGTACTTCATGCAGGAGAACATAGACAGGCTGTTCCTTTTTCAGCCCAGCAAAACTACCCCCAGCAGCACTCTGTGCACAATAGACAATGACAACATCTGTGTGGGATCGGAAAGAGCTGCCACCACCCACATCTGCAACACAAGGAAAAAAGGGAACAACATCAAATGACATTTTCTGTAAATAAGAATAGGCCTTACATCATGTCAAATGATAACTGATTCACAATACTAGCACCTGGCTGCCTTGCAAATTCAGGATAAAACGTTGATTGTGGCAAAACAAAGGATCATAGGATTCCTGAGGAGTTAAACTGCAACAAGTACATGGACAGCTCTGTGTTCTTTATCTTCCCTCCCCAGAAACCTCACACTCATCCATTCGTTAAAAGAGACCATGGACAACATTACACAAACTCCAGGCTTTCTCAGGCATGCATTTTATTTCACCAGTATTCAAGCAGGCTAAAGGTAACAAAATTTAAGGTCCTCAAAGCATAGGGGTCAAAGCCACAATTAGAAATCTAAAGTGATGCTATCAATCCCAATGGAGCATGAAACAACGTGGCACACGGCCAAACAGCCAGAGATTGAAGTTCCACTGACACACTCAGGCACACTGGGACATTTGGGCTTTTGTGATAACCAGAGATAGTACCCCACTGTTTCAAATAGTATATAACTTCCAGCTCTGTCAATGCACCAGGCATCCATGCAGTTTGCTTTTTCTATAAGGCTTTGTATTCTTTATTCACTGGATGGACCACACAATCAATAATGTCCAATTTAATGCATTCCATATACAAGATATTAAACTGTCTGCTGAGTTAAAAAAAAACAGCATTTCTCTGTGAGGACAACCTTCCTGCAGAAAAAAAAGAAAGCCACAGGAACAAATACAGAAGCATGATAAACAAATTCCTTTCTTTTATTTAATTGAAATTCTCTAAAGAATATATAGACTGGCCTGGACTATGGTCTGTCACATAGCTGAGCTTTTTTTTAATTTGAAGGGTCAGAAAATATGCTACCCCTATAACAGATCGGTGTGCCACTGTTTAAAACCTGATTACTTACAAGTAGACATGCTTTTTTCTGTTGTAGGAAGCACGTTTTTGTTACTGTGAAATGCCTGCACTACTGTTTTCAGAACAATATTGGTACAAGAAATGGTACAATTACACTCCTGACTGCACTAACGTATAGAGTTACTCCACAGACAAATGAATTTCTGGCACCAAAGTCTCACCAGCACAGACTTTGAAAGGGAAGAAGGGAAAAGGATTAAAGCTATCTCAGCAGCATAAGTAAGGACACAAAGGCAAACTCAAGCCTTTCTACTCTAGACATCCCATGAATTTACCACAACATGAAGTTTAAACTTTTTTTTCTCTGCACAGAAGTATAATCCATAAATAAACCATCATTTTTGTGAAAACAAGTATTCACACATATTCCAGCTCCAGAGAGCAAACCACCGCCTATCCCCATGCAAAATGGTACTCAACTAACGTACAAAGCCCCTAAATTTCCAATTTTGTGAAACAAACAGGTGCAATAAACTCAATCCTTATTCTATTATGGCCCTCGCCATTTAATTGCACTATATTAAGTCCTCAGCTGCATTGTGCTATCTTCTTTCTACACACCAAGAGTTTAAGGTGACTCCTTTTGCAAGCTCCTAATGAGGAAAAGAGGAGGAAAAACCCTTCACCTATTTCCTGGCTGCAACTGCACACGTTAAAAAAATCCAAGCCTAGTGAGAAAGCCCATGTAACATCCATCCGATGTGCACGTGAGAAGAAAACTGCTGCAGATCAAACAAAACCAACAGAATTTTAGTAAGGCCAAATAATTACCAGCAAAGTTCCCCACGACACATGAGCCAACCCCAGAGCTGGCCACTGCTGATGGGGAGGTCCCACTGCCCTCCTGCTCCCAGCACCATACCTCTTCCCCCTGTTTTATGCCAGGGCAGGCTGACCCATCCATGAGCTGAGGCACTCACCAAGCTACCAGAAAACTAACACGTAAAAGGAAAAGAGACAATGAGTAGTGTAGGGAATGTAGAAGAAACATCCCTTTGAGCAGCAAGTAGTTGTCAATCAGCTCCCAAGCTCGCCAGAAGAGCATTTCATGGTAAGGCTGGAGCGGAATCAACAGCGGGCTGGAGGGGCAAGGTCACTTTCATCAGTTATTTTGAGAAGGCTGATATTTGTCCGAGTGCCCAGCGCGCTGACTGAACCAACCAAAATGGCAGAAGACAAAGCCAATAAAAATGAGAGACAATCGATAAAAATAAAAATGCTGAGAGGTTCTTAAGACAAACCAGTACAAGGCATACTGAGCTGTCAGCCCAAGTAAAAGAGGAGAGGAGAGGAGAGGGCCGAGGCAGCCAGGAGGGAAGGGCACACCAGCTTCTCCTCCTCCTCCAGGTAGAGGGAAGCTGCCAATTTCTATCCTGAAATCATATCATGTATCAATTACCTTCCACAGTGCTAATAGCACACAGGAGAATGGCTTAAGCAAATACACTTAAATTAATGAGTCTACAAAGGCAAAATACCTAGTTTCACAATAAACAGTTGGGGCTGCACTGCATGTGGATTTTTAATTGACAATTTATCGGCCTATTACTGACACAACATGTTGCTTCTTGCTAAAAAGGGGCATGTTGTTATTAAAAAAATATACTGCAGCAAGCCCGTGTTTGCCTTGATAGACCTGATTTCCCTCAGAACTCGCTCTTTTGCTGCATGCTTCTTGGATCAACAGGGATCGTTAAGCCAGTATTGAAAACAGTAACATAAATCCGTTTTCTTCAGGTGTAATTGCTACAAGCAGCTGTTAGCTCAGCCAGAATTCACCACTGTTAAGTCTGGTCAGAATGATAAAACCAGAAACAGATCGAGAAATTATGCATTTTTAAAAGCACTGCCTCACTCTCAGACATGCCCAGCACCCCAAAGGAAGACTGACAGCCATGCCTTTGATCCAAGAACCACTTTTTACGCAAGCTACCATGCTCCTCAGGAAAAAAAAAAAGACAAAGTGGAGTACTTCAAAGCCAGACACATCACCTTATTAGCTACTCAACCCTCTTGTACAAGATTATGAAATGTCACCAGTTATCAGAGTATTTAGGCAGACGGAGCTCCTGCCTGTACTTTCTGGGAGTGTGGTGTGTCCCAGACACATGCAGCAGCACGGCAGGACAGCAGCCAGGTGCCACTGGGAAGCATCTGGAGTATTGCTGCCAGCTCATCACTGCAAATTCCTGCCTGCAGCACGTCTTCCTGAAAGGCCTTAGCACTTCTGATTGCACAAGTGTAGTGACCGAGGGCAGCATCCATCGTTTCCTTCAGCGTACTATTTAAACTGAGTACCCACATTCCTCACTAAAACATTCTTGCACATTTTTCATGTGCTGTGTTCTTCTATGTCTTTCAGTATCCTCCTTCCGGATATAAGGTTTCCCACTAGATTAAACGATTTTCCAGAGCTTCACTATTGTACCAAAGCAGTTCTTTTCTTTTGGATACGTTAAACAAATGGAACCACAACAGCCTCTCATCCAAATACGTGTCTGAGTAGCACAGGTTATTAATATGAGCTCACTTTCCTATGACAAAGGAAATGAAACTGATAAAGAGCAGGAGCCACACCACAATGTGTTCAGGGCTCCAGCATGAACTGTTCAGTGTAACCATGGCATTCCATGGCAGAGCACGGCTCTGCTGGTAAATGGGAATTACTGGCAAAATTTAAGGGTACAGTCCAGGTCTAAGGCATTTTTGCTGTCCTCTAAATACCTCCACACACCTTTTCAGTATTTCTTTCAACATAACTTTAAAATGTGGATAAAAGAATTATACCAATGATCTGTTTGTATCTGTTGGGATCATTTTGTGAGGACTATAACTCGTACGTGTAAGTTTTCTTGAAGGACAGGCATGTTCATCTCACACTTGGCATGTACCACCCAGCATGGAACACTAGCATCTTTCTTAAAACTATTAACTTCTTCTATCAAGTCTACAGCACACAACAGCTTTAACGTGATTCAAAAGCAGTTTCACAACTCTGCATCACCGAATTATTTGTGGTGTGACCCGCTTAAAGATTAGAATGGGAAAAAAAAATCCCCTCTTTAAAAATGGCAACTTAATCAGGGAAAAATTAAAATCATCAAGAAAAAAAAATCCCTCCTGTAACAAAGAAGAACACTGAAATGAAAAAAAAAAAAAAAAAAATCAATGGATTCAGAAAAAAAGGGTAAAATTGGAAAATAAATTTCTACATAAAAATGAAATTATTAATGTGACATAGATTCTTGCTTTCTGAAAATTTCCAAGCAATTAAAACCCTGGCAGTTCACAGCCCTGCTTGCTTCTTTAGCACCAAATGCTATCTGATTCCTTTCATTAAGCAGGCTTCTCTCTTGCCATTCAATTAATTTACTGATCCTTCTGCCTCTTCAAGAGCCTCCTTCTCCAGCAGCCACCTGCACCATGCTGGACAAAGAAAAGGGCAGCTACTGCCATTGGGCTCCACTAGCTCACTGCAGCCCCCCAAAACTACGTTACATCCTGTGACTTGTACACTGTCATAGAAATGGCAGTTTAACACACAGCTACAGAAACACTAAGCAGAAATCGATTTTAAATAGTACTGTTGCTTTTAAGGGGCTTCAGCGATCTAGCCTAAGCAGACAAGCTTGTTAATACTAAAGCTTAGAATGTGAGATCCCAGCCTGTCTCCATGTTGAAGGAAATCTTGTGACTCAGCTTCTTTCCCTGGTGTGCTGTTGAGTTACCCCACCCATCCATTTCCCCACAAACCTTACTGCTACACTGCAATATGGTATACACACAGGCATGTGAATGCCTCACCCATTCCTTGGGAAGTCTATTTAAAAACTAATAAAAACAATAATAATCCTACATTTCATCACTAAAATCGACTACTATCTCTAGCACACTGTGCACAAAAAACCAAAGAATTTACCTGAAGCTTCAAGAAAAGTTGTCAGACAATATGATATGCCCACTTCTGCCCAAGTAGAAGCTAAAGCAGTTTTCTCCTGACCTACTATTACAGTCAATCCCCTGTTGGCTCGGTTGCCCATACTGCATCATCACAAACCCCAGAATATTTGTTACGTGACAAAAAATGCTGCAATTCTGTACGTGCCATTCTACCCACCCTTGGAAGCAAAAATGCAAAGCAAGAGTCTCCTTTGTAACTATTTCTAGTCCTTTGCCTATATTATTCCCATTCCTTTCCAGAGGTTCTCTTTGTACCAGATTTTCTGATATATTGACCTAGGGGTCAATTTTGAGAGTGAAGTAGTGGCGAAAGTGGAGGCAGAAGGACACCGCAGTTTCATTTCTGATTTATTTCACATCATGAAATACAGTCTAGAGTTCACACGTTCAAATAACTCAAATCAGCTGTCTGAGTGTGAGAAACCACCCAGGTGAAGGACAGGAATCCCCACCAGCACCACAACATCAGCACTGAGCCCAAACCAGAAAGTCGGTGCAATGGGCAGGGGGAAAACATCACTTCACATGGGTTGGTTACGTAAGGAAGGAGGATGAGAATCCCAAACACCAGCACAAGGGAAGTGCACGTGTGCTTCCAGGGCGTTTTGTTTGGAACAGAAGTTGAGAACAATTAAACTTCAAGAATGGGACTGGGACTGCTCCAGCCACAGTCCTCTAAGGCACAATTTTTTTAGAGAATATTCTCTCAAACAAAAACCTACTCTCAGCAAAGTCATTCTCTAGCAGCAGAAGTAACAAAGGTAGGAAAAGAAATCAAAATTAATAAAGTATTTACCCAAATACAATTTCACTAAGAAGTGTGTAACTTTTAAAACTAACTTTAAAGAAATTCAACAATATTTTTCCCATGGTTTCTTTACTTTCTTTGGAGACCATATTCTGTGGCCTGCTAGTAACTTCTAATGCTCAACCTAAGTTTATCAAAGTTCAACACAACATAGCTCTTTATCTAATTTACCTCCAGATCAACAAATTTTTAACAAACATAACCTACAAAAGACTGAGATTACTTAAAGAACAACAATATTAAAGCATTAAGATTATAAGCAGTAGAACAGGGATGTTTACATAGCTCAGGAACATCCTAAAAACATTGACTTGGGAACTGGGAAGACATCAAGGAGCCCCCCTCTTCCCACAGTGATTACTACTGGCTCCTGCCATAGGCAGCATGGAATGAACTCCATCCATCTCTGCTTTGCCACACTCTGCATGTGAAGACTTCCCTTCCAAAATAATCCATTTGGGAGCTCACCATTAAAGACTCTATGTTAGACTACTGTAGAGTTCACCTCAGTCCCATAAGCTTTACAAACCAGCTGGGATGATAGGCAATCAAACATAGCTTAACTAATTGAGTTCATTTTTGTGCATCTGCTGGGCAGAAGTAGGGCTGAAGCTGAAACCCAACAAGGACAGCAAGCTGCACTGCAAAGAGCTGGTCACACTCCACAGAGGTGGCTGAGACCACAGCTGACTCCTCGATTCTGCCACTCTCACCTCTACTGCGAGATCTCAGGAGCGGGACACAAAGGTTAAAATGAAAATTACTGAGAGATCAATTCTTATGAATCCCAGCTGATTATTGCTACATGAAACTAAGAGAATTTGGTGCATGATCCAATGATCCACACCTCCTCTACAAAAGGGAGTTCCTGACATATATCCTACAGGAGTTATGTACTGACTCACAGAGCAAGCAGGAGAGGGCAATCAGTAAATGACTGAGAATCATGCTACCACCGTTACTGGGAATTTTTTCCCCTCTAGTTCATTACACCCTCATTCAGTAAAGGAAAAGAATTGTTCAGGAGTTTTTTCCTCAAATTATCTCTTACCTACTATTAGGCGCTGAAGCATGGACAATATCTGTGCTGATCCACAGGTCATTATCTATCTGACAAATTTGCTTTCTGTCACTTTTTTTTTTTTTGCCATGGTCCCTGGTCCCTTAAAAAGACAGTTTTGATCACAATACAAAGGGTTTACTGACACAGCTCTGCTAGAAAATCCTACCAGTGCAGATATAGCTTAGATTAGTAAAAACCACAACCTCTGACCATGATAACTGCAACTGTGCTAGGGCTTTACTGGTTAAGTACTTTTATAAAGAGCGCTCTTTCCTTCACACTGCCAGCCAGCATCAGTACACTATCCATCAAGTGTCCCATCTTCCCAAGTTAGCTGCGTGGAGGTGCCTTTTAGTACAGAACTCTCACACTGCTCATCCTCAGACAAAACTGCCTGCTTCCTCTCAGGTATGTTGTACCAAGGACAATGTGGCAAAGGGGAACATGTCACAAAGAACAGCAAAATCAGAGGCTAGCCAGGAGAAATGTTCCCCTAGTTACTCAAGACCAAGAATTAATTTCATGGGCATCACTTGAAAGACAAAAGAAAAAAAAATAAAAATCAATACATTACAGGCCACAATGCATCTGTGATACTCAGGTGCACATCTATCTCATTGCTACCAAGACACCAGAGTGAAAAATAAGCTCATGAGAAGCAGCTGGCTAAAATCCAGCCTGATATCCAGGGGTCAGGAAAGAGACAACACTTTGTTAATGTATTGTCCCCCACAAGGAGTGGGGTTTCTCAGGGTCACAGCTGGACTGTCACTGTTCAGCTATGTGCCAGAGACAGGGACAGCGGGATTGAGCACACCCTCAGCAAGGGCTGCTGATCACATCGGGCTGTGTGGGGCAGCCAGCCCGCTGCAGGGAAGGGATGCCATCCACAGGGTGTGCACAAGAGTGAGATGTGGGCTAATGCAAACCCTATGGAGCTCAACAAGCACAGCAGCTGCAAGGTGCTGCCTGGGGGACAGGGCAAGCCCAAGCAGGAACACAGTCTGGGCAGAGAATGGATTGAGAGCATCCCTGACCAGAAGGACTCAGGCGTGGTGATTGATGAGAAGCCCAACATGACATGGCAATGTGCACTGTAGCCCAGAAATTGCCCCACATCCTGGGCAGCCTCAGGAGCAGCATGGCCAGCAGGGCGAGGGAGGGGATTCTGCCCCTCTACCCCACCCTGCTGAGACCCCACCTGCAGCACTGCACCCAGCTCTGGGCCCCCAGCGTGTGAGGAACATGGACCTGCTGAAGCCAGTCCAGAGGAGGCCGCAGAGGTGATCAGAGGGCTGGAGCACCTCTGCAATGGAGAGAGCATGAGAGAACTGGGGCTGTTCAGCCTGGAGAAGAGAAGGCTCTGGGGAGGCCTTAAAGTACTTTCAAGTCTCCTAAGGGGCAACAAGAGAGCTGCAGAAGGGCTTCTGACAAGGAGTAATGGCTTCAAACCGAGAGCAGTCAGGGTTAGATTAGATATTAGGAATTCATTCTTCCCTGTGAGGGTGAAGAGGCACAGGCTGCCCAGAGAAGCTGTGGATGCCCCAACCCTGGAAGCGTCCAAAGCCGGGCTGGATGGGGCTCTGAGCGACCTGGTCTGGTGAAAGCTGACCCTGCCTATGGCAGGGGGGCTGGAGCTGGACAGTCTTTAAGATCCTTTCCCAATCCAAACCATTCAATGATTCCACAATAAAATTATCTCCCTTTAAAAGTAAACAACAAACCGCTACTGAATAAGTGACCAGATTTTGTGCCAAGATAATAATCAGGCAAGCAAAAACCCCTAGACTTTAAAGGATAATTCACTTTGTTCTCCCAAGAAAAGAACCAGCCATCGCAATACAGAAATTTCACATGAGTAACTTCAACATCACAATATACCTTAAGTGGCTGAAAAAGTGTACTTTGCACAGTTCCCCTAAATCACCTCTCTTTTCTTCCACCAGTTTAAATGTTTGGTCTGAATCTTCAAAGTCATTAATGGAATTCAACTGCTGATACATAAACCGCACTACATCTCAACTGCCAAGATAGGTGTGCTCCTTTGGGGCAATACAGAGCACAGAAAGATAGATTCAAAGGCAGAGGTGATGCATCCCAGGGTTATGAGAACTAGTCACAAACCCTCAGGAGAGATGAGGTGAGAGTCATAACATTTACCACCATACCACTGTATTTTACTTTTATAGATTTTGAGGCAGAGGCAGAAGAGTTTCAGCTAACCCATGAATTCGACTTCATGTTATGAAATGCTCTCCAGCACAGGAATCAAAAAGGGGAAACAATCTAGATTGCTCCCAAATTGTGCTCAAGCTCTTGCCATGGCAACCTAATTTAAGAGTCCTTCTGATGACTCACAAGACACCAGTCCAAAGATCTGTTACTGCAGGATACTTCAGCATACGCTCTCTGAAAAGCCATCCATCCCTGAAAAAAACAGGTCAAAATCCTTTTCCCTCCTGACACCACCTGAGTGCTTCAGTTACTCAAAGTTATTGTATATTAATGAAAACAGAAGATAAACAATGTGTCAGATGTCTGTGCTGATAGGTGCTACTTTTCACCCGTCTGTCTCTTCCTGGGGACACTTGAGCTCTCTTTCCCAGGACAGGACATCATGCCAAAGCAAAGTTCTCTGCTTCCATGAGAGTAACAAATACAAGAAAATAACCGCCTTGGAACAGACAGGTTGAAATTCTTCATAAAAAGTTGAACATCTAAATTTATTCCAGCCAAAACTCACAAGACAGTACCTCGCAGCTCCTGCTTGCTGTTGACCAAAAGCTTCTAAAAGCATGTTTGCATTTAAAGAAAAAGGAGGCTGGAGGGAACACCACAGCATAAAGCCAACCTTCCAAAAGAAAGACTTCCCAACTGATCTGACCTGAAAGCAACTCTCAATAGCGGCTGTAGACAGGACTCCCCAAAGGAAAAGAGCCCTGAGGGGTCCCAAATGTAACAAACCAGCAATGTTGATATATCCCTCCCCTGAAACACACGGACAGGGCCACGAATGAAAAACTGCCTGAGAGCTACCTGGCTACAGACAGCACGTGAAAAACAAGGTTTGGAACAAGAAGTGACTAATATTAGGTCAACTAACATAGTGGGAAGCGCCTCTGAGAGACAGTTCCCTTCATTAATCTGCTAAGAAGAGCTGGACTGGAAAAGAGAACTCTCAAATTGTTTCACAATACTAAAATAAGCGCTCCCTATCTTCCTCTAATGCAGATACTGAGCAGTGCTACCAAGAGAAACCTGAACACTACAAAAGAAGCTTCCATCTCTACAAGTTTACCCAAGGAATGATCACACATTATATCTGAAATGACTGAAAAAAACATTCTGCAGGACAGTAGTTCTTCTAAAGGGCTGACACCAAACTCAGGTGGAACTACTTGCATTTTAGCTGATACCTATGCTCCTAACATTATGCATTTTTACTTATTTCAGCTATGTCAGTATCCTGTCAGTATCCTTAGGGCTATGTGGAAAAACAAAACAAAAACCCCACAACCCCTGAAATTATTAATCAGTGCAACAGCTTAACATAATTTTATTACATTAGGGATTACAAAAATACTTAAATAGGAGTTTACAACAGTACAGTAACATCACTTTCTATAGCACTAAGAGGCTTCAATCAAGCAAGAGCTTCTAAATCAAATGATGAAATGGTCAAGAAATCAAAATTCCCTCCCTCACTCTGCTGCCCTCACTGCTTGTGATGCAGCCCATAAACTGTAATGCAACCTTTACATTCCCCGAAAATTACAAAACTAAAAGGCATGCAGTGACAATTTTGGAATCAGACCAACCATCCATTAGAAACAGAAGTAAATAAGGGGATTTCACAGAATTCAGATGTATTGAAATCTATTAAAATAATTATTCGCTACTAAGTTAAACAAGATTTAAATACACAGCGTGAGAGACACCTAATTTATAGATTTTCAAACTATCCCTTTTAGCTCCTAAAATACAGATTTTAATTTTCCCTTCCCAGTCATTTTGAAATCAGTTTAGCTTAGTTGTCTAATTGAGGGACTTGCTCAAAGTCTGGATTTTCTGAGTTTTTGTATAAATCTCAGAGGCATCAACCCACAAGTTAGAGTACCATAATGAATATAAGAGACAAGGTGTAGAAATTTCTGTTATACTTACTGACATTTCTCAATGCTTGCTAGTAATTTTGACAGTTAAAACCAGCCTATTTCAAGAGAATAGCTTCTGTATTTCTGGCCAACAATCATTCTCCTTGTTTACTGAAGAGCTCAAGAACAGCTATGTCTGAAACACAGATTTGACATTTCTTCCTAGATTTGATAGTGTTAAGTCCTCCACCTGCATCAACACAAGGAGTGGCTGCCAGTGCTAAAGGGAGAGCAGAATTACTCTTCAGACTCCACTCCAACAACTCTGAGACCTTACCCAGTACAATTCCTAGGGGAAGCAAAGAGCCTTGCATGGTCTACCTCAAAGCAAAAATCTAATCCATCTTTGTTGGATGTAAACTATAAATCCAGCCCCACGTGGCTGTTAACATTTTTATTTTTACTTATCTACACACACGTAAGTGCCCAGGCAAGAAGGAAAATTCACTAAACAGAGTTTATTTCTCTTTTGTGAGAGGGAAAAAAAAAGTATATACAGGCAGGAAGTAATAACTAGAATCACAAACTAAGAAGCTGAGGAAGTTGAAGGCTGTTTGGTTTTTTCAGGTTAAAAGAAGGAAGAAAAATGACATGCAATTCTCTCACAGGATTTAAAACTTAAATACATTCATAAGTTTGTCAGTACACACAAATGCCTTGAAGTTTTTGTGACTTTTCGGGAAAACATTCCATAACGCTGTAATGAAGAGGCTCTTTTGGATCTAATGATGTTAAACCCGTCACCATAACACATGAGTTAAGGGCAGCACCAGTCAGACAGCACAGCTATGCCAGGACTCTGCCCAAAATGCTCTGTGAATGGATGCAGCTCCTCAGAGAAAAACTGTTTACTCCAGCTCCACCCTATTACAGAGTTAGTAGAGTTTGGATATTGCTCAATGTCAATTACAGACATAAAACGGAACTATGTTAGTCAATTCTGATGAGTCAATCTACTGCTTTTCTTAGAGATTACAAATCTAAATAATCACCTCCAGAACAGTGCTTGTTTAGCCAACATAGACTATTTTCAAGAAGCTGTCTTTTCTGTCAATCATTACCTCTGTAATTAATGGAAAAAAGACTATTTGCCCTGGTGACTGGAGTTTGTGTTTGCTTTCAATCATATTTTAAGACAAGCTGAACTTCTCAGGTTCATAATTGAACCCTCAAATCCAACAACCAACACCAGATTTAAGGTTTTCCAATTATCTTGATTATTTTAGTTTTCCTCAGTTGTACTTTCTTAAGAAAAGCCTTCACTCATTCCACTGACAAATCATACTAGACTACAAAAAGGATAATTTCCACAGGAACTTTTATAAAGCTGGAAAGCAAGCAACAAGGCAGAGGACAGCAAAACCAGGTCCCTTGGATAAGACTCCCAAGTACTGCCTCGGGCAGCAGAATTTGATCCCAAATCTTCCTTTCTCATTAGGCAACACATAACCCAGGTGCCTGTACCATGGTCACTGCTTCAGTGTTTATCCTCTTCTGGAATGCCAAAATGAGATTCCAAAGCTAAAAACCAATGTCACAGTATGAGTTCAGGTACCTGATGGCCAAACACCACTGTGAATGCTCTGAAACAGCACAGCTGATCTCCAACTGCCCTTTCAGAAAATCACAAACCTCTAGGGCAGGTGCCTTGGATTATCTCAAATAAAACTAGGTATCTGTGTTTAGGCAACTGAATTTCACGTCACAAATGGGTGTCATTGGAAAAAGTTTAGGAAGTGCGTGTTTCTCAAGTGCTCCACCAGACAACATGCAAAACAAACATCACGCACTCAAAGAGAGAAGGAAATTCTCTGTGCTTAAGCATCATTCCCTGAAAAAAGGGGGGAGAAGCACCTTGCTGCTGAAGAACACTCTGAAATGCACTGTCATGAGTATCTGTGAACCAAAGAAAAACCCCCAAGGACCTGGATCCTTCTGTCTTCTTTTGCAGCAAGGCAAAAGACCAAATACACTGCAACTAAACAAGTACATTCAAAGGATGTTATGTGCACTGAGCTGAAAAACCTGAAAACAATCACATACAGCTTTTGTACCCAATCAGTATAAGCAAAACAAGGTCTGGAATATTTGCTAATTTTTGAGAGATTAACCTTGCTTTCTCAACATTTGTCTAATACAGTACCAAGCATATACAAAGTCTCCATCAAGAATCGTGCCTCAAGTGACCTCCTCCAAGGTATCTCTTTAAATTCTCCTGAGAAGTTTCTCCATCACTACTAAACTCCAGTCAGAAGAAACTTAGGACTTGAATAGCAGGTGTGACAGGTTAGAAGAACCATGCATTCATAAACTGTGTGGGAGAGACTTCTCAGGCATCCCTGTGTTACACTCAGTGCGTGCCTGCATCACTAAGGTCTCTTAGAATAAACCCACACACACTCATTTTCTTTGCTAAAATTTTGTTGTCTCTGTGAACAGACTTTACTTTTGCTTATTCTTTGTCTACACGTGATATTCAATAAAGTCAAAATGTTTTGTGGTGGTTAATATTATAAATTATTGCAATACACAGACAAACAAAAAAATTAAACCTTCTGACATCTATTAAAATGAGCATCATCTGCCAGAGCAGTATCTTCACATGTAACAGTCAAAAGCAAAATATAATGACACAAATAACTTTTGCCTCATTTCTACAAGTGTAGCACAACCTCCTGAAACTGCTTACCCATGGGAAGAGCTCAGAGCCTCCACTGCAGCAGGATGCTCTGAATGGTGTGATCAGCACACACATCTACCACTCCATACAGGATGCCACTCATAACTCGGTGTCTACAGACTTTTTCTCAAAACAAACTCCTCAGCAGATGAGCTGAGAAGCTGCTGTGGCTCTGAATGAATATTTGGAAAAACATATCCATCCATGAGGAGCTTCCCAGGCGCACCTGGCCAGGAAAGTAAAGAGAAAATGGCAGAGAAAGTTGCACAGTCTAAGCAACACTGGCTGCAAGAGCTGGCTGGGGTGTCAGAAGGATCAGAAGGACCTTCTGCAACTCTGTGCAGCTGCCTTTCCTCCCAAATCTATGCACTGCCATGCTTTACAAAGTCAGTAAATAAAACAATGAAAACTTTTCAGACGTGTTTCTTCAGATGTCAAGCTGTTTGTCCGGGCAGCTCTAGGCAGCCAGAAAAAGATCACATATTCCACATTTCTGGAAATGCTTCTCCATTTTATCATTCTGTTTTAACAAATAAACTTCAAAGGAGATAAGGCATTTCACACACGAGTGACTGAACATAAGTACTGTTCTCACAGTCACATACATTCAACTCCCTGAAAAGCTGACGAACTAATTCTATGTAATTTACAGCCAAGTTCTATTTTAGCTGTTTTTAAGTCTTGTGTTTCAAATCTTGCAGGGCTTGCAGTTAAAGCAATTTGTTACATTCTCTTAGTAAAAAAACCAATTTGTTATCAATAAAGACTGACTAAAAAAATACACAACAGGACAAGGATCAAAAGCAGCACAGAGTTTTTCACTGATGCAGCCATTTCCCACACTTGGCAGTATACCTGAATGTTTTAAAACATACCCAGTGTTTCAAACATCTACGCAGTAACTCATAAATATCTTCATCCAAAGATGCTTGTGAACTTAGAAAAACATCTTACACTAATACTACAGTTCTCTACTAATTATAACTCGACAGTTTTTGAACTGTCCTGCTATATTTAACTTTTTGGTGATAGATTCTCTGAGTGTTTGAAGGGGAGGGAGGGATTACAAAGGAAACAGATCTTTAGAAAGGAACTTGAAATTTAACTACAAACAGCAGAATTTCAATAAACAGAAAGATTAGCTACAACATTCAGTAATATCCCCCAGAATTTTATGCCCTTGTGGATAGGCTTGATATTTGTTTCCTTTCAGTAAATTTGAAGTCAACAGTCAGGAACTTTTTGCAGTGTCTTTTTATTTCAAGCATAGCAAGAATACTCAGACCACGGGAGTTAGAAAGCAAATTGGAGTTGTTTATTTAAACCTAAGCCATTTACTTGCTAAATTAACAGTGTCTGAAAAAAAGAGGCCACAAAGGCTGTTGAGGAACGACTACAGTTATTCCTGTAAACACACAGAATTTTGGCTGCTTCCAGTTTGGATCAATCCTGAATTCAAGCCTTTATAAGGAGTATTTAAATAGGGGCAAATGAATGTGTTATTTTATCACAAGGTGCAATAAGGAAAGCACATAAATCTGCTCAGGCTAAAGAAAGCCCAAACTCACATGACACCAGTGTAAGCCTTAGGTACTCCTGATCGTGCATTTAACAGCCCAGCTCGAGTCCTTTAAAATAATTCAAGACAGCCTCATCTTCTAATTTAACCTTTGTGTTTGCACTTGGGGGGTGGGGTGGGATCTCAGCATAAAGTTTCACCTTCTCACTGCAGACATTCAGCTTCCTTTTGGCTCAAACCTCTGCAAACTCGTGGTGCCAGAAGCATGGTATCGAGAGAAAACACGGGCAATGCTTGAATGAGAAATGATAATATTTGAAAAATATTCAACTCACATTTTTGCTTTGCACATTATTTACATAAATAGCTGCAGGCTGTTGTGGAACTATTAATTTTGAAGGAGCAGATGAGTCAAATCTTATTTTTGATAGGTAACTGCAAGATGCCTCCAATTAGACAAAGATAATCATACTCTAATAGCTGGTCTTGTAATTAAACCATATTACACAGTGTCACAAGTACAGAAAAGCAGGGCCAGAAGGGAATTCAAAAGGCCACCAGGCTTCTCCCTGCCCCCTGCTGCAAAGCAGCATCAGCTATTACAGCATCTTTCTGAAACTGCACCAAAAAATCATTATTTTAGCAAGTGTCTAAAGCCTCTAAAGCACGAACAGAGATTATCAGCTTTCAGAAGTATTTTACACAAAAAAATTAGGCTGCAAACAATTCATGTAAAAAAATCTGCAAAAACTGAACAAAGAAATTATTCAGAAGGAAAAACACTGGCCAGTAATTCTCATTTTCACCAAAATGCCATAAAAAACCTTAGGAAGCGCACATACAGGGCAACAGTCAAGTCTCATTCAACTACCAGCCATTAATTAATAAGAGCTACATGATAGAATGCAAAATAGATACCATTCCCTCCTGAATAAACCAATCAAGGAATTCCAAGAGGTGCAGTTTTAATATTATCACACCCCACTGGGAATATACATTTGTCTGGGCTTGATAATACCCAAAGAGCATAATTATCTCTCAAAGACATACTGTCACAAAGTATTACTCAACTGTTGCTTTTATTTGGTCTCCTTTATTTGTAAATACCTATACTGTTTAAAATATAAATTCTCCTCTATACAACTGTGCATTTAACGTACACAGAACACATCAAAATTTCAGAATTCTGTGTCAATGTAAAGAAGAGGGTGTCATTAAACTTAAAAGGAAAAAAAAAAATCAATGCTGTCAGCATTCAGAAAAATTCAGGAGCATGCCAGTCCATATGTACAAACTCACATTCTAAGACTATTCTGCTTGGTCCCAACACCACCAGACACGACCTCCTCCTGTCCTGAGGTGCTTCTGTCTGACCGAGGAAAGCCCCAACAACAGGTACATTACACTACAAACGAGATCCACATTAGATACAAATAAATTTAAGCCAAATGCATCCTAGCTGACCGACCCAATATTTTCTCACACCACAGGAAAACCATGAAATGTGAAATACAATATTCTTACAACAGCCAGTCCACCACAGACAGAAACTTATCAAGACACTGTCATGCCACTTACAGATCACATTAGCTGCCAGTTTCTACAGGACAACTGAAAACAACAAAAAAATCAAGTTACTCCTGAGCCCAAAACAGGTACCATGCTTATTACACTTCACAAACTATTTTGTGGTCTTTTTTTCCTTCTGCAGTTAAAAGCATGTGCCACATCAACAGGTAATAGCTATTAATTACAGGTACACGGTATTTTAAATAAAAATCTATTATTTAAAAGCTTCGCTACCAAGGTGCAAGCTCGGGATGTTAAATTTCCTCTTACTACATGAACTCGAGGTGTTGAAAAGGAAGACACATTTCCCGATGAACCACATTGCTTAGGACCTTGAATTAAAAGTTTCGGACAGGTAATTTTAAAAAAACCCACGTTCAGGCAAAACTTTACAACATTTTGATGCTAATCAATTTTCATTTCTGATCTACACTGAAACTGCTCTTCCACGCATTGTTATTTGCCTCACTGAAACTGAAGAGCCTAGGTCATGTAATTTAATCTTTGACTCATCATGCAAATTAAATCACACCATTCCCACAAGACAGCATATAGGTTTTAAATAAATCCTGGGCACCTACATGATCCCTCAGCAGAAATTAAAATTCAAAAAATTTAAAAAACACCAAAACCGGATACATCCTAGTCTCAGTACCGGTAGCATGCAACGGATTTGCAGGAGGGAGAAAAAAAAAAAAAAAAAAAAAAAAAAAAAAAAGGGACAAAACTTTTCTTATTCTGCAGAACAGGGAGATCACGCTGCGTTAGCTGTCCGTAGGGCAGTCTGCAAAGAAAACTGGCCCTCAGCAGCCCTCCCGCACAGCTACGGCTGCGGAGGCCTATCGGGGCTACCACCAGGAACAACAATTGTAGGAAGAGGCCTCGGAGCCGGACCCCGCGAGGCCGCGTAAGGCAGTGCCGGCTCCGCACCTCCGGCCGCTCCGTGCGGCCAAGGCCGTAACAAAGAGCGGTGGTCGCCGGCAGCGCCCCCGGCCCGGCCCTGCCCCGGGACGGGACAGGCGCTGCCCCTCCGCCCTCCTCGGGAGCGGCCCGGGCGCTGCAGTTCGCTCCGGGGCGAGCCGTGCGCGGCTTAACGTCGATCGTCCCCCGCGCTCGACGTCTGAGGAGCTCGGGGACCGGGGCGCTGCCGCACGAGAAGCGCAGCCGCGACCGTGCCCTTCCCCTCGGGCTGCCCGCCTGTGCCGCACGGCACCCCCGGAGCAGCGGCTGCGATCCCCGGACCTGCCCTATGCCCAGGCCGGCGGGACTCGGCCGGTCCCTCCCAAGCGCCGAGCGGAGAAACGGGCCCGGAGCGCGGCAGGCACCGGCCGGGCCGCGCTACCCGCGGCCCGCGGGGGACGGCCCGGCCCCGCGGCGGACAATGCCCACGGCTCTCGCCCCCCGCCCACGGCCCCGGCCCCGGCCGCCCCGGTACCTGTGCGTCCGGCGGGCCCCGCCCGCCCGCTGGCGGCTCTCGGCTCCGGCGCTGCGGCTGCGGCAGAGGCGGCGCGGCCCCGGCTCGCCCGGCCCGTCCCCCCCGCCCCGCGCTCACGGCGTCGCACCGGCCCGGCCCTCCCGCCCGCGCCACAGCGCCCCCTGCCGCCGCGGAGGACCGCGAGCGCGGCCCAGCGCGGCCCGCGTTTTGGTTATTCCCTCGTTTCGTTGTTCACGGCGCTTTTTAGCATTATTGGTCAGAGGCACCGAGGTCGGCAGAGATCATCCGCTCCAACCATCCACCCACTGCCACTGTACCCCTAAACCGCCAGACCACATCACCCGGCACCAGGTCCAGACGCCTTCGGAGCGCCTCCACCACCTCCCTGGCAACCCGTTCTGATGATGTCTGACCTCCTGAACAGGGAAAAATATGTTTCTAATATTTAATCTGATTCTCCTGCCTCAGCTTAAAGCCATTTGCTCTGGTCCTCTCACTGCAGACATGGCAGAAGAGACTGGCCCCATCTCACTCCAGCCTCCTGCCAGGGAGCTGTACAGAGCAAGGAGGTCCCTCCTGAGCTCCTGGAGGCTAAACAACCCCAGCTCCCTCAGCCACTCCTCCTAAGACAAGTTTTCTAAACCCCTCACCAGCCTTGGTGCCCTTTGCTGGACATTCTCCAGCACCCCAATGTCCTTTACAAAGTGAGGGGCCCAAAACTGCAGGCAGAACTCCAGGTGCAACTTATTCCTTTATTCTTTATTAGTAGTTAACCGTCTTTGTAATTATTACTTAAATTTTTATTTATTGGTATTTATTCGTTATTTGTACTTACTGTTCTTTTCATCATTTTTACCCCCCTCTGCCATGCCCTTCTGCAGACCCTTCACACCCTCTGCAGCGACACAAAATTTCTTTTCCATGCCGTGACCCTCAGAGCTTCAGTGTGGGGTTGGAACTCGGCCCTGTGCCTTGGACAAGGGCTGATTGTCCTGATGCATCAGGTGCTGCTGATTTACAGCCTGGAGGTTTTCTGCAGTCCCCAAGATGGCACGGAAGGACTCCAGACTGGTTTCCCATCCCTGTACGTAATACTCACCTATTATTGTCACTGTGACAAATGCAAATTAGCCTGGATGGAGAAAAGCCTACACCTCTCCCAGCATAGATCAAGTTTATATTGTCCAGTAGTGTGGTATAATAACATTTAAAGAAAAATATGCATTTTTAATGGAACAAGTCATGAATTTCTTACAAGCCACGAGGTGAAACCTTGCCGCAGGAGGTGTGATGCAGTACTGACATGCAGTCCCAGCCACGTGGGACCTGCTTTCCCAAAATGTCCATAAGCTTCTCGCGAGCTGACAGCTTCTATCTTCAGCTTCTTTTTGGTTACGTGTCTCCACATCCCTCTGCTGCACTTCCTCGTCTCTCTGCTGGGGAGGGTTTGGGTTGGGCTTCTCGATGTTTTTCTGCAGCATTGTGTTGCTGCTCTGAACTCCACAAATCACAGTTCCCTGGCTGGTGAACTCCAGATGTCGGTGGGCAGAGCTGCCTCTTGACCTCCTGGGGGTCCTCACTGGCTGTGTGCTGCAGCTCAGACACGGAAAAATGCCTTTGAGCACCCTTGCAGCCGTGCCAGCATCCGACAGCAGGGGAGCACAGAGGGGCTGGCACCGGGACTGGGTGGCTGCAGCAGCTCTGCTTGCGCAGGACACTTCCCTGGACAGGTACCACGGGCTCCAGGTCCAGCCTGGCACCAGCGTGGTGCCACAGGGGGCTGCCCCAGCCAATCCTGCCACGCTCAGCACCTCCAGGGACGAGACATGGGGGTTTAAACAAGTGCGTGTGTATGCATGGCATTTATTTATAGCTACTTGCTAAGAGCCCTCAAATATTTACTTGCTGTAGTAGAAAGGTGTAAGAGTCACAGCAGCACTGGACCTGAAGCAGGAGGGGTCGTGGTGCCTGTGCGAGGTGGTGGGACCTCGATGGTCCCCTGGACCCACAGCGTGTGATCAGCAAAATTTTGGCAGTTCATATATCCCACTTGTGAGCTGGGAATAGCTGATTTCAAAGCCAACATGGAAAGGGTGTGCATACCTGAGTTCAAATTTTTTGCCCATACTTGGGCTAAAACACAAGTTTATACATATAATAATCTGGGTCCTGAGGGGAGAGAAGGAGCTAAAGGCAAGCACTGTTAAAGGGATTCAATATCAGCTCCTGGAGGATAGCCACTACTGCTTTACAAATGACCACTGGAAAAGAGATCACTCAAGAAATGGGTCCAGTGCAATTGCCATCCCTGCACACTGCAGAGAAATCCCTGAGCAGAGAGAGCATGGTTTTTCTAAGCTCTTAGAGGCAGGGATTAAATACAGCATGTGAGAGAGCTCTTAGCACGCTAATGATTTGCTAATTCACAGCCATGACTGAGACATCCATTGTGAATTAATTAATCCTTGCAAATTAGGAAGTGAGTAAACATTTTTTAAAAATCCAAGTTATTTCTGTGGGGGACAAGAAAGGTATTTAGAAAGGCGAGCATGCAGGTGCTTTGCTTTGGAAGGACAGAGCTGAATGGGATCCTGGGGCTTTCTGCTGCTGGTGAGAGGCCCAGGGAGCCCCTACAGCTCAGTTCTAACTCCTCCCATCACCATCCCTGAAAATAGCAAAACTGGGGAAAAGCAATATATCAGCCTGAGAAATCAATCCTCCTTCAAGCAGCTGTGTTTTGCTCCCCTCTTTTGCCCCTTCAGCCCTAACCTCAGGCAGGGCTGCTCCCTCCTGGGATGCCCCGGCAGCTCTCCAGGGCCGGCCACCCTGGGCTCTCCACCAGTGCCCGTAACCATTGCCTGCTTTCTCTCCTTTCCATGGGACACACGTGTCCTTCCCTTGCTGGGCGCTTCCCCTCTGCCCCACTCTCCTGCTGTGGCAGCAGGTCCCCGGTGCCTCTCGTGTCCCACACGGAGTCCCCCAGCTCTTGTAGCACTCTTGGGTGTCACTGCCCTCAGCCCAAAGTTTTACTGGGGTGTCACAGCTGAGAGCTCCCCAGCAGGAGCCCCCTTTGTGCAGAGCTCCAGCTGCACTGGGAGCAGGGCGGGAGCCTGGAATAACTCCTGTGCTGTGGATGTGTCACCCACACCATGGCACGGAGGGGCTCTGCCACCTCCATGGCCATCTGACACAGATCATCTCAAAAAATACTCTGGGTGTCTTGCCAGCTGTCAGGAGAAACACACCAGGAGGGGAGAACAGGGCCAACAGGCAGTGAATGTTTTAACTGGGCACGGACTGGTGCGATTCACAGAGCAGAGCCCGCGTTCCTGGTTCCTGACAAGGTGCTTCAAGGAAAAGGCTTCGGGGAGGAAATATCAGAAGTAAGGACAGCTGCAGTTATGCTGAATTTCTTCTGTTTAAAGTTTGGCAAAAGAAGAATCCTGAGTCTTTCCGTGGACTTTGAAGCAGGCTGCAGTGGCTGAATTTAATCACCAGGTTTCACAAGTGCCTGTGACTGTTCCTGAAACTGCATTTCACCCATTACTGCCTGGAGACATTCACTCCCAAAGCTTTTCTCAAGGAAACATCCGTGGGTGAGTACTTTTTTACCTTTCAGTTAATTCAATTAATACATAATGAGCAGACTCACACCCCCAAAATCCTATTTTTGGTAGAAAACACAATTAAATGTAATTGTGTTTCATCATTAGTTAGGAGTTTTTTTTCCTCATGGAGAGTCCATGACTTATCTTTAATTCAAAGTTCTGTTTCAGAATTAGGACACATTTTAAAAACATTACAGCAAACCACAAGAACTAAGGGTTAGCATGTAAACATTGTAAGAAAAGAAAAAACAATTACCTGAAAAATCAGAGAAAAAAATCTGTTGCAAATTCCTTTCCTGGAGAGCAAGTCATTTTAATAAACTTTTTATTACTGTGGAACAATTGAAAGTTATCTGTAAAGCACAGCATCCATTACAGGGAGGATCTACTACTAAAGCCAAAACCAGGTTTCCATCAACATGGTAAACAAGAAAGGGAGTAACAGAAGTTACCTCAAGAAACAGCATTACTGTAGAATGTATTTCCTGAGCTTAAAGCATCCAAAAAAAAACCCAAACCCCCCCCCAAAAAAACCACACACACACACACACACACACAAACCAAACAAAAACAAACAAACAACAAAAAAAAAAAAAAAAACCAAAGCAAAACAAAAAAAAAAAAAACAAAACCATACACGAAAACCCCACTCAAATACAGCCATTAATTCAATAGAACTGGGAGCAAATACACTTAGAATCCCAAATAGTGCAGGAAGACACAAGGCTGTGAACTGCTAAAAATGGCTCTGTTGGGTTGTGGTTTTTAGATGGTTTCCCTGTTCTTTTACGTTTTAAAGAAATTACAAGGTGACTAACTCGATTCACATTTAAGTAGTGCCTGTTAAACTCTGAAGCTCATGGCCTCTGGATGACGCTTGCAATGCACTAGCTCACCCCTTTACCCCTTCAAAGGGCTTTGCAGCAAGTAATTAATTAACTCTTACAGCAGAAACCTGTGACAGGCACAGGCTTAGTGCTGCTCTTCAGCTGGATTCAGGCTCAGCTAGCACGGGAGCCCTTGTCACATCACTTGACAGCACCAGCAAAACATGCATGACCTCTCCTGACACTCTCTAAAGCTTTTCTGCACCTCTCCTCCTCCTCCTGATGGGATCCCTGGCTCCCACTGAGGAGAGGACTCCAGAGCTCTGCTGTCCCAACCTTCAAAGTCAGTCACTGCTTTGGAAAAGGGCTACAAAATTGTATCTTCTGGAAACTGTCCGTGTGTAGGTGTGAGAGGGCATCGCTGTCTGCACGTGTGTGTACAGACACACCTGGAATGGGGAGAGGGGATGGAACATCATCTTTGAAACCCAACAAGACACCCAGCTGATCACAGGTACTCTTCTGGAAAACTCCTCGGGGAACTCGTGTCTTGTGGCCTCTTTTGCTTTTTGACAGAGCCAACCCAGGGCACAGCTCCTCATGTTAAAAATAAGCAAGAAAAGAAAGGGTTGTGGCAGTGGGGGTTTTGTCATTATTTTACATGGCCTCATTATGGTGAAGCCAAAACAAGTGCAAACTCTACTTTTCTTCTTCCCACACCAGCCCATGGAGCATCACCCACCTTCTCACAGCTTCTGGTTGCTCTTCATCTCATCACATCAGGGCCATGGCTTTCCTGCCCCAAAGTGACTGTGCCCCAAGAGCTAGCAGGACTTCCTACACCTTTTGGTTCCTCCACGGGAATAAGAAAGGCTCATCCCTGTAGTAAAGGACAGCCTCCTAGATATACCTGAAGAGGGAGAAAAAAGTAAAGAAATTGAAGAGACAATATTCATAAACAAAACCAAAATCGTATAAAACCTTTTGCTTTAATTGGTAAAAAATTAATTACAAAAGTACAGATTTTTTTTTTAAAAAAATCTTAGAGAAAATAATGAGATTTCATTGACAATCCAGGATGGACTTGGCTCACGCAGACCAGAGACCCTGCAGCTCATGCCTTCCCCTCCTAAACCCTCCCATTTTCCACTGTCCCAGCAGCAGCCAGGCTGTGCCAGGACAGAACCACAAAGTGCCAAACACCCAGGTGAGCGTTTCCCCACTTCCTCAGGTGCTGCAGTCGCAGCCCTGCAGCAGCAGGAGCGGGCAGCAGGTGGGGAATGCTGCTGGTGCAGCCCAAGCACCCCGGACATCACCGGGTCACTGCTGTGCAGACACGGCCGTGGCTCTGGCTGCCCGCTCCTGCTCCCGGGGTGCTGTGTGCAGGGCTGGGGATGCGCTGGCAGCACACAGGGGCCACGGAACGGCAGCGCGGGCGTGTGGCCAGGCTGGCACAGAAGCCACACGTGCTCACAGAGGAGATCTTTTTCTCGCAAAGATGAATCTTAACCCACATCTCTCTGCAGCCTCAAGAAGTGAGAGGCTAAGAGGAAACAGGCAGTGCGGGATGTGCGGGGCTGGGGTACGGGGTGCTGAGCCCAGGGTTCCAGTGTGTGGGCAGTCAAGCATCCACGCTGCTGTGAAAGTGAAGCTTACTGAAGAAACCAAGCGCTTGCTCCGTTACAGATCAGGCTTGTTATCAGGTGACATCTGGTAACACCTCACACACACAGAGTGTCAGAACACCCAGCACTGCCCTCCTGAATGAAATAACTCACACACAGTGTGAGAACACCCAGCACTGCCCTCCTGAATGAAATAACTCACACACAGTGTGAGAACACCCAGCACTGCCCTCCTGAATGAAATAACTCACACACAGTGTGAGAACACCCAGCACTGCTGTCCTGAATGAAATAACTCACACACAGTGTGAGAACACCCAGCACTGCCCTCCTGAATGAAATAACTCACACACAGTGTGAGAACACCCAGCACTGCCCTCCTGAATGAAACAACTCACACACAGAGTGTGAGAACACCCAGCACTGCCCTCCTGAATGAAATAACTCACACACAGTGTGAGAAGACCCAGCACTGCCCTCCTGAATGAAATAACTCACACACAGTGTGAGAACACCCAGCACTGCCCTCCTGAATGAAATAACTCACACACAGTGTAAGAACACCCAGCACTGCCCTCCTGAATGAAAT
This sequence comes from Hirundo rustica, assembly GCF_015227805.2. Lineage (NCBI taxonomy): Eukaryota > Metazoa > Chordata > Aves > Passeriformes > Hirundinidae > Hirundo > Hirundo rustica. Next base: position 1,424,815 of record NC_053459.1, on the reverse strand, counting down.
AACTCAAGCTATGCTGCATAAAGAAACCTGAAGTATTCTCCTTGAATGGTCCCTTGACGTCCCCTGTGCTCTCCTCTTGAAGCCTGGCTCTTCTCCCTTGTTCCACCTCTTCAGCACAGGCGAGGGGCTAACCCTTACAGCCTGCCACTACCCACACAGCTTATCAGATTTTCTGCTTCCTATGAGGTGCTTTTGGCCCAGGAGCTGTGTTTCAAGCATTCTGGCTGAGAAGCAGCAGATAAGATTTCCTGTGGGGCCTGGAGTGCTGCTAACCTGCCAGGCAGGAGACAGCTTGAGCAATGGCAAGAGCATCAGCTGATCCTTAACACGAAGGCTGGATGGGGGTGTGTGAAAGAAAAGCTGAGAATTATTCAGCTGGTACCAGCCTTGTAATTATTTCTTATCCCAGGAGTTCACTCCCAAAGATGGTAGAGCCAGCTGCTACCCAGGGGGCTGAGCTGGGGCCAGAGAGGTTTGGTGCACTCGGAAGAGGAGATGGGTTTAGAGATGTCAACAGAATTTTCAAATGTTCAGTGCTAATTTTGGAGCTGGACTTTCTCTGTGGTGAAAATATTTCATGTTGCACTGTCCAATGTCATATATCACCCCTCTCTATCCAACTGTAGCAGGAGGAGCAGGTGAACTCCCAACTACCCTCCTCCTCTGCCCACAGCATGGTGAATTCACAGGATTTGATAGGCCACCACTCACTCACCACAGACATCAAACCCATCTGCCAGATGCCCTTTGCCTCTTCCCCACTCGCCACACAACGCTCACCTAGCCACAAACCCTACGGCCTCCCAGCCCTCTGCCAAAAACAGCAACCTGGTGCAGGCAGTGTCACCCCATCCCCAAGGATCCCAACATGAAGGGTGTCTGGAGCAGCGTTCCCCAGCACAGCCATGGCTTCCCTCACTGCAGACTCTGATGGTGCCCATCATGTGTGGTGTCTGCTCACCGGGGCTGTGCTCTCAGCCCATTCTCCTCAACACAGCAAATGCTCTTCCCCACACACCAAGAACAGATAAATCATCCTTTGCTTTTCTGACCAACTCATTTCCAGCACTATCTTGCCCTGGAAAAGCTGCAGGACACGTGTTCCTCCTGACAGCATTGCTGCACGGGGCTGAGATGGGACATGGCAGGTCCAACATCCTGCACCGGGGCCAGTCTGGAGACGTAGCCCTGCTCCCTCGGGGCCATCCAGCAGTGAGTAATCTCTGAGAGACTGCGGCTGAGGCGTCTGTGTGCCAGGGGCCAGCCTGTGTGCCAGGATCCAGCCTGTGTGCCATGAACCAGCCTGTGTGCCAGGTGCCAGCCTGTGTGCATGGAGCCAGCCTGTGTGCCAGGGGCCAGCCTGTGTGCCAGGGGCTTGCCTATGTGCCAGGACCCAGCCTGTGTGCCAGGATCCAGCCTGTGTGCCAGGAGCCAGCCTGTGTGCCATGAACCAGCCTGTGTGCCAGGGGCCAGCCTGTGTGCCCAGTGCCAGCCTGTGTGCCATGAACCAGCCTGTGTGCAAGGAGCCAGCCTGTGTGCCCGGTGCCAGCCTGTGGTGTGCCCGGGGCTTGCCTGTGTGCATGGAGCCAGCCTGTGTGCATGGAGCCAGCCTGTGTGCCAGGGGCCGGCCTGTGTGCCAGGGGCCAGCCTGTGTGCCAGGGGGCAGCCTGTGGTGTGCCTGGAGCCAGCCTGTGTGCCTGGAGCCAGCCTGTGTGCCCGGTGCCAGCCTGTGTGCATGGAGCCAGCCTGTGTGCCAGGGGCCAGCCTGTGTGCCAGGAGGCAGCCTGTGTGCCCGGTGCCAGCCTGTGTGCCCCAAGCCAGCCTGTGTGCATGGAGCCAGCCTGTGTGCCCGGTGCCAGCCTGTGTGCCCCAAGCCAGCCTGTGTGCATGGAGCCAGCCTGTGGTGTGCCAGGAGCCAGCCTGTGTGCAAGGAGCCAGCCTGTGTGCCAGGGGCCAGCCTGTGTGCATGGAGCCAGCCTGTGTGCCAGGAGCCAGCCTGTGTGCAAGGAGGCAGCCTGTGTGCCCCAAGCCAGCCTGTGTGCCAGGAGCCAGCCTGTGTGCCAGGAGGCAGCCTGTGTGCAAGGAGCCAGCCTGTGTGCCAGGGGCCAGCCTGTGTGCCAGGGGCCAGCCTGTGTGCATGGAGCCAGCCTGTGTGCAGTGAGCCAGCCTGTGTGCCAGGAGCCAGCCTGTGTGCATGGAGCCAGCCTGTGTGCCAGGGGCCAGCCTGTGTGCCAGAGGCCAGCCTGTGTGCAGTGAGCCAGCCTGTGTGCCAGGAACCAGCCTGTGTGCATGGAGCCAGCCTGTGTGCCCCAAGCCAGCCTGTGTGCCAGGAGCCAGCCTGTGTGCCAGAGGCCAGCCTGTGTGCATGGAGCCAGCCTGTGTGCCAGGAGCCAGCCTGTGTGCCAGGAGCCAGCCTGTGTGCCAGGAGGCAGCCTGTGTGCAAGGAGCCAGCCTGTGTGCCCCAAGCCAGCCTGTGTGCCAGGAGCCAGCCTGTGTGCCAGGGGCCAGCCTGTGTGCATGAAGCCAGCCTGTGTGCCTGGAGCCAGCCTGTGTGCCCGGTGCCAGCCTGTGTGCAAGGAGCCAGCCTGTGTGCCCGGTGCCAGCCTGTGTGCCTGGAGCCAGCCTGTGTGCCTGGAGCCAGCCTGTGTGCCCGGTGCCAGCCTGTGTGCCAGGAGCCAGCCTGTGTGCCAGGGGCCAGCCTGTGTGCATGGAGCCAGCCTGTGTGCCAGGGGCTTGCCTGTGTGCCAGGGGCCAGCCTGTGTGCATGGAGCCAGCCTGTGTGCCAGGAGCCAGCCTGTGTGCCATGAACCAGCCTGTGTGCCAGGGGCCAGCCTGTGTGCCATGAACCAGCCTGTGTGCCAGGAGCCAGCCTGTGTGCATGGAGCCAGCCTGTGGTGTGACTGGTGCCAGCCTGTGTGCCAGGAGGAAACCTGTGTGCATGGAGCCAGCCTGTGTGCCAGGAGGCAGCCTGTGGTGTGCCAGGAGCCAGCCTGTGTGCCCGGTGCCAGCCTGTGGTGTGCCCGGTGCCAGCCTGTGTGCCTGGAGCCAGCCTGTGTGCCCGGTCCCAGCCTGTGTGCCCGGTGCCAGCCTGTGGTGTGCCAGGAGCCAGCCTGTGTGCCAGGAGCCAGCCTGTGGTGTGCCAGGACCCAGCCTGTGTGCCCGGAGCCAGCCTGTGTGCCAGGAGCCAGCCTGTGGTGTGCCAGGACCCAGCCTGTGTGCCAGGAGCCAGCCTGTGTGCCCGGTGCCAGCCTGTGTGCCAGGGGCCAGCCTGTGTGCCCCAAGCCAGCCCTGTGGTGCCAGCCTGTGTGCCAGGAGGCAGCCTCCGTGCCCCGGCACCGCCTGCACCCTCCAGACCCAGCGCGTGCAGTCACCGCACTGGCACGTCCTGCTGCTCCTCACATTCCTTCCCTGCTGGAATATTTCAGCAGTAGAACATCCCTGGTGAAGCAGGGCTTCAGCACAGGCTGCTTGGGGGTTGGAGCTACTCAGAAACATCCAGATTTAAGCGTTTTGAAGGAGAGCTTTACTCCTCACTTTGAAACCTCAACCTCGAGCCAGAACCAACCTTGTGAAAAAGCTGGACAACACCCTCTTTATTTAGAATGAGTAAAGCCCCTGTGAAACAGCCTCTCCTTGGGCAGTGTTTGTTCATGGCAAGGCAGGCCTGGAGCCCGACCCGAGGGGGAGAGCAGAGGGTGCAGAGGGTGCAGAGGGTGCAGAGGGTGCCCCGTGGCTGCACATCAGGGCCACCCCACTGCCTGAGCTGGCAGCAGCCACTGTCCCCACCTTACCCTGCCCACTGCTCCTCGCTTCCCAAAGCCCACACCACGTGGTGAAAGCAGAGCTGCTGTCATAAAAGCAGCCCCAGCAAACCCAGACACCTGGGAGTGATGGACTGGCAGGACTCATGGAGCAGGAGCCCCTCTGCCAGCCCCACGGGCACTGCTGGTGCCAGGCACCCAGAGCCCCACACCAGCCAGCAGGCACAGCCCAGAGCAGGTGTAAGCAGTCTCCTAACTGGGGACAAACCCAGCCTGCATGATCTCAGCCTGGAAAACAAGGGGGATCAAGCAGTCCTTCTTGTGACCCACACTGCAGATTGAGGAGCGCTCAGAAACGCCTGCCCAGCTCTCCTCCCACTCTCCCACAGGAAATCCATCCTGCAAAAGGCTGAGCTGCCTTAACGAGGCCATTCATTAACCAGCCAGGCCGAGGCTGGACTTGGGGCTGCCTCAGTCACTGCACAAGCGCCACTGTTAGTCCTGTCAGGTTCTGAGCCGGTGTCCACTGTGTCACCCCAAGCTGCAGGAGGCAGGAGGGACCAGCCTGCGTGGGTGTACAGGTCTCTGGTGACGTGCAGCATCCTTCCTGCAGCGTGGAGCTCCTCAGCCCTGCTGAGATGTCTCCTATTTCCCAACTGCCATGCAGGAAGGGCTCTGCTGGCAGCAGAAACACAGCTGACACCCCCAGCAGGGGTTTGGGCTCCTTGCCTTGGTCTCCAAAGAAGCAACACAGCTCAACTGACTCCAGAGGCTTTTCCCTCTGGCCCTGAGCAGGGAAGAGGAAGAGCTGTCCTGGCACATGGCAGCCTCGCTGGCAGGAGCAGCTCTGCCCTGCCCAGAACCCAGGGAATATAGACTGGGACAGAGATGAAGCAGGCTGAAAATTGCAGGAATTAGAGGAACAATCACAGAACTCCTCAGCTTTAACATCAAACTGGAATTAATTACTTTTTAATGTGAATTCTCTTAGCTTCTTTTTCTCTGGGCTTCTCACCTGTTTCCTATGAAGTCCCTAAGCAGAAATATTACCAGCTTTCATGGCAAAATCTTACTTTTGAATTATTTTTTCAGCCAGAAAGAAGGGGAATTAAGAGATTCTCTCAAATTTTTCGCTTTCATTAAAATAAAGGGGTTTCTTTCCTATCAAAGTCACCTTCACAAGGCTATTTCAACTAGTCACAATCAATAGGATCGGAGGCTTTTTATTATTATTACTATATCTTTGGCAGAAGCTCTTTTCTAAAAGCCTAATCAAAGATACCCCTGCTGTCCCACAGCCCCTCCTGTGGCGCTGCCTCGTGCAGAGCGTGGGACAGCTCAGCGCAGGTGCCCGGCAGGTACCTGCCCTCCATCCCCCGTGCTGCTGGGAAGGACGGTCCCTGGCCCCAGCAGCGTGCTGGATGTCCCCGAGGGACAGGGGGCAAGGAAGGGACATTCCCGCTCGCAGCCCGGTCAAATCCCCCGTCCCGTGGCCGCCGGCTGCCCCGAAGCCCTCCCTGGCGGGGCCGGGGGCTGCTGACCATTTCTCTGCTGGTGATTAGATTGTTCACGGCTCTCAGGTTTGTTTGAAAAAGGCCCTTTGTTCGGCGGCGCTTTCCCACGTCCCCCGGCCGCTGGGCAGTCGCGTGTCCCCAGCCGCGGAGGAGCCCTGGCCGCCGGTCCCCAAAGAAAGTTTTCTTCGGAGCAAGACATCTGCGCCGGAGGGAACCTGCCAACATCTGCCACGCTTTCCCTCTTTTCGAGGGCCTTTCTTTCCCTCTGAAAAACTGCGGGAACAGATGTTAAAAGTTGTTTTCTTTCTCCGGGGTGTGAAAGATAGACAAATAGCAAAAGAAGAAAAGTCTAAGCGCCGCTCGCCCTTCTCTCTTTCCTTTTTTTTTTTTTTTTTTTTTTTTGGAAAACCCAGGGGAAAAGAGAGGCTTTGTTTACAAAGGAGAATCCCCCTTTCAGTGGAACCTGGCAGTGGCAAGGCGAAAGGAAAGCGGGAATTCGCAGAAAGCTCCTGTAATGCTCATTTGCATGGGGCCGTCGGCTCGCCGCAATCCCCGGCACAGCTGTCAGCCTTGCCCAAAGCCGGGGCAGCTCTCCCTCCCGCACCCCGCGCCTCCCAAAGAAAGGCTCTGGCCGTGACTGAGAGGTGTAAAATAACTGTTTACAGCCAAAGCTGCTCTTCTTTTTCACTGCGGCGCTGTCTTACAAATGAACCTTGAAACGAGCTCGCCCGCAGCAGATGCCCGTGGGCGAGCCAAGGGGCTCGGGTGCCCGGCGGGGGCTGGGCACCGGGGCCGCCACACTGCCGTGGCCTCCCCTCCCAGCCCGCTGTCCCCCGGCCACCGGCTCGCAGGACGAAGGGGCAGGAGGGAGAGCGAGGCCAAGGAAGGGAGAGAGGGTGAGGAAGGAGGTGCTGCCGTCGCAGACACCCGAGAGGCTGGCCAGCCTCCGGGGCCACCAGCATGGGGGGCACACGCTGCGCCCCGCAGCAGCGCCAACAGGCACGGGACACGCTTTTCAGAGCTTTTAGGTAGTTCTGAATTTGCTGACAGCCCTGCCGTGCTCAGCTGGGCCAGGAGCTGAGGTGATGTAGCTGCCCTCTGAGTGCCTTGGGAAGGTGGAGGGAGATGGGCAAGCACTGCCAGCCTGGGCAGAAAACACGGTGTGCTCTGTGCCCCCAGCCCAGCCACCACCTCCTCCGGGCCCAGCTGCTGGAATCATGTGGCAGTACACGTGCCTCAGCTACACCTTTTATAAATACCAGCAACAACCCACTCCCTTGGACTGGAAAAAGCTTGGAAAACCAAAGGGGTCTTCACTGGTGAGCAACCCGGGCTGGCTGATGTGAGGCTCTCCTGCACGGGGTGGTGGGATCTCCTTTTGCTGTCTCTGAAGACAGCACACCAGAGATAAGAATCCCAGCCCTTTACCTGGCACAAAGAATCAGTTATAAACCTTCCCCTCCCAGCACAACATCCACCCCGGCTGGTGCCAGGCCATTGCCAAATAGGGCACTTACAAAACCAAGTGAGTGCACCCCGGCTCTCCACGCGACTGACAAACAGCCTCTGCCTGCCAGATCCCGTGGCTGGGGACATGTTTTGGTGATGAGCCCAGGCAGCAGGATGTGCTGCAGGTATGTTTGCATTCATACACCAGCAAACACGCTCACACCCACACGGTGCTTGAGCAAGGAACAACGTGATGTCCTCACTGCTATGGCTGGGGTACATCCCCACCCAGAGCTGGGGAGGGCTCTGCAGCCATGGCACTATCTGTCTTATAGATCTGTTTCTTTAAAACGCTTGTGGAGCAAATCTGTTCTTCTAGGTGTACTGAAGACCTGGGTGCTTCAAGCCTGCATTGTAGAATGCTGCTATTATTTTTTATTTATTTGAGTAAAAAAAAATTCTTTTTCCCAGGAGTTGGGAAATCCCCACCACTGCTTTGGGAGGGCTCGCAGTGCCTCTGAACCGCTGCAGCTGTTTCCTCTCCACTTCAATAAGGTGACACATTCAACACCAATCCAAAGGGCTTCACCTGTGGGACTCAACAAGACACTGCCAAATCCTGCTCATTAGCAAAGCAGCTTCAGAAAGCAAATGCAAGGTCATGAAAAATGCCTTCATACTCTCCCCCAAGCCAGGCAGAAGTGAGGAAGTATAAAAGTGTGTTCTCACCCCACACCGAGCCTCCTCAAAAGGCCCCTCTTCTCCTGCACCAGCATTCCAGAGGAGCAAACAGACAAATCCCCTTCCTCACAAAGCCACCCAAGCCTTGCAGCACGGGGGAAAAAAATCAAAGTAAAGCTCCCACAGGACTAACTCATCTCTAGGCTTGTTTGCATCTTCGATACTCTGTAAATTTAATATTAAATTCTGCAGAGCGGCCAAAACCCTGAAGAGTTACATATTTCCTACATCCACCCAGGTGCAACAGATAATTCAGGTTCCCAGGAGGTAAATAAAGTTCCCATGTTTTCCCTAGAGGATTTCTGTGATGGAAACAACCTTTCTTCTGGTGTCTGCTGTCAACAGTTTTTAATCGATCATCATTTCCTTGTAATAATAATCCCTGGGAGCAGGAACTCCTAGCTGAAGCACTCTATTATTAAATTAAGAGCCTGTTACAATGATGTGAAACTACTGGGGTCAGGTTAGCAGGTAAAAATAATCATCGCTTCAAGGAGATAGAGGAGAAAAAGATGAGTAGAAGGCATTTTCCCAGGTGTAATTCAACCGCTTCCCGCTATTGTGTCCCTCCCTGGGAATCTGTGCAAATTGAACGAGGAGCCGCGCAAGCTGCTCCGAGCTCGCCCATTTTCCTCCCCTTCCTCCGGAACAAAAGATCCCTCCAAAGCCCAGCGTCGGAGGCTGGACATCTGTCGCCGTTTGGGGGGGCCGGCGTGGTCATTGAAAAGAAGCAGTGACCTGTCAGCTTTGATTGATGGCCACAAACCTCCGGGCTCGACCCCTCGTGTGGGAAAAGAAGTCCCGCCAAGGAAAGTTGCCTTTCAGATGCTAATTCAGGGTTATAAATACAGCCGAGGAGCAGCGGAGCAGCAAAGAGCCCATCTGGAAGGGGAGCGAGCCACGGCCTGAGTGCCTCTTTGCCATCCCCATCCCAATCCCATCCCACTCCCATCCCAATCCCATCCCATTCCATCCCAATCCCATTCCATCCCAATCCGTCCCGGCTGCCTGGAGCAGGATGACGGCCACGGCCACCACTGGCACGCACAAGGTGGCCAGCACCAAGGAGGAGAGGAAGGTGAGTGTCCCCTGCCCTGGGCCTGTGAGTGAGCGGTGTTGGGCCGCTGCTGCCAGGACACAGAAAGGGGACAAGGCTTTTTCTCCTACCAGAAAGATGTTTTCTCTGAATTTAACTTGTGCGGGTGTTTTTCTGCTTCCTTTCTATGCTTTCTCTCCGTTTTGACGGCGTGACGTGAGTTTCTCTGTTTGAAATGATTGGAAGCGGGAGAAGGGAGAGGTGATGCCCGCTCAGGCACAGGCCGTGGCTGGAGCTGGCACACGCTCCATCCACATCGTGTTCCTGCTGAGCACTGTGCCACCCTGCGCTGGCTTCACACAGGGCACGGGGGGCTCTGGCCTCGCCGAACTGCAGCAGGCAGAGGAAATGAAAATATCAGCTGCAGTTTTTCCTGCTCCTTTTCTTTGCCAGTTAAGGAAACCCCTCATTGAGCGGAAGCGAAGGGAAAGGATTAATAACTGCTTAGACCAGCTGAAGGAGACTGTTGTGGGTGCATTTCACCTGGATGTAAGTGCTCATTTTATGCCGCTTTTTGTCCTTCCGCTGGTGGGAAATTGGGCTGGGGGGAGAGGAGGAGGGAGGGAGCTGCTTCATCTTTAGAGAAACTCGGCATGGTGCAAACCCTCCTTAGCCTCTGACTGCCGCGCTCTTTCCTTATCAGCAGTCTAAGCTGGAAAAGGCAGACATCCTGGAAATGACAGTGAAGCACCTCCAGAACATCCAGAGCGGCAAGATGATGGGTGAGTGCCTGCCCCCTTACCGTGCTCCCAGTCCCCTGTGCCCGGTGCCAGCGCTTTGATCGGCCTGGCACAAGCGCCTTTCGAAGGGGCCCGGGCTGCCGCCGGCGTTGGGCTTTCTCCGCTAGATGGGGAGATGGAGCCGGCCGCCGGCTCATCCACGGGAGGTGCGCGTTCCCTCCAGGGCCGATTCCCGCCGGTTCGGGCGCAGTTCCGTCTCGGCGGCGGGCAGGAGGGCACAGGGGTCGCGCCCCGTCGCCTTCCCCGCTGCAGACAAAGCACCTCGCTAAGCCCGGTGGCCTCAGCGGCCGCCACCGGGCGGCTGTCACCCTCTCACCGCCTCCCCTCTGTGTCCTGTCGCACGCAGCCGACTCCAAGGTGGGTCTGGAGGCCCAGCAGCGGTACAGCACCGGCTACATCCAGTGCATGCACGAGGTGCACAACCTGCTGCTCACCTGCGAGTGGATGGACAAGACCCTGGGGGCGCGCCTCCTGAACCACCTGCTCAAATCCCTGCCCCGCTCCGGGGGAGACGCCTGCAAAGCCGCGCTGAGGTCTCTGAGCCCGGCTCAGCAGCCTCTCCCGGTGCAGAAAAGCCCCCCGAGCCCCAAGGGCGGCACTCGAGGCACAAACCCGTCACAGGAGCGCCTCTACCCTGCCGAAAACAAGCAAGCTTCCAAAAATCCCTTCCAGCTGCCCTCGCTGTCGGTTTTCAACCAGGTTGATGCTGCACCTCCCAGACAGGTTCTGCAGCCAAATTTTTCCCATAACAACCCCAGAATGGGGTCGTTAGATATGTGGAGACCGTGGTAAAGTGTGTTTTCAATTTTTTGTCCTAACCTTAGACGCTCTTACTTATGTATCTTATAGATATGTTTCTTCAAAACACTTGGGGAGCAAATCTGTTCCTGTAGGTGTACTAAAGACCCGGGTACTTCAAGCCGAAGTAAACCTACGTGTAGCCTGCATTGTAGAAGGCTGCTATTATTTTTTATTTATTTAATACATCTAAATTATTGTATAGGATCCTCTCGTGCTCTTTAGTGTAGTGTATAATAATTGTATAGTTTTCTTGTCTTACATTCTAAAATAATTAACTTTCTATTAATAAAAAACACAAGACAACAAGCCAACGAACCCTCTCTGGCATCAAATTTACCTTTCAGATCTCACATAAGCCATTGAGCTCCCTTTGTTGGATAAAAGGGTAAGCAATTGGTCTCTTCTGCTTTTTATTTTTATTATTATCCCTGTGCAGTGTAGGAGATTCCAGTGTTGAGTCCTGAAAAAAAAAAAAAAAAAAACCAAAAAAAAAACCTGCAATGATTAGAAGAGGGGGAAAAGAGAGAGAAAAAGGGGAGAGACTTGGTCTGGACTTTTTTTTAAGGCTGTTCAGCAATGCTCTCTGGGTTGCTCACTCTGGCTGTGCTGTTCCCAGCCACGCAGACATCCTGACAGTGCTCTTAAGCTTGTGAGTACATGTGTGTGTGTGTGTGTGTATATGTTACATATAGTTATGCTTAGGGAATTTGTTGTTGTTGTTTCCATAACTAAAAGTTCTAAATAAACCTTTTGAAGATAACGACTGACATTTCTCCCAGCCTTGTGCCATGTGCTCTGAATAAAGAGTGTTTGAGCATCTGCATTTGTTTGCTTCTTTCACAAAGAGATTTTCCTCGATGCAGTTGAAAGGGCTGGTTTGGGGTTTGCCCCTGATATTCGTAGGAAAGCAGCGTTCACCACACACACGGACAGCATTGCCTGGATCACGGGAACGCTTTAAAAGTTATGAAGGAATCAGGGAGTTGGGTTTATCAGCCTGGATCGCTGCTTTAGCTTTTACTTATAACTGAATCACAAAGATCATCTAGAGGGCAGAAGGTAAAATTCCCTGCGAATTGGACCGAGGAGACTGGGACAAATCTGCTCGCTTGCCGGCAACATTGGGTGCCCGTTTTTCATCTCAAAGACAGATAAAAGTTGCTCGCAGCAGAAATAAAAGAGCAAGGAGCTCTTAAAAAAACACAGCGCACCCTAATGAATGGCCCCGCAGTTCAGAGGGGCTCATTATGCAGCGAGATGTGTTTGCTGAGGTGCTGAAGGAGTGAAAACCAGCACCTCCGGGTTTAGCATCTTTTTCTGTGAAGCTTTCTCTTTTATCCAGCCCTCTCGAAGAGCCAGCAGCGGCACGAGGGCGGGAGGAGAAACAACTGGCCTGCACCTGGTTGTGTGGAGGCAAGGCAGCTCAGACGTCAGGTAAAGACACAGAATTGCACAGATAGGAACTGCACAAGCCTCAACCGCGGCTTCCACCCTCTGCTGAACATCCCCCTTTACTGATGGGGCCCTTTGGAGCGATCGCCAGTGTGAAGAATACACGTCGTCGTCATCATCATCATCATCATCATCATCCCACCGCGAAGGTCCAGAGGAGGGTGGGAGGTGGGGCCACCCCAAGCAAACCACGGCAAGGAAGCACACAGAATACCCATGGGGAGAAAAACCAATCAGGCAAAGGAAACTGCAAAGTCCTGGCAGAGAAAAGACATTAAAGATCTTCCCAGTTTACTGTCACAAATACTGCTGAGTTTAGATAAAAACCCCATCCCATGAGCCCCCAGTGCCCACCAGCGTGACCAGCAAGGAGAGCTGCTCCCTGCCCCAGACCCAGCCTGAAGCGCTCTCTTACTTCCAGATGCTGTCAGCAATGCGTCTCATGACACTCGTGGCCACCTTATTGCGATGATGAGATTGTGAAGAAAATATTTTGTTACAGTTTGACACCATCAGCTTAAAAACATACATTCCCTCTAAAAGCTGTAAATCCCCAGTGACTCTAATTATTAGCAATGGTTACTGTGCTGAAAGGAGATCAGTGGGAAATATCTATTTCCCGCTATCTCTGCTTGTTTAGTTTGCGTCTTTGAAAATGCTTTGTGGTTAGCGAGTTTTATTATTTCCTGTTTCTAATCAGTAAGTTTTTTTCTGTTGTGGGTGTGGAGGGAAGGGTCACATCACATCACTGGTGAGAGAGTTTCAAAAATAGGAAAGTGAGACTGCAACACTTGGCCAACAATCTCCAGCAACAGTTTTAGTACAAGACACTCATTTTTCACTGCCTTCATTTCAAACCGAGGATGACTTTTTATATGATGTCCTTGTCCTTTATCCGACCAGTACTGCAGGAATCCATTGCGAGTCACTAGTTTTCAGTGGGGAAAAAAAAAAAAAGGTTCTTCAGAAAGGTAGAGGATTACTCATAGCACTTCAAATGCATGATTTTCAGCTTCTAATTATGTTTGACAAAGGGAATTTGCTTCAAATCCATCTGGTTTCATCAAAGTCAGGACTGTACAAGAGCAATAGTACTTTGCTCTTCACTAAAAGCACCTCTTCACTGACAACCCAAAACTGCATTGCCAGCCATCATCTTCTCGCCAGGAGAAGGAGCAGAGCAGCTCCCCCAGGCAGAGCAGAGTGGAGAGCACAGTCCTTGGCAGCTGGTGGTGGAAGCTGCCCCTCGCACAGGCTCTGGACACAGCAGCAGAACCCACACAGGTGCTGCTCTCACACCTGCACCAGTGGCACCAGTGGCACCAGTGGCACCAGTGGCACCAGTGTCCCCGGAGTGCCAGAGGTGCCACAGCACAGCCTGGGGATGGATCCCCAGCACCCAGAGCAGCACCATTCCCAGTGGCACTGCGTTCCCAAGGCCCAGACAGGGTTTGGAGGCACAGACACCTCACGTGCAGGCTGAAAACAGCCAGCACAAGCGCCCAGACCAGATTCCTGGGCTCAGGTATGGCCAGACAGACCTGTTTGCTGGCTGCATCACATCTCCCCAGCACACGCAGGGCTGCGACAGCAGAGCTGGGCTTTGTCCCCTGCCAAAGTGCTGTTCTGGGCATGTATTTGTGAATGGAGAATTAAAAAGCAGAGATCAGTGGCTGTGTACTCAGGGATGTGGGGAAGGCTGGACCTGAGCCTCAGGAGCCTCACATAGCTTCAATACAAAGCAAATTACTGGTTTTTATAGTAGCATAAGCCCAGGCAGACAAAACACCCACGTGCCCAACAGTCCCTTTTATATAAAACTTCACTCCCAGACCTGCTCTCATGGAAACCAAGAGGAGAACTCTCACTTATTTCTCAGGAAACAGGACCAACCCTTTCCTACTAGGAAAGTACAGAGCTTGATCAGCATGTAAGAGAAGCCAGGGGCGTGCCACGCTGTCTTCTCCCAGACACACACAACCCTTGGAACCCCTGAGCATCCCTGCCTTTCCCCTTACCCCTCCTCCCAGCCCAAGGGTACCACAGCCACCCTCAGTGACAAGGCCAAAATGCTTTAGGGATTTGGGAGTGGTGCTGACCCCCTGCACACCACTGCCTGAGTGGGCTGAGCACAGCGCAGAGGAAGGGAACGTGAGCTGTATCTTCACTTGACCTCTTTGTGGAGTGCTCACCGTGGCAAAATGGAGCCTCTGTGCTGCCAGTGTGACCTCTGCAGAGGGCCTGGAGGGGCTCCTGATCCTCTGCACTCCCAAGCAAGCAGCCTTGCAAAACCCCATGCAAAAGCAATTCGGATGTTTTCAAACTGCTTTGAACCACGTTGCCATGGCTGTGAGTGCTTGCAGATCACTGGCAGAAGTGATTCTCTTGGGAGAAAAGTGAAAACAAACCCACCATCAGCAGAACACCAAAAACTTCACTTTCCCTTTAGATATGCCATTATCCCACAGCTTCCAGCATGTGCATTCCTGTCTTGGAGGGATATGCTCACATTCCATCTCATGAGAAGCAATGCTGTGTTGAGGGCATAACCCAAAGTCTGTCACATTTTTCAGAGCTTTCACATATTTATGAATAGCGCAGCAGGAGCTGAAGCCAGCCCCTGGATCTGCCCTGCACTGCTGAGATATTTCCTCTCTCAGTCAAAGTCCTGGTGAGAACATGTCTTGAGGGATCCCCACGGACCTACCTCTGAACACTTTGCTCTGAGACTCCCCTATGGCTCCTGCATTAGGTAGCATGAATTGCATAAATCCTACCACATATTTGGAATTAAAAAGTGCATTACAACATTTCCATCAAGTTTTCCACAGCTAACAGCACCAAGTAAATGGACTTCTTCAATCAATCCCACATCTGCTGCTACAAAGAGATTGGGTCCTCTGGAAACAGCTCAAAGGGTTCTTCTTCAGGGCTGAAGGACTGTCCATTCTGCTCTGCCAAATGCCATTGAGGAGAAAGAGGAAAGATGCCTCCTCTCCAGGGTCCCTTCCCAAGGAGGCAAGGGGAAATGGCAGCACAGAAGCTTTAGTGGCTATTGGAAAGCTGCTCAGCAGGGAATGACTTGCTGGGGTAAGAGAAACCACTGCCAAGCTGGCCCTTCCTTTACTGGGAGTCCTTACCTCCTCCAAACCCCCTCCTCCCTGCCTCTTTCCCTGCCCAGCCTCCTCCTCCTCCGTCACAGCAGCAGGAGTCTGCTGTAGGACATTTCTCACTCCGACTGACATAACCTGAGCGTGGCTGTTGGCAGCCCCAGAGGCACCTTCCCCTGCCTGCACCAACTCCCACTGCTCGAGCTGTTCCTATTCCACACAGTTGAGAAGAGCAAATGTTAGGTAGGATGGTGAAGTGAGGCAGGGGAGACATGGCTTGGGAGCTCCTTGGGACAGAGCAGCTCCAAAAACTGGGGCAGAGTATCCCTGTGTAGGAGTTGGGACTTTCCTGGGTCCCTCTGGACTGTGGGAAGAAACCACTCAGGAGCAACCACTTAACCTCAAACCTCTCTGTCCCCTGCCCTACTCTCCTTAGCCTACATGGGTATTAAAGCACAAAGCACTTTAAAATGTGTACTCTTTGCACTGGAGAGACTGTGGGAACAAGCAATCCACATGGGATAGCAATCACATCGCCTCATGTGCTCCTCAGAAGTGCTGAGATGTTATTTGATAGGTGTGATAGAAGAACAGTCTGGTCACTGAACACAACAAAATAAATACCTGCACAGACAGGTTCTCCAGGCCAGAGTTGTTGCTGCCAAAATACTCTGGGCAAAAGGAGACCAGTGGCTCCTATGGTTTGGCACTGGCCTCGTGAACACACCTGTTAGAAAACCTTTGCAGGACTCCAGGGCTTTGTCCTGCCTTGACCATAAGAATCCACCAGCAGAGAGCACTTTCACCACAGAGCCACGACACCAGGGGAGAGCCCTGAGTCTTCCAGCACACTGACCTCAGCCACAGCCTTGGCCTTGGTGTCAGTAGCCTCGTGGCTCTCCAGAGCAGATGCGGTTTCAGCAGCACAGAGTGGGGCAGCTGCTCTTGTTTTAGTCCCAGCTCCCACCTGCACATGCTCTGCACCTAAAGCATCCTGCTTGGGGGTGATGACTGTATTCATCTCAGAGATCTCTAGATGAAAAGCACCAGCAAGATGCCAGGGATTACACAGATTAAAGAGATGAGGCAGCACTTGAAAAGCACCTCTCCAACCGGCCGTCATATGAATCACTTCTCCAGGCTTCCCCACCCCAGCACTTGGCTCTGTTCCTCTGTGCAAACATACCTTTGCTACCACCGGGGTCTTTCCCCAGGGCAGGCACTGCCTGGCCCAGCCTCCCCACTGCCCCAGCCTTCTCCAGGGCACATTCCCCACCAGGCATGGCACCCCCAACTGCTCTCCTGCTGTTCTGCCCTTGTGTTGGCAATGGTTCTGCCAACCCAGACCTCCCTGCCTGACCCAAACTGCCCAGCTCACTCAGTGCACAGCACCAGCCCTGTCTGAACTCACCCCACCGAGGAGGGACCTGTGCCCCCCAGGCCAGGCAACAGCAAACACAGAGGTAACATGAAAGCACTAAGCTGTGCTTGGGAAGATTGGTTTGTGGCTGGGACATGCCTTGGTTTTGAGGAGTGACCCTCTGTTGCTTTCATGAGAGGTTTTTTCCCATCCTGGCCCCTTATCAACCAGCTGGGAGGGGATCTCCCTATCAGAGCAGCAGGCTCTGCCCCTTCCTGCTGGAGGTGATGCCTGGCCACTCCAGACACCAGTGATTCATGCAGGAAGCGTGTGGGTTGAGATGATACCCCAGCTTGACAAAGAGGAGCGGGAAACTTTGGCACTGAGCCTGAAAAGAGCCGCTTTCTGCTCCAGCTGTTCCTCTGACAGCTGCAGGGAATCCGGCACTGCTCTGAGCACTCACCGGGTGCTTCTGCTGCCCTGCCCACGCCAGTGGCAGCTGAGGGCCAGAGCCTGAAGGTGGTGAGCCTGGAAGTGCTCCTGGAGTATTCCCTGGCCCAGTGTATCTCCTGTCAGGCTGCTCAACCCAGTGCAGCACAAGCAGGGCACAGCAGCCAGAGAGGAGCTGCCACTCTGCCCCTACCAGCAAAACAGCTCCAGCTACCAGCCCAGTGCCCACAGCCTGATTTTCTGCAGCAGAGGTGCTTTTACAGCTGCAGAAGGCAGCAGGGGCCTTCCCAGGGTGTCCAGGATGTCTGCGATTACCTTCCAGATCACAGGGACCCCAGGGAATATCCAGCATCTGTTCTGATGGAGGGCTCAGCAAGAAGAAGTGGAGGAAGAAAACCCTTCTGGCCATTCTCTCAAACACCTACTGTGTAAAATAGCAGCCAAGGTTCTCCTGATGGCCCATGCTGACCCCACCACAAAGGGGGGATACTTGACCCTCACCCTGGCAGAGCAAAGCCTGCAAACACTTCAGCACCGACCACGCCGCAGCCGTAGGTGTGGGACACAAGCGAGATGACCTGTGGTCCCTGGAGAGCCAAGCTTCAACACCCACTTGAGGCCACTACTCACCAAGGGCTCAAGGTCACATCAGCTCAAGGACAATGCCTACATGAGCGAAGAATTGTGTGTGATAGAGAACAGCTGGCTGGAGAAGCTGCTTTTGAGGCTCCTGCACCTACCAGGTGTGCTGCTCGAGGATGGTACTTCCAGCTGGGCTGAATCCCTTGCACCAAGCCCCTGGACACCCATGTCATTCCCAGCAGCCCAGAGGACCAGCTGCTGCTTTCATCCACCACATCCTCCTCCACAGCTGGAGAACAT
Organism: Hirundo rustica; assembly: GCF_015227805.2. Lineage (NCBI taxonomy): Eukaryota > Metazoa > Chordata > Aves > Passeriformes > Hirundinidae > Hirundo > Hirundo rustica. The sequence continues at coordinate 1,407,459 of NC_053459.1, read as the reverse complement.
CTGGTGCAGGCTCAGGCAGCACTTCCGATCTGGTTTCCACCAAAAGGAACCAGTTTGTGTGCAAAAAACTGTGCCGCCGACCCACGGAGCGTGCAGAGACCGAGGACAACTAGGGAATTTGCTTCAAAGCCACACCAAAATGAAACACCAGGAGAGGCAGAGCCTATATCTCTCAACCCCCGCTGGTTCTGGAGGGAAATACGGCCACCCCAGATGGAGCCTTAAGTGTTTCCATAAGCTTCTGGTTCCACGGCTTCAATGCCAGCCCCTCGGGGCGGATTTTACACACCTTTCACCTTTCCTCCAGCTGCCGGTGTCTGGATGCAGCTCCTGGCACGCACATCAGAGGGGCCTCGCCCAGCGTGCAGACAGCTCTCCTGCCCTGAACCCGGGTGGGCAGCGCTCCAGCCCGCAGCGCTCCCTGCATCGGGGGCAAGTCTGAGCAGGAGGGCACTGCCTACCCGGGCACACCCCTGCGTGCAGGGCCCTGGGCAAACACCCCGGGACGGGCTGGGGCAGTGCCCGCCTGCCGTCAGCTGGCGGGTCCCACGGCCACCTCCACGGCCGTGCCCCCGGGCAGGGAGCATCCCCTGGGAGCACGGACAGCTCGAGGCAGCAGCAGCAAAACACCCAGGGCACAGGAGTGTGCCCCTCGGACAGACCGACTGCTGCCGGCTTGAGAGGACAGAATTCTCCATTTACGTGGGAAATGCTGGTTTTAGTGCTGGCATCAGTCAGAGGAAATACTGAGAGTCAAATGAACCACCAGGGCAGCAGGTACACCAGCTGTGTGTTTTAGAACAAGAGGAGGTTCACTCCAGCATCAGTGTTCCTGACATTGCCAACCAAAGGTCCTTCCACAGCTGGGACAGAAACCACAGCAAAGTGCACAATAACCACCTCCTCAAAGACAGCGTGTCCTTGTCCCAGAGGCCTTTCTTAGCTTCAACAGTACTCTTTTTAACCTCGTCACCTCTTCACAGGGAGGTAAAAGGCTGAGGACGAGTGGGGTCCATGGCTGAATTGAGTTCTAGACACCTCTAGTGCTGCGTGGTACTGGGCTGACCTGGGGACTGTGCTCGCCACTGCTACACTGCTGCCATCTGGTAAAATTCCTTCAAATATATGTGAAAACCCCTCCCAATAAATACTTTAAGGGAATACACACTCACTTTCAGGGACACTGCAGTAATTCAACAACAGTTTCTTTGGCTCACCATATATTTATCCATTTGTGTGCATGTGTAAATACATAAATATACATACATATATATGGGTGTGCATGCATTTAAACATACACATAAAGAAATATCTGTAAGATTTCTTGGGAAACAGAAAGATAAGGAAGCAGCAGAGCATGAGGAGCCTAAAGCCAGTACACAAAATAATTGCTTCTCTGAGAGCCTCCCTATGTTTTTTCACAATAAAGTCAACACCACCAGGGCAGAAGAACCAGCCCAAAGCAGCAGTGAAACCTGCAACAGCAGAGCTGAGATAAACAACCACAGACAGGGAAGTAAAGTGCATAAGGCAAGCAGCAAATTGGCTTGTACACCTCCAGGAGAGTCCTACTGTGGCAGCTTTTGTGAGTTCTGATTTGCAGGAATTGTGAAGGAGTCACAGCTCAGCTCCTACTGTGCTCCTTGGACACGGTGCAGAGACAGGGAGCCTGGCCTGGGGGGGGACAGGGAAACTTCATCTTGGGCTTCCAAAGAGTTACTGCACTCACAGGCAGGACAGAATGGTTTCCAAGATCATACAGCTTGTTTGCTGCGGAGAAGGGGCCTCCTTTTTTGAAGGGACATGTCAGAGATGTGAGAACAAGAGAACAGCATGTTCAGGAAAAGGAAAGACAGAAATACTAATTATTCCCATGCTCTGCTCTTTCTCCAGCTCCCCCAAAGCCATCAGCTCCTCTTCAGCATCCCCCTCTCCCCAGCTCCACAAAGGTAATTTCAGAGGCTTGTTCCTAGAGACAGCAAGATGTGTGCACACTGAATGGAGGCTATGCTGCATTCCTCCGGGGAGATAAGGAGGTGACGGGAGGAATTCTTTCCCCTTCGTGTCTGTGCATGACCCACACCCAAAGAGCAGCAGAGTGCAACAGGCAGCTCCTCAGAAGACGACTCTGAAGTGTTTGAATGCAAGTCAGGGTGGCAGAAATGGTCAGGCAAAAGGTTTTCCTCCAAGCAGCTCACTCAGACCCCCCGGGCACAGCAAGAGCCCAGGGCACACCCCCATCTGAGGCTCCCTACCTACTTGGGGACCCAGGTTTGACACAGAGCTCAGGCTTTGAGTGCTGAAATACCTCACTTTGGGGTGCCCTGAGGAAAAAAACCCCAACCTCAAGGTGTACTGGGGTATGGCAGTGGGGCACAGGCCCACAGACACACGCACACCCTTCCCTGGCACGCTCTGCTCCCAGCACCGGGTGCCCACCACACGTTCCTGCTCCTAGGTACGAGCAGGGATCAGCCAAACCTCGCTCACAGCACACTGGATCCCGGCTTAGGGAGCAAACTCCCTCACTCACCACATTCCTGAGCCAGCAGTGATTGAGCAGGAGGTGCAGTGCCCTGGCTGCCAATCAATTGATACACACTCAGCTCCTGCCACCTGCTCTTAACCGGTCTTGCTGGTGCAGCTGTACTGGCGAAACTCCCCACCGCAGCAAAATCCACCAGTGGCACCCAACACATCAGCCAAGCAAAATCAGCTTTGTTTACCCAGTGCTTTTATACTGGTATAACTGGAAGGGAATTTGCAGTGAAGCAGAATAATTAAAATCAAACAAAGAAACATATCTTTGTCACCAGTGTCCAGCGCTGCGCAGCTGCTGGCAGTGTGACGTGCCTGATTCGAGGTGCTCTGCAAAGCAGGCACAAAGGACAGTTTAATTACTGGTGAAAACTCCCATCTCTGGGGTGAAGGATATGTGGATTTCACTGTTCTTTGGCTGGGGTTAGCAATCAAAAATACTGTAGGCAGCTGGAAATGGAGGCAGAAAGCAGAAGAGAGCTCTTAGCATGAGGCTTCAGCACCGTTACTCTGAGACTGATGGAAGTGGCCTGTGGCCTGGAGACCCTCCCAGCTGTGGGACACACCTGTGCAGGAGTGTTTGATGTCTAACAGCCACGTCAGAGACAGGAGTTTCCCCTATTTGCACCATTGCTTGAAACACCTGTTACAAAACCAGAGCATAAGAATCACTTTAGGTGAGAATAGGAGCCCACCCAAGACAGCATCCCATCTCTGATGGCTCTGGGAAAGAGTTAACAGGGTAAGCACAGAGCTGTCACTCCATAGCACAGCCTTATTTTGCCTTTTTTTTTTTTTTTTTTTTAATGGTTTCCTTTTGCAAATTGCCTAATTATATATAATGCCTGTACATCGAAATCAAAATTAAGCAGGGCCTAAAAAATGAAGCTTGAGGAGAGCTGAATTTTAGAGAGCTGATGTTGAGGTTCTATTTTAAGTCCAGTCAGATTTAGGGCTGCCAATCAAAGGGTCACATTTGCCTTCAAAGGCCGCTGTGCTGGGAGGGATTTCCTGAAGCTAAGCGCCCCGGCTTAGCTGCCCATGGCTGCGACGGGCAGAGACCAATCCTGTGACATATCAAATACCCGGCAGCTCAGTGCTCTTGTCCGGGGGATACAATAGAAATATTTGCCCTAATCCCGTTTTCCAAGGGATGGTGTGACCTCACAGCGCAGGAGAGGCTCTCCAGAAGGCCCTGGGGTCCCTTGCTGGTGTCTGCAGCAGTGCCCCTCCACCTCAGCAGCCCCTGGGCGAGGACACTGGAGGTGCTGGGGTCTGGCGGGTGTTTCCACGGTCCCACTGTCTCCAGGGGAGGTTTTTGATCAGCCAGCATGGCTGAGGGGAAGGAGATGGGTGAGTCCCTGCATGGGTGCCCTTGGGAAGGGGCGAGCTCAGCCTGATGCAGAGCGGCCGGGGCAGGGATCTCCCCCACGCTTCCCCTCTCCTCCCATCACCTTGCCAAAGATTTTACAATTACTTTTATGAGTTTCCCCGAGGGAATGAAAAGATTAAGGCATGAGTAATAAAACCAGAGGCGTGTGGAGTCTGGCCGTGGCACAGGGACCAGCCCAGGCCCCCACCTGCACACGGGGAGCTGCTTTGATGCCTGCAGCACACGGGAACTCCCATCTGGATTACTGGAGAACATTTTCTCCAGGAATTTTGCCACACCTCGTGCTCCCACCGCGCTATCCTCCATTGCAAACCTGACCTCAGACATGAGCACAGCTCACCTTGTCTGCCTAGGGACTGCCAGCTTTTCTCAGCTCGCAGTGCAGTGAGCAGCAGTGGCTATTCATAGGGAGAAAGGATTTTTCCAGAGCTGAGTTTTGGCGCCCCACCCCTTCCCCAGTCGAGGGGAATTTTGGATTCTGAACTGGTTCCGAAGTCTGCACAACCAACCCCTTTACCAGAGCCACGATTGCCCAGCTGCCTACGCTAACACAGCCTTGCTGGGTGCTATCAAATCCATGTTAGAGGAGCAGACAGTTGCAGAGAAGGAAGAGAAGTGTCTCTGGAGGAGACACAGCCCAGGGAGGCCAGGGAAGGAGAAACTCCATGTTGGTCTCTTAGAAATACCTCATTTCACATGTAAATGGCATGGATGGCCACCAAACCTGCTTTGAGGGGCCAAAAACAATGCATGTACATCACACCTGTGAGAAAAACAGGTACAGGAATGAACAGCCATCAACAGAGACTTCCCTGTACAAGTTGTGCTCCACTTGGGAACAGCCTGCTCTGAGTGACTCCACATTGAACCTCAGAAATCAGACACACCTGCCGAGGTTTTCAGCACAGGCAGCCCTTTCCAAACTGGGACTGGAGAGGTGAACCAGTCTACAAACCCTCCAGTCCAGCCATGGAAGCCTCAGCGTGGGCAGGGTGTGCAACACCTCCCTGCTGTATCTGAAACCAGAGGGCAGCCAGGGGCTCCCCACAGCCATGACTGCTGCAGAGAGCATTCCAGGTGCTGTGACAATCTCTATTTATGGGAACACAATACCCACAGGAACACTCTGAGCACTGTCCCAGCTGGCAGAAACAGGCCAGCTCCTCCAGTTACACTCGACACAGGAGCAAGAGGATGCCAGCCAACACCTGCCCTGTGTTTGCACAACACCACAATTCTGCAGCTGCTGCATGCCCCCTGCACCCCAGACCTCCTGGAAGGTAAATATACTAACTTAGGATAACCCCAAATTCTCGGCAGGCAGGGCATGCACGCGATGTCATTGCCAGGTTTTGGGAAGGACAGGCACAGGGATTTGAAACAGCTACCCTAGGAGTTACCAAAACACGGATGCCCACAGGTATTTTCTTCTCTGAAAGCTGCATCACTTCCTTCTTTCCTCCAAGTGAGGGTGTTATTGCAAAAGTCAGGTGAAACTCTGAAATCGCACTTGAATGAGCTCTAGGAAACAAAGCCCCAACTTAGAAACAAATACTGATTGCAAGAGCTCCCCCAGGAGTTCCCTCCTGAGGTCACTGCTCAGTCACAGGGTTTGGGTGGGGCAGACACAAGGTGGGACAAGATGCAGACCTCTAACAGGCTGAACAAAGCCAAATTCCAGCCCAGGTGAGCTGCTCTGGGGCAGTGTGGGCACACACAGCCCTGGCTGGTGCCTGTACAGAGCAGAAGCTGCTGTGGGTGGTGAAGATGCATGCAGATGTTATTCCAGTTATTCTGATCTGGAGAAACGAGACACTAATTCAAGAATAGAGCAATGATCAGTTTCTCCCCCATCCTCCTTTGCACCCTGCATCAGGTGTGAGAAGCAATCTTGCCAAGCACCAGACCTTTTCCTGGTTCCAGATGATCAATGGACCAGTAGTAGAGTTATATACAAAGAAAATGAGCAATTCTGCCAAGGTACAGCACACAGCACTTAATCCACACAAAACCCTGCTAAATTTAGTGAATTAGGCTCAGTGAAAAGCCAGGTAAAACTTCCAAAATCCATCCCCCTGGGAGGCATGAGAGAAACTGCCCAGATTCCCATGGGACAACAGCTAATTTAAAGCCAGAACTCCGGCACAAAGATACCCAGAGGATCTGCTGATTTCAGCGTGTACCATCAGTGCAGTGTCAGGAGACATAGTTCACCAAGAAAAACTGGGATGAACTGAAAGAAAAAACTCAACAAAGGGGTTCCATGAAGGGTGAAACCATCAGGCATCTATGATGGTGTGGGGCTCTCTGCTGTTGGAAGCAGAGCTTCCAATGCTGGAAACTCCCGATGCTGGTAGCAGAGCTCTGACTTGAGCACAGCAAAGCACTAAATGCTTCCACTTAGAAGCCAGGCTAAGAAACCAGCTCATCTGTTGGCTTTTATTGTGCTGCTATTACTTGTGTGGTGAATTCCAGGTGGGGAATGGAACAGCAGACAGGCCAGGAGTGCCTGGCTCGTGGTAAAGTTCAGGTGCAATGTGCAGCCCATCATGAAGAGCTCTGTGGAGTTCCCCCCTGGGGTCACTGCTGAGTCACAGGGTTTGGGTAGTGCAGACACAAGGTGGAACGACTGGCAGCGTTTGTCACCTTTGGGAGAAGATGGATATTCCTGTTCACAGCTGGCTTGGCTGTTGGAATCCTTGGATGGAGTGTGGGTTGCAAGTGGGTGGAATTGTGCAATTTTGCTTTCCAGATGGAACTCAGCAACCCAGACTCTCCATACCCATCCCCTCCCCACCTCGCCCCAGAGGCTGGAAGGAAGAAAGAACGAGGGAAGGGGGTGTACACAAAGGAAAATCATGGAAGGAAAAGTACAAGAGCAGTGTACTTTGGTGGGTAGGGCACCAGAAGGGCTGGGTCGTTCCTACATCTGCCAGCTGTCTGCTGTGTGACTTTAGGGAAAGCCATGCCATGTGTGCACCTAACTCTTCCAGTCTGCCAAGCATTTATATGACAGTGTTTGCAAACTAAAGAACAGAAGTCCTATACATAACAGGCCTACTCAAGGCCAAGTAACCTGTGTGTGCTGTATTCAGAAAATACACTGTTTTCTTTGGCCACAGCTGTCACACACGTGTGTGCATTGGTCTGTCAGTCCAGGTAATGCTACACCACTGAAGTGTACAGTGTAGCACAGAACAGCACCCAAATAGGATGGAGAGCCTCAAACTCTCCCCCACTACACCAACCAGCAGGTGATCAGTGAGCAATCACACAGCCTGGCTGTATGATTTGGCTCTGCTGCTATGCCTCTGTCAGGCAGTGACCTTAGGGGCAGGCATCCCTGGAGGCTTTTCAACAGCAGAGGCAGAACCTGGCTCAACAAACCAGTCACCGGCTCAGACTTGGCACTGGGCTGAGATGGCAGCTGAGACACTACTGGGCTGGTGTGCACATCTGAAGCAATGAACACAGAGAGGACACTCAGACCCTTACCCTTTCCTGGGACAGACTGAGCATTGCCTGGGTCTCTAAAGGCACTGATCCACCAAGACCAAAGCTACCTGCACTGTCACACCCCCAAAAGAGCTGCAAACCTGTCCCTGCTTGGCTGGAGTGAGGGCTGGGTAAGGCAGCAGGGAGTACAGGGGGTGCCTGAAGGCAGCCAGGAGCGAGGGTACACTCAAGCAGCTCGGCCAAAACAGATCAATGGGCACTGAAATGGGAGGGGCCCCATGGAGAGCCACGGGACACAGAAAGCTGCTGAAAGGAATGGAATGAGTGGGTGAGCAGCTTTCCCCCAGATATGATCTGAATCCACCTGAAACAGCCCCAGCCAGATGCACCATCTGCTCAGAGCATTCCACAAGGACAACGCGGTCGACGGCGTCAGAACCAGCAGAGAGATCAAGGGGTGTTAATGCAGAGCATATCCCTGAGCCAGCTGGCAGGGAGAGATCATGGAAGACCTTCAAAAGGCTGTCTAAGGACCATGCCTCCTGCTCGAGCCAGACTGGAATTTATCAGCGGCATCACATATGCGGAGGTGTGACTGCCAAGAGAATGCAATGGCCCTCCAGAGGGGAGGGAACGACAGCACGGACGGACAGCTGCTGACAAGTCACCCAACAAAAGAAATGGCTGCTGTGAGACAGAAGATGGGCCATCCCATTTCACTGCTCTAACAAAGCAATTGAGCTGTACAGAAGCCCTGGCAGAGGACCTGGTTTCACAAGGATCATTGGAACACTTGCAAGCAGCAGGTCACTCAGTCAGATGATAAGGGCAGCAATGAATCCACATCACATTTCTGGAAGTTCACCTGCTTGGTGTGATCTCCAGGGAGTTCCCACAAGATGCAGCACACGGCCAGTACAAACACATGGCTCATAAGTCGTTCAGGATCCAGGGGCGTTGTCCTGGCTCTGGAAGGCGCAGGTTACCTCTGCTTTTCTTTTCCTCTTGCCATCTCCTGCAACAACAGCTGCAGTTGCTGAGAGCTTGTGGGCCGGCAGCGCAGCTCCTCCTGGGCCTGTCACACAAAAGAGGCCATTGTGCTGCAGGGCCACAGCGAGGAGAGCACACAGCAGCAGCCAGCAGTGGGCTGGCACTGCCCGCTCCTCTGAGCCTCACCTCCCTGCATGCTGCTGCCAGCACGGGCCTGGACCATGGCTCCCTCAGCAAACAGCACACTCAGGCCGCTCAGCTCTGCCCACCACTGCCCCTCAGGCGTCTGAGGTCCGAAGAGCAGGACATCCTGCTGTTCAGAGTGCCGGCACACAGCACCCAGGAATGGAATACAGACAGGGAGGGCTCTCTTGGCACCTGAGCTGCTCTGCACGCTCCACACCCAGGGTGCTTGTCTGAGGTAAAGGGGAAACAGAGGCAGCTGTGTTACAAAGCCAGTTCCTGAAGGATTGGGAAAGCAGACAGGCATTCATGGGGAAGGTGAGAATTATATCTCTTTTCTTTATGGCATGGTTATATCAGCAACAACATGGATAATGCCTGAAACAGGCAGCTCATGACATGTTTGCTGGATCTTTTAGGGGTAAGATGAGTCAGTGCAAGCAAAGCAAACAAGCAAACAAACAAGCAAGGGCTGGAGGCCAACCAAGGGCTAATTAGCACTGAACAGCATTTGCCCGAAGAGCCCCCTGCCGAGCTACAGCGTCTGCTGGCAAAGGGAGCGTCACTCTGTCCAGACAAATCACATCCCACTACAGCTCCCAAGCAGCAGAGGGCCAGGAGGGCTCTCCTGGGGGTGCCCCTCTTGCTGCCCCCCAGGACACCCTCCACAGCACCCTGCAGGGACGGGTGCCCTGTCTCCTTCCCTCCCCTAAGACGAGGCCATGCTGTGAAAACACTTAGGCTGGAGAAGTGCAGTTCACTGGAGGACAAACCTCCTGTGGCAACCTGGATTTTAAGAAAGAAATGTGGAAATTTTACAGGTCTTCCTGGAAAAGTTGGAGTGTCATGAGCTGTGTGCAGGGGACACTGAGGTAGCTCAGTGCCACTTAGAGCAGCCCTGCAGAAGAGCTCAGCTGCACAACATCTTCATGCTTGGCTGGTTCAGCTGATCTCAATCATGTACAGAAACAAGGCAGCTCTGGGAATGCGCTGTATTTACTGTGTTTGAAGTGTGTTTTAAAATCCTGATTCCAAGAGCATTAAAATTAAATCATTTGGCAGAGAGCCTATAGAAGAGACTGTATTTCAAGACTTCCCAAGACACAAAGATGGTTCATACAATTATGCTGACAGTAAAATGCTGAACTTAATTATGACTTTAGCAATGATGACATATTTGTGATGATTAAATTCAAGATCTGCAGATGACAGGACATGGATAAACTGCTGGGTTCCCTGGACTCCCTTTTTCAGTCTCTTCCCCTACTCTCCCCTGAGGAAAAAATCCTGCCACAAGCCTCAGTCAATCCTCTCCCAGTAATGTTCAACTTCTCCAGATAAATTTAACAAAGGAACAAGGAAGGAAAAAAACCAATGAGGAAATGAAGTTCATGTAAATTCTGTCAACATGGGCATCTGGGCTGAAGTGAGAGGTCCTGCAAGGGGTGGTTTTCCTTTTGCTGCGACACAGAACCACAAAGGATGGGCACTAAGGAAAGAGGATCCAACCACACAACACAAAGCCACAGGGAATCAAGCTTCACCACTCCCAGAGAAGCTCCCTAGGTGGCAAGTGCAGGAGGAGACCTTCTCTTGGAGGCTCACAAAATATACCGAAGATAGTTTTGTGTCACCCCTCTTCTCTTTCACTGGCTACTTGTGTCACACAAATGCTAAGGACAGTGTTGTTACTGCTCCAGGGTCTTCTGCACACACTGCACCTGTGCTGCTCCTGCCCAGAAAACCTTGCCTTGCTTCTATTCCAAAATCCTGACTGGGTTCACACAAAATTCCAGCCACCTTGGCCTGCTAGAATAACTCCCTCTCCTCACACCCACCTCCTGGTCAGGGGGCAAAAGTGACTCCTTTCCACATCTATTGTCCTTCCTGGACAATAATCTTCACATTGAGATCATACTGCCCTGGAAAGCTGGAGCAGACAGCCTCCATCTAGACTGGGTTTCTGTGTCAAACAAAAATCACCAGGTACTTTGATCCAGAAATTCCTGAAAACTCTGACAGCATACTGGTAGTCACCAGAGTGAATAGAGTGACTGAAAAGCCTTTTGGAAGGGACCTGTGGAGGTCTCTAGTCCAAACCTCCTTGAAGCACTGCCATTGCCACCAGCAGGTCAGGGTGTCTGTAGCTTTATCTGACTGAGCCGCAAAAGCCTCACAGGAGGGAGTTTCCCTGACCTCTCCGGGCAACCTGCCCCAGTGCTGTACCTGCCCTCTGCAGAGAGGGTTTCCCAATAGCTGATCTGAACCTTGCAAGCTGCATCGTGTGACCCCCTTGGTTTGTGAGCTGTCACTGATAGGAAGGAAGAGCCTGACCACCAACGCTGTAGCTGCACTTCCAGTAGCTGTGGGATGCTGCCAGATTCCCTTCAGCCTCCTCCTGACCAGACTAAACAAGCCCCCTTCCCCCAGGTCCTGGCCACGTTGGTAGTTCCCTACTGCACCCCCCTCCTTCTGCCCTCGCCACCCTTCTCACCCTGGGGTCCCAGAACTGGACGTTCCTGCAGCTGTCATTGCACAGATCTGGAGTCCTGCCCACGGTCCAGCACTCAGCGTTTCTGGGGCTGTGAGGCTGCTGGTGCTGGGCAGCCTGACAAGGATAAATTCTATCCAGCAGGAGCATGGAACAGGTGTTGCACTGAGCTACTGAGCAGTTCAGCGTGAAAACAGACCTTTCAATAACTTACAATAATGAGCACTAGTGAGCTGCTCAGTGTAAAACACGCGTTTTTACACGTGGTTTTACACATCCTTTGTGTCCAGGGTGCCAGCCCTGCTCAGGCTGCTGCACAGCAATGGCCACCTGCTACAAATATTGAATGAAGTTTGTCCTGTCCTCCCCAGAGACTCACACACCCCCAAGCTTGCCTTGGGGGGCCTCAGGTAGTGCCTCTGCCTGGAGAAGAAGCAGGAAACTCTGATTTGGAAGCTTTCAAGATCGCTTCCTCCTTCAGATGAATTCTGTGCAAATAACATTATTGACACAACAAAGAGGTAGATCACACTCGAGTAAATCATTCAGTTGCCCTCCCCACACGGGCCTGAACTCAAACATCATAAAGCCTTTTCCTGGGACCAACACAAACAGAATAAAAGCAGCCTTGTAGCCAGGACACGAAACCAGAGTTGCCCTCTCTTAACCCCTAACCCACAGTCCACACTCCCCTTCCCTCCTTGCTTTCACAACCCCAAGAGGCAGGTTTGTCTGGCCTAAAAAGAAAAACCGAAAGCAAGTCTCCTGCTTGATGCCAGCCAGGGTTTGCCAAGAGACCCCAAGAGCGAGGGCAGCCCCAGTGCTGGTGGAAGCAGTGCTGCCCACAAGCCCTGTGCACGCCCACCCTCACAAGATGGGTCTAGATCCAGGATGGGTAAGCACCTGGCTGAAGCCTTAATTCAGCTCCAGGGGTTAGGGGGGTTTCATACACAGCCTCACAAGGTCTCCTGACAATTTCCAAATGGCTTCTTGCTAAGAATATGGAATTCCTAGACCTCCCTTTCAAGAGACTTAGCTCTCAGACACTATGTTTAGATAGTTGGTGTTTAGGTTCCTTCTCAGAGCTCAACTCTTTCTCCTTGTAACTCTTCTATAAAAAGCACTAAGAAATAAATGAATACATAAAACCAAAAGAGTCATCATAATATAGGAACTTTACCCAGAAGGGAAAATCCTAGAAAACAGGAAGGATTCTAGGAGTGATGGCTGGGTCAGCATAGCTGTGGGGAGATGCTGAAGGAAACCACATGCTCCAGCACTTGCAGGACCTGCTAAACACAACTCACATGAGAGCCAAGAGAAACTCATGACAGCTTATTCTGCCTGCACTTTGGACAACATTTATCACCAGCCAGCTTCCCCAAAAAGCACCACACGCTTTTGGCAGTATAGAGAACACTGAGGAATATGTGAGTGACAGATGATTGAGGAAAAGCAGCAAAAGGGCAGGACTAGAACCTCCATGCATCTGTTTGACCCAGCTCCAGAGGGTGACGAGCTGTTTGGGAGAGATGGGAGGAAGAAAGGAGAGAACCCAAAGGCATTTAGGATGCTGCAGGATGCTACCAGGCAGAAACACCTTCAGAAGTCATCCACCAGCAGCACGTGTCACCCCCTGCCCTCGTGAGCTGATTGCTCCAGAGGGACAGGGGGCAGGCAGTGGGGCGGGCACAGAGCCACCCCAGCAGAAGGGCTCTCCTCTGGGGGAGTGCCACGCCAGGAGCAAAGGCCCTGGCGCCTCGTGGAGCAAGGAGCAGCATCAGTGTCTCTCCCAGAGGATGCTGTGACCTGTTGATCTGTCCCAGGAGAAGCACACGGGGCCCTGCGCCGGCCCAGACCAGCCCTGCTGCTCTGCTGCCCAAGGGGCTGGGCCCAGCCCTGCAGTGGTGCCACCCTGCTGCTCTGCTGCCCAAGGGGCTGGGCCCAGCCCTGCAGTGGTGCCACCCTGCAGCCCGGGTCCCTGCTGTGGCCGGGGACAAGCCAGGCCTCCACCCCGGGCCAGGCGAGGCCGGGCTGCTCCCGAAGAGCTGCGGGAGGCGGCCCGGCCCTGCCTGCCCACTCTGCGCTGGCTGAATTTCAAGCACTGGCACGTAGGGGCTTGCAGGTCGCCCTTGATTTCCATAAAGAGAGTGCCCAGAGGCTCTGTTTACACTGACATCTAGGGTCAGGCCTGAGGGCCGACTCCACCCAGCTTCAGCTGCCTCAGAGCCTGTACTTGAAACCATCTGCTCGGTCCTTCCTGATCGTCAGGATGAGCTCTCCAAGGAATCAGCCCTGTTTCTCCGGGCTTGTGTCTAATTACAGGGTTAGAGACAGGAGGTGAGCTCTGCCTGAGACCAGGCAGCTGTGGCTTTGGTGTCGGCAGCTGCTGGAGCCCACATCTGGGAGGGGACGGTTCCATCCCAGACACTCAGCACGGAGCTGGGGGAATAACGAGTTGATTTCTTCCCTGATCCTGAAGTCTGTCCAGAAAGCCTTGAAGAGCAAAGCTGAGGGAGGTGCCAGAGGGGATGGCCAGCAGGGCAGGAACTGGAGGTGGCACAGGAGATGGCCAGCAGGGCAGGAGCTGGAGGTGGCACAGGGGATGGCCAGCAGGGCAGGAACTGGAGGTGGCACAGGAGATGGCCAGCAGGGCAGGAGCTGGAGGTGGCACAGGGGATGGCCAGCAGGGCAGGAGCTGGAGGTGCCAGAGGGGATGGCCAGCAGGGCAGGAGATGGAGGTGGCACAGGAGATGGCCAGCAGGACAGGAGCTGGAGGTGCCAGAGGAGATGGCCAGCAGGACAGGAGCTGGAGGTGGCACAGGGGATGGCCAGCAGGACAGGAGCTGGAGGTGCCAGAGGGGATGGCCAGCAGGACAGGAGCTGGAGGTGGCCCAGAGGATGGCCAGCAGGGCAGGAGCTGGAGGTGCCAGAGGGGATGGCCAGCAGGGCAGGAGCTGGAGGTGGCACAGGGGATGGCCAGCAGGGCAGGAGCTGGAGGTGCCACAGGAGATGGCCAGCAGGACAGGAGCTGGAGGTGCCAGAGGGGATGGCCAGCAGGGCAGGAGCTGGAGGTGCCACAGGGGATGGCCAGCAGGACAGGAGCTGGAGGAGGCACAGGGGATGGCCAGCAGGACAGGAGCTGGAGGTGCCACAGGGGATGGCCAGCAGGGCAGGAGCTGGAGGTGCCAGAGGAGATGGCCAGCAGGACAGGAGCTGGAGGTGCCACAGGGGATGGCCAGCAGGGCAGGAGCTGGGGGTGGCACAGGAGATGGCCAGCAGGACAGGAGCTGGAGGTGCCAGAGGAGATGGCCAGCAGGACAGGAGCTGGAGGTGCCAGAGGAGATGGCCAGCAGGACAGGAGCTGGAGGTGCCAGAGGAGATGGCCAGCAGGACAGGAGCTGGAGGTGCCAGAGGAGATGGCCAGCAGGACAGGAGCTGGAGGTGTCTCTAAGGGCAAGCTCCAGTGGTTTCCCTTTATGGCCTGACACAATATTCCTAACAAAGTTTGTACTGCGTACCTCTACAGGCCAGGGGCATTTTATAGACCCCTGGAGCAAGGGCCACCTTCTGCATCTCCTCCAGCCCGTGCCTCTTGTGACACTGAGGAAGCCACTGCTCACAACACCAGAGCTCTTGCTCCCCAACATCCAGCTGCGGGCACAGCTGTCAAACGAGCTTGCTGGGGGATCCAGGCAGCTCAGCAGCTCTGGGGACGAGCCCAGCTCTCCCACAGCCCTGGCAGACCACACAGCACTGCTCTGAATGGGCTGGAGGGAAGGAAGCAAAGAATAGCCCAGGAAGAGTTGCCCACATTTTCAGTTGGTATGTTATTTTTCAGACCTGCCCTCTAATTACATTTTTAGGCCATGTATCATTGGGATTTTGATTTGCCCCAGCAATGTGCACCAGGCTCAAGTGGATCTAGTCCTACTGCTCTGCTCAGAACCCCCTGTTGGTGCATGTGAGCAAACTTGGTGTTTGCTTTTCTGTTAATTGCAAGGACACAGAAGCTATGGATGTGCTGAGAAATTTTTACTGGAGTTTATAGAACATCGAGTAATCCCCAGAAGCCAATAAAATGGCTTCACCCCCAAAACTAGCCATTTCAGAGTCCAGTTAAACTGGATCCTGAATTCATGGAGTAAATGAACCCCTTCCCAACATGCCCCATTAAACCAGGTGTGCTGCAGGGATAGGGCTGCCCTTTCTTCAGACTTTAAAAAAAAAAAAAAAAAAAAAAAAAAAAAAAAAAAAAAAAAAAAAAAAAAACCAAAAAAACCCTAAACAAAACAAACAAACAAAAAAACCTTTTAATTCTCTATAAAAAATAATGTGGTTTAATATGAACTAGCATTTTTTTCTCTTGTAAGTCACCCTGCATAGCATAAATAGGAACCTACATGGTGTTCTGACTTTCCATGATTCCACTGTTCTTTCCTGAGGCTTTTTTGCTTCTGTGATTTGTGACTAGCCAAGTGAGCTGACTGCAATGCCCTGTGCCTGCTGACATGGGCAGAATCATGGCAGCAGCCCTCATTTCTTACAGATTTTGGAGGGACAGCACCTTCATGCCAGCCCTCAGAAGGTCCCTTCCATCACAACCCCAGGAGAGCCAAGAGGTGAGTGAAGTACTGAGCAGCCCCACGTGACCAAAAGCCAGCACATGGAAAAGAGCAGGAAGACATTAAGCATTTTTCTGCAAACACCTGAGTGCCATTGAAAAAAGATGTGAAGAAAAATGATGATCCAAGCAGAGGAATTGTGTTCTCCTCTGCCAGCTGTAATCCTGCATGGTGAGACCTTGTAGAGTTCATGTTTCTCTGTGCTCAAGTGCCAGAGCAATTTCTTAGTCCAAGTATTGAAAAACATTATAGTCTTCTTAAACTGTGCTAAGCTCCTCCAGAAAGGACAAATACCCCTGCAGAGGAGGGAATGGCAGCACTTCCCTGCTCGTTCAGAGCTGCCTCTCAGCTTCCTTCACACAACAGCCCATCACTGCCTTCCAGCACCCCTTTAACCATGGCTTCTCACCAAAAGGGATGCAAGGAGCTCTTGCAGAGGCTTAGGGGACTCAACCACGAGCGAAATTGAGCACTATGCCAAACAGATGAGCTGTGCCAAGCAGCAAGGCTAAAATCCACTCTAAACTTAGAGTAGTTCAAAAGCATAGTACACAGCAGACCAAGCCCTCAGGTCCCTTTTTTCACACCATTAAAAAGACCCTGGGTTACAGAGTGTCACCTCCTTGAAGAAACACCGGTTTAGAGCTGAAGTATGGCACAGTTAGGACAAGATCCTCAAATATCTGTTGCTGTGGCCATGCCGCAGGTTGTTCATGGATACCCGCAGAACACACACCTGTCCCATCTGTGGCATCCCCTGCAGCTGGATCAAACTCAGTATTTGTGCAAAACACAAAATGGGGTGCCAAGACTATCAGTTGGTCTCTGCTTCTAAAATATTTTGACTTAGAAAAGACCAGTGTTTCTCAAAGCTGACCATAAAATATTCTGTCATTGCTAAAAAGGATCTCACAGACTTCCCCTAGGGAACAGGACTTTTCCCTACCTACAGGTATGCAATTTGTAAGGTGAATACAAACCTCTGAGGGTCAGTGAAAGGGGACATTTTCCAGAGCATTTCACAAAACACACCGGAGCAAAGTTCAGAGCCTGATTATGTACACGTTAATCTGATGAAAATAAAACCTGTGTCCTGTCAACAAACGTGGAGTGTCACAGCCAGAGGTTCAGGCTGGGAGCCACCCTGGCCATGCACTGCATGTCAGCAGAAATACTCTCTAAAGAGCACACACTTTAAAAGTTTTCAGCCCTAGTCAGGATTGTGTTTAAGGGCTTCAGTGCTTTCTCTGTTGCAAATGTACTTTAATGAGGATGCCTGTAAGGCCTTTAGGAACTAACAGAAATATCTTGCAGAGGAGGACCAGTGATACATGCAGCCCTGTTACAAACATAGCATAAAGCCTACGATGAAGACAGCCCCATGATAAAGATAACTTTTAATTACCAAAAATGTTAGCTAAATCAAATACAAGAGGCTTCCCTGGAAACACGATGGAACTGCTCCCTGAAGCACCACAGGCAGACTCTGGGGTTTTTCATCCAGCTGAAAAAACCCTCTGTACTTGCCTCAGACAATGATTCTCATCTCCCTGAAATACCTTCCACAAACGTAATGTGCCCAAGTAATGCTGCCTGTAACCTCAAAGGCACAGGATTCTGCCACAGTCACTGACGACAGAACACACCTAAATGGCAGGAGCTGAAGCAGTTTGCAAAGCTTTATGAGTTTAGGCTTTTCTTTGTAGGAGCCCAACAGGCTGACCAGGTAAGAAATGAGGCACAGAGGGGTTTGCTGGGGCACTCCAGTGCACAGCAGCCAGCCATCCCTCACCCTTGGGGAGAGGCTCTGATCTCCTCTCTGCTTACTCAGCACAGCCCCTCACCGTTTTTTCCATTTGAAAATCACCACCTCTGATTGTCAGAAAGTCAAAGTACCTGTGACAGAAGGCTGGGCCCATCTCCTGAGGCCAAGGGGACCCCCAGCTTCCACAGACAGCAAAGGCAGTCCTGGGGCTCTTCTGTGAATGGATATAAGACCCTTTTGAATGCTACTCATTAGTGTTTTGGCTGGCATGAACTGTTCCTCTGTGCCCCAGTTGATGAACACTAGCACTGCTGCCAAGTCTGCTGATAAACAAATAAGGATAGGAAAAGCCTTATGGTTTTTGAAAAGGGCAGCAGGAACTCAGTGCTCAAGGCAGCAAACACAATTTGCAATAACAAACACACTGGAGTCCAAGAGCAGCTCAGTGGTGATATTCAATCCTATTTTCCTCTTTAACATCAGCTATTAACAGCGGAGAAATCGATGGCACTGAAGGCAGCTAGGATCAAGCTGATGGGGATGCTGCAGACTTCTCCCAACAGCCTTCCTCATTTGCTTCATTTATCACCTACAGCCTCAGCTCTTCCAGCTCCAGCCTCACTCCTCTCCTCCTCGCCTCTGCAGGCAGGACTAATTTTCATCAGTGACAAGGCAAGAGACTAATTACAGTACACATTTCATTTGTCAAGGGACCCCAGGGAGAGGAGGAGGGGGAGGAAAGCTTTTTGCTTGTTCTGCCACCAAAACAGTTTGTATTTGTTAGTGCAGAAGCAAGTCTGATGGCAGCTAACTGAGGCCTGAGGAGCAGCTCACCTATTAACCTCACATCCACAGCTCACACCCACCACCATTTATATGCACTATTAATATTTATAAGGATGACGTGTCTCTTTGACAGGAACTTGTGCCTCCAGCGACAACAGATGTTAGACCATTTATGAAAGAAACTACTCAAGCATTTCCAATGGACCTTGTGCATGCTCATCATGTCTTTATCCCGTGCCCTGATTGTATTATCCAGGCAGAGCCTGGGTCACCTCCTGATTCCAGGCCAAGAGCATGGATGGCAGCACACTTGCCTGCAGAGTACTCAAAAATGTTTTGAGTTTCATTATGTCTCTGCGAATGTTCTTCTGGGAGTCAGAGACCTTCCAAATGCACCTGCCAACTCAAACGGAAGAGTGTGAGGCCGTGACATGTCAGAAATGAGGATTTGCCACTTACCTGGGCCTCCAAAACACATGGCACATAGCTGAGGCTGCAGGATGGCCTCCCACAGTTGCCTTTGCCACTGTCACCACAGCTGCATTAGTGCTCATGCACCATCTAGAAAGAATTAAAGCCTGTTTTATAGGCTGTGTTGTACTGCTCTGCACACAGGCTTGCAGGAGAGCACATGCAGCAAGACCCAGATGCCATTATCTCTGCTAAAACTATGCTGTTCCTTGTCCAAACTGCAATTTATAGCTTGTGTAAGAGCCTGTCTCTGGCAGAACAGGGCTCCCTGCTCTAGCAAAGGTTAAACTCCCACCCTTCATGCAGGAGGAAGCAGTGCCCGTACACCTCCCCCAAGCAGGGAGCAGGATGGGCTTAACCTGGATAAAATACAGATAAATCAGTGGGTTTAGTGAAATCTTCAGGAACCACCATGCGTGGACAAGCACTGAGGTACTGGACAAGGTATCTAAGGAATGTTTTCTTTTACTAGATTGCAGTTGATATTTCCATTACAATGCATGAGGTTACCATGATTCGATTCACCTGACGTGATGGAATTTGTTTAAAGGAGCACAAAAATGTCACATCGTCCCTGTGGGCTAGAGGAGATAGCCTGCAGTGAGTTCCTCCTCCAGAATGGCAGCTCTAGCAATGCCCTGATATTTATGGCACGTACATTTTTAATGCCCAGCACGAACAGCTCCAGCCTTTGTCAACTCGTTTGACCTGCGGCTTTTCAAAGAAAATACAAAAAGACATGCTACAGAACAAGAGCCAGCGATGTGTACAATGCCTTGCCATCAGCATCCGCCCAGTCAGAACAGAAACAGGATGTTATGGCCATGGCCAACTCTCTCTGGCTGTCCTTAGCCAAGATTTGCTGCTGAAATATCCTTGTGCACCCAGAAGCGCTCACCTTGTGCCTCCAGCTCCTCACTGCTCAGAAACTCCGATTGAGGCTCGTGGCAGATCACTGCTGCTCAGCAGCCACCAGAGTTTCATCACCCGAGTCCTGACGCAGCTGAACCTCGACTGGGGTGAATTCGGGAGCTCCTTCACTTCTCATTTCCCTACATTAACAATGCAGCACCTCTAATCCTCTGAAACACAACTGGTACAAACCTGCAGTAAAGAGGCCTGGCAGGTTTGGGGACTGCACACGATTCACAGCACTGTTAACCCCACTGTTTGAGCAGCGAATAAATGAGTATTTGTGTGGTTTGGTTTTACCCCAGCCAGCAGCCAGGCTCACCCACTTCCCCCACCCCCTTTCTAGGAAAAGCTGAGCTTTCTCTGAAGAGAAAACAAGCTCACAAATGCTTGGAGCTCATCTTTTACCAACATTCACACACATTGTGTGCTACTGCACATTTCCTAAATGTGTGTGTGCATTTGTGTGTTTTTATACACGTCTGATGACTTTAGGTGCCTAGTTTTGGTTCAGAACAAAGATGGTTCTTTCAAAATTGTGACACCCGTTACTTGGCTGCAGTCTGCACACATACAATCTTGGTTTTTCCCTGCCACTTAGGTAGGCTGAGTATGCATCAGCCAGGCACAGAATGGTCACAGGAGTCTCTACTTGCTTAAATACAAAAATGTTCTGTACCTGGCCTGGTCCACACAGCATTTCTGCTTAGCCAGCATTAATTATATCATTGAAAAGAATGAGCTGCTTTCCACATTGTGTTACACGGAGAATTCGATGAATCAGAAGCAGAAGGACAGATTTAGACATCCAGCCCCCAGTACATCCAACTCTGCTCCTGCCTGGTGCAGGGATACTTGTCACCACCTGAACGGACTCTCTGACAAAACCCAAGCACTGATGCTTTAACATAAAAAGAAAAAACCACACTAGAAACACCTTTCTGAAAATAACCCCTCCTGCCCATTGCCATACAAAACGAAGAGTGGCCTGAGCTTAGGCCTCCAGCTGGGATATCCCACGTACTGGCTTTACCCTGATGCACTCCATGATGGCCTTGGGAAGGCAGTGCTGAACTTCTCCATGCCAGCTTGCTCTCCCGTCACACAGGGATTAGCACAGTTCAGGCACGGAGGTTTACACGGCACTTCGGGGATGAAAAGCAGCGTTAAGCAACAGTGGGACTGCCGAAGAGCGAGCCAGCCCGGCCTTTCCCGGGGCACGTGCCGGTGCCCGCCGGGCCACACGGGACTCGCCAGGCGCCATCCGGCTGCGGATCCATGAAAATTGACGGAACCGGGCGTCCCGCGGCTCTGAGCGGCTCCAGCTCGCTCCACACCTCTCCGCAAGGAAAACCTCAGCACCACCAAAACCAAGGGGCTTTCCGTGGCGAGACAAACCGGGAGGAAGCTGGAGCAGGAGGGGAGCTATGCCGGGCACGTACAGGGAGGCGAGCGTGCGGCTCCGCGCCGGCAGCGCCGATTCGAGGGGGACGCGTCTCCCGTTTCCTCGGGCGGTAAAAATATGACATGCATTAGCGAGGAGAATAAAAGCAGGGAAACAAAAGAGCGGGAGCGAACACCTGTCGCTCTCCTCGGGGACGAGTCCTAATGCTTTTATTTGCCTCAGTCTGCTGGGGAACTGCAGCTGCCAACTGTCATCAGCATCAAGTTACCCGCACAAAGCTGCCCGGCTCTTTCAGCCAGCGAGGCGGGCGGCTGCGGCGCGCCGGGGCCGGCACCGAGCGCTGCGGGCCCAGCTGCCCGTGGCCACCGGGGCTGGGGATGCGCTGCACAGCCTCGCGACACGGCCACAGCCAGGGCGTCCTCCCGGGCTGGCACCCACACCCCATCCGCTGGGATCGGGGCAGGACACGACCGGCTCGGTGGCCAGCTCTGCCTGCTTAGCCCCACGGCTTCCCGGCCACTGTTCAGTCTGACTCTTTCGCGCCCGGGTCGGTGCTGACGCCCGGCTTTCCCCACCGGCAGTCGGCCGGGCCCCACCGTGCCCTCCTTCCCACGAGCACCCCAGCCGCGCACACGGGTACTGCGAGGCTCTGAGCCCGTACCGGGCGCTGGGGCTCGCTGGGGGAAGCACCGGGCCAGCCGCTCCGGGGAGCCGCTCGCCGCCGGCGGGGTCGCTCCCGCTCGCCGGCCCGGCCCGGCCCCGCCCCGCCCCGCCCCGCCGCAGACAAAGCGCGCGGCGGCCATTGGCCCGTTCGGCCAACGCTCGGCGCTGCCCGCGCGGCGCGGCCAATGGGCTCATTGACATGCAAATCCCGGGCTATAAGCGCGGGCGCGGGGCGGGAGCGGCGCGGAGCGCAGGAGGCGGCGCGGCCATGGCGCCGGGCACGGACCGCCCGCCGCGGGGCGAGGGCTGCGCGGAGCCCCGCGTCGACCGGAGGGTGAGCGGCGGGGGCCGCGGAGGGCGGGGCGGGTGCCGGGCGCGGGGGGGCTGACGGCGCTGTTGTCCCCGCAGACGAAGAAGCCGCTGGTGGAGAAGAAGCGCCGGGCGCGCATCAACGAGAGCTTGCGGGAGCTGCGGCTGCTGCTGGCCGACGGCGAGGTGAGGCGGCGGCGCGGCGGGGCGGGGGCCGGCGGGGCCCGGGGCCGCGCTGACGGCCGCGGTGCCCCGGGTCAGTTTCAGGCGAAGCTGGAGAACGCGGAGGTGCTGGAGAGGACGGTGCGGCGGGTGCGGGCCGCGCTGGAGCGCCGCGCCCGCGGTGAGTGCGGGCCCGGGGGGCGGCGGGGGGCGCCCGGCCCGGGCCCCGCCTCACCCGCGCCCCTCTCTGTCCGCCGCGGCGCAGGGGGCGGGCGGCGGCTCCTCGAGGCCAGCGAGCGCTTCGCCGCGGGGTACATCCAGTGCATGCACGAGGTGCACACCTTCGTCTCCAGCTGCCCCGGCATTGACGCCACCACGGCCGCCGAGCTGCTCAACCACCTGCTGGAGTCCATGCCCCTCAGCGAGGGCGGCCGCCCGGACTCGATCACGGACGTTTTGGGGGAGCCGGCGCTCGGCCCCTGGCCCGCCGGAGAGGCGCCGGCCGCGGCCCGCCCCGGCCTGGCCCTGCCCGCCCCGGCGCTCTCGCCCGCCCCCAGCGAAGAGGCTTGCTCCGACTCGGACGAGGCCGAGCCGGGCCAGACCTCCACGGACGGACTGGACGCGTCCCAGACGCAGGGCCTGCCCTCGCCCGGCTTGCCCAAATCCATGTGGAGACCCTGGTAACAGGGAAAGGAGGCAGCGCAGACCTACCTACGGGGAGGGCAGGGTGCCCCCGCACAGGCGTGTGTGCGAGCGTGTCTGAGTGTGTGTGTGTGTGCGCGGCTGGCAGCGCTGTGACTGGGGGACTCGGGCGCTCTGACGCTGTCACGCCCTGACAGCCTAATAGCCCACGCGTTAACATTTCATCCCTCTGTGTGTGTGCGTGTGCAGCATTTTGTAACTCTAGGGGTTGTTTTTACGAGGATGGCGGGGCGGGGGGTGGGAGGGAATTGGTTTGTAGCAGCCAAGCTTTTTGGTGGAGACGCAGCAGTTATTTTATAGCCCTGTTTCTTCGTGGCCCTTAGGGCCCAAACACCACTACCTTTTAAGAAAAAGCCCTTGTGCATTTTAAATCAGGATAGTTAATTCCAGAAGAAGCTTGAGCTAAGTCTGCATGCGTGGTTTTAAGCGTTCTAGTGATAGCACAGACCCCTGAAAGGTGTCAGTGGGGGGAACATCTGTTCCTAGTAGCAATCTAAAGTCTCACCTTTAGGGAAGGGAGAGAAAACTAGAAACCTGGTGGAATTAGACAAGCATTTTAAAAGATGTTGGTGGCAGGGTGCCTTTTAGAAATGAGTGTCTTTATGCACATTTTGCTTTTAGCACATTTGAGTTTATTGTGAGTTTATGTATATTAGGGTGTCAGATGTTTTTTATTTTTAATCTTTAATAAAAAAACCCCTGAATTCACAATGTGGCATATATTGTGTAATGTGATGCGCTTCTAGCCCATTTAAGAACATTAAAAATAGAGCTCCCTCTTTTTGGCTCTTAACACTGGTATGCGTATATAACAGAAACAATGCTGCTAATAAGGACTTAGCATTGTTAACTCTTGGAATTCAAATACTTCTTTTGTTTAATTCTAGTTGACACTTAAGTTTATTGAATGAGAAAGGTTATACTGGCTGAAGTTGTCTTAGGCCACAGAGTTTGTGGCTGGTTGGTCTGGATGCCAGTCTCAAACCTACTCTACTTGATTTGCCATCTGACAGCGTTGCTCACACATGCACAGCCCCAACTTCAGAAGTGCTAGGCAAATCCTGTCCTGGGACATAACTTCACAAGGCAGGGGTTTGCTCCTTGGGGTTGGTTTGGTTTTTTTTTTTTTTTGTTGGTGGAGAGCAAAAAAGACTCCCTTGAATGGAGAGTGCAGTGGATGTGGAAAGCGTTCTTTAATGTTTCTGGGGGCTTGGAGAGGGACCCTCAGCATTCTTATCTGTGAGGTTTGACCCCTCCTGGTTCCTGCTTTGGGGAGATGCCAGGTTCATTATGGTGTGATACAATACCTTTAGAGATCTGTCATTGTAGAGAGGAAAAAAGGGATTGTGAAGTGTCTTAATACATGGAAGTTCCCAAAGATAGAACAAGCGAGAAAGGAAACAACCCAATGACCAAAGGACTAGACATATACCTTTGTAAATAACCCCATGGAATAATAAAGGTAGAAAGTGAAGTGCTGGCAGGGTCTTGCCTTTGTTGTTTTTTTTTTTTTCCCACCTGAGGTGGGTGTTCTTGTACAAAGGAGTCCATTAAAGTGTTTGGTCCTTCTCATTCCCTGTTGTGCTACCTTCCCTTTGAAATGGATGAGAGGGGCAAAAACCAGTTGAGCAAGGGCAGGTGAGAGCCTCTGTAGTGACCTTTCTGCTTTAGGGAGGGAGGTTGGGGTTTGAAGTGTAAGTGAAGCCTGAGACACTTGCACTAAAACTAACACCCAGACAGCTGCTGACCTCTTGGACTGAGGCTGCACCTCTCTAGCCCAAGTCCAGGTTTATTTATATCAATTTCCCTCAGGTCTCACATCGTGTTTGATACATCTCTCTCCCCTCTTAGCTCAGAGCTCCCTGTATCCCCGTGGGCAGTTTACACACAACTCCTGAGCCTGTGTTGTGACCCTGCTCAGCCAGAGCCCCTCACGTCTAATGGCTGGAAAAGACCCTTGAGAGGGAGCTGCAGCCACAGCCCAGTTCTTTAACGTGGCAGCAGCAACCACAGCCCAGCCCGTGGCTCACAGCAGCGCTCAGACCCTGCCTGAGCTCAGTGGCTTCGGCAGTGACATCCAGGGCTGATCCTGGCCCCAGGCAGCCTCTCCCCTGCTGCTGCAGGACCACCAGAGGCAGCTTGGCTTCATCTCCGTGAGATGAAAGATGCTTGTGTTGGGGCTCTCTAATGCTCCTGTGAAAGCCAGTGCAAATCCTGACACTTTGGTGACAGAAACAGCCCTAAGTCAACATAAAAGTCCAGTTTTGGTTCAGCAGGAACTGGGGGCAGCTTGAGGCAAAGTCTTCAATGCTCAGCAGCACCGCAGATGTGGTGCTCAACTTTCCTTCTGCTGGCCTTGGAGAATGGAAGCCAAAGCTGGTCTTCCCAGGTTCCTGTTGCTTTTCCCATTCCTGCTTGTGCTGCTGCCCTTCCCAGAGCCTGGGAGCCCTTCCTGGGCTGGACACCTGGGCACATCCCCTTCTCTCTGCTGCAGGAAGAACAGGCAGTGGGGCTGTGAGGCCACTGCTCTCCCAAAGCTGGAGTGGTTGAGAAGAGCAGAGGGATTGCAGCCCTTTCCCCTGAGCACTTACCAGTGCTGTACTGCCTGAAGAGAAAAGCCAGTACTACGAGGAGTTTTTCAATAGTGTTAAAAGCATTTTAGAAATGTGCCAGCAATATGGCTTTTTTTTTCCCTTTTTTTTTTCCTTTTTTTTTTTTTTTTTTTTAATTTTAATCCACAAATTAGGTTCGCAGAAAGTTTACATCCTCTGATTAGATGTTGCTGGATTTGTCCATTTGCATTTCTGTACCTTACTGCACAGGTGTCAAATCTGACACTTGCCTGACAAAGGCAGGAAGAGGTGAGTATTTTGGGGAAGGGGCTGTATGGGGAAGGAAGGTTTCCAACAGCACTGATGAAAAACCAGGGAAGCTTTTCAAGTCCTTTATGGAAACTGCCTTTATTCTTTTCCATTCCAAAGTAATACAGACCATCTGATCTAACAGGACTCCTCTCGTTTGATATGCAGGTGGAGAATAATAGAAGGGCTCAGTTTCCCCTCTCTTTGCATGTCAGTCACTCACACCTGTTACAGGGGAAAAATGCTCCTTGTTAGACCAGGTCAGCTGGGAGGACTTGGAGTTCAAACCTCTTCCCAACCTCTTGGCAACATGTGCCAGGTCTTTTATCAGAGCCTCTGGCCAGGAGGCACAATCAAGCTTTTAAATCACACCAATCAACTTTACACCTTTCATCTCCCACGAGCAAGCATCCCTCTCCAAATAAATGTTTCAGTCTCTATTCCAATTAAAAGGATAAAAGAATACAACCACCCCAGGCCTCAGCAGCAGGTGTAGGGGGTGCAGACATCATGCAGGGAATCTCTGCTCAGCAGGCAGCTGGTTCCTGTCTGTAACACAGCTTACATTTCTTACCATCCACGATGCTGCTGTTAGCAGAATGGTACCAAAACGTCCCAAAAAAAGGAGGATTTATTCCTGTAGAAGTGCCGGAGTGAGTGTTGGTTAATCCTGGCACCCAGAGCCTTGCCACATTATGGTAAACTCTTCACAGATAACAACCCCACATCCCCAAGGGGCCATCCACTCTTGACAGCTCCAGCTGCTGGAGCCCAGTTTGAGGATTTCACAATTTCTGGGCTCATGTCCAAGCACAGCTGTGCACACACTCACAGCAGCAGCTCTCCAGTCTGTCTGCTCCTCCACCCTGCAGACACACAGGTTTTACAGATCCCCCATTCACCTGCTGGAACACACCCAAACCTTTGTCCAAGCCACTTGCTCTTTGGAGATGAAAACAACTGGATCAAGCAGCACAGTTCCTGTCGTGTGCCCCAGGCCGTGGTCTGGGCCATCCTCACTTGACCCTGATACACACAAGTCAGCGTGGATGGGACTGGCAGGGAACAGCATCTTGCTCCACAGAAGAGCAGAATGGTTCCAAGGTCATGCAGGAAGCATATGGAAAAAGCAGGGATTCACACACTGATCCAGCTGTCTTAACTGAGAGTCTACCCTTCCTCTGCCATCTAAAAGATTTTTTTTGTTGGTTTTTTTTTTAAATAAGATGCCTGTTTCCAAGTTGCATCCTCTAGCAAATTCCTGAGCCCACAGTTATCTAAATGGATAGTGTCTCTAAATTGTCCACTTTAGACCTCTCAGGCTTCTGCATGAGCTAAGCTAAAGGAAAAGCAAAGGGGAAAACCCTTGTTCCATGGGATTTTAGTTCCCTACGCAACATTAGCATTTCATTACAGTTTTCAGCAAGTGGAATTCATTGCACTACATTTTAAGGAGGTTAAAAAAAAATCCAAGGTGGTTCAGAAAGCATTCAAACATGAAAATACAGCTCAGAGCACGAGGCCTTAAGTTAATTTAGTTAAACAAGACGATTACTGAGGGCGATTTGATTAGTTACACTGTCTGTGTTGCATTACACATATGTTCTATAGCTCACCAGCTGAGGAAGTCATGGCTTCAAGAAGTCTTTTAATCCAATAAAGTAGAGCCTTAAGTGCCAAGACCTAGATAGTAGGTCCAGATTGTCTGAAATGAGAAGGAAAAGGTTTGAAATGAGACACTGGAAGAAGTAATGAATTTCCTTTCTTTTTATGTCAAGTGAGATAGGATATATTTCCAGAAGCAAATACAAGTTGCTTTGGTTACAAACAAAAACTTAGTAAAACAACAACATACAAGTAATTATATTAACAGATCCCTTCTGGCCTCGGATCTCTTAAGTGTAAAAATAACTCAGTTTGTGGTTTTATGGTTATTGCATTGGTCTCTGGCTAAAATAGTAGAAAGCAGAGAGTAGTTTGAGGAAGCTCAGAGCCAAGGCATCTTCAAATATGCATCCAAAGGCCACTTCAGGAACTGCACAGATTCAGTCACCCTCAGCTGAACTCTGCAAAGCTCCCGCACCATTTAAGTACAAAGGAGAGCAGCCTAATTTAAAATCATCACCAGAGAGGCACAGCTTAAAGCATCCTTAAAATGATATGCCTGTGTCCACTGAGAGGGAAGGGGCATTCCTGCCATCCCCCAGAGCCTGGGTGCCCGCCCAGGAGTTCCTGGAATGGGTTTCAGCTTCTCATGTCCCCTCTGGGAACCTGGCCGTGTTTTAGGCTTGGCATCATCCGTGATCGACACGCACACAAAACTTCAGACTTCCAATCTTCCTATCCCAAAGTTCACTGGAACCAGCCAGTGCTGAGCAAAGTCACTGTGAGACCCCTTCCACTGTCACCCTGCAATAGGTTTTGTAATCAATATTCCCCATCCTGAGGAAGGGGGGAAGCCCAGAAGAGACTCATCAGCCCCATCAGCCTCTTCCACCAGCGGGGAGGGGTCGTTCACAGCACCCACACGTCTCACCAAGAACTGAACCTCACCAGCTGAGCCAATCTGCCTCCTTTGGGCCTGCAAATGTCACTTGATGTTCACAACCCCAACGTTGACAATATCTACCTCCACACTTCCACCTTCCAAAACAACATGCTCAGATTCTTTTCCTGCTCAGCAGATTCTCAGCAGATGCCTGCACAGTACCAGGAGCCCAGGACTACTTTACACACAAAATCCCGGTCCAGTTTCTCTCTCTTGTTCACAGGAGCAGATTAACAGGTCAGAAAAGGAGTGCAATTGAATCCTCCCATCCAGGCAGAGGGAGCACACAGCTTCTTACCAAAATCTGGGATTTTGGTGCAAATCTCTGCTGAGGAGCTGCTGCTTCCCAAGCAGCTGTGAGCCTCCCGCTCATTAATCCCTCAACTGAACCAGCATTTCTTACTAAGCCAACACATGAACTCAGGGAAGCCCAAGACTCCTCAGGAGCCTTAAGGTACCTCTGCAGAGCACCCAGGATGTCCTTTGTTCCCCAGCAAGCTTTAAATGAAGTGACAGAATTTGGAGAGCTCCCGAATGCACTTGGTCTCAAAGAGAAGGTTTTAAGACGCAAAGGGCACAAAGCAGTCCCACATCACACCTGCTGGGGATGCCTTGAAGTGGCCCTCTAGAACAGAGCATAGACAACATTAAGAGAATAAAATGGGTATTAAAGGCCTTCAACAGATACACCTTGGGCAGTCAGAGCCTCCCAGAGGCCACACCCAAGGCGGACGATGGCCAGGAGTTTTAAGAGAATAAAATGGGTATTAAAGGCCTTCAACAGATACACCTTGGGCAGTCAGAGCCTCCCAGAGGCCACACCCAAGGCGGACGATGGCCAGGAGTTTTTCAGACAATTACGAGTTTGGTTCATTTACATCTCAGGGGTCAATGCTCCAATTACAGCTTCAGGTAATGAAGTCATTTACTCCAAGTTTGCCCCCCAATTCATTGTTGTTTACATCTCTTGGGGCCTGAGACAGTGAGATGTCCTTGAGTTTCAGGCCCACAGGAATTGTTGTGTCTGAATAAAACAGGAGAACAGCAGCTGAGAGGCTGTGGAGTTTAGAGTTGTACCCTAAAGCAGTACAGGATCTGAAAAATATAAAAGCTAAAATCCTAAGGCATCAGTGGGCCTGGCGCACGCAGCTGCACTGGTACCACACAGTGACCACAGTGGGTAAGGAGCAGTGGGACACTCTGCACTTTCAGCTGCTGCAGGAAGCAGGAAAAATGATTCACATCCTTTCAGGCAGCGCCGAGCTGGAGCGTCGCTCCTCGGCTGCAAAACTCCAGTGTCAAAGCACAATGCAAAACCCCAGGTCCCTAATGCTGCTCTGTGCTTACTCAGGACTCAGCTCCCAGCCTTTTCCTTCCCAGAAGCACCACTCCTCTGTTGCTGAAATTACAATCTACTCCCTGAAGCCCTTTAAAAAGAAAAGCAAACAAAAAACACCGACCAAATTCTTACCTGTCAGCTTTTTGCTAGAAGAATTGTCTGTGTTTCCAGGGAGGACACGCAGCAGTACCTGCTTGCTCTAACACCTTGGGAATTTGGGTTTTTTAAAAGATGCAACAGAATCATTATGCTGATGGGCAAGTTGTTATGACAGCCAAGAACAGTTTGCTCTTGTCTAGTTTTATCAAGAGCTATACAAAGGAGGGAGAAGTAATATCTCAGGGTTTCTTGGGGGGAAAGGCAATAAAACCAGAACGTACCAACAACTTCCCTGTGTCTTTTGTGGGTTTATACAGTCACACACCAATTTACAGCTGTTAACAATCAATCATTCCATAGCACAGAGAGGCAAGGGGCAAAGGAAGAAGGGAAGGGGACTAAAGAACTCTAACTTAAGCTACAAGGGAGAATGAATCTGTAAGGCCAGAGCATCTGCTAATCTCTCAGAACTGCCAATCTTCCCTAAAATCAACTCTCCTGCTGCCAGCCACTGCTGTTGAATCAAGCCAATGTTTTCTTGCACTTTAATTTGTATCATATATGAAATTCAAGCAAGTACATTCAAAACAAACAAAATATTCTCAGTTTCCCAGCATGGAGTCTGCTGCCAGACACCCCTGCCTCCATTCTGTGTTCAGGCAGTGTGAATTAAACTCCAGAATTACATCAATGAAAAACTGGTCACATGTCTTTCAAGCCAAGTGGCCAATTCAGCTGAAAAAGGCTCCTGAAATTTTACATTCTTAAGTCTCCTATGACTCAAATATTGTGAGACTCAGGAATTGGATGAATCACTAAGGTCTTACATGAAGAGCGAGTGCTGATGGGTGAATGACAGATGCATAAACTCTGCTCCCTGTGGTCACCCAAAGAGATTTGTTAAGTCTCACCCAACACTGAACACTTCAGGGAAGGGTTCCCCTGGTCAGCCTGGCAGTGACCACTCTGACTCAGCCACATACATGCATTTAAAATAAATAGAATGCAAATGACACGGGCCAGATGGAAAATGAAATATGCAAACAAACAGAATCCATGTCATGCAAAATAAGTAGATCAGGAAAGAAAAAAGTTACAGGTATTCAAGCATCCTTTGGTTTGGTTGTGGGTTTTTTGTTCTTCCCCTTCCCCTCCCAAACAGAATGCTTACATCCCTACTGCCTGCCCCGGGCAAAGGGATTCCTGCAATGCTGGCAACACCACGGGAACTCTCAGGTGTTACCTCCCTCCTTGAGCACTTTAGAGCCCATGCCATGTACTTCTAGATCTTGTGGGCACAGACAGGTGGATTCTTTGCTCTGGCACTCCTTCTGTCAGGTGTCCAGTGCAGCCTCTACGGTCACTGAGCACAGGGAGGCACAGCTCCTTGCCATGAGAGCACAGCAGTGGCTGCCCAAGCAGGAAGGGATTTAGCTGTGGATCCCAGTTTGTGCCACCACTTCTGGGAAAACCGATCAGTTTGTGAGAAAGCCTCCAGTGAGTGTGCTGTCTTCACCTTTCCTTCATTTCTTGTTGGTGAGAAACCAGAACAAAACTGCTGCTCACACTGCATCCCCCATGAAACGCAGCAGAATCCTACAGTAATGGGGAGATTTGGCTTTCCAGCCCAAATTAAAAGGTTTTGACCTCTGGTCCTTTGTGAGGCTGAAACACGTGAGCCTTCAGCCTTGCTGCATCTCCTGTTAGAATGTCAGCGATGGGCAGGGAAAGGGAGACTGGAGAAGAGGGAGAGCCCCCCTGGTGCTGGGGTTCGCTTTCAGCAGTGCCTGTAACCATGGCATCAGAGCAGCACCACATCAAACACACACCTTCCAAAGAGGAAGGGCTCCACTTCCCCTGTCCTTCCCCTAGAACAAAAGAGTATCATTTTATACAGGTTTTGTACTTACTGGTTTTGTTTTTAGAGAACATTCGATATTAAGGAACTGTTTGGACAGTGATATTTCAGACATTTTTCTGGATAAAGTTTCCAAGAGATTCAAGCAGCTCAGTTACTTATCTGGGGTTTGGTTTTCAAAGAACCCAAAATCTAAAGTGCCTGGACACACAATTTTGATTTGACTCATGCTGCCTTAGAGTTCAGATCTGTACTGATCTGACAATGCAGCTTAGCACACAGCCCGGATCAACACAGCCCTTCATGGGGTTGGGTTCTGCAGCTGTAGATTCTTTTGCTAAAAGCTCTAAACGTCACTTTTCTCTGTCCTACTTTTTTTGTCTAGACACAGGGCAAGTCCAGCCTTCCCTGTTTTGACAGCTTTCTTGTTTGTTTTGGTCACAGATTATAGGTGCACAAAGATTTAGCCCTGTGTCTTTCTTTCCTTCTTGTATTTTAACAGCTCCTTACTTCCATTTAGTTAAAATGTTCCTAAAGATCCAAACGTCCTCAAGCCTCAAGAGCAGTTCATCCTTGTTTCTTTCACAAATTCTCTTGTCAGAGAATTTGAGAAATCTCAAATTCTATCTCATCCAAAGAAAGAAAAAATGTGTTTTGCTGTTAATAAAACTATTTTTAAAAAGATAGTGTTAAGCAGTTTCGAAGAGGCAGTGCCCTTTGGAACTGTGTTATTATCCTCTTCCTCCAATTCTTTCATGGAAGTCACAAACCAGAGTGCAACAACCCAAATGTTCCCAAGAGCAGCGAGCTGTCACCTTCTATATATAGCCCAGGTGTCACAGCTCAGCTAAAAGCCCAGCTTTATCTCACAGCCTTAGCAGCACAGAAACAATGCTTGGAAGGCTGGAGATACATTTAATTACAGCAATTTACTCACGGTAAGTTTCGGCAACCAGCTTCAAGTCACCACCGTGTGTGTGGATAAAACCTGCGGAATTTGGGGAAGGCTCTTGCATCCACACTCCTGGGGCACCCCTGCAGAACAAATAATACAGATTTCTTTCCTCTCAACAGAAAGACAAGTTTTACATCTGAAAGTTTCACAAGTTTTCTTTGGAAATGCTTGAATAAGTGAGTTGGACTGTGTGAATTATCGAGGTGACAAATGCCACCTCCATTTCTAGACCCTTCTCAAACCAGATCAGGACTCAGTGCTGCACTCCCTGCGCCGGTTTACTGGCAGCTCATTCATCCATGCAGGATTTATGTGCCCAAGATACCCCAAGCTCCCCTCAGAGGGCACCATGGGCACTGTCCCACAACTTGCTGAGCCTTTGGGCCCTTTGATCCTGTCAAATCCACCCAAAAAGACTTTACCTGCAAAGTCAGTGCAATGAGTGAAAGGGCACACCACAAACTTCACAGGCCCATGAACGCTGAATGAGGTGGTAAATGCAGCCATACATCACTTCATCAAACTAATTCTGTCACTAAGTGAAACCTGTAAAACCATTTACAGTATGCTTCTGCTTCGATTGATATCGTTGTGCCATGAAATCGATGTGAGACCATAAACGGTGTTCTCAGATTGAGTTACAGACACCTTTATCCCACCCCCTGTTAGCTGCGACTATCAGACAAAAAAAACCAAAACAAAACAAAACAGATTTTCCTTAAAAATCCTGAAAATTCTATTAAAATTTAAGACTTAAGCTTCACCTCGTAATGGTAGAGCACATACAGGGCAGGTATTTTAGGGTGCTGGCAGGACCAATAAAACAGCGTTGTTCAGATGTGTGTTCCTAATCAGGTCTTTATAGCCGAACACGTTTAAATTCACTGCTCATGTAATACAAAGTAATTATTACTAAAATAACGTGAAATTCACTGCCTGACTGCATCCAAAGCTTTAGAAGCCTTTATGGAAAAGAGTTTAGCAACCATCGTTTTGTATAATGAAAGACAATGGAAGCTGACGACAATGGAAGAATTTCCTAGTTCTTTATACGATGTGGGAATCCTTCAGTATTGCCACACGGCTTTGGCAATTAAAAAAACCCACCACAATTCTAGAATAAATATATTTATACTTGGCTTTGTCTCTAAAAGGAAGGGACGCCTTGGAGAACTTGAAGGCCACGGCGAGTGAAGTGGGGTTTTGCTGCCCTCAGGGATGTGGGGCTCAGGAAGGGGCAGGAATCTCCACAGAAATCAGATGGGAAGAGAAGGTGCTCTCCTCTGCCCATCCCCTCCCTGCTCTGCTCTGCCCCATCCCCTCCCTGCTCTGCCCTGCCCCATCCCCTCCCTGCCCTGCTCTGCCCCATCCCCTCCCTGCCCTGCCCCATCCCCTCCCTGCCCTGCCCCATCCCCTCCCTGCTCTGCCCTGCCCCATCCCCTCCCTGCCCTGCCCCATCCCCTCCCTGCTCTCCTCTGCCCATCCCCTCCCTGCCCTGCCCTGCCCCATCCCCTCCCTGCCCTGCCCATCCCCTCCCTGCTCTGCTCTGCCCCATCCCCTCCCTGCTCTGCCCTGCCCATCCCCTCCCTGCTCTGCCCATCCCCTCCCTGCCCTGCCCTGCCCCATCCCCTCCCTGCCCTGCCCTGCCCATCCCCTCCCTGCTCTCCCCATCCCCTCCCTGCCCTGCTCTGCCCATCCCCTCCCTGCCCTGCCCCATCCCCTCCCTGCCCTGCCCCATCCCCTCCCTGCTCTCCCCATCCCCTCCCTGCCCTGCCCTGCCCCATCCCCTCCCTGCCCTGCCCATCCCCTCCCTGCCCTGCCCCATCCCCTCCCTGCTCTGCTCTGCCCATCCCCTCCCCTCCCCAAGCAGCTGGCACTGATTCTGCCCCGTTCACAGGCGGGCAGCAGCTCCTCAGAGCACAGAAAAGGAAGAGGCTCGCAAAGACAGCTGCGTGTAGGCGCTGGAAATACCTCGCGCTGGCCACACTGCTGCCAGTGTCACTGCTGCCACTGTCACTGCTGCCATTGTCACTGCTGCCACGGTCACCGCTGCCATGGTCACCGCTGCCACGGTCACTGCTGCCACTGTCACTGCTGCCACTGTCACTGCTGCCATTGTCACTGCTGCCACGGTCACTGCTGCCACTGTCACTGCTGCCAGTGTCACTGCTGCCATGGTCACTGCTGCCACTGTCACTGCTGCCACTGTCACTGCTGCCACTGTCACTGCTGCCAGTGTCACTGCTGCCAGTGTCACTGCTGCCATTGTCACTGCTGCCACGGTCACTGCTGCCACTGTCACTGCTGCCACTGTCACTGCTGCCACGGTCACTGCTGCCACGGTCACTGCTGCCACGGTCACTGCTGCCACTGTCACTGATGCCACGGTCACTGCTGCCATGGTCACTGCTGCCAGTGTCACTGCTGCCAGTGTCACTGCTGCCACGGTCACTGCTGCCACGGTCACTGCTGCCACGGTCACTGCTGCCAGTGTCACTGCTGCCACGGTCACTGCTGCCACTGTCACTGCTGCCATGGTCACTGCTGCCATGGTCACTGCTGCCACTGTCACTGCTGCCACTGTCACTGCTGCCAGTGTCACTGCTGCCATTGTCACTGCTGCCACTGTCACTGCTGCCATGGTCACTGCTGCCACGGTCACTGCTGCCACTGTCACTGCTGCCATTGTCACTGCTGCCACGGTCACTGCTGCCATGGTCACTGCTGCCAGTGTCACTGCTGCCACTGTCACTGCTGCCACGGTCACTGCTGCCACTGTCACTGCTGCCACTGTCACTGCTGCCATGGTCACTGCTGCCATGGTCACTGCTGCCACTGTCACTGCTGCCACGGTCACTGCTGCCAGTGTCACTGCTGCCACGGTCACTGCTGCCACGGTCACTGCTGCCACTGTCACTGCTGCCAGTGTCACTGCTGCCATGGTCACTGCTGCCACGGTCACTGCTGCCACTGTCACTGCTGCCATTGTCACTGCTGCCACGGTCACTGCTGCCACGGTCACTGCTGCCACGGTCACTGCTGCCACTGTCACTGATGCCATGGTCACTGCTGCCATGGTCACTGCTGCCAGTGTCACTGCTGCCAGTGTCACTGCTGCCATTGTCACTGCTGCCACTGTCACTGCTGCCAGTGTCACTGCTGCCATGGTCACTGCTGCCATTGTCACTGCTGCCACGGTCACTGCTGCCACTGTCACTGCTGCCATTGTCACTGCTGCCAGTGTCACTGCTGCCATTGTCACTGCTGCCATGGTCACTGCTGCCACTGTCACTGCTGCCACTGTCACTGCTGCCAGTGTCACTGCTGCCATGGTCACTGCTGCCAGTGTCACTGCTGCCATTGTCACTGCTGCCAGTGTCACTGCTGCCACTGTCACTGCTGCCATGGTCACTGCTGCCATGGTCACTGCTGCCACGGTCACTGCTGCCATGGTCACTGCTGCCAGTGTCATTGCTGCCACGGTCACTGCTGCCAGTGTCACTGCTGCCATTGTCACTGCTGCCATGGTCACTGCTGCCACTGTCACTGCTGCCACTGTCACTGCTGCCACTGTCACTGCTGCCACGGTCACTGCTGCCACTGTCACTGCTGCCATTGTCACTGCTGCCATGGTCACTGCTGCCATTGTCACTGCTGCCATTGTCACTGCTGCCACTGTCACTGCTGCCACTGTCACTGCTGCCATGGTCACTGCTGCCACTGTCACTGCTGCCAGTGTCACTGCTGCCAGTGTCACTGCTGCCATTGTCACTGCTGCCATGGTCACTGCTGCCACTGTCACTGCTGCCAGTGTCACTGCTGCCATGGTCACTGCTGCCACTGTCACTGCTGCCATGGTCACTGCTGCCACGGTCACTGCTGCCACTGTCACTGCTGCCATTGTCACTGCTGCCAGTGTCACTGCTGCCACTGTCACTGCTGCCACTGTCACTGCTGCCATTGTCACTGCTGCCAGTGTCACTGCTGCCACTGTCACTGCTGCCATGGTCACTGCTGCCACTGTCACTGCTGCCAGTGTCACTGCTGCCATGGTCACTGCTGCAACTGTCACTGCTGCCATGGTCACTGCTGCCAGAGTCACTGCTGCCACTGTCACTGCTGCCATGGTCACTGCTGCCATTGTCACTGCTGCCAGAGTCACTGCTGCCACTGTCACTGCTGCCCGCCCCGTGCCACGCCGCGCGCTGTTTAAATGCACAAATTGCAGTACGGAGCTGGCGGGGTTTGGCCCCAGGCTGCAGGGGAGTCTCTGCACGCAGAGCCCCGAGCTGCCTCTGTTACTGAGCCCTCCCTGCGACCCCAGAGATCCTCCTGCAGCCAGCGCCATGCCAGGTCATTCCTGGGCTTTCCATGCCCTGAGGCAGACATCTATTTTTTTTTTTTTTTTTTTTTTTTTTCCAACTCCATTATTTCCTGGAGATTTTTTTTTAAAAAGTAAATTGAAACCTCATTTAGCCTAAACGGGAAGAGAAACGACACTATTCGATAGCTATTACACTGAAGAATGAAAAATACAAAATGGTTCACTTACATACCATTTGATACTCTGGTTGGTATAGTAAATTACACGTGTTCTCTCACCGCAAGAGAAAAATTACATGATTTTATTTCCTAGAATCCTGAATTGCTGCAGAAACAAACTATGTATTTTAGGACTCTAGAAGAAACAGAACCTCTGCATTGCAGGTACTGCTCAGCACAAAGTTGTTACTCTGCAATTTAATTAACCATTTTCATCAGGAGACCCTGGTTTCTACCAATTTTAGAAACACAACTGAACCATGAAAGAATAGTTTTCCAAAATATGTGAGGGCAGATCCGCCAGTATTTGAATCCGAGACTGAAGGTTAAAGGAGGTGAGAGAAGTTTATTAACACAAGAACAAAGAAAGTCCCGAGCCTAATTTATGTGTCAGCCTCAGTCTTTATATGCTCCCAACAAAACTGCAAACACTTCAATGCTGGAGAGAGGCGGTCAGGAGGAGCAAAAGTGACAGCAAACAGAATGGCCAGATGGCCCAGATGAAGCCATTGCTGGAAATCCCGTGTGCCACTCACATCACTCACCTGGGAGCTGAAGGAATTGAGCCCATCCTGCCAGGTGCCACCAAACGGAGCTGCTCCAGCCCCAGCGCTCCTCCAAACCAGGGCAGGGGATGCACAGGCACCCACCAACCCTCCTGCTTCCTGCAGCTAAGCAAATTAGCGATTACAGCAATTAGAGCAGTACACTGGCTCAATCTATCCAGCACCCTGCGCAAAAAGGCCACGGATTTCCAAGGGACTCAGCTGGTGACAACGGAAGGGAAAGCAGAAAAGCAGAGTCAGTAAGTTCTGGACAGACGTAGACTTTTTGAAGCAGGCAGTGCAACAGTAACATAGGCAGTTTACTTTTAGATCACTGTAACAATTTAAAGAGAGCAATAAATTCACTGTATCCTGTTTTACTACAGACCGAGTGAGAAGTACACCTCAACAAATCCTGGAATACCAGGAAATTTGAATCCACCCTTATATTTGTCTCCAAAACAAAGGAAAACAAATGAAAACAAATGAAGTGCAAAGCAGCACATCCCTCTAGGGCTGAGGGTGCAGTGCCCCACCAAACCTTTCACCCAGCTGCAGCAGGTGCTCATTTGCCCTTCCTGCATTGTCCCCAGCCCTGCCTCAGCACACCGGGCCTCTTGAACAACTTCCTTCAGCTAAAATCCATCTTCTCTCCAAGTGAGTGCCAAGTGTTCTCACACTCTGTATTATCCACCGAGGTGAAACACTTCATGTGCTGCCACAGCAGCTACTCTGCAACCACAGAAATGCTGGGGAATGAAACCTCACCACACACACACTGCTGCTGCACACAGCAGCCTGGGGAGCTCATGTTGTATCAGCAGATACCGAGAGAAATACCCATGATTAAGAGCTCAGTTGCCTCAGTTTCTACCCAGCCTTACGTGACTTTTCCACTTGGAAAGCCTGGAGAGGGTTGGGTTTAGTTGTTCGGTATTTTCAATGGTTCCAGTGAAGGGAGACAAAGCTGTTACACAGCTTGTGCATCACCCCTTGAAACGTCCTCTTCCACAGCCTGAGAGAAAGGAGGTTCTGAGCTGTTCAGTACCTTGTTCAAGACACTGAATAAATTTCTTAAGCTCCTAAGTACGTGTGATCAATCAAACAGGGGAATTTCTGGAAGTTACACCTACAATCCTTATCCTCCTTCAAGTCATCTGTTTGTTACTTTGCCAGAAACATGCAACTTATTTCACCATGTTCTTTGTTGGGTCAGAGGCTTATCAGTGCCTTGGGTTCTTTCCACCCTTCTTGGAGACAAAATAACCAGCAAGGATATCTTGATTCTCAGTAAGGACAGCATCTTTTTCCACCTCTAAATTCATGACAGCTGTTAAGTGGACTAAAACCTGATGCTTTCAGCAGTCTGTTTCCTTTTTCCAGGCAGAGCTTATGTTTGCATTCACTGTTGGTGGGCCAACAGCTCTTCGGTATGAATTTTGTCATCAGCTTATTTGAAATTCAAGCCACAGAGCTTTCACCTCACATCAAATAATGTCATGGCAAACTCAACAGCTCCAATATACAAGAAGCTGAATAAAGACAAACAGGGGTGGAAATGCTGCCCAAGATAATCCCAGGACACCAGTGACATCTAGGGGCTGCTGAGGTGGGGAAAACTCAGACAAAGGCTTCTCCCTACAGCTCTGCAGTGCCAGCCCGTGGCTCCGGGTTCGGGCAGGAGACACCTCACCAAGGAGTACATGAATACGTGAAGCCACGTTCAACTCGTACTCTTACTACATTTACAATTGGAAAAAAAAAAAAAAAAAAAAATTAACAAAAGCAGAAACTAGTGTGAGACATTACCTGGTAGTTTATCCCAGCAGCAGCAGCTCAGTGCTCCCAAGGTTCTTAATTTTCAGAACTTGCATCCAAGTGCCAGCAGCTCCGGAGTGGCACAGGGAGCCCTTCAGGTGGGTGACACAGGTTTGGAGCTCTGTCAAAGCTCCATCAGCACATCTCTCCTCTGCACCCTTACCTGAGGTGCTGCTAGGACAGAAGTGCTTCCAGACAGACAGAACTGCCCACAAATTTAGGGTTAATTCAGAGGATGATGTGTTCAACAAGCACGTTTTAAAATGCAGGTCTTGGCAGTTAAGCAGACACCACCACCATTCTGCCCTTGGTGTGAAGGCAATTCACCTGTGTGCTGTACTGTTCTGTGGTACCAAACACCTTCACTGTGCAGCTTCCAGAAGTATCTGGGTCCTTTATGACTAAGTCAGGGCTTGTACTAGCTTGCTCTGTTTAAAAAAATTCCACAAACATCTCAAAACACAACAAAAACGAGAGTCAATGAAGGTGTCATAACCTGAGTCCCTTGTGAACAGGAGGAGTCCAAGCCCTGAG
Source organism: Hirundo rustica (assembly GCF_015227805.2). NCBI lineage: Eukaryota > Metazoa > Chordata > Aves > Passeriformes > Hirundinidae > Hirundo > Hirundo rustica. The sequence goes on along the minus strand of NC_053459.1, from coordinate 1,367,509 downwards.
CTCCAGCACTGCTCCACTCACCAGAGAATTAAACACCAACAGGGAAGCACTCCAGCTTGAAAAGTTTTAGCAATCTTCAAAGACAACACCCCACACCTCAACAGAAGACTGAAAATCACTGTACAGAGCAAATCCAAGGGGCATAACTGGAATTCTCTGTCCCTAAGCCACCCCTGTAAAAGCTCAGGGCTGCAGCTGACACTGAACAAAGCAAAAAGCACAAAGGTGTCTTCTGGCAGATCTGAACACCACAGAGCTCAGCTGCACGTGCTCTTCCAGGAAACCTGCACATGATTCCAGAACAACTCAATATAAAGACTGAGCCTTCCATGTGACCACTAAACTTAGAGGGCAGAAAAGCTGGCAGCGATTTAACTCCAGGACAGGAAGCCAGAGTTTGAAATACCAGTTCACATGCCATCAGTAAAGCACATGTTCTGAATTCTTTCTTGGAGTGGAAGCCTCAAGGAACAAAAAGGCCAACTAAAAATATATCTGTTTTATTTACCAGTTTTCTAAAAAGCAAAGTCATAAAAATTAGTCACAAGTGGCAAAACCAAAATATATTGCACAGTGTACAGAAAACATTGTTGACATGTTGACAAAGTGTCATCACAAATAAATCATCTTACAACAGTTTGGAAAAATTACAGCTTCAGAATCTTATCTATAAATGGAGGCATGTAGATTTAAAGTTACAGGAAAATATTTTAATACCACCCTGTAAATGCAAACACTTTAAGGATGCAAGATTAAGTCCATAAGTAAGCACATCCACAAAATGCTCTAAATATACTTTTCTCTTCCTTCCACTAAGTTATGGTTACAAGATGGTCATTGAAAAAAAACAATAGAAGAAAAGAGGACAAATAAAAAAAGACATGGGGGGAGGGAAAAGCATGCTAAAGCAAAGTTCAAAGTGGTTGAGAAGTCTTTGAAAATGATTTGTGTAATTATGATGCACTCCTTTTATGTAAAGCTTTTATTTTTCCCAAACCCTGGTCCATGTTTGCGTCTCCACGTAAAAATGAAATATATTTCATATGTTGCTAGAGCTGCACTGTTCCATGTATGATTAAAACATTTAATACATCGGACGTGAACACCAACACTGGAAAATTTCTCATTCACTTTGTATTTACAAATATTTATGTTTGAACTTGGTCAGCTGTTAAAGACAGGCACCAGATCTTGTAGTGCTTCACACTACATTTAAGATACTTATTTAGTTCTTAAAGTTGTAATTTTGCTTGTTTCACAAGTTGACACACTTTGATACCTGCAGAACCTGTCTCCAGCACAAATTTTCCAATTAATAACTAATTACTTGAAATAAATTATTTCTTCTGCTAAGTAAATACCAGTCACTTTTGCGTGTTTTTGGTGTCAGATCTAACTTCACATCCTCTCTCTATACAAAGAGAAATATTTGTAAAGAATGAAAATAACCTCAAATTTCAGGGAATAGAAATATTATCCTAATAAAAAAGGAAATGCTTCCCATGACAAATATTTTAAGACAAACATATCAAAGTTAATTGAATTAACTTTCGTCATTTTTCACCCCAAGACTTACAGATGACATCTTGGCAATACAGCAACTAAATGTCCTTTAACTAACCAACATATTAAAAGTTGTTCTCTCGTGTTCTCTTCCCACATCCAACAGACATAAACAGCACAAGAACATAAAAGTACACATATTCAAGTCAATGTCTCAGAGGCATTAAAAAGAAATCTTCAACGGCAAAGGATTCCAGCCACGCTCAATCGGAGATTATGTAAATCAAATTGAGTGAGTCAACACCATTCTTAAAATCACCTCTTTTTTTGTAAGAACTATCTTCAAATGACACATCTAATCTTCCCTTGCCACATACATATTTGATGTTTGTTTAGCCACATTGGAAAAACTGATGGCCAACCTCCTGACAGAACAAGTCAGAAATAAAGGTTAAAGTTACCCCAGGCTCTGTCTAACAGCAGGGCTGCAGTGCCATCCTCTGTGGTCTGAAGGTTTTTAAATCTTTAAGCATAATGATTTCTTGACCAGAAATTCTCAGAAATTATGCTTGAAGGTAATAAACAGTTCATAGTTTTGTGGTGTCCATTTAAATAAAAGCCTACAAAGTTGGCAGCACTCCTCTATACCTACACATCATCATGAACTTTAACCCCAGACCACCTTACAAAATTAGCTCAACATTCCTCTTAGACAAAAAAAGTTCCTACATTCAAAAGTAGAGGAGACAGACAAAGAGGATGGATCAACTGGTATGAGAAGGGCAAGTGTGAATTGATTTCCTTGAAGGCTGTTTCTTCCACTATGCTGGACCACTTCAAATATTGAGAACAATGCTAAAGAGCCACTAAGCAAAATTGCTCAACAATTTATAACGCTGAATCGTCACCAAAAGGAGATCTGAAGAACCGTATGTACATGAGGAGATTTTCAGCACTTCTTAACCCACTCTACAAAAACAGTAGGCATCAATGAAAGTTTCTATAGTTTATAAAGAAATACTCGAGGCATGTAAGTGCAAAATGAGTCTTTTAAAGAAAAGCTGTACCATCTTCAACAATGTCCTTACTGGGAAGAGATTGCCACCATTTAAAAAGAGATTCATTCACAAATGACTCTTCTAGAGCAAGAAAAACACATTTGCTTTTATGAATTGGATTCATCCTGTTGGATAAAAGATTAAAACCTTTACGGATCCTTCGCTGTCGTTTTGAAGCCATTTTCAAAACAACAGGCTCAAAAGGCTATGTTTGTTCTTCACTGACTTGATTCAGGGAAGCCAAGTTGTTTTCTCCACTATCTTCAATCATTTCATTAAGGTCCATTTCATGGATTTCTTCATCATATGATGTATAAAAATTGCTCTGTATATTGTCCTCACAAAAAATACATTCCTAAAAAGAAAAAAAAGAATAGGAACACTCATCAGTAAAATGAAATGAAAAACTTTCCAAGTACCAGTCCACCTGCATGTGATCCTTGATTCCAAGAGAACCTTTCCACCTGTGCTGCAGCTAGCAGATATATTTTACTCCACGACTTTTCCACGCACCATGATTGTGCAAAGTGCAGTAAATCAATGGATGCACTTGAGAACTCTGCTGGAAGTAGCTGTGCCACAGATCCCAAGCTGTGTGCTTGTAGGATCAGTGCTGCAGTGACATTAACGTCACCATTAGGATTCCACTGCAATTCCTTCACACTGACTTTTGAAACGCTCATGTGCAAACAGAGCCTCTGCGTTTGACAGCTTCTGTGCAAACCACACAAGTGATAGAAAGCTTAGGGAAAACAAAATGCAATCAGGTACTTGTGTGTGAAAAAGCAAAATACATAGACAACAAATAAAATTGCATGGATGCTTCGTTTTGTTGGGTTTTTTTCTTTTTTTTCCCTTTCAAGCCATTAAACTACTTAGAGGAATCGTGATCCCGAGTGAGAAGTCTGATAGAAAAAAGGATCAGGATATTGCCATGCATTTTGCACTCTGAAAACAACGGGCATCCATTTCTGCATATACAGTAGAGATTTTTATGTAGGTAAGTTTCTGCTGTGTTGCTAAAGCATTTCAAACAGACAGGGAAATGCAGAAAGAGGAAGGAAATTTCTTATACTGTATTCATGAGTACTTTAATTTCCTCCACTGGAAAGAAGATTTATGCTAAATTGAATCAAGCTAGAAACCACTGCATGAAAGTTTGAATTTTTTTCCTATGCATAATTGACCATGCTTTCATAACAACAGGAAAGGAAGAGTCTAACATAGGCAGCTAATAATTTAAGCACTATTCTACATGCAAAAGTAATTAACTCATTAAACTTACAGAATTAGCAACAGTTTTTGGCAGTCCACCTTGCTGGATCCATGGATGAACTTCAATAAGCTCTCTTTTTTGTTCTTCTGTAAATTTTGGCTGTAGTTTCTGCATTTGCTTTAATTTCTGCTTGTCTTCTTTTAAAACTGTTTCCAAATCCCTAAAATAAAATGTATTTAGAAATTGAGCTTCAGCAGTTTCTGGGCTTCATGCCCATGTGAGTTACACAGTCAAATACTAACATTTTTAAAGACTCTTTTTGTTCCAGAACGCTATGCTTAGAAATCTTATATTGGAAAAAAATGAGATGTGATTACTCCAGCTGCTCTCTGCATTTGCAGACATCTCTGCTGGCTCACTGTCTTTTCAAATCCCACCAGTGAGAGCAGTTTTCTTAGAGCCATTCAGGCAGCACCACCAGTGCAACCAGCAAAACTGCAGCTTCCCTCTGCTGCTGCTGCAGTTCCAAGCTCCCCTTCAGTGAGAGAATAACCCAAAACAGACGCTCAGTGCACAGGAGATAAAGCAGGAGTAGTAAGATGTGTTTAAGAAGGTCACCAAGAATGAACTAAGCTTTAGAAAACAACTCTATTTCAGCAGCCAAAATTCTCTCTCTCTCCAAATGCCCTCCCCTCCGTTCAGGAACTCACAAAAACCCATCCCACAGCAACTTTTACGGGCTGTATCCCTCTGTAAAAGACGACAAGAAAAAGCAAGTTCCAGGAAACCCAAAATAATTTCTATTCCTTACAGGGTACCTAAGAACAGGCTGGATTTACACCTCACTTCTTGGGCATCACACTCTGACAATAAGCTTCACTCTTCTTACCAAAATATCCTGTCCTTTGGCAGGCTTTGCTGCTTTCATGGACTACTGGAATCCCCACCTATGGCTGTCAGCACTTCAGACTACAGAAACTGAGACATGTCAAAGTACTTTTAAAACTAGGAAAAAACAGCTGAAGTTCTTACAATGTATTCTTTACTTTGCCCATCATGTCTGTGCTTTTGAATTCTGAAATCTTTCAAAGGCTTGTCTATACTGAAAACTCCTGTTCTTCTCCAAACACCACTTACTGCTCCCAAGAAATATAAACAAGTAGGTTGAATAAGATAATCCATAGACTTGTCACCCCTTCTGCCCCTTAATCTGCTCTTTGCTTCTGAAGTAGTGTATTTTTTATTTTTTTTAAAAAAGTTTATTTTATTAGAAGCTATATGATTTTTACCTTCTACTTCCTTGCCCTAATTTATGAAGAAGAATGAACATATCAAAGTTAACAACTCAGGAAAAAAAAAATCCACAAGTCCAAGAGCAGCATTCCACTGGATGTGGCATCTCAAGGACAACAGGAGATCTTTGAGGCCAGACCATGCCTAGATCTAAGCACATTCTCCAGGGTATTGTGGGCAAGTAGTTACAAATCAATAACTATGGAACAGCTCCCAAAAAATACACACACTTCATTTCAATTCAGGAAATTGACCTAAAAATACAGCCAAGCCTAATTAAACAAATTTTCCATCTTGAGAAGTTCTTGTGGAATATACAAAACACATAAAGGAAGCAAGAATTTGTCTTGACACTGAGCTAAACATTAAAACCAGTTCATTCCTGCTGAGCTAGAGATTCCTACACGCCTTCCCTCCCGTACATTCTCCTTCCCCTAACTCCAGAATGTGTGCTGGGCTGTGCCACTGGAATTACCGTGAGGGGATCTGGTATGTCATCATCACTGTGTCATCTGTGTTAGCCATCAGCAGCCAGATGGGATCCTGAAGCACGTATTTGATGAAGTGCTCACTTTCTTCCATTTCTGTCTTCATTTTGGTTTTATGGTGGTTCTCTGAGGAATCGATGCTCCCAAAGTATTTGCTGGTGTGACTAGTTTCACTGCTACCTGTAAACAGAGATGAAACATTTCGTTATGAATTGTCCAATACATGGATTATCTGACAGGTTTTCAGTGTAGAGAAGATTAAAGAGAACTGAATGCATAAATACAACCACTATTTTACTACTTCTTTTTAAACAGAGGGAACTTCCACCCTTGAGTAACTGCATTATATCTCTTAAAAACTCAAATTCTTAAGTAAGGTCTTCATTAAATTTCAACAGAATAATTAGCTCACTTTAAATGAAAAATTTTAAATGAATATGAAGGAGTTATGGTCTTCTTCTTATTATTTTATACCCATATAGTATCTTAATGCTCGTTTCACACCCGCTTAGAAAAGATCCTATTCTGTAAATCAAGCACAATAGAAAAACATTTGTGTAATGCAGTAAGAAAGAAATCAAGAAGAAGCTATGCAACGAGGAGTGAAGACAAAGCTTTTCACTCGGTGCCCGTGGTGTTTGCAACTCCTCCCACTCCTGTGGCAGGCCAGGAGGGCCCTGGCTGCCCGAGTTACCTGTTCGGCTCCCCGACATGCCGCAGCCGTTGGAGCCAGAGCCCAGGGACTCGGCAGCTGCAGACACACCACTCCCTGAGGAGGCAGAGCCACTGCCTGAACATGCACCCTCCTGCAGTAAAATGTCAAGCAGGACACTGGACATGGAGAGTTCATCGCTGTTTTGAGCATCCATTGGAGATTCAGCCTAGTGATAAGGAGAAAAAATAAAATTAAAAAGCCCAAACACCAAAAATCAAAGCTATCTATTAACTAAATGTAATGGCTTTGTTACTCTAAATGAATAAATTCTCAGAAATTATGCTTCAAGGTAATAAACAGTCCATAGTTCTGCAGTGTCCATTTAAATAAAAGCCCACAAAGTTGGCAGCACTCCTCTACACTTACACATCAACATGAACTTTAACCCCAGACCATCTCATAAAATTAGCTCAACATCCCTCTTAGACAAAAAAAGTTCCTACATTCAAAACTAGAGGAGACAAACAAAGAGAATGGATCAACTAGTATGAGAAGGGATATGAGAAGGGCTTTATTTACGAATACATTTTTTACTAAATGTAATAGCTGCATTACTAATCATGTAAACGATTAGTAATAAATCCATTCCACTTCATATTCTAATGACCATAACTATTCAAAAACAGTCACCAGTAACATATGCCAAGGAATAATGAAGTGGACTGAAGTGGACAGGCAGGCAGGGGGTCCTTCAGCAAGACCAATTGAATTTCTCTTCAAAAAATGAAAGTAAGAAACTCATTTCCTGTTCACTCTTAACAGCATCTAGTGTCCTGGACAAGTCAGATTTTACCCAAGCCGCTCACAACATACTAGCAGTTGCTCCTACTAAAATCTACCTCAAAGGATTTGCATCAGCATCCCTCACTGTTCCATCTCCTTGAGATGAGAAGGAAGAGTAGCATTGAGAGTAGTAAGAAAATGTCCCTAGGCTAGATCACTCATTTGTATATTTTTAAGGGAAGGAGCATTAACTACACTAATTTTTAACCTAATCAAAACTTGATTGCAAATTAGTCTGAAGATTAAATATTAGAAACTAAGGCTGACAGAACTTAACACAACATGCAATAATGGAAAGAACTGACTTTACCCTGAACACGTTTCTGAATAGTGGAAGGAGGCAGGCAAAAAATATATAGGACGCAGCTCCATCCCACCAGCACTTATACCGATACTCTATGGTGCCTTTAGGAAGCACAGATAATAGTTTACATATTTCTAACATGGAAACCTTTACAGTCATATTACTCCATCTCAAGTTATTTGTTAGAATGATTTCTCAAATTGGAATGAGCCAGGAAATAAAAAAAACCCTGAAGTTACCAAATAGTTCAGCATAGTTTTAGGGCAACAAACAAAACAAAAATAAAGTTATGGTCTGCAAGAAATGACGAACTCTTCATTTACTGAGGTTGGTTGTTTGTGAACACAGATGTGATTTTAATTTAAATCAGCTTCTTTCAGACCAGATTGTTTTTCCCATGCACACAAATTCACTAGCACAAAAGATTTTGCTAAAAATAAAGCGCCCACATTATTTTACTGTTTATTTCGGTGGTTTTCAATGGGCTTATCCATATTCTTATTTTCTTCAATGAAATGGAACACTTTCAGGATACATTTTCAAGCTTCCTAGAGGAACTTTAGAAGAACGATGAGGCAGATTTAATTTTTAAAGGTCGAAACTATTCTAATGTTTGGACTTCACGCTTTATTCAGTTTGCTAAAGTCTGAATTTATCAATTACACTTTTGAGTCCGGCTCCTGGCATTATCTAACTTCTGTCTATGGTTGACACACAGGTCCTGGAAGCAAAAGGACTGAAAACGATGCAGCAGAGCCAGGAGAAGGAGGATACGATCCAGACTTACAGGTAAGGATTCCTTCCCGCTGCCGTTATCCGATGTCCTGATCTCGCCTATGGCTCCTTCCTCACCCAAAGCCCCATGTAAACCTGCAGGAGCTCCACTCTCCGCAGCTTTGGTGGTTTCTTCAAGCTGGAGAAGGTTCAGAGGAGAGCTGCACCTCGACTGGAACAGAGGCGGGGAAGCCTGGTCCTGAGGACCCAGCGACTGCGGAGTGCAGGAACGCGAGGGCTCGTTGCGTGGCTCTGCCACAGGAGCCCTCTCGGTCTCCGCTGGGGGGTTGTACTGGAACGGCTGCGCCGGGAAAAATGCCTGCTGCGGGAAGGGGCCGGCCGCGCCAAAGGGGGGCTGCGCTGGGAACAGCGTCTGTGAGGAGAAGGAGGGATGGCCGGGGAAGCTGGGCTGGCTGGGGTACAGCGCCTGCGGGAAGTTACTGTTCATCTCCGGGTACACGTAGTTGGGGAGCACGAGAGCCACCACGGGGGTCACGAAGGGCGCGGAGAACTGGGATGGCTGCACAGGGCAAGCGTTTGCGGAGTCTGGCAAGTGATTAAAACCGGAGAGCGAAGTCTCGGGAGCCGGCGGCACCGTCCCTGCTGCTGGGAACACAGGAAGGGAATACGCAGGCATGACGGTGGGGAAGGACACTGCCGAGTAGCTGGCTTGGGAAGTCTCTGATGGCGACCAGGCCGTGGCATTTAAACCTTGGAGGGGAAACCTGTGGGGGAATTTAGCTCCAGAAGTTGTGCTGTCTGAAGATTCCTGTGGTTTGATGCGCTTTGATTTCCTGTTCTTTCCGCTTTTCTTCCAAGGTTGATCCGTTCCAGAAGTGGTGTTTCTTTGTCCGCGGCCACCTGCAAAAGTCGTGAGAAAGGTTATAAAAATACAGCTATACAGGACCTGTGTGACTCTTTAAATTGAAAAGATAAAAATCTGAAAAAAATGCTGAGCAGCGTCTGACTTCTGTTTCAAGCCAAGACCGAAATGAGAACAAAGACAGATCATATCAAGCACTTCTGAAAATGCCACCCAGAGCTCCTAGGCCTAACAAACAAAACAACCTCACTATTGCTGCTAGTCTCTGCCATTTCCATCCTGCTGATCACATTATTACCTTAAAGGCAACCAGACAATTATCAGATTGTCTCACCAATTACACAACAGTGGAATGGGGAAAACTGGAAAACAAAGGAGCTGAAAACAAAACAAAACCAAAAATCTGAACTGAAGACAGATGGCAAGACAGAAGGAAAAGAAAAGCAAGGGAATACAAGCAGAGATACAGTAAAACAAACATTCTAAAGCAGGATTTTTTGTCACTTGAAAGCAGATGCATGAGAGTAACAGTATAGAGAACAGAAAAAATCAAAATATTAGTTACTAAATTGTCCATTAGGACACTAAAAGCAATATTCCACTTTAAGTCTTCTAGCAAGATTTGTCAGAATTTTTTTCTGTGGGTTTTGAAAATAGCATACAACCGTCACTGTTCACACTGGCCCCACAAAACAACTAAAAATGGAAATGCCCTCCCAATAGGATTTACTTTCTATGTAAGTACAAGTTTTATAGTGAAAACTAGTGCCATACCACGTTCAGCAGGCCGTCCTTTTGGTTTATCTTGTAAGTAGTAATTGCAGTGTGATTGAAAAATATTAAACCTCTTGATTTCTTTGAATTTATTCAAGAAGCTCTGCTCCTCTTTTTGCGTATGCACTGCAAGGACTTCCTTTGTAAGACCCAGTTTTTTAAATGGCTCCTTCTCTTGATTTATGTGTGCAGAGCTGGATGGAGGGGCAAGAAGCTGGCCATCTACGATTTCTGCTCCACTTGGACCATCTTCTATCATTTCTACAGGAACAGAAGGCAAAATACTCAAGATGAAGCAAAGAAAGCCCTGTACATGCATTTTTAAGGCATTACAATTCTGTAATAATTTTGCTGCGAGTTTAAGATTACACATTCCATCCCTATTTATTCCATTTCCTAAAACCATCTTGGCTGTAAGAAGATGTAAGTCACGAGAAGATATCAGCTGTTCACATGTCTAAAATTTGAACTTGCTAGCACTTGCCATCTTGAAGAAAAAATATTAGCAAAAGTCTCACCTAATTCAGGTTGTGTCTTCTTGTCTCCAACGTGAACAATGGTGCTGCTGTAGCTGCACTGACTGGTGAGAGACACAACACTTTCAGGCTTGCCAGGTAAAGCCAAAGATGTCAAGTGAGCACCAACCACTGGGGGACCACTTGATTTACCAGATGCCTTCAACACAGCAGGATCTGTTTAAAGAAATAAAGTTGCAGCTTACTGAACACAAACAAGAGCAAATTCAAGTTGCATGCTGCTAGGGCTGCAAAACAGTAAAGGCCAAACTGTGCTTGACAAGACAAAAAAGTGAACTTTTTACTTTATTCACTCCAGGACTAGAATGACTGTGGAGCGACAAATGCAATCCCCTAAGCCCATATACAGCCAAACCAAACCTTTTCAATGAAGAAAATTTTCCTCCTTTTCTGTCTTCACTCTTCTTTCACGGCACAATTTTGGAAGAAATTGTCTAACCTCTTCCAGCCCAAGAAAAAGTTGCCCCCAGTTCCCAGAGTGTTGTACACTGATTTCTTCCATTAGCTGATTGCTCTAACAGCTTTGTTTGGAGCATCCAGCTCTTTAAAACTCTTTGCCCTGAAAGCTACACACAGTAATCCAGCAGAGGTCAGAGCACTCCTCCTCCTCCCATAAGAATACTTCCATAACACATATTGGAGATCTAAACTTTGCCTTTTTCCTGACCGGTGACTTCATCTGTCTCAGACATCAGTGCAACAAAGAGCTGGTGACCCACATCATCTCCTGCCAACCAGAACCACAGAGACTCCAAATTACAGCATTTCAGTCCCTGCTGCAGGACTCTTTGTTCCTGGTCTACTGATACCTTCTAATTTGACTCTAAAAGCTGCATTAGAACTCCTTTTTGAAGCTCATCAAATAGCCAAGATCATTCCCACAACCCATTTTTTGAGAAACTCCACTGGACACTCTCCCTTCAGCCTCACATAATGACAAGGTAGAATGAGCAAATCTCTCATTTGTATGCAGTTCATTACCAATCTCAAAATCCTTGTACTAACCAGATTTATTCTTCATTTAGCTCCCCATCCAGACAAGGGACTATGTCAAATACTACCTCAAAGGCCTAAAAAATTAACTGAATGTTTCTGTCTGCAGCACACTTTTTAGACAGCTTGCCTCAGTAATCCCCAGCTTCTTGTTTTCATGGATGAACATTGGATTCTAACATCTTGTAAAACACAGTCCAGGGCTGCATTTTACCTTCTCATTCCTTTTTTTAAGCAGAAATGTAATATGCATATTTTTGTTGCAATTAATTAGCTGCTAGGCTCTTCAGCTGATTGTTCTTACAAGTCCTAACTGTGAAATAAGCTTCCTACATTTGATCATGATTCAAGTCCTGAACCTCAAAATCCTACTGTATTTTGCACAGTACAAACTGGCTTATTGGATCTACAATCCAGATATGCAATCAACTACTCAGTATTTTAATGGCAAGGAAGGTATCAATGATAAAAGTTAAATCACTAACATCCAACACTGACAAAGCAGCTATGAGGTCATGCCTAAAATATACTTGTCATTATTCTGCAAAGGACTAGCATCCAACTGCCTGCCAGCAAAACTCAGCCATGAAAAAGCTGTGATACAGTTACCTCCCAAGGGCTGGATAGAATCATCAGCTGCTTTTTGTTCATGAACTCCAGAACTCAGTGATGCAACACTTGTGGAGGGCTCACATTTTCTTTTTGCTGTACCAGGCACGTTACAACTCTCCAAGTACCTAGAATACAATGATTTAGCAGTATTAGACATGCTGGTCCTGTGTCCAGAGGTCAAGGGGATTTTACTCAGTGATTGCTCACCTGATGACACTGTCCAAACAGCTGATCTGCTGATAGGAATACACAGGTTGTTCTTTCCAAGCCAGCTCTTCAGTAGTCACATTTTTTGGAGCAGCTGTTCCTGCAGTATCCTTTCCCCCTACACCTTTCACCTGACCACCAGCATGATTCTGTTTTTCTGGGAAAACAGATACTGCTATTATGCAATTAAGACATTAAATCCTCACAAACTCCCCTAAAAGCAACAGTAGTAAAGGTTTCTCATTTCTACATATTTAGCAGGTCACAAATTAACCACTGTCATGCACTAATAAATTAATATTGTGCAAATATTTTCCGCACTAATAGCTTCTTGGAGTTATAAAGTTTAATTAGATTGTATATGGATCCAAAGTGAATAGGCACTATGGCTATAAGAGAATATGTATCATTAGTGTAGAAACACAGGGTGAGGACAACTCTAGTGCCCACTAAAATCATTTCAAGACAACAGCTTTAGGCCATGTGTTACAGCACTATTGATTCAATACAGCCAAACACAATATTTTCTTGGGCACAGTAGAGACACACAGGACAATATAATTTCAATTGACAAAAGGCTGTCTCCATGCATTGATTGGAACTCAACTAGAAAAAAGTCCTGCTGCCATATTATCCAAGAGACCAGCACAAGAGACTAGCAACTGCTCATGTCTTACCTGCAAAAGACTCTTTCTTAGAGTCCAGTTTTGCTTTAGTGTCAGTGAAAATACGCTGTCCTTTACTCTTCACCTTACGGGCATACTGACAAACCTCCTGGAAGCAGTTCGGGAAGAACGGTTATTTCAAAATTTTGACATAAAACGTGTATTACAAAATTTTGACATAAAACATTATGCATGGTGATTCCTCAGTAGACTAAATTTAACCTCAGTTGTAAGCAGTCTCTATCTTGCAATTAGTTTGATCACAGGAGAAATACGTATATATACCGTTTTATTGTGCAGCTGCAAAAATTTGGAAGGGGCAAGAGAAGAAATTGAAAGCATGTTTCTTTCTAAACAATTACTCAGTATTTTGTTTAATTTGTTTGAATAACTTGGATAGGAAAATAGAAAATATACATTACAAAGGTGACTTCAGAAAAAAACCAAACCTATCACTTGGTAAAAAAACTAGAAGTCTAACCAAGCACTGACAGGATGTTATAGAACTGCACTGTAACAGCCTGCATTGTCTGTGGAAATAGTGAAGGAACGCCAAGCATCTATTTCCCTGTTAAATAAGGAAACCTGAGACTTCATCTGCTTACTCCACCAGTGTTTAAGAACTGAAAGGCAGGAAAGTGATCACCTTGGCAAGAGCAGGAGTCTGCAAAATCTGATCACAGAAGCACAAATCAGATTTGGCAGAATTAGCCTACAAGCAATATACAACTTATCAAGGAAAATTTTTGGCTTTCAGAATTAAACACAAAGTTCTAAGCACACACTAGAAAATTGTTTTATTCCGTTCAATTTATTTCATTCTATATAAATGCTGTATTTTTGAAACATTAAAAGTGATCAGGGTCAAGCAGGTATTACTGCATTTAATCTTCTTACTTTCATTTGGGAAAACAGTAATTACAGACTCTCCCCTCCCAAAAGAAACCGCTTCCACATATCCAAAGTGGTTTTCCAAGAAACACAGCACATACATCATGTAACAGAGACTGGATGAAATAAACACACCGCACAGGTTTGACTTCTTTATGGCACTGACTTTCACATCTATCACCGTGCTTCAGTACCCTGAGGCTTCATCTACACCAGAAATGTTTATTCACTCAGACAAAAGGGTTTTTCTGTATTAAGGCCATCTTTATTTTTTTTCTTTGTACCTTCTCCTATTTCTAATTTGAAAACGTTATTCTAAAAGATAAAAAACCCCACTTTAACTAGCTTGCCACATACTTGACTGAGAAAAATTCAAAACCTACTGGTTTATCCTTTTGAGCATCTTCATTGTTATTTCCTGTGCTGTCACTGGAGGATGCCACACTCATCAAGTGCTCATGTGAACCATTGCTACCCAGACTTCCATAGCCACTGGATCCACTGTTGTGTACAGGCTGTTAAAACAACATTAAAAAAAAATAAATACATACACATGTATGTATACACACACCCCCCACCCCTGCCTCAGGACACCAGTAATTCCAGGTCAGGAAAAGAGATTTTATTTTACGCTGGGGCTTTTGTTGCTTGGTGGTTTGGTGGTGTTTTTGTTTGTTTGCTTTTTGTTTTGGGGTTTTTTAAATTTTATTTTTTGTTTTGTCTTCTTTTGTTAGTCTGGAGGCCTCCATAACAACACAGAATTCTTAAGATATAACTGGAGCTTTAACATACTTCAGAAAGTCTTGTCTGGTAATTGTGAGTGCAAGGAATTCCCGGGACTGTAGCCAAAAATTGCAGTACAGTAGAAGAAGCTAAAGCAAATGTCCCAGCAAGATAAAGAGCCTTTCCTCAGCAGGAAATGAAGAGGGTAAGAGCAAAGCACTCGCTGTACCTGCAGTAAGAGCCGATAGATCTGCTCAGTGATCTCCTGAACACTGGGGTGAAGGATTCTGTCCTCTGTGTAGTTGGGAGCAGCAAAGACATCTTCATTTAAAGGACCCCTGCACAAACCAAACATACTCCAGCTCACTGCAAAAGCAAGTGTTTCAGCCACAGAGAGACCACAGTTTCAATTTACCACCTATACATCTAACACAGAATCCAATGCTTTTTCTGTTCCCTCATCTTAAGGATCTCTCTGCAAACCTGAGGAAAGGAAAACCAAAAATATATTGACTTACGTCCTAACTTTGTGCCTTCCAATAATAAACGAAACTTTTCTACTCCAAGGATTGATGAAACTGGACCAGCTGGTGTCCATGGTGATATAATCTCCATTCCTAGTGCAAAACCTGATTGGTGAATAGTCAAAAGGCTGCCCTCCATACTGAAGAACTGCAAAGAAGGATGCAAACAGAAATTTCAGATTAATGTCTGCACAATTCTAGGTAATGATTCAGGATTTTACAATCAACTGCACATTCATGGAGAGAATGGACATTCAATGTACTTCCTCTTCATGGAGGAAGACGCCACCTGAGGGAACAAATACTGGGTACATCGATACATTTAGCAATACTGAGCTACCAGAATAAGCAGATCTTCATAATTTACTGGACTATGGTCAAGAAAATCACCTTTAGAGTACAACAAACTAAAGAAGCAGCTTTACAAACTTCGCCAGAACAGCTCTTATTTTCTTCTTTTCTTATTATCTTATACGATAGATAAGACTATCATACAAGATTTGACAACTTCTATCACACTATTCTCAAGAAATTTTCTTTATGTATGAAATATTTATTTCCAGTCAATTTGTTTACAATAGATATGTATGCCCCATAGAAAGCACAAAACTGAGTGATTTCTCCTTCTCATGGATTTGCATTAAGAATCAAGTCATGCAGTAAAAGATTCAGTATTTACTCATGGAAAAAAAATCAAAGTCACAATTGTTTTTCTCCTGCTACTTGTTGAGGTCTTCACAGTCTTTATTACAAAGTTCTAGGAAAAAAAAAATTATATTTCTGCCACAGTAAGAGGTTACATACTTTTTTTATGAATTGCTAGCATTAGGGGTCTGTCATTCGGGTGAAGATGCACCAAGACTGGTGTTCCTATTAAATCCTGAGGTAGGTATCCCAACAGAGGTACTGCTCTGGAGAAAGAAAGACAAAGAAAACATAATAAAAGTCAAGTAGAATAAATGCATATTTCATGTTTAAAATGTTTTAAGTTTTCTTTGCTGTTTTTCCTGTGAAGAGAATTAATAATTTTAAGTTTACATCTGGTGAAAAAATAGTGCCAAGTTAACAACAGTCATCCACTTAGGGTGAAGGGGACTTGGCTTGTTTGTGGGATGGTGCTTAGACCAAATCAAGGAGTCTGCTACAGCAGTTCTGTCTTCCCTTTCTGCCTAACTTTAGAGGATAAATACTTACCCTAATTTTAAAAGAGCATTAATAAAGTTTAATCTTGTAAAACTCTCATGAAGGTAAATAGTACCCCAATCCCTTGGCTGGGAGCCATGGCTAAGGATCACAGGATTACCACAGCTGAACTAGCACCAGGGGAGCTGACCAGCACTCAAGACAACTTTCTCACAGGCAGGTGAAGAGTTCAACTCCGAGAGCTGCATGGGAGCAAGTGTATTATAACCAGAGAATTAAAAGCAATGGTCCTGAATATCCATGCCCACTTCTAGTGATGTGAAAAACTAATTTACGTGACAAAACAGAAAATAGTTTTTATCGATCACTTCAAGCATTTGCATTAAGGATAAAGAGTCAAAGTTCACAAATATCACTTTGCACCTCCCCCTGAAGGCTAACCAATGACATGTGCTTTGGAAAAAAAATTGTACAAAGTCAACACTACTGTCGATGTTTCAGCTGCCATATGCTAGCAAGTCATCTTGTAAGCTCAAAATGCTGTATATCCTCCCCCCAGCCCCACTCACTGCCAAGGCCCTGGGGCAGGGAGATATCTGAGTAGCTGCACAGCTTTGATGAAGAGCCCAGCCCCAGTGCACCACACAGGGGATCTGTATCATGCAGGTACCCAAAAGCATTATGCAGCAAGTGCCTTCAACACTGCACTTCCAACAACCACTGGATTACGTCAGTCCCCCAAAACATCAAACATAGCCTTCCAGCAAAGAGGCTGAGAGGGGAAAGAAGATAGCAACTAATGCCTTATTATCAAAGCAATTAGTTTAATAAATAGTCTTCAAAGCTGGTGGATGAACTAAAGCAACAGAGCAGAAACTGGCATGGAATTCGTACCAAATCAGATTACTTTGATGCATTGACATTTAGAAATGCTGCCAAGTTCAAAGCACGTAAGAAAAGTTGTGCTGCTAGAGGACTTTAAAATCTTAGTCAACTCCAAACAACTTCAGCCAGGACTTCATCAAATAAGAAGGTTTTGTTCAGCACTTTTCCTGTTCTTTGCCACCTGCTTTATGGAAGTCAGGGATCTAGAATGTAAGACTGACCTGGCCTTGCCTGCTCTGATGAAAAGGAAACTAAAAAATGATCCAGGAGCTTCCCACACTGCTGGAAAGAGGAGTTAGAGAAATGGAGTTAAATTTTCTTGATGGTGCCAGACAATAAAACTACGGGCATGGTCCCAGACTGGAGTCTGGAAAGCTGATGCTTGATGTTAGAAAAAGGGTTTTAACAGAGCAGGGCAACACAGGTTTCCCATAGAGATTGTGTAATCTCTGTCTCTGAAGGTTTTCAGGCATTATTGAGACAGGACCACAGCTGACCTTAGCCAGGACTGGGCAAGGTTTCATTTCAAGCAAAAGGATGGAACCAAGACCTTCAGAAGTCCCTTCCAACCAGCCCCTCTGTGCTCATATAATGTTGTATTTGAGAATGATGTCCCGGCACTGTTGGAGTCCAGGGATAAGACAAAAACACGGCACCATGAGGCTTCTTCATAATGAGTAACTCATAAAAATTCAGAGGTTAAGTTAATAAATTAATTTCATGAATGCAAATACATGTGTGGCATAAGAATGGCTGATGAGGAGATGCTGCCAAGTTTAGTTTGTGTTATACAGAATGACATTTCAAGTGTCAAGAAAACATGAATAAGAAGTCTCTTCATATTATTATTTTAAGTTACGTATAAAACGGCTTTAAATTACTTTAGAAAGATCACTCCACTGGGTACTTACTTACTTACACCCATTATACACGTGAAGTATCAAATATATTAAGACATACATATAGGAATGATCCATTTAATTTCAAGAAAATATTTATTTTTACCTAACATACTCCGTGCAGAGATCCACCTGCAGAGTTCAGACAAATATGCATTTTTCCAACCCATGAACACGTACTGATTACAGAAATTAACTTTATTTTATGCAAGTCAAGCAACTTGACAAGTTTCAGGGTTACGTTATGAACAATGCTCAGTCAACAGCAGGTGCTCAGTTGCACATTTTTAAATATTAAGACTGCTTTCTTTAACAATCTCTTGCTTTGTGTATTCCACCAAACCCTGGAGAGCTTAAGAGTAATAAACTGCATATGCATGCCTTGGTAAACATTTATCGGGCTGCCAATGCTCTCAGGAGTTAAATCATTAAAAACAAAATCAACTAAAACAAAAGCAGAATCAAAAGAACAGAAATAAATGACACAAAGTCTTAATTTCAGGCCAAGATGCAATCAACCTTCATTGGAAGTGCTAGAAAATGGTATTTGAGAACAAGTGCTAACATCAGACTAACAGGAAAGAAGCTTCCACAGGATCCACAGGGAAGGATTTACCGGACTTGCTCCGCTCAGTAATTTTGCCATTTCTGTTAAATGGCTACTGGAGATCACTGAGCTGTGGATACACAGAGGAACAGAAGCTTTGAACCATGCCCTCAGCCTCTTTACAAAGATAAACACACTCTGCAACTGGCTTGAAGCGTGTGTGGAAATGAAGGAGAGAAAAATCCATGAAGAAGACAGAACTACAGTGGATTAAGGACTTCTTTTATCAACTTGAGCTGTTTAGAGGAACTGTATAAACCACAGCATGGAGAAACAGTTTGTCAGCATTACGCTATCCTACAGGAATTCAACTTAGGCACAACGTCTGCCTCTCAACAGATAAAACTGTCCCAGAAGTCAAACTGCTCTTTTACCTTGACTCCATCTTAGTCAAACATCTCAATAACCTCCTTTCCCCAATCCCTCTCTCTTCTGCTGCATTTAAGGGTTTTGTCAAGAATGAAATATTTTTTCAGAAACAAGATTTCCACCCAAAAAATACCACAGAATCTCAAAATTGTCCATTACACTCCTACTCTGTCTGAAGACATCCCCCCCATCTCAACCTACATAGAAAATTTTAGCATTCTTAGAATGCTTAAAAACAAATGGAGAATCTCAGCAGTGAGATGGTACCACTGTAGCTAACATAGTATCTGCTAAGGAGAAAAATAAGTATCAAAATGAAGCGCCATATACAGCCCAAATACCAGAAACCATCACAAAGAAAATACCAAGAAAGTGGAAAAGTAGTGCTTTCAACTCAGGAATAAGTTAGAATTAGAAGTTAGAATAAGATAAGATAAGAATTCCCTTATCAAGTCAAGTCCCCAGGGCTCAGGATTTGGTGCAGCTGTTTAATGTCGTTACCCATGATCTGGCCAAGAGGATGGAGAGCACCCTCCAGCAGTTTGCAGACAATAGCCAACTGGGTGAGAGGGGTTGATTCTCCCAGGGAGTAAGTGACAGGACAAGAGGAAATGGCCTCAAGTTACCCAGGACAGGTTTAGACTGGCTGTTAGGAAACATTTCTTCATGGAAAGGGTTGTCAAGGAACAGGCTACCACCCACGGAAGGGGTGCAGTCACCATCCCCAGAGGTATTTCAAAATTTGCAGCTGAGGCATTTAGGGACAGGGCTTAGTGGTGGATTTTATGATCTCAGAGGGCTTTTGCAACCCAAATGATTCTATGGAAGCCTGGTTTAGACCTCAGTTCCTAAGTCTTTGTATATACATTAAGATCACAGGGGGCATTTTGGTTTCTAATTTAGAATGTAAATACTTACTCTAACCAGCTTACAAGACTGTCAAAGCAATGTGAAGTCTTCAGCCAGTGTAATTTGAACTGTTTTTATGCATCTTTTTTTTTCAAAAGGCCTTATGTTGTAATGAAAAGCTGTACCTCTAGTTGTACCTGGGCCAGCAGAGAGCAACAGCAGCAGATTTGCTGAATCAAACTCAAGAAACCAAAAAATCCACACCTTAATGTCTCATACAGGTAATAACTGGCAGCACAGGAATTCTTTTGAACAGGGGTTCATTGATTGAACTTATGTCCAGAATTTTCCAAGAGGGATGGAAAGTGGAAAACCAAGTTGTTAGCAGGCACTTAAATACCAGTGTAATGTGTTTGCATGCTTAGTGAAAATGGAGAGATGTACTTTTCTTAGGTTAAACACTCTTCAGTAGTTGCATAATTTTCTAACTGCATATAGACACCTTAAATCCTGCAGAGATATTAGATAGCTTGCTCATCAGTAAATTGGAAAGTAATTTTTTAAGTTACCTTTCATCTACATCCTGGAACAAACAGGTCGGGGTGTGTGTAGTTGTAAAAATCCTTTTGTCAGGAGGAATTCTGGGAGCTGAGAGAAAAATAAAAGCATATTAGCAACTGGGGGGTTTGCATATATAATACTTCAGGCTGCCAGTCCAAAATTCTGGCCAAGAGCATCTAGGAAATCAGCAAGGACAGAGAATAGAACAATTCTCTTCCACTTTCATAAAGCTTGAACAGTTCTTTTAGAAAAGCAAACTGGTCTTTGTGCACTCAAAGATTACCTTCATAACCAGAATGGACTTTTTCTGCAAGCAATACACAGCAAAGCTGGTCTTCTGCTATTTCTGGATCTTGCACTTTGATAAGGTAAGGAGTCATCCGGAATGGGTGATAGCAAATCTCATTTTCACGCTCCTTTCCCGCACTAATAATTAAAGAGAGTTAATTATTTCAACAGATTCACCTTACGCTAAATAAAATTTTAATTTATCCACTGTATTTCCCTCATGACACAAGATCTGCATGTTAGCTACTAAAATAGCACCCAAGGTCTTAACTTGCTTTTTTTTTGGTGGAAGAGAATCTAATCCTGATGGTATCCTTTGCATACCAACTTCCATGAAGATTGTGCTGTTCTCTCTACTGCCTGACACAAATATCCACAACAGCGTTACATGGAAGTCTGACAGAAAAACCCAGCTCAACTTAATAGATTGAGTTACTTTGTTGTCCTTCAGAGGGATGAATTTACAGTTTTTTAATGAAAACTTTTTAATGAAATCCCCTCAGTTAACACAAAGATCATCTTTTAATCAATATTTATTACAGTTTAGAAGGACTGAAGGCTCAATATTTAGTATCAGGTGTTTGCCTAACCAGAATGCAAACACAGTAATGAAAACAACAAGCATTCACACAGTGACCAAAGAAGAATCAGTTGTAATAACTTTGTAACAGTGAAGCTTAATCAAAGTAGAGCTTTTGAAACCAGAGTTAGCTGGACAAAAAAAACTCCAGTAACATCAGCAGCACTCCTACAATACATTCAATGCAACACCCTGGGGCTCTGCATTACCTCCAATTCATTTCAAGTTTATTCACACCTCAATAATAAGTATTTATTTACTCCAGAAGTAATGAAATGATTGGATCCACTATTTTTGTTTCAGAAATGCTGCCTGAGAGGCTGTAAGCACCAAGAAATCAAACTGTACAAAAAAGAACATGAACTAAAGTTGCCAGCTTTCCCTAAATAAAAAAAAAATTAAAAAAAAATTTAAAAAACACACCAAAAACCTAAAGAGGAGGGATTGGGGGCAGGAAAAGAAGGAAGAAAAGCAAACCAAGGAATTGTGTCCTCTATTAACTGCAAAAGAGACAAGTCAAGTTACCCTCGAGTCTCTTCCTGGGGATACCTGAGATAAATTTGAAACATTGGTTTTCTAGAATGAAGAGACTCTGAAGCAGGTGCTGAGCAGTTCTGTTTACAGGAACCACAGCCTTTGCAGAGCAGGAGGAGATGCTGAACCATCTCCTCCTTTATGGCACAAAGGTCAATATACACACGGATTAACTTCCAAGATGGAACTCCCCGAAAACAGCTCAGTTTTCTCTGTAGCTGCTATAGTTAATCAACTTAAGGATGTGTATATGTTTTGCTTTATGATCACATTATAAAAAAGCATGAAATGTACATACCATATGGTTCTTATAAAAGTCAAATACTTATGTAATGCTTGGTTTCATAACACAACACTAAGCTTTACAATATTGTCTTACCTGATGCGACAGAAAAAAGATTTCTCTTCCATGCAATCCTGGGTTGAGGACTCTAGAAATATTAAGCATATTTCATAACAAGTTACAAATTACTAGAAGATGATGAAATTCAGAACAAGAATTTTTTTTCCTTAGATAATAAATGCTGCAATTTTTTGAGTTTATGTTCCCTGAAGTCTCCATATGCATTGGATGAACAATATACATTATAAGCAACTAAATCCGAACATCACTCACATTCTGAGGCTGGTGTGTGAATCACAGCTCCTTGTTTATCAAATCTTTTTCTTAAATATATGTAAATAGCTGTCCAGTTTGAGCTGCTTACTCTTATCAACTCTTTCACAGTACTTTATACCAATGACCAAAAATGTTTGATCAACTAGAACCCCAAAATTTGACCCTTTTCCCAGAAAGACACTAGGACAGCTCAAATACCAAATACACTTCTTAGCACCCCTCTTCTCTCTTTCCTAAAAACTTCTCATATTTTAAGCTTAATTC
The DNA here is from genome assembly GCF_015227805.2 of Hirundo rustica. Classification (NCBI taxonomy): domain Eukaryota; kingdom Metazoa; phylum Chordata; class Aves; order Passeriformes; family Hirundinidae; genus Hirundo; species Hirundo rustica. The sequence goes on along the minus strand of NC_053459.1, from coordinate 1,345,029 downwards.
TCTCCTTTTCCAGAGTAGCCACACACAGATTTCCAAGGGAAGCTCTGGCATTTCAAAGGTCTCCAGTGCACAATATTTTGGATAGTATATTGTTTGGCAGCCTATACATGAGAGAGTGTGCACAATTCCACTTACTGTATTTTTTAAATTTGAACCTACACACAAACATAATAAAGCTACAGAAAATGTTTCAAGAAAACAAAACAAAAAAAACCTCCTGCATAACTGAGTAATCAGGATTATATATAATTTACCACTGACCTTGTTTTGAGATGGAGGTTGCACTAGAGACCTCACAAGGTGTCTTTAGGACCAGCTTTATGTATGCATTGCTTAGCACATGTTCATTGCTAATTATTTTTTCAGATTAATTATGTTTCACACCCTGGCTTTAATTCACAGATCTAGTATGCAATGGACTGGAATTTCAAACATTTAAGAGCAGACCTTGAATTCCAAGTGTTTAGTTGAAATAGCTGGCAGATATTTCTCCATTACTAACAGCTATAGGTATGTTAATAAAACAATCCAACCACAAACAAATATCAAGTGCCCTGAGATATCTGATCCTTCACCATTAATTATGCCCAATATAATTTTTCTAAGGCTAGAAGAGGGCTGTGATTACACTTGGTGAGTGCACAGTGATGACAGCTGAAATACCTTTTTCTACATCATAATCCAGGTGTCCAGTATTAGAATGATAACCATTTTAAAAGGAAGGAGACAGAGTATTGCCCCCTTTATATTTGAGGAAGAGAAAATGTGAAGAAAACTTGTTTCCATTTGATTGCTAGTACAAGTGGAAAGTAAATTCTCCATTCAGCAACTAATTCCTACTTTGTTTTCATTCATCACCTGGCTGAAAGGGGAATGAGAACTGATAAATAATGACATTGAGAAGACTTTTAACCAACAGACAAGTCCTGCTGATTTATGGAATAGATTTGTACATCTGGAGCTGTTCAGAGGTGTTCTAACAATGCCCCTGTGCTACATCCTCAAAAAGGGATGGGGAAGGATGGAAGGACATTCAAAATCAGGGCAAGTATTTGCATTTGTGTGACTGAGAGAAGGTCAGAGAAGTATCTGCTGCTGAGACCACTCACCAGCTCTATTGCAAATGTTCCATGATGGTAATCTGTAGGGGGTGGTAGAAGTATAGAACACACTGACATCCTGGGGTGCCAAGAACTCCACAAATTTGGCATTTTTAAAATAACCCCTCTTGCAGCGAAGAATAGAAGCAGCTTGATCAGAGATGTACAAAATTTTCCCAGTTATCAAAGAAACAGCTACAGCAAACATATCCTAAAAACAAAAGTCTCAAATTATTTAGACAGTTTGAAACATTCTTCAGTGCAATATATATTTCTGAGAAAACATTGAAGATATAAAAACAATAGTAAGTTCAAAATGAGAATCAAGGAAATTTAATTTTATTACAGATGATGCTCAACACTACGAATCTGCTCATCAAGTAGACACAGACAGAATATTTTTCAATTATGTAGTAAGAATAATACAATACTATGAACTGGGTTACAAGCCCTAAATATCATTGTCTACAGTTCTGTGATGCAGAATGAATTTACATATTAAGAATTAATGACCTTCCAGCTATATAACTTCACATTTTTCCTGTGCTTGTTACAGACATGATTTACATTTATGAAATTCAGGTGTTTTTGAAAGGCTGTTTGTGTTAGTTGGTCCATCCACACAAAGTGAAAAGGGGCTCTAAACCACTTGATAAATACAATGAGTACAGAGGTGGGAAGAAGCCCCACACATTTGTATTGCTTCTCTCCCTGCCTCAGAGGAGCTCCCTGCGTCACAACCTTTAGTGCTCCGTTCACAAATGCTGCACATGAACTGAAGTGCTGCCAGCAGAACTCTGCTTTCACAAACGGATATTCACGGGAATTGAACAATGTTTATGACGTTTGGCTGAATTTCTCAGTTGTGCTCTACCCTTCCTATTTATTTCACCTTGTGGGCAGCCTTTACTATTCATAGGTTCAAGAAAACCCACCTACATCAAGCTATGGAACATCCCCCACCAAGTTCTTGTTTTAGAGACTTCATATATTCAAACAGAGGTTACAGTTCAAAAAATAGTAGAAGGTAGTCTAAGACACTTAGATGCTATTATTTTTTGAAGACTCCATAACTTATTCCTAAAATACTAGTAATATGGAAATAAGTATAATTTAAAGAATCATTCAGGTTATCATTTTACTGCTAGAACTACAGTGATGGTCCTAGCTGTTCTTATCTCTATGAGAACACAGCATCGCTGGACCCCAAAGAAAGCACACACCAGTTGCAAAGACCAGACAAATCCCACAGAAAAGGAACACAGTGATCCCAATACTTTTGTCACTCTTCAGTCACACTAACAAAAGAACTGGTGAAACATCAAATAACCTCTAGTTATAAGAATAAGTTGAAGTGATTCACCACGTGCCTCGACTAAAATTTGGAAAAAGTTAACTCTCCAACTTTTGCAAGTGCACTGAAATGAAAAAAAATAATGTCTCTCATTGCTTTGTATCAAATGGACAGAGAGATGTTTCACACCACCATCTCCAGGCACAAGGTACAATTCAGAGGATCAGGAGTTCAAGCCTACTTATTTCCCACCTAACCGACAGAAACAAGTCTGCAAAGTCTGAAAAGGCTCAGAGTTTCTCAACACGTCCTGGAAGGCAAAAGGCAGCTTTCTGGCCCAGCTACCAACCCTTCCCTTGCAAGAAGGCATGCCTGAGAATTCCAGTTCCAGGAAACATTTTCAATACACACTGAGACTCAGGGCACCGTACTCACCGCATTTTTCATGATGTATTCTGAGGTTATAGTCTCCACTTCTTCCACTGTGTAAGATGATACATTGAGACCAGCAGGTTGGGATTCATTAATCATCAACAACTGGTAATATTCCTCATTGGCTACATGAGAACAACAAACAATTTATAATCAGGATTATCAATAAATACCTAGCCCAGAGGCAGTAAATGGCAAAATTATTTTTTGGCATAAACGCAGAAGTTGGGAAGTTGGCAGTTGGGAAATCTAGGCACTATTCCAAATACATCATTTTCCCTGGTAGAGCTTCCTCATCAGTAACTCAAATAAATGTACACATCTTAATCTACCCATACGTGAATGGTCACGTATTTTAGTCTGACAGTTCGAACAGTATGAAATTGTAAACTGTTTTCAAATCCACTTTCTGGCTCAACCAAACAGCAGCAAAATATCAAGCCTCTAGAGAATTGCTTCAGCTCCCAAAGGAACAAAAGTTAACAAAGCCAACAAATAGGAAGAACATGAAAATATCTGTTTAGAAAGGTTTTCAGCCATAATACAGCTTTCTGCATAGAGCTATGTTTATTTAAATTCCTATTTTGAAAGTTTCGCTTTAGCCACATTGGCATTATCACACTTTATTACCTTTAACTTGTTTAATGCTTTTCAGGGCATATTTCAACGTTGTTAGGACACTGGATTTGCCTTTGACTCTCTTCTCAGAAGGAAGGTGAGCTTTCAGCTCCTGCAGTGTTTTCAGCAATTCCTTTTGTGTTTTGGCTTTAGTGGACTGCTCACTACTGTAAGATGAAAAACAAAAAACACATCACTTGAATGCTTGAAGTGACACATCATCCTCAGAGAAGCCCAAAGGTACTCTGGAACTTGTCATCCATGTCAGTTTGTATCACTAAGCCTCATTAACTTTGCCAGTACTCAGCATCAGCTTCCAGAACTTATGGACATTCTTACATGACCATTTACCACCATCTGGAGTGTGACTGTAAAATGTACTCTGCATTTGCAACAGTACATATGCCCAAGCACAACCAAATTTCTTTTTTTTCTCCTTTGCCACAGTCCCCTTCCTCCCTTTTTAGTGTTCATCGACTTTAAAGGAGAGAAGCAGGAGGTCCATTCAAGCATGCTCTCTTAAGAGCATCAAATTAACAAAACAAATGGAGAAATCCTTTGAATAACATAACCCAGCTAAGCATGGCAATACATTAAATAAGGAAACTGACTAAATTTGTATGGAAAAGAATCAGAGGAGGCTGGAGACAGAAGCTGTATTCACAGGTCTCAGGTGCATGTTCAGAAGAGCTGTCTCATTGGAGAAGGACAAACTAGAGAGATTATCAGCACCAACATCAGAAAGTTATCACCTTCCTTTACAGTTCCTGATACCTCTCCCCATTATTGAAAGGTGCTGACACAAGCAAAAGGAAGAGGAAGGGGGGTGAGGGAAGTGAGGGAAAAGGTAGCAAAAACAGAAGGCAGATGGGTAGGAAGGAGTTAAAATGATACATCACCTGGTCTTTCACATTGGAGATTTTAAAAGCTGATCATTCACAATGATCAAAAGGATTATAGAGCTGTTTTTAAAACTTCCTGAATTTTTTTTTCCCTTCCAAAGGAAGGTCTTCTCTTACCACCTGATTGTCATGGCTGATAATCCCTAAGAAGTTACCCTGGGCAGTGCTGTAGAAACAACAGTCCCGGCAACCGCCCTGCCTGACCAAAATGGTCAGAAAAGCGGCTTCAGCTGCCAAGGAATTTTCAAGTGGATTTGTGAACATTTTTCTGGGAAGGTTTAATAGCTTGAAAAGGTAGATAAATCATCTGACAGGTGCTGGGTGTATTTTACCAAAAATGCTTGCGAAGTGACGAAGCAGTACGAGAGAATACACATTGTTCTTGCTTCCATTACCACGCACTGTGAGAAACACAGCATTCGTTTACTCACTGGTCATTTTTTACCAAGAAATAATGGCAAGGGATCAAACAAAAGACTATAGCGTTCCCTTGGGAAACGTGTACATGCTGTGTATTAAAATCATGTGTACAATGTGGCTTGACAGTTTGGACTGCTGCAATCACACAGGGCTTTGTTAACAGAGGTTCACAGAAGAACCCTTCATGCTGGCAGTACGGAAAAAGAGAGAGTGCAAAGATTATGAAATAACTGAGCATACTGCTGGTTTGTACTCTCAAGAGTATGGCTTCATGAGAGTGGTCAGACTATTTTGCAAGGACAAAAAACCTTTCCAAATTAGCCTATGGCAGCAGCAAATATGGAAGATGGACATTCTTGGAAAGTAAGTTACACAACTCCAAAATGTTTTTTCCAGAGAGCAGGAGCATCAGGCACAGCAGGCAGCCAGCCACAGGGAAGGTGTGACTTGCAGAGGACAGATAAATCAAGTTCTATAAAGATATGAGCTTTTCATTTTGTTTTTGTGGACAGCAAACTGGAAAGGTACCTACAGATATCAAACTAGAGTTGGCTGGCACTGATACTGAATGCAAACCCCAGTAGTCTGAATCAAAGAGTAAGCCTACAAAGATAAGTAGTTTATCAGACTACTTTAGTCTTCTCTTTGAAGATCATTCTCTAGATATTCTCCACTTCCAAATGATGACCAGATTCTGCTCTGCAACCCTCCAGTACTATGCCCAATGGCTGGGGAGAAGACTCCACCATCTGGATTCCTAATTATTTCTGAGCACAGAGCTATTAATAACATTTAAAATTGAAACACCAAAAATTGTAACCCCCTCCAAAATCTTGCAGTGAAGAAAACAGAATCAATGGGAAACAAAGATTAAGAAATGCCTTTGCTTCACTCTTTCATACTGAGCAACACAAACTCTAGATAACAATTTCCAGCTGAAAATACACTATGGAACAAATCTCCAGGTGCCTGCAAGGCAGACACAGAAAATATGTTTAGCAAGCACCAAATGGTGCATAGGAGTAATTTGAATTTGCCATTTTTCTAGGAACTGCATCAGGTAGAAACACATTCAGGTAGGCAGGTCTTGGATATGGGTCTTAACATCAGCATGCTCTAGCCAGGTATCCTTGATCTGCTCGGGACCAGGCTTTGATCTCCTGATCTGACTTAAAAGATGACTTAAAAAAAGCTGATCTAAAAAACCCATGTGCAGCAGGGCACTCCGAGGTGTCTAAACATGAGCCTCAAAGTTACCAGGCTCTTCAAGGCTGTCAGAGGCAGGAGCAGAGTTCATACAGAGGGTTTCATTCCTGCAGCTGGTGTTTGTGTATCCTTACACCCTGCGGGCTTGAATCCCAGCAAACGGAACACAGGAGAGGCAGGTGATACAGCTGCTGGACACCGGGAATAACCCAGCTCAAGGGTGAATTCTGATGTTAACACACCACCAGGTTCAGACTAAATTCCAAAGAGCAAAAAAAAAAATTAAAAAAAAAAAAAAAAAAATTTAAAAGCCACAAAAGCCCACCATAACTGAAGCAGTATTCAAAGGGACCTACGAAATTACAGAGTTAAGCTACCAAATCAGAACAAAGCAACATGATGACTTTAAAGGTTACCACACAACTCGCATGGAACAGCAACAAGAAGCTCTAATTTAATCAAGTGGTTAATATGACATGCTACTGATTATGGACAGGAAGAAATCAAAGACAGGATTTCTTGTGTAGTCATCCAAACAAAACAAAACAAAACAAAACCCCACGACATTATCAGCATTTAGCATACATGTAAGTTACTGAAAAATATATGGCCATTAATTTACCTGCATCCACTGCTGGACTGATTGTGTTCGGAGTTTGCAATCATCAGACTAAATGCATTTGAGCTTGAACTAGAATAAGGAAAAAGAGAAAACGATTCATATTTGAAAACCTAACAAAACAACTTTTAGTTCATTGTAGCTTTTTATTTTCCTATTAAAGACTGACTACCTTAAAAAACAAACAAACAAACAAACCCACACAAAACCCCAACCCCAAATTTTAAAAGCCTCTGTATGGTACAACAAATGGGCACTAAAGCTGTAAACATTTATCTAAGCAGCACAGAATAGCTTGAGTTGGAAAGGACCCAAAGGATCACGGAGTCCCAACACCCTGGTCCTAACAGGACTACTGGGGAGGTGGTTCTTAATAATTTTGCTTTGTCCAGTAAACTATTATTGAAACGATTAAAATTGCATGGTTGCATCCTCACATGTAAGAATCAACTGACAGGTTTTGATACACAATTACAGAACTTGGTTTACAAGAAAATAAACAAATAAGGCAAATTAAACACAATGATGAGAAGAAAGATGCAAATGATGCTGGCCATGCAAACACCAGAGACCTTTTCTTTATGAGACATATTACACAATTTACATCACACCAGAGTATAATTTAAGCAGCACACTCAGCTCCATGTTGAAGAGGCTTTATACCTTAGTTATTATTCAAAAATATTGATTCAAATTTTAAGTCTTTAGAGGCAAAAAAAAAAGGTGAAATGTATTTAATAGCAGCTACTACCTTTTGTGACAGTCCGAAGATTCCATGAGCATTGCTGAATCCTTCCCATTTTCATCAGATTCGTGACCATGAGAATCATGCCCACTTGAATAGTTTTCATTGGTGTCATTCCCACTGGAGTCATTCCCGCTGGAGTCATTTCCACTGGAGCCACTGCTCATTTCAATATCTTCCTGAAGAACTTCATGAGAGTGTTCGGGCTTTGCTTGAATTTCTGAATCCTCAGCAATCATCTGGCTGTGGTCACTTGGAAGTCCAGAATAATCACTCATCTTGAGATGCTCTTTTAAGGAGTATGATGGAGAAACACTTCCACTGACCCCAGGCTGCTGCTCAGGGTTCTGCTCCTCAGTGCTAGAGGAGAACCCCCAGAACCTGACAGAGTCCGTGGGACACTCATCAGAAACACTGCCAAGGCCAAGAGCAGATCAAGCCATATTCAGAATTTTCCCTCTGTACAAACTCTGTTTGGAAGTACAGACGCACAAATCTGAGGAGGAAGGGAAGGAAGAAAAAAAATTATTTTCTTGTTTGCCTCAATGACAAACTGGAATTTGCACTGACTGAAGAAAGTAAAAATGAGTTGCATGGTTAATATATTCAGCATTTGGATGGTGAAGTGGTTCAGTTAAATTGAAAATCTCACGAGGTTTTATCATGAAAAAGGTATTTATTTTTTAGTAAAAACCAACACATAAGAAAGAAAGCTGAATAAACATGGAAAAACTCCTAAAACGTTCACATATTCCTTTGTTTTCTATTTTCCTACTTAATACTTGTCAGTATTGCTGCCTAGGTTTGGATAATAGCTATTATGATTTTCAGTGAAACCATCCCACTGCCTTTCAGTCTACCTTGATAAAGAAAAAAAAACTCTATTGAGACATCACAGCATTGCCTGTTCGGTTTGGAGGGAATTTGGGTTGATTTTCTGGTTTATTTTTTTTGGGGGGGCAGGGGTTGTTTTGTTTTTTTATTTCTTTTTTAAGATCAGTTGGGAGGGAACACTACCGTACTCCTCATTTCTTTCTTTGTACAAAAGCCATGTATGTAGGCAGACATACATACATACAGCAGGAACAGGAAAATAAAACCCACAAACACACCTAATCGCCAATACCAAAAATTCTAAGGCATTGATAACCCTGAGAATCATTTTAGCTACTGATAACCACTAATTTGGGGGGAGGTATGATAAAAAGTGCTTGGAGAAGTAAGGCTGAAACAAAACAAAACAAAACAAAACCCCATATCCCTGCTTTTAAACCAAATTCTAATGCACCAGGCTCAAAAATCAGAGTGTATAGAGGTGAGTCAAGAACAGACCAATACTGAAGTACCATCAAAAGAGAAGTACTGGAGAGCAGCTCAACTTTATTAATTAAAAAAAAAAATCATTTTTAATCTGACTCACATCCTCATCCATTTCAGCAACTCAGAGACAACAATAGTGTAAAACTGTGAACTAAGACTCTCTATTGAGAACCTCTGTTGTTTTCAAGACAACAGAACAATGTGTGTTCCCTCCTCTTTGTTCCTTTAAAATATTCAAGATTACAATTATTACCTAATAAACTTCTGACTGGAATAAGAGTCAATAAAAAAATTCACAACCAAGTTTTGTTAATATTAACTACAGCAGCTCTTTCTTAAACACAAATAAATAAATATTTATGTTTTTAAGAAAGACTGTAATGGAAAACATTCACAATAGTAATTTAAAACACACCATGATTCAACTCGCCCCAAAGCAACACCACATGGGAGCTATTTTCTTCTTCTTCTATGTTTTTCCGGATATTTTACATTTATTTTGCATTTTCCATAAAACACTACTTGTCTCCTCATTTGGTCAAAATAATATGCAAGATATCTGCTTTCATTTAAAAGTATAGTTTAAGGACATTCTCTTAAGCTATCAGCAATGGGATTTTTTTTTTTTCCCTACAAGTTTATTCACTGGTACTTTATTATGGGTGATAATAGAAAAATACATTTCAGTAGAACAAAACATACTTTTTTCCTTCTGCAGGTATATTCACTTCAGGTACTTTAATGCAGATAAACCAGACCTCCTGAGATGCTGCTGCATTGAACTCTACTATCCAAGCACTGAATCACCCTTCAGGAGCTCCGACAGTTTTTCTCTGGACTAAGGTTAAGCACTTCTGTCTTGAAAATTACATAACCAGAGCAGGCAATAAAAATTTATTTACTCTGAGACGAAACCGTAGGATTACGTCACAATGGCACACTCTCTGGCGGCCAATGATTAACCAGGTCAGATGGGTCATGTCTGATTTAATCCCGGGGACAGAACGAGCTCCCACTTCCTTCGCTCGCCGTCCCCAGGCCACGGAGCCAAGCTGGGTGAGCTCCAGCCACGCGCTGCCCGCCAGCCGCAGCACCCAGGGGTGCAGGGCCACAGCCCCAGCTCAGCCACGCCTGCCTGGTGGGAGAGGCACCAAAAGCACCCAGCAGAGCCAGCAAAAAAAAAAAAAAAAAAAAAAAAAAAAAAAAAAAATCTCACGAGGTTTTATCATGAAAAAGGTATTTATTTTTTAGTAAAAACCTACACGTAAGAAAGCAAGCTGAATAAACATGGAGAAACTCCTAAAAAGTTCACATATTCCTTTGTTTTCTATTTTCCTACTTAATACTTGTCAGTATTACTGCCTAGCTTTGGATAACAGCTATTGTGATTTTCACTGAAACCATCCCACTGCCTTTCAGTCTACCTTGATAAAGAAAAAACCCCTCTATTTCAGACATCAGAGCATTGCCTGTTTGGTTTGGAGGGCATTTGGGAATTTTTGGGATGTGGAACAGGGAACACCTGCACAGCCAAACCTGGTACTGCAAGGGGGAGGAGTGCTCTAGAAATGCGCTGATCCATCCGCACCCAGGGGATGCTCTTCCGGCTGCTTCAGTAACTGCAGCCGCTCTCAAAAGCCATCTCCCGTGTGTCAGTTATTCTGTTATTTCTCAGAGGACACCTGTGCATCACACCTTTGGCATCCCTCGCTCTCCCCCTCTGCAATCCTCTCGGATTCACTGCTACAGGGCTGGAACGCTCAATGGAGAGCTCTGTCAGTAAAGGTAATTAACCCCATCGCCGTTCAGATGAAGCTTTAAGAAAAAAGGCACTCGGAGCATCACATTAAAGGAGGTCTGAGGCGTACAAATGTAAGGCATGTTCTAAAATTTCTCATCCTATATGCTGTAAAGTTAGTTTCTTTCTGTTTTCCTGACAAAATGCTAGTTAGAAAGAGCTTTAGATACATGAGGAAAAATACTGCCACAATAATCAAAACACCACTATCTGTTAGGATATTATGTTTTCTTTAGAGACAGGGGAAAAGAGTACTCACAAAAAAAAAAAAAAAAAAATCCTAAAAAAATAACAACTTTGGGCTGCTGTATTTACTCCTATAAAGAAAACTGTGTAAATCACTACTGATAGGTTTATAAGCATGAACTACCAACTGGTGTCAGACTCCCAGCACAGCCCTAAATTCTCTGAAAGTAATTAGCCCAGTATCACAGCAATGCAGTATTAGTAAAATTGCGCTATTTATAGGAAGAGCAATGATTGTGCCACAGCTTTCCTACTCTGATGTAAATATTTTGTGTTTTAGTCTTTAGGCAAGAGAAACCTCAGCTCCTGAATTCTGATGCCAGAGTAGATTACATGTGCTGTAGTATTTCCAGCCATGAAAAACGTTCACAAATATTCTTTGACGCAACCTTTCCCTGGAAAATTATTTTCCAAAAGTCTTTTCTGTAATCTTTGGAAGTTTAAGAGGCAATGAAAATACACCATAGGTAGCATGTAGAGTCTTACAGTTTGAAATTCTGAGTCATTAAACCATTGGGGTAAGTAATTTTTTCCACCTCCAAATATAACCTAGTCTCATCTCCTCCCTTCTTTCCCTAACACCCAGGGCTAGCTTGTGCCAGGTATTTGTAGGAAACTTCAGCAGTGTTTCCTTAGGAAAGGAAAGAGAGAATTGTGGGAGAGAATTGTTCCCTAAATAAATAAAAAACCCAAATGAATAAATTCGTATGCTATCCAGTAACTTTTGAGGAATTTCCCATAACTCCTGGAACAAGAGTCAATTGATTCAATGAGTCAAGCTTTCAGTATTTTAAAAAACATTTTTATTTTATGCAATGAGAACCAACAGAAAAGTGTTACTGACCCTTAGGAGATACTATGTGAATTTTTTTCCTCTTGATACCTGGCAGAAATTTGTGTCAAGAAGTGATTCAGTCCTGTTACTTCTGGTTCTAACTAACAACACACCAGAACTTCTGCAGCATTGTCCACACCTAATAACTACATTATAGTGACTACAATGTGGATCCCATCACACCAGGAAAAAAAAAAAACAAAACTAAGAAAATACGTATTTGAGTAATGGAGAAAACATGATCTTGTCATCTTTAAAAGTATGTTTCAAAAAGAACTGGCTCAGCTCGAGCTGGAATGGTTTTCCTAGGCAAGACTGGAAGATTAACGTCACTGAAAGTCAGTCTTGCACAAAATTTCTTCAGTTTCAAAATGTCAAAAGCCTCAGTGCCAGAGGCACATACCAGAGTAAGGAATACAGGAAGAGTAAAGAGGAAGGAACAAGAAAAATATTATGATAAACGTGCAAGAGCTTCGGAAGAAAAAAAGAAAGAAGCATTTCTAAAACAAGACTTTACTACTTTGGGGGAATCTCAGTGCTTTTTCCATATATAATGTGATGTTAATAAATGCCCTAACTTTGGAGACATTTTCTTAGAAGAGATTGGAATAACTGTGAAAAAAGCTCAGGCTGGCAATAACCCTCCACCACGCTCTGCAATTTAGATAAGAAGTGATGCAGCTGGCTAGACTTCCCTCTCAGCAGAGAAAGACCTTTAAGTGGAACATCTGCATGCAGACACCAGCACTGTGCAAACACTTCAGGAGCACAGACAGCCAGACAGCACAAAGATTAATTATCTCTGAAACTCATCTCAGGGAAAATGACATAATAAATTGCACATATTCATCGCACTCGTATGCTTGAATAAATTCCCAATCACTAACCAAACAATACTGGAAGGCAAAAGCCTGCATGTTTTCCCAGTCTGAGCTCTCTCCTGTTACCAGTTTGAGGAAGGTAATTACATCCCATACCAAGTTCAGTAAGCATCTGAACATGAAAACACAAAGAGCTACTTTAGGTTTGATCTTGAAAGAAGCCAGATTTTTCTTTATTTCCTGCTCCATCTTCTAAACTTTTAAGGGATGTTGTCTATTTTGACTCTATAAATAAAAACTTTTTTAATATTAAATTGTCACCAGTTAAGCTTTCTTTTTAAGACAACTGGCTCACAAGAAACCATTCTATTCCCTCTGGCAAAGGCTAGAGCTCTCTAAGATCCTGATGCAGTGTGTGAAAGACACCATAATTCCACTGAGCACTAAGGACAAACATAGGCATTGATTTGCCAGGTTAGATATGCAGCAAATGTCTTCTGGTTATTCATTACCTACAGTTGCTCCTTTACCCTGCTGTAAGACAAAGGAAACAGCCTGAACTTTAACATCATCAAAAACCCACACCAAAATACGTATGGACAAATGCTGAAAGAGTTAATTGAGCTTGGTTTTGAAAAACATCCTTAGGATGAGTTGTAGAACACCAGGAGGCAGAGTTTTTTCTGAAACCCTAACTTTAAACCCAAAAATCTTGTTTCAGCAGAGATCTGGTCATATTCAGTGAACAGATTTTTCCAGACTTCTTTTCACACAAAAACTATCATGTTTAGTACTGGCATATAAAGGATGAGAAATTGACAATCCAGAGTTGAAATTATCCAATTCAAGAACTGAGTAAGAGGCAAACATCTGATAACTTGAGTCAAAATTTGCAACTACTATCAACTTACCAATATTCCCAACAAAGCAAGAGCCACGCTACATTTTATGCCTATGGACATGTGAATATTCAGGTAGTCTTAACTGTACTAGAACTTATGGGAGACATTCCTAATGGTCAGAATTAAATTTGACTGAAGTTCTTGTCAACAAGAAGGGCTTCCAAATGTCTTCTGGATTTCTGCTTTGCAAAATTTTAGAAGTTTTCTTATCTAGATGACAAATAACTAGCAAGGGTTTAGTCATATCGTGCAATTCTAGATATGATTGAAAATTAACACCTACAATGAATGCATTCTCTCGGTGCAATTAGACAATAATGAAATGCTTGGGAGTCGAAAAACGTTAAGAGAAAATGTTGGAAAACAAACAATCCAAGAAGTGACTTGTTCAACTGCACAACTTCACCAACATTGAGAGCATCATGTTTTCCTGGCAAGAACAATTAACAAAATACCTTCACCAGGACTTTTCTAGGAAAGGGGGGAAAAGAAAAAGATGGCAATATTCTCAGATTACAGAAAACAAAAACAAAGATGCTCAATAATTTCTTGTGAGATCTTTTACTTCAAAAAAGAAAGGGAACTTTTCTACTAGATTACCTAACTCACTCCAAGTAATCATGAACAAGTTTTGCTTTTTCTAAACAAGCAATGAGATGTCAATGTCAATAATATGAACATCTAGTATACCACAATGCTCCTGTAAAATCTGAATTTCACAGTATTCATTTCAGAACCTTTTGATAAACATTTGCCTTTCAGCTCAAGAAAATCCTGAACACAAGATTCTTATTTAAGTAAGAGTTACTAATAGCTTTATAAGGGTCATCTTCATTAACCACTGCTTTCAACTGTCACTTTATAAAGGGAACTGATCAAGACACAGCCTTGTTCCAGAACCATCCAAGTGCCACCCTGAATTTATAGCAGCACGTATACAGGAAGAAGTCAGCATCAGATCAGGGCCCTGGCATCCACAGTGAGGATGCTTCCAACCAGATTGTTTGCTCGCTGAAGAAACTCAGACCTGAATTTAAGAATAAGTATGGTTTTAGGCTAAAAAAATGTTTTAACTTCAAATAAGGTTAACTCCCAGTTTATACGCAAAATATTGCACTGCATGAGTACATATGCATGACTGAAACCCCAGTTTAAAGATAACACAAACACAGGACAACGTATTTTCTGCATAAGCTCTAGAGGAGCAGGAGGGAAGCATCTTTCTACTAGCATGAATCATAATAATTATGTGTGTTTCTTACCTGTTTTTTCTACGAAAAGGTGGCAAAAGTGTTTATCAAGCTCCCTCCCAGCTAGCATCAAAAGCATGAGGTGCCTAGGTCCAGAGTCTCCCACATGCATTTAATTCTTGTCTCATCCTCTTCTACTGGAAATCTTTGACCATTACAGAGTCCGGACACCTCTATAACTATAAAATATAAAAGAAATACCTGGGCCCCCCAACAGTGTCCTCTTCAAACAGATACCAGAGATGCTCACAGCTATGTCACTCCTATGCAGATAAATGTTGGTTAAACATGAAACTGTCATACAGCAGAAGAGACAAATTTGCATTTTAAACACTTTTGCTCTGAAATTAGGTCTTAAAGAGTTTTAAAGTAATAGCATGTTCTGCACTAGATAAAAGAACCCTTAGGATTCACAATCAGAGTGGTATCACACTATGTACAGTCTGCACGGGCTGACACAGCCACTGGGAACACAGGGCAGGCCTCCCCAGCAGGGCACGGAGCCAAATGCCTGATGTGGCGAGCAGGAGCTCCAAGTGCTCATCAAGTTTGGTTGCAAGATCACTTTATGACTCTCTTTCACAGCAGGATTGGTAAGAGCATTAAAGATTTTACCAGGCAGTTATAAAATTTCAATTCCCATAATGATCGAGATCAAAAGAGACTTCTGGAGGTACCTTGTCCAACTCCCTGTTCAGGCAGAGTCACCTAAGAGCAGGCTGCTCAGGACCACCAACAGATGACTTTTGGGTATCTCCAAAAATGGATATTCCATAGTCTCTCTGGGCAATCTGTTCCAGTGCTCACCCACTCTCACAGTAAAAAAGTGATTCTTTATGGCCAGAAGTCTGTACTAACAAAGTCCATTAACATTATTACTCTTCCTAATATAAAGTTTCTCAAGAGAGACACTGGGAATGTTGATGAAAAACAAAAAAACCCTGAAAGTTCTTCCAGCAAATCTAGGAAACGAAGTCTGTTGGTGCATGCTACTGCCATGTGGCACAAAGAAATGGTAGAATAATAATCAGAAGCTCAGAAGACCGACATTTGTGTGGCAGACAATCACATCATTCTAAATGCTTCATCTGAATATACAGAAGAAATGTTTGGAACAGTGTTCAAATCCCAAGCTAACCACTCTGGAAGACAGCCCATGCTAACATGCCTTAATTTAACATGCTGCACGTCTACCAACTGTTAAAAGTACATTTGTGTTGGCCAGACTAAAGGAAGAATTTATTCACAACATTCCGTCCTGTGTGATATCATGAAGCCAATACAAGTTCTAAAATACTCATGATATAAATGTGTATGCACTGGTTCTTTAAATGTTTTGCTTCTGTTTTCATCACAAACTGATAATACAGGATTCAAATTATAGGCTTTATCTCTGAGCACAAGAAGCGTTAGAAATGGCTGTAGCCAGAACTACTTGCAGATTTCAGTTTTTCACCTGAACATTGAAAATGTGGAATGTCTTTCAGCACCAGTTAAATCCTTGTTTAAAGACAGCTCTTGCAATTCCTTTACACTAACTCAAATCCCTGCAAAATTTTCAATTAAAAAAGTAAAAAGCATTTTCAAAAGTCTCAGTTTGAAAATATATTCACAATAGCAGCATGTACCATTTTAATTGTGGATCATATTGGTTCCATGTATAACACATTTAAGAAGACATTAAAACATTGAGAAAGAACAGGCCTTGTAAAGTACTAAAAATTCTCACGATAAGCTTTTCTACAATTTAATAGAAATTAAGACAAATCTACACCAAAAGGATTTTTATCGGAAACAAAAAAGCCTGGTTTGAATGACTTGTATTTAAATAGTCTGAACAGAATTAGAGGCAGCCAATTTGACTTGTTTTCTATTATTTTTCAGAGGAAATGTACAGATGATTGAGTATGCCCAAGTCCCAAAACACCAAGAGTTCATCTAGAGATGGCATCTCCAGTAAGGTGTTTTTCACATAAGGAAGTCTAATTTGTTCCGTTTTCAAAGAAGACAGAAGTTCTGACATTTCCTCATTTCCTTCTGTACTGATATATATCTATTCTAAGGACAGAAGACTTCAAATATTATAAGGGAGTGAAAGCCCTACTGTAGGAACACACCTGTGATGCAGGAGGCAAACCACGCTGAACCAGGTCCACTTTCTGCAGAGAACTCAAGTCACACCTGCAGCATTGAGAAGAGGCAGCTTTTAGAACCTATTCGGATCACATTTTCCAGCCATAAACAGGTTTGTTCGGTTTTTTTCATAATAATTTAGACTAAACAGACATTGTAGTGTTAATCCTGAAAATCTCAGTTATAATTCCATCTATTGCAATATTACAGTAGCATCCAGATCAGCTGTCTTTCCTGTCTAGGGCCAATACTGTGGCATCATCAGATCATATTTAATGAAAGCACATTATAAATTTTGTTCTCATCACAGATTATGTTACTCCACCATTCTCCTTTAATTACGTTTCCCTTCTTTGCTCCAATAACAATCAACTTTTCTTCATTTTCAAAGCAGAGCACAACTAACCAAAAAGTACTGTTGGAAGCTATGATCTGCTTTTTTAAATTTTAAGTTTAGGAAAGCAGCATAATATTTTCCCTTTTCTTCCTGAGCTATCATTCTGATTATCTAAGTAACAGTAGGCACTTGGTTTTCTGGACCCTAAAATTTTTCTCATAATTGAAAGTTTCTTAACACCTGCAAGAGCAATCAAAAAAATGGAAGCTACATCTACACAGCAAACAATGCAGATACAGCACTTGATACTAACACTACACTAAATTCCAGTTTCATAAAGATTCAAAGAAGCCACCAGATTTCCATGTACTTCATGATTTGTGCAACACGTCTTTAGAAATGCAAAGTCCTGAAGATCTCTATTTTTGGGCATTCTTCTACATTTCAAAGGAAGTACACAAAAGAGCAATAACAAAATCACAGAGACCTCCCACCCTCCCAAGTTTGGAAGCATTAAGAAAGAAGCGATATCACAAATCACTCTCTTGGGTACAGCATAAAACACTCACCTCAATAAATGTACTAATCATGATCCTTCCAAATCTCAAAATGTCATCAATATATTCCTATTTAAAAAAAAGAAAAAAGAATATAAAGTTTTATAAGCAAGATAAAAGTTTATTATAGAAGATAAATCAAGTCCATTTCATAAGGCACTACAAGTCTAACCATGCAAAATACATCTCCCATGGGTGAAGAACAGTTATAAAGATCCATCTCCTCTCATCTTGTATTTATAAGAAATTTTACTGATAAAAGTGTTTATTATTGTAACCTAACTTCTAAATTGGTTCTCTGAGCAATGCACAGAATAACTACCCACTGAATTCTGTTCCCTTTATAAACATAAGGAACCCCCCCAAATTCTCATTTCTGCCAGACCAGAAAAAGCTTTTTACCCTTTCAGGTAAGTATTCCTTGTGCTGTTAAACCTACCACCTGTGCTCAAGACTCCCTAGTGAATCAGAACTGAACAACTCCAGGAGCAAATAGAAACTGTCTCTCAAATTTATTCTTTCACCTTGAATAAAGACTTGGCCCAGAGCCAAGTTTAATTGCCAAGAGGCTGGGAATTTGCCATTAAAAAAAAAAAGTGCAGCCTGTGCTGAGACATCTTGTAAAGATACTAAACACCATCTCCTTCACGTGCCCCATGCTAATTTCTACACATCCTTCTTTCCAGCTTCCAGTCTTAAAAATTGTGCCTTCTTAAAGGTACATAAAATTACTTGTATGCAGTGCGAACTAAAAAAAACACCTTAATTTCTTTGTAACCAGAAAATGCTATTGTCTTCCCAAGTGGAACTGGAGAGACAATTAAGCACAACATCAATAGTCAGAACTCTAAAATTTGTATGTCAACTCTTGCCCCTTTTGAAAAAAGTGACAAAAATTATACATTTGAGGCTGCCAAATGTTGTCACAGAAAGGAGGAAAAAATTATCATGTCCCACCATGCAGTCATCTATTTCACCTTTATTATATGTGAAACTAGATATAAAAGTACCTCAATACCATATATCAACTTCAGTATTTGTTGACATCCCCATTAAGCAGTATATTTGTGTATCTACCCCTCTCCTTTAAGAAAAAGGAAAATACTTTCACCACGTTTACTGTAGTTCCAGGCTAATGCTGCTCTTCAGACAGTGCTGTGGTTCATACCCTGTTCAACATTTCAGTCAGAATCAAAGTCCCCTTCTGGAAGATGCTGTGCCAAATAAATTCTTGTCCCCCATCGCATCAATAATCCACTCCAAAAAGCACAGCAACCTAACAAACATCATGTACCTGTCCTAGGAGTTGGATGTATTAGTACTGAAATAAGAGCTCAAGTCACAGAACCATGGCAGAGATGCAATTGAAATCAACTAAGTGCTTTATACATTGAAGATCTTTGTGCAATTAAAGAAACTAAGCAGAAACATGAAAGTACATGTAATAAGGTCAAGCACAAAAACTGTACTAAGATACAAAAGCTGCAAGGAATAAGGAGGATAGGAAGCAAAACCAAGAAAAAAGACAAGTACTAGACATCCTCACCACTTCATCTTGTCTCCCTAAGCTTCAATTACAATAAATTGCAGGTGTTACTTAACAGCGAATTGCCTCTCTTTCAGGACAGTATGTTAGAAAAGCAATGTAGCTTTGGTTCTACTTTTTAAAAAGTCAGTTCTACTTAAAAAAAAAAAGCCATCTATACAAGGAAGTCTCTGCCCATCTCTAGCTATTCTACCTGTAAGAAAAATCAAGTGTTAAGAATTACCATGGTATGCTCAAAAACAGGTGGAAGCAAAACCGGTCTTTCCCAGACATTTTGGCATACTGAGGTGGTTTCTTTCCCAGCATCAAATCCTGTCAGGATCAACACTGGTACTGCTTGTACCAAACTTCTGCAGCCTGCGCACACCATCTGCAGAACCTCCTCATCCCCTTGCCCCAAGAAATGCTTTTTGAGTATTTCAGTCCACTCACATTAACAGCATGTTGAGTCACTACCCCTTCAGCCTCCTCAATAAAACTTTCCTCCCTATTGGGAGAAAGTTAAGGAAAAATTAAAACCATATTCCATAGTTATATATATTGAGGAAGGTAAATTTAACCTCACTTCTGATTGTGTTCTACAAGCAAAGTTGCCTAAATCAGACTACCAAAAAACATCAGAGAAATCAGAAAGCTCCTCTAGGGCTACCACACACTACTTCAGCAGCAGTTCACCAGTAGCTGAGAACATCTGTACAAAAACTTCTTGACTTTACAAATGCTTTTGCACACGCAAATTCTCATAACCTCCCTTTCGTATGTGGATAAGCAGGAAAAACATGCGCTTCAGAGGCACTGCCTGGGAAATTCACATGAAACTTGGTATATTGCTGCTGTCCCTTGGTAACTCCTCAAGAGTGACAGAGGACCAAGTAGTAGGATTCTGTACTGGTGCAAACCCAGCGCAGGCATTCAAAGACCCCATCTATGCTTGAAGGTAACCCTAGAAACACAAACCAGAGGCACAGAAGCCTGCCCATGTCCCAGCGCTGCTGGCAGGCAGAGTGTGAGCAGGCTGCACAAGCGTGCCTGGTGATGTGCTAAGCCACTTAGCAGAGCATCAGATCGCGGCATGGACACCCAGGCATGTGGAGCCCCATGTGTTCGGTGCCTGCCTACTACACATGGCTGCTGGCTCCCGGCAGCACAGACAGAACGTGCTCAAAGAGTCACTGCAAAGATCTCCACTCACTTTACAGACACTCAAATCATCCAACCTTCTTCATTCTGGTCTTCTCTGCCACGCTATTTCACAAAAGCGGCCTAGGGCCACAAGAAACGCCAGCAAAAGATAGCAAAACTATCACCCTCTGAAGTGTGGTTTTGACTGCCACCTCCTCTCTTCCCATGTCCTTTAAACATATTTCATAAAAGTCTAAAAAGAAACACCCTCATAAACAAAGCTCTAAGTGTCAGAAGGCAGAGTTCTACAAGCAAAGGGAATGTAGCTTTGGTTCTTCTTTTAAAAAGTCAGTTCTACTGAAATAAAGCCTTCTTTGCTAACCAACAACAACCAACAATGTTCCAGTCTGAGCCCACAGCAGGGGTTAAGTTTAAGGTAGCAGTTAAAGCAGGGAAGTGGAGGGACACTTTTTACACAGGACACAAAACAGCAGCAGCATTACTTTCAAGACCAACACTTTCTGCATCCAACCTCACCCATAACCAAAACAAGTAAAAGTCCTTTTGAGTAATACGACTATATCACAAAGAATAATACAGGTATTAATTGACTCCTTTGCCGTTCAGTGCTTGACAAGCTAAGTTAACATAATGATTATTTAAGCAGTTTAAAACTTGCACTACAGGGATATCACTGAATGTGAAAAGTATGAATGCAGTAAGACAATCCAGTTAAAAATCTCTACAACCCACCATCCTTATAGAGGAATTCTAGGCCATGCAATCAAAACTGGAGACAAAAATTCCTTTTCAGAAGCACCTGATTATCTAGTAATTATGATGTGGTAACATTATGAGTATAATACGGTGTCTACAGGACACTCATGCCAGCTATTACACAAGGTCTTGCTAAGAACATGACGTTCCTTTTAACATAGGCCAACCATAGCAACCCTATGGAAAACACTACAGTTGATCTAGACTATGATAATTTACTTGTTCTACTGGCTACTGGTAATCTTCTTGCTTTTAAACCACAAGTAATATACCTCATCCCGTGGTAATTTGCTCATTTCCTTATTCTTTGAGGGGTGAAAAAAAAGATTTTCTGCAGTAAAGCATATTCTAGTACTGTAAAGATGTTAGAGAAATAAGGGTGTGGCAAGAACCCAGGAAAAAGAAAACTGTTTATCAGTCTGTATCTAAGCCAAACACTTCCTGGTCATAATAAACGTCTGAAAAGAAGAAACATCCAGAACTCTACTGCCAATCACTTTCCCCACTTCACTCTATTCTCATACTTTGAGACTAAACCGCATCAACATCTCAGTTTACTAAAAAAGCCTATTACTGTAAGAGGGTATTGTTCAGGGAGAGGCTCAAGGAAGTTTATCAAGTAAACTGTGTTGTTACATACTTTCATCTAATGACTGGAGAAAGAAAAAGCGGAGAAGGCATTATGCCAAGAATATGCTGCCTCTTTAATGCCTCTCTGTGGAAATCCAAAATGAATAACAGTAAATGGTAGAAATGAAGATTACTTGATGTGCACTGACAGAATTTGTTTGCTAAACAAATATAGGAAGTTTATAACAAGTCCCACCAATGGACAAACAAAAAAAAAAATTCCAGCCAAACCATGCAGTCTTTGAATTATAAATGAAACCAACAAACTCACCAAATCTAAGAAGCGCACAAAGGCCAAAAACCTGCTTTTCATGCCTCTGCCTTCTGAACCACATCAAGCTAAACCACTTCTTCAAAGACCATGCTCTTTGACTGCAGTGTTTGACATTTATGATACCCAACTAAAATATCTTCCTTCAACCCTGAAATACACACTTGAAATGGCCAAAACCTGAAGGGTATTATTTTTTCTTCTAATCCAGGCCAAAGGCCATCTCTTTTACTCTGTGTGTTACTAGTGAGGTAAGCAACCTCCACAGTCCAGAACCAGGACTCCACACCTCAGAACAGTGCCATCATCACAAGACTAACATCCACCTTTGCACGGAGCGAGGACACAGTGCAGTCTCTCAGTGAAACTTCCTCACTTTGCAGAAATAATGCAAATTTCAGAGACAAAGGCAAAAGAGAAACACTCAAACACATACAAGCATAAGCAAGAAGGAACTTGATGTTACACTGCAACAATGTGGGCACTCTCCGTAACACCAATCAAACCGCGGCTGAAACAATAGTGGCAACTTGGAAGGGTTTCTCACCATACTAATCAGGTTTTAACTCTACTTTTGACTTGAAAGATACTCTTACTGATAGACTCATTACAGAATTTTCACTTCTTTCCCTTTACTTATCATAGCTATTCAATCTCAGACGTTCAAGGCAATAAATGTCAGAGTCTTGCATTTGGAAAAGGAAGATGTGCGCTTACAAGGAAGACAGAGAAAGACTTCTTATCAGGGCGAGCACTGACAGGATGAGAGGCAATGGTTTGAAACTGCAAGAGGGTAACTTAGATCGGACATATGGAAGAAACAGTTGGACTTCAGGATCTCAGAGGTCTTTTCCATACTTCATGATTCTGTTTCTTTGACCAGAATCAATGGACTGTCTCAGCCCCCAAGTTACTCTTCCAGTGGAACACACTTGCAAATGACTGTACTTTCCAAGTACCTGAGACCTCATACCGACCTCCTGGGAGGCCTTTTTAAGCTCCCACGGTACACAGAGTAATGCTGTCCCTTACCACACCCTGTTGTGAAAAGTCAAATGTAAAGCGTCAGCTCGACTGTTACCATGCTGCTCATCTATTTGCATGAAACTGTACTTACATAAAGCGTTTTGTAATCAGGACTGTAATAGTATGAGCCTAATGTGAACATCAGCACAACCACACCGTCTGAAGGAACAGAGTGTCCTTACAACTACAGGCAACACAAAAAACAAATGGACAGCACCTGTTGCCTGCTCTACCTGTAGCTCACGCATCTCAGCGGCGCTGAGATTCTGTTACTCACTGCCACACCGTGCCTCCCGTGGAGCGTCCCACCCGGCCGGTGGGAGCCGGCTCGGTCCCCGCGATGCCGCTCAGCGTCTCGGGACACGCGCGCTCTCCGCCGGTTCCCCCCGCTCCGCACCCCGGCGCTGCCCCCTCGCACAGACGCGGCCGCGCCCGCGGCCAGCAGAGACGCCAGAGCGGAGCCCCGCCGGGGGATCGGGATCGGGTCCGGGTCCGGTCCCGCCGCCACCGGCGCCCGCTGCCCGCCGCCTCCGCTTCGGGCCAGGGCCGCCCGCTCTGCGCCCCGGCCCGGCCCCACGCGGCCGCCCCTCGGAAAGCCCAGCTCCCGTCCTAAGCCCCCGCTGGCGGTGGGTGTGCCTTTGCCCCCACTCCCGGGCGCTCTCCCGGTCCAAGGCGGGCGGGGGCCGTGCCGCACTCAGCCCCGCACCCCGCCCCGGGGAGCGACTCACAGCCGGCCGCCGCTTCCCTCGCCGCGGTTTCATGAGGAGCGGGGGGGAGGGCGTGTCACCGCCGCCGTTCAGGGGGAGCCCCACGCGCCCCCTCCCCGGTGGGAAGGGGTCGGCAGCGGGACGGACCCCGCGGCACAGGAGCGACCCGCGCGCCCATCGTCCCGGCAACGGGAGAGCCCCGGCAGGCGGGTTACGTAACCTCGGCCCGGCGAGCGGAGGAGGGAGAGCCCCTTCGCCCCCCGCGGCCGCCGCTCACCGCCCCCTCCCGCCGCTCCCCACGGGCCCCTCGGCCCCTTCTGGCCGCGGAGAGCGCGCCCAGCGGGCCCCCACTCACCGCGCGCGGCGCGTCCCACCGGCCCGGCGCGTCCCGGCTCGGGCTTCATACGGGCAGAAACGTGACCGGCCGCCGCGCGCCCGCCCCGCCCGCGTCCCCATTGGCCGCGGCCGCGTGACGCCAGCGGGGCGCGCGGGAGGGGGCGGGGCGCGCGCCGCTGCCATTGGCCGCGCGGGCCGCCGCTCACTTTACATAAGCCTCACGTGTGGCACCATGTTTCCACCGACCGCCGCGGCCGCCTCCCGCGCCTGCCCCGCCGCCGGCCCGCCCCTCCCCTCCCCCGTGCCGCCGCCGGGGCTCACTCACCGCCGGCCCCCGCGCCGCCTCCCGCCGAAGCCGCGGCAGCTCCGTTCGCCTCCGCCGGCGCCCCCCGCCCGCCGCCACCACTGCTGCTACGAGACCGCAGGGCCGAGGAGGATGGGGGGGGGAATCACGTGATGCCCCCAGGGAGCGCGGCCCCGCCCCCGCCCGCTCGGAGCCGAGCGTGACGTGTCGTGCACGCGCGCGCGCGGGAAGAGACCGTTGGCGGCCGGGGCGCGCGCGCCGGGCCCGGGCCTGAGGGCGGCGGCGGCGGCGGCAGAGCCCCGCGCTCCCGGACAGCGGCCGGGCCCGCACAGGCGGCACCGCGGCCCGCAGGGGTCACCCAGCCGGCGCTCCGCTCGCTTACATAAGGCAGCAGCGCCCGGATCCCGTTTCCTGGTGCTGCCGCCCGCGCTGGGTGCACGCCCTGAAGTTTCGAAACTGCCCCCGCGTATTGTTTCGGAGGCGCCGGGTCGCAAAGCGAAGTGCAAGCGTAGGGATGCTGCTTTCTTCCGCACCGGCCGGCAGCATCAGTCTGAATTACTGTAACGAAGAATTTCTGAGCTCTTAAAAGCATGTACTGTTCTCGGGAGCAGTAGTTCTGCATCCCGTAACGTGTTAGCATACAATTGCTTTCCATTCCAACTGTTTAAATAAGTTTTTCATATTTATTTAAAAAATATTTCCCCCTTCTGTTCAAGCAAAACATTCAGAGATCATTGACATTTCCCATCGTACAATAACAGAATTAAATAAATTGTACGTGGTTCGCCCAGGGTTTTTGCTCAGGCCCCTGCACCGTCCGTCCTACACTGGTGAGAGAACCTGAGCTCGTAGTTGCTACAGTTCAGTGAAATAACCCAGTAACCCATTGCTAAACACTTCAGCTCTGGTCCAGCCTCCACATGTTTGAAGGCTAAGCAGAGTAATCAGTAGCTGAGAAATTAATGATACTTCATCCGTATTCTGAGCTTCCTCTGTCTCCACTATGGTACATGGCTTTGCAAAGAAGGAACAGAGAACGTGTCAAAGCCACATTCAGGCTAACAGCATTTTACACTCGCTGCACACAGGTAGTTGCTCCATAGGATATAACGCAGGACAGAGCCACTGTTTATCTGCAAAACGAGGTTAATGCCGCTTCCCTCCCTCACTGCGGTGTTAAGGATAAGTCCATTAGTGTACAGATATTTATGCTCTGACTGTTACAGAAACAGCCTGTGAGTAAAGGACAGTGGAGTATTTAACTACTGGGAAGGAAAGGGGGTGGGCAGCGGAAGCATTAGGACCAGATTCTGCAACTGGATTTGTTGCAATGCACAAGTCAGCTTACCAGGATACCATTCTTAGTTTGTGCTCCTCTGAGGAGTCTAATTTTAAGATTAATCCTAATTAGGTAGTCTTTGTGTAGTTTGGTCAACTTGTAGTTGGTAGGCCTTCACATCCAGAATTTCCTCGCCTTTGTAAGTCTCTGTTTTAGGGTTAAAGGGATGTAGAATAATACTCTTTGTTTCCATGAGATGTTGTTTTTCATGTTACCGTGTGCCAAAAATATCCATCCCTGGCTATGTGCTAAGGGCTGTGGTCTTTTACCATGGACTCAAACTAAGGTATTTCAACCAAAGCAAAACCTTGAGAGACGCAGTGTCCCTCACCCCATCAGACTACAAATACGAGAAGGATGGCAAACCATGGCACTGTGTTAGAGCTAAATGAGTTTCCACCACGCACATTCCCCACTGCAGCGGGGCACGCCAGTCCTGGCAGCAGAGTGACCACCACTACCACAAATAACCAGTACCTTTCCCACCCTGGTAACTACCAGAGGCATTGCTTGAGTCCTGCTTATTTTAAAGGGATACAAATCAGTTGTTTCAGTCAAGCTTACGGGAATGATTTTTAAGGTCTATTCATACCACCTTTTAGTAGTTACAGCTTTATATTTAATGTACCAAAAACTAGGGTAAGCAGTGTTACTCAAAATGTGATTATGTACCCTGAACAAGTTCAATCCAAATTCTGCAACTTCCAGAAAATTGGCACAAGACAAAAAATGTCTGTAGATACAAATTATTCCAGACATCTCCGATTTGAAATAACAAGGGTGCAGGCACTGGGCTTTTGAAGGAGTGAATATTTCTATTGACTCAATGGCTCATCTACTAAAGGAACAAAGCAAAATAAAGTTGTTGCAAAATTGTATGGATTCTACATGTTTGTTTTTAAGGTAGCTTTGTCTGGTAAGTAGCTATAACATAAGAGTTTTTATAGCAGCAGGAGTAAAATACATATATGCACACACAAACCGTTTGAAAGAACACAAAGCTTGTGCGAAAAGCATTAAAATGGTTGGGTTGTTTGTTTTTTTTGTTTTTTGTTTTTTTTTTTCCCAGCTTTGTTTATTTTGTGTGTGTGTGTGTTCACATGTGGAGCATGGCGAGAACAAATCATTCCTCTACTCAGCGAGCCCTTTGTGTGCGTGCCTCGCACACCAGGTCCCGCACTGGCACTGCCCCAAGGTGGCTCAGCCTTGGCGAGCTGGGGCACAGCTTCCAGCGCTGCCCGGCTCCCTCGTGCGGCCTCGCCAGGAAAATGCTGCTCTTTGTGGGGTTTTTTAATGGAATCCCGCTGCTTCTCACACTTCTGTCAGTAGATTTTTAGCCACACATGCAAATGCCGAACCTTTTCCCAGCATGCATAAAAAGTAGAATTTTAGTTAACCGAGGCAATTCAGTCAGTTCTGATAAGCAGCGATGTATTGACAGTATCTACATTTTTAAAGGGGAAAAAAAATTGTCTTTCAATATGGATAAATAATAATTTGAGACCACCTGAAAAACTACCTGAGCACTGCTTGCTTGGATTTGCTAAGGATCCTGTTTTGAACAACTATGCTTCCCTATCCACTTGTAGACATCACCTGTTCCAAGATACTCCACAGCACTGACTGTTTATTATTATTAAAAAAAAAAAAAAAATCAATAATTTACAGCTGGAGCCCACGTCTAATTCTTCATTTCCTAGGTCTAATTACTCACCATTTACAGTGACGCTGACAGTCATTGATTCTTGCAAAGATCCGGAAAGGCTTTTTTTGCTAATGAGCAAAAGTCGTCACTCTTACTCTCTGTACAGACAAAGGAGGAGGAAAGGAAAAAACCCACTTTCCTTGCTACCAGTAAATATATGGACAGGTTTTTCTAAAAGCATTGGAAAGTGTAGGAACAAACTGCAACAAATAGACAGCAATATCATACAGTTTTGAAAATACTTTTATTAAAATATAAAGGAGTGTAAAAAAAACACAATAAAGAACTTCAACTCAAGCAGCAAGTTCTGAAATGTACTGCAGTTCAAAAGTTTTTTGCACAAGTGTCTGTCACCAGACAGAAAGCCTTTGCTAACAACTCCTATGGAATGTAGTTATTCATTCTGTCCCTATTCTTACTGTTTTCTAAGTATTCTTATTAAATTCAGTTGCTGTTGGCAAATGCAGTATAATATTGGGGTCCAAATATCTTGAAAAGTAACACATGAAGGAGCCCTGAATTGTTCTTTTAGAATACAAATGGAAGGGGTGTATCTCCCCACTGTACCTCCCGATGCTTGTCCCCAAGCTCATGAGCATGATTTTAGAAGCAAGCAGCTCAGAGCACTCCAGGTCTGAGATCCTGCTGTTTAGTGTGTATTAGCAACTCATTTTCTGCAGTCAGCCTCACAGAAGGCCGAATGAAGATAGCTTGAGATTGAATTCATGGTACTGAAAAGGGGTTTAAAACTTCCTGTGTAACTCGGAGAGTGATAGTTTATGATTTCACAGTCTGCCTAAGGTGATCAAAGTCCTTATACATCCACCAAAAGGAACAGTCCTACCACTCCTACTCCACCTCCACTGAGTTAAAAACCAGTGATTATGCAACTGCATTGTTAGTCAGGTTAGGAAACCAATTTGACTGAAAATATCCCATGAGTGAAGTTTTTGGTTGGATTACTTCACAGCTGTGGGTGCACAAAAGCCAAACCAAAACAGGATCAGAGAACAGCTGGAGCAAGGATCCAAGACCAAGAGGAACATCAAATTACAGAGTTAGGCTCTTCAAATGAAATTTGCATGTCATTAGATTAGCATAAGAGAGCTAATAAGAGATACCAAGCAGGAAAGTGCATCTTCATTCCTGCCTACTCTCTTGGATTTACACATCCTCTTCTGCCCTAAAAGAAAGTGATTACATCAGGTTGGGCTTTACCATTCAAAACCATCCAGACATTTATGCCAGACAGCTTTCACAGCGTTTCTGAGCTGATCTAACATTTCACTTTCATTGTGGGGTTGGCACCACTGCCACCAAGTATTCATGGCTATGTGGCCTTGACTGCTCTTTTCCCACTTGGTTATTTTCTTGGCCCCTCAGCGAGCCAGTTCAATTTGTTAATCTCTCAAAAAGCTCCTTGAGTTTGTTTCCTGTCTGTGAGCTGCTCAATCTGATTCCTTGGTGAGAAAGTACATTCCCAAGTCCAGGAATGGCATGGGCAGGGCATTGAAAAGCTATTTTAAAGCCAATGAGACTGTGGAAAATACTTCCACAACTTTTGATACCTGAGGCACACTCCTTTCTGGATTAAATGTGTCCATATTTAGCAGGTGTTCTTGAGACACCCAAATTCCTCAACAGACACCTGAGCATCCAGGCCTATGACACAGTGCTGGCACTGTACCACAGTGCATTCCAACCCTTACCTCCCCACTGGTTCCTAATCATACTCTTTGTATTGATTTAAACTCTGTATTTGTTGACCAGAGTTAGTTTACTGCCCTCTGTTGTGTTTATGATCTGCTTTTGGGCTCACTGCTGCAGAGTGAAGTGTTACCAGTCTTTTACAGAGACACAGTAAGAGACATAACTTCTTTTAAAAACAGAATAAGGGTAGAGAGACAACATCTGGGTACTGACTTCCCCACCAGTGAGCATTTATGCAATTTTTATTAAATAATCATTACATAAAATGTTGGATTAAGTCTTGGCATGGGATTGGAGTTTGACTTATTCACAGGTAAAATGACAATCACTGTGCAAGGGAGTCACACTGCTGTTCTCAGCTACTGGGAATCAAGGCACCCTTCTTCCTTGGTTTTCATTTCTAACAAATATGATAACATGTATAGATTATAACAGAAACATTTGTAAGAAATTGAGTGCTAAGTGGCAAACTAGCTAGAATCTGTTCCAGCATACCAACTGCCCTCCCTGTCACAGTCACAGGCCTAACTTCAGCCAGACACTCAGCCACTCCTTCCACTAACAGTGCTAATTATAGACCAGTGATTTGTACTTGTTGAGGAAGGAAGAGCCAAATTTTAAATGGGAAAGAGTCTTTCAGTATAATTCTGGAGAGTGTCTCTTAATTAAAAACACTTCATTTTCAGATTGAGTTTCCCATTACTCCTCTGTGTCAATTAATTTTCCGGCTTGAGTTCACACTTGAGCTGTTTTGAGCTGCTCATTGTGCTACTGAAGTCAGCGGAAGCTCGGGTTTGTTTTCAGGAGCAGGTATTTAGCGACTGGCTGAGTTGGTTCAGGAAGAAACCTGACGTACCTGGCCACACTACTGAAAACAAAAGCAGGGGTTTTAATAATCAGGCATTGCAGAAAGCCCTTGGTACTGAGTCAGTTCAAGAGATTTCAGTAAACAAAGTTTTACAGATGCTAGAAATAAATAGAAGTTTCTGATAAGCAATCAGAAATTCTTTTGGTTTAATTCTAATCAATTAAAAGGAAAAAAGAAAGGACAGCTCACTTGGCACACTGTCATTGAAACATAGAACCAGGGGGTGAAGGATTGTTACTAAGTGTGTTGGGATAAATCCCTTTGATATAAACAGCTTTGGCAATGTGCTCAAGAGAGTAACTAAACCAAAGAGGGCAGAAATCTTTCCCATCTTTGTGGATTAGCTGGTATTTAATTGGTATGAGCTTAACTACAGTCCTTTACTAAGTGCAGCTCTAGGGGAAAAAATCCTCAACTACCTCATTTCCTAGGTGTAATATTTCTTGAAAATTATGTGGCTGGAATATCCTTGAGATTTCTTTCTATCTGTCAATAGCCAATAAATTTAAAATTATCATGTGAATAGGGAGAAGCAAACAAGCAGACAAAATCAAAATGATCACATGAGCCTTTTTTACACAGAAACCCACTAAAATATAATACTCATTACCATAATGAGACATATTCTATCCACTTTAACATGTCATACTTCATTAGCAGTAGGAGAACTCTGGAATTCAATGCTTCTGTTGTGTAACTTCACAATAAAAAAAAAAAAAAAATTTAAACAAGTAGTTTAAGCCAGTGAATAGGGAAAAAAAAAAAAAAGCCAATCAAACAAAAAACTAAACCAAAACAAAATAAAAAACAAACAAAGAAAGAAAAAAAATAAAGCAAACCCTTACATTTCTTAAAGGAGAATAGTTAAAGACACAAAAAGAAAGCAGGAATTAGTAATCCTAAATTATATTAGCTAATTGTTGTTCCTTAGAGGACAGGCTGTGCTGCAGGACAAATGATATTTGAGAAAAACAGAGTCACTAGAACAAAAACAGAAAGATGAAAGAAATCTTACCTTGCCAAAAAAGCTGAGCTGTGAGATATGCCTTCCATAGGCATTTATAAAAATGCTGTAGGGCTCATGGTTTCTTTGGGTCTGGATAGAGAACCAAGTGGGCATTGTCTTTCTTTCTAGTCTAAGAAACATCCAGCCACCTTTCATTCCTTTTATTGATATGGGTAATTTACAATTATCATTTTGTTTTTTCTCCAGTCCTGCTCTCCTACTGTGCATTACCAACCAGCTGTTGTTGGTAACAATGCTGGTAGCTTTTGCTGCTTTCATTTAACACCGAAGAAAGTAGTGCTTAGTTAAGAGACTGATTCCTCTCCTGTGCAGTGATAGCATTCTTGGTCTTTTTTAAGTGAATACAGTGCAAGGAAGGCTTGGGGCAGCCAAGTCCTCTGCACTGTGAAGGCATATTCAAGCCAGGTTTGAAGTAGTGGCACTCCCTAGACAGGTACAGAGCTCAGTGGATGGAAAGCCCACCCAAGGAACCAAGGAGAGCTGAATCATTGAGCCTGTCCTGCCAGAGCCTTGCTCCAGCTGGGGAGCACACAGCAGCGTGAGCAGGCTGGGCACCACTGCAGTCCTTGCAGCTGCTGCCCCGCTAACTCATAGTGCCCTAAAGTTTGCTGAAGTGTTTCCTTATGTGTTCCCCCACTCACAGAACTGCTAGAAAGAGGAGAATTTTCCCCTGCAGAAAGACTTTACACCTTCAGTGTGTTGGTTTCCCTATAGCCCTAGCTAGGATTCCCTATCCAAAGTCACTAACTCACGTTAAGATGAGGGTTAAAAGCAGCAGCTGTTTTGACTAAACCTAACAGCTCGTATTTAAAGACTGGGCTAATCTACTTCAGCTGTGTTTTCACCAAGTCAGAGAGGGTGCTGTCCTACACTTCGTGGCATTCCAGAAAGCAAACCAAAAAAAGGAATGTTTTTAAAATGACAATTTAGACTTCACAGGAACCCAATAACCAATGAATCAACTTTTCTTGTCGTACGCTGACTTACTGCTGAGAAAACATCTCCTCAAGTTCTAAAATGCAATTAAAACATATTATGTCCCTATCTATAAGCTATTACCTCACTACAAACTTGATCATTAGAACCTGGACTCAGGTCCCTCAGAAACACAAACCACTGCCCAAGACCAGAGACATGGCACTTCCCACATCATGACCCCCTTACTCCACACCTCAAACCATGAGATGGAGAATCTTGCAATTCACACTGAGTTAATGTCAAATGTCAGTTACAGAAGCCAAATTATTTGAATGAAGTTTCTCCCAGACACACATTGGATTACAGGACAATGAATTGTATAGGGGGATTATTAACAAAATATACTTGAAAATTGCACTGAGCCTGTCGGAGCACAGCCACTGCTGCTGATGTGAATGCATTCCATTGTTTGCAATTCGGGATGCCACGGCAATCCTGTAGTATCAGTCCACTACAATCAAAGTGAAACGAGAGGAGAAGACCTAGTATGAGGACTTGTGTATTCCACATTTAAAAATTACATTGCTATTTGCATACTTTAATAGCTTCCTCTGAAACAAAGCCTCGGTTCCCCTTATATAATCCAGATATCTTTCTTTGTTGTCAGTGGCATTGGTGAAATTAAGCTTTTATAATACCAAAAATGTTTTACAAATAAAGTTCTAATTTTCAAAGTTTACCCTGATTTTTGTAATTTCTTTTGTCTACTTTGTCAAAAATTTTTATCATAGTGATAATTGATTTATTGCAAGGTGGAAAAGCAAAAGCATACCAGGAATTAATTTCTTAGCTCATTGTTAAAAAATGTGAGTGTGAAAGTTGAACAGTCTTGTATGTGAAGTTAGACAACCAAGCTTTGGTGGTCAAACTAAACACAAATCTCCTTATTTTCAGAACTCTGTTCTCATCTCAACACCATCATTATTAAAATCATGGATGCTAGTCTCTGCAGCACACCAACATTAAGTATTTTTAGAGCTTTTTGGTTTTAAATCCAGGACACAGAACCATTAAATCCTTGCTAATGGTATTGTTGTTGTTAGTATTGGCATGTCCATATCTGCTGCTGGAGGTGATTACAGTGTGAGAGCTGGGACACCACCAGAGAAGATGGAATTGTTGTGGAGCTCTTGTTTCAAACGTGCTTCTGCAGCACAGCAAGGGGTGTGTGAGAACACAGTGCTGAGTTCACTGAAGCACTCTTTGTTCTCTCTTCAGTTCTACTTTACTGCCTTTGGAGAAACCAGTTATTAAAAAGGAAGGTAGGGAATGTTCTTACGTGAGTCATGTTTGTTCTGTGACTGTCAGAGTGCATCCATAACTGGTTCAGTAGCTCCATTCAGCTGGTGAGGTCATTCCCATGCAGCACATGACACAGGGAGCCTTTGTACAGCTGCAGGCAACATGCTTCACTTTCAGCAAGCTCGTGACTTTGGAGATGTTCCATGAAGGCATCAACAGGTACTTCTCCATCTTGGTGCAAAGTTTTCTGATGCTTGAAAGAGCACAGAACAAGCTAAAACACATAAGAAACTCGCAGCCTTTCATTTGAAGACCAAGGTGTATTTGTATTTTATACTTGTTTTTAAACAAGACTTGAAAGATTCTATTAATGACAACCAAGACAACATGATCAGTCAACCTGAGCAATGCCAAAACAGAGAATGTCAATGTGTAGCAAGCAGGCCTGGAAGTACCAGGATAATGCAAAGATGGCTTAGGCAAAGTGTGCAACTTTTGTGCCTAGACACAAATCATCTGATCACTTTTTTCCATAAAGAAAGTGGGGAATTTAAGAGTTAATGAACTTACTTGAGAAGTAATAGCTATTGTAGACAAGAGGGAGAACAGTATTTCGTTCAGCACCATGAAACAGAGAACAGGTGGGATGAAGCAGAGAGGAAGAATGAGACAGTGACAAACCCACAAAAAAATGCAGTTATTTTTGAAAACACTTGAGAAATTCAAAGCCTCAGCTAAAGAAACTGATGTGTAAGAGATGAAAAAAGGGTTCTGAATTAATTCCCGTTACAGCAGGATGGCTAACACAGGGGGTGAACAATGCAGTTTAATCCCATACAGACAAGGTGTGACCAAATTTATTTTGCATTTGAGATTGAATCTGGCCCTTTTAGCCTATGTTTGCATCATTTGTGAAATAAATTCACAAGAGCAGTGAGCGGTGACTGACAGTGCCCCTGCTGTCATAGTGCAGTGCTGCCTGCACCGACTGCCCCTGTTTGACATTCCCAGGCTGGGCACCATGGGGTTGTGGCTCTGCTCTCTGGATGCCTCCTGACATTTCAGCAGAGCCACTTCAGGGAGCTGCAGCAGGCAGGTGGCTGCACTGCTGGACACTGAAACCAAAAAACATGGATGGGGCTTTTGTTCTTTGGAGTTTTTCTCCATTAAAGCAGTTTTAAAATCAAGACAACATTTCTTCTTAAATATTTACTTATTTATCTGTGGGAAAAGAAAGTTTAAAAAACAACCTGCTTTCTGGCATTGCAGATATATAGTGGTGCCCAACCTTGTTAGGGTAGTTTAAGGTGCAGAGATGGTTCTGCATATCCGTACAGAATCCTTCCAGAGATTGTGCTGTGGGCTGCAACGGGAAAACAATCAGGAATAGAAGCTGCTAGTTTGAGTGGATTGAATTTTGACTCATCCCTCATGTCTGTGCGAAATAGGAGCAGTCAGATTATATGATGAAGAGGTCCTTTCTAATGATTATGTGTTTTTTGCTTCCTCTCTTTTCCAGGCTCACACCATGACGTGTTGTACAAGGCTGAAGAAGTATTCAAACTGCATTTAACTGTGTATTAATGATCTACCCAAAGGCCATTTTTAATCAAGTCCAGACACAGGGATACTTTGTTTTAATGGCATCAGAAGACACTTCAATACCCTACATGAGAGCTGATAAATCTATGTATAGGCAAGGGAAGCCCAAAATGGGCACAGCACCACGCTTATACAGCCACGCTTGCCTTTCTCACTGCATACAGTTTCGAATTCTAGGCTCAGCTGCAGAGGAAGATGTGGGCTGGCTCTTTGTGTTAAAGACAGGTCTTGAGGATAATTGTGCTTACAGCTATCCAAAGATGCCTTCTTCTTAACAAAGACTGTGGTTTTTCCCATCTAGCTGCCAACCATAGGCATCCCAAAATAATAGTATTTTCAACAGGCATTCAAAGAGAACAGAGATGCCTGAGTAGTCAAGAAATGCCTCAGCTGGTGAGTACAGTAGGCAAGTTTTACTTTTGGTATAAAAACTTCTGGGAGGGAGAAAAATTCACGCAAACGGTGAGACTTTTGAGTAAAACAAAAGACTGAAATGAAAGTGCTAGGTAATTGATAGGCAGTGTCTCAGGTCACCTGGCTGCCATCTGGCTGGGCACTGGATGAATCAATAGAATTTGTTTTGGTGATAGAGGCAGGAGAATTTGGATCAAATTCATTGTTGAGGATATTGCTTACTATTGATTCAACAATGATAATTTTGTTAGTCCTAAACTATAGAGGAAAGAAAAAGAGATTAAAAAACCCAGCAGGTATAACAGGATGATCTGGATGACTGCATGGGGGTTGGAGGCTAAAGGCAGTTGTGAGAAATTCCAGTATGGTAGTAAGATATTTCAGATTTCTTCAGTACAGACACCAAAACATCTGTACCACCACGTCCACATTTGGCAAACCTTTACTCGGAGCAGAGAACTGAGAAGTGCAATGGTCAGAAGAGATGGAACTGGAAAGTGTGTGTGGATGGACTGTCAGGGTGCCTCAGGAGGACATGGGCAGTCAAACCGAAGAAAACAGCAAAAAAAAGACTAAGAACTATACACTGTACCCAGATAGTAAGCAGAACAATAAAGAGAGGTTTTGAGCCAGCTCAGAAATGGAGCTCAGAGCTTTCTAGAGGACTGAAGCATGCCAAGAGCGTGTGTGGTTATGAAATGGCAACTGATAAGCAGGTAAAAAGATGGCAAAACCAATCCAGACAGTTACTGGTGATAAAACGATTGAACTTTGTCACTGAGACTTGTAGGTGTCTTCAGAGTGAGGCATTAAAAGGAGATTAAAGTATCATTGCCAGGGCAATGTGTGCGTTGTAATTACTGGTTTATATTCCCAGATCCTCAATCACTATTAACCCCAGTGTTCCTTGGGGCATGACAGTTTCAGATGCTTCCTCTCTGCATCCTATTCAAAACTGAACTGACTCACTGGACAGCCTGATCTGAGAAAAGGATTTCCTCCTTGTCTCCTTGGTCATTTAACTCAGACTGGTGAGAATTTTTGGTTTTCTCTCTTCTGTACCTTTCTTGGATCATTAGAAAGGAAGTTTGACAAAACCTGGATTGGTGCAGGGCTGTGTGGTGCTTGGCAACACCCCTGAGTTAGGCAGCTCTTTCAGTGCAGATTACTACAGGTTATACACCAGGAGCATGCACTGGATGGTATTGGGGAGCCTTTCCAGCTCCTGCTATCGCTGCACTGGGGAGCAGGTGTTTTCTAGGCTGAGCCAGGGAAAGGTGTAAATAGCTTGATGTTGTATTGTACGTTTTCTGCCGGTCATTAGGTAAGTGCTAGAAAAACCCACTGACTACATTCTACAGAGTAAATCTGTGTTATGGCCAACAGGATGTAGAAACACCAGGCTTTACTTGCCTTGGTAAGGCAGTCAGCCAACAGCTGTTAAATTCTAATTGCACTGTGCAGATGATAAGGAAGAAGACAAGGGTGTTACTTCTGCAGAATCATTCTAAAAACGGCCTTAAAAGTATAATAACTCGGTGCCAGGAAATTCCCCTAGAAAATGTACTGTTTGTGGTTACCAGGGCATGGCAAGAGCTTTTGATGAGAGCTGCCCAACCACAGGAGGTGTTACAAGGTTTTGTTCCCCTAGGTTAGAAACTCCTGGGAAAGCAAAAAAAGCTGCCTTGGCTCTACAGTAGTTACCACTGCCTTGCTCTCTTTCATTTGGAACTTGATCGGTTCACCAACTTTTCTTCTCAGATTGCAGTTTCAACCATCTTTAGTCATGTGAGACATTTCTTTAAAATTTTAAAACTGTCAGGAACAGTTACAAGCACTTTTTCATTCTCTAACCTTCAGGTACTTCAGCTTACAAAGCAAAGTGTAAAGGCAGTCACTTTGGATTGTTTTGTCTTTGAACAGTCTGGTATTGACTTTCCAAAATATGTGCATGTCCCACGAGTTTGTCACCTCACATAATTTAATAATCCCTAGGAAGCAGATCTTCTTTCAGCTCCCTGAATTGCCATGAATGGTGCAAATTTATCTGACCAGCATGAAAGATTTTTCATATAATCTGATTCTTTCATATCTATCTAAATATCTCCATTATTTTAAACATAACTTCATTTTCATTTGGTTTTATCATTGCTAGAATTCTAGGTAAGCTCAAAAGTCAGAAATTGGGATTTTTTTTTTCAGTAAAACAGATAATTACACAACCTTGCTGTAAGAGTGCTAGTGGAACATCAGCCCATTATGCTCCCTTAATGAGCCTCACTTTGGCTTTGATCAGTTTCCTGTGTTCTTTAATATCATGTTCACATGGACCAGTCAACACAATTCAGTTTCTCACTTCATCCTTAGTTGCTGCTTCACTTAGACCAGAGCGTGCAATGTATGAAATCAGTGATTGCTTTTTCTCCTTTTAGATTCAAAAGTGTCCCCAATTGATTGCCAGGTGCACTGAGTTACCAAGGACAAATCTATAGTTTTGCTAATAAAGAACCTTCTTTTAAAAGGGCATCTTGACATCACCTGGGTTTGGGGTGAGGAGAGAGACAATAATGTGCCTTTTATGTGTTCTAAGATAATTTGCAACAAAATTAGAGAATTTGTTGAATAATGCCCACAATGCATTGAAGGTGTGGAGCTACCTGGGAGTAACTGTGATGCTTATGCAATTTAAAATTTAGGTGTAGGCGCTAGGAAGGGGAGAAAAGCAGCTCTCAACCCTTGTCCCTTCAGAGAGCTTAATTGCTCATTAGGAATAACCATGGCAACAGTTACCATGCCCCATTAATCCATCACACAAGTGGCCAGCACCAGCTGCTTCAAGTTAAGGCAGGAGAGGACCCTGCAAGAGAGTCAGTATTCCCCTAGCTGAAAATCCTTCTTTCTTCATCTAAAAATCTGCCCAACATTCACCAAATTGGTGAACTATCAGTATTTCATAGCATTGAGTTCCCCGAGTTCACCATGCCCTATTAAAAAGAAAACCCATGTTGCCATTAAGAAAATGGTCAAATGCAATAGAACCGTTTTCTCATCCGCTCCTATTCACGACTTGTTAATATTTTTATATTTTTGTACAGGGGTCATTACTGTTTATACAACAGAACTCCTTTTTTTTTTTTTTTTTTTTTCTTTTATATTACACTGAACATGTAAAAACTCAGTGTGAATTAGAAAATCTTCATTTCTAGAAGTCTCTAGTACTTAACTGGAGAGGGAATGAAAGCTGAAGCTGCTTAAGTGTCCTTAAACCCCTGTGTATTGGGAACAGAATGATACAAACTCAAACTTCTTAAAACAAGATTTATTGGCACAAACATACATGTTACAAATGTCTACGATATTCTTGGAAAATATGTTCGCCACTTCAAAAAAATCACTGTTCACAGAAAAGTACAGTAATATCAAACTTTATAAGTCACCACAATTTCAGCATCAAAATACATGCATTTTATCATTTATAAATGAAATTCCACTGACCTCCAGGTAAAGCACTTTAAGAAATGTCCTGGTCTCCACAACATTATTTTTTTTTTTCCTCTCCAGATCATTCCAATAAGGTGCAAATGGATTGTTTTTTGTAGAGGCACAAATCACAGCTCCTTGCTCAGTACAGCTGAGTCTATGAGGTGAGAGATGCTGTTCTCAGCACAGACTTTCAGGTCCTTTCTGAGTGCGTTACTACAGAGCTTAACACCACTGTGTGGCCTTTAAAACAATGCAATTAGGGATTTGGTCTGGAGTTTGGGCTTTTAAATGGGCAACTGAAAACTTATTTCTGATTATTCCCTTTACAGGAAGTAAAGCTTGAAGAATTACAAGGAAAGAGGTAGAAGAAAGGTTTTTATTTTGCACTGCCATTCCATCAGCATTTGAACCAGGTGTGGCATTGCCAAGGATACTTGTGAGGAAGGAGAAAGAGTAATCTCAGTAAATCTTTTTTTTTTCTTTGGTGCCAGTCTAGTAACTTAATAGCCACTCAAAATGTTGTCACTGATCTCAGATAATAAAGAGCAAGACTTCAGCAGATGTCCTGAATCTGATTCTATGCCTATTCCAGTTTCAGTGCCAGAGAAGCAGGCTTCACACACACACACACACACACACACAGAGGGGAGAGAATGCACTGATATCCTCAGCATGATCACATCTGCCTTAGACCAATGGCAACAAGAAGGAAAGAAAATTTCTTGATGTCAGAGGAAGTTCTTTGAAAAAAGGGGGGTTGCACTTAATTCCACGAGCTCTGAATTTTACTCACTGCACAATGGAACAAAAAGGCAAAACCGTAAACCACGTGCATTTACAAAGGTCTTTCCTGCACTTGCATCAGCCTTGGTAGGGCATTGAACATACCCAGTGACACAATTTGTTGTGAAGCCATGGGCCTTGGAGATTTTCAAACCCCACCAAGACAAAACCCTTGCAAGCTGCTCCAAGCTCAAAGGCAGCCCTGCTTGGAGCAGGACATCGGAGCGGGCAACCCCAGCAGTCCTTTTCTCCCTAATTGTTTTATCATTCAAAGGAAAGGTTTTTCCTCTTCCGAATTAGAACATGGCACAGATTGCATGCCAGGTCTGGATTTAGCAAGCACAAATGAGGGTTTTTTTGTTGTGTTAAACAGAAAACAGAAATTCCCTGTATGCTTAGGCACACGTTGAAGTGGCACACGTTGAAGTCCCTTCCACACCAGGGCATGCCTTGCTCCTCACTCCAGGCTGGCGAGCGTGAGATAGCACAGTGCTGAACTGATTACACAAACACCTCCAGAGGCTGCTTCTCTGTGTTAAGACTCAAACATAAGTCATTAAGGAAAATACTAATTAGCTGGCTATGAACTCATTTCCTGTAATGAGCATAACAAGTTTATAATAAGAGTTCATATATTGCCACTTAGAGGACTTTTTATCCTGCAAAACAAACTGAAGGTTGTTCACAGTAGACGTTTCACCTCTTTCATACTTGGAAGGAGAATGTCTCACCCAAATGGCAAATGCCTGTCTACATATATAAGCGCTTCTTTGGAAAGGAGAAGGAAAAAAGGAGTTATCAAATAAAACTTTAACCTGTACACGGTTGGTGCTTCCCCCTCAGAATGTATTTTTGCAACAGACAAAGCATGTTTTTAAGTCCCACTCTTGAGTAGGAGGTGCTAATTTCTAATCTTTCAGTGATGCTGATAAACCTAATGTAATATTTTACCATGTATATGGTTGGGAGAGAGAGGATGTTTCATTTACAAAAATAATGATGTTTTTCATGACAAATAGTGAGCTATCTGTAACATTTTATTGTGCAGACCTGTGAGTGTGTCATAGCAATATTAGCATTTTATTGTCTGGGGAAAAAGTAGATGGAACATAGATTGAAGTTAGCTTTTCTAATGAGAAAATAATATTCTTTCATCTATAGTTAAGCTTTGGAAACTAATTATTTGACTGTTTTTATAGCTGCTAATTGCTTAAATAATATGTAAATAAGTAATGGTTAAACTTTATACCCATAGTCTTTACCATACATTTCTACTTTTAATCAGAATATTTTTCACATTGGGTTTCATGAAAGGATGAACTTGGATTATTTAGTAGCTTGCTAGTGGCATGGTAGTCACACTGATCACTGGAATTTTGGTTCCAGCCAAGACTACTTTTATTAATAAAGGAATTTTAACAAACTTTCAGATCAACACTGTAAATATTAATAGCTAAAGTTCTGAAAAAACTTATGCATTGTGCAGCTATGAATTTGTAGGCCCATTATATGCACTATCTCAATCCTTGGTCTTACAAAGAAAATAATTGCATCTGCCATTATTTAACTATACTTTAAACAAACCTGCAATGTATCAGGGGGAAAAATTGATTTAATTCTTTTAAAATTTTCCTCACAAAAAGCTCAGACCACCACCATGTGTTCACATATATATTACAGGAGTGTAATGGATTCAACAAAGGGATTTTTTATCCTCACCTTAGACCATTTAAAGGTGGACAAGCACAGGTACTGGGCTGGATCAAGAGTAGCTGTGTCAAAAAATTCCATCACTGAGCCCAAACTGCTCTAGGACAAAGTGGACATTGAGGCTGGATCTTTACTGCCCCAAGCACTCTGAAATCCTGATTTGACTGCAGTCCCTGACCACTGCTGCAGCTGCCAGCAGCTCCATGGCTTGGGCTAGAGTACCCCAAATGGTGCTCCCTGCAAAGAATGCTGCACCATCCTTCCTGCACCTATCTCCTGCATTGTCCAGAAAAAACTCCACCAGCTGCCATAGTTCAGTTGAAGTATTTGAATACAATAGACAAGCACTGCTTAATTGTAGTATTAAAAGGGTGCTCTTTGGTAGAGCCACTTATAAAAAGGGGTTTACTGAATGTTAGCAATATTTCACTTGGATCACTTCCCAAATGATGATATTGTGATTACCACAATATCCTTATTTGCTATTTCCTCTCGTTCCTACAAAATTAATGAAATTACTGTAACAAGAATTGTTAAATCAATTTAATTAAAATTCCAATGTAACAATTTAAGGTAGTGTGGCAAAAATGCTGCCGTTTAGCCTTCTTTTGTATCACACAATTTCGAACCAGACCCAGGTGTTGTCTGTTGTCTCTTGTTCTGCCTCAGGTGGTGTCGACCAGGGAGTGGAGGTTTGAGGAGAGCTGGATGTTGGGGGGAGGAGGTTGTGCTGAGCTCTGGCTGAGGGCAATGGTGGCAGTGTGGCAGAAGGCAGGGAGTCAACCCAGAGGGCAGAACAGCCCCACAATTCTGTGTTCCAAATACACTGCACTCCAAAACCACAATGGATTTCTAAGAGAACAGAAAGAGACGTGAAGAATAACGGAAAAGCCAGACACTATGAGAAGAGCTAAAGAATGGAGAAGGTTTTTTCCATAATTGTCTTTGTTGTTCTCTATGATATTTTCTCTTTGAGAACAACTACTTTGCCCTTTGAAGCTTATAGCACATGGCTTCTTTGGTTGAATAGAGTGTTACGTACAGACCATGAGGCTGAATTCATGTTTTGAAGCGGTGCAGGTTCTGGGTTTTGCTTTGGAGAGTTAGCAGATGTGATACACTCATGACAGAATGAGGTTACTGCGGGAGTGACTCATTGTTGAATAATCAAGTGTTTACTCCACCAAAACTGCATGTAACCAGACTGCCACAGTTCCTCTGCTTTATTCTAAGATGTAGCTTTTAAATGTCAGTGCGCCAGGAAGGAAGGTGAACTCCTTGGGTGGCTCAGATCTCTTTTTATTCATGTGTTTAAAGGCAGAGAGTCTTACGGTTCTCAATGGAGAAGAAAAACTACTGAGCACATCAATTGAGGCCCAGATTAATCAGCTGAGAAAGGGAAATTAACTGAAGACAAAACCAAACTCCTTTCCTGAAGTATTTTTGAAGTAGATCAGATGGAGAAAGAACAACTGGTGTGAGGTTCTGGTTTGGTTGTTTCATACATCCCAATCTAGTATCCCTCCTGACAATAACATTGCCATTTGAGAGACGTTCAGCCAATAATTTGTCTAGCTACTATTCTTTTGTTTTCAAACTACTTTCTTTAGCCTTTTAATTCTGCTTTTAAGGAAGCTAATTTGAGGGTGTTTGTGCTTTCTCTGGCTCAAATATATCTTGTCTAGCAACAGGGACCTAAATCAGGTGAGGAAGAGCTGGCTGGAAGAGCATCTCAGTCTTCTGATGAGATAGAGGGCCCAAAGGTTATGATCTGTTACAGGTCTAAAGTTCAGGTCAGGATGCAAATCCAGATCAAAGAGACTTTGAGGCCTTTCCCTAATACTCACTGTGTACATTGGGAGGGAGCCCAGTGCCTTATATGGCTGCTGCTTCAGCCCTCTTCCTGTTTAAAGGGCAGGAGAAGCAGGGCTGAGATGTAAGTCCTGGATCATACCCAAGTGCTCCCCAGGTTAAATGTCAATGCCAAGTCAAGAACTTGCTGTTAAGAGCTAAAATCTATTGTATTTAGACCAGAAGTAGTCCAGCTGCTCATAAAATTAAAGTAAGGTGAAGCCCTGTCAGAGGAGCAGTGACAGAAACAGAACTTTAAAAGGTCTTGCTACTCAGACAAAAGCACAGCAGATTGAGGCTGTTCTAATTCATTCCTTGCACAGTCAATAACGTCCTGCTCTTCCATCACTGAGTGTTTATATATCACTATATAAAAAGAAAAAAGCCAGATATCTTACTTGCCTAAACTGTTCCTGAGACTAACATCACGCAGGTTCCAACTGAATCAAAGTGCCAGCTTTAGAAATCCAATTGACTACATTTCTAAAT
Organism: Hirundo rustica; assembly: GCF_015227805.2. Taxonomy (NCBI): domain Eukaryota; kingdom Metazoa; phylum Chordata; class Aves; order Passeriformes; family Hirundinidae; genus Hirundo; species Hirundo rustica. The sequence continues at coordinate 1,301,574 of NC_053459.1, read as the reverse complement.
CACCCCTTGTCTTACAGACCCTAGGTTACATTCAGAATCTTTATCAGATTCTCCCATCCTCCTTCTAATAGTATTGGATTAGGTTCGACTCTGTTGGATTGACTGTGCTGTTATGTAATGCTGTCAAAGTGAAAATCAGGCCAAGTACCTCATTAGGGCTTCCACACTAAGTTTTCCTGCCAAGTTCTGTGCAACACTGGTTTTGGGTTTAAAGCCACATCTGTGTCACTGCAAGTTAACTAAATTTGAGAGAAAGTGTAATGCCCAAGCAGAACCTCAGTAGCCTGTTGATAGTGGGTGCAAGCAACACTTGCTCAAGCTCAGAAGCTGATGTAGGATCACTGACAAGATCATTGAGAAGCCAAGCAGCAGCTGACCAGCTGTTAACACCTTCCTTCCAGCCGTGCTGTGTGTGAAGGGCATCTCCTGCTGTACAGCCTCTGGGATGTACAACTGTGCTCCAGAAAGCAGAGGAGGAGCTTCTTGTAAGGATGGAATATGCAGGTCCCAAACAATGTCTAATTCTGGATAAAGCTATCAAAAGCATTGCTTCAAGCCAGAAGAGGCTTCAGTTTGGTCCCCAAGGTAGCAGTGAGAAAGCCATGGCCTTGGGGTCCCCCGAGGGTTTGCCAGGGAATCACTAAAAGGAAGCCCTTTTGTGGTGCTTTACCAGCTCAAGGCAAGAGCTGAGGCAATAGTCCGTGGTGCAAAGCAGGAGCTGAAATTTTCATCGATGGTGACTGAACAAGAATGATTTCATTTTTCATGGAAAATTTACAGGCAGGCAGTTGTAACTGCATGGACATTTCAAAGTGGAAAGCAATCAATCCTGCCTTCAACACAAATAAGATCTCCTACTGTGTTTATATAGATTGTGTTCTGCGCCAGCCTGTACATATGTGATGCTGTTGCACAATCTACGACCTTGAACAGTCCTGTATTACCATATTCTCCTTGCTGAAGGTTTAACCCTCTGCGAGAGCAGCTGAGCTCTGGGTCTGTGCAGGGAAAGACACACTTCTTCATGCTTCCTGGGCTGAATTAGACAGGTTACATGGTTTATCTCACCAATTACAACCAACCACCACAGCACAGGTAGTAGCAAACATTGAGCATACACGAGCACACCGCGGGCAAACAACTTTGAAAAGTTAAACATGTTAATTTACCATTTTTCATTACCACGCAGGAGGAAATAGTCTTTTCAGAAACATTCTAAAACCCAGTAGAAGGCAGGTTTCTTAACTCCTCCTTGGAAATTCTCACTTATATTTAGCAGTCATCCCCATTCGTTACAGTTTTGAGAGAGAATGGGTGCACATTCCACAAGGAAAAGTTTTATTCTCCACTCGCACCTAAATGTCCCACTTGGTTTAGTGAGTGAGTTGCTTGAACTACATTAGCTGGGAGGATGTGAGCTTTGCATCCTTGTAGCACTCCCTCTCCAGTTTCATTTGGGAGCTTCGTGTGTTTGTAGCTAGAGGATTCAAACTCTTTAATGTATATTTGCAGTCCTATCAGCTGAGTATCAGTTCAGCCTCCCAGAAGAGAAGGAACATCTGCATTAAGGCTCAGTGTCAGCATTTCACCCTCCTGATTGCACCACCTCCAGCAAAGGGAGGTGGTATCTTCATCTCCTCGCTCTGTTCAGTAGAGAAGCCCCGTGAGGACAGCATGCTCAACACGGGTGTGGGTGGCAGGGTGTCACTTCTAGCAGGTGATCCCTTCATATCGGCTATCCAGGTATCTTAGCAGTTTTAAAAGGCTCCTGAAGTTGGATGGCTCATTCCCCTGCCAGTGAAAGCCCATTTCTACACTGCTGTGTCACCTCACGGAGTCAGGCCTTTCATTTCTGCTACAATTTTTGTCCAGCTCATGAGGATTTCAGAATTGTTTGTTATCACCCAGCTGAAGGACTGAAGTGATCAGGGCATACCAGGACATCCATTATCACATTAGCAACTTTGAATATTCAGCTTCATTAAGACTGGGGCCACTTATGACTTAATTATATGAAGCAGTACATGTGACTGTAAAGGCATAAATATTTAGGGGGAAATGCCACTGGAACCTTTCAATTGACCATTACTTAGTCTCTCTGCAAAATTCTACTTCAGCATAATTTATATATAGATTCACAACAACAAACTGGTCAGGCCCTCCATTTTTTAAAAATCTAAAACTATGTCAAGAGAGACACTCCACAGTGGGAATATTTACACTACTATGGTCACTGTTTCTATTCCCTAATTAAACTGCAGACAAAAATCCCAACTCACCAAATAATTATTTTTTCAATTCTGTGAATTCTTTTTTGAAATTCTGAAGGAGTTATCCTAAAAAGACCTTTTTCTGAATTTCCTGGCTAAAAATTTGATTAATTAATTTTTAGTTTGGTTAAGGATGATTAAACTATTCACTGTTTTAAAAAGAAGGAAACAAGAAATTCACAAGAGCATACAAGAACTTTCTCTCAAGCCACAATATATAATTTCTTTTAATTACATCAAATGTTAGTTTCAATTAATTGAGTATAATAGGTATCTCAGCTGAGCACTTTACAAAGATGACACTATATTTTATGAACTACCCACATGCACAAATGTAAATATATATATTTTAAAGCCTATTAACACCACTTTGAACAGTGTTTCTGTTCCTTCCTCTTCCCCAGGAAAGCTTTGCTAGGCACCCTTCCCTTTCTTAGGCTCTCCCCACTGTTCCCCCTTACCTTCTTCCTGATTTTTGAATGATCCTGGCAGCAGGGACCATTTCTGCAAACTGCTGCAGAGGCAGCTTCCTCCAACAGAGCTGGGCAGCCACAGACATCACCAAGATTGCTCATGGGCTCTAAGTCAGGGCTGAATTATTGGGCATTCGCATTCAAGAGATGTCCCATGAAACCTGACATATGGTGCCTCGAGTTCTCAGCAAGGGAATGTACCTGAGTCATTTGTGACGCTTGTATTACCACTTCTGCATTTCACTGGGCTTTTTCAGGACTGTGCTAGCTAATGCTTTTTGGCTGTAATACAGGGTTTTTTCTTTCTGGCATTCCTATTGAGGCCATCTTGGTTGTTCAGAACACCATGAGGTGCTTTCCATAAGGAAAAATTTAAATCCATAAAAGATGATAAACCAGTCTTATTTATTTTCTGCGGACAATGTTTTTAGACTTGGATTCTACATCTAATCTCAAAAATGTCAGTGTTTGGTTGGCTAATTTGAAGTATGCTATCTTACATAAATACTTATAGGTATCACTCTCTTCAATGGGAGTAACGGATATATCTGACAATGGATTTTGCCATCCAACTTTAGGAGCTCAGATTGAGAATTTTGGTCCTAATCTTTGCTGCAACCTTAGATTTGGGTCCAATCCACCTGAAGTGTCCTTTTAGATAGGAGCTTCCCCACAGCTGCATTCTCTGATTCTGAGATGTTTTAGGATGCTTTTTGACATACTACAGTTTCTGAAGGTCAGTGCGTACACATTTTAAGACACAGTGATTAGACAGTGTATGGAACTACTTGGCAGTATTTAGCTGGTACAGTTTCTTGTGGAAACAACAGAATTCCAAAATACACCACACTGAATGCTTATGGGTTATTACAAGCAAAAATCCCAAGACACCGGGAATTAAAAAGCGGAGTTCAACAAAGGAACACTGATATCGTCGGCTGATATGAACAAAGTTGTGCCAAGTCTTCCTTCTTTGCTTTTTCAAGTGGAGAAATAAACTGGGAAATGAAGCAGAAGGAAAGAAAGATTAAAAAAAAAAGACAAAACCCAAGAGTTATTAAAGAGTTACTGCTGGACTTTATCTTACAGAAGCATGTGATGTCAGAGGATTGCAAACGTCTTCAGCACATCTTAGCTGAAGGAGCGTGTCTGGCACACAGTGTTCCTCTCTAGCAGACACGGGGATGCTCCTCCTGTGTCTTTGGAGGGAAAACTGGAGTAGAAAGCAGGGGGGACTGTGGCTCAAAAGCACTGACAGTGATGTCAGCTCCTGTCCCCAGCCCCAGCAGCACCTGCAAAGCCATGTGGTGTGTTGTATTGCTCCCTCCAGCAGGCAGCTTGGGCCATTCCAGAACCCATGGCAGCTTGTTGCTGTGAGGAATGGCTCAGTTTGTCTGCATCTACAGCCACCCCTTGTGCAGGGGATGAGCTTGTACCCACCCCAGTCACAGACTGGAAAAGTCACGCAGGCCTTGTCTAACAGCACTTGGATGCTTGATGTCTACAGGATTTAAACATATACTTGAGAGCTACTGTAAATAAATACAGCATTGAGTTAAATACACAAAGTCCTTCCTGATGCTGCAGTCTTTAGGCACTTATCGTAGAAGAATCAAATAGACTGAAAAAATAATCTGACAACAAATACACTCAAATCTCACTGACTTGGTACTAGATCTCACTGTGGTGAGCCAAGGCATGGGTTGAACAATGTGACACTCAGGTTTATGATTAAATACACTAAGCTCAACCCTCAACCTAACCCATGTCAAACCTGCTTTTTTTTTTTTTTTTTTCTCCCTCTTTTTTTTTTTTTTTCTTTCTTTCTTTCTTTTTAACTTACCAGGACAGGCATTCAACATTTTAAACCATGAGTGAAACAATGTTCTTATATTTGTTTCAGCCTACACTTCTATGAAGGAGTTATGAGCTATTTTGTCCACTTTTAACTTTCTTGTTAAGACTCACAGAATGCTCAGTGAGGAATATATACCCAGCAATTAGTTCAGTGGCTGCACATCTTCTTTGGTCGCTGCACTAGACTGCAGAACAAGGGCCAATCTTCCTCTTGAGTACGCAGTTAATATAGTTAATTAATATTTAACCATTTCCCATTCTTGCTGTATCAGTGTTACGAAACCCTGGAATTATTCTGGGTCACTCTGGTGCCAGCATTCATAAGGCTAATAAACTGTCACATTTATCTCATTCCATTTAGTCATGTTTACAGGTGAGCCTGTAAGCCTTCTTTACAGGAGCAACAGAGGAAAATGGAAACATGCTGAATGCCAGGCATGTAACTTGAGAGCTGGGAATTAACTCACATGCACAGTCTGGCCTTCTGGTGAATCTCTTCTGGGTTACTACCTGCATTGTGTATCTGAAGAAATCTCCCTTTCAGGAGTTAATGCCATATTACAGTTATGTCACCTAACAGCTGTTGCTAATGCAGGGTTACATAAACCAAATGTTCAGTTCCTGTCATTACAAGGTCCCCGAGTCCCTACCAGCACGACTGCTATTGTTCATTCATAGCTAACTTCCCTGCAACAACTGTGTGGAATGAGATGATCTTTTGAGAAAAAAAAAAAAAAAAAAAAAAAAAATAAGAGAAACTTTGGGCTGTCTTTTTACAACATTTGGGCATTTGAGGTGCAGAAGGATCTTCAGAAACACTGACATCTGAAATTCTAGGTGATATGGTAGAAACCAGGTAACTACACACTTTTAAAAAAAATCATCAAATGCCTGTTTGCCTGTGTGCCTTCACCCTCTTTTTATAGGCATGAGGTATTTCAAGAATTACTGTTCTTAGTAGAAAACACCAGGACTGTGGCTCTCATAATAATGAAAGGAAGATCTCTGAGACTGCACAAAAATTTATTTGAAACATAAAAAGTGAGAGCTTTTAATCCTAGGGAAAGTTATGTAACATGCTAATGTAAAAAACATTAAATGTCAACAAATTCTGCCAATATATGTCCAGGGAGTTTGCAGTAATTCTCACTATAAAAGCATAACACTAGAAGGGAAATCTCACAAATTAATCAGTTTAAATATTTTATATCCATTTTTTCATTGCTTTGGTTTTCAATGTATCAGCCACTCTTAAGTCACAAGCTATTGAGATCATAAATAAAAGAAAATGAATTACTCACTTATAATTATAATGAGAATGACTGCGCATACTACACCAAGGATGATCATCATCTATAAAAAGAAAGTTATAAGAAAGAAAAAGAGAAAGTCAGGTTTTCACATGAAAGACATAAACCCCTCAATTTGTTTGCTTTTACTTAATGACTCATTCCTCATAATTTTAACTCTTGCAAACACTCGCTGTGCCAGACTTGTTAAGGCCCCAGATTTAATGTTGATTTTAAATTCAACAATGTTGTCAAAGTTGGCCAGTTCTTGCCCATCAGCTAAAGATGCAGTGGCCAAACTCAACCATTCCCGGCAGTAAAGAAAAACTCAATTCCCAAAGTAAAATAATTCCAGTGTCTGGGTTCACATGTGGCCACGTACCACCTTATACCAGAGTCACCTCATCCCTTTTCCCCACATTCCTGGATGTCGCTAGAAGACACAAAGAGAAATTATAATCACTCTTAAGTTGTTACCATGGCTTGTCACGGTTTTGTTTTCTGGTTATGGAGAAATGTGAGATGTTTTTCCCTGCCCTGACCATAGAGTGGTTTTCGGGGGGAGGACAGGGACCTAGCAAAAAGCTGGCTGGGATATTGGCAGCTGAGTTGGCCAATGGGAAATGTCGATGTGACTTTGGAAAGGACATTTAAAACTAACCTGCTGCGGATCCGTCCCTCTCTCGCTTTGGAAATCAGCAATGAGGTAACATCGGAGGCGGTGGGCGGCCCCAGGCAGGGCCCTGCTGCCCCTCTGCGTGACTGGGCCGGGCTCAGCCGGGCCTCTGAGGGCCGCTGCCCGCACAGGGAGAGCCTGGGCCGGCTGAGCCCTTTCCCCTGCTGCCGGCAGGGAAGGAATCGGCTGCAGCTCGGCAGTGCTGGCCATGTGCTCGGACCAAGGCAGAAGGGGCCAAGCCATGGCCCAGCTTAATCACTGCCGGCAGCGGAGAAAGCAAACCTGCAGCTCCATAACAACTCTGAGCCGAGCCGCCCTGGGTGAGACCGAGGGGTGGGAAAAAAGGGACATCTACCAGCTTCCTCCATCAGCACAGCTTGGCATTTTTTTCTTGCAGCTCTTGCAGCCCGAGGCCTGCATATGGCCCTTGCAAGCCCGGGCAGATTTAATCCTTTCCTAACAACATGGAGTTTTAAAGCACAACTCTTCCTTAAGAGAAAGAAGAAAGAAAACAGAGGGTACATAGAACAGACACCACATGAAGTTAGTGGATTAGAAGTGAAAGAACTGATAATATTGGAATAGGATTGAAGAAGTGGACGTTTGTAACTGGACTTCTCTAAGGTCAACTATGGAGAAAAAACCTGTTCTTTGTAGCATCTTAGTGTTGTTGGGGAGAATGCTAATTCTGATCAAAATTGAGGACTGATGTGATTGAGATTTAATTGAGAACTTTAAAGCCCCTGCTCCTGGGTTAAAAGGAGGACTCAGCCTTTGAGGCAAAGATGATTTTAGACTAGAGGAAGTATTCGCAAATAGTACCCCAGATACACTGAGAAGATTTGCTGATAGAACATCACAGTCTGCAAAAACTCTGGGTTGCAGCAGATGTGTAACATTGGGAGCACTGGACTATTTTGTCTTGTAGCAAACATCTCCATAAAACACCCTAGAGAGACTCTTCTCCTAAAATAATGAGTGATTATGTTTAAATAGTGAAACTGACTGAAAATCACAAGTTGTGTTTTTCTATGTTGTTTAATAAGAAAGTTAATAGTTTGTAAAGGGAGAGAAAGGTGTTTTAAAGTGTCATTTTGTTTTAGTTTAAGTTTTCTTTTTCTCAGCTTTTTTTTTTTCATTCTTTTAGTGTGTGTTAATAAAACTATTTTTTGTTCATTTTTAAGCTTAAGCCTGCTTTGGTTTTTTTCTCCTAATCTCTCCCTCCCACAGAAAGAGAATAAATACTAAAACCCCTACAGTTGTCCAGAACAGAAGAAGAAAACTTTATTTAGATGACCTCACTTATACAGATTCTGGACAATGACCAGGGATTGGAGAACAAAGTTACCACCTCTCCATCACACTGGCTATCCTAGAAGTCAATCAATTGTCCCTCATCAGAGAGGAATGTGAAAAACAACCACTTGTTTATGTTACAAGAGTGAGAAGACTCCACTAGGAATGTAAACATTCAGAGAAGGCTAATAGAATATAGTAACACCTGGAATCAGTGAAGAGGCAGCTGGAGATGGCTGAAGCCCAGCCCTGTTTGTGCTGCTCCGTGTGCTGGTGCTCTTGGGATAGGAAGCCCGTGTCAGCCAGAAGAGTTTCCAGCATGTTCTCTTGGGAACAGCTCACTGCAAAGCAGGAGCCTGCTCCCCCAGGAACAGGTGGAGCAGATGCAGCTGTGCACAGCCCACACCAGCTCTGAGCTGGCTCAGAGGCCCCACCTGAGAGTCACTGAAAGCTAACAAGCCCTCCAGGGATGCTGCAGCCCAGTTGCCATTATTACTCCAGAGATTAGAAAAACTGTAAAACAACAAACATGGGCATATCAAATCAAGGCCTTTGTTCCTCCTGACATGAGAACAGACCCAACCATTGGCTTGCAGGAGGTTGTTTGTTTGGTTTTTTTTTCATTTCCTCCCTCTCTTTCCAGATTTTGTGAGCCAGAGGAAGGACAGGGAGATTGTTTGTCAGGAGAAAGCAGGAAGGGACAATGAGGAAAGGAGAATGAGGGTAGGTTTGAAGAAGCAATGCAGCGCAGATTACTGTGGTGACTGCAGTCACATGGGTGAACCTAATTCAAAATTTGTGCTTGTAACTCCCAAAAGCCCTGCTTCCTGCACTTCTAGGTATATCAGTTAGGCAACAGCTAAGGAGGCCCAGAGGACCTGCTCAGCTAAATTTCTAACCTAGATCATTTTATTTCTGGAGTGTTTTTACATGTAGTTTACCCAGAATATTTTGACTTGCTTTACATGTCATAGCACTGTGGATTGAAGGGACAAAGCAGACAGCAGGCTAGCAAGGGATACATGTGGGATTCTCCTTTGGGAACAGCTGGTTTTGTTTAGGTGGGCACAAGTAGTCAGCTGCAAAGTTGGTACTGGAAACGGAAATGAAGCTGAACTTTTGGCACAGTGTTCATGGTGGTGGTGCATGAGTAGGAAGAAGCAAAGACATGAGTCTGAGGAGAGTAAGAGGAGATGCAGTTTCTGGGTCCAAAATCCACAAATACTGGAGAAGGTCTGAAAAAGCAAAGGAGAGTTTCTCTCTTCCCTTGGGAAAGGATTAGACTTTGAAGATGGCAGGGAAGGCAGCTGGTTGATGAAAGTCCTGCTCTATCCTACCCAGCCCTTCTTTATAAGAGACTTTAATTTCTTCCCTTCTCACAGAAGTCTGTGGAATCCAGTTTTGGGTACTTTTTATGGTTTGCCATCCTGAAGGAAAATCAAATCAATGATCCCCCTCAAGGAAAAAGCTTCTTTTCTCCCACTCTTAGAATTCACTGCACCTGATCAGTTTTTGTGCTCCACACAGAGAATTGACATGGAATTATTTCCCATCCCTATTTGAAGGCACTGGGGAAGCATCAAAAGTTGTATCTACATTTTATATACTGCAGAACTTATGAGTTCTGGTAAAGATCAAAGTTGTTTGACTTCTGGAGCCTCGAGGTCAAAGCACCTTTTTCTCACCTTGACAAGAAGAGATGACTCAGAGGTGCCATTTTGCAGGCAAAGTCCCACTAAATGCAAGTGAAAGCAATTCCTGCCATGAAGCAATTCCCAACACGGATTTATATTCCTTACCTTGCAATTTTTCCACCAGTATTTCCTCTTCAGTTTGGCTGCACTGGTCTCAAACTGTGAGGCACCTGCTTGCAATGCATCTGCCCGGTTGTCAAGCTCCGACAGCTTCTGGTCCCTTTCCAGCACCTTGTCCACGTTCATTCTCATGATGTCCACCACCTGCGAGGGCACAGACCCACCTGAGTCTCCTCCCACAGGAAAGCTGAGGGACACCCATCTGTTCACACCCTGGAATGTCACGCCTCATCCTAAACCCAGCCTTTTCCCATTATGGTGTGTGATGGGCAGTGCCTCAAAATCCCAGCCTGTGGAACCACACTCAGTGAGCTACACTGTGCTGGATGCCCTTTCAGGCAGAAAATAAAGAGACATCATGAAATACCACTGTTAGTTTCATTAAAGTTTTTGACTTCTTTTATACGGATACAAAAATGAGATGAAGATCTCTATACCACAACTTGACATCACTAAGGACAAGCTATTATTTTCCTTGTACAGTTAATACCTTCCTTACCTGAAGCAGAGAAACCAGCCAGATAGAGGCCAGTCTAAAGGGAACTGTATGCATTTCCTCACAAAAAAAAAAAAAAAAAAAAAAAAAAAAAAAAAAAAAAAAAAAAATCATTCTGCAGATCTTTGGGGAAGATGACTTCTCAGCCATGATTTGAAGTCCTGCTTGAAACTAGAGGAGAACATTTTACCTGAGCAAATTCAGCCCAAGGAGTGGCAGAGAGCTCATGCCACCTTATTGCACAGCCAGTATACGATAGGCAAGGGCTGTTCACACATGCATTTTATGTGTTAGGTAAGACGAAAATCCTCTTCTAGCAAGCCAATAACTAAATGGAAATCTAGAAATTCACCAGAATGCAAATGTCAGTGTCACAATCTCAGTAAAGTTGTGTCCAATTTTTCTAGCAGTGAATAAGGATGATGGTCTGTTAATTCTCACACTCTATAATAAGGAATTCCATGTCATACATATTTAATAGAATTTAACTATTACCTGCAAAAATCTAGAATTATTTAAAGAACACATTATTCAAGTACAGTGAGATGAAATTGGTAGTGAAAGAATCTTTAACAGGACTGCCAGAAGGTCTCAAAAGATTTGTTTCACTTGTCTACTAAACCAAAATGAAATATTTTGGTCAACCCAAATTTTCTTACTTGCCTTTCCAAACCAAAACCTTCCAAGCACTTGGCTTCATATAAAATAATAATAGTTTTTAAAATTATTGATTTCTCAGCTAGTATTTAGTTGACTTTTATCTTGGTACAATGATTTGTAGTGAAAATGTAAAACTATTTGAAAATTCTGAAACAAAACACTATTTCCTAACTATTCTCTTAGATTTGTGGGATTTTTGTTGTTGTTGTTGTTGTCCGTTTGTGTTTTTGTTTCGTTTGTTTCACCAGAACTACTTACTGAATCTAACCTGGCTGCAGTGAACACTTGTCCAGGTGAGATTTCATTTTTTGTCAAATAAATAAAGGTTGGGCTCTCCCTTAGGACATAAGCTCTACCATGTCTAGAGGAATCAGGTGGGATTCCTGCTGGAGGTAGAGGAGTGGCTGCAGCGCTCCGCGGGCACTGGTGTGGCGTTGGGAGGATCGGCGCGCTGGTGTGGCGTTGGGAGGATCGGCGCACTGGTGTGGCATTGGGAGGACTGGTGTGGCGTTGGGAGGATCGGCGCTCTGGTGCGGCGTTGGGAGGATCGGCGCTCTGGTGCGGCGTTGGGAGGATCGGCGCGCCGGGGCGGCGTTGGGAGGATCGGCGCGCCGGGGCGGCGTTGGGAGGATCGGCGCGCCGGGGCGGCGTTGGGAGGATCGGCGCGGTGGTGCGGCGTTAGGAGGATCGGCGCGGTGGTGCGGCGTTGGGAGGATCGGCGCGCTTGTGCGGCGTTGGGAGGATCGGCGCGCTTGTGCGGCGTTGGGAGGATCGGCGCGCCGGGGCGGCATTGGGAGGATCGGCGCTCTGGAGCGGCGTTAGGAGGATCGGCGCGGTGGTGCGGCGTTGGGAGGATCGGCGCGGTGGTGCGGCGTTGGGAGGATCGGCGCGCCGGGGCGGCGTTGGGAGGATCGGCACTCTGGGGCGGCGTTGGGAGGATCGGCGCTCTGGAGCGGCGTTGGGAGGATCGGCGCGGTGGTGCGGTGTTGGGAGGATCGGCGCGCCGGGGCGGCGTTGGGAGGATCGGCGCTCTGGAGCGGCGTTGGGAGGATCGGCGCGCCGGGGCGGTGTTGGGAGGATCGGCGCGCCGGGGCGGCGTTGGGAGGATCGGCGCGCCGGGGCGGCGTTGGGAGGATCGGCGCGGTGGTGCGGCGTTGGGAGGATCGGCGCGCCGGGGCGGCGTTGGGAGGATCGGCGCGGTGGTGCGGCGTTGGGAGGATCGGCGCGCCGGGGCGGCGTTGGGAGGATCGGCACTCTGGGGCGGCGTTGGGAGGATCGGCGCTCTGGAGCGGCGTTGGGAGGATCGGCGCGGTGGTGCGGTGTTGGGAGGATCGGCGCGCCGGGGCGGCGTTGGGAGGATCGGCACTCTGGGGCGGCGTTGGGAGGATCGGCGCTCTGGAGCGGCGTTGGGAGGATCGGCGCGGTGGTGCGGTGTTGGGAGGATCGGCGCGCCGGGGCGGCGTTGGGAGGATCGGCGCGCCGGGGCGGCGTTGGGAGGATCGGCGCGGTGGTGCGGCGTTGGGAGGATCGGCGCGCCGGGGCGGCGTTGGGAGGATCGGCGCGGTGGTGCGGCGTTGGGAGGATCGGCGCTGGTGCGGAGCCGGTTCCCAGCGCTGCCCGCGCCTCTGCTGCCACCTGCAGGTGACGGCAGCGGACGGAAAGAGCCGCGAGAAATCGGGAAAAACGGCTCAGCGAGGCTCGGCCAAAGCCAGACACGGTTAAGAGATGAAAGGGGTTTTACTTGGTTATTTAATAAGTATCTTTATGCTAGTGATGCCTTAGGATTTTAGCTTTTATATTGTTCAAGTTCTGTACTGCTTTACTCTAAAGCTCCACAGCCTGTCAGTTACTGTTCTCCGGTTTTATTCAGACAGTTCCTCTCTAGGCCTGAAACTCAAGGACACCTCACTGTCTCAGGCCCTGAAAAGTAAAAACAAAAGTGAATTGGGGGGAGCAAACTGGGGGTGAATGACTTCATTACCTGAAGCTGGAATTGGAACATTCATCCCTGAGATGTAAATGGACTAAACTTATAATTGTCTGAAAAACCCCTGACCATCGTCCACCTTGGGTGTGGCCTCTGGGAGGCTCTGACTGCCCAAGGTGTATCTGTTGAAGGCCTTTAATAAACACTCACTTGATTCTCTTAATCTGGTCTGGCCTCTGTTCTAGGGTACAACAGTTTGTCAAGGTGGCATATGCCAAAATGCACACACACAGTAGATCATGTATATATATTTATAAACCTTGCAAATTAGTTTATCTAACAAAGATGCCTCAATGAGAGGCTTAAATAAATGGTGTGACATCTCCCTATTCTAAAGTGTTCCTCCTAGATGGGCCTAGTTTTATTTTACAGGATATGTTTTAGAGAGGGCCTTGGTATCTCAAGACTTCATAAACCTTTCCAGTCCCCCAACTGCTGTAAGACTTTTGACATGTTTGGTCTTCTGGCCTAGCAAAGTACCAGACTATGTTAAAATATAAAGTTTAAAAAATTATAAATATGCATGTCAAGGGTATTGAGAATACATAAAAGTTATATAAAAAGGAAAAGTGAAAAATCACCATGGCATCACCACACTGGATCCCTTAACGTCACAGGCCAGGGTCACCCCAGCGACCTCAGAGTGCTGGAAGTGCCTCCCTTGGCTATTCTTGTGTTGTGATTTCCCTGTTAAAAAGGACCTGCTGACCATGTGCTATCAATTCCAAACCCATGAAAAATTCTTCACTGAAAGGGTGACTGGGCACTGGAATTGTCTGCCCAGGGAGAGGTGGAGTCACTGTCCCTGGAGGTGTTTAAAAATGCCTGGACGTGGCACTCAGTGCCATGGTTTGGTTGATGAGGGGGTGTGTCCTGGGGTGACTGTGTATCCCCAATCGTCTGTTGGGTGCAGGGGGGGAGGGCAAGCGCGGTTTGTTTTTCCCCAGGAAAACTCTGCTCATCGGAGTGACCTTGAAGCGTGGGAGTTGGAACACGGCAAGACGAAAGAAGCTCTGTTGTTTTTTCCCCGGCAGTTAGTTAGTTTAGTGCTAGAGTAGTTAGAAGCTGTAGAATAGCTGAAGCTTTTTGCTTTTTTTTCTTTTCTTTTTTGTCCTTTTTTTCCTTCCTTTTTGCTTTTTTTGCCCTCTCCTCGGAACTGTTCCAACCTCTCCGGACTAAGGACCTGGGGAAGCACCGGGGGCCTCCACCGGGGACCCACCCCACCAAGACCAGCCCTGCACATCTCCTTTTCTCCCAACGTCAGCAGAGACGGAGCGGTGGAGCACAGTGACGACCCTCAAGAGGAGACTTTCTTTAAGTTTGTTATCCCTCCGTAAGCGGCACGAAGCTCTTGTCATCGGGTATTGTGCTGGGAGTGCTTTGCCTGTTTAATAAACAGGTTTTTTCCACTTCTCTCTGAGGAAATCTTTTTTCCCGAACTGGTTGGAGGAGGGGAGGGGGGCCCCGTGGGAGGGTTTCTCCCAAAATCTGCCTGAAACCACCACAGGGTGTTAGGTCATAGGTTGGACTGGATGATCTTAAGGGTCTTTTCCAACCTAGTTCATTCTGTGATTCCATATCAACTGCAGCCTCTCTCTCAAATGTAAGGCAAAACCCCCCAAGAATCCTGAATTTCACCCACATAATCCTCAAATCCAAGAACTACTTATTGTCCCCTCATACTGGGCAAGAGTAACAGCCAAAATTATGTTGTCATCTCCACAAAAAGACAGATTTTCATGGGTCTAAATGAAAAGAGTCAGAATACAGAGTATCTTAAACACAAAGCAGGGGTTCACTATCCTCACTGAGGATAAGGATCCATCTTTAAGGATCTACTTGAAGAGTCCTATGTATCAGAGCCCAGGCATCACTCATTTTAAGATAATAAAAGACAATTTTTATCATATTTTAGGGGCAGTTAATTTTGCTGTCATTCACATAAACAATTACAGGACCACCATGATGTAACATTTTCAGTACAAGAAGTTTATTTCATTATTTTGACCAAAGACAAAAGCTAAAATCCTTTTTTCCACTGGAAGAAGAAATAAAGATAACCTAGTTTAGATATTTCTACAACCAGAGGATATTGTGAACACATCTAAGCACCAACAATGGGGAGGCCAGAAAGACACTGTTCCAGATTTTCAACAAAGAAAAGCTTCTCAAAAAGACAAAGCCCATTTTGACAGATGTATTTAACTCATCTTAAGAAATGGATTTGAGTTGAATATTTTGAGGTCTTCTCTACTACCTTTAAAGCATGCTCGAAGCTTTTGAAAATAGAGGCTGTTATGCATGTACGTACATATTTTCTAATGTGTATTTTATCAAATTGGCATTTAAAAATCACACAAGCTCTGTGAGCTTCACCATAGTCAGTAAGAGATGAGTTACTTCAGTCTTTGGAGGGGTTTAACAATATTCTTTCCTTAATACCCAGCACACAAATGCACACAACAGGTGTGTAAGGATGCTACAGCTGCTACTGTCCTGGTACGCTCAGGGACTGCACCCGAGAGCAGTGGTGTGCTCACTATTCCCATTCCCAGTGCAGTTGGATGGACACTGGCATTACAGCCAAGACAAGAATTTAAGGATCCAAGCTGGACCGGGTACATGGTCCTCCAAGATCAAGAAAAGGAGTGGTGATTTGTTAAAGATGCTGTTATGACATCATGTGTGGGTGGCTTTTTTTCCAGAATAAATTGTGATGATTAATCAATAGAGCTTTAGCTAATGAACACCACCCTCAGTGCCTCAATTCTGATGGTTTTAGTCTATCTATGAGAAGCTGATGGTCTGTCTCAACAGTCTGTGAAATTAGCATCTAACCTTTAGGAGAGCAGGAGCACACTACAAGAGCTGCTTCCACTATGACATTTCCTCCTAACCAGACTGACTGGGAGAAATTCCTGAACTGGCACCAATGCCCACATTTAATCTGCAAAATTGTTCCTGGTACAGGGCTGTTTATATTCAGGATCTCTCTTGTACTCTCTGCTGTCACCGAGACACACAAAGCAGTCACACACAGACAAGAGATTTCGCAAGGCAGAGGTCCTTCTGAACCAGCTCCCAGCTGAGAGAGCAGAGAGAAGAGAGCCCCTTTGTTTATTTTTTACTTTTTATACATTTCTGGGTCTAGCAGAAGATTGGCTTTTGGGGGTTTCCACCCCTCAGCCTCAGTGGCCAGACCAATTGTCAGTTACAATTGTTTTCAGGTTAGAAATATGCAAACAAAGGACAGAGAATGAAAAACAAAGGATTTGTTTATGTTACATCTGTGGGAAAGGTAGAAAACTGCTCTAATATTCTACAGTAACTAAAAGATCTGACTCCATTTAAGAAAATCAAAAGGCTCAGAAAAACCAGGGTAACACTCTGCCTCCTTTGATAGATCTCATTTCCTAGACCCACTGCCTTCAAATGGGCAGGAGCTGCACAAGGGAGGAAGCCAAGCAGATGTCCTGGAGCCACTTACCTCGTCCACCTGGGCCTGTGTCTGCTGCAGCCGCTTGTTGCTGGACACATTGGTGGCAGGAGGGGGCCCTGCAGCCCCTGCAGCACCGCTGGGACCCTGGGCAGAAGCTGGAACAGACCTAGAGCAAAACCAGAGAACCTAAGTGACAAAAACCATCTTTACTTATTCACTGCCCCTTTTCTGGAAAAGTAAAAAGTACCTATCTCTTCAAAGAACTTTTGAAGTTTCAAAGTACCTTCTTCTTCAAAGAACTTTTCCATTGTTTCAACCCATGTTTTCCATTCCTGGATCACAACCCTACTGTTCCATTCCTTCTCATACCACAATCAGTTTTTACACTATTTCCTGATGGGACTTTATCAAACTCTACCACCTCCCTTGCTGCTTTTTTAAATGGCAAACAATTCAGATTATCTACCCTAAAGCTGGCCAATGGCCAAACTGATCATGATGCCTTAAGTTTTATCTTTGATGTTTTCTAGATTCTGTGCTGCGCAGGGGTGCAGTTCTGACCTCAAATTCGGGGTCACTCAGCTCTGCACAGAGCAGGGACACAAAACAAATCCTTTTCCTGCTGGACACCAAGGACAACTTTCAGGCCCAAAAGCACAAACAAGGGTGGCTGGAGGGAGGAACAAGAAGGATGGGACTGCATAACCTGGAGCTGTAACTGGACAATTAAACCCCAATATGCAAATGGACCAAAACTTATGAAAGTGGAGACCTCGTGACCTGTGGTCCATTTTGTGACCATTTTGGGTCCATTTTTTGTGACCATTTTGGGTCCACCTTGGGTGTAGCCCTGGTCAGGCTCTTGCCCTGCCCAAGTTGTATCCTAAACACCTTTCAATAAATACCTGCTTTATTCTCTGGCTCTGCCCAGTCTCTGTTCCAGGTCAGCCTTCCCAAGGCAGCACCAGCACCAGGCCTGGCTAGCAGGGCAGCGCTTATGTCCCACCTGGGGAGCCCCCTCTGCTCTGGGTGCTTTGGGATAATGCAGTAAAAGATGGGCTGTGTCCTTGTGCTCCCTCTCAGTGTGCAGAGTAAAGCACTGCCCTGCTCCTCGTGCTTGGACTTCACCAACCAAAGACAAACAGAAGGAAACAAACAGACACAGAAGGTGATCACATCCATCACAAACAGAAGGAAAGGAAAAAGAAACAGAGGGGGAAGTGGGAGTCAGAATTGCACTCCCGTGGGGTCAGTCATCTCTGGCATGCTGACCCTCCCCAGTCCTGGTCACCAAATGTCCCACCAGAGCAGCTTCATCATATCCACAGCCCCTGGAGGAGTATTTGCAGCACTGCTGTATACAGAGCCCCAATCTTCTGCAGAGAAGCTCTTAAGCTTCAGCACTGGCTTTCTCCAGTTTGCTCTATAACAAAGGACAAAACAAAATGTCCTGAAAATCCAGCAACAGCTCTGGTCTGTCTCAGAGAATGAGTTTGTGTAGACAAATCACCCCACCAGCCTGAGCAGGGTCCCTGAACCTCAGCCAGTCATCCTTCACAGCCATATTCTAACCTGAGAAACCTCCCCTCTCCTTTCAAGGGACCCCTCTCACTCCTTCCCTCAGGGAAATAAAACCCTTCCTGCAGCTGCAGAGGAAATCCCTGAGCATGTGAACTGAAAAATATCACAAATCCCACTCATGCATTACCAATGCCACCCCACAGTGACAGACTGAGAGAACACAGTGTTTCTCTGTGAATCATTCCCTTCTACATCCTGGGGTCTGATTAATGCTGCTGGAATTATGGCCTCATTAATATGCTGTCAAAATGCCCAGGGGCACTAAAGTTAGCTCCCCAAAGGTATCTTAAACTGCAGAATTCAGTTTGACAGTATTGCCTGGGGGCTGAGGTCCCTGCGGATAGCACTGACCCTCAGAAACTCCCAGAGATGGAGCAGCTGTTTGCAGACCTGCAGCACTGCTGTAGCTTACACTTCACTTTTTAACTGGGGATGAGGATGTCATTAGCAAGCTTGAGCTGAAAGAGAAGAAACTGAGCCATGCACCCCTTGCTTATCCTTTGAGGACATCACAGCCACCACTAAAAACATAAAAAACAGATGCTGCTGCCACCTGCAAGGCAATCACTCCACCAATGGCCATGAGGCAGCATCCCAACAGGATTTATTTTGAGTTACAAAGGATCAAAATCTGACTACAATGTACATCACACAACGCAAAACAAGATCTCCCTGGAGGCATCAACAGCCTCAAAGGGAAATCCCAGTACAACAACAGAGATAAAACTGAAATTGTAAAACTTCTTTGCTGTTAAGGAAGTAAATAGGCATTTTCCCAACGAACACAAGCAGGATTTTTTCTGTGGAAACACGGTGTCACTACTACAAATGTCAAGAGAGCTGCTCTCTTGAGTTGGAATGCCAGAGCCTACAGAAGAGGAGTATGTGAGAGGAGTTTTTTCCTGCCACATGTTTTGCTGTAAGCAGAGCTTATAAATTCAATGAAGTTCTTGGTCAGAGCTATGAGATAACCCCAATGTTTGGAGCTCTGCCATGTATCTTTTCTGCCTAGTAATTCTCATCTTTTCTTTGCACCTCCCAAGCTGTCCTTAAAATGACTTGACATACAGTAGATGTATACCTAAATGCCTAAACACTTTCACGGTTGTTCTCTCCCAGCATTCTTGCTGCCATCTAATTCGGTTTCGATTGCATTTTCTGGGGCTTCTCTGCTCCCTGCACAAGGGAGGAAATGATGGGAAGAACAGGTGTTTTTACAGTTGTCCTGACCATGCAGCAGGAGTTCCTGCAACCACCAAAGAGAGATGGCAATCTTTACAGTAAGGCACAGCAAGCTCGTAATTAACATACCTGAAATTAATTACCTGAAATCTAATCTAAGCTTTCTGGTAAAGGAGGGGAGTGAAGGCCTGCGTCACTTGAAAGCACAGATTCTCTGTGATATCATAGAGCAAAAATTCTAGAATTAAAGTCCAGCCTACATTTACATAATTCTTCCTGCATTTACATAATTCTTCTATTATTGCCTCTGTACCATGTCATATCAGCTTATAATTTCTCAGAAGCATTATTCAAAGAAATTTATGCAAAAATATTAGCTCTATGTCGTAGAAGTTTCCTTTTGGAATACATGAAGCATCACAACTTTAAAGTACAATTTCTCATGATCTGGCATGCTTTTGAGGAGCTACAAAAGAATGCAAAATCCATATAAAAGTTCCATCACTAGCCATCAGACTTGTGTAGCTATTTTTAGGAAAAGGAGAAAAATTACCATTGGTGCTGAGAACTGCCATTCCCAAGAAGAAGTCGGATTAATTTTGAAAGAGGAACAAAATTCTGTTCTTGTTGGTGGAAAAGGGTATGAATCCCTAGCAAATACTCTTAAATGGCAACCACTCTGTGACAGCAGAGCACAAGCCAGGTCTGGATCAGTCAGCACACGAGCAACCCAACAGACCGAAAGCAGTGCAGGCTCTGTGTTTGCAGCCACCTTGGAAGAAACATCCAGGGACATTCTGGGTGATTCAGCAAAATGGTCTCAGCTGACTCAGACATCCTCTGTTCTTCCAGTTGGGCCTGAAACTGTTAGGTCAAATTCATGACTAAGAGATTTGTCATCTCGCTGAGATGTTTTGGAAGCAACTTGCTATTTAGATCTGACAGTCAAAGGCAGCTGCAGCTCTTAATTAAAAGAGAATTGGAGGTAGCCAGTGTTTCTGTTTTGCATTTCAGCTCTGGCTGAAAAAAACACTAAGGATGATTGTGTATCTAATATTTTGGGAAATCATCTGACACACACTCATTTTTGTTCATATGTGTGAGCTACACAGCAGAATTTTTTCACTTAGTCAGTCTAGGGAAGGGAGTCGCACGATGCAAATACCAGGAGGATGCCAGGCCACCACTGTGCCTTGGCACAGCTTGCATGAGGACCTCCAAGGCTGCTTTCAGCATCTTCTTTTATCCATCCAAAGTGCTTTTTAAAGCCTCCAACTACAGGACCAAATCCCTCCAAAGTCTTTATCCTAACAACACTGCACTAAGCTAAGGAAAAGCTGTTATCCCTACATATGGCTGGAAACAGGTACAAGGAGATGAAGGGAATTCTCCATGGCACAGAAAGCCTGTGGCAGAGCAGCCCAGCCCTCTTCATTGTCTTCCTCCTGCTCCTCTCCAGCTCTGACCCAAGGCAAAGCTCTCAACCTGTTTCTAACAGCAGGAGTTATTTTCTACCGCTCAGACTCAAACAGTGAGAAAACACAGCTAAAGGTGGTAGCACCTGGAAAGTGAGAAGCACGTCAGACAGCTTTAGGGGGTGTCAGCTGGCAAAGCTCAGAGGAGGGGTGGTGAATGTGCATCCGTGCAGCAGATCTGATTAATGATCCCTACCAAAAATGAAACGAAGCAGACAATTCTTGAGGAGCCCCAGTCAGTCCTCTTTCCTCAAACTCTTTCCCTGTTGTTCAAATAAAACAAAACTGCACTACCTCTCTTCCCTTTTAGTTTGGGGGGTGGGGTTGTTGTATTTTTTTTGTTGGGTTTTTTTGTGTTTGTTGGTGGTTTTTTTGTTGTTGGTTTTTTTGTGTTTGTTGGGTTTTTTGTTGTTGTTTTGGTTTTTGGGTTTTTTTTTGGTTTTTTTGTTTTTTTGCTGTTTGTTTTTGTTTTTTCTGTTCAGATATCATATTTGCGTAGTACATATTTACTGTTGTAACTTACGTTTATTTAAGATAATTTTTCCATGTGGACCCCTTCAAAAGGCACCCACCCATTTGGGCTTCGTTGTGGAAGTAGAGTCTGACAGTCTGTGGTTTCAAAGGCATTTGAAAAATACACTGTTAACTGTAAAATATATCAGAACACTTCCATAGCTTTATACTCTTGGGATTTAACTCTAAAACAATTATTAAAATTAGCTACAAATGGAAATTTATACACTACTTTAGTGTCTATGCTTGTCAGTGAAGATTCTGGTCCAAGGAGTAGCTGCAGAAACAAACCCATCTCACATCATCCCTAATGCAGAGAACATTAATCTGTGAATTGAGATGCACTGGAAAGCATTGAGGCACGAGGATCTCTAAGGAAATAAAGGAGCTCTATAGCCCTGGGGGGTTGCTGCTAGTTTTGGACTTGCTTTCTTTATTCCTTTGCAGTAACAGCTAAACCAATTTTCCCACTGTTAGTTTGCAGAGAGGGGCTTTCACTGACAATACTTTGAGTCTTCGTTCTGGAGGAATTTGCAGGTTTCCAGCTTTGTGTTAATCAGATGCTACCACGTGGGATTTTATTTCTGCACGAGGTCAGTTTAGCCAGGACTAGCTAAAAAAGCTTTCTTACTAATCAGCGTGGCTATGTGAGGATTGACACAATCCTAGCAAAATCCAGTCTGAAAAATAGAGCAGACTAAAATTCTGTACTCGTCTGTTCACGTGTCACCTCTCGAAGAAATAGATGTTTAAACTCCTTAAGATTCTGAGCCTTCCAGACTCAAGTCCTTAACTGTACAAACTTCACATCAACATGAGCCAACCACAGTTGTGGGTGGACAATCATGTTTCTCTTTGTGTCCAGGAAGGAGATGTTAATTATCCATCCCAGCACCTCCTACCAAATCTTTTGGGTTTCCCACGGTGAAATGGGATGGCATTGAATGGTAGGTCCTGTTACTCTTTGAAAACCACACACTAATTCTGTCAGGGGAGGTGCAGAGAAACCTCTGGCACCCCCATAAAATTAAGTGTTCTTCAGGCTCTGATTCTTCTTACAAGTAGGTAACAACATTCTCTGCCTGCAGGGTGAGAGGACTCTCCAAAACACAACCCTGGCTAGAGACCATGACCTCCCACTTCTGACATGCTCTCAGAAGGATAATTTGCTTTTCAGTTCAGCTGCCCACTAATTGTACCTAGTTCAGATTTCTATCTCACCTTCCCCCTTCCAGTTATTAACCAGCCTGTTTTAATAGGCTGGGTTTATCCTTGGTTTCATTCTACTAATCTCACTTCTGCAGGGGAACAAACAAAAGCTGCTCGATGGGAGTAAAGAAAGCCATGATACCATAAAAGTGGTTAGGCTGAGGAGATAATTAGCTGATTGACGGAGCAGTATCACTGCTGGGCTAGTGGACATTTGCATACTCTGGCTGGAGGGATTTCCAGACTACAGAAAGGTGTTTTCAGCCCTCTGAGACCTCTCAGAGGGAGTAGAATTAACTCCCAACAAGAGCAAACAGACTTCCTTCACTTACAAGGGAAGCATCTCTGCTCGAACAGCTATTGCTCTTCATTGTGCTTTTATTCTATCCGAGCCCTTCAGTATTCAGTAGAAATGTGACTATTGACAAGTAAATGGCTACAGACAAACTTAGACTAATTCCATTCCAGGAGTATCAGATTTCAAATTATTCCTCGTGCTATTCGTAATAACGGTGGAATGAGTAATAGTGAATCGGTGGTAGAACAAAACCTCACATATAAAAGGAATTAGCATTTGAGATGTGTTCATCCTGTGAATAAAGTTCTGCTTTGAGCACAGCTCTTTTCTCAAATGTGCTTTTCATGTATTACCAACAATATTCTACAAGGACTCTCCCTTATTACCAAATATTTACTCCGATCACCAGCCAAAGGATAATACTCTGCATTTAATGTCCTGGGAACATATTTAATTAAATATTCCCACTAGTTTACTATGACTGCATTAACCATCTGCTGTGCTAAATATGCACACAGAGGAAAAGGAGAGGAACCCTAAGACATCATCTTTAATTTGATCAACATTTGTTAATTTAGTAATGACCAACTGATTTCTCTTCTCCAATATCTTCCATGCAAGCTCAACAAATGTTGCTTACTGACTTCAAGGATTAGAGGAAAATTTGATCTACAGGGATATTTTTAAGAACTTTCATAATTTTAAGCCCTTGGATTTACATACCTGCATCTTGAAAATTTTTTCATAAACACTATTTACTATCTGTGTTATGACTGTGAGGTTCTTGAGTTTCCTTTCCTACCAAGAATGGAGGAATATTTTTATTTTTCACATCATCATTTTTAACATCTATGATGTCATATTAATTTAGAAACATTTCCATTTCTGGACATTTTACTGCTGGATACAATAATAAGGTGGATCTCAATCTGTGTCCACATTGTACAGCAGTACAGAATTAATGCAGGTTACTGATGGGGAGCGTGAGGCCATGCTCATCTTCACATCTGCAAATTCATGTACTTACATGCAGGGCACTGAAGAATACCCAAACCAGCTCTAAAGTAAATCTTCTTTTGAGGGAATTGTCACAGGCTGACCTGTGACTTCAGCCAATTTCAGTCCCATGCTATGTGGTTTTTTAAAGAAAAGGGTTAATTCTCATTTGCTGATACAAAACTAATTGTAATCTTTATACTAAATGAGATTTTTATTTCATTAGGGAATGAAAACAAATACAGGTGTAAGCAATAATAAAAAACCTCTCTCAATATTTACACAGATATTAACATACTGCAAAAAGAGACATGTAATTTATTGTTTTCTACAATTGGCTTGTTTAAATGAATAATTTGGTTAATTTGCATCAGGCTGCTTTCAGATAGAAATTAGTTTAGTAAAACATATGGAAAATAATTTATGTTATATGTTCATAATAGTTAATAACTAAAATCTATCTTCAGTGCAATGTCTACACAGAAAAATACCAGAACACTGTATTGCACTGAAGTCAGTTTTCAGAAGGAAGTGTTATCTCTCGTTCCTAGGTAGTATTGATTGCACCTTCTATTAATTCTTACAAGATTTCAGAACTGGCAGGCTTCAGGCTCCTGTAATAATTTGCCTTCACTAGCTGAAAAAAAGGTAAACTTCTTTTTTTTCCCTTTTTAATTACTTTGATGCTTTTCAGTTTGTTAATCTTCAGTTATCTGGGTTATGATGTGGGCTAAAGGCAATAAAACTGGCACTAATATCGTGTCCGTGATCTAATTTTCTCTCAAAATGGTTACTATTTGAAGCCAGTTCAACATAGTTGAAATCTAATGTATGTAAATGAACACAGTGTTACAAAAAAAACCAGAATTTTCTTTTATAAAAGTTCTTTCTGCTCCAATAGCCCCATCAGTTATGTTAATGTGGCTCATTTGAGCTGATGTGGTCCTTAAATCCCTGAGCGCTCTGTTTTGTAAGGTGCATTGGCACCAGCCTTTGGTACTTCAGTACCTTCAGTACCTTCAGCCCTGTCCTGCACAGTGAGGTTATGCACCTGAAAAAATAACACAAAGCCTGGCCATCACAGGAAGAGGTGCACTTTTCTCCCTGGAAAACCTTATTAGAGGAATTTTAGTTTATAGATAGGAAAGTGCTTTTACTGGGCGTAAGAAGACACAACCCCCCGCAGCTACAGTGACAAAAGCCCAACAAACCAAAACAAAGAAGAGATTCAGCAGAGAAGTCAAATCCTGGACAACACAAAGCCTTTCTTTTTCTTGCCCTAAGTTACTGATGTGAAATTAAGGAAAGAAAAAACTGATTGCAAACACACAACGCTGGATGAAAGCATAAATCACCAAAGTACAGCAGGCTGTGAGAGAGAGGAAGCCTAAGAGAACAAAGCTTTACTCAGAGCCTTGGTGGGATACATCTGAAACAAAGCAAGAATAAAACAATAAATGAGTCACCATCATTGCTGCCATTTCTTACTGGAAGTTAAGAAATGCAATCTGCCTTGATAACAAACTATAGGGCAAAGACATAAATAGCATACATGTTGCTAGAGAAATGTTTCAGAAATTCGGCACTCTAAAGCTAGAGTAGATTTGAGGAAGCCCAGCGATGTTAAACACCCTGGTCTGCCCGACATTCCAGAGTCACAGACCTGGAAGGAGAAGCTCCAGAGCAATCCCTAAGGACATGGTTCAGTGGAGATGGCCAGCTCTAAGCAAAGTCTTATTTGTGAACGGCTGCTGATGCTTCACCTCACGGCTGGACATCACCTGTGCTTCTGGTGCAGAGGAGTGAGAGCATCCCCTGCTTCCAGCTCTCTGTGCGGGCTTCCAGTGCTGTGGGATTTACCCTCTGGAGAAACAGGCAGCAGCTGGGCAGGGAGGGGGAGAGAGAGCAGGGCATGGTTTGACTCAGCCTGCCCTGCTCGCTGCCTCATGTGCTGCTGCAGGACCCACTGCTGTCCTTCGTTCTGGCTGTGGGCAGGTCTCTGTCTGGCACAGAGAAACAAGGAAGGCTCTCAAAGGAGAGAAGCTTTCCTTGCTCTTAAGGAGTATTTACTTAAGTGTGAAGGATGGTTTTTCTGCCTGCCTTTTAAGAGACTCAGATTAAAACCTAGGGGGCTTTGAGGCCTCCCATTTTCCTATACATCACTGCCCAGCACCGCTGATGCATTTTAGAAATAAATCAACTCAACATGTTTTTGATTGTTTGTTTGTTTGTTTTTAAAGTCCCAGAAACAACAAAACAGCCAAAAGACAGTCACATTTCCATCAGCAGCGAGGAGATTTTGTAGCCTATGTATTTGCCACTGCGATTCAGTGGCGGTTTCATCATAGCTAAACTTCGTAGGGTAATTACTATCTCTACTAATATTAAAGCTTAATTATCAGGAGGCTTGTTAAGTTTAAATCTTGTCTAACTACTTGGGCAAGAAAACTGCAGTGAATATTTTATCCCACCTAAATAGCAGTCTGTGCAAATGTCAGAGAACAGCAAAGGGATCTGTACAGAGAGCCAAACTTTCACCCTTATTTCTCCCAAAATGTCACATTCAGTTCCTGAAGAGCCTCCATGAAGCACAGCTATCATTTACAACTGTCCTGTCACAGGGGCTCCACCTTCCCACAGTGTTATGATTCGCTCACAATGTCCCTTCTTCCCAGTTTCAACATCCATCCATTCCTAGAACTGGATGCCATTTAACCAAAAAAACACATTAAAGCAATAAAAGAAAACTTCTCATTTCAAATTCTCACAGAATTTTAAAAAAAGTCCAAACCCACAGCATATTTTGAATAAAACAAAGCCAGAGTTTTAAAGACCGTTTAAAAAAGATTTTTTTAAAAGTTTTTTTTTAGATTATTTTGCCAAAAAAGTTGTTTGGTAAACTAATGTAAATTCATTAAATATCTCCAAACAAAAAATTATGAACTATATTGAAAATTAAGAAGTGTAAAGTAAGATTGGTCTATAACATTACAGCCCCTTCTCCTGAACTCCCTGTCCTCATGGGATCCCCTAGAGCGTTGTGGTTCTTCCTTAGGGTAAGCTCCCACGTTTATTTTATCATCTATCTTTCCTTCAAACTGATTTTTTAATGATCATCTCTGCTATACACAGAGATTATGTTTAAATGAACCCCAGTGTGATTTCTGGAGCTCACAGCCACGCTCTGTGGATCAATGCTGTGAACACCTGCACACCTGCAAAATGCTACAGTCCACAAATTGAACTTCAATTTTGCTTTTCTTCCCCCCAATTAATCTATAAACATCTACTAATTCAGTAAATACCAGTTTACTCTGGTTGTATCTTTCAGATTTGCTACATTCGAGACACTGCCTTTTGCCATTTGTGAAAATGCCTAAACATTTTCATGCGTGAAAATCTCCAGTGCGTTGCATCATTATAAGCAGCCCTTGGGGTCCTCTGGGTAAATGGAAACAGACTCCTCCCTGTCTGCTGAAGGAGTATTTCTGCTTTGCTTTCCATTCATCTGAAACTTGGAAATTAATTTCTTTTACAAGACTTCAAAAGTAACCACTTATTTCTCATGTCCTTCTTCAGAAATAAAAAATCCTTGGGACTGAGAAGGAACATTTGAGTTTAAATTTATGCTTTAAAAGACTTAATAAAAATCTGAATTGTCCGTATGTTATTCAAGTGACAAGAAGAACTGGTGACAATCATACTTGGGACAAAACAACTCATTTATAATCAACCATAAACTCCTGCTTATATAAATAAGGCAGAATTCAGATGACTGAAGCATTCCCATAGTTATCATTTGCTGCCCTCAAAGCTACTTTTCAAACTCTCTAAATTTTCCATCTGTTACATCCCTTGAAGGGCAAAGTATTAACTCCTGCTACTACAATTATGATAGAGATACATACTTTAAAAGTAAATGTTATTCATGCATTTTATGTCCATAAAAATAAATAACTTTCTACTGCCATCCCAACTAAATATTGGGAATTACATCCACCTGTCCACAACAAATTCAGCCTACTACAGCAAGATTCAATGCACTGATAGAGCAATTCCTTTTTTGTTACTGTTCCTTTTTTGGCCTTTGTGTCCTTGTGCAGGGGAGCCATCACTCTGGGGCAGTGCTGTGGTGGGGCTCCAGGCTCCCGGCTCTCCCAGCACTACTGGGAGCCCTGGGGAAATGATGCCTTAAGATTTCAGCTCTTATATTGTTCAAATCTTGTGCTGCATTTAGTGCATAACTCCAAACTCCATACAGAGTGTTAGTCACTGTCTTCACACTTTGGTCAGGCACAACAATTCCTCTGGGCCTGGAACTCAAGGACACCCTACAGCTTCAGGCCCTGAAAAGTATAAACAAAAGTGAATTGGGGGAAGCAAACTGGGGGTGAATGACTTCATTGCCTGAAGCTGTAATTGGAGCATCACCCTGGAGATGTAAATGAACCAAACTCATAATTGTCTGAAAAACTCGTGGCCATCATCCACCTTGGGTGTGGCCTCTGGGAGGCTCTGACTGCCCAAGGTGTATCTGTTGAAGGCCTTCAATAAACACCCACTTGATTCTCTAACTGTGTCCAGCCTCTGCTCCAGGGAGCCACCCCAAGGATCAGCTGGCACACCTGGCGACAGCCAAAGAGAGGAAGGAATGTGCAGGGCTGAAGGCAGTTCCCTAGGGAACCAAGAGATGTTTTAAAAGGGAAGCGGTGATAAATAAATAAATGCACACAATAAAGGCCCACACACATGACTAACTTTCCTAGATACCACAGACAACAGAGAGCGGCAGAATGTGGAAATTCATGGATCTCGTATCCATGAGGAAACACAAACTTCTTCCCAGTGAGTTGGTTAAATAATAGCCTCACTCACAAATCCCTTGTGATGCCTTGGGGTGGCTCCATAGAACAGAGGCTGGACAGAGTTAGAGAATAAAGTGGGTATTTATTAAAGGCCTTCAACAGATACACCTTGGGCAGTCAGAGCCTCCCAGAGGCCACAGCCAAGGTGGATGATGGTCACGAGTTTTTCAGACTATTGCTATTAACCAGAGTTTGGTTAATTTGCATCTCCGGGGTGAATGCTCCAATTACAGCTTCAGGTGATGAAGTCATTTACCCCCAGTTTGCTCCCCCCAATTCACATTTGTTTTTACTTTTCAGGGCCTGAGACTGTAGGGTGTCCTTGAGTTCCAGGCCCAGAGGAATTGTTGTGCCTGACCAAAGTGTGAAGACAGTGACTAACACTCTGTATGGAGTTTGGAGTTATGCACTAATGCAGCACCGGATTTGAACAATATAAAACCTGAAATCCTAAGACATCACTTGCAGGCAGCCAGGAGCACTCTGCCCCCCTGCCCTTCTCTTCCTCACCATGACATCCCCGAGTCTCTCATCACCAACAGCTCCTGAGCAACAGGGGGTTTGCAGAGCGTGATTCACTCTCCTGTGGCTGGCATGCCCAGTGCAGATGGGGCTCAGTGACCTGTCAGTGCACTGCCCAGGGCTTCCAGCAAGCCAACACGGTCACTGCACGCAGCGAAACTCAGCAAACGAGTCATGCTTTAAAAGGATCCACGTGTGTGCCACGCCCTAAACTCTCGCAGACAGATGGTCTAGGCTGGGAGAGGCAGGAGACTGCTCCACGCTAGATGCACAGTTGGCACATGGCAGAAAGCATTTCATACCAATAAGGCATCTTAAAGTTAATAAAACTAGATTTTATTTAGATGGCAATCGGAAATCATTAAGCTTTGGACTGATTGTAAAAATTTTGGGAACTAACCATGCAAGGTCCGTCAGTTCTCAATGTAAGCAATGGATTTTGACATATCTGGGAGTGTTTCTGGCAGAAAATTTCCTTCTAAATGAGGTTTTAATTTCTCTTTTTTTTTTTTTTTTTTTTCCTTACCCCCCCCCCCCCCCACTAAGACAACAACGGAAAAGAGAAAATTTATATGAAAGGGGACTCAAGAGGTCATCTCGAGCACTCCCTTATCTCCAGGGATGACTGAGTAGTACTTCAGACCTGCCCCAGCCTGGTCTGCTCCCTTCCCCAGCAGTATTTGTATTGGACATTTTGAGGCCCATTGAGCACTTTGAACCCACCCAAGCTCCTGAGGCACCAGAGACATTAACCCTTGCAAGGATGCTTTGCAGTGCTTCGGGCTAGGGTCCCCACTGAGGGTGCCCAAAATGCCCCTGCAGCACAGGCCCTGCAATCATTAACCAGCTGAGAGACCACAGCATCCAGGAAAGAAAGAACTGTCACTGGTGGATATGTGGAAATCTTGGTGCCTGCATGAAAACCTTAAAATCAAGCTCTTTATTTTATCCATGAAGCCCTAGAGATGCTGAATATCCATCGAGAAATTCAGTACAGAAAAGAATAGAAGTAATTTTCCTTGCTAGAAGCTTCTCCGGATAAAGTTGTACCTTGGTAGAAAGCACGCCTATTCTGGAGAAATGTATATGAAATCACTGGCAAAGTACATTTTCACCTGTTCTGTGCCTCCTCTCTTTATAACTGGGTTGATTCAATTCCCTAGACTTAATTAGAACTGGTTAGAAATAATTTAATAATATAAAAATCTTGATGTTTGCAGTCTGTGACCTGCTGCCTGTGAATATTTAAATTATTTAACTGAGGCAAGTATTATCAGAAAGAAAACTACAGTGTTATTGGGAAAATAGATTTTGAAGTCAGATTCTAGCATTCAAGTGGAGGAAAAAAATAACAGAACTAGTCCAGCCTAAATGAACAGATAGATATTTCCATTTTTAATGAGATTTTAAATAAAAACAACCAACAGCTTGTGAGTAATCCACTGAATAGAAGTCATCAGAGATTACTTTCAAATGATTAAAAAAAAATTATCAGACTTCTCATGGGCAATTCTGAAATGAAAAGTTAAATAATAAACTGTGAAGTACTGATTCACTTCAAAAATCATAGAAATTACTAGCACAAGAGTTTGTTATGCTATTTAAGAACCTGAAGTAATGCCATAAATACATAAGCATGAATGTATGTGCATGTGTATCTCAAAACCAGTAACCATCAGAACTCAGGGAGATGTTGGACATTGGATTACTCTCCAGTCTAGCAAACAAAACCATAATGATCCAGGATTAGTGGGTTATTAATTTAAATGGTTAAATGAAGGCTAAATTTCAATTTTAAAAACTTGAACATCAACACACTATTCCCTGCTGTAATTCAAAAAACTTGTAGTGGCTTAAAAATCTAAACTGAAATAATCTGTCTACACAACACAATAAATCAGGATTTAATGGCATTTTGGCCTTAGTCTGTGATCCAAGCTGCAGTTCATTTGGAAAAAAAATCAATTTCTAGCTGAATTAATTTGATTTTTATCAATAGATGCTAAATTAAATTCAGATAAAATATATATTTGTTGATTATGCTAATCTCTTCACACTACTACATCCAGGTTATTCAAGTAAATGAAATGTAATCTGTAACTTGCAGATAAAAAACCCAATTTTGTAGCAATCTCACCTTCTGGACTGTTGCTGATTTTAGAGGGGTTTTATTCTGCTCATATACTCTTTGTTTAGTCACTAAACACTAACAGATTCTCACACCCTTTAGGAGTGAATACAACAGCATTCACTTCCCCAGTCTCACCATCATCATCCAACCAAGCAGGGTTAAAGCAAATTATGTTTTACTCTGTGCTCACACAGGGGAGCAAACACCATGAAAAAATATTGATCCAACTTTTCTTATCAATGGAGCAACTGTTCCAGTTTCTTACTCCTCCCTTGCATCCTGCTGTAACCTTCTCTGGATAAAGATGTACCAAATTCCCAGTTTCTGTCCAGTCAGTTTCCTGAGGAATCAGGACCTCATAAATATCAGAGCATCTAAGTGGTTGCACAGCATCACAGCTTTTTAAAAACAGATGCAAGTTCTTACTAGTTGCAATAATTCTGTTGCATTCCCATGCATCCCCGCAGCCATCAGATGTAATGCACCCCTCTGCCTCTGTGGATTAATAGCAATACCTCCAGGAGCCTCAAACTAGGATAAAAGAACAGTCTGGAAGTGGTTGTTGATATTTTGATATATTGATGATGCCCCATAATCACCTTTTATAGCAACTTTCCAAACAATCTGCAGTTTACTTCCATATACAGCCTTCCTGAACAGCACCAGAATCGTAAAGAACCTTCTAACACCTTTTGCTAAACATTTTTTAATTAAGATTTTGACTAACAGTTCATGGGATTCAATAGATTTAAAGGGCCTGGCTTTCTGAAAAAGATTCTTTTTCAGGAGTTTGTGGTACCACTTTGTACTAGGTTTTTTTGTTGCTGTTTTGGGGGTTGGGTTTGTTTTTTGTTTGTTTTGTGTTTTCTGTGTTGTTATTTTGTTTGTTTGTTTGTTTCTTTGTTTGTTTGTTTTCTGGTTGGTTTGTTCTGTTTTGAAAGAACTTCAACTCAGCCTTCAATCTTGAACATGCAGAATTTTACATCTGGGATTAATTACAGACATTATGTAACTCCCCACCTGATGGTTTGTGCAGGTAGTTCAGAGATTTTGCTTGAATTCAGTAAGATCCTACCATCGTAGAGGAAAAGGAGCTAATCTGACACAGATATTTTCCTGGTGAGAAATGCCTTGATGAATTGCTTTTAATCTGAAGAACTTTTTAATCATGTAAATTCAGAGCATTCTGTCAGTGAGTAGGTCTGAATCACACATCTTTGGTTTAACTCACACGGAAAAAGTGACAGCAACTTCAGCACCCTGTCATCTCCTTAAGAAAGCAATTATAGTAAAATATTACTGTCACAGCTCCAAAGTGCATCAGGCAATGTCCAAGGGGCTTTTAACAGTGGGGTACAGCTCCATCTTACCACTTCAGCTGTTCTCTGGTGCAACTGGAGACAACAGTCAGCATCCAAAAGGAGAGATTTTCATGTGATTATCATTTGTACGTTAGTTTGCTTGGAAATTAAATGCATCAAAGCAGGACAAATAGTCGGTCCACTGGCTCATTTATTTATAGAACAAACTCTCACAGTATATTATCATACTTCTTCACTTTGTATCAATTTCTGCTCTTTTTTGTGGGTAGGGTCCCCTAGGAGTTGTTATTGATACTGAGCCTTATCCCTCCTACTGGTCTAAAGCGTCAGCGCTATTCAGAACTACTCCATTCATTCCCTGCTTTATGATGATATAATTGTCAGCAAAAAGCAACCTTTGCAGGCTATATTATGAACTGTTCCATGAGGAACTAAACCAATAAAGCCTGGCTTAATATCCAAAATTGCTACATCCCTCCCCAGTCACAAAGACACCTTTAGCTTACCTCTGGTACCATCCTGCCAGAGTTGCTAACTTGCAATACTTCCCGTTCACTGTCACATCCACCAGCTCTGCTCCAGCCTTTCCCCTCCAGGGAGCATCAGCACCGTTGGTGTGGTGAGGTCCCACCACAGCTGCGCACAGGAGGGACAGGCTCCTGTTCTCTCCTGCTCACTTCTCCTAAGCTGGCAGCAGTAACTGGGGCCTCACCTCCACCTGCCTACTGATTTTCCACAGCTTTGAGGAATTTGCATCTATGAGGTCTTTGCCACTCCATCAATTTTAGCAGGGTGGTAAAAGGGCAATGACACAAACTGTATTTCTTTTGAAAGGCTGGCCAAAGCCAGAACCATTTAAAAGCCTTGCATGCATCTCTTTTTAGCCTCTGCTGTTGCTTTTGTTACTCAGTTTTACACCTCAGTCACGTCAGTGGCTCTCCAGGGGAGGATACTGCTCATTTTATGTAGAAGTGGTACAAGACATGAGCAGGCAATCCTTCAGCTTCCAAAGAATGTTGCTTTGCTTTTCCTCTGCATTCAGTCACTCAGCTTCCCTGAATGAAACACCAACATGAAAAATGTGGGGTGTTTTGAAAGTACAAATAAAAGAATCCATCACAAATGTTCATATTGATTTCCGTTCAGAAGAAAATTGAAAATTCTTGCCTGAAAATCCAGACGTATGGCCACTGAATATGTAGTCCAAACACACTTCCATTAAGAAAAATCCTACTGGAAAAGCACAGTGGAACAATTCAATTCTAAATACTGCAAGTACTTTGAATCTTCTTACAGAACTCAATGCCAATGGAATTCCATTTCCACCACAGACTCACACAGTAAAACAGCAGCCAAAGGATGTTTATTGTTGATATGTAGGCAAGTACATGCTCTTGTGATCATTTTGATGATTGGTTTTAACGGTTTAATTTTGAAATAACAACTCTTTCAAAATCACACCCTTGGGGGTACACATGAAAACATGTACTGACACCAATTGATTAACAGGATCGATGTTTAGTTTCTGTAACAGCATTAACAAGCCACTGATCACTTATTGTCAACCTTATGCACAGCAGTCACTATTGTACATGTTTCTTTTGGTTTTTAAAAACTTTTAAGAATTTTAAAATCCCTCAGGGAAAAAAGAAGCTCATACACAAGAGATCTTCAACTACAATGAAAGAAAAGTTGGGGCTTCAGAGTCACTTTTCTTTGTAGCAGCTAAAGATCTGCCTCAGAATTTATCCAGCAAAAATACCAATTTTCAAGCACTGTTATGAAGAGCTTTGTAATTTCTTTAAGAGTTTGTAATTGGGTGTAAGTAACATGTGCATTTTGCAACAAGTTTAGAGGTTTACAGATGAGTAAATTAGCTTTAAAAAATCAGTTTGGGATTTCTTTTAAATTTGTTCTATTACCACCTGAGTTTGTTGTCTAAATTGAACAAATATTTCTGAATTATTTATTACAAAGAGTTTTGGCTATGAAATCTGCCCCTCATTCAGTGCTCGAGTATTTCACACATTACATTTTCTCCTGTTACATTCATGATACAGACAGCCCAAATGGATTTCAACCCACAATTCATTTATTAGGAGGGGAGAAGCCTCACCCTCAGGCTTGTACATTACACTTTTTAACTTGTGAAAGTCCACTTCTCAACAAGATCAACCAGAGACTAAATGTGCTTCTGCAATTAGCTCTTTATAGTGAGATTTACAGTGGGATTCCCAGTATTGCTTTGTTTGTAATCTTTGGAATTACTTAATTCCAACCCAATTAGGCACAAATTCTGAACAATGAGCCACCCTGACTCAGAGTATCTAGAATGTAGATAAGTCTCTCTTGTTTGTTTAGCTTGTAGGAATAGGGAGCATCTCCGAAGTATTTGTACATGATCAAGTAGAGCAGAGACTCTGAGGTCTCCTATTATACCAAATGATAACAGTTTTAATGTGGCTCTGACGTTCCTTTCAAGCAAATATCGAAAATAAAGGAACACCCAAAGCTCCATCTCAGCCACACTAATCCTGTGAAAGCAATGACTCACCTAGTAATGGCTTTCCATAAATTAGTCAGCTGAAAATGGGTAGGAAGCATGAAACCATTAACAGTTCCTGTAGTGCAAATTCTCTCACTGCATGTGAAGAAAATCCACGACAGTAAAAATAAGAGATGAAGGTGTCAGCACCCGTCATGTTTAGATACGCTGTTAATAATTCAGATCTTCCTCCCTTGGAGCGGATGGCTTCAGAATGAGTCACTCTCTTTCCTTTCTCAAATGAAAACTGAGGGTCTGTTGCTTACTAATCCATATGTTTGCTCCCCACCATGAAAAGAGAAGAAGTCAAGGTGACCACTTGCATTGTCCCACAGTGGAGCCCTCCTGCAGCAGCGTGGTGTGCGCTGTCAGCCCTCCACGCTGCCATGGAAATGACTGGTGGTCAAAGTGACAATACCCAAGAGAAATCCACTCAGAGCTGTGTGAAACAGGGAGAGATGGAGGAGAAGGAGTCACTGCATCTTTGGGAGCAGCACTCCCTTCAACCAGTTCCTCTGGGCCTGTTCACCCTGGAACAGGGTGAGCCAAAGGCTGCCACTGTGATTTCTGCTTTCTACAAATGCACCATGGGAAAATAAGGGTGGAAAACTGAAACTTTAGGACTGGTATCTAAACTTAGCTGCTGAAGTAAGATAGCGTGGTTATGCAAAATGAAAAAAAAAGCCCAAAAACACAGCCAAAAACCCCAAAGTGGTGTCAGACGTAACAAAGTGCACAATTTTCTCATGACACGGAAAGGACTCTAACAGAACATCCTAGAAAAGGTGGGAACAGCATGGCCTCATACTGAGAGCTGGCAAAGGCCTCATACTGTAACAGTTCTTGACATACTGCCTCAGTCAGTCTGTGGCACCTGTCCAATTACTCCTGCACAATTACTCGTTTGAAATTCTGTTGGCATCCTACTATCAGGAATTCTGAATATCAAATACTCAGCTCAAGGTCTCTTATCCTCTCACTTCCAGAGTAATAACATCTCTCATCAAAACCATTTGTTGCATCCAACCAAGTCTTGCTGCATCTACTTCCCATAATTTCTCGGATTTTGTTTATACTTTGCCAAACTAAACAAGATCTTAAGAGAATAGAAGGTAGCAGTGCTTTGCTATTAATAGCTGAATTTTGCGCTCATGTTGCTCTATTCCTTCTGGACCATGCACCCACTGAGATCTTTTATGTATGATATTTCTTTATGTAATTCCTTCTCATCATGGGGATAGATAAGAGATTGTTCTTGCAGTTGCTCTTGCTTTGAAACATGGGAAAATTGCTATATTAAAAAAAACTGTCTAACCAAAAGAAAAGCTTAGAATTTTATTTTTAATTTAGTTCATTTTTTTTTCATTTGAAGCTGCCTGTGACCTGGAAGCAACAAATCCTACATCAGTTTAGCCACTTCTCAGATGAGCAGAGGAACACCCACAAAGCACAGGCAGTCCCAATGAGGAGCGAGGGCCGGGAGACCAGGATTTTCCAGGGCCTTAATCTCCCTCTGTCCTCATCGGGTAACAACACCCCTCCCACAGCATATGGTCACGAGCAAAGCACTAAATGGGATGTGCTGATGAAGTGCACCCCAGTGTTGTTCAGCTCTCCATCAGATCATTGACAGACAGCTGACACACATAAATTGACTTTCCTTCCTTACGGTCACTATATAAATCTGCTGCCTTTATCAAAATAAACATCTGGAGACAAAAAAGCAAGAGAGGCAGGTTGTTTCTTAAAAACTGAAAAGGCAAATGAGAAAGTGATGCAAGACAGAGGGCAAGCAGGTGTTGCTGAGAAGCAGCCAATGTTGTTTAGACAGGACTGTCAATAAAGGAAACAACCAGCAGGTTTGTGGAGATGCAACTGCTCAAACCTTTGGAGCTATAAACCAGAGGGGTGAGCAACACCTCCAGATGGCTCTGTGTGGCTGAGTGTCTCTCAGCAGATCCAGTACTCTGTATATTTAGAGCAGGTGAAGCTCCTTGCTGAGGTGAAGCACTGGCACAACCCCTGGGATTTGTGCCTCATGGTGAGGCTCAGGGAAGGATGGGATTAAACAGAAGTGAGGTGCAGCTTCTGCTCAGCCACAGGAGCCCACCACAGCCTTGGACAAAGTCCCCTGATCTCAGCTTCTGGAGGCACTTCAAAGGCCTGATGCCCACTGAAGTGGCTCTGAGAGGGCGATCCATGAGGATCTGTCTCTGCTGCTCAGCTTCAGCTCCTGTTTCTGTGTGGCAGTGACACATGAACTCTGCAGGAGTGAACAATGCCCATGGACACCTCCATCAGTGCAGATGATCTTTGGTAACAATAACCTGAACTAAAGATTTTTTCCAGAGCTCTTCACCCATGAACACTTCCTAGTTCACCAGGTGGGTTTCTGCCTTTTTTGCTGTGATAAGCTCCATAAATTTTTGACCCCAGCAGGACCTGCTCAGACTATTAAAGTGACTTTAAGAGGAGTTATTACAATTCTGTCAGTGTCTTGTCAGTCTGACAGGATCTGTTTGCAGTGCAGGGTGCATCAGGCTGCAGTCACCAGCACAGAGCACTGCAATAGAGCAGGAATTTAGGACGGCAGCTCCAAGGATTCCTTGACACCACAGAAGTGGAAGCTGCACCAGACAGGGAAAAAGTCCCTATTCCCACTAATAACTTTTTAGCTACAACATATGATCTCAAGTACTTAGCCAGCCATCTAACTACCTATCATGGGTTGGCACAGTTTTGTTTTCTGGTTATAGAGAAATGTGAGATGTTTTTCCCTGCCAGGACTGTGGAGTGGTTTTTGGGGGGAAGGACAGGGATCTGTCAGAAAGCTGGCCAAGATATTGGCAGCTAGTTTGACCAATAAGGATGCCAATGCGACTTTGGAAAGGACACTTAAAACTCCAATCTGCAGCAGATCTGCCTCTCTCACTTTAGAATCAGCCATGAGGTAACGCCGCAGGTGCCGGGCAGGCCCGGGTCGGGCCCTGCTGCCCGTGTGGGCGGCCGGGCTGGGCCCAGCCGGGCCTCCGGGGGCTGCTGCCCGCATGGGAACAGCCTGGGTGGAGCCCTTCTACAGCGTTGTGGCAGCTCTGAGACCGAGGGGTGGGAAAAAGGACATCCACCAGCTTCCTCCATCAGCACAGCTCTGCATTTCCTTCAGCCCTTCAGCCTGGGGCCTGCACATGGCCCCTGCAGGCCTAGATGGATTTAACCCTTTCCTAACAACATGGAGCTTTTAAAGCACAACTCTTCCTTGAGAAAAAGAAGAAAGAAAACAGAGGGTACGTAGAACAGACACCACATGAAGTTAGTGGATTAGAAGTGAAAGAACTAATATAAGATAATATTGGAATAGGATTGAAAAAGTGGACATTTTTAACTGAACTTCTCTGGGTAAACTGTGGAGAAATGGACTGTTCTTTCTAGCATCTTAGTGTTGTTGGGGAGAATGCTAATTCTGATCAAAACTGAGGACTGATGTGATTGAGATTTAACTGAGAACTTAACTCAGAGAATTTAACTGAGTCCCCGCTCCTGGGTTAAAAGGAGGACTCAGCCTTTGAGACGAAGATGATTTTAGAATAGAAGAAGTATTCGTAAATAGTACCCCAGATACACTGAGAGGCCTTGCTGATACGACATCACAGTCTGCAAAAACTCTGGGTTGCAGCAGATGTGTGACATTGGGAGCACTGGACTATTTTGTCTTGTAGCAAACGTCTCCATAAAACACCCTAGAGAGACTCTTCTCCTAAAATAATGAGTGATTATGTTTAAATAGTGAAACTGACTGAAAATCACAAGTTGTGTTTTTCTATGTTGTTTAATAAGAAAGTTAATAGTTTGTAAAGGGAGAGAAGGGTGTTTTAAAGTGTCATTCAATTTTAGTTTAAGTTTTCTTTTTCTCAACTTTTTTTTTCCGTTCTTTTAGTGTGTGTTAATAAAACTATTTTTGTTCATTTTTAAGCTTAAGCCTGCTTTGCTTTTTCTCCTAATCTCTCCCTCCCACAGAAAGAGAATAAATACTAAAACCCCTACATTACCCTTTATCTCCAACAAAAAACTCTACTCCCTCTTACTCCCGTCTTTTATGTTTGATCTAACTATTTTCTCCAGGTGTTTTTTCACCTTGTCATAATCCATTACCTTAGTATGCTTTGATCTTTCCATAGGGAATTTATTTTCTGTCTTCAAAGATCTTTTCTAGTCAGAAGATATTTTCCTCAGTCCGCAGGCTCTATTCCATTCAGATCTCACAGCATGATGTGCTTTTTTTCCCGCCCTTTTTTTGTTTGTTTGTTTGTTTTTTGTTAATTTGTGAACATTTAAGAAATCAAAATTCAAATTAGAACCAAGCCAGGCAAGTTTATTCCTGATGACATAAGATGTGGCCTCTGATGAAAAATCTAAAAGACACACATTGTATATACACTGTTGGAGCAAATTCACTTCACAGAAGCTTTTGTGAGAAAAAATAGTTACAGGAGAGAAAAGATATTCATAGATCAACAGTTGTTATTCTGAAGGAAAATAACCCATAAAATATAGTCTATATGGCTACATTTGCCTTGGCTTTCCAAGGAGATGTTAGTTCTTCTTTGGTTCATCTGTCAATGTTTGTATTGTAGAAATCTGTGCAGTGCTGAGCTTGCCAGTGTTGCAAGAATCAATTTGCTTTACTTACATGTATAGTACAGACTGGGGACAAGAAGGAAAGAGAAAGATGCTGGATGCATCCTCTTCTTCCTAGTACGGGATTATACAGCCCATGATTTTCTCCTTTTATGGACAGGGCAGTTCCTCTGCAGCCAGTGGCCACCCACTGTCCTTCTGTGAAATAAACTCTCAATTTCTCTGATGCTGTAGACACAAAATAATTGTTCCTGGTTTGATGCCATTAAACTTGCTACAAATGATACCGCCACATGGACAGGGTGAGCACCAGCAGCACACCCTGGGTAAAGCAGAGTACAAATCCAGATCCCCAAACTGGGACAAGAGCCACCCCAGTGGACTGGAGATGACACCCCAAAAACAAGATGTTGAATTCAAGCATTTAAATTCATCAAGCAACTTCTCAGTTT
Source organism: Hirundo rustica (assembly GCF_015227805.2). NCBI lineage: Eukaryota > Metazoa > Chordata > Aves > Passeriformes > Hirundinidae > Hirundo > Hirundo rustica. The sequence goes on along the minus strand of NC_053459.1, from coordinate 1,261,591 downwards.
TAGGTATTCTGAGTAACAAAAAAAACAATTGCCTATCCCAAAACAAGCCATCTAATGCACACACATAGAAAAAAATACCAGCCACTCAGGGCTTTATTTCTAAAGACAGGACAAAACACTGAATTGTCAAACAGAATATGCTGGAAATCATAATGCTCATATGTAAAATAGCTTTTGCACAATATCATGGAAACTTCTGAACTGAGCTTTCTTTATATACATTTGCACAAAGCAACTGTCATTATAAACAGCAGCAATTTGAAAAACACATCTGCATGCTTCTGGGCAGAGGTGTTTGTTCCTGTGCTGAATATCTTCTCACCTAAAATCTCACACTTCTTGTGGAGTGTTATCTTCTCTTCTCATCCTTGTAAGGTCAACTTGTCTTTTTGATTTCTGAGCTACCACCCTGAGCATTTATCTGGACACACCCAAGAGCAATTTCTATGTAAAATCTATGTAAAAAAAAATTAATTACATAGATATTTAGAAATAAAAAATACACCACAATTAAAATAAAGTTAAGGCTTTAAGGAAAAGTAAAGGCTTCTCAATAAGAACCCTGCTTTGGTTATGGCAGTACCTATAAGGAGTTCTCAGTTCCAAAGAAGCCCCCATTACTTGGGCAATGGTTTGATAACTGAAGGTAACCAAAATCTTTGAGTCTTTTTCTTTTTCTTTTTTTTTTCCTCCTTCTTCCCTTTGTTCTGATTTGCGGACAGAAGGACAGAGAAAGCAGTAATCTCATTCTCTACACCGGAGAGGTAGACTGATGTCTGCTGTCACAGGGGTTGGACATCCCAACTGAGTGTCCTCCTCACTCGGTCTGTCTGAGCTGCAGTGAAAAAGAAGCAGCAGCAATCTCTTCTATCCCCAAAGCCCGTGATCCCTGACTCAGCCCTGCTGCAGGGCTGATGGACAGACATGGGGCAGCAGCAGAAGCAAAGGGATTTCCCAGGTAAAGCTCCTGCATACGGAGATTTGTCTTGTTGCTGCATCTCCAGCAGGGCAGAAATCCTGTTTCTCCTCACTGTGCGTGTTCAGTGCAAACACAGGCTTTGCTGGAAAGCTCTGTGATGGGAAAGGATGGCTCCACATGACCTCTGCATGTACATAGCAAGAATATCTAGAGTCCTTGGTGCTCATTAAAGAAGTTTGGAGAGAGATAAATCTTTGCTTAAAATGTCAAGTCTCCATTCTGAGAGAGAATTGTGCTGCTAGACCTGCTGAGGGGTCACAGCATATCTCACGTGCCTCATGCAAATGCTGAGGCACATATGGTGCTCTCATTTGAGATGTGAGGTTAAAGTAAAAGAAGCCTTGTCCATCATGACAATTCTCAGTTTTCTGTGCTGCTCCCAAAAAAAGGATTTACCAGGTTTGATCTTGGCAGAACAGAAAATGCCAAGGTTTTTCAGAAATTCAAAAGTTCTGCAAGAAAGAGTCAAGGCCCTCACCTCAATTCCTCACATGTTCTAAATTAATTTTCTTCTGACCCCAGCCCACATCCAGTCTGTTCTGTTATGAAAGAATGAGCAGAGTTTGCCTAGTTTATTCTCTCAAAGAGACAGCCAAGAAGAATAAATGCAGATTATTCTACTTTGACCAAATTAAAGGGAATTGTAGCTCAGAGCAGAGGGATTCCTTTGTTTATCTGCCAATACAAAGGAATTACTTCAATCCTGTCTCCTGTCATCACTGACAGCCTGTTGGATGTGTTTCTGTTGCTACTCCTTCGTCACTTACATGCAAAATCCCATCAGCAACCTGCACAATCAGAGTCAAAGCAAAAGAAAGACAACAGAAATAGACATAAGCCATTGAGAAAACTCCTCTCCACTAGAAGGGTTTTACAAATGGTTACATGTACCCAAACACTGAAGCACAAATACTCTGCTCCACTTTGAGGAAACAGCTGCCTTTGCTGTAAATAGAGAAGAAGTACTAGACCCAGAGACCAGCACCAAAGTACAAAAAAAAAGATTGAAGTTCTAAGTTAAATGAACATTTAGCTAGTCACTGTTTAGGTTTTGTTAGATATTTAATATTTTGCAATATTTGGGGATTTTTCACGTTCACTCAGCAAGGCAAGTAACGCTTAATTCATTGGGAGTTACCTTCTGAGCTACTCTTGGCTACTTTTTTAACATTTCCCTTCACATTATGCAATGTACTGCAGCCCCTCAGAGCAAAAGCAGCTTGTACAAAAGGATTTAGCTCTGAGCTGAGCCTGAGCTGAGGCCATTTTGCCTCTGAGGATTTGGGATTTAACTTCATGCACAGATAGGACCTTCTGGACCCCTTTCCCCTTTGCTGTATAGCACTTCACCTCCTAAGGGACTTCAGTACTTGCAACCACTCAGTGCTACCAAATGTATGATTTCTGGATTTCTTTCACTTGACACACGACTTCCTCCAGGGCTGCAGTGAGTTACTGAGGAATCCTGGTGCTCCCGTCCACTGCCAGCACACAGGAACGAGGCTGTTCCAGAGAGGAACTCTGCTCTCTGTGTTCCTGGTTTCCTTCTCCAAGGTGCAGGCCCTCTCTTGATTCTTAGACACAAACACTCAGAGTTGTTCTTCCTTCTGCCCGAATATTGAGTGCTTGACTCTAATTGTTATGTTTTACTCCAAGTGCCTTCTTTCTGCACAAGTTTCACCATCCAGGCTGCTCATGGAACAGGAAGGGCTGGAGAGGCAGATCAGGACTGAGCAGGCTTGATTTCCAAGGCTGTGCTGGTAAAGGAGCTCTTGAGCAAGCAGCTCTCTGGGAGCCAGAAACAAGAAAAATACCAGCTTGCATAGTGCATAGTGCACCTTGCCAGGTGAGGGTTAAACAAGAAAAGCACCTGTCAGCTCTGATTTCTCTTAGGAGATCATTCTGCTGCTAAGACATCTCGGTCTGCACAGAACTTAATCAAATCTGCTCATTCTCCCCTCGAGTCAAGTGCATAAAACTGATTGTCACTGCAAGGGCAATGAACATGCTGATGGAAAGGTCTTTGCTTGAACATTGCTGCTGCTGACGCCACATATCAGTCACAAAGATGGAATACAAGAGACCACTCTTGTCGCTTCGTGTACGTGGAGCAATGGAGACTGACGTGAAAAATGTGATTGCTGTCAGCATGCCATGACGTGTGGGACATATTCTGCCTTTCCATTCCCTCCCCTCTGTCTCCCTAAAATGTTCAATGCGAAGAAAAAAGCATCAAGGTGTTAAGTGACTTGAAATATTTTTGTATTTTTATCATCTAGTAAACAAAGTTACTGAAAAATGTCATTGTGTGATCTTCACATGTGTGTGGGAGACAGCATCTCAGCTGTCAGAGAATGACTGTACAGCTCCCTGCTGGAAAGAAGAAGTCAAACATTTCACAAGCAGACTTTTATAGCCTGGTGGGATCTCTGCTAAGCGCTTGGGATATCCAGGCTGTCAGCTGCTTCCAGGAAGATATCTGCTGATTCATCCTGGCTGTACCCACTCCTAAGTGAGCTGTCCCCAAATGCCAATCAGCAGAAAGGCTCCCAACCACAGCTCTGACACCAGCTCAGCGAATTCTGCCTTCAAATCCTCAGGTGAGCCAGTGGGATAGAAGTCATCATCAAACCCCAGTCACCTTCTGAGTGCAGGAAACAACCCGGTGCCCAAATCCTTCTGGAAGGGCTGTGCTGTCACTCAGAGCACTTGGGATGTTTTTGCTGCAATTGATTAAAGCTCTTTGTTCCTTTGTTTCGCTTCCCCTTTCCCCGCCTGAACTGTCACCACAGGTGCTGGGTGCAGGTGGTGCACACACTGGAAGTGGATTGTGCTGGAGATGTGTAAGGGAAATAAAAGGGGGAACCATTCCCTGTCAGAGCTATCAGCAAACCCAGCTGCAGTTCAGAAAGCTTTCCCAAAAGTCAGCCTGAAAAAGTGAGGGGGAGACAGGGGATCAGAGATATTTGTCTCTTCTTTTAGTGTTGTTCAGGAGCACTGACAGCAATAAGGAATGTACAGGCTTAGCATCCCCCTCTAAACTCCAAAATAATGTACAAAACACTAGCCCATGCATTAGTCTGTGCCACCAGCTGTGGGGGCAGAGGAGCAGGTTTATGCTTTCCAGCAGCAGTGCCTCTTGCCTTACTACAGCACACTGTAATTAAGGCCCTGCACAGGGCCAGCCACCAGCACGATAAAGAGAAGCTGTTTGTGTATGTGAATTCAAATGAACAAATGAAATTTCTAACCATTAACCTCCTGAAGTAGATAACAAGTGGGTTTAGGCATAATCAATGATTTTCATAGTTTCTAGAAAAGCTTTCTTGGGATCCTTATGTTTCTAAAATGCTGAGAGATCACATGATCTGGGATCTCAGGGTCTGAAAAAGCAACAAGTACATTACACCACCCTCAGCTCCCAGAGCCAGCACCCCTGAGTTCCTTTGTGTGCAGGGGAGATGCTGAGAAGCCCAGGCAGCCAGTTCCCAAGACCTTTCCTTCATGGATGCACACTTGTTCTTACATAGGCTCCAGCACAGCTGACTGCTTTGGGTGGATCACTGATTGTGGAGCTTCAGATTCCAGCAAGAAATGCAGTTTGCATGGGAAATTCCCTGCTCACCTCTCCTCCAGAGGTACACAAAATCTAGCATGAGAAAGGAGGTCTGGAGAGGCAGGGAAGGTGCTGGGCTAGGGATCCATCCAGCTTCTGCTGATGCCTTAAGTTTTTAGCTTTTATATTTTTCAGATTCTGTACTGTGTGAGTGTGTAATGCTGAACTTCATACAGAGCGTTAGTAAGCTCTCTTCACATTTTGCTGGGACAAAACAATCCTTCCAGGCCTGAGAACTCAAGGATACCTCACAGCCTCAGGCCCTGAAAAGCATAAAAAAAAGTGAATTGGGGGGAGCAAACTGGGGATAAATTACTTCATTACCTAAAACTGTAATTGGAGCATTAACCCCTGGGATGTAAATGAACCAAACTTACAATTGTCTGAAAAACTCCTGACCATCATCCACCTTGGCTGTGGCCTCTGGGAGGCTCTGACTGCCCAAGGTGTATCTGTTGAAGGCCTTTAATACACACCCACTTGATTCTCTAACTGTGTCCAGCCTCTGCTCCAGGGAGCCACCCCAAGGCGTCACCTCCTGCCCTGGCCAGCACTCCCCTCCTGCCTGCTGTGAGCGACTCCTCCCGTGAGCTGCGCACAAGAGATTTCCTTCTCCTCTGCTACGGATCTGCGCACTCTCACTCGCTGTAAGCACACATGGTTTTATCAAACTGAACACTCTGCTCTACTGGGGCAGCAGTTACAGGGGAACAGCACAGTGGCTTTGTCCAGACTCTCAAGGTCTTTTGAGACACGGTGTAGGGAGCTTCAAGCTGACACCAAGCTGGAGAAGACTGCACTGGAGATGAAAGATGAGAAAGCTCACTTGCAGAGAATCTGGGTTTTGTTCTCTGTGGGAAGAACACGAACTTTTGCATTCAAGCCAAATCTAATAATGCATTCCAGTGATCTGCATTTTTCCAAGCTCCTACATTCCCTCCCTTCATGAGTACCATATGTTTTCCCATTCTATCAGAGGTATTTCTGTGACATCCACTGCCAATGGGTTGAAAATCAAAGTTATCGTGGATGAAACGTTGAGATCTTGAATGTTTGGGAAACAGCTAAATGTTAGTTTAATTAACTCAAACATATTCAGTTTTGAATGACCTTTTCAAACAGAATCAGAAAAGCACTGAGGTTGGAAGCAACCTCTGGAGATCATCTAGTGCAACCATCTGTTCAAAGCAGAGCCCATTAGATGGGCTTGCTCAGGACACCATCCAGTCAGAGCTTTTATTATCTCCCAAAACAGTTTTCAAAACATCTCTCCTGAACACTGGCACAGCAGTCCTTCAAGAAGTTATTTCAAACCGATTTTTGCAACTTCATTCCCTAAAATGCAACGAAGTCTTTTGATAATTTTCTAACAACACATTTTCCAGAATAGGAAATAAGAAAAAAACACTTTTGCTACAAAGGCTGCATTTTTAATACTGTTCACTTATCAAATTCCAATTACCATTTAAAAATTTAAAATTTCAATATATAAATTCCCATCTGGATCTAGTGTAATCATCTTAAAAGAAAACCAGCACCTCTCCAGTCTTATGCACTAAGAGTTCAATATAACACTTATCAACTGTGTGTTTCCTCTCTTCAACCCTTTCCAGATCATGTCAGGAGTTTTGGAAATTCTATGGACACTTTTTTTGCCTGCTCAGACTCCAGCCCACGGAGATCATTGGATGAGGCAGGTCCCATCACAGCCTCCAGGGTGTTCCCACCACCCAGCAGTTCTGCTTCTGTCTCCAGATACTTGCAAAGGCTGTTGCAGTTCTTGAGAGGTTTCAAAACAATGAAACCTCCAGTGAAGATCACAACACAGACTCCTCACAAACCCAAACTTTCAGCTCTCTGGTGCTTCCAAATATGCAGTAACCATATATTGGAAACCATTACACTACATCTACTGGTTTATGCTGAAAGTGCACTGCAATAGATGAGAATGTACTTAAAAAACCCCCAAAACTATACAAAACACAACTCCTGAAACATTATGGGGTTTATCTTCTAAAAGGTGATCATAGAAGAATCTCTACTTTCCAGAAGAGAACTCTTCTGAAGCTGTGATGCTGAGTCCAGGTGTAAGTTAAAACACTTGATAAATTAATTTTTTTCTCTCATTTATTCTGAAATATAAATGCTTTTCTTTTTCCTATTAAAATTTTCATCTGAAAAGATCAAGGGGCTGGATCCCATAATTCAGATCATTTGTTCACAAACTTCCATTTTAAATATATCACCCAGTACAGAGGCAGCAATATAACTGCAACCAAGAAAACACTTGCATAGGTACAGACAGCTCTATTTCAATGAGTTACTTACTAATTTACACTGAAAAAAACATAAGGTTGTCATAGCTGAGCAGTTAAAAAACCCCACCTTGCAATCATTTGATGGCTCTTCAGTGAATAATGGAAAAGGGTTTAGAGTGCTCAATCAGACAGACACAGGAGGGGGAAAAAAGGAATTGCATCATTAAAGAAACCCAGGCCGGTTAATTGCAGGTAATGGCTATGAATAATGACAGCAGAGAGTGCTGAATGACGTAGGAGAGAGAATAGTCTGCCTCTGAGTTGTAATTGCTTAAAACAAACCGTTTGGTCAATCTGAACTTACTCCTGTCTGTGCTGCTCCTGCTGGAACTGTAAACATTTGGCTAAGGCTGTCAGGGAGCAGCTTCCATGGGTTCTGCATCCCACAGGTGGTGGCAGAGGAGCACATTGGTTTTCAGGGTTTCTGATTTCTTTGTCTTCTGTTTAATGACTCGAATGCACAGAGCTGATAGTTTGTTGGACTGTCGCTCTCTGCTTTTTCCTGACTTCCACCCTTTTTCCCGCCTTCCACCCTTTTTCCCTGGACATGGTTACTTGGTGGAAAGCCCAGTGGCAGTCAAGGAGAGGGAGAACATTGAGTCCATTTCTCCTCCCTTCAGCCCCCCCTGTTCATCCCCCCACCCAGGAACATTCTGTACACATGTGCACACAAACATGGCTTTGCCTGGTGCTCCACAGCCTGATCACTGATTCTTCAGGAAGACATCAATTATGGAAATAGCTCCTAAAAAAGGAGAAGTGTTCCTCTGCCAGACCAATTCATCTTCTGCTGCAGCCATTCTCAGTGTCCTGTGAGTCACTCCACAGCTGGAGCTATCTGTGAAAAATGCCTAGGAGTCAAGGGGAACAAGCTGTGGCTGATGCACAGTAGAACAAAGGAGAGCTAAGTCACAAGGAAAGGAACCACCGAACTATGTGTGTTTGGGTTTCATCTGCTTCACATTAGCCTGTTTGGAAGAATGCTTATTAGGACACATAATCTTTGCCTGTACTTGTCACATATCATTCCCAGTAGCTCCCTTTCTTAGATTACTTCCTTGGCTGAGATACCACACAATTTGATCTCTACATTCTCAAACACTCATCACACAAATATCCAAGAGATTTATGACCCACTTGGGCCACCCTTACTTCAAATAGCAAGTTGGATGTATCAGGAATAACACTTCCTGTGAGCTGAAAGCATTTATTTCTATCGCAGTGCATGCAGTTGATCTGCGTGTGCATGATGCCACAAGAGAGCAAGTTGGGGGACGGAAACAATGAATAAAACACGTGAATCCCTCTGGTGATGTCTCCAGGCAGCAGCTCCTATTCTTACACCCTTACTTCAAGGCTCTTACTAAGAGCTGTGAGCCTCAGACCCAGCACACGAGTCAGGACAGAACTGTGCTGAAAATGGGGTGCTTTCCACTCCTCAACATCCTTTTCTGATGCACACAGCCCTGCTGCCCTGAGAACAGCCAGGTTATTTTCACTACGAGCCCCAGCCCACCCCTCCCAGCCACGGTTGTGCAAACCAGTCTCAAGCCATCAGCCCCTCTGTCAGGCTGCAGGGAGGAGGGAGAATGCCTGCAAGTGTCACCCTGACTTTGGCCTGTCTGGGTCCGAGGCAGCTGGCCACCAGGTATAAAACTCTGAGAGCTCCAGGGGACTCACATCTTCCTGCACGGCGGATTTACAGAGCTCTCGTGGAATATATCTCTGAGGGAACACAGACACTTACAGCATAGAACAGCTGCAGCACTTAGAACGTGTATCCCTCCATTTCATGCCTGTTGGACTTTCCTAGGACATGCAGTGCCTGTATGCACCTTTTAAGGCACTGAACTCCCTGAGAGCAGTGGATCAGGACTGTGAAGAGGATTATACGGAATCATTTGTCTCGGCTGATCAGTATGAGAGAAGGACAGGGGGATTTTGGCAAGTTTTATAAAATTACGCCCATAAAAGCAGGGCTAAGTACTGCTCTACAAACAACAGGAGGCAATAGTCATGACATTCTTCTCTGAGAAACTGAACAGACATTCAACCAGAACAGACTCATTGCTACTGCTGAAACCATTTTAATCCCACCTGTCCCCTCCTTGCTGCTCTAAAACAGGCACAAGATTTTTTTCTTTTTTTTTTTTTTTAGGAAGTTCTAACTGCTACCCAAGGAATGAGATAGAATTTTGCCCTGGAGAGAGGCAGGTGCTTTGCTTTGCTGGTTGTCTCACAGAAGTTGTCCCATTTGTACTCGATTAATGTAATCAGAGGCACCCTGCTGTCTGGTCACTGACCTGGCTGTAAACAACAGATGACACGATGCCTTCAGCTGCCATTGTATAGAATTACCCATTGAGTTGTGACCATTGTAAACGAAGCAAATGCATAATTTCACCTGCTGCTGTTGGCTTGTTTTCCAGCAAGGAGGAAGTCCAGAAGCACCTCAACTCTGAGCGCCATTTTGTCCTCCAAGTGAGTTTGTGTGCTCTTCCTCACACCCAGAACGATTCTCCCAGCTGTACTGTCAGGCCCAACCTTTCTCTGTTCTTGCTTTAAATCCCTTTTATGTCCTTCTCCTTTCATTCAACCTTTTCATGTTACAGCTTCCTCATCTCTGTACAGGTGAAAGTTGTCTGTCACTGAATGGATCTCACCTGCCCTGTGTTGTGCTCACTGTGAGGGGCCACAGGGACAGATTCCCATCTGAGTCATGCAGGCCTGCTGGGGTGATACACAATCATGGATCACGGAAAACATGGGGAATAAAGAACACTGTTCTCTGGTTTCCCATACGAGAGTGAGATCAGGCAGAACCTGCTCCCTGTCAGCTCCAAACCAAGATGAAGCTGCTTCCACACACTGTATGGTCCAACTGCAGAGCTCCTCACCCCAAGACACTACAAACTGAGCAACTGGACATCTTACTGGGAGGACAAAACCCACTGGGAGTGGTGAGATACAAAAAACTCTCCCCGGGTTCAGACACTCCCCAAGTGTCCTCCTTTTCCTAAGCTGGAAAGCCTTCTGGGAATACCTGGGCACACCCACTGCACCCTTCCTGAGCAAAGCCTGCAAGCTGCTGCAGGGGACAGCAGCTGGGGAGGGTGGGGCTGGCACCTGGCCGGGGCAGGAGATCTTTATCCCAGCAGTGAAGTCACAGCGCCCTGAGCGTGTCACTGCAGGTCTGGACGGGCACAGGAGGAGCCCGATGCTCCCACAGCTGGAACAGCAGGAGAGGGGACTCCAGAGGGTATTTGGTGCTCACCAGCAGCTGGCTCTGATCGCCAGTCAGCCACAGCTGCTGCTGCAAGGCAGTAGCTAACCCACGGTCACCTCTGCTGTTCGTCAGTAACTCGCAGTTACTGGGACATGACATTGATGGAGGTGTTCAAAGAAAAGGTTTCATTACAGTATCTGGCAGTGACACAGAAGCCAAGTGACACTGCCAATGACAAGCTGCTTGTTGGTCTTGGTTTTCTTTCCATTATCAAACTGAAAGTCCTTTTGGCCAAATTAGACAAAATCTGCTTTCCTGTTCTCCTCTAATTTTTGTCAAAAGTCTGACGTAAAGCCCCTACAGAAGAAGTATGACCAAGGTATATCAGGATCACCCTTTCTACTTCATTTACAAATGCTGTCCTGAAAACCTGCATACACCGAGACTGAAACACTCACAGGTTATGTTAAACATTATCTGATTATTGCTTAGTGTCAGAACAGCTCAGATTGTATAAAACTGCAGCAGCAAACTCATATATTAATCATTGAAGAACAGCTCACATACAAATAGAAGAGTTTGATGTCATCATCTGGCTCAATAGAAACACAGCTAGGCAACAGAAGCCTGCAATGAACTGGCTTTAACTGCAGGCTTCAGTGTTTGCATAAGGAATCTTCTATTAGAAAGTTGGGGTTTTTTGGTTTTTTGTTGTTTTGTTTTTTGTTTGGTTGGTTTTTTTGTTGCTGTTGGATTTTTTGTTTGTTTGTGGTTTTTGTGGGTTTTGTTTGGGGTTTTTTTTTTTACTTACAAGGAGTTCCTTGCTTTGGAAATATTTTGGACAACATGAACAAAAGCTTCTTGTCTGAGATATTATATAGGAAACAGCATTAAAGACAAAAACCAGCATTTCAGAATATCTGACTGTAGACTCTATTTTGAAAATGCCTCCTGAAGAACAGTTGGTTATTGGAAATATTTTAAAAGTAATTTAATCACAGATTTCCAAAACAGTCTGCACTCCCCATGTTGTCTGAATCAACCGAGCTCCAGTTCTTCCAGGATCACCCGGCACTAGCACAAATGACTGCTTGTTTGAGACATCCTCTTGGGCTCTCCCCTAAGGGTCCCTGGGAACGAGCAAGGAATGGAGGCAATAGTAAAATGATGCATTCAGCTGCCCGAATCCTTTTATGAACGAAGAGGGGTCTGATCAATTCCTATTTACCTCAGCACATTTCTGGTTTCAGAACAGACTTCGGAGGTTTCATCCCCGCCTCACACAGAACGTTAATGCTTCCATTAACGCTCCACGTAAAAACTTGGAACAGGTATTTTCAGAGATGGGAACAAGAAGGAACAGATTACTATCAAGCACTGCTGACAGGAAGCCATTGGCAGTGGAGAAGGTGAGGCTGGACCGATCAGACAGCAAGCGTCTGAGAGAGAACATTTCCTGAAGCACTGAAAACAAACAGGACCCGTTCGCAGAGGAGCAGCAGCGCCGAGTGACTCATGCTATTGAACAACCCTGACTCGAACCTGTTGAGGATCTTGGCCCAGCCTTCCCTTTTCAGCATGAATCCGACTAGAAACGTGTCACTAACCCCCGGGCTGCTGGATAAACACAGCCAGAGCCCCTCCGTGCGCCAGGTGCCCGGCAGCAGCGGCGGCTCAGACGGGCGGTGCTGCCGCAGCTCCGAGCGCGGCACCTGCCGAGCCCCCCGCCCTGGGGCCGTGTCCATCCATCCCCCGGATCCATCCCCCGGATCCATCCCCCGGCCGTGTCCATCCATCCCCGGGCCGTGTGCATCCATCCCCCGGATCCATCCCCCGGCCGTGTCCATCCATCCCCGGGCCGTGTCCATCCATCCCCCGGATCCAACCCCGGGCCGTGTCCATCCATCCCCCGGATCCATCCCCCGGCCGTGTCCATCCATCCCCGGGCCGTGTCCATCCATCCCCCGGATCCATCCCCCGGATCCATCCCCGGGCCGTGTCCATCCATCCCCCGGGCCGTGTCCATCCATCCCCCCGGCCGTGTCCATCCATCCCCCGGATCCATCCCCCCGGCCGTGTCCATCCATCCCCCGGCCCCTGGCCATCCATCCCCCGGCGCCTGAGTGACCCTCGCTGCGGGAGGGAGCAAAGGGTGCCCGGGTCCCTGCGGCGCTCCCGGTACTCACATGGCGAGGGGCGAGCGCTGCCTCCCTCCCCAGCAAAGATGGCTTTCGGCTCCGCGCCCGCTGCCAGCCGGCTCCTACTGTTGCAGGCACGGTTGTTGGGAGAGGAGGGGTAGGCATCGGCTACTGAGCATGCCTGCGCCTCGCATCACAGGGTAGGAGGCTCGGAGGTGCCCCCTCCACACCCTCCTGCCGGGAGCGGTCCCGCAGTGACGGAGCCAGGGCAGCCCCGGCTCCTCCCGCGGCGAGCGGGGGCAGCGCCGGCTGCGCTCACCGGAGCGGGCTGGCTGCGGCCGGCGGCCGGGGGGTGAGGGGAACGCCGCTGTGTGCTTCTCTAACCGCGCCCTTTCCGCCTCTCCTCGCTAGAAAGAAAAACAATGAAAAAGGAAGAGAATGATAGAATGTGCTGCCGTTCAATCCCTGCTGTCGTGGGTGAGGACTCGTGGAAAACCCACAGAGCAAGTCCAGAGACAAACCACCAGATGAAGCACTGTTTCTGGAAAGGTTGTGTCTCAGCTGAAGTACAGCCCTTGCTTCTGGCGTGGATGTCGCCTCACACTCAACCTCAATCCCGGCATCCAGCCTCACCCTCCATGAACATCGGCACTTCTCCTGCATGCCCCATCCCTCTGTGCAGAACAAAACTCACTCTGAAACAGCACGTTCCCCTCTGTACTCAAACCAAGGCCTTCATATGCATTAAAAAAGGGTGAATAAATAAGAAAGTCTGCATGATTTTTCAAGGAGAGGCATTTAACAGCGCTGTCCCAATGATAACTTGTTCACTTGTGAAAAGGCACTTCACCCGTCGCTGCCTTCACTAATTTTCTGTGGGTGTCAGTGGCAGCCGACACCAGACATTCAAACCAGGTCTTGGGGTAAGGCAAGGAGCTTTGCTAAGTTTCTAGACCCCAAATCTTGGGTGCCTGTTGGGAATGAAGTGCAACAGTGCCATCAGATCAAATCTGTGCTCTCTGATGTGGAAATCTAAGAAAAGGTGAATTGTTCCGCAAAGCAACAGGCAAAGCACCACAGTTACTGGGGGTGAGCAAGGCATCAAGCCCAATTCATCAACTTGTTACCAACCAGCTGAGTATTTTCATCCAGAATGCAGCCAGGGAACATGACAGCACCCACAGCCCAGAGCTCAGGACACTCAGCTATTGCCCAAATCCGGGCTCAGATGTTATCACAGCCTGATTCGGATGTAAGCCATGGGCTGTCAGCCCTGAGGGGATCCAGCTCCTTGGGGAGCTATGGAACTCCTCAGTGACACTCACAGGAACATCTCACCCTTCTCCTCTGCTGCCTGAGAGCTTGCTCACTGCATTAAAGGCTCCTTGTGCCTCCTGGCCATGGAGGGTGTTTCTGTCTCTCTCTAACTCTTCCCAATTATCTGTGTGAATGAATAAATGTCACTTCGGGCAGCACTTTGAGCCTCGGTTTTTGCTCACAGATCACACTCATAAGAGCCTGGCCCTAAGAAACTTTTCCTGATGGAAGTAGAAAACACTTCAAACTATATTTTCTCTGTGTAAAGATGGAGTTTCAACAGGCTGGTACTTCCTGATAACAACGACCAGACTCCCAACTACCTTCCAGCTTTATCCACCCACAGATTAGCTAGCACTTCTCATCTGGAATTCCTCTGTAACTCTTCCCTCCTGAGGAGAGTTTTCTTTTCAGATAACCTAGACAAAGATGCATTTGTATTATATATTATATATGATTATTTATGTGATGCCCCTACAGCAGCAGCCACACTCAGGCTTGCACCGAGCCCAGGCACCACCAGGGACATCCTCATCTTCATCTTCAAACCCAAGCCACATCTGAGCATTGAGAAAGTGACAATTTGTGCCTGGATGTGAGGCCAGGAGCTTCTGGGACAGAGAGACCTTCCAGCAGACCTTTCTGCCCTTTCTGTGGTCTCACTTACAGTCATTACTATAATTACATGCAGGGTGGAACAAGTGCTGATGCTACACGAAAGCTCAAAAGACTCAAAACAAAAACAACAAAACACACACACACACACACACGCACCAAAAAAAAAAAAAAAAAAAAAAAAAAAAAAAAAAAAAAAAAAAAAATCCAAACACCAAAACCAAACGCCTGGAAGACTCCAAACCCAACATATTGAAATGTTTTATTATACAAACTATCCAGAGCAAATTATTTTATTATACAAACTGGCCAGTGTCTGTGCTGACCCCATGCCAGCTTTATCCTGATTGAAGGGGAACAGAAAATATCCACACAAGCATAAAGGTGAGATGGCAGTCAGGAAAATGAGAAATCAGAAATTAGCAGAAGCGTTCTACTGCAGGGAAAAGAACTCAGACCTTGTGAGCACAGAATGAGCTGAAGGAACACCAGTGCCCCACATCATGTGGCCACAGCTTCCTCCAGAGTGGTACCAGAGAATCCTCAAAACCAAATTAAACAATTATCATTGCACTGTAGCTGGTAACAAAAGGCTTTCCTGCCAGCCAATGAAGGCATCACCACTCCAATCCAAGAAGGCTCATGATCCTGAGGAAATTCCACAGCTAACCTGGGGACATTTTCTTTAGCCCTACATTCTCTGGAGCTTGCACTCTACTGTTAAAGGCCACCACAGCCTTTGGTGTTAGAAGAGATACAGAGACACCCTGTGGTCACAAAAATGATACGACCAGAATTGGTTCAAACGGCTTAAATTTCATTTAAGTCACAGAAGTGAGTCAGAAAATCTGCATCCTGGGACCACAGAAAAATTGTCCCCAGTTGCTATTCAGATGATTTCCTGTCACCAGACCTCCTTTCCTGTCTGGCACCTTTTGCTCTGTTCGCACTCCCATAAAGATTTTCCCTCTTATTCTGTTGGGTACAATAATAACAGCAGGGTCAGGGCTGGTGCACTTGGAGGGATGGTTGTGGAAATGCTCCACTTCTGGCAAACAACTTCCTGCATCTTCAGCCTGCCCCTCTTGGGTATGGGAAACCATCAGTCTGCTTTGTAAACTGATGGGGTTTTACCTCATCCATCATTTTTATTTTGTCCTGAAGCAAAATTTTGTCTAAGAATGCAGTTTCAGAGCCCCTAATACACTGCTGAGGATGTGCAAGAATGAGCCACCAACAGCCATCATCAGTGGAAATCAATTCTGGCAGCTGGAGTCTTGCAGGTGCTAAAGCCTGCTTATAATTAGAAAATTGAGAAACACTAGAAACTGTTATGTGCTGCTGTTACATGATCCTCACCTGGGGGAAACCTGAGTATTTTCTCACAGCTCTGCAAGTAGGATCCCCCTTCAGAGGAGTCATCATGTAGCCTGTAGGCTTATGAACTGCTCATATAATAGAGTAATTCTCAGGGCCAGCCACAGTAACACTGCTGTTGGTTACTTTGGCTCACAAAACAAAACACTATTAGTGCTAAATAAGAGAGGTGAGAGCAGTTAATTGGTTTATAGAAAGCAATGGTAATTAAGTTTCACAAGATTTAAGCGGAAAAGAAAAGCAAGGCAAATAAATCAATTATTCAAATTCTGCTTTTTCAAATCTTCTGATCTGGCAATGCATATAAACAAAGTATAGGAGCAATTCCCCCCTAAATCATCAGAACTTATGGCACTGGAAACTCAGACAAGTTAATCTTTAAAAGAGAAATTAAACACTATACATGTCCAAAATACAATTTTTCAAATACTGTTATCTCAAAGGATTAATAAAATATCTATTCTAAGTATCTTTAATCCCTTGTCACCGGGTTTTACATGTTTCTTTTCAATGGCTCGCGTTCTTTTCCTGGCTTTGCAGACAAGTGGATTTGGCAGTGAATGGCCCAGCCTCTGCAGCTGAGTTCTCAGAAGCGAGGCAGCTCCTTTCCTGCCTGCCCAGCTGCTGCCTCTATGAGCCACAGCTGCTCTGCTCTGCACAGCTCCACCCCGGCACCGCTGCCGGCCTGAAATGGGCCTCGAGTTCGCAGATTATTTTGCCACAAATTAAAACCTCCAGTGTGTAATTGTGGAGCGTGTACTTCTCTTTCGCTCACAGCCTCTGTTCATTCCTTCACAGCACATTAGTGCTTTAGTGATGGTTTCCTTTTACAGGTCAGGGAAGTGTTTGTAATTCCTTTCGTGAATTGTCTTTTCTGCCATTTCTGCGAGAGATCCAGGTCCAAATTAAATAATTCCAGGGTTCACTTAAAACCCTGGGTGGCTCATTACCAAGCCTGAGTAGCAAAATGTGATGCTCTGTGCTCTTTCAAGGTATTTACAGTTCCTTGTCAATGTGTATTAATGAGTAATTTTGAAAACTTTGCAGGTGTGATCCTCCCAAGCATTTGCACAGTGAGGCTCTGTCCCTCCTGCCTGTGTGTCCCTATGCTACAGGGAGTTCTGCTTAAAACTCTGGGAGGGGCTGAGGGGGGAGGAGGAGAAGAGTAAAAGAAAAAAGGTTAAAAATGGTGGCCGGTTTTGTTTTTAAGCCTACAAACTTCATGCGGTTTACTTTAAAGATTTGTGGAAAATATTTGTAGCAGGCAGGAGCAAGGCAACAGAGGAGGGGGGGAACATGACCCTGCAAGTCAAGCAACCAAAAGTTAATGCAATTACCAAATATTAAATGTGGAGCACAGGGACTAATTCGATCAGAGAGGCCAAAGGGATAATTCTTGGAGACAAAGCATTGCAACACGGAAATGCAGCCTAATCGACTGCTTTATCAAAAGAAAAAGGAAACAATTCCCAAGCCTTAACTAAAATCCCCAGTTGGTTCTTCATCTTTCCAGGGGTCTGGTTTCTGCCTAGCAGTGTTTGTTCCGTCTCACATTTATTTCACGGCTCCTGTTCCCTGCACAAAGCCGTTTCCCTGGCTCCTGGCTCTTCACTTGTGTCAAAGCCGCCTCTGCTCCCGGTTTAAGGAACTCCTCAATCTCAATCACGAAACAGAGCACACAGAGGGAAATATTCGTTATGTGTAACGTTCGAGCCTACTTTCCATAATCAGCTGGAATAGAGCAAGACTGTCCAGAGTCCCTTTGTGCCTGCAGGATTTTTCAGAGCAGGTATTTGCCTCATCTGATGGCAAGTGGCTGCTCAGTGATCTCCGCTGAACTCCTGCGTGACCCCGACCCTCTCGGGTTTGTAGAGCAGCAGATCCAGATTTCACCAGGTACAACCCAGCAAAGCAGAGGTTTTCAGACTCAGACTGCTCTTTCCAGCTAAACAGGTGCTGTTGTTATGACAGATAAAATGAGCTGGCACAAAGGAAAGAAGGAACTCGCAGAAGAAAGCACAGGAGATGGGAAGCACGGCCGGAAAAAGCGAGAGCGGCTGTTCAAGAAGAGATTTTCTCAACTGAGCCTCTTTTCTGGGTCTCCCAAGAATAAAATGTAAGTACATCCAAGATTATATTTTAAAGACATTTTCAAACAAGAAGTTTTGTATTTCCAGAGCAGCTTTGGAAGAGCCACAGATACCTCGTTACCTCTGTTGGATTAAATGTTTCACAAACGAGGAAACAAAGGCTAATTAAACAACTTGAGCTAAAAGCTATTAAGTCACTGGCAGCCCTAGAGATGAAATTAACTTCTCCAAGTCTTGCATGTCTGTGTGTTTCTCTTATATGCATTTCCCTATGCTTCCAGCAAGAGGAAGCAGGGGCAGCGTCTCTGTTTCTGCAGGTACACACCAGCCCTGCCCCTGGGACAACCCCGCTGTTTCCAGCAGTAACTTCTCTGCAGCTTTTTTGTTGCACCAGAGCTGTAATTCCGGGGTGCAATGGAAAATGTCAATACATGGGCAGCAGCAAAAATCACTGGTCAGCAAAGGTAGTGGTACTAAATTTCTTAAAATTCATAATTAATGCTTGTGTCCCTGCAATAGTGCCTTTACACTTACGCCTCTCAGGTAGAAGGAGAAAAAGGGAAATTAACAAAAAAAAAAACCCCAAATAATAACTATTC
Organism: Hirundo rustica; assembly: GCF_015227805.2. Taxonomy (NCBI): domain Eukaryota; kingdom Metazoa; phylum Chordata; class Aves; order Passeriformes; family Hirundinidae; genus Hirundo; species Hirundo rustica. Next base: position 1,243,316 of record NC_053459.1, on the reverse strand, counting down.
GTATTTTTTTTTTTAACCAAAGCAGAGGTAAAAGTGATTTTGAGCTTACTGCCTTGTGAATGTATTACTTTGAGTTATTGTAATTTTTCTTATGGGATGTGAAATTCTCTTCTTAGGTCTTTCTCCCCGGTATTATTCTTCCTTTACATGAAGTAAACTGAGGGTATGCTAAGATCAGGAGGGGCTTCCAAAAAGTGTCTTTTCTCATCCAAGAGCTGTTTTCCCTACAGATCTCCTAAAAGGAGTCTGTCTTTGGTAATTACCATGAAATTACTGTCTTAGCAGGAAGTGCACGCAAGTCTCCACAATTACTCAGCTAACTGCATTAGGCTTGATAGCCACAGCAGCTGGTTACAGGCTCCACAGAAGATTAAAATAAACTAGCAAGAAATGAACCTCAAAGCCAGATTTTTCCCTCAGACTGATCTAATTGCAGCACAACTAATACCAAGGGCTTGGGTTTGGGATTTTTCTTGCTGCACTGCTGAGGAACTGGACTAGAAACATAGTCAAACATCCAAGAAGTGAATTACTGCTGCAAATGTTCTCTGTTGTTCATAATTTCACTGAAGAGTGCATTCAAGTGGCAGAGAAATACAGTTGAAACAGTAAAATTATGTTTTCTGAGAGTTGATCCTTATTTGTAAGCGATAAATATGAATTTTCCCCAGTTTGAGCTGAAAGAAAAAATTTTTAAGAAGCGACAATAATCTAGTAACGTCCCATGGTACTCCCAAGTTAAAGGAGAGAGAGTCAGCCTTCAGACTGCCCTGGATCTGTTTCTACAGACACACTGCAGGGCAGCGGTTTTCAGTGCACCGGAGCCATCAGGGCTTACAGAGCTCTCACAGTGGTGTGGCCAAGCCAGATCATCGCTGCAGTCAGCCCTCGTTCAGGAGCTCTGTAGGGGGTTGTGTAGGGAAGACAGCAGCGTGTATAATTTGATCAGGAGAGCTTTTCTCTCCGCTCTCCTGTCTCTGGTCAAGGCCAGTGCAATACAGGGCGCTCCTGGCCAGCATCAGTGTGCATGAGTGCACACAAGAGGGACAAGAACCTTTATGCTGATGTAGGGGAGCACTGGGCCAGACACACAGAGCTCTGTGGAGTTTGTCTTCATGCAAACACATGAGGCTCGTGCCACAGTCATGCACAGGAGAGTCGCATGCTGAAACTCCTACCCCATTAGCTGATGCCACTCTTTTATGGTTTTGTTTAAATGATGAAAACACTTTAATAATTCTGTGCTCTAAAACAAATGGTTGGTCACTGCCACCACAGAACCAGAGCCAGACTCTCCTTTTTGCTGTCCATCCATTTTTTTCAGGTGGCTACACATGGTACCCACTCCTAAGGTGTCACAGGTACAGCCCCTGGAAGGATTCATAACTCACTCATGAGTTGCTGCCCTCATCCATACAGGAGTGAACAGGCTGAGCTTGTCACCTCTCTGTGGCTCTTCCAGTTTATCACCTCTCTGTGCCTGTTCCACCTCCTCACCTCTCTGTGCCTGTCCCAGCTCCTCACCTCTCTCTCTCTGTGCCTGTCCCAGCTCCTCACCTCTCTCTCTCTGTGCCTGTCCCAGCTCCTCACCTCTCTCTCTCTGTGCCTGTCCCAGCTCCTCACCTCTCTGTGCCTGTCCCAGCTCCTCACCTCTCTCTCTCTGTGCCTGTCCCAGCTCCTCACCTCTCTCTCTCTGTGCCTGTCCCAGCTCCTCACCTCTCTGTGCCTGTCCCAGCTCCTCACCTCTCTCTCTCTGTGCCTGTCCCAGCTCCTCACCTCTCTCTCTCTGTGCCTGTCCCAGCTCCTCACCTCTCTGTGCCTGTCCCAGCTCCTCACCTCTCTCTCTCTGTGCCTGTCCCAGCTCCTCACCTCTCTCTCTCTGTGCCTGTCCCAGCTCCTCACCTCTCTGTGCCTGTCCCAGCTCCTCACCTCTCTCTCTCTGTGCCTGTCCCAGCTCCTCACCTCTCTCTCTCTGTGCCTGTCCCAGCCCGCAGGGAAGGAGCCAGCTGGCCGAGGACAAGCGCCGGTGTCCGCACAGGAAGGGCTCCCGGGGGCCGAAGGAGGAGCCGTGTTCCCTGCGGCGGCTCGGAGCCCCGCAGCCCTCAGGGAAGATGTGTCCGAGCTGCGAGATCCTGCTGTGCCGGCCCTGCGGGACCCTGCACTCGCAGCGCGGCTTCATCGCCCACAGCCTGCTCGACCACTACGACACCGCAGCCCTGCCCTGCTGACCGCCCTGCTGGGGGGGACGGAAGATTTGGGGGCCATCCGAGCCCGGAGCGCACCCCAAACCCAAAGCTGGATCCATCGGGATGATGGCTCCCGGCCTGGCGCCGGCTCCGCGCAGCCTCGGCCGCCGCGGCCGCTCCGAGCTCAGCCTGTACGCGGCAGCTGCGCTCATTTAACCGGCATCAACCCGGCGAACAAAGCTGTAACCTAAACATTTCTTAGCTGTGAAGGACAGGGAATTGTTTCGGAAACATTCTCCAGAGCTTTCCTTTTCCCCTCAAGGAAACAAAGATTATTCTATTGAGCTGCAAAAGCTAATGTAACTATTACATGCAGAGCCACTTGTGATGTCTCTGTTTGCTTCAGTGTGGTTTGTGGTCTGGAATATTAAACGTTTTATTTTTAAATTAACTACCTCAGAGATGCAACTTTATGGGGAAAAGGGGCTTCTAAAAGCGGTCCTGGCCACAAGGATTGCAGCTTACATCCCAGTTCCCTCCCAGAACTTCCAAACTTTCACAGGCTTTCAGCATCTCACCTGTGATCCTGAACCTTGCCTTAAAAGGAGCAACAACAATCACAACTCACAAAGTATTTAAGCCTTCTTCGAGTTCTTAAACCCAGACCTGTATTTTTAAGCAGTTCCTCAAACAGTGTAGTACAGCTGCAGACACCAGGCCAGGGCTCTGGGGCAGCCACGGGTGGCATTGAGGTCCAGGCATACAGAAAACTTCACCCCTGTGGAGTTCCCAAGTACAGGAGAAGGATGGAAGTAGCCTCAGGAACAGATTATCCCAAGTCTTGCACCTTTTCATCCCATGCACCTTTTCCTCCCATGCCAGTGGGCACAAACCTAGGTGCAGGATTAATTCCTTGCTCTTGGGTAGGGAACAGGTTAAACACACTTAGTCTCCCACAGCCATTAACATTAAGGGTTCTTTTATTTAGCCAAGCAGAAGAACACAGGCTGGGATGTTTGGACCTTTGTTCCATCTCTCCTCTTCCTAAATTCAAAAGTAACAAGTCCATAGGGAAAAAGTCCCTCTGTCCTTCCCACTTCTTTTGGAGCTGTTCCATTTTTGTTCACATGAATATTTGGTAAGGTGACTGGAATCCAGATTTATTTTTTTTTTTCTTCTATCTCTAGTGAATACTTGGACTGAGCTATGGCATTTAGTCTCATGTTCTGTTTCCACCATCCCAGGAAAAGAGTTTCAACAGGAGGAATTCAGAGCCACACATATAACATTGCTGTGCTCCAGAGTATCTTGAAGAGTAGTGCTCAGCTCCCTTTGTGGAAAGTCAGACACTCAATGCTCCTCGTGCAAGAGGTATCAGAGACAGGTTCAGAAACCAGACTGAGCTGCTGAAAGCTCCCAGGGCAAAGCCCATTAGGAATTTCATGTAGGAGAAAGCTTTAGGCAGGATTTATAAACTGAAATCAACTGCTGCCTGTTCCTCCCTTCTGTCCAGGCTCCACTGGTTCTGCACACTGCAAGTGCCCAGACTTCCTGCCCAAATGCAGACTTCTAAAGCCCAAAATTAGATTTTATGAACACCCTTATGCTACAAGGGCCTTAATCCCTCCAAACCCACGTTTCCACATTTGGTGCTTGATGGCCGCTTCTGTACATTTTTAAAAGCCAACCAGGGCCTGGCAAACCAGAATTAACCTTTCACATTTCTCTGAGACTGCTATCCCTAAACTGGGACCCTTCACAGCTTTCCCAAGAAAACTTATTTTACCACTACGTTAAGAAATATAAATTCAACTCCATTCCTCTTCATCAAGCAATCCAGAGGAACTTCTTCATCAAGCAATCCAGAGGAACTTCTCCAGACAATCACCTGGGGAAGAACAAGGTGACAGACTGAAAGGATGAAGGACTAGCTCATCACAACAGCATTATTTTAAATCCTACTGTCCCATACAGTGAAATCAGTTCAAATGGGTGACGACTGAGCCTTTATCCAAGTGTTCCAGAGGGGACAGAACAAGGAAAGTTCTCTCAGCACCTGCCTGGTAGTATTTCCTGTGTGGCTTGCTAAGGGGCACAACAAGCTCCTCACATGAGTTATTAGGCTGGAAAGGCCCCGAAGCAGCAGCAGAGAGCAAACCCAGCTCCCTGGCGAGAGCAGCTCTCTCCTGTCCCCATGAATGCTGCTGTGCTGTCTGCAGGACAGCTGGCAGCATGGGCAGCGTGACTCAGTGCTCCTGGCAGGAACACCTCCATCAGGCATGAAGTCGTGTTTGGGGAGAGTAACTACATTTTTGCTATGCACTGAGGCAGCACCAACAGTTTTGTACTTGATTTCTCAGCAGCTGGTAAATTACTGCACCTTTCCTGCAGCAGCTACCAAAATCTGCTGCAGAGATCTGCTCGGTGCTGTCTGTTCCTACCACAGGGTGATGTGTGTGGCATTGAGGTCAGACAATAGAACCACACCTTGAGCTCAGCCTGGCTTTCCTCTCCTCAGCCACACCACAGAGAGGCCCTTTTGTCCCCCCAAAATCCCCAGAGCCCCGTGCAAACAGTGAGACCCAACAGCCCCAGGCGCTGTCCCCTCATATGGCAGCACCTACTGACACTTGTGCACCACGACAGCTCCGCTCCCTCAGCTCTTGGAGTGCCAGGCCCAACAAGTCATTTGGAAAATCACTGTATCTCAGCAAAGGACTTCAGGCTCAGATTTTAAAGCAGGCTCAGGCACATAATTACACTAATACACTATATTGTGAAAGAATAATAATAGAAATACTGATCACACGTTTAAAAGATTTAGGCTTGAAACCATCCTACAGAAAAAAGCTATGATGTAGCCTGACATATCAATTATTAAGAGCCTCTACTATTTAATCATCTGATTTCAATAGCTCTGGGAGATTACAGAGGAATATTGGACTCTTTTATATTAAATACAGGAATGAGCTCTGTCCAAGGCATTTGCTGGAATGGGAGTGACTTGACAACCCCACTGCCAAAACAACCAATACAAGCATGAGAGGGAAAGGAAGCAGCTCCACAGCTGAAGGGCAAATCCATGGGAGCTCCTTCCCTGGAAATCCAACACACGACAAGCAGGAGTGTAAAAGCAGCAGCTGTCACTGTTTGCCACAAAATAAATTATTCAAGGTAGAAAGCAAACCCATCAAGTAATCACAATCAGTAATAAACCAGAACAAATAAAGATATTTTACACACTGCATGTACCAAATTTCAGCTGTGGTTTTTAAAGCAGCCCAGGCAGCTTTCCCCTCTGCCAGATAACAATGAAGGCCTTGAGAAGGAAGTCATTTTTCCAGTGGACATATACCAAGAAAGGTAATGAACATGAGACTATGTGACCTGAAGGTTCAACACAAAAGTTTTAAATTCTCTTACTATAATCTAACCATTTGATGACTTCTGAATTCAGAAACTAGGCTAAACTAAAATGTTCTAAATCAGCCCAAATTAACTTACCAATTTAGTATTAGAGCTGGATATTGGGAGGAAAATACAGAAATAATCAATGGACTGATGTGCCAAAATCGCGTTTTCTCTTGGATGACAAACAGCGGAGGACACTTTCTCTCATTTGACATTTCATGAAGCAGTCCATTTATCTGTTTGTTTGTTTTCTGAATGGACTTCGGTATGCCACAGGCTGTAGCAAGTACGATGAAAACTAAGGAAAGTGATGACCTATTTACTAACCCAATTCAGCAAACCAGGACTCGGCTCAAAACTTAACGTGAAAGTATCATCACAAAATCAGCTTTGGTCCCCTGGTAAATGCTGCCTCCTGCCAGGTTCAGCCCTGAGAGGTCAGCCTGGGGAGCATTCCTGGGAGAGGGGAATCTTCTCAGCCATTTGAAGATCAATTCACAGGAGGAAAATGCTTCATTGTCTTTGCTGCCAAACACAGAACCAGACCATTTAACTCGGCTCTAACTTTCTTTCCCCATTCTTGTTAATTAATTGCCAAGAGTAAACATAGAGAAGGTAAAGACAACCAAACAAAACAGAGTCATTGAAGGGCTATTAACCAACACAAACACTGAGCAGAAGTGGCATTTCCTAATCACCCCTAAATATTCCTCAAGGAACAGAGGCGATGGGATTTTCTCACCATCTCAAGTACTTTTGTAACCTGCATTAAAGTCGCATCCCAAATCCCCTCAACCAGCACAAAAGCTCTTTCCCCAGGGCGTGGGGAAAGTACCCCCGGTGGTGCTGGAGGCAGGGAAGGTGTTCCTGCACCTGGAGGTCACAGCTCTCACCTGCAGTGGTGCAGGGGAGACTGAGGCACAGCCTTGCAGCTCTCACCTGCAGTGGTGCAGGGGAGCCTGGGGCACAGCTCTGAGGCACAGCCTTGCAGCTCTCACCTGCAGTGCTGCAGGGGAGCCTGAGGCACAGCTCTGAGGCACAGCCTTGCAGCTCTCACCTGCAGAGGTGCAGGGGAGCCTGAGGCACAGCTCTGAGGCACAGCCTTGCAGCTCTCACCTGCAGAGGTGCAGGGGAGCCTGAGGCACAGCTCTGAGGCACAGCCTTGCAGCTCTCACCTGCAGAGGTGCAGGGGAGCCTGGGGCACAGCTCTGAGGCACAGCCTTGCAGCTCTCACCTGCAGAGGTGCAGCGGAGCCTGAGGCACAGCTCTGAGGCACAGCCTTGCAGCTCTCACCTGCAGAGGTGCAGGGGAGCCTGAGGCACAGCCTTGCAGCTCTCACCTGCAGAGGTGCAGGGGAGCCTGAGGCACAGCCTTGAGCCACCCGTTTCCAGTCCCACAGGAAGGCTGGGCTGGGACATGGAACCCAGCTGCCCTTGGAGCTAGGGAAATAAAGGAAATGCAGATGTCACTGTGCCCCCTCCTGTCAGAGCCCACGCACACCAGCTCCAGGCAGCCGGGGTGCGCCCGCCAACTTCATCTCAAAGTTCTGGAAAAGCCGATGTCTTCCCTCAACAAGACCAGAGAGATCCAAGTGCTCTGTCTCACAGAAAAATGGAACATGTCCAGGAATGGCTCCTTATGCAAACTCACGTCCTGTGAATTACCTGAGGATGAGATTACTTTTTCAGAGCTGTCACCTGCAACGTAGTCTCTTTTTAATTTTCTCGCCATCTGCTATAGAAATAATAATAATAATAATAATAATAATAATAATAATAATAATAATAATAATAAATGACATGGCACACTGTTAATATATGTTATAATAATAAATGCTACTATTTTGTATATAAAAAAACTAACACTAAACCCAACAAAACCAACCACTTGTTACTTTTAGAATATTCTGGAGGCAGAAGTCTTTTCAGACAGATAAGCCCATAGGATGAGGACAAGAGAATCAATTCCCCACACACAAAGCCACCCTGACTCCAGGTAAGTTCTTAACCTGTAAAATAAACAAGGAATCCCCAAACCAAAAAAAAAACCCCAAAAACCAAAAAAACCCAAACCACTCTCAACAAAGTAAAACCAACTTTAATTAAATTCCTACATCATCCAACATTTCTATGCAGAACAAGTGTTTAGTCAAAAAGTAAATATATATGTTTAATTCTCTTTCAAACATCCACTAGAATCAAGAGCTACCAGTGTTCCTTGGAGAACAAGCAGTAGTTAAACCTCTCTTGCTGATGTTCAGGAACAGTTTGTTACATCTTTTAACCAGCAGTTCCCTATTGCACATAACAAATTTGCTCTCCGTTTAAGCACCTAAAAGCCTGGTACCTTGCTAAATAAATTAAAACAAATCCAGTTTCTTCAGCAACCATCTTCAACATATATATCTTGGTAAAGCAACATTACTGCAAGCTTTTAATAAATACAGAGAGAAGATCAGTGACTGCATTGGTGTTCTGCGGAATGATCTTTTCCCACAAACTCTTGCTTCTCCAACCAGTTGTGGTTTTTGGCATGTATGCTCTAAAAATCACTTTGTGCAGTATATTTAATGAAAACATCCCTTACATAGGGCAGTACATTTTGCAGGGAAGGACTGATCTGAGATAGGAATTTCAGTGTAAGGCTGGAAGGCGCTTCTTGCCGGAACCAAACCAAATTGTGCCTCTCTGGGAGCAGAAGGCAAAGCCCCAGAGGCTGAGTGGGAGACTGTAACCAACGAGGGATTCTCAGGCACGTTTGGAATTGGCCTAACCTTCCTCATTCTGAAGGGCTTCTTTTGTGTGTTAAGTCAGAGGAACAAAATTGTGCAACCCTGAACATGCTGCATCACATCTGTCAGAGGTCTCCCCCACCCTCGAAACACCCTTAATTCTCTTTCTTCCTTCAGCAGCAGCACAGACATGAAGCAGCTCCCTGCAGTACAGTGATACCATGGCTGCTATTTACAGTAGAATTAATGCATCTGTGACAGTAGGGCAGAGGTCATATGAAAAATATACACAATATGCTCATTTTTTAGCCAGATTAGGATATATTAAAAAAAAAAAAATTACTCTTCAAGTCCTAACTTTGAACAAAGAACAGTTCTGTCAGAGGTCTTCAAACCTTACAAGGATATGTTAGAGCACATTACCCTAACGTATAAAAACAAATATTTACACCTCCATAAAGTACCAAAGAATTTTTAAAAATGCCTAGTAGCTCTCAGCGTGCAAAGTCAGCAGGAATTGATTATCCAGGATGTTCACTAACTGTAGAGACAGTCTTGGAATCAAGCATTCAGAAGCAGAGTGCAAAAGACTCAGGAATTATTTCAGTCCACTTGTTTTCAGTGTCATTTCCTCTCTTGTTTTGGATCAGTTGATAGAATCACAGAATGTGCTGAGTTGGAAGGGACCCATCAGGATCAGGGTCCATCTGCTGGCCCTGTGTGGGGCTCCCCAAGAACCACGCTGTGCCTCAGAGCGCTGTCCCAGCGCCTCCTGAAGTTCTGTTGGTCCGTACGACAGAAACCCTTCAAACGCTCATCAAGGTAACCTTCAGCTTAGTGCAAATGCCAGAGTCTCCTAGGACCTGTAATCTTTTCTGACAGTGTGAGCCATCCAGTTCACTTTAGTAGTCCAACTTTCCCGCAGAGCTTCATCAAACTTTTGCTTGAACTGTTTTAGTGCTTCTTCCTCACTCTTCCCTAAGGCGAGGGAGTCCTAAGGCAAGAGGGAAACAAGGACTGTCAGGAATTTTAAAGAGCATAGTTAAAAAACCTCCCTCACCTTTCAACACAAGCCACAGTGTGTTTTTGTTCTCCTTTGACACTTTTTCACTTACTACTCATTGAGCAATCCATCAGTTGGTTTAAATAATACATCTTCCTGGGTTTAAAGATAAAACTGAAAAGGAATGAAGCAAATCATTTTCACATTTCCAGGTCTGTGTTTTGTCCATGAGCCAGGATGTAAAATACCCCTGAGATGAGTCCACTTAAGATGCACAGATGTGGGATCCTGAACTCATCCTATGAGCACCAGGCCTGACTACAGACCTTGTTCCGTAGAGCCAAAAAAGAAAACTTCAAGGACCGTGTGGAAATCTCGACAGAAATGGAAAACGGAAATGTATGAATCTTGGAATCAAAAAATCACGTCCTGGAAAAATGCTGAGTCCTGCTGAGCTGTAGCTCTTACTTTACCTTGAGATACTGGATGTCCTTGACAGAGGTGAGCTCTGGCAGCCCTGCAGTCAGCATCAGTGCAAAGAGGGTAATAAATAGGTTGCCGTGCTTGCGCAGGATCAGGTAGGCTTCCTCACAGTACTGCCGGAACCTGTGCGACACACAAGGAGCACAAAGGGAGAGTTACACACGTGGAAATCCCTGCAACCAGAATCTGTCACCTGCTCTCACAAATACAGACTCTGGAACACAGCACAGAGAGGACAGAGACGCCTGCAGAACCCCTCGTGCATGCTCACAAACACGTCCAGCGTCTGCCCAGCAAGCCCTCAGTACGCAACACCACCAGCTGCTCCTCAGAAAGAACAAAAGTGCCAGAGGTCATGGTCCCACCTCTCTGAGAATTTATTGGCTGAAATGCCCTGATGATCCTATATGGTAGGCTACAGTGGAAAAGCCAAAGCTCTACTGCAGTCCCTCTAATCGTCTTTTCTAATTCATTCTGTGGTCAAAACTGACGCAGCTGCCAGTGGATCATGAACATGTGACTCCTCAGGGCCAAGCATCCAAGCAAGGGGCAGCACAATAAACATGCCCTGATGGACAGGGAGGGCAGAAGGGAGCCTGCTCCTAAGGGCAGTGCTGCATCCTGCTTGAACAGCAGAGCCCTGAGCTGCTGAAGCCAGAGCTGAGCCCAGCAGAACCTGCCACCTCCTGCTGTGGGAGATCAAAAGCAACTGCAGAGCTGCAGCTTCTGGTTCTGAAGTAATCTGTGACATTCCAGCTCAGGGAGAGCAGCAGGCAGTCCTGTAAATGCATGTTGGCACACTTCCACACAGGTGTAAATGAGCAAACCAACCCCGGGTAGGTTCTGGCATGCTGGAAATTATAATCTCAATTAGAAACAGAACAAAATAACACTCACCTGCCAAATTTTTCAGTGTTCCCTGTTTTTCCTTGTTGAATAACATGAATGAAATCATAGGTGAGTATGAAAGGTACCCGTTCCCTTTTAATTCCAAACTTGGACTTAAAGTTCCCAAGAATATGCCCAAAATCTATGTGAAAGAGCTAAAAAAACAAACAGACAAACAAAGTGAAAACTAATTTCTCCAGCAAAATGTGTCACTTTTCTAATACCTCTACAGGATGCTGGTATCAAGAACAGTTAACTCCTAATGTGACTCTCCAAAACCTGTGGTTCCAACCCTTTGGGAGTATTTGGTTTTAAAACACTTCAAGATCGAACGTCAGTAGTAACATCCATGCACTCATGTGTGACCACTGCAGCAAAAGATTCGCTCAGGTTTAAGTTGTTGCTGCCATGAAACATCCTGGTGGCAGTATCAGACAAAAATGAGCCCAAGGATGAGGCCACGAGGTTCAACATCATCACATCCAAGGCCTTCCCACACAAGGACAGAGGCAAAGGTAGCAGAGCCAAATTAACCTGTGGCAGTTCCCCATGTCAGAATCGAGGATAAGGGCACTGCAGCTTTCTTCCAGGAGGTACAAACTTTAAAGAATACTGCAAATGTCTGTAAAACGCTCAGTTTTACAACACTTACTGGGTTTCTAGGCAGGATAATTTCAATTAAATCAGACAAGTTACATTACAGAGTAACACTTAAGAAAACACATGTTTAGGAGCTCCCCCCGATTGTGAGTGCACAGCATTGTGCTGGTGCTGGGTTCCACCCTGAGCATTTCTGCAGGGCTGAGTGGCACAGACTCACTTCAGGGAAACCACACGGCTCTAAAATGCAATTCATGGACTTTTAGGGGCGGTCTGAATCTGAACCATTAAAAGGCCTCTTGGATGTTCTGTAAAAGCTCTACAGAACAGCCTCTCTCCATACAGAATTGCTGATGGACCAGGCTTTGCTCTGTCCTTCCCCCAGTATTACATTCCCTTTCCTTGAAGCTCTCTCCAAGCCTTAGTGAACCACAGACATCAGTTCTAACCATGGGTGGCTTTCCTTTCACCAAGGCACTAAAGAAATCACAAGTTCTCAAGAGAACTCTTGCACACCAAAGGCATTCTGCCTACAGAATGGATTTTTACCTGCCCGTTTTTCCTGACCATGATATTGTCACTGTGTCTGTCACCGATTCCCAGCACATACGTAGCTACACAGTAGCCAGCACAAGAGAGAGTAAATTCTTCAATGGCTCGATCCAAGTCCTCTCTGGAACCACAGAGAAAATTGTTTTAATGCACACTGCTGGAATTCATGTCATGCCTTGACCTCAGAGAGGATTTTTGCTTGTCCATTAGGATGCTGTAAAACCAGAATTACTTGAGAAAAAAATACTGTATAGCTATGGAGAACAAGCAACATGGAAGGCAACCCCAAGGCTTGAGACCCACGCAGTTTTCTTGGGTTTGTTTGTGCTGCTAAATTTAATATAACTCACTCAACAGCACGCAGCCAAAATGCTGCAAAAGCCAGGGCCAAGGGTACCATGAATCTCAGGCAGAATTTCACACGCTAGAAAAACATTTAGCAAGAAACCACACCTTCCTCAACACTGAAAGTGGAACTTCAGAGAAATCTTGTAGCTTATACTATAGCGGAGAGAATAACTGTAGAAATTACCCTAAATTGTATTCCTTCAGCCAGTTCAAGAGCGCGTCCTTGTTGAAGGCAGCAGCTGCAGCAACGTTGCTGCTGTTTAACTGAATGTCAGCAATGGTTTCCGAACTAGAAACAGCCTCAATGAGGCCAGAGTGATCTCCAGTCGCTAAACAGCCATAGGGCAATATCCTGCAAGTGAACAGAACCGTGTCAGAACCTCAAACAGCAAGATATTTCTTTAGTGTACATGGCTGAATACCCACGTGAACAGTAAACTCTCAAAGGGTAATATACAGGAATTGCTTGTAAAGGTAAAAGACCAGAAATTTAAAAAGTTTATTATTCCTATTATGTACATAGATGCAAAAAAGAGAGACATTTTTAAAAGCCTAATTTTACCTTTTTACTCGAATCCATTTTTCTTGTAACTTCCCCAGATGAGCCACAGAGGGAGCCCTGTGCCCGCATTTGTGAGTTCCTGCCCGGACAGACCCTGACCTGCTCCAGTTCATTCCCCATAAACTATTGCTGGAAATACAAAAGAGGATCTTATCCTTTTCCACCTTCTTCCTACTTCAAAGGAAGATGCTAGAAATCCTTCTAAATATTAACATAAAGAACGTTTTCCAGCTCTTACTAAACTGAAGCATATAAACCCAATGGAAAACAGGAATACATCTCCTAACTGGCTTGGTATCTCAGAACACACCTGTGCATTCACACACTGTGACCAGTGAAAATGCCTCTTACCATGTCACTACAATGAGACACAGTTAAAGATGGAAATCAAGGAGAGATGTATATAAATAGGTAAGTGGGTTTTTTTCCAATACATTTCCTCCCTCCAGGTGCTTAGAAAGCTAAACAGAACAGCAACACCCCATGGGATGGGAGCTCAGCACGTACAATGGAAACTCACAGCAAACTTTTCAAAGGCAATGCATCACAAATTAAGGTGTCTGCTCTTGTGCCAGGCAGCTCAGGCCAAGGATATCACCTCAATTGTGGTCATGGTGCATGGATAAGAGAATGAATACCAACAAAAATCTACACTGCAGCACACAAGGTTTAGACCAGCACTCACTGACTTACAGAGCTGTATAAAGCAACCGTAGGACATACTAAAATTGATGTGTGTGCCTTCAGACATACATACATACACACATGGATATATATAAAGAAAAAATACTGCTGGTGAAGCTGTCAATAGTATTTATATATAAAATGATATATTTTTATATATATATATGTAAACTTTAATATATTAAGTTTAATGTAAGATACTAAGTTTGATTGCTACGAAGCATAACCACATCTCTTAACTGACCCAGCCCATAATCCAAAGCCATGAACGAAAAAGAAATAAAATTCCTTACAAAATTAAACACAATTTTTTTGCCTTATAGCTATCAGGGAACTGAGCAGTTTCTCCACCAAAGGTATAACACAACCGAAGTGGTGCAGGTAGTGATGCCTTGGAGTGGCTCCCTAGAACAGAGGCCAGACCAGATTAAGAGAATAAAGTGGATATTTATTAAAGGCCTTCAACAGATACACCTTGGGCAATCAGAGCCTCCCGGAGGCCACACCCAAGGTGGATGATGGCCAGGAGTTTTTCAGACAATTATAAGTTTGATTAATTTGCACCTCAGGGGTGAATGCTCCAATTACAGCTTCAGGCAATGAAGTCATTCACCCCCAGTTTGTTCCCCCCCCCACCAGTTCACTTTTTTTAATACTTTTCAGGGCCTGAAGCTGTAGGGTGTCCTTGAGTTTCAGGTCTAAAGGGATTGTTTTGTCTGATCAAAATGTGAAGACAGTAACTAGCACTCTATATGGAGTTTAGAGTTGTACCCTAAAGCAGTACAGGATCTGAAAAATATAAAAGCTAAAATCCTAACGCATCAGAAGCAGTAACGATATAGGCTAGGATTCTTCCCTACTGACAAGAAAGTGCACTGAAAACCAGATTCAACAGGGTATTTCAAGAGCACTCAACTTCAAAACAGCAGCAGAAGTGCAGGCTTGGAACGTTCTTCCCATTTCAATGCTGAGCACTGCCCAGTGCCAGCCCTGTCCCCGGAGCAGGACTCTCCAGGAGCAGGAGGGTGGCTGGGACTGCCCCTGGGCACAGGGAAGCTCTGCCCATCCTTATCACCACACCACAACTGGGAGCCAAAGCCGGCCAGGTTAAAGTGCACGCTGGCCTCCTTCCATGGCACTGCAACCCACCCTGCTCGCGGCTGAACCGGGCACACGGCCAACAACTTCCCCTTCAAAAGCAGGCAATGATGAAAGCCTCCAGCCCCTGGAGGGCTGTGTGCTTACAACTGCAGGAAAAAACATCCTTGTCAGAGAGACAGTTTGACAGGAGTCAAGTTAGGGACAAATCCTCTGGGCCCTTTCCATCTCATCCTGGTCTTTCTGACTGCAGCATCTGTCAGCAGGATATGCTCCCAGCTTTTTAAAGCCAGCAAAAGCCATGGACAGATCAATACTGAAATCCTGGCTAGGACAGAAAATTCTCTTCACTCATTTAAAACTGCTCTTTATTTCAAGTGTTTAATTCATCAAAGCAGTGCCCTTCCAAATACACACAAAATACTGGTGAATAATCAACACATTCTCAGTAACTTCAGGTCCAATACTTCAACAATTATGACATGCTTAAGAGTTGTAACAAATACATATTTAAGAATGTATGTGAACTCTGATTTCACTCATACACAGCCATTAACCTCAGATCTCACACAAGTAAGGGAGATGAAAACCTACTGTAGACAGGCACTGAAACAAAAGTGTTTTGGAGAATGTCCTGTATCTGGTCAAAAAGTAACCAAGTAGTAAATACTTTTATAACTATTTACTGCAGCAAAAGTGACTTGGCATCGATCAAACTCCTCAAATTCATGATTTTCTGTTGCTGTTACTTTACTCATTTCTCCATTAACACAACTTTGATGCTGTAACAGAGGTAAAGCAGCCCAAACACTTTCTGATGCAAGGATTTTCCCGAGATGTGCAGCACCACAGACCCCGTGGCATCCTTGGGAAGAGAGAGGTTGTGCTCCTCTGCTGTGACATGTATTTGTAATATGCCATCTATTTCCTGCTCAGTGTTCAGGTACAAGTTTGTCTTAGAAATGAAGGTGTGGGGATTAACTAAAAACCATACTATTTGCTTTGTTCATTTCTCTCTGCTACTTGGATGATGTTTGAGGTGAACTGACCCGAGGCAGGCTCCTGTGAGTGTCAGTGTTTGTCTGGGTGTTGGTTCTGTTCTGGGAAGCAGATCCATCCTACACCCCAGGCTCTCCTCAGCTGAGTGCACGCAGGGAGGGCCCAGGATGAAGGACCTACAGGAGCACATGGTGCCATCCTCCTGCACACAAGTGTCCCCCCTCTGATACACCCCCTGTCCTGTTTGTAACCCACGAGACAAATCAGCTGGCAATTAAACAAACAAACATTTCTCCTCCTTCAGCTCTCAAAATCAATATGGATTTGGTGTTCCTCTCTAGGGCTGAGAAATCCCACCAGGAATATCGTGCTTGCTTTAGACACAGACTGAGCTAAGGTTTCATTTTCAATCACTGCTAGAGAACTGAGTGTGGATTGCAATTAGAAGGGAACTGATGCTGCCCCCAGCTCAGTAGTGCATTGGCTGCCATTTGATCCATGGCCCCGTGGAAGCTGGACAATCTGCTTGTGGCAAAACACAACTGATGGGGAGAGGCAGCACCAAGAGCTGCTCTGAAACTGCTGGCACAAGTGAGAAGCCCTGCTTCTACTTGGATGGAATTACCAGACTCTCTGCAGTGGAAAAATGAGAAGTGCAAAATCCATTGTGCATCCACAAATGGAAATAACTTCAGGGAAACTAAGGATGATACAGGGCAAGAAGCAAAGACAGCACTCACTGGTATGGGCACATGACACTGCATTTTTCAGGAAAGCAGCTCTTTGACGCTACTTTTTCAGCTGAGACCATGCCTCTCACCCAAGCAAAAAGTAACCACTGAGTTCTGACTCATAAACATGGCAAAGAACTCACTCCACACTGCTGGCTCATAGATTCTGGAGTTGTCTCTTTTTGAGAGACATGCAGGCCAAGAACACGGAGATGCCAAAGCCTCACCCTCATGGCTGTGCCCTCCTGCTCTGGGTGTTCTGAGTGCTGTTCTGTCCAATTCTCTTCCTATGGAAGGTCATTTCAGAGCCTTCTCTTGCCAAGTGTCTGATTAATCCCTTTGACAGACACTGAACTGTAACCCTGCCTCAATCCCAGGATTTTATTTCATAATGGTAACTATGACAGGATGAATGGAAGGAAGATGCTCCCAGTTAAACAAACAAATTGAAGAGGCCAAATATAGAACTTCAATTCTCACTAGGAGCTTCCCCTTTCTACTTTTTTTCCTCACAGAGTTTTAAGAAAAATCTTGGACATCAGAGCTACATTTTGGTTTTCCTTTGTCGCGTTTTAAAAAAATGCCTTAGTCAGGAAAAGCATATTTGATGACTCTAATCACTGTTCCTGTTTGCTAGGGATGGTGTGTGGCCCACGCTGGAACCACAAACAGCTTCTGGGAAGGCAGCTACTGAGGAATGTCTCATCTGGGATTCCACAGCTGCCAGAGGCTGTCCTTGCCCCAAATGCTGGATCGCTCTCACAGTCAATTTATAATGACAGAAATGACCTAAGGCTTCCTCAAGTCAGTGTTCAACTTCACACACGTTCAACAATCTCATCACAAATGTACCTTTCCAGAAACAATTAGTATTTCATATTCACACCTTTCCTTAAGCATTCTAAGTAAGAAGTTGATAATTTTACTTACCTGTGCTGATATTATGTCGTATGTAGTTCCCACTACTATACTTGAACCATAAAAAATTTCAAAAGAGCTCCGAGAATCTAAATTAAGTATTTCAGACAATATTTAAATAGAAGTACTTCTAGACTTCTAAACAACATTTAAACACAGAAAATTTCAGCTCTTACACAGGCATACAAAATTTAGTTTATAGCTAAAAATGGTTTCTAATAATGTGATACCCTGTACCTTCTTTAGGACTACTCTCCTAAAGTCAAACTAGAATTTGTGAAGTATATTACCTAAAACCGGTTCATAAATTCGGGTGGAAAAGTTTCCCATGTACTAGAGGGTTGTGCGATAACACTGAGAAATGACTGATACTGTTGCTCTTAGGAATATTCCAGTATTTGTTCAAAGCAGTCATGTTTACCTTATCGAGCATACCGAAGAAAGAAAGCTGCTTTGCAAGAGACTTTGGAAGATACAGAGACATTTCTGGTCAGAAAAATGCATTGTGGCATCCAAACAGTGTTTTACCAAGAAGAGAAAGTGACCTCAGAGTTGCAGATGCTCCCAGAGCTGTAAGTGCTGGTGTGAGTAGCAATGAGAGCTCTGCTCACAGCAGGAGGAGTGAGGTAACGCCTCCCACAGCCTGCTCACCTTGGCCGTGACAGCTGCAATGTCTGGGCACCCTGACAGATGTCTAGAAAGAGGACAGTGGGGAAGGTGCCTAAAACAGGAAAGCTTTATTTCTAAAAGCAGACCCTCCATCCAAACAAAGCAGCCCTTGGGAGATCCTTACCGGAGATCCAGGCCAGCCTCTTTCCACAGAATGTCCATCAAGCGC
Organism: Hirundo rustica; assembly: GCF_015227805.2. Lineage (NCBI taxonomy): Eukaryota > Metazoa > Chordata > Aves > Passeriformes > Hirundinidae > Hirundo > Hirundo rustica. The sequence goes on along the minus strand of NC_053459.1, from coordinate 1,225,284 downwards.
AGAATCTGGAGCGTCAACATGTCCTGTCGGAGATCTGCAACAAAAGGGACACCACTGCTTCAATTCCTCACAAACTTCCTCAAATTTCCAAGGCCTTCAGAAAAAGGGATCTAAAAATACCCAGCCTAAGAGTTAAAGTGCTATTCATCACAATTACATGGTCCTGACTGGCAGTGTCTGTGCTTTGAAACTCAGAAGATGCTTCATTTGTTTACTGATGTCAGAGTAATCCATGTTTACATTATGACAATATAGCATAATACACCTCAAGTGCAAACATGCCAATGAAGAAGGAAAAGAAAAAATTGAAAGTTTCTTAGCATTGCTTACCATCACCATTTTTAAAGATGATCCCTACAAGATCTCCTCCAAACATTTTGTTGTTGTACACTATCCAGAGAGGCTTCATTTTAGAATCCATATATCTACACTTCTCAACACTAGAGGAAAACACAACAGAAGTTTTTGTCAAATAGGAATAATTCACCTGAAAAGATCTAAACATTCAGATGTTCAGAACATAAGAGAACATGTAGACTTCCAGTCTGGGAGTACTTAAATGCTCTCTCAGCTTTCGTTCTGCTGCTATGCCATGAGCACTCACCAAGCTCTGAACACATTTGTTACATGTGCAGTGTATTTGATACTGACTGCTGAATGTGTCTCTACTGCTTGAATCAAGCACCCTCATTTTCAGAGAAAATTGTTTTCTTTATATCCTTTCCCATCAATTTTTAGACTTTATATTTAAGTGAAAAGTTCTGATGACTAAGACAGTATTAAGTTTCATGGTGGATCACAAAAATCTTCTAATTTAACTGATATCTTAGCTTCAGAAGATGCCCAGCAGTGCTTCTGTCCCTATTGAAGTTCCCTGTGGCAGCACAGGCTGAACAATGCAGAGAAGTTCAGACTCAAGTGTGTTCCTGCTCTACTGTTTCATGCAAAGCTACAGTGAAATTGTGCTCATTATTTACTTACTGCAGTTCTGAGAGGATAACAGAAGGATTCAGAGGAGACTGGAGGTCAGAAAGTGCTTCTCTGTAAGCATTTTGTTTCAAACACGTATGCATTGCATCTTTGCCTTTTGCTTTGCTTTGCTTCATGGCATTCAGCTTAATTAGACTATTTAAAGTCTTCATTTTATTGAGGGCTTCCACCTGAAAGAGATTTTTTATTATTTAGAGTTATTGCTCTGATTTGAGATGTAACAATGCGAAATCCCATTTCACAACAAAATCAAATACTAAATAATTCTACAGCTTTTTAAAACTGGAAATAATGGGCTGAAATTAAGTTGCTGATGTTTCAGAAATATCATTTTTGTAATTAACAGAGACACTAATGAGATGAAAGCTCCTAAGCTTTGAGTCACTTTTAAAAGCACGACTTAACATTTCCAAAAAAAATGAACGAGTCATTTTAATGTATGACACATTAACACAAACTCCTTCTTCAAAGTACAATTTTTAGTTTCCTGTTTCAACAAAGCACATAACAAAGGTGCCCCTAGGCATTCTGAAGTAACAGAAACACTGATGATTTCATACTCTAACAAACTGAGCCAGTACTCGAGATGAGCTGTGGATGCAGACACTTCATTGTTCACATTAAGTTGCATCCAACAAGGCACGGCCATGTGACCACTTGCAGACAACTTTCACAGTGCAAAGTCTTAAATGTGTGTCATTAAAATCCTGCTCAAGTCGGGCAGAACATAACAGCTTTAATTGGCTAACGTGCTTGAAATCACAGCATCTCAACTAAGGAGATGTGTAAAAAGTCAAGGCAATTATTTGCAATAATACAGGTGGGTTTAACTCCTTTTTCCCCTTCTGTTTTGCAAAGTTTTTTACTGTTCCAAAATCTCTAAGGAAACCGGTGATGTAAATGTGTAACGCTGACAGAGCAAAGCCCTTTGACAAACCTAGATAGTGCATACAGCAAATACAACTCGTACGTCTAAGCAACTTTTTGACCAAATAGTTCTTCGAACAAACAGCTATGTCTGCATCAGTAAGGTGCTGAGCAATACACAGATTCTCTAACAAACAACAGCAATATAACAATTATGAAAGCTCTTTTCTATACAAGGAAGCTTCAGCCTGACTTACAAGGTGCTGAGTCAAAACTCACCCCTCCCACAGCCTGAACCCTGCCAGGCAGGATGCTGTGGAAATTGTATGGAGTTTGATTATAAAACTGGGCAGTGGAGAGCTGCCAGGTCAGCCATCTGTCAAAACCAAAAGCTCTCTGCTTTTCCACTATTCTAGGACCTGTACAAACATCAGTGACAAGGGAACAAAATGGAACCTGTGTTGTACAAACAGGAACTTTTTGAAGTATTTCTACTTTGAATTTCTTCCGTGTTTGCACAGTTGGGAATTTTTTTGCCCCTTCTTTGATTGTACTGACATTTGCTTCCTGTAAAGTGCACAAAAACTTTACTGACCTTAGGTCTATTGCTTAAAGCATTTCACCACCTACTCTTTTCATGATTTTGACAATGCTAACGAGCACACATGGAAGAGATGGTCTTTTCCACGTCCTGTGAGCTGCAGCAATAAAGAGCACAACAGAACCCCCCTGCTCCGCGTGCTCCAACGCACAGTTTCAATGCGGACAAACACCACCATCAGTTACTCATCCACTGAGTCACTCTCTGTGGCCTAATACAGTAAATAGTTTAACTCCAAAGAGAGACCATTTTTCAAATATTTTTAAGATCACAATCTAAATTAACTCACTAAAACCGCATTAGAGACTTCAAACATGATTTGTGAGTGTCTCTTAATGATCTGCTGATACAATTATTGGTGCTTTCAAAAGCAAACCTCTCATACTTATTAGGGTATTTAAAAGCAAATATATCTCTACTTTGTTCTCTCTTTGTGTGTGCAAATGACAGGCCTATAGTAACACTAAAATGAGTATTTGGGTGATTTGAAACTCCTTTTAACAAAAGCCAAAGCTGCAGGAAGTAGTCCTGGAGCAGTATAGGTAAAATTTAAAACAAGCTACCCTTACAGGGAGAAAAACTTGCAATGCACAGAAGCCCTTCTCTAGCTAATCCAGAGTGTCTCTGTAGTGTCTAGAACACACAGACAGTGCTGAAGGTGTCTCACAGGTCCTAGAAAACTGTAAAACCAGCTCCCTGAGGCCTCACAGTCCTGGCTACGCTCTGTGCCATGGAGGCTGCTCCATCACCCAGCCCTTTTAACTCCGTGTCACTCATGCCTCCTTCTCCTCCGCACTGCCCATCTTTGTCAAGGCAGCCAATATCCCCTCCCAGGAGCAATGGAATAAGGATGGAGTTGCAGGCTGGGACAGGTCAGGATGACAGGAAAGGGAAGACCCTACCTGTTTAGCCAGCACCTTCATATGAGCCACGCTCCCCCTGCAATAAGCCTCCAGTATCAAACCAAACTGCACCGACACAGCGGGGATGTGAACCTCCGACCTGCAAGGGGAAAAGCTGCTCATCAGGCTACAGCATTGCTACAACTGCATCACTCCAGTCCTTCAAAAACCCCAGAACAAACATTAAAACACCTCACGGTCACATCAAACATTAAAACATCTCATGGTCGCATCAAACATTAAAACATCTCATGGTCATAGAGCTGAAACAGAAAGCCAGATTTCTTAGGAAATGCCAGAACCCCTGTGTGCTGGAGATGATGAGGACAGGCCAGTTTGGTTGTTTCAAGGCCCAGGACTGCTCTGCGGGCAGCAGTGTTCATGCCAAGAGGTGGTGACTGAATACCTGCTTTAGGACCCTCTTCTATTCAGAGCAGCACTGAGAAGTCACTGAAGGGCTGACTCTAAACCACACATTCTCCAACCTTTGTAAAGGAAAAGCCTAATTTGCCCGAAGGAGAACACTTTGAAACAAACCACTGAACTTTGTATCAGAGCTAACTATCCTTCAAAACATTTTTATGTAAAACTTGCTCTTTTTAGCTAGAAAATAAATATTGTGTTCTAAAGACAGAATCAACCTATCCAACCTATTCCAGTCCATTCTGCAAGGCTTCTGCCATTCACGAAACTGCTCATCAAAAGTAGCAAGAACACACAGAACAGCTTTTATTTTCTGTTAGACTTGCGACAATAATAATTTTTCCCAACTGTGAGGTACAAATACTGTGCTTTTACTGCACCCACAGCCAAAACAAACACTAGGGGTATTTACAAACCTAACTCATCAGGTAGACAGACCTGAATGCAGTGTGGAATGCTTTCATCCAAGGGTAGATTACAGACCACTCTAATTTAATTTTAATGAGAGTTCTGATCTACAGATGCCAAACACAAAGAACTAAAGAGGACTTGTGGGGCACTGTGATAGTGGCTCATTTAGAAAAATCCTCAAGAAATCATATTTGAAAATCCAATCAGGCTCAAGTTTCAGAAAGATGAAAGGAAAATCTCCTACCTCAGGTGCCAGAACAACATCTGTCCTATTCTCCTATTGCCGAGTGCTCTTTCCAGGAGAAACCTGGAGAGTGCACAATCCAGAAAAGGCTCATACTTCAGGACTTGCACAAGTTGGAGAAGATACTGAGAGAGCTCTTCATCACTGAAATGAGGTACATTAAAAGCAGTTAGTAAGAGAGTAGCTAGACTACTGATACTCCAGAAATTCAGGTGCTATGACAAATCCAACAGTGAGAGCATTTGGTTCAATACCAACAGTGTCTCCCAATTTTTCCATCACACAGAGAAGAACAACACACAACTTAGTGCAACTTCCAGGTGGAAATAATTCCAGATGCATTCTCAGGATAGCCCAGCAGCCAAATTCCTTGTTTGGATTTGAAAGAAGTCAAAATAATATTTTTTTTTTTTTACCCCAAGAGTGTATCCTTGACCATTAAAAATTAATCACTAAACTATTCACCACAGAGAATTCAGAATTCAAGGACAGGAAATGTGCAGTAATGATAATGTTACACAAGTCCTGCCCTAGGTTACAGTGGAGAGCAAATGAAATGCAATAAGGGAAGAACTGCAGAGAATGAAGGCTCCTGTGAATCAAAACCAAATCAGTAATTCTCTCATTATTTATTACATACTGCACTTCACATTCCTATTAAATGCCAGAGTGGAGGTGGCTGGGTGCCAGGTGTTATTGACTCCAGCAATATTTCTCCCTTTGTTATTAAAACATTTCTCAGAGTTTCTCACTCTCAAGGGATGAACACCCAGTCCTCTCTGGGACAAAGGTGCACTGGTGTTCTCCTTGCAACATAGAAAATAATCATCATTTCCTACAAGGTGTCAGAATCGCGTGGTTTTATTTAGCTGCCAGTGAGCCTATCAGAAATCACACTGCTTTATTTGGCCACCTATGCACGGCAGGCAGCATGTTCAGCTCTTTCTCCTTGTGGCTGTTTTCTCCTGTGAGTACAAGGAATAAAGCCTGGCAGCCCAGGAACGCTCACCTACCTCATCTGCCTCAAACACCCCACTGCATATTCCCTGACGTACTGGTCGGGGTAATTGAAATCCAGCAGCTCCAAAGCCTCCCTGGGCAGCAGCTTGGGCCAGATCTGCAGGAGGGCCTGAAGCTGTTCCAAGAAAAAGGTGACAAGTAAGGACACAGGTGGGTCTCACTGCTCAGAAAGGCACCCAAATGAACAGAAGATAGTGACCAGCTGCCCTGGGGGAGGATGGGGGAGTAGAAAGGAGAGAAATAATTTGGGGTAACTGGGCCCACTTCTCATTAAGTTTCTCATGCTTCTAAATGATGCAGATTATTTTTAGTCTGAAAAACCTGTTTCTTCACATGCAGACGCAATGCACAGTAAACAAAAATTAGGTAACGCCAGGTACGTAAGGTTTAAAAACAGACATTCAATAAAATAAGATGTTTTTTAAGTGCTCTCATAAATATACAACCCTTTTGGTAACAGTGAAAGTTTTCTGCTAAGGAAAAGAAAAGCGTTTTTGTTGAGAGAAAGCTTTTTTTACCAAAAGTATTTGTCCACCTCAACTGATGGAGCCTTTTTGAACATTCACTGTGGATAGTAATGAGCTTAAATTGGGAAAAAAAAAAAAAAAAAAAGTTAGGTTAGATATTAAAACAAATAAAGAATCCCTAGACTGATGACAATAATGTGCTGGAAAAAAATTACAGAATACAGTGATGCATAACTTTGGACTACCAAAAAGAAAAAAGAACAACATTTAGAGGTCTCACAAAATAAACTGATGTTATTGCATTTTTTTGAAGCTCACAGCTATCTGCTGAGAGCAATATGTATAGAGATGTATCACTGAAACAGTGCACTATAAACACAAATAAACACTTTAATGCACATTAATATAAGTGCATATTAGTATAAATGCAGTGTATCAACAGCACAAGATGTTTCTTTCTGTAGGAATAAGTCATGATAATAATACCCTTCTCTAGAAATTAGATAACAAAGGTTATTTTATATTTCAATAGCAACATATAAAATCTAAATAATTAATAAGATCTTGTTTTTCTCTGGATTTCATAATGACTTTAGAGCAGTGAAAAAACTATTTCTGCTCTGTCACACATCAATCCTGCTTCCAGTTCCAGTATGACAAATCTGAGTTCACATTCTCAGCCCACATTTAAGAGGCACGTTCATAACACCATTTATACACCTTGGCAGCAGATTCTGAATTGAGTCACCATTTTTGTGAAATCCAGAAGGCAAGAAATGGGCATGAATCACAGTACAAAGCCAGGGCTGTGCTACAGCTCCAGAAGTACAGGAAAGGATCAGCTAAACTCTTTCCATGGGCAAATAGAGGTATGGACACAAGCACAATTTGTAATGATGTAAAGTAAAGCAAAAGGTGTTTTAAACATGGATGTCACATTCCCACAGAAAAACGCACTCAAAAATACACTCCAAAATCTACTGACCCAGTCAGGGTCAACGATGCCAGTCCTGATGTCAAGGACTGCAGCCACCAACATTTCCATAGCAGGAACACTGGCACTGAAATTTTGCAGGAAATACTAACCCTGATCATATATTTAATGCACAAAGCACACACTGCAAATGCAAACAGCAGCTCTGCTTGTCAGACAGTCATGGAATCCAAAAGAAAACTATCAGAATTTCTACACAATCTACCGTAAACCAGGTGCAGAACCAGCAAAAATATAGAGACATTTTGTTAATACTGAGTGATTGAAATGGGGAACCTGAAATAGTCAGAAATGATGAGCTCAAGTGGCCCCAGATGCCTCATATATCAGGCAGTGAAAATCATGGTCCACATTTACTGGGAAGATGATTTGAAAATACAGAGCTCCTCCCTTTGCTGAAATCATTGCATAGTGGTTACAGTGAGAATGAACAATGCAATGTTTCAGAGAAAACTCGAATTTGGCCTCGGTGTATCAATATTTTCTTCTATCAACAAATAACCACAATTTCTTCCCTAACAAGACTATATGAGACAATACAATTAAGCACAGGACAGTATTTTTATCCCAGTTATTTCAAGTATTTCATTTGTCCTTTCTCTACTTCCAGTAATGATGGTGTCACTTCAGTGAAAGCAAGTGGATTTTTAAAAAAATTATTTTAATTGTTTTGGTTTGTTTTAACTCTGCTTTGAGAAGAAATACTGCCTCTGAACTCTCCTAAGAAGTTCTTCTGCCCTGCTATTCTGCTGAGCAGGGAGGTTATGGCAGCAGAAAGGGCAATTTCTTCTGTGCAACCGTTCTACTAAAATCCTGCTAATCGAGGGCTTGGGAAATAATGGTAAATAATTCAGGAAAGCTGCTTGAATCCACTGGACATCACTTCATGGACCACTGAACGAACAGATTAAAGACAGTCTAAAATCACATACGAGAGTCCATTTCTAAAAGAGTCCTACTATTTTTAAGCTGCATTAATAAAAACAGGAATATAGTTTTTAAATCCATTTGCTTACAAACAGTGGGTGTTTGATTGCTTTTTCTTATAAACAGCTGATGTTTGATTGCTTCCTTGGGTTTTGTTGTATTGTGTTTGGGGTTTTTTAAACTCCTTGCGTGTCAAAACTTTTACTGAAATACATCTAAAAATGGGCATTAAAACAACTTTTGGTACAACAGTATGCACATTGTAGCAGACAACTACAGCTAGTACAGCAAATATTTAATTTTAATGGGAAGTAAATTATGAATCCTGGTAATTTTGGAATTCCTAAAATTCATGAGGCTATCTTGCTTTACCTGAAAAAGTAAATCATTAGTAGACATGTCTATGTACTACAGAACTATTCAGCATGTTTAAGGTGAGATCTCATTTTTCAGAGACTCTCCACACTGTCAAAACCAATAGTATGATATAAACTGCACTATTTTCTATAGATAAGCAAACATAAATACTATATTCCTTCCAGAAAGTACACAGTAACAAGACAACAACATATTTTCAGCCACCTGTGTAAATAAAAAGGTTTATGCATATAAAATATTTAATGTTTCCAAATGTAAAGGGCTTTGAGCTGTCAGCTAATATCCATACTCCAAATAACTTTTCAAAACTGCCACCAAGGGCCATATTTCAAAGCCCCAACACCCAGAATGCCTTTTCCTTCACATATTTTAAGGAGCAAACAAGTGCCTGCTTGTATTTCTACACTTTTGATTTCCAGGAAACTTTTAATAATCAACAATAAATTCAGAAGTAATGGAACTACTAAGGATTCTTGCACATGAAAGACCACAAGTGAGCAAGGAACATGTAGGTGCTTCATTTTGTTACTGTGGTGTTCATGGCACAGACAAGGAGCTGGGATGAAATTCCATTTATTTTTAGAAGTTCACAGAACATATACACCTATCTGGTAGGAAGGATGTAGCAGAAAATTAACTCTCTGCTGGCGCAAAGTAAATTTCTGACTGAATAATCACAAAAATCACATGATGGATAGACAGAAGATGGCTTTTCATGGAGTGGCTGCCTTTTCTTCCAAGAACACGTAGCTTGTAACAGGTTAAAGCCAGAATATTAAGGTGCAATAGAATTTTATACCATCAGTCATTACCCTTTACAGCAAATGCTTTTTAGCTCTAAGTTAAAAAAAAAAATCAGAAAAGGTAGTGAAAAATTTAAAAATGGGACTCAGGGAAAGACATAAATATTATCTCAGTGTAGCGGTTTGCAAGGAGCTGAGCATCATTTATATGTGAATTCTGTCAGGAAGACCAGAACAATGCCTGGCTCCACCCCTTGGAAGGAGTGCTGCACTTGATAACTTTGCCAGATTTTTTTAGTTTGGCTCAAACTTCTCTGTACACAATCTGACCAAAACAATCCAATACCAATCCAGAAACCTGTTATTTTATTACTTTTAAAATCAGTCTATCAAGCAGGGATGGTCTTACTATGAGCTTATATAATTCTTCCTGTATTAAAGTTCAACCTATTCCCAAAACTATCCCAAGAGTTGGATTTTTTGGGGGGTAAATACAGCAGCAGAAGGCAGCTACACCAACTTTTTTACAGCGTAGTGAAATAACCTTGAACATCTGTACAGCAAACATATGAAACAGTTTTACTGAAAATGCACCTTGTATCACAGCACCAGCCTCACGTCCTTAAAAGTTACTTTAAAGCAACTTTTTAAACTCTATTTGGTCAAAGAGACACGATAAGAATGATGTGTTTTGTAGCACTGGTGGATCTCATATCTCTTAGAAAAACCATTTGCCTTCCTCAGTGAAGTTTAATTACCCCGTTTGAGATGTGTATTTTATAGTATTTGAGCAGCTCAACAATTTTCACAAGAAGTTCTATTTCACATCTTGATTTACAAGCTTTTTGTAGAACAGCCTTATAAAAAACATTTCTGCTGTGAGGGTGGTCAAGCTCTTTGCCCAGAGCCTGTGAAGTCTCCACTGGTGGAGATGCTCCCAACTCAGCTGGACACAGCCCAGCTCGGGCTGGCTGAGCAGGAGCATGGGGCTGCAGGGATGAATCTGTGAAATTCTTGCTTTTAACATAAAGTTTGAGCCCAAGGTTTTAACATCAGTATGCATAAATATCCATTGTGCTTTTCTCATCATTCAGAGGACCTCTGAAATGCGTTTTGGTTTATGGTTTTGGTTTTTTTTTTGAGAGAATAAGCTCTTCTTTACAGGTCCAGGCTGCAGAAGTCAGACACTGAACTCCAGCTTGCACACATCACCATATCAAACCGGCTACACTTGGGAAAGAAATCCTATTTACTGATGATTTAACTGAAGCTTTTTTCCCCCACCATCATTGTCCTTTACCTTACCTGAGCAACATCTTCAAGTTTGTTCCACTTTAAAGAGAGCAGCAGTTTTGGCAACGATTGTGGGAAATTTTCACGACAGTCATATCGCAAAGTCCAAATGAGATCCATTTCATTTTCACAAAGCTGAGATAAAGGATCTCTTTCCATTATATCTTTTAGCACAACATAAAACTTCTTACCACCTCGACCCTAGGAAATGAGAGATGTAGAATGTTGTGATAAATTCAGTAAGATTCTGGTATGGTAGCTCAAATACCAGCAACGCTAGAGCAGAAAGAACATCAGATAAAAACTCATGAAACACAGGGAAATGACCACTCTGCCTTTCTTCCAGATTCCTTACTGTAGCCACTGTCAGTAACAGATTCCAAATCCAGTGCGCAGAACTTTCTGAAAAAATAACTCAACTTTAGAGTTAAGGACACTAGATGGCAATATTTCTGTTTTCCAACTCCAATATGGAACACTCTCATTTAGAATGCATATACTTTCTTCTTCTGTTTTTCAAATGAACAAATTTAGATAAATGAATAATTATTTCTTTTCATTAGAAACAAAAAAAAAACTTTTGCAACAATCAAAAGGAAATACAGTTGCCAAGTAGACAGACACTTATTCTGGTCTTCTAGTCCTAAATTGTTTCCAGATCTAATGTTAATCTTAGCTGTCTTCCAAACCCAGAGTATGTAAAGCTTTTTGACAAAATATAGACAAGTCCAAAATATATTGGAAAAACCAGATATATATCTGATTTTGAAAGCAGTTCATCAAAGTGAATTATATAAGAAAACAGAGCCAGCAGAATTGCTATTTGAGGAGCTGACTTATTTATTTCTAGACTGATGCAGAAGAACCGAAAAAAACCAGAAAATTAATTTAAAAATAGTATTTAGATAATGCTCACCGCCATTGCAGCATTGTCACTGTTTCTAGCAATCTCAGCTGCCTTTTCAAGTATCTGCAAGAAATTGGTTTTAAATACATTAGATTTAACCCCCAGTCTGACTGCATTGCTAGAATAAGCATTACAGAAATGAAGCAGATAAGAAATGTTGCTATCTTTAGGCAGTTTTGTATATCCAGGGGTATAACACGGACTTGTGTGCAGTGTCCCTTTTCTCACCTGCAGGACTAGGGAGATCAGGAACAGCAGTGCTCATGATGACCTCAATTATTTCCTTTTTCATCACTCCTGGGCTAAATTAAACAGCCTTCCTGATGACATCTTGCTTTCTGTTTCTGCATTTCCTCCTTATTAGTCACCACAGCAAACCAATTCCTCAACTCTTAAGTTATCCTTTGCTTTCTCACCTCTACTTGTGCAGTTTCCATGCCCACGGATCCATGCTTCTAGCCCTCAACCCCACTAAAAATCCACAAGCCCAGTCCTTTCACCACACTCTCAGACTGCCCATATGATCTCAATCAGTGTGTCCATGTATTTTTCTAGGTCTTGGATCTTCCGTCATTTTGAAAATTTTACTTGGCTTTTGAAGTTCACGCAATAAGCCATAGTGGGGAATTAAGTCTAGAAGTAAATGCAGTTCTGTGATGTGCACACTACTGCAACCAAGCCAGGTGTTACAATGCTGAGCTGGCCAGGTTATGTGATCTACAGCTGTCAGATGCTGCTGCTTCAAGGAACAAATCAAAATAAAATCTCGATAAAGAAAAAAGTCTAAGGAACTCCAGCATCTCCTTTTCCTGAGAGCTCTGCTCTTCCCCTCACCTAGGAACAAAACTGCACCCCCAGGTTCAGCAACACTTGTGAACACAACACAAGAGAAAAACAAAAGATTGCAATAATTAGAGCATAAACACCCAGCAGCTAAAATCCTTAGAAAGGCATCCTAACTTGTTTTATTTCTTTTCTGTGTATGAAACTCTCATTAATATCATGTACTACATCTGCTACTTGGCTACAAAGCTTATTTACATACTGTGTGTGAAAACATGCATAAACAACCCCAGTGTCCTAATTCTCTGTTTGATTCTTGCCTCCCCATGCTTTGCAGAGCTACTCTGTTTGCAAATAAACTTTCCAAGTCTTTGCAAGTCCAGCTTTGTTCGAGTGAAGCCCGAGCCCCATGATGTGCCTGCAGCACTGGCCATGGACAAGCCCCACACATGGCTCAGACAAGTTTCTTACCCCTGGTCCAGGCACTTTCACTCCCTCAGCCCCAAACAGCTCCTCACTGTGCAAGCAGGTTGATGATATGATCGAAAAGATTCATCTACTTTTGCACATTATGTTTCTCAAAACAAAAATCTGGCATCTCATTCTTTGTTTTCTTGGCAGAAACAAGCAACAACACTGGGAAAATGAGAAGCAGCCATAGAGTAAGCAAGTCCCAGCTGGAGCATTGTGAGAGACAGATCCTCAGCTGATGTAATTCCAGCAGCTGCAATTCTCAGTCACTCCTCGTTCAACAGAACCTTCACCAAGAGAATCTTCAGGAGACTGAGTTGAATGAAGATGAACGTTTCAAGGGATGGAGACCGTTAGACCCTACCTTAATGTCACTACACTCTGTCTCACCCAGTAAAATCTATTGGCTGCATTCAGCCCAGGGTTTTAAATTCCTGGGAACTTGGTATTGCAGGGACAGAGAAAAGAAACACCAGAGAGAGAACAAATATGTGATTACTAAAGAGACACACTTTTACTTAGCCTGTGTGTAATGTGTTGACCTATTTTTTTCTTTAGAAATAAAATACATATAAGTGTAATGAGCAAAAAACCTTAAAGCATTACAAATAAAGCAATACCAAAACTGGATAAAATATGTCCACTATGAAGTGTTAACTGGTCATAAATAAGGCAGCAATTGGTCAGTACTGGTTTAGCTCTTACTGCACTTTCAACGCTGTTCGAATAAAAGAAAACTGTTCTGACAAGGAGGGGGAAACACTATCAATCCAAACTGAAACAAAAGAAACCTTATCTTGTTACTTGATTTCATTTTTATGAACCTTAAGTCCCAAATCTGCCTTTGAACAAGATGATAGCACTTGGTAATTTCAGTCTTTTTGTTCATGCCCCCAAAAAGGTGCAAAATCCTCCCAAAAAACCCCAACGAAACAAAAAAAAAAAACCTCAGAAAACAAACAACAAAAAACCAAGAAAGGTAATTTCTCTACGTTGTTATTGACTTTCCCCAAACCAAAATTCAGACTAATGTGTGTATGAGTTAAGCCTGACTTTTATAATGTGTCATCAGCAGTCTGTTTTAAGACTTTCTCATTACTTGTGTCCAGGTCTCACCTTTTTTTGAACAACTTTCCATCTATCCTTCACACTACAGAAATAACCATGCGTATTCCAAATATACACTTCCTTTCTAGAGGGATTATTCTCTTCATATCTAGAAAACTGCAGGGCCACTTCAGTGGATTTAGTCCAAGAGCAGACCTTCAGAAATCCCTTTGCTCACAGTATTTAAGAGTCCATTTATCCTTTAAATGACTTGAGCTCATAGGGCAGTGCCCCAAAGAGTGGGCAACACACATTTGTACCATGAAAGAAGAGATCTTTATAGATCACAGGCAAGCACAGTTAGAAGGTTTCCAGAACAGCAGATAAATTTAGCTTTTTGTAAGATCATTCATATGGGAAATGATTTGCTTCTGACCTTCAAAAGACCATGTACAGACCATTTTAAAAGTGTACATTTTCAAAATAGACCCCGAAGTCGAGCACTGCCACTCACGCGGTACAAGTTTAACAAACTGCAGTATGGTGACTGTAAGGCAGGAAAAGGGGAATTCACTGGGAAAGGCAGTGTTGAAAGGAAAGAAGAAACAGCTATTTTCACATAAGCATTCATGACTGCTCTTTAGATCATCCCTTACCTTATCAAAGGGAGGGTAATTAATAGGCTGTTTTGAATATTCCTGAAACCTAACGTGCAAAGCTGTTGCATTTTCAGTGTAAGGGTTGGTCTGGACGGTTCCCATGGGATTCAACATTTCTTCAAGTTCATCTGAAACATAGGCAGAACAGTTAATATTACAGGCCAGGTATGCAGTAAGAAATCACTTCCCTATAAAATGGACAGAGCACGTTTTGCTGCACAGCACTTTTAGTGCAATGTTCTGTATTTCCAGCAGAAACCACCTCCTACATTCCCAAATGCTGGATTATCACCCCATGAGAAACTGATTTCCTCAAGTAAATGTAACAGTCCAGGGAAGCTGAGCTCTCCCTACACTGAAACAAATCCCAGTGAGGTGTGCAGCTTCTGCAAAGCAGGACACACCCTCTGGATCAGATGGAGAGCACAGCTTCAGGCCAGCCAGGCTGGGACAGGGTTCCTCAGAATGGGATCAAGAGTGACACAGAGGCTCCAGACACTCCCACTAACTGATCTCAATATCAGGGAACAAGACAAAATTCTAACTCACAATTTTCGCTGATGCAAACATTATCACTTATCACTGATCTGTTCAATTTGGGGTGCACGGCACAGGGACCAAATGAAACCTAAACTGTACCTTAAAAGCAAGTAACAGCAGATATAAACTTGCATCTATTTTATATGGTTTTCCTTCCATAACAGATGAAACTTTTAGAACACTACTTCCAAGCAGGCTCTTGCTCTTCCTCTTTCCTGCTGAACAATACTTTCAGGAAAGAGATTAAAATGTATATTTGTCCACATCAAAATTACAAGTAATAAAGAAATTATTACAAGAGAACTGAACATGCATACAGTAAATATTCTGCTATTGGATCCCACTCTCTCCCACACTTTAAGCCAAATCTGAAAAGCTGAGGTTTACCAGGAAATGATGACCAGCTGTGCAGTACCAGTTCTCCATTCCTCAAGTGTCCTTTATAATCAAACACCATGGTATTTACCCAGGCTACAGGATAATGCTGCCAAAGGAAAGAACTGTTAACATGGAAACGAAGATGCAGCAAATGTTACTACAAAGAAAACACTGCAATATACATCGAATTGTGAGGGTGGCTTGGGGTTTTTTCAAATGGTGATACCTTTCAGAAAAGCAATTACTCATGGAGAATTATCAAAAGTTTTCATACCAAGATGTGCAATTCTAAGTACATACACTCTTTTTAATAACCTTTTTTTTTTTTTTTTTGCATTCTTGAGCACTAAAGTGAGGACAAGGGAAGATTTCTGGATGCTCATTTTGATATAACTAGGAGGTCACTCAAGAAAAACAAATTAAATAATTACCACTTTTCCTGCTTTCCTAATAGTTTGATATTTGGAAGGATTCATGGCCTTGGTGGACTTTTTTGTTTTCATCTTATCCATGACAGCATAAACAGCAAAGCAGAGCCTTGCCATCCTTGGCAGATCACAGACATTGATTTCAAACTCCAGCACTTCATTCCAAACGTGGTCACTTCTCCCAGATATTTCTGTGCTTACAACTGTTTTACAAAGGAGCTCTGTGCCATGGAAAAGACCAGCCCTAACATGAACCTGCCAAAAAGAAATGGGATTTTAAGCTTGTCGCAGAATCTACAGAATTTTGCACAGAATAATAATAATAAAGAACATACTTACATATGAATTTCATCAAACAACTAAGCAGAATGATGAAGTTAACACTAATTTTCTGAATATAAAATAAAATCTCCAGGTAGAGCCAATCTGTGCTTATAAAAGAGAAATGTTTGGGGTTTTTTTCAGCTTAAGAAAAAATTCATTTTTTATTTCAACCATTCCTAAAAATGTAGAGAGAGAACACTGCTGACCCTAACACTAGGAGTCACCTGTAATAATAATGACAATGTACCTGATTTCCAGGGTTTTGTCTTTAGTACCCAGAAACCAACAAAACCAGGTAGCTTTAACAATGAAAATAAGAATCAGGAAAGGAGAAAGACAACTAGACAAAGGAGCTGGAGTTACTGGCACTGAAATTAAACTCATTACAGGCCAACGCTATGATGTTTTTCTGTTCTTTCTTAATTTCTTTGTTTCATTTCTACTTTTCTGTTCAATAACATCTATACACAGAAAACTGCAAAGTGAAATGTGCCAACTTCTTTCAGGTGGCCTTCCAAAATACCAGTGTGAGAGACACAGAGAGAGAAAAACCCACAAACATAATCTTTTGGTCAGCACCAAAAAGAAGTTCTCAATGTTAAATGTGTAAAAGTGATCTGATGTTTCTGGTTTCCTCTGCTCCTGAATCAACCTTTCCCACATTTCCTTTAAACTATCTTATTATTGCTGAGCACTGCGAGGAAAGGGAGAGATATTGAATTTGATTGTGGTTTTGGGTAAAAAAATAATTCACCTCTCTAATTCTATGACTTCTTATCCTGTTAATGTATGGGATTGGATCCCATTTTTTTTTCTTTTCATTCTGACGTGCCCCTTTTACGTGTACTGATGGGGTGGCCAGCAACCAAGACAAAAGAAAAGCAGTTTCCAATGTCATGTGTATTTGGAGAATGGGGCGTTGGACTGCTGGGTGAGGTCACTCGTGCCCTAGCTGGATGCCCCCAATCCAACTGACACTGGGGCAGTGCTACCCAGCTGACAAATGTTTTGTTCCCCACTATAACACTGCATTTTTGAACCTTGGTGGTGGTTTCAGCAGAAATGGATGAATATTGGCTTATTCACAGCACAGTGGGGCTAAAGGAACAATGGCAGTGAATTAAACAGCCCTGGAATCAGGACTGGAAAACAAACACATTCTCAATAGTGACAATTTTGTTACAGTGTAGACAGGCAAGGCAGGAAAACACGAACAAGTTTTCAGGGTCACTGCATTCATTCTTGTTCTAGGTTACCCATAGGACTTTCAATTTTTCAAGACTAAAAAACATTCAAAATACTAAATAACATTTAGATGATGCCCACAGGTGCCCATACAAAAAGAGCTGTTTCCTTTCCTGTTTCTTTTCAAGCTTAGAAAATACTTTGGTTTTGTTTCCCCTAAAAGCATACTGAAATTAACCAAAAGTCACTTTTCTTAGCTTGAAAAAACCACCTTAGAAACTCCTGATAGCTATGTTGTTTCCAGAATCCACCAGCACTTTTAAAAACTTAAGAGTCAGAACAGACATTAAGAACAGAGTTAAGAAGATATTGAACCAGATGAATATTGTTTTAGACAAAGAAGAAGGAAACATCTGGTTTTGAAGCCATCCATTTCCACAATCAGTGTCTCAGGTATTAAAATGTAACTATAGCTCATTTATCGGTAATGTAGAACTTCTTTCTGGTGTTGACTAAAATGCAGGATTGCTAATTTACAAGGAGGTTGCAACAGTTTTGAATGAAAAAAATGAATCAAGTATCCTGAATAAAGCATGAGAACAGCAAATACCAATGGTTAACTGGGTATTTTCCTTATCTACAGGAGTGGCTACACAATTTACTGATTTCTAAACCAAATAAAGGAGTTTAATGTTGTTCTGCTTCACAATCAAGTGTTTTGTAAGGCATTAAAGTAGTGTGCAATAAATTCCCACATGTTAACAACTTGTGGTCTGCACAGCAGTCAGTAGCCCAGTCATGTATATTTTTACAGGAAATGATACTCCAGCTTTCTTTCTTTGCGTTCCTCATGTGTAGAAAATAAAAGACAGATTGCAGAGAAGCACACAGTCCAAGTTTAGACATATTCAGGACTACAAAAATACCATGTTGCACTTTAAAACATTTAATATTTAATTTACTCACATCAGGTGTTTATGACAATCTATTTTAACTGAGCTCACTTCACCACTGTCAGCACACATGGTTTTAAAACCGTGTTTTAAAAAATCAAATACCAATGAACACTTATGTCACACTGCCACAATTATTGCAATGTTCCAATGCACATATCCAGCTTCAGGCAATAAAGGAGTATTTAAAAAATAAAGCCAGATTTTGACCAATGCTACCAATGCCATTTGGAATAAATAAAAATGCTGTAATCTGTATGATTTTGAGTTCACTTAGCATTGAAAATCATTAAAATGATGAACAGAATGTCTTCTGGTACCAGACAGTTACTTACTTTGGCATTTTCTTCTGTGTTTAGTTTATTACCCTTTAATAGAATAATCTTGAAAGGGTTGGAAATATCCCACACACTCTGAGAAGAGAAACAAAGATACAAGTTCATCTTCACCCCCGTAACATTGAGACCTATTTTGTAAGCTAAGCATTCTAAGCAAAAATATCAAATAAAACCCAAAAAAATGCAATTAAAAACATAAATCTGAAACCTTCAAAGATAAATTTGTTATCCTAGCTACAAGAGGAGCCAAAGTAAAAACTCAGCTGGAAGAGAGCTGGGGGTGAGAACATACATCATGTACTACATCCTGACAATTCAAAATTTATTGTTCATTCTGAATAACTGCAGAGTGTGTAACAGAGCAAAGACCCGTGCACATTTCTGTTTCTGAGGTAAATCTCCCAAACAACAGGAGGCTCTGAGTCGACCCAGGTGACCTACACTGGAACACAGCAGTCACAGCACAAACCCCAGGCCCTGGGATTTATATCCCACGAGTCACTGACCCCTTTGGGTATCAGACATTCTCCCCAGGAACTCACAGTTGTTGCTCTTGTTTTTTTTGGTGGCAGAGGAAGGGGAAGGTTGGAGGATTTTCGGTTTATGGCAGCTTCTATGGCAATCATCTCCTGCTCACACATCTTCTTTATGGTGCAGCACTCCACCAGGGTCAGCTGGGGAAGGGTCCTGCTCATCACACAGTTGCGGATATACTGAAAGCCCAGGGAAAACAGCTGTTAGCAGCCAGCAGATTATTTCTACAGCAACTTCCAAACCAAAGAAACCAAGAATTCATTACAGAGATACAAGGGGAATGGTGCTCATGTGTTTTACAACTGCAGAGGGCTGCAGACACGAGGGAGGTGTTACTGTTCAGTAATGGGATGGGAGGAAGCACCTTGGCCAAAGGTGCCTCCTCCAAGCAGAGAATTGTTACATCAGGTTCCAAAAAACTCTGTGTACCTGGAACTGAATTAATGGGTGATCACCAAAGACATATTCCAGCCTTCCACTAACTTGCAGCACATAATCAGCAGGATCAACTTCCTCATCTTCTTTTCCATGGATAGTCAAACGTTTTCGGATCGCCAGCTCATTCAGCTTGATGGGATTCATGTTAGGAGACACCTGGAAACTAAATACATCCTAACAAAACACAAACAGGAATATTGAACATCAAACTTGTCATAGGCAGACACACAAGGCTAAAATTGTAGCACACATAATAAAACAGGTAGAAATAATAACTGTTAAATCCAGACTATTTTAACAGCTAAAGCTGTATATTTAGGGCAATCAAAATAATAAGACACCCTAAGTGCTGTAAGATGTTAATTCCCAAACTTTGATATCATCAGAAGGACTTTTAAACAACAGGCCTTTATTTGATTTAGCAGTAATTTAAAGACTTCTAGAGCAATGTATTAATCTAGAAGGTTGTATTTTGGAATGTTGAATGAGGGAGACAATAAATCATGATGCATTTCAATGTATTTAGCAGTACTAGATGTGTTAATTTTTCATCTTTCTGCCCACTAGCAAGTCATCCTCTTTCTAGCTATTGCTGAACTCAGAAGAAAAAGCTTCAAGTAAAAAAGCAGAAGAAATTGAATGTGATTTTTGTAGAAAACCACAACCACATTGGGAGGACAGCAGAAAAGAGGAGTGGCAGCCAACACCTGTAAGCATTCTGAGCACAATGTGGAAAGACTGCGTTTTTTAATAAAGTTTTTAATTAAAACCCTTAGAGGCTATCAACCTATTTCCAAAGTATCTCTAATTTTAATGTGTTCTAAAAAGATAAAGGTAGGAAGTTACTCTCTTTTGTAAATTAAAAAGAAGGTTTAAATTAATTTCAAGTTCCTAAAGTACAAGATCTTCTGTGAAATCTTTCATCTCTCTTCACCTACCACATTATGCTTTATACAGGTTTATTTGCAAAGGCTGATTCAAGAGGTCCTGGGGTTTGTTTTATTTTTTTTAAGTTTTATTATTTTTTATTTACACACTCAGTTCTGAAGATGTGAGCACCCCAAACCCAGTTATTGACAAATGTGAAGTGATGTCTGCTTAGTTCTTTTGACTTTTGCATTATTTATACAGACTGATAAGAAGCCAAGCTGCCTCAATGGAACAAGGTAACTCTGCAGAGCCACACTAAATTAATTCTGTGTTTTGTCAGTTTCTGCGTGGCTCACAACAGCTTCTCCCTTCCAGAAAGCTGCCACAGTGTGAAGGCTTTTTTCTCCTGCCATAACTGCTAGATGTAGACAGGGAATAATACTTTGTCTTCCCAGGAAGCTGCCTTGCTCCCCAGATATCTTAACAGACATGTCACAGAGATGGGAAGCAGTCTCTCCTGCTCCAGGGACAACCACGGAGACCTTACAGCTCACCCACACCTTCCAGACAAAAGCTACTTCAATATTTCCTTCTTTCAATCTTGCAGCTGCAATAATTGACAGAACAGTCCCCACACCTTCCTCTTTAATTCTCCTGGGATGACTCCAGTGCTCAGTGCAAGTAATAAAGTCTGGAACAGACTTTACTGCTTTAAAAAGCAGCTCAGATTTGAACTGGTAATAGCCCTGAAGGTCAGAGCTGGCAGCAGAAGCATTTGAAACATTTGAAATGTCAGCAGCCTAAGCTATTGTAGTGGCAGGCAAATACATTCTGCACCAGCAAGAACTTTTGCACTGCTTTTGTGCTGTCAGCATATGCATATAGATGCAGTATTTAATCAAGGATAATCTCACTCCTGGACAACTACAAGCTCTCTGTTGAACTGAAGAGGACTGGAAAAGGTTTTGTCATAAAACACCTCAGCATCCAACATCAGCTGGGGTCACTGCTGACCAAATTTAGCTTTCACCTCTACATTTAACGTTTCCAGGGGTGGATGTGCATACCATTTTAAACCTTTGAAGTTTAAAAGGATAGTGCTAGAAATAATACGCATTTGTAACTAAAATCACCTGAATCATTAGAAAATCAGCCTCTTGCACCTGGGTCAAAATGGACACCAAATCTAGCCTGACATATTTGCACACTTGCAGAATTTTTAAGGCTTCCAATGCTGATCATTTTTAAGGTTTCCAATGATCATCCCATTTCAAAAAATGGTAATGGGAATACTGGACTCATGCAGAGTCATAGTAACTTCAACATCATAAAAACTCATGCTAAAACATTTCAGGTTTTCCTAGTAGAAACTAAAGGGGGTTTATTTTAAAAATAAACTATGATTTTGCCAGCCTTAACAAAAAGCTAACTCTAAGTCTCAGTATATAAGTTTTCTATGTGCATTACTAGTAAAGGGAATACTAATTCTTCTTAAAAAAAAAAAAAAAAAAATCTGAATCTAATTAGTAGATCAACCCCAAAGATGTTCAATAAGTCACACACAGAGACAAATGTGTTGAATATGGTGAATCTCAATTATCAGTAATCTCTGATGAACTGAGCTTAAAACTGAATGTAAGTGAAACAACACAGGAACGGTTGGCCAAAAAAAGTCCTGACAACTTTGAATCATGTTTTACATTTAAACAAATGTGAAGTAATATAGAAGGTACAAATTGTACATTTTGCCTTTAGAAGTTGAACTGTAATTAGACTTTAGAAGTTCAATTCTCAACCATGGGCTCACATCCTCTCTTTCAAGAGTCAAAGGATCCTGGTGAAAGACTGCATTTTTAAACAAACACCGTAATGGAGGTACTCCATTTCATTTATATCCCTGAGCAATCCATGCCAATTCAGACCTGGATCAAGAATAGCTCGTGATGAACAACCATTCCTACCTGGCAGTTATCAAAATGAACAGCCACTACAAGGTTTCCACTATAGAGCTTATCTTGGAAGCTCTCTGGGATAACAGGCTCCTGCTCTGGTGGGTAAGTGTGCTTCAACCAGTCCATCCAGGAGAGACCCACAAGTGACTGAATCTTTTCCTCGCTGATTCTCCTCATTTTAGCTCGGAAGTCATTCACTTCAGGATCTTGTAAGGCATCAAACTCATGGAGACCTGAAAGAATTCAAGGAAGCAAAAGGATACACAGCTGTAGAAATACTGCCCATCCCATTGAAACCATTCTTAGCTTTAAGTTAAGGTGACACAGCTGGTTTTCTTCAGACATCCCATCCAAAATGGGTGCTCAGAGTTGAGTTGGATTCTACATTGTCCTGGACATCAGTGGACTTACAAAGTTATCTGCACAATTCCCAAGCAACCTGGCATGAGTGTTTATTTTAAAATGTATCTCTTAGGCACTATGAAGTGGAAAATCCAACCTTACCCTGGGTTCAAGCTAGTTTGGAAAGTTTTAAGTATCTCCTCACAAGAGCAAATTTTAAAAAGCATCATAAAGACCTGGGCTGCATCGCAAGCAGTGAGGGCAGGTAGGCAGGGGAGGGAATTCTGTCCTCTCTTCTGCTCTGGTGAGACCCCACCTGCAGTGCTGCACACACCTCTGGGGCCCCCAGCATAAGGAGGACAGGGACCTCCTGGAGAGACTCCAGAGGAGGCCACAAAGAGGCTCAGAGGGCTGGAGCAGCTCTGCAAAGGGACGGGCTGAGAGAGCCTGGAGAAAAGCAAGGTCTGGGGAGTTTTTAAATTAAAAGAGGGCAGATTTAGATTACATGTAAAGAAGAATTTTTTTACAAGGAAGGTGGTGAGGCACTGGCACCAGTTGCCCAGAGAGGTGGTGGATGCCCAGTCCTGGACGTGGTCAAGGTCAGATTGGACAGGGATCTGAGCAACCTGGTCCAGTTGAACTTGTCCCTGCCCATAGCAGGGAGGTGGAACAAGATGACCTTTAAAAGATCCCTTTCAACCCAAACCATCCCACATTCCGATAATACAATGGAAAGCTGTGACTTTTTGGTACTTCAGGATGTGTAGGGCCTGCAAGTGTCTTTATCTTTACTTGTGAACTTCGAAGGACATTGTCCAAATCACACAAAGCACCCAGCAGCTTCTGAGAACAAAGCACTAAGTTTAGAAGCTCAGACAAGAACACATTTTTTTCCCTGCTAAGGTACTGAACAGGGGCTGCATAGGGTCTCACACAGCTCTGATAAACCAAATATTTGGTCACAGAATGTGAATCTCTCCAAATTTGTCAGGATCTGTCTGAATGGTTAAACTGACCAACTGCTCCCGTTGTCAGCTCTAACAAACAGGCAGACACAGTGTACTGCAGAAATCTAAACAAAATCTGCAGTCTTTATAAGAGACCTAACAATGGCTCATTGTTTTAAAACAAGAGGTATGACCTCATATGACCCTGTCAATCTTGATTGTATAACCAAGCAGAATAGATTTAAAAGCTGAAAATTCTGAAATAACATCAAGAATAAGTTACTGTGATACCTTTAAAAATAGCGTTTTATTGTTTGATGAAAATCAGTGTCACAATTGAGAGCAAAAACAAGAATTATTGTTAACCAAGTCAGACACCATATATAATAAAATCATAACAATTTCCAGTTCCTTCTGAGTATCCAGTTTGCTGGTAGGTTATTTATAACACTGCTCAAGGATTATGCTGTTATTCACTTAGTAATAACAATAATGTATATTTTCTCCTTGTTTGCAAAATAAAATTTGTTCCTGATTGATACAACGCTGAAATGCAATAAAGAAAGTAGCTTTAAAAAACTTTCATGTGTTTCATCTTGAGTACTTAAGTTCTTTCCAACTATATCAGTATTCATTTGACAAAGAGAAATATTGAATTTTTAATATATATTTTTAAAAAATCCAGTCCTACCTGCCCAATTAAGACCCTCATACACAACAAAGTTTAACCTCATTTAAAAAAAAAATAAATGGAATTACCTTTGCCTATAAGGACACCTATTTTAGAATCCAACTTTTCTCCTGGATCACAGCTCCGTGTCACTAGTTTGAGGACAGGAAGAAATGGCCTAACATCACAAAGTCTCCGTGTTTCATCCTCTAATTCTTCATGTACAGCAGTCTGATTCACACATGAGAACATGTAAGAGTCAATCTCCATGAGGAGATGAAAGAGTGGGTAGGAATGTGCCTGCTTCCATAACAGCTGCAATGAAAACAAAGAAATAAATGAGGGTTGGGGAAGCAACAAAACAAAACAAACCCCAGAAAACAGGGACATATCTTAAGGCACTGAAGGTAACATTCATTTCCATTTATGTTCCCAAAAAAATAGAAAAGAAACATGTTTGCTAACTTGGTTAATTTTATCGCTATATATCATTATGCGTTTACTTTGTCTCACTTTGAGTCTCTATCTTGAATGATTTCCAGGACAGACCTCTGTAGTTAGCATCAGCATTCCTTTGGAAAACAGCTAAATCTCAAGAGTACACGTTTATGGGATGTCAAGTTTCCATGTGCCACAAGCAGCAAGAAAACCAGACAGCTCAGTTCAAACCCCTTATTGCCGTCACTTACACATTTGTCTTAAATTCTTTATCACTTGAAATCACTGATTATATTAGGAGTAGGTTAGTCTGTGGTGTCATTAATTCATTGCCTAATTCCTCAGTAACTTTTCCCAATGTCCTCACAAGGCCATTATCTGATCAAAGGTCAGTAGATTGGTTTTTAGTATCTGTGTTCATTTCCTTAAGTTCTCCCCTTCCCTTCATTTGGATATTCTGTCACATTTTAAGTGATGCTCCAATTTGTACAAAACCTTTGAGAAGTGCCAGACACAGTTTTTAAAGCAATTATCTTTTGTGCCAGTCAACAGAAGCAGGAGCCCAATCTGTGACTTCTGCACTAAAAATCTAATCAGAGAAATGTTAGATCAGCAAACAATGCATCACCAACGTGCTAGAAGAAGGTTCAGAGTAACAATACAGCATTAACATAGAACTATCAGAATAATCTCTTCTGAAAGGTAACTATCAGCAAGAAGGCACTTCCCAAACCTTGCCATGTGTCCAAACCCCGTGCTAACCCTCCCCTGCACACACTTCTTTATCTGTCAATCTGCTGGGCACGTGCCTTCAGTACCT